>NC_136461.1:18929624-20401619 GCF_902686455.1 Sciurus vulgaris
GTTCAGTGGTTAAGTACCCCTGGGTTCAATCCCCAGTACCAAAACAAAAAACCTGAAGTGTAGGTGTGGAGTCAAAGAATCTCTCTTTTTCTAGAACACTTTTGGCTTCCAACTTTAACTGGACTAAAGGAGCAAACATATCAGCCATGTTCTCCAGTTTCTGCTAGACTAGACTGTCCATATTTTAGGTAGCTAGGACTGACAGGGGCAAATACTTGAATGAGCTCTTGGACTTTGTTCTGAGGTCAAAAGGAATCATTAAAAAATATGTAATCTATACCCTGGTCTTGGTGTTTGGAACAAAACTAGTGCCTATTGTTACATGGCATGTGACCTCTTGTTTAAGAGTAGTTTGTAGTTGGGCTCTATTAATGAAAACACATGATGAGTGTGTGAGTGTGTGTGTGTGTGTGTGTTTTAGTACTCTTTTTAATAAAAACAAAACAAAACAACCCTTTATTTTATTTATTTTTATCTGGTGCTTAGGATGGAGCCCTGTGCCCCACACAGGCTAGGCAAGCGCTCTAGCACTGAGCCACAACCGCAGCCCTTTGGTGCTCTTTTCAAATGGCCTGTTGGAGAGGCTCAGTGAAGTGTGTGGGATTATTTGCCTTTGCCTCCTCTTCCCTCTCTACCACAGCAAGACTGGAAGGGCAACAACTCACTTCCACAGAGACCTCCAGCAGTCTCTTTGCAAGGAAGGCCAATGAGACCCAAACTGCTGGTCTCCAACCCTTCTGATGGCTTCTGAATCCAGTTTCAATGCTGTTAAATTTCAGGGAAGAAATGAAGTAGAGAAGTGCCAAGCCTTGCTATCATTTCTCCTGGTGGTTTTCCCTTGGTGTCATTGGTAAGTTCTTCATTTCTAAGGGGAGCACCACACCGTCACCCTACTAATGCACTGATCAGTCTCAAGACTGGCATCTTTTGTTTGTTTGGTTCACTTGATCTTTGGAAGAAGTCATTTTTGGTAAGGATAGATTGGTTAAAACCCTATTAAAGCTTGTAGAATGCTCTCCCTTAGGGTCCATTCACTTCCTGTCTTATGCCTAATAGGTTTCTTTGGATTTTCTTTGATTCTTACATAAAAAGCCTAGGACAATCATTATGGAGCATTCTCTTGAGGTGACTGTGATGCAGACACTTTTGCTTTTCACACCACCAATCCTTTTTCACAAAACTGCATCTCCAACTCCTTCAATTCTGTCTGTGATCACACTGTATTTCCTTCTCTAACTCTCTACAGAATTTGTGGTGGAGCAAAAGACTCCATTCCAGATCCATTCCAGAGTTGCTATGAGAAAGTTCCCCACTCTCTTTTTCCTATCAGTAAAATGGCAGTGTAAGGAAGCTTTCTGTAAGCAAGGGGTAAGAGAAAGAGAATCACATAGAATATTTGATTTTCCTTAGGATTTCTTTTTCTATCCTCAATTTAAAATTTTTTTTCCTTACTATCATTTTATATGTGTGAAATTTTCCTAGGTTGCTTTTAAAGAATAAAACAAAGCAAAAGCAACCTACATTGATTTAATATGGGAATCAAAGACAAGGGACGTTTTCTGTTCCTGGGTGATAGTCTTCTGTATTGATTGGTGACCTTACCTTTCCTGGGTAATATTGTTGGTGCTTAGCCCTCCAAATCTAAAAGCAGCTTAGTATAATAAGTACCAACTACAAAATTGTTAAGTTTCTTTCTTTTCTTTTCTTTTTTTTTTTTTTTTCTGGTGACAGTGTCTTGCTACGCTGTCCTGGCTGGCCTTGAACTTGCTATTCTCCTGCCTTAGGCTCCAGAGTAGCAGGGATTATAGACAGGCACCAACAAGTCTGGCTGTTTCTCATTTGATAGACTATGAAGTGGTGATCAAACTTCTTTTTTTAAACTGAAGGGACTACTTTGCACCTTTTTTTTAGTAAATTTTTAAAATAATAACTTTATTTTATTTAGTTTTGTATGTAGTGCTGAGGATTAAACCCAGGGTCTCATGCATGCTAGGCAAGCGCTCCACCACTGAGCCACAATCCCAGCCCATGATCAAACTTCTTTGCAAGTAGGTTTTCCATGTACTATATAAGTTGGTATAAATTGGTGAATATGCATCTTCAATGAGACAGCAGAAACGAGAAATGCAAATTCCCAATCTGTCCAGTGCTTTTATAATAAAATTCCAGCCCCTTGTTTTTTAAATATTAGTAGAAGTTTTACTCAGTCTTCTCAAAAAGAAAAAAGTAAGACAGCTCATCAATGAGATTGGTGAATGAGAGGATGCATCTACAGTAGTAGAGTATGGGAGGACTGGAATATTCTTCCTTCTTTTTAAATTGCCTCTGGGTGTTAATGTTTTGTCTGAAACCTGCCATAAACTAAACCCGTCTGGCTCTTTATTTTGTTTTTTATTTTAGTTTGTGTGAAGGTGGTGGTGAGGATAATTCTTATTTTATACTGGTACACATAAGCTAATTGACATACCCGAGACTATTTATTTTTTATATTTTCAGTAGTAGATAGACACAATACCTTTATTTTTATGTGGTGCTGAGGATCGAAACCAGTGCCTCACACGTGCTAGGCAAGCCCTCTGCCACTGAGCCACAACCCTAGTCCTTTTTTTTTTTTTTTTTTTTTTAATAACTGCCCTTCTTGAGGGAAAAAAAAGTCTCCTTCAAAGATTAACATTTTTCAAAATGTGTTACTTATCATTATTCTGAAACGTACCTTCCCGCAAATTGTTAAGATATTCAGATGAGTGGAAAAGGGATCTAGAAAAGCAGTTGTTAAGGTCTGACCAAGCTTGTGGCATACCAGCTCGCTCCTTTGGGATTCCAGGTCCTAGGCAGGCAGTTTTACCGGTGAAGAGCTGCAGAGAGTCATTCGGACTCCATTCCGTTTTTCTCTGTGTGAATCCAGTTCGTATTTTACCGCTCCCGCCTGGGAGCCGGGAACATAATGAATTGCCTTGACTCTCGCTTCAATCCACTTTCCTCGCTTAATATGCAGCCCAAAGTTTTGCAGCTCGCTGTCAGATGGTAGTGCTAGACTTTCACACTGATCCCAAAGCCTCCGCTGGGGCTGTTTCTTAACACGGAGTTACAAACTTTAAGAAACAGACAGCTCCAGACGGAAATCCAAGCCAGGCTTTGAAACTCTGCTTCTGGCTTCCGTCAACTGACACAGTTGCCCTTTTGCTCAAACTCGCAGCTCCAGTTCGCACTCCGAGAGCGCTCGGCTGGGTTGTCTGCTGCTTGGCCGCGGCGGGAACGTGTGGGGGCAAGCGCCCGGCGCTGCGCCGATTCTCCTCGCCTTAATTCCTACCCGGACCAAACCCTCACGGGGTTCTTGGGTTTAAAACGTCTCCTCTAAAAAGGAGCAGAGGAAGGAAGGAAGGCGCCCCGAGCAGGAGCGCTCGATCTTTTGTTTGTGGAGTTTTTGTATTTCAGACATTAAGGGGACGCAAACTGCGAGGGAGGAAGGACTGTCCTTCCAGCAAACATTTCCTTTTCCTAGCGAACCCTCCAGGCCCGCTTCCACATTTTGCAGTTGACTGTGTGGGATTTTCATAGGTTGTTCCCTTATTCTCGGACCCAATCCTTGTAAGCTGTGCAGCCGGATAAAACAAGAGCACATCCTCTGCCATTTTCAGTCGGTTGGTCCTGGCAGCCCTGCCCCCTCCCTTGGCTGCCGCAGCCGCTGGAGTTCTGCGCCCAGAAACTCCGCCGGATCCGCGGGGCCGGAGGTCCAGTCCGCGTTTGCCGAGTGCCGTCGGGTTGGGCACGGAGATAAGAACTCTCCAGTGAGGGAGAGCGAGCGAGACTTTAGTCCGGTTTCCATGTCAACGATTCAGTCCATATTTGCCATCAGGCTGTTGGTGGCAGAGGCGCTTTCGGGAGGGGAGCGCTGTCCTAGTCCTAGTTCTCTAATCTGCGCCGGGATTCTTGAGCTGCTGGGTGTGGGGTTAAAAGGCAGGGGCCGTGGGGGAGAACACTCCAGCGAGGGGAGGACCCACGGCCCCGAGCCGGGGTCTCGCCGCTCGGGCCGGCCACGTGCCCGGCTCCCCCTCCCCCTTCCGCGTTTCCAGTGCCCCTAGGGAAAGCGGATGGGCCAGTTTCTAAGAAAGTTCCTCAGCCCAGCAGTCCCTAGGTTAGTGGGTGTGGGTCTCTAAAGATAGAGTGGAAGAGAACCCAAAGAGACGAGTTCTAAAAAATAAAAAAAAAGTAGGAAAGGAGACATCCCACATTACTTCTCCCGACCCAGGTGGGTAGATTTTTGTGCACTTTACCTTATTGCTAGATTACAATGGTGATTGTTTTCAAAATAGCGTGTCCACGTGTAGGGAAAGAGATTTGGGCGCTTTCTGTATTTCACAGCCATTGAAGGAAAGGGCTTTCTCTGGAGACAAATCCATTCTGGCTTCCAGATTTTCACTGGGCTCCAGGTTTCCCATTACACCCCAGCTCTGAGGAAAATGGCAGGGTAATTGCATGTAAAAAATTCCTCATTTGTGTGCAGGACTCAGGACTGTTTGCCAGCTCCGAGGCAGTTGATTAAATAGCCAAGCTCCATTTATGAGGCAGCCTATAATTTGGTTTCTAGGACCTAATGCTCCAGGAGAGTTGTTGCCCCTGAGGACTGAGTGAAAAGAGGGCACTGGCCCATACCAGTCCATCTGATCTTGGTAGGCTGGTTTGGTTTTTGGCTTGGATGGGGGAGGCAGCAGAGGGTTTGGGGTGGTGTTGGTGTTGGTGGTGGTAGTGGTGGAGGTGGAGAATCTCACCATTCTAAGTTAACAGGAAGGTTTTGCCTTGTATTGTAGTTTGCTCATCGGTTTCTTGGGGGTAGAAATGAATTCAGGTTTTTGGAATTATTTATGGGGACCAATGGTGCGTCAGAACTCCAGGGGCCTGCGATATCTGGAAGTTCTACGATACAGGTTTTGTGGCTGTAAAGTCTCCGTTTATAAAATCTGAAGGGGGAAGGGGCCCTGGTGCCTAGTGATTCTGCCTTGGGCCTTTTCCAATGCACCCGTTGGCCTGGTAAGAAGCTAGAATCCCCTCTGGCTTCCCTAGCTTGTCATGTCATAGCATTCCAAGTCAGCCTGGGGACTAAAAGACTGCTGCTGGGATTTGGTGGTGCCTGCAGATCAGGACAACACTGGGGTTTTCTATGAATGCCTTGATCTTTTCAGATAAACCTGGCCTTAGGGTCTCTTAGAATGTAATGGTAAACTTTAAAGAATTTTTACACCGCAGGATAGAAAACAAATCTGAGTAGCATCCGTTTCCTAAGTGACCTGTTCGTGCCTTTTCTCTCTTCAAGGAGAAAATGGTTTCCATTTACTGCATCCCTCTTCTACAGTAGTTTGTGTGAACACTCTGGTTCTGCCGGTCCCTGGAGGCTCTTCTGGGCCGTTTAGTCTTACAAGTCTTTGGAGACTGGGATTCTTGGTCATTATGGTCTAAGTTCCCTTAAGAAGTGATAATAGGGCTTGGGTTCTGCCAGAATACGGTCCTAAGCCCCCAAAGCAGTTTCAGTGGCCACCATTTTAAGTCAGTAGTGAGCTGACCAGCTTTGATTCAAACCCATTCTGATCCTATTGTTGGATCTGAGACTTCTTTTTCTTCTTCTTTTTAGGCTAAGTAGGAGGCAGCTTTGGGGACTCCACTTCTTTTTACAGCCGCTCTCCTCTGCCTGGTGACTTTAAGTGACCTGGCAGTCCCCTCCCCTTGTCTTTCAATTCTGTGAAATGGGGATAAATCCTGGACCTCATGCCCCCAGGGTCTTGTCAGGACCGGCTAATGAGGGCAGGGCAGTGGGAAAACGGGTAGTCTGAACAATGATCATCCTTCCTCTGCGCTTGCCAGAGCGGGTAAAAAGCAGGGCTCACTCAGCTGGGTCTTCGGGGCAGGTCTGTACAAAGCTTTGAAGAAGAAAAGTGCTGTAGAGGTGCTAAGTAGCAGCCAAGAGACCGGGTCCACTGCGGGGGGTCAGGCCTGGGCCGAGGCGCCCGTGGTCTCTGGCTCAGGCCAATTTTGCAGGCGCGGGTAAAGTTCACGCTGCCGGTTCCCCTTGGTGCGGCCGGGAGAGGAACGCCAGGAGGGAGGCTGCGCAGGCTCCGGAGAGGCGTGAATTCCGGGCCGGGTTTTCTCCGAAGCCCTCCGCGGCGGCGCTGCCGAGCGAAAGCGGCTGAGGGCCTGCCGCCGCCGAGGCTCGTTCTCTCCCCTCCTCCTTTGTGAGGGGAAGGGAGCGAGTCCATTCCACGGCCTGCGCCCGCTCCGCGCTCCACTCCGGGTTTTCTAGGTGGCCGCGACGGCGCTGGGTAAAATGGCAGTGCTGAGCCTCGTGTCGGAGTGAGGGGGACTCGGAGGAGAGTGGGGCGCTCTAGCCGCTCAGTCCGGCCGCCCGCTAGCTCGCCCGCCAGCTGCTGCACAGCAGTCTCGGCCCGAGCCGCGGCCCGGGAGGGGAGGCAGGGCGCCCGGCCGGGCCCGCGCTCCGACTCTGCTCCCGGCGCCGGGCTACTGCCGCGCGCCCTCCAGCCCGCCGTCCCGGGTCCCCCCTCCCCCAGCCGCTCCCTCCCCGCCCCCTCCCCCTCGCCTCCCTCCCTCCCTCCCTCCTCCTTTCTCCGGCAGCAGAAAGCGGAGAGTCACAGCGGGGCCAGGCCCTGGGGAGCGGAGCCTCCACCGCCCCCCCTCATTCCCAGGCAAGGGCTTGGGGGGAATGAGCCGGGAGAGCCGGGGTCCCGAGCCTACAGAGCCGGGAGCAGCTGAGCCGCCGGCGCCCTCCTCCGCCGCCGCCTCCTCCTCCTCCTCCGCCGCCAGCCCGGAGCCTGAGCCGGCGGGGCGGGGGGGGAGAGGAGCGAGCGCAGCGCAGCAGCGGAGCCCCGCGAGGCCCGCCCGGGCGGGTGGGGAGGGCAGCCCGGGGGACTCGGCCCCGGGGCGGGGTGGGAGGGGGGGAGAAGACGAAGACAGGGCCGGGTCTCTCCGCGGACGAGACAGCGGGGATCATGGCCGCGCAGGTCGCCCCCGCCGCCGCCAGCAGCCTGGGCAACCCGCCGCCGCCGCCCTCGGAGCTGAAGAAAGCCGAGCAGCAGCAGCGGGAGGAGGCGGGGGGCGAGGCGGCAGCGGCCGAGCGCGGGGAAATGAAGGCAGCCGCCGGGCAGGAAAGCGAGGGCCCCGCCGTGGGGCCGCCGCAGCCGCTGGGAAAGGAGCTGCAGGACGGGGCCGAGAGCAATGGGGGTGGCGGCGGCGGCGGAGCCGGCAGCGGCGGCGGGCCCGGCGCGGAGCCGGACCTGAAGAACTCGAACGGGAACGCGGGCCCTAGGCCCGCCCTGAACAATAACCTCACGGAGCCGCCCGGCGGCGGCGGCGGCGGCAGCAGCGACGGGGTGGGGGCGCCTCCTCACTCAGCCGCGGCCGCCTTGCCGCCCCCAGCCTACGGCTTCGGGCAACCCTACGGCCGGAGTCCGTCTGCCGTCGCCGCGGCGGCGGCCGCCGTCTTCCACCAACAACATGGCGGACAACAAAGCCCTGGCCTGGCAGCGCTGCAGAGCGGCGGCGGCGGCGGGGGCCTGGAGCCCTACGCGGGGCCCCAGCAGAACTCGCACGACCACGGCTTCCCCAACCACCAGTACAACTCCTACTACCCCAACCGCAGCGCCTACCCCCCGCCCCCCCAGGCCTACGCGCTGAGCTCCCCGAGAGGTGGCACTCCGGGCTCCGGCGCGGCGGCCGCCGGCTCCAAGCCGCCTCCCTCCTCCAGCGCCTCCGCCTCCTCGTCGTCTTCGTCCTTCGCTCAGCAGCGCTTCGGGGCCATGGGGGGAGGCGGCCCCTCAGCGGCCGGCGGGGGAACTCCCCAGCCCACCGCCACCCCCACCCTCAACCAACTGCTCACGTCGCCCAGCTCGGCCCGGGGCTACCAGGGCTACCCTGGGGGCGACTACGGCGGCGGGCCCCAGGACGGGGGCGCGGGCAAGGGCCCGGCGGACATGGCCTCGCAGTGCTGGGGGGCTGCTGCTGCTGCTGCGGCGGCGGCCGCCGCCTCGGGAGGGGCCCAACAAAGGAGCCACCACGCGCCCATGAGCCCCGGGAGCAGCGGCGGCGGGGGGCAGCCGCTCGCCCGGACCCCTCAGGTACACAGCCGAGTGGGGAGGGGGCTGGGGCGAGCGGGTCCGGGGGGTGGGTGGCGGCCGCGGGGAGCAGGCCACAGCCGTGGGCTCCCCTCGGTCCCAGGCCCCCACTGCCGGGGAGCTGCCATTGTCTGGCTCTTCTCTCTTAAAATGGCTGCCTGTCTGCCTTCCTCTCCTTCCCTCCTTCAGCCTTTGTGTGGGGCTTTTCCAGAGGTGTCTGCTGCGCTTCTCCCTCTCCCCTGGTCCCTTCGAACTCCGGGGGCCCTCAGGGGTGTGCAGGGCAGAGAGTGCCCGGAAGGGCCAGGCCCGGGCGAGGGGGTGCTGGGGGCTCAGGTTAGGGGTGTAGGCAGCGGTAGGAGCCCGGGAGTTGAACGAACATTTCCTTGCTCACCTGCCGCTCCTCTCTGTCCCCCTGCCTTCCTCGAGGCCGTTCCCCCGTGTGTGCATTCAAAGAGGGGCCCCTCGGGCTCGGGGGACCTCGAGGGAGGGCAGGGGCCTGTTTGGGGGCAGCTAGAGGCCGGCTGCGGTTCACCCAGGGCAGCCCGGTCCATCTCCTGTCTTAGTCTCCGCTGGCCCAGTGGCCTGGGCTTCTCTCTGGAAGTGCTGGTAAACAGCTGAGTGATTGGAGTAGTAAGTGCAGATTGCTTTGGTTTGGGATTTGAATTATGGAGGTAAAATCCTTCTGTCAAAGCCAGGAGACAGTTGGTCTTAGGTTGACATCCTATCTGTGATCTGATTGGCTCCCCATCTCCTGCTCTTGGCCATTTATAATTGCCTCTGATGTAATGGTACAACAATCCTGATGAGCTCATAAACTTTTACACTCTGCTTTTCTGCCAGTGATAACCCAAACCATCGCTGCCACTATCTGCCTTTTATTCCAGAGCTGAAATTGGCTGTGACCTTGAGGAGGGAGGTTTAAGCAGCAATACTGTATCAGCAGGAGCAGAGCCCCAGACAGGCTGCCCTTGTTACATTGTGCCCGAAACAAAAGAGGAGGCAATGGCATTTTTCTTGTACCTTAGATTTATTCTGCTTGTTATGTTTTATGCAGCCTGAAATAGATTCTGTGTTGTCAGAACAGTAGCTGAGTTTTTCTCTACAATGGGTTTGCTGTTTGTTTTGGTTTTGTGACTTTCCTAATGGTATAAATGACTTCTTTGATGGCTCTGAAGATGCATTTGTCTCGAGTAATTTTGACGCTGTTCACTCAGAACTGGAATTATTTTACTGGACTTTTTATTGAGTGGCAAATGTAGGGTGGAGGGGACGTTTTTGTTAATAATTATTTTTGTTTAGGACTGGGATCTCAAAGAATTTCATATTAGCTTCAAGTGTTCTGTTTTAAGCAAGGCTGGTCTCATTCTTTGTTTACGAGTTGAATCTTGTTAACACTTTCTTTTGTTAATTGAACTTTGGGAGAGCAGCTCAATTTTGAAGAGTAGCCCATGTCTTTCATGCTCTTGAGAGGGATTTTTGCCTTTTTCCTAAAGACTTGGTTTGGTAAAATTTATGGTTTGTTCCTGGTATATCACAAAGACTAGTTTTCTGTTTTGTCATTTTAGAGCTTTGAAATATTGCTTTTTTCTTTGCATTTTGTGTTTCATTTTTTTTTTTTTTTTTTCATCTTCTAAGGTGTAAAGATGTGACCTACAATGGCACTTAAGATTGGCTTAGAAATTGCAACATTTAGGTACTTTTTAATACATTCTGTTGTATTTGTATTTTGTTTTTCTTCCCTCTTCCTCACTGCTTGGGTCACAGAATATTGGGTTGTCATGTATCTTTTCAAAGAGGAAAATACCTCCCTCATGCCCCCATGTCCAGCAGCTGTACTTTTGGGCCAAGAGGAGATTTTGTTTACCTATAACAAAATAATTAATTAGCTGTATTCTCTCCTCATCCTAGAACTACTTTTCTACTCTTCTAATGAGCTGGGAATTTTGAAAATAGATGTGTTGGGCTGTGGGCATAGAGCTGTGTGTCTTGACTTTACAACTTCCCTGATGTTCCACATCTGGATGAGAAATGAGAAAATGCTTAATTTTTTTTTTTTTTTGCTACTTGGAGGATAAGTTTTCTCTTAAAATATACAGTATCTGCATCTCATTTTGTAATCTATTTTCCCCTACTATAGGGAATAATTTGGGGTAAGTTCATTAAAAAGCAAATTTGATTTAAATTCTCATGGTTTGGGATTACTTAGGCAAAGTTTTTTTTTTTTTTTTTTTTTTTTTCTCTTTTAAATCAACTTTTGCTCTGTAATTTGTTTTTCAGTCATTAAGTGAGTACTTTCTGTGTGCTTAGGTACCATGCCCTTTTCTGTCCTCACCAAGTGATAATAGATATGAACCCTGTTTAGAAGCCTGTCAGTGTTGCTGTTGGTAATTTTTTGATTTCTTTTAATATCATCAGACCCAGCACCCTACATAACATAGATTACTATTTAATTTCAGTTTAGTTGCCTGCTCCTCTTGAGACTCAGGGAATGAGCTGGTGAACATCCACTTGTGGAAGAGAGAGTGCAGCTTCAATTTTGTGGACTTCTTCAGCTGCATGGCAGTAGTCTAGGTCGTAGGGGAATAGACTCTGTTCTGAGGTCTTTTCTACTGGAGGATTAACCTCTTATCAAACCATGATGCCCTACTCTTAAGCTTTCTTAAATAATAGGGCCTTGCTCTGCTCTCTTTTCTCCCTAACTCAGTCTTATAGTAAGACTTTTTTCCCAACACGATTAATATAGCTGAGGTAAATGTTCTTATTTTATTCTGCCTTAATGAAATAAAGATTAGGTAAGTGTGTGTGTTTTATAAGAGCCAGTTTAGTTCCAGCAAACTTTTCCTTTATTTCTTCATAAGTAGTATTGTGTCTCAAGGTGTAAGTCCTGATACTGATGAAATAGTTTTAGGTTACTATGTACTTGATAGTAACTTGATGTAAGACTTTTTACTTGGGACACTTTTAGCAGTGACACCTTGCAAGTAGTACCAGATTATTTTGGTTAAAAATGAAATATGATAAGTAGTTCAAGATCAAATTGGATATGATTGTAGAAGTTTGGCTGTTAGTTTCTGCTGTGGAAATATCATAAATGATATTTCCAACTCCTGGGAAACAGAGGAATCCTGGATTTATTATGGGAATGCCTACTGGCAGAAATTCTGGGCTGGCTGAAATACAGGACTCTTGGAGCTCTCTCAAGTAGGAGGGACCAGGAAAACCACGCTGAGATGGCACTTTAAATTGTGGGGGCCTCATGTTTCTCTACCAGTTTGTGAGACAACTGGGAGTGATGAGAGTTGGGATGGTGGTGTGAGAAGAGAGAGCAGCCAGGTGGGCTTCTTGTGCATTGATCCCTGTGAGGACTTTTTTAGGTTTCCATCTTTGTGTGACATAAAGTAACCATGACAAGTGGCACCTGCTGTAACAAGATGTCTTGGATTGCATTAAACATTCATATGTTGGATTGATTCCTGTAAGGTGTGGTGTCCACTATATTAGGCCATTCACAAAGAAGTTAATGGACTTTTAAAAAATATGGGAGTAGGCTAACAAAATCATAGATTATGCCCTTTGTTAGTACTTCCCCCCCCCCCGCCCCCAAGGGTGTATTAATTGGCTTCAAATCTCAACTTCTAGAAGCAACTGAGGCATGCAAATATGGTTAAAATATGGTATTCAAAATAAATTGGCACCGAATAATTCTTTCCTGCCAGTAAGTTGTGATACCTGTGGCTCTGAAATGGAGTCTGAATACCCTCGTTTTTATCTCGGGTTTTTCCTTCTTTAGATTGGCCATTATCATTACTGATGCACACTGAGTCATTTGCTGCGTGGTGTTAAGGGTTAAAGAGCACCAGTTTCAGAGGAGGAGTGTGGAAGCATGGGTTCCATGTGCAGCTCCAGATGAAGCTGTGTGAGATGGGGCAAGTCATTTGCCTTCTCTGTTTATTTTCTCCTCATCAGTAAAATGAAGTGTTACTGTGCATCTCTGTGTTTACGTAACAGGCTTGTTGTGAGAGTAGATTCTTCTTGCATATTGGTAGGGGTCTTGAGACCATATTTCTTCTCCTGGGTTTAAGGATCTCAAGGCTGTTCTCTCCTGAGGATTCACAGGAACAAGTTTTGTACAATTGGGTGCTACAGTGGTCTGTGGACCTTTACAGGAAAAGCCCACCAGACTGTTTTCTTAAAACTGTTTAATCTGGGCGGGCTGGGGAGATAGCTTAGTTGATAGAGTGCTTGCCTCACAAGCACAAGGCCCTGGCTGGGTTCAATCCCCAGCACCGCAAAAACAAACAAAAAAACCTGTTTAATCTGTTTGTCATTGGTCATTTCACCTGTCTGGTTTTATTTATTTACGTACTGCATGGGGGATTGAACACAGGGGCACTCTACCACTGAGTTAAATCCCAGCACCTTTTTAAAAAATTTTGAGACATGGATTTATTAAGTCATCAGGTTGGCCTTGAACTTGCGATCCTCCTGCGTTAGCCTCCTGAGTGACTGGGATTACAGGCTTGCACCACTGCACTGGTTTTAAAACACTGAACAACAACTGAAAAATTAGGCAGAGACCATTAAAGCAAGACTTTAAAGATAGTTGCATCAGTGTCCCCAGGAGGCTTTATACTTGGGGGTGAGATGGGGAGTGGCATTCATAAATTTACATTAACACTTCTTTTTGAGGGTAAGGAGGTGGCAGGGGGAGGTAGCATTTAGTTCTCAGACTCTAGTGTTTGGGCAGGTCTAGGTCTGGTTTGGGCAGTTGGTTGTAATCCAAGTGCCTGAACTTGTCCTGTAAGTTTTGCTGAGAGAAGAGCAAAAGTTCCTGAGCCCGGAACAGGAAAAGCAAAGTGTTTCAGGGTCCATTCATAGGTGTATTTGTCTTTTGTCATGCTCGTGATTTAAAAAATGACATAGTGTGGTTTGCCTGTGGTCCTGGAAGTGCTGTTCTTTCTTTTCTCTAGCACATCTGAATTTCCATTTTTTCTCCTCATGGCTTACTAGTTTAGAAGTGTAATTTAGGCTTATTAGAATTATGCTAGAAGGAAGCTTCCCTTTATAAAGGAGGGGAAAATAGAAGGAAAGGTGTTTGATAATTCTCTGCTTGACACAGCAGCTTCTTCCCCTCTAAAGGAACCAAATGTTTCAGAGCTTTGTGTAAATACTTGCTGAGCTGTCAATATGTACCCAGGAGGTTTCTGTAGTTAAGATGTAAAAGGCTCTATAGAATGTTTGACAGGAAAATTAATAAACAGTTTTCAAGCAAAGATAATACTAGTCACCTCATGTGGTAGAATAAAATAATATTGGCAAAAAAGACTTGGGGATAGAGAAGAGGGCAGTGCTGGGAGGCAGGGAGCATAGAGATAAGGCAAGGGGATCTAAAAGAGATTTGAAGTAGAAAGATGTCCTGAAAGTGAAATTCTGTGACCTTGGCTGCATGCTAACTTGAACACATGCACACACCTTGTAATGATAACTCAGTGGGGTGGCGCTCACCTGTAATCCCAGCGACTCTGGAGACTGAGGCAGGAGGATCACAAGTTCAAAGCCAGTCTCAGCAACTTAGACCCCTAAGCAACTTGGTGAGACCCTGTCTCAGTATAAAAAAAAAAAAAAGGGATGGGGATGTGACTCAGTGGTAAACACCCCTGGGTTAAATCCCCAGCATGGGGGGGTGGCAAAAATTATTTGCAATTAAATAGTGAAAAATAAACAGAAGTTGGGGAAAAAGTTCCTGAGTTTCAACAGTAATTATAAGCCAAAAGCTTGGTTTATGAGACTTAAGTTTTAGAACCTTGTTCCTTCAGGAAGGTGTAGTTTGGTGAGATGTTTTTTGGGTTGCGTTTACATTCTTTGAATACCAGAAAGGAGAAAAAAAGATACTGCAACTTAAGTGTCATCCTTACCTTCTCCTCTGTGGACTGTAGTCCACTACCCAAATATAACTCTTCATATATTTTTTACTAGACCTCTCTGTATCACTTACACATGTTAAAATTAGAGGGCTAGGTTGTGACTCCGTGGTAGAGCACTTGCCTTGCACATGTGAGGCACTGGGTCAATCCTTAGCACCACATAAAAATAAATAAAGATATATGTGTAGTGTGTGCGTGTATATATAAATTAATGCCCTCTGTGGCTTGTGGGTCAATACAGAGACCCTATGTTGAGTACTCACTAGGTCCTTTTTTAAGAGTTTTGTGGATAGATTTAGTCTTTGATTTTTGAATTTCCATTTTAGGATTAAAAACGTTTTGGGGCCCCTTTAGTGACACATTCTTTTTATGGAGAAAGAAGTATAATCTGTGAATATTTTAACTGCCTGCCTGTAGTACGCTGATAGCTTTGTGAGATGACCAGTGACCAGATTAACCTTCTCAGTCTCTTTCTCTCTCTCTTTTTTTTTTTTTGGTACTGGGAATTGAACCAGGGCCTCATACATGTTATGCTAGTGCTCTACCATGCTGTCTCTTTTTAAACTAAATTCAGCTGGGCATGGTGGTGTACACGTGAAATCCCAGCAACTTGGGAGGCCGAGGCGGGAGGATCATAAATTCAAGGCCCGGCCTCAGAAATTTAGCAAGATTCTCAGCAACTTGGTGATCCTGTCTCAAAATAAAAAGGGCTGGGAATGTATCACAGTGGTAAAGCGCCCCTGGGTTCCAAATCCTGGGTATAAATGAGTAAATATCCACTGACTCTTTAAAATATTTTTTTAGTTGTTAATGGACCTTTATTTTCTAAATTTATTTATTTATATGCAGTGCTGAGAATCGAACCCAGTGCCTCACACATGCTAGGCAAGTGCCCTGCCACTGAGATACAGCCCCCTACATATCCACTGACTTGGATATCAAATATCTTCATAAGAAGTGGTTTTTTTTTTTTTAAACCTGTGTTCTGAAAGTACTTTTTTGACTTAGCTACTTAGATAATAGCAGGGGATAGAAATGTAATTATGGCCCTGACCAAAATTTTTAGATTCAGCTACCTTATAAGGACTATCAGCTTGTTTTAAAATAAAAGTTCAAAAACTTGAATTAACATCCACATTTTTTGCCAGGTATTGCCAAGGCCTTTCTCAATAAGATGATTGGTAAGGGTATTAGAACTTTTAGACTTACTGCTGAGAGCATCCTTTCAAGGTCATGGAGCTCTGGAGATTCCAGTGGGTGTGGGAATTGTGATTGGGTACTAGAAAGGGATTTAAAAGAGAGGTGATATTTGCTTCAGAGGACTTTAATCTTGGGGAAGTATGCTTATGTGTGCACACAAAACTTAACAAAGCAAGTTTTTATAAATGTATATGGACAAACTGGGTGCTGTGTACATTCCTGTAATCCCACAGCCTCAGGAGGCTGAAGCAGGAAGATCTCAAGTTCAAGGCTAGTCTCCTGGAAAATTTAGTGAGATTCTGTCTCAAAAAAATTAAAAGGGCTGGGATGTAGCTTAGTGGTAAAGCACCCCTGGGTTCAATCCTCGGTACTTAAATTAAAAAAAAAAAAAATATGGGCTGCAGAAATTCAGAGCAATCAGAATTGGACAGGGTTAGTGTGGGACAACTTTTCAAAGGTATTTGTGAATCTAAGTATTCAACAAGGAGAAAGTTACAATGTTAGTTTGCCTTTTATACTTAAGGCTACTCTAAATTCCGTGAGCTTTACAAAATCCAAATTGCATGACCATCCCTATATCTGTAGTTGTCTCAGTGGTCTGTTGACTTCGCAAATATAGACTCTAACCATGAAATTCTCTGAAGATGCCATTCCAGGGTCTTAGTGGTTCATGTGACTATGTTGGTGTAGGGCCTTTGGTACAATTTGCTAAGTTCTTGGCCAGTGCAGGGACGCATTTGTAGTAACTGTGAGTATGGAAGGTCCTGTCACCTTCAAAGTTGTGTGTTCTGGACAGCTCTGCAGTGATGATGGTTCAACTTTGGTTGATAAGCCTGGACTTTGTCTTTCTTGGCAGTTAGTTGACCTTAAAACAAGAGTCATCGAGTACCTTTGGGACTGTTATATACTGCTGTTATTTCTAAAGAGCTTGGAGTTGTGCTCAAGCAGAGTTGCATGGATTAGACCTTATATTGAGGGTTGATGGGTTGGATAAGACTGTACATATGTGGTTTTGCCCATGTGTTCATAGAAATGGCCTTTAATATTGCTTTTGATTAGGTTGGCTGTGGCCAAGAAGTTCATAAATGCTGCAAACACATGTTTATTCCTTATGGAGCCTGTGAAATGTGGTGGTTTTGGTTTTTCTTTACCTACTGGTCTGTGTGTATTTGGGCCTGGTATTTGTCAAGGGCCAGCAGTGGATGCTTAACAACTGAGTGTTCGTGGGGTGTCCTGTGCCAGGCTACCACAGTACTTCCTTCTAGAAGAGCAGGGTGGCTTATACAGCACCAGTGTGGAAGTATGGAGTCTTGAATACATATTTCTAGCGTAGAAATTTCTCTTTAAACTTCTTTTGACTTCCATTTTGGTATTTTAGAAAAGAGGGTCTTTAGTAACTCAGAACTGGGCATGCTAGTTCATCTGCCATGGCTAGTAGGTAGGTGTGTAGGGCCTCAACACTAGATAATTGCAAGTCTTACAGGAATTCAAGATAGGGTGAACATTGACTTAATGGTGTTGACTGCTCTTCCCTGAAATTGCCCCTCTCCCCCATTTTAAATAGGTGAAATTAGTTCTTTATTGAATGTGAAGAGGCATCTGAGTGAATTTGTTTTTGTTAGTCTCTTGTATGTAGCCAGAAGACTGTCTTGGGACAGGTTGAGTCTTTATTTCCCAGTGGCTTCTGCATTTTCTAAGGGTGGACTCAAATGGGAAGAAGCGTAATGCCAAGAATGCATTCCAGCGTGCTGCAGAGTAGGAAATTTGATCTCTAAAATGTTGACTTAGTGTTGGTTATGGTACATATTAGAAATCACCCAGTAATCCAGGACAAATTTTGTCGCCCTCCAGGAAGTTATGTTGATATTAAATACTAAGGGCCTGGGTACCAGACTGGGTGCTCTGCAGGTCCAGAGCACTGCTTGAATTGCCACCCATATGAAGAGGAAATGTGCTGTGAGCCTTTTTTTCTCTCGATTGCATTTGGGCTTCTTCATGGCTTTGTTACTTCTGTGTTCCCAAGTCTGCAGAGTTAGATATTAGACTTTCTCCTCCCTTGGCACTGGCACAGTCATGATTTTCCGTGGCTCATCACTAGCAGCCAAGATATTTGTATGCTTTTTACTGTTGTTAGCATTCAACTTGCTTGCTTATAGGCATTTCTGTTCAAAGGAACCCTCCCTTCCCCCACCCCTAAAATCAAGCTCCAGTATGATGGGAGCTGGGGACATTTTAAAAATCTGTTTGCTGTGTGCTTGGTATTTTTGTTTTCCTCCTATTTTCCTTGAGCCCACAGCTTCTTGCTGTGCATGAGTGCATTTGGGTCCAGCTGTTTACTTTCAACTTACTTAAACCTGGTGTACTTTGACTTTAAGAAGACTTTAATTCAGCCACGTGGTAGAAGATTAAAAGCGACATTGTGCTGGATGCATCCTTTTGGAGGAAATAGTAATGTCTTTGGACTTTTCTTGCTCAGTGATTTCCCTATTTCTGGGATAGACATCCGAGTTTTCTGTTGTCCTTAGAGAATAAGTAATCAAACCAGAAATTCTGGGAATTGGTTGCTATGCATTTTCATGTCTTCTGTGGCAAATACAGGTGGCTTTCTCTCTTTTTCTTTATGTTCTGTTCCTGAGGTGGAATTCACAGGTTGGTCCAGCATTAGTTCAGGAGTCTGAAACTCTTTGTCATTCAGGTGTGGCTGTCTTTCCTTTCCTTTTTAAACTTCTGACTTTTTACCTGGTTAGTAATCTGAGCTGCCCAAGAAAACTATTGTTTGGGGAACAATTATTTAGGTAGCTTGTGCACAATGTTGTCTTGAGTTGAGATCTTAGAAATAAGATCACATTTAGGGGTAAGTCTTCATGATAGCTGTCATGTATTTGCCCACTTACTTTGTGCTAACCACTGTTTGGTTCTGTTATGGTTTTCTTCATTTAATCTCCCAAACTCTAGAGGAGGTGGGTGGGTTCTCTTACTTCACATCTACAAAGACTTTCAGATTCCTGAACCTAATGCTGGACCAACCTGTGAATTCTACCATCTCAGAATAAGAAATATGCTCTAGGGAAGAGCTGGATTCAAAAAAGAAGTTTTTAAAAATTTTTTATCTTTTGGTGATGCTAGGGATTGAACCCAGACCCTAGGGATTTAAAAAAAAATATGTTTTTAGTTATAGATGGACACAATACCTTTAATTAATTAATTTATATATGATACTGAGATTGAACCCAGTGCCTCCCATGTGCTAGGCAAGTGCTCTACCACTGAGCTACAACCCCAACCCAAAAGTTGGGATTTGAATCAAGGTTTGTCTGATTCTTCAGAGCTGTGACACTAATATACAAAAATACATATACATAAATTCGTATACATACAAACACATTTTGTGGTGGCAAGAGTGGAATCCAGGGCTTTTTGCATACTAGAAAAACTAACACTGAGCTATACCCAAACTAAAATACTAATTTTGCTTCTCCAAACAAATTATTTAAGCCCTAGGACTGATTGGGATGACATTATTTTTCCAATTGCCTGAAACTTAAAATGAGGTGAAAAACTGAAAAGATTTTGGTTATATTTTGTTATTTGTAGTACTGTGGATTGAACCCAGGGGTGCCCTACCACTGAGCCACATTCCCAACCCTTTTTATTTTTTATTTTTGAGACAGGTCTTGCTAAGTTGTTGAGGCTGGCCTCAAACTTGTGATCCTCCTGCCTCAGCTTCCAGAGTAGCTGGGTTTACATGTGTGCACCACTGTGCCTTTTAGTTGGAATTTGATATCATGCCTAGAACTTGGCTATGTCTGTCCTTTACATTTAGGGTTTTGATTGTCTTGGTTTCTGATGATGGTTGTGGCACTTGGTTTATAGCTACCTTGTGATTCCCGCAGTGAGAGCTGTCAGCTTTCAGCCTCAGGTCTGCTTCTCAGAAGAGATCTTGGAAATTAGAGATCAGACTCTAAATAAGATTGGTCTAAGTGAATGGCTTGAATTGTGGAAATGTTTGCAGAATAATTTTACTTTTCAGAAACTTAAAGTACTCATTGGAGAGGAATATATTATTGTTTTAATTTGCCATTTGGGAAAAGTGAACACATAAGGTTAAGCGTTAAATGTAAAGTTTCATAAGAAAGTCAGCTCTAAAACCTTAAATTTCCCTTAAGTTTTTTGACTTTAGGCAGGTCATTTAACTTATCAGAATCTATATTTTATCAACTGTATGATGAAGAAAAATATCTTTAAAAAAAGAAAAAGAAAAATATCTACCTACAGGCCATAGTAGATATTAAATAATACGTACACGTACCATTAGTTCATTAAATAAAATTCTTACATGACTTCCGGCTGGTAGACTTCTGCTTGAGAGAATTGAGTGGTTAAAGAAAATGTTGGTCTTTACTGAATTAAAAATGATCCCATTGTTCATAGCTTCATCTGAGTTATATTAATGATTAAAAAAAAAAAAAACAACACAGAATTAGAGACTGGGGGTTTGACTCAGTGGTAGAGTACTTGACTAGCATGTCCAAGACCTTGGATTTTATCCCCAGCATCATCTCTTCCCTGCCAAAGCCTCAAATTTCATTAAGCACACATTTGTTCTATTTGAGAGATAATTAGCACAGTGGTTCCCAGATTACCTGGTTGTGTTAAAAAACGCAAATCTTGGGACTGGAGTTGTGGCTCAGTGGTAGAGCGTCCGCCTGGCATGTGTGAGGCCCTGGGTTCTATCCTCAGCATGCCATATAAATAAATAAAATTAAAAAGATCCACTGACAACTAAAAAAAAAAAAAAAAATTTTTTTTAAAATGCAGTCTTCAGCCCAGACCTATGGAATCCAGAGCAGAGTTCTGGCAGTATATTTTAACAAGTCCTTCAGGCTGTTCTGATGCACACTCAAGTTTGAGAACTACTGGATTTATTCATTTATATGCAACTGGGCTACAGGGTGTATCTGAATTACCTGAGAGACTTCTAGTTAAAAATAGATTGATATGTCCAGATATGTCCACCTAAGGTGAAAGAAAGTGTAACTGGGTGGAGAAGAGACTAAAAGTGCTTGGAATTGGGGATTATACTAGTCTGCTTGAGTGGCTATAACAAAATACCACAGACTAGGTGGATTAAACAATAGTCATTTATTTCTCACAATTTGAGGATAGAAAGTATAAAATTAAGGTGTCAGCAGATTTGCTTCTTGGTGAGAGCCTTCTTGACTGGTAGACAGTGGTCTTAGCATCTTCTCATTGTGTGCTCACATACCATCCCACTCTAGGAGAGGGAGTCCTCTGTGTTTCTTGTTCTTCTTATAAGGGTGCTTGTTCTTATCAGGTTGCTAATCATGTTGTGGGAGCCCACATTTATGACCTAATCTAAACCTAATTATATCCCAGAGTCTCCGCTTCCAGATGCTATCACATTAGGGCTTAGGACTTCAACATATGAATTTTAGGGATACATGTAACAGGAGAGATTATTTTTGAGATGGATCTTCTACTATGCAATAATGATAAAACTTTAGTGAAAAAAATGTTTATTTGTAGAATTTGGGGGTTCCCTACCTCCCATTTTTCTTTCTCTTAGTTCTTTGGTGAGATGGCATAAGAATAATCTGAATGTGTGGTCCTTGGGCATTTAATGAAAGTGGGAAAGATTTTTTTTAGACTGGTGACTGGTGGTCTTGAGTATGACCAATTCAGTAAACTTTGCCTAAAAAGTTGATTCCTGGGCTGGGGAGATGGCTCAGCTGGTAGAGTGCTTGCCTTGCAAGCACAAGGCCCTGAGTTCGATCCCCAGTACCGCCCAAAAAAAAAAAAAAAAAAGTTGATTCCTGAAGATGTTGTCTGAAGACCAAGGTTGGAGCCCTAATTAAACAGCATGATGTATGTCCCTTCTGCCTGTGCTGGCCACCTGATCTGAGAACAGGGCTTTTGGTGATCTGGTGATTTCTTAGTAACCTCTTTCCCTCATCTCCAGCTTCCTAGTGACCAGTCTGAGTTTTGCTATGAATTCTTTCCTTCTGTTCCTTGTGAAGTTCTAGCAAGTAAACCCTCAGTAGAATCCTGACAAGTCACCCCATCTTTGAAGTAATGAGACCACTCTGAGAAATTGACATTAGAACCCTGTCTTCTGTTGCATGATTTAATGAGTAAGGATTATGGTTGGCACAGAAATGGAATTTATAGAAATGGTCAAGTAATCATTAACAGTTGAAAGACTAGCAAACCAGTGTTTTTGTTCACGTGGACTTTGTGAAAATCTAATGTAGTTTCTTTATCCTTCTCATTAAAACCAGGTATCCTAATACCTGTTTTTCTCTCCTGCCTGAGAAATGTAGCTGTGATCACTGAAACTTGGCTGCAGTGAAGGCAGTGGTTTTCAGGAGGCAGAATGCTGACCGTTTTATCTGTGAATTGATATTTTTATATACAGGTGTATACTTTAGAAGGGAGTCTTGGGAGTGTGCCTGTTCTAATTCACTTTATCATTCTTCTGCCTTTTAGCTTTATTTTTTCTTCTTAAAATTCTCTTTTTCATTCTTTCACTGTTGTCTAATTCATCTCATTAGTATTATGCAAAGTATATGGAAACCTTGGTTGGTATCTTTACCACCCGGAGCTGGTAAAAGGTCTGGAGATGTGATTTATACCACTTTTGGAACAATGTTATTTCTGAGAAGATCCTACTGTCTGCTTACCTCTGTTGGAAGTGTTGGCTAACTGGAGGCTGAAAGTGCCTTTCTTTGTCCAACAAACAGAGGTTGATTTGTTTTTTTTGGAACTAAAGATTGAGCCCAGGGGCACTCAAAGCACTGAGCTACATCCCCAGTCTTTTAATTAATTAATTAATTTTGTACTGGGTATCAGACCTAGAGACACTTAATCACTGAGCCACATCCCCAGTCCAGTTTTGTATTTTATTTAGAGACAGGGTCTCAGTAAGTTGCCTAGGGCCTTACTAAGTTGCTGAGGCTGTCTTTGAACTTGTGATCCTCCTGCCTCAGCCTCTCGGGCTACTGGGATTACAGGCATGCACCACCATCCCTGCCCAAACAGAGGTTTTAAATGGTTTCTACCTCTTCTTATTTCTCATTTTATTGCTTTTGGTCTGGAGACCAAATTGGATTAATTGGATTCCTAGCTCTCCTTAATCTGTTTTTGGGGTCCTGTTGGTCCACAGATTTGTAACATTCTTGTTTTTCTTTCCAGTTTGTGATTTGCATCCTCTGCTTTCCCAGAGCAGCTTTGAATTGGCTTCTTTAAAACCCCAACATAAAACCTCAAGTGACCAATAGTGGTTTCATTATGGTATTTTGGGTTAAAATAAAATGAGATTGAGATAGTTGGGCTTACCAACCAGACACTTACCCCAGTGGAAAATTCTGTGTGCCTTGAACAAGAGAATCTCAAAAGAGTATATGAGCCAAAGCAGATTGGGTAGGGGGAGGGGAAGAGAGGGCAGAGGGTTAGATGTTGGCTACACTTCCATAGCTGAGTATGCCAAGTATCCATCCCAATGTGATTATACTAGCCAGAGTGCAAATAGAGAGTCAGTAAGCTTCTCAAAAGAAGCTGGTAACTTCGTCTTGGTCCTGTGTATTTCTGGTGTACATTACAAAGCCAGGGTCTCCTGTACATATTTGTCTGGACAATGGTGTAAAGGAGGTTGTTAGCAACATACATTTATAGTTTTGAAAAGCACTGGGGAATTTGCACATATCTGTAGTTTTCCAGTCAGTGAATTGCTGGCCTTGAGTCCTAAGGATTTGGAGGTACCTGTAAACTTAATAAGGTTGGTTTATTAAGGTTGGATCATTCCTTAACTTATATAATTGTGCCTATTATAGTTCAGAGTAGAGTTAGGGGGTCCTAGTGAAAGATATTTTGGGGAAGTAGTTTAAGGCAATGCTAGAAATTAATAAAAACAGTGTTATTGTTGCTGCTGCTTGTTGTCTTTATCAAAATACGGTTCTTAATTGGATTGACATACAAGCACAAGGACAAAGGAATTCCTGACTGCATGTAAACTAGGTTCCTATATATCAGTGTTGTCACAGATAAATTTTTTAGTGTAGAAAGGAAAGCTTTGGCAGAAGGTAGAATTATGTAGAAAACTTTAGTATCTTTTTGTATAATCTGGAAAAGACCAGACCAAGTTTGGAGTTGTAGATAAAAGTACGGGAGAGAGCTGGGGGTGCAGCTCAGTGGTAGAGCATTCATCTAGCAAGCACAAGGCTCTGGGTTTGAAAAGAGTAAGTTAGAAAAGAAGAAATGCTCTTTTGAAAGAGAAAGCAAATGAGGTCTTGCAGTTTTATGGCCAAGAAGCAGTTGTTACCTTTACTTGTTTTGGAACACCTACAAATAAGTTTGATATGGAAGAGAAAGGAATTTTATAAATAATCAGGAGAAACAGGCATGAATCAAAATGGTGTTATCTTTGCTGAAAAACTGGAATGTACACTCCTGGGTAAAGCTTTTTGTAAGGTTATACCTTGCCTCTCTACGTATTTCTTAAGTGTACTATATCATTTAATGATAGATGACAAGTTACTAAGGCATAAGATATCAAAGTACTGCCCCAATCAGGCTTGTGGTCCATCCACACTAAGGCCTTTTCCTTAGTAGAAGAACCAGAGAATGGTTTGTGGTAGGAAGTGCCTTATTTTGGTGTTACTCCTTACTACTTGTGTGGGTAACCAGGTTTGTAATTTGTTTAATTTTTTGAGCATGTGCTGGGATGCTCTTCTTTAGATATCATCAGGATTTCTCAGGCTTTGGTCATATTCCCCATTTCAGAACTTTTTCAGTCCTCAACTAATTGTCTAATCTAGTTGCTGAAATATTGTCTAAGGCATAAAATAGTTGGGGACATGCCAACATAAGAAGTCATATGGCATGATCTTTTTTGAATAACCTGTGAGTATCTACCATATGCTAGTTGCTTAAATTAATACAACAGGTGCTTATTGAGCTTTTGTAATGTTATCAGGCTGTGTGTTGTGAGCATAAGAGTCATAATTCTTGCCACTGTGGATTACTTTCTAGTGGGGAAGAAATACGTAAGCAAATCACAAGTAACTATTATAAATTATAATTGTAATAAATGCACTAGAGGAAAAGTATCACCTTTGGTAAATCATCTTCTGTTTGTTAAAAATGAGTTTTTATGTTCACCTTAGCTAGTTGGTGACTTTATACTGCTAAGCTCTTGGGGTGGGTAATAGTTCTGACTCCCTTTCCCTTGGATGCTCCAGGGTCAAATGTTACAGAAAGTCACCCATCTGAAGTATAAGGGGCTGGGCCACTGTTTCTCAGCAAGGCTTTTTGTGTGGAGCTGCATTGCAGGACGTTTGACATTCTGCTCCCCAGGTAATAAATGCCAGAAGCACTACAGCATCACTGTGGTAACTAAAAAAAAAAGCACTTTTGTACATTTATTTCCAAACACTTCTCAGTGGCTGGTATTGCCCCAGTTGAAAACTATTGGCTGTACTGTTAGAATTCTTGGAAGGAGTTATTGAACAAATTCCTCTGGGAGAACAGACTGAAAGTAGGTGGTGCTTGAGACTTGGACTGGCCAACCTTTTTGGTGTCTGACTTGAGTGTTCATGTTTTTTAAGTAGGTATTTTGAAACTATGCTTTCAACCCCATTCTGCCTTTTCTCCTATGGAGGGTGGAGTGCGAAGTAATGTCTGTTGTATGTACTTTAAGGACTGGCACTCTAACAAGTATTTTCACATAATGCATTCAGATTGTCTCTTATCTTTTTTTAAAAAATTTTTAGTTGTAAATGGACACAATGTCTTTTTTACTTATTTATTTTTATGTCGTGCTGAGAATTGAACCTCACACGTGCTAGGCAAGCACTCAACCACTGAGCTACAACCCCAGCCCTAAACTGTCTCCTATATTTCTTGTCCCACCCCCTCGCCCTTACCTTTACAGAGATTGGACTCTGGGGCACTCAACCACTGAGCCACATCACCAGCCCTGTTTTATATTTTATTTAGAGACAAGGTATCAATTGCTTAGCTCTTCACTTGTTGAGGCTGACTTTGAACTTGTGATCCTCCTTCCTCAGCCTCCCCAGCTGCTGGGATTATAGGCCTCCTTCAGTGCACCTGACTAAACATAAATTTTTAATTCCTGTTTTACAGATGGTTCTAATGAAATGAGTTGCTCAAAGTGGTATCACATCCTGTACTTTTTCAAAAAGCATAGCCTTAACTTATTTGATTGCCGGTTAGTTTCTAGTTGGCCACTTTGGGCTCTTGGTCTTGAGTGTAAGTGACCAGATAGATGTTAATATGTTGGTTTCTGAAGTTCAGTATCAGAAATTTGAGACTTGTGTAGGATGGTGGTAGCTAAAAGTGCTGGAGGATACAGCAATGAATTAAACACATGCAGACATGTACCCCTTGGAGTTTATATTATAGTCCAGAATATCAACATTAAACAAAGTCACTGAGAGTGTGATTCAGTGGTAGAGATTTTGCCTAGCAGGTTGAAGCTCTGGGTTCAATTCCCAGTACCATACACACACAAAAGACCGGTAAACCATATTGTGTACCAGCAATATGTCAGGAGAAAAAGTTAATCAGGGACCATTTTAGAGGTATGCAGGGTTAAAATTTTATTTGGGTTCACCAGGGAAAGCCACACTGAAGTAATATTTGACGTGAAAGATTGAGCTCTACTAATCTGGAAGAAAGGGGAAAAAAAAGTATTCCAGTTGGAGGAATAACTGAATACAAAG
The DNA here is from genome assembly GCF_902686455.1 of Sciurus vulgaris. Classification (NCBI taxonomy): domain Eukaryota; kingdom Metazoa; phylum Chordata; class Mammalia; order Rodentia; family Sciuridae; genus Sciurus; species Sciurus vulgaris. Next base: position 18,955,626 of record NC_136461.1, read on the forward strand.
TCTTTGAGTCTGGATCCTGTCCAGCTGGATTCAGGAATACCCCCTACACACACACACACCCTTTATTAACTCATTGCATTCAACCCTGAGGATGCTATTACAGTGTCGTCGTCATTGTGTCCCCTCGCCCCCATGCACCCCATCTGTGGTTTTGCTTTCTGCAATTTCAGTTACCTACAGTCAACTGCTGTTTGGAAATATTAAATGGAAGACTCCGTATTTTGAGAGACTATATTCTAAGTATATTATTTTAATTGTTCTGTTTTATTAGCTACTGTTGTAAATCTCTTACTCTACCTAGTATGTAAATTAAACTATCACAGGTATGCATGTATGCATAGGAAAACAGTGTGTATGGGGTTGGATCAGGTGGGACTACTGTATTGTTATATTTATTCTCTCAATGAGAAAACTGAGGGACAGAAGTTGAATCTGGCAGAGTTCTCTTAAATTGCTGCCCGGGACTGGCCATGTAGGTTCCCAAAGCATTTTCTCTCAGTAGGAACAGGGCTAAGAATTGCAAGGTCCATAGAGTTTTAGTTTCTCATTGTCTTTCCTTTCCTACTTAAAAGTTTGTTTTGTAAACTTTGTCTTTCTGGAACTTGTCTTCCAAGTATTCAGACAATAAGCAAGAGTGATATGTACTCAGGTGAACACATCAGGGACCAGGTGTGGGAATTTGGGGAAGCTTGTCTTACTGACAGTGCTGCTCATTTGGAAATCTGGGAATATTAGGTGCATTCCTGATTTTTCTCTGTTGGCCAGTCACTGCCCTCTTCAGACCACTGCTTGGCTAATGAAACTGAACGTGCATATGAATTATAGAATTGAATTATAGAGATGGGAAGAGCTTTGGAGGGAGGCCATGTAGCCCAAATGCTCCCTTGCTAAACAGAAGAATCTTCTGAGATTAAAAATCCAGATTCTTGGCCATTCTCAAGATGCTGATTCAGAATCTGAAGAGTAGGATTAGATTGTGTAGTCAAAGGTTGGATTACAACCTGGTTAACTGCTTCACCTGTCCCCCAGGAAGCTGGTCTGAGAACTGAGATTGGAACCTTAAGTGTTCTGCCTCTCAGTTTAGTACTCTTCCCACCATGTTGTACTGCTGCCTTACTCCCGAGAATTGTAAAGAAGTGGGTGTTTATCAGATGGTATTTTGGTTCCTGCTTAATCATCTTCTTGGGTCTTTACTATTGTTTTTATAGTCCTAAGTTATAAGCAATATATAGCCAAAGAGAAGTTTTCTCCAAACAAGTTATTTGGTTTTCTTAGAGGCTTTTATAATTTGTTAGAAATAGGGAGGAACTGGTTAGCTAAGTCTGGTTGTAAAAAAGAAAAAAAAAAAAAAAAAAAAAAAAGATCTTCGTTATTTTAGGAATAGCCTTCTCTTTGTAAAATGTGGCTAATGAAAGTGTTATGGATGAAAAGAAGGATTTTACCATTTGTTGGGAAATTCATTAGTTTGAAGCTCTAGCTGCTTTGTTTCAAGGGTTCTTTCTAGTGCCAAATAAGAAATAAAGAAATACCAGCCACCTGGTTGTGGTTCTTCTGGCATGCCTCTTAGGTGGACAGCTGTGAGGTGGTTATTACGTTGGCTTTCATAATCTGTTCGAGTTTTGTTAGATGATTTGATGACTTCCCCTTTTGGTCTCCTTTTTTCTAACATTAGTGAGTTTTCTTTCATCTTCTGACCTGGAGAGAGAGAGCACAGGAGCCTAAATACCCACCAGTGAGGCCTTTTTTTGTTGTTTCACTTTTGCGGTAGAATGGGTTGGAAGGTCCTGAGGTTGAGGTCGGGTTGCCTCCCCTTTTGGGGATTTCCTCAGGTTGGTTCTTCAGGAGGTAAGTGGGCTCTTAGGCTTGGAAACTTATGGAAGTTTCAACGGATTTAAAACAAGAAAACTCTTTTTGGGCTGATAGTTGCAAAATAGTTATTGGTGAGTTCTCTCACCAAAGGCAGATGAACAGCTTGTTTAGAACTTGAATGAACCAGAACTAGAATGAAAGAACTTTTTTTTGTTGTTGTTGTTGTTTTTGAAGTAGAAAATTGGGGTGTGGTTCCCGATTATGAATGATGAGAATCTTAGGCCAAGTGGGTTTGATTTCCTGGGTCTGGTATTGGTATATCTGATGAGATTTTAATTCTGTTGCCATTTTAGCTTCAAGAAATCTTTAATGATGTCTGGTGAGGCCAAATAAGAGGTTAGGGATCGCTTATTGTCCTAGGTCACATAAACAGTCATGTTTCCCCACTTTTTAAAAATAACAAGATGACGTTAGTCTCCTTATTTTAGGAGACAGGGTCTAGGGGTAAAACTAAAATAAGTAGGATTCTTTATAGAGTTTCTCTTCAATGGGGGTAGAGGTCTTTGACCTGTCTTCAAAGCCATGAAGTGCTAGAGGAGGAGAAAAGGAAACAAAGAAGAAAAGGTGGGATAAGGGACCATTCGATACTGATGTCTGTGGCCGAGGAAGAGAGAGACAATGGGAATGCTTTGTGCTGGTCAACTTATGTGTATGAGTGTACATACAGACTGTTCTTTTTGTGGAAGTCTACTTTTTTAAAAAAATCTTAGTCCTAAAGATCTAAGTGAGCTTCTTGGAGCTGGCAGGAAAGTGAAAGCTTGTTGGACGGGAGAGGCCTTAACTTTTATACTTGTCCCTGCCTGCAATGCCCTTAACAGGAGAGGGTCCCCTATGGGAACTGAATCAACAGCTGCCGCCTGTCCCTGGAATCACAGGAAGCGGAGGCCGGGTGCCTTTGTATAGGAGCTCTGCCGCCAGACAATAGTTTGTGCTGGCGGGGCCATGTGGCGAGTCACGTGACCTGGGGCTGTTTTCTGCTGGGGTCCTTACCCATCTGTTCTCTCGGCTCTTTCTGGGTTATCAGGCGCCTGTCCAAGTCCTCCCAGGCAGCCAGCTTCATGGCCAGAGATTACGAGCACTAACCTTCCTGGCAGGGGCGGTGTGGCTTCGAGTTTATGCAGATTAGCCATGTGTTTCTCACTTCAAGGCGTTCCACAGGAAAAGCCTTTTCCTGTGTTTGGCTCTCAGTGGGCGGTTCCCAGCTTACTGTACTGGGACTCGGCGAGCAGCAGGCGTGCACGAGAGGGATCACAGTACACTGGCCCCCCTCTCCCATTCCACCTCCAGTGCTACGTCACCACAACACAACCACTCGCGCTCTCATACTGTTGGTGTCATTCATTCGGTGCCAAGATTGCTTTAAAAAATTCCCTTGGCCCCAGTTCAAACAGGAGTACAGCTGGGATGTGTTAGATTTTAGGCAGTCTGCCCTCAATTTGAGATGAGTTATAAATAGCAGTGCCGACTTCCTTAACTACCGCTCTCTGAGGTAAAATGCAGGTTAATTACTGTGGGAATCAATTAGGGGGTTCTTTCGGTTAAAGAGCCAGGGATGCTTTTTTTTATTGTTATTATTAAAAGTCATACAACAAATCTGGCCAGGAATAAATTGAAAGTGTAAGAAGTAAGAAATATTTAACTATCCAAAATCCAAGGATATGGCTCTTGTTTATACTGGCCCCAACTATTTGACATTTAGGGTGACAGAGCAAGTAAGTAATGATCAAGACTTCTTTCTGATGGACACCTTTTTGACAGTTCCTGGTTCATCCCTTTCTTAATCTTTTTAGTCCTTGGCTCTATTGGATACTGATCTGACCTTAGGTTGCTGCTTTGAACAGGTTCCTTTCAGTATCTTGGATTGGGTCTAGGGCTTTCCTCTATTGGATTTTTATATCAGAATTAAAATTTCTCTTTCCTGGTACCACTACTACATGATGTGTTGCACTTCGGAGAATGGTATCTCAGGTGTCTTCTCTGTTCTCTTTTCAGTCACTTGTGGTCAGATGGAGAATTTGCAGCTCTGTTTAATCTGTGAGTGTCCAGAAACTGGTTACTTTTGGCTATATGACACTTAGCCCAGATCTACCTTAAAGTTCCAGTCTGTTAAATCTCAGCAGCTTCTGAGGATCATTATGGCAGTCCTTGGTACAGTAAGGGATTACAGTAGCTAGCTGGTCTGGAGGGGCTTGCAATTGTATTTGCTTGGAGCAGGGGAACACTCTCTCTGCAAGTGGTTAGTCTACAAGCTGTTCTGAATATATTCAGAAGGACAAGCCTGCTAGGCATTCTTGCCTTTGATGCCCCTAAACTGCATCTTCTGATGCATTACATTTGGCAGGCAGTTTATAACACGGCCAGTGATCTGGAAGAAGATAAATGGTAGATGGAGATGAGGAGTTTTCTTATGACTCTTTCCCCTTTTTTATTTTTATTTTTTTATGAATGCAGGAGGGTATATAGCAGGGGGCCTGACTTCCTCGATCAAGGGGCAGCATTTTCCTCTCAATTATGTGTGTCTGTGGCAGAGCCTTTGCTTTTGAAGTGTAATCACAGTAATCTACTCCTGTGGTTTCCCATTGAAAGGATTTCCTCTCTGTCTTTTCTCAGAGTGGAATCTCTGGCTCTTTGCAGCTACGATTTGGTGTTTCCCATACCCTGCCTTGTGCCTGCAGACTGCTGATACTGACTTTTATAAAACTGATTAGTGAAGATGTAAGACCCTTTCTCTGTTATGAGAGATTTGGTGATGGCATTTCATCTATAACTGCAAATCACAAATCTTTCATAATGATTTTAAATATTCGAAGTGTGAGTTAGGTGCCTTGCCCACCTCCCCTTCTGATAAGAGTAAATATTTAACTTTGATGTTTGAACTGAATATATTTTAGTTTGCTCAGTAAGCTGTATATACTCTTGATTATAAGCCTTTGGTAAAGGGGAGTCAAATCTGATGAGCAGAAAAAGAAATATCTTAAATTTTATTTTTAGAAAGAAAATTTCTTTGTCATTTATTTCTGGGCTACAAGGATTTCCAAAAGTTGAAATGGGAGAGTCCTTGAGCCCTTTATAACCTTCACGTAAGTAGCTGTATTCCATTGGGTGCGTAGGCCCCCTGATGTGAGAGAAGGACGTAATGGTTTGTCTATAGCCTTTGGTTTTTAAGCTTGGGCATGCCTGCACAGTTTTGAAATCTCTGGTACAGGATGGTTATACTCCATATGTGCTTATTGTTCTCCCTTGACTGTTTTAATCTCCCCTCTTCCTTTCAGTCCAACCCAATCCAATTTTTTTCTGTCCTCAAAGTCCTGTCTTAGGGTTGGACTTAAAGTATGTTTCTGGCTTTGTGTCTGGATGGTTTGATCTGAGCTTTCTCCTGCTCACTTGTTGCAGTTGGGCAGTATCACAATCAAACAGTCATTGAGCCCTAGATCTGTATTTAGATATTTGGAGGAACTTAATTCCTGAACTCTGGTTTCCTAGAACTTAGTCTTAGCTGGGTGTGGAGGTTCATGCCTGTAGTCCCAGCTACTCTGGAGGCCAAGGCAGGAAGATGACTCAAGTCCAAGACTTTGAAACCAACCTGGGGAATAGCACGACCCCCTCAAAAAACAAAATAACATAGTCTTAAGAAGTGAAATAGTGGGGCCAGAGTTGTGGCTCAGTGGTAGAGCACTTGCCTAGCATGTGTGAGGCACTGGGTTCGATTCTCAGCACCACATATAAATGGATAAAATAAAGATCTAGCAGCATCTAAAAAAATATTAAACACTTAGTTACAACTAAGTGTTAAATCTTGTGGTGCTGAATGAATTTACATTAGGATATTTAGGTATGTGAGAAATCAGAGTGTGTTGAAAATTTGGGCAGTGGCTTCATGTTGAAAGGTTGAGTTTCTGCTACCAGAAGCCATTGTGTAGAGGAGGGCAAGGCAAGGTACCTTTGGTATGTACGATATTGGGAAACTGTGGTATGAGAATGAAAAAGTGTGTAGAACCGAACCACACTCTGCAGCCAGCTGAAGCACTATTTATCATTATTGATAATTTCTACCATTTATCAAACATTTAAATACCTAGTACTGAACCAGGCACGGTGGCGCACGCCTGCAATCCTAGCAGCTCCAGAGACTGAGACAGGAGGATTGCGAGTTCAAAGCCAGCCTCAGCAACTTAGTGAGGCCCTAAGCAACTCAATGAGACCCTGTCTCTAAATAAAATACAAAAATAGGGCTGGGAATGTGAATCAGTGGTTAAGTGCCCCTGAGTTCTGTCCTGGCTACAAAAACAAAAAACAAACAAAAAAATACACACCAAAACAACAAAAAACCAAGCATTGTGTTAAGTTTGTTATGTGCATTTTAGATAAAGAACTGATGTGTTCAAGGTCAGACAGACAGGATTTGAACTCAGATTTTAAAAAATTTTACTATACTCTTTCCTCTTTATAGTACGTTCAGGATTTAATAGGAAGTTCAGAGCTCTTATTGACCAGGGAGTGATGAAAGTTATTTGAGAATATTGCTTTAGAAATTTCTGTCCAATAGGATAGCCACTAGTCACATGAGGTTGTATGTGAATTTAAATTAATTAAAAGTAGATAAAATATTTTAGTTCATCAGTCCTATTTTATATTTTAACTATTTAATAATTGCTACATGTCCATAACTTTTTATTAAATAGGACTTCTCTAGATCCTTGGTGTGTCAGCTAATAGTATATATCAGAATCATTCATAGTTCTTAAGGGGAGGGACAGGGAGGAGCCTCAGTCCTTCCAGACCCACTAAATTGGAATCTCTAGGGGAGAGGCCCAGGTATTGGTGAATCTTCACAGTCTATTCTGATCTGCAGCCACTGTTAATAGCTAGTGCTCTAGAAGCTTCATGGTAACCATGGTAATGACTGCCTCTCATGTTCTGTGAAGACCTAGACTGATGGAGGTACCTACAGCAGGCTGGTCTCTGTTCAGCGAATGTCTCTTCACTTGGAGCATATAGACAGACCATATATACAATCTGGGGGAATGAGATGAAGACCTCCATGTGGTATGTGGTGTGATGTAGCCATATAAGCCCCTGAGCTCTTTACAAGAGAGAATGGTAATATTTTGGCTTCCTTGCCAGTTGTACTGGGGAAGACCACATGCTATTTATTACTCACTAGTCCAATTGTTGCTATATTTGAACTTCCTGAGTAGCCCTCAGAGAATCTATGTAGCTTCAAAATTATGGTTGGAAACATTATTGATAAAGATGTATGTCTTGGATAAAAGTTGTTAGGATTGGCCTGGACTTGTGGTAGAGCACTTGCCTAGCATGAGTGGCACTGGGTTTGATCCTCGACACCACATAAAAATAAATAAAGGTATTAAAAAAACAGTTGTTAGCATTGCTCAGCACACACCTGTAATCCCAGCTACTCTAAAAGCTGAGACAGGAAGATCGAAAGTTCAAGGTCAACTTCAGCAATTTAGCGAGACCCTATCTCAAAATAAAACTCAGTGGTAATGTGCCCCTGGGTTAAAACCCCAGTACCAGGGTCAGGGAGGAAGGGAAATTGTTAGGATCATGGAATCAACCCTTTAATAACACTGACATGGAGTAGTGATTTGGGACACAGTTTGACTGACTTCAGTTTAGGAGAGGAGTATTCCCATCATCTTTATTACCTTTTTAGCTGAGATTTTCAACTACAGTGTAAGAGAAAACTCTGCTTCTGCTTTTTTCCTGTTGATATTTAGAACAGTAGCTTTTGTGGATTATTGTCATACCATTTTCCTTCATGACAGCTCTATTTCCTCTTTCCTTTCCACCCAGTGGTTCTCTATGACTGAGTTACACCCCCAGCCCATTTTATTTTTGACATAGAGGCTTGCTAAGTTGCCTGGGCTAGCCTCCAACTTGCAGTCCTCCTTAGTCTTCTAAGCGATGAGAGTACAGAAGTGGGCCACAATGCCTGCACTCTGCTTCCTCTATTGTAAAACATTTAGTATAGTAGGTTGTTTTTTTGTTTTTGTTTTTTTGTATTGGGGATTGAATTCAGGGGCACTTTACCCCTGAGTCACATATGCAGTCCCTTTTATTTTCTATTTTGAGGTAGGGTCTTGGTAAATTACCCACACTGGCCTCAATTTGTGATTCTTTTGCCTCAGCCTCTGGGTTTAGAGGTGTGTACCACTATGCCTGGCAGATCAGTGTGGTTCCTCAGCCAGAAGTGTCAGCCTTACCTGGGAACTTGTTGTAAGGGCATATCCTGGGTCCAACCCTGAAGCTACTGAATCAGAGACTCGTCCCAGTGGTGCGTGGTTTAACAAATCCTCCAGGTGATTTTGAGGCATGCTAAAATTTTGAGACCTACTGAATTTGAGAGCTAATGATATTTAGACTTAAAATACTAATATCTACCCTCCCCCCCAATTTAAGATTCACTTTTAAGTTTTATATCAAGCCCAAGCCTACCTTCCAACTGAGTGTATTTAAGAGGTGTTTGATAAATCTCTCCCTTCTATATTAAAGTGTGTGGGGATTCTGTCTTATGCAACTCCTATAGGATAGCATGTCAAAAAGTCAATGAGTTGATTGATCCTGTTGTTCCATAGAGAGCTTGAAAAAAAACTGTTTATAGATAAATGCTTGTGATTTGAACTTTGAACTTTTGGTGGTGCTTGCTGTACCTCTGTATCTTGTTCTTGAAAGAGACAAAAGTTCTATCCTCATTATGTCCTCCAACTTGAATTTTAAAGAGAATGAAGTTTTCACTTCAGGTGCACAAGGCTCTAAATTCAGTCACTGTTACCTCAACTGTTACTTGACCTCTTTGCTGAATTGAAGAAAGCATAAGTTTTAAGTGCTTGGTCCATAATGCAAATAGGCTACAAATGTGCAAAGGAAAAATTTCCACTATTGCAGGTATAGAAACATCTGGATGCAAAACAAAAACAAAAAACATCTGGATGCTTAATGTATTTGAACTCCCAGCCATACTATGTTGAAGCGTTGGTTTTGATGTTGTTGAACAAGGTCATAGTGCATAACAACAGCATCCTTTCCAATGGAAGGGCCTTTGTTCTGATTTCTACATCAGAGTGTGCATATATTCATTTCTCTATACTGGACCCATCCCTTGAATTTCCAGTCATACCAAACTTACAGTTTTTAGCTTAAAAGATGTTTTTCCAAACAGTTGGTATTTTTAAGATTTACTAGATCTGTTCCATTACTTTTTCGTAATAACTGGTTTCCTGTGTGACATACAGACTTCAAAAGACCTGTATATTTGGGTTGTATGTTCATATTGGCCAGAGGCCATCAAAGCTTCAGGTTAATGAAATGCTCTTTATTTTGTAGCCATCCAGTCCAATGGATCAGATGGGCAAGATGAGACCTCAGCCATATGGCGGGACTAACCCATACTCGCAACAACAGGGACCTCCGTCAGGACCGCAGCAAGGACATGGGTACCCAGGGCAGCCATATGGGTCCCAGACTCCACAGCGGTACCCGATGACCATGCAGGGCCGGGCGCAGAGTGCCATGGGCAGCCTCTCTTATGCACAGCAGGTAGATGATGACTCTGATTACTTTGACTCTTGTTGCTCTTCAGGATCTGCTCTGTAAGCTGTAGAATCAAAATGTATCCTTAGCTTTCAAGCCTCTTAGTAGCAGCACAGATCAGCTGGCTCAGCTAATTATGCTGTGCTGCTAATAAGACAAAGGTTGTGGGCACCATCCCATGAGTGCTCCAAGGAAAACTCCCTGGCCACAAGCTATAAAGTTCTGAGGTTTGAATTTGAATCCAGGGCCTTGTGCATGCTAAGCACACATTCTGTCACTGAGCTACACCCCAGCCCCTGTTTTTTTCTCTTGATCTGTCTGGTCCGCTTGTACTCAGTGAGTGGTGATCATTGAAGGAGGTAGGATGGAGGAAAGGCAATGACTGAGCACCTGTCTACTGCTACTACAAAGACAGCCATTCATACTCTGTGCCCTGGGAATGGAAAAGGCCCTACATGTTTCTCAAGGCCTTCAACATATATCAACTGTCTGGGTCAAAATGAATGTTTACCAGGAACTGGGAGTGGAAGAAAAAGGGTAGATTATACAATAGATACTAATACTGTTACAAATGTTAAGATTTCCTCTCATCTTTTGTCTGCCTACCCTCCCTTCCTTCCTTTCCTTTGAAGTGCCAGGGATGGAACCTAGGATCTTGTACATGCTAGGCAAGTGCTCTACCACTGATATATATCCACAACCCCACATCATTATCTTTTTGTTGTCTTTTTTTTTTTTTTGTATTGACAGAATTTTCTGTAATTGATATCTGAGTGATACTTCTACTGAAAATGGTGAGGGACAGAATATATTAAAAAATTACTTCTAAGATTCTAAACACCCTTAAATATAGAAAATGATACATTGAAGACTGGGAGTGTAGTTCAGTAGTAGAGTGCTTGCTTAGCATACACAAGACCCTGGGTTCAACTCCATTACCACAAAAAAATAAATAAGATACTGTCACTTTTTTTCTTCTCTTTCTTTTTTTTTTTTTTTTTCTTTTTCTCCCATTGGGAAAGTTGAGGAGAGATGGGGTGGAATTTGGGGATGTGTGTGTGTGGCTATTTACCAGATACATCCCCAGAGCCTAAAATAGTGGTTGGTATATACCAAATAAGCAAATAGGCCCTCAAATATCTTTCAAATGAAGACTAACAAAAGCAGCTTAATGAGCCAGGTGTGGTGGTGCATGCCTGTAATTCCAGCAACTTGGGAGGCTGAGGCAGAAGAATCACAAATTTGAGGTCAGCCTCAGCAACTTAGTGAGGTCCTAAGCAACTTAGTGAGACCCTGTCTCAAAAAGTTTAAAAAAATGAAAAGGTGTGGGGTTGTACCTCAGTAGTAAGGTGTCCTGGGTTAAATCCCTAATACCAAAGAATAAAGAAATAAAGTAGCTTAATGATTTGTACATTGTCTGATTACAGAACCCTAGTTTTCAGTTGGCTGAACCAGGCTACAATTGAGTTTTTGTTGTGTTTAGTTTATAAATTCCTGATGTTTATAAAAACAACCTAGGCCAAGATAAAAAGAGTAGCCTCATTGGTAAAAATAGTTGTTCTTAAACTCAAGTAAGTTGTCCAGATACGAAATAGTATAAATTTTCAGTGGATGAATGTAGTCCATGTGTAAATAAACCACCTAATAACCAATTTTGGCCATTCTCCCTAGCTCAGTTTAGTCAGGGATGGTAGGAAAACACTGGACCGTCTTATTATGAGGCTTGGCTTGCCTCTTTTTATATCCTCAGGGCATAGCTTCTCATAGAATACTTGACATTTCTTTATCTAGAAGACTAATCACTAAACCTATCTTTTCCTTTCTTACAGATTCCTCCTTATGGACAACAAGGCCCCAGTGGGTATGGTCAGCAGGGCCAGACTCCATATTACAACCAGCAAAGTCCTCACCCTCAGCAGCAGCAGCCACCCTACTCCCAGCAACCACCATCCCAGACCCCTCATGCTCAACCTTCATATCAGCAGCAGCCACAGTCTCAGCCACCGCAGCTCCAGTCCTCTCAGCCTCCATATTCCCAGCAGCCATCCCAGCCTCCACATCAGCAATCCCCAACTCCATATCCCTCCCAGCAGTCCACGACTCAGCAGCACCCCCAGAGCCAACCCCCCTACTCGCAGCCACAGGCACAGTCTCCCTACCAGCAGCAACAACCTCAGCAGCCAGCATCCTCGACGCTTTCCCAGCAGGCTGCATATCCTCAGCCCCAGTCTCAGCAGTCCCAGCAAACTGCCTACTCCCAGCAGCGCTTCCCTCCACCACAGGTAAGATGCCCCTGCCTCTTGCCCTCTGTGTGTATGGCCACAGACAGGTTGGGGGTTGGCATCCTCAGAACTTTGCCATGTAAATTGGTTCTCTAATGTATACTTAAAAACTAATTAAACTCTGGGTAAACATGCTAACTGGATTGATTGAACTAATAAAGATAACCTTCTTAACTATATAAAGACTTGTAACTCTCCTTACTGACTAAGAAATAGGGCAATGGAAAATTGCATAGACAGATCAGAAATTAAAGATAATGAGACAGTTTTTTTTTTTTTTTTTTTCTTTCTTTCTTTTTTTTAACCGGTGTATCAGAACTTTAGCACCCAAGTGACTTTGGTCTTTTTTTTTTTTTTTTTTTTTTTTTTTTTTTTTTCCCAAAACAGTCTCTTTAAGAGGCTGTATTATAATTCATTTCAGCTGCCATTCTGTTATTCTTCTACTCAAAATATTTTGAACCCCTTTCTTTGAAATTGCTATCAGAGAGAGCTGCTATCACATTCTTTAGAATACTCTCACTGGTGGCAAATCTTTTTGTTTCTTTGTTTTTGGTGATACTGGGGATTGAACCCAGGGGCATTCTACCACTGAGCCACATCCCCAGACCTTTTTTTTTTTTTTAATTTTTGAGATAAGGTCTTGCTAAGTTGCTGAGGCTGTCTTCATACTTGCAGTCCTCCTGACTCAGCCTCCTGTGTCATTGGAATTATAGGTTTGGTTGGCTGCAAATCTTGTTTTTTGAGGGTGGACTTGATTTGAGGAAATAGCAAAAATTGAGTTGGAGCTATTTCTGGAGAACAAGATGTAGGTAATGAAGCCTAAAAATAGCTTTATAAAGCCAAAAGAGAAGAAATGACTGATGAAAGGTCCACTAACGATTTTGTGCATTGGTGGCATCATTAGAAAAAAATCTCTTAATCCAACGTGGTTACTTTCAAGGAAGCAGTACTCATTTAATGGAGTTTGTGGCATGAATTTAACTCCAAGAAGCAGTTCCTGTGGGTAGCAATAAATGGATGACAGTTCCACCAGAAACAGTTCACTGTTGACATACTTATCTCAAGCACCATGGCTTGGATTTTTTTCTGCCTTTAAATAATATTGTTAACAAGTGTGCTGTATCTCACACCCAGTTCTCCTGTATTGAAGTCCCATATGCCTTTCACCATGAAGTAAGCTTACCTGGTTTATCAATACTAGGCCTTCACATCTTGTTCTTCTTCTTTTAGGAGCTTTCTCAAGATTCTTTTGGGTCTCAGGCATCCTCAGCCCCCTCAATGACCTCCAGTAAAGGAGGGCAAGAAGATATGAACCTGAGCCTTCAGTCAAGACCCTCCAGCTTGCCTGTAAGTATTTCTGCCACCTTGGAAAGGTGGTGGGGCAACCAATGAGAGGAAAACCAATGAAAAGCAATTTCTGGTTGGATGTTTTGGTAATAATGATCTAAACAAATGATAAGCTGTTCCTTGAATTCAGGTTCAAAATTCTGAATAGGAATTCATAGACTGATTTTGTAGGATGTCTACTCAGGGAATAGGTTTGTGGTCTGTTTTCTTTTTTTAAGATCTTGGGCTCTTAGAGATGAACATGAAGGGCAGAGAAGATGGAGATGTTAGAAGCACTTGCTGCTCTCCATCAAAATTGAGAAAAATCTGTTTTTTTACCTTATTGTTGAGCACTTATTTTTTATGTTTTTGGCTTAGTGTGTAGGAGATAGGATCCTGGGGTACATTCAAGCTTGCATTATCACATTGAGCATGGATGAAATGAAAGTGGTTTTTATGATGGAGGTTTTATGTGAATGGGTGCTTTTGCCTAATACAGTGTTTGGTGCCCTGGTGTTTGATTTTGGAATCAGGAACTTAATTATGGAGTAGACTGATCATATCTGAGAAAGGCAGTGTAGTTTGTTGATGAAGAGCTTGGGCTCTAGAGCCAGAGTTCTTGAATCTGCATCTTGATTCTACCACTAACTCTGTAGACTTGGGCAAGTCACTTCACCTTTCTGTGTCTTAGTTTTCAACCTAAAGTATCCACTTCATGGGGTGCTAATTAACATTAAATAGGCTAACGGAAGAGAACTTGGTGTGTGGTAGACACTCCATAAATGCCAGCCATTATAATCATCTCAGAGAGCATAGGGACTGCCCAATACCCAAAAGGTAGTTAACACCAACTAAAATACATGGAGATTGGTTGTGGGAACATAATTTTACTCTTAGTTTTACCTCTGCCACTACACATGGGCAAAGTCTCAGCCTCTGAAAGTTAATTGTAGGGCACAGAAATAAATGGGTTACTCCAAAATCTAGTAAGTGCGTAGATATCACCCTTCCATTATACGATCTGCTTCAATTAGAAAATGGAAGTTTAGCCACACAGACCCAGATAAGAGTCTTTTGAAATTTTTATTTTACTTAGATTTCCTGTCTCTTTAGACCTTCCAGCTTGGGAGAAAATGGTTTCTGGATCTTTATGATAGATACAAGGAAGGAACTCTCTTTATAGTGAAGTCTCCCATGGCTTCCCCAGAAGACCTTTGAGATACAATGTTATAGCAGGGCAAGGTCTGCAGAGCTCATCAGCCTAGGCTTCCAAGGCCAACATGGAGAGACACTGTCAGGATGGGACTTCTACTGTTGACTTTCTCAACTAAGAAATTGGGGGAGGAAGTGTCTGAATAAAGTGATCACTCTTTGTTCCCTTCTCATTAGTGTCTGTTGCAATCCTTTTCTGCATCCTGAACTTCACTGGAATGTGCTTTTTAACCTGATTCAGTCAGAAATGTGTAACTACTCCCTCATCATCTGTGGTCTGTGGCTAAATCTGGGTGGTGTGCTATTGTGGCAAGAACCCAAATCAGTGGATTTCTTTCAGTCCTGTAAGTTGCTCCCCTTTAAAAAGCTGCTTCTTACTTCTGGTGACCTTTTGATAAAAATGTATTTAGTATTATTTAGTTGTTGTTTATTTTATTTATTTTTTAATATTTAGTTCTGAGAAAACTCATATACGAACATGCTATGTGTGGGGTTTCTGTTTATTTTGGTTTTTTTTTTTTTTTTTTTTTTTTTTTTTTTTTTTTTTTTTTTTTTTTTTGTACTGGGGATTGAACTCAGGGGCTCTTTAGCACTAAGCCACATTCCCAGTCCTATTGATTAATTGATTGTTGTAGATGAACACAATACCTTTATTTTATTTTTAAGTTTATTTTTATGTGGTGCTGAGGATTGAATCCAGTGCCTCACACATGCTAGGCAAAGAACTCTACTGCCGGGGCTGCAACCCCAGCCCCCCTATTTATTTTTTGAGACAATGTCTTGCTAAGATACTGAGGATCTTGCTAAGTTGCTGAGGCTGTCCTGGAACTTGGAATCCTGCCTGAGCTCTTATAGTCCCTGGGATTACAGGTGTGCATCACCACACCTCATGCTGTTCATGCTGTTCATGTCTTCTAAGGGTTGGGAATCCAAGAGCTTGTGATCTGACCTACTGAATGCCGAAGTGAAGATGTTGGCAACCTTTTAGGCCCAGGGTAGGATTGTTCTTGGAAAGCCCCCAAATAAGGAACATTACCAAGTTTAGGCTCCTTCTATAGTGGGTCATTTGCTCTGTGGTTGAAACTCCATGTGGGAAGTGAGCTGGCTGGGTTATTGGCATCTTAGTTTTTGTTTTTTAATTTATTTTTTTGTGGTGCAGGATTGAACCCAGTGCCTCACACATGTTAGGCAACTGCTCTGCCACTGAGCTACATCCCCAGCCCCGGCATCTTGTATTTTTAATTGCTTTTTATCCTTCTGCTACTTGAACCAGAAAACAAAAGGGGGTTATTCTTTGAAATTTTGGTTTGATGGCGGATTTGCCTAGTCATGCTAGAAAGCAGTCACATCTGAAAAAATGAAAAGTCAGATTCCCTTCAAAGTTCTTTTCTTTCTTAACCAGTTGTATTAAAGGTTTCCGAGACTTGGCAGTGCATTCCTTCACTAAGTAACGCTTTAGGGGGCACCTGTTTGAATTTGGCAGTC
This sequence comes from Sciurus vulgaris, assembly GCF_902686455.1. NCBI lineage: Eukaryota > Metazoa > Chordata > Mammalia > Rodentia > Sciuridae > Sciurus > Sciurus vulgaris. The sequence goes on from NC_136461.1 coordinate 18,971,354, forward strand.
ATGTAGATGCTAGGCTGACTGTACAACCCCTCCAGTTGCACATTATCCTCTTAAAACTTTGTTTTGCCTTTGTAGTACTGGGGATTGAACCCAGGGTACACTCTACCATGGAGCTATATCCCCAGATTTATTTTTTATTTTAAGACAATCTCTCAAAATTGTCCAGATTGGCCTCCGACTTGCAGTCCTGCCGTAGCCTCCTGGGTAGCTGCAATTACAGGTGCACATCTGGCCTGTGTTTATCATCATCTTCACTCATTCACCATACCTGCTTGGCTATAAACGCATTAAAACCCTTAAGTATCAGAAGTGCCCAGGCATCAGAAGCAGAGCTTCTCCCACCATTTTTCTGGTTTATTAGGTCTGGAATGGATCCTGAAAATGTGCATTTCTATCAAGTGCTTCCATTCCAAAGGAAGAACCAGGAAAGGTGCCATGAGAACCTCTACTTTGTCCTTTTTTTTTACACCTTGCTTGAAGCTTTCTCTGTCTGTCTCAGGCCTCATGTTTTCTCCACTTTCAGACCTTTGCATATTCTCTTCTATTTGCCTCATACTTTCTCCCACTTTCCCTGCTACCTCTTCCTGTTCATCTCTCAGTCTACATCTTTTTTTGGGGGGGGGTACCAGGGATTGAACACAGGGATGCTTAACCACTGATCCACATTTCCAGCTCTTTTTATTTTTTTACTTTGAGACAGGGTCTTGCTAATTGCCTTGAACTTGGTGATCCTCCTGCCTTTGCCTCCTGAGTCACTGGGATTATTGGCATGTGCCACTGTGCCTGGTCTCAGTCTGTATCCTAAAGATAATTTCCTCTGAACATTCTTCCTAATCAAACTTCAAGATTCAGCTTAAGTTAACTTTTATGATGTCTTCACTGAGTAAGTCTGTTTTAACTTTAAAAATCCTGAAATACTTAAGACAGAGAAGCAGGTATAAGGAACAATTCGATGTCTGAGTATTTATCTTTAGAAACCAAACCACACTAACACATGTAGGTAAAAACCTTATATACCCCTCTGGGATCACTGCTCCTTCTCTTTACCCAGGGAAGTACTATCCAACTTTTGAAATTTCTTTGCTTCATGTTGATAGAACTTTTTGATAGACCTCTTTTTACTTAAATGGTAAGCTTCTGTTGTTGTTCCCTGTGCCCCCAACACCTATTACAGGACCAGTGGTTGTATACCATGGCCACATGTTAGGATTATCTAGGGTAACTATCTTCAAAAACAAATGCCAGCCAGGCATGGTGGTGCACACCTGTAATCTCAGTGACTTGGGAGGCTGAGGCAGGAGGATTGCAAGTTTGAGGCCAGCCTCAGCAATTTAGTGAGGCCCTAAATGACTTAGCAAGGCCTTGTCTTAATAAAAAGAGCTGGGCATGTGACTCAGTGTTAAGTGCCCTGGGTTTAATCCTTAGTACCAACACAAAACTAATGCCACCTAGGTATAATGTGCCATACCTGTAATATCAGCTATTCAGGAGGGTAAAGCAGGAGGATTGCAAGTTTGAGGCTAGTCTGAGCAACTTAGCAATACCCTGTCTCAAAATTAAAAGGGCTGGGGACATAACCCAGTGTTAGAGTGCTTGCCTAACATGTGCAGTGGGTCCAATCTCCAGGATTGCCCAAACAAGCTACCACAAAAAGAAAAATGTCTAGGGTTCATGGAGTTCTGACTTGCTGGATGTGAGGTGGGGCTTGGGCATTGGTTTAATTAGAAGCTGTCCCAAATGATTCTGATTCGCATCCCAGGTATAGAGATCTACTACTCCAGATTGTGTCTGGTTCCTTTTAGACTCTTTGCACCCATACTTGTTGTGAGTGCTTATCTAAAGTATATTTTAAATTACTTATTTAAACAAAAGCTCATTGTGGGCTAACTTGCTCTGTCTTGCTCATTGCCATCGCAGTACCAGGAATATAGTAGGCTCCCACTCATTGGACAAATGAATATGAGCAGTGTCCATAACATTCATCTGGCAAGAGTATGTCTAATGTCTGGTGGGGTCAGCTTAGCTATGTATTACCAGTTGTTGTTTTTTGCTACTAGGGCAAGGTAGGCATCACAGATTGTTATGGGACGACCCAAACTCCGCCTTAGAGGATACATTATTTGTGCTTTCTGACAGCAGCCTTGGGAGATGAGGTTAGGGTTTGTCATTCATCTTGTAAAATATCTACAACCTCACTTTATATTAAGATTGATTTTGTAAGATATGAGTGACCATATCTCTAGGTGTTTCATTAAGCTCTTTAATTTTCTTCATTTGGGAGCAATATCTTGGAGGAACTCACCTGAAAATTGGTATCTAACTTTTGATACAATTTTTCTTGAGAATGACTTGGATTTATACCTTTAAAAGCATCTATCTATCTATCTATCTATCTATCTATCTATCTATCTATCTATCTATCTATCTATCTATCTTTGGTACCAGGGATTGAACCCAGAGGCACTTAATCACTGAGCCACATCACTAACCCTTTTTATCTTTCATTAGAGATAGGGCCCCACTGAGTTCTGGAGGCTGGGTTTGAACTCACGATCCTCCTGCCCTCAGCCTCCTGAGTTGTTGGAATTATAGGCATGAACCACGGTGCCTGGCTAAAAGGTTCTATTTAAATGATGCGTCCACGTATATTTGGTTTCCCTGGAATAATATTTGCCTAATGCATCCCTAATTTTCCTTACTAAGCCATTTTTCTAAATTTACATTTGGCCTTTTTCAGTTTTTGTGGTTCTGGGGATCAAATCCTGCTCATGATAGACAAGTGCTCCACTACTGAGCTACACGCCTAGTCATGCACTTTAGGTAGACTGATATAAAGTGGATATGGGATTTAAAACCCAGATTTGAAGAGGATAGCTAGTGCTTCCAAATTTTATCATGCATTAAGAATTACTTGGAGATTAATTAAAACACAGATTACTGAGATCTGCCTGAGCTGTTCTTGGTTTAGTAGGTGCAGGGCAGACCCAAAAATTTTACATACCTCCAGTGGTACTGTTGCTGCTAGTTCAAATGATCCCAGATGGAATAACACTAAGGTAGGAATCCTTGGAAAGGGAAGGAAAAAAATTACTAGCCTAGAAGGCACAGTACTAATCTAAATAATAGCGGTCACATACACTACTACCATTTGACTCTAGGAGATTGGGAAGGGCAGGCTATGGGTTGAAAATGATGGGGGAAAAAAAGAGATTTGGACGAGATGAGACTGCTTTTGTAGCTATAGCCTCAGAGCAGTTTGTTCCTGGGTTAGGGCAGCCCTTGCACTGCCAGTGCCGCCCTGGAAATGCTCCTCGTTTGTGCTCATCACTGGATTCCTTCCAGTAGTAGGGCCATGCTCAGACACTAGATCATAGTCTACCTTAGAAATGGTTTTGAATCTGGTTTCCCTTATACTTCCCCCACTCCATTTTTATTGAGGTCCCTGTTACCTCTCACTTGGTGTCTTGCCATAGGCTCCTGACTGTTCTTTTTCTCTCCCTTTTTACTTTCAAGTCTGTCGTCAATATAATCACCCCAGGCGGGGGTGGGGGTGGGGGCAATCACATGACCTACCAAGTTATCTGACTGCTTTAAAACCTCAGGATATCAGTTGTTCATAGGCTTAGGTTCAGACATGATAATATACAATTTCCTTTATGATCTGGAAGATGAGAATATTAGTGATGAAAAAAATGTTGGTAAGTTCCCCATCCCTGGAGTAATAAAACCTACCACTTTGGCAAATAGGCATTAGAGACAAGGCCTGGACATGGATGATTTCTGAAATAATTTGCACTCTTATGTCTCTGATTATGAATATGACATGGTTTCTATCTTCAAGGGTCCACTATTTCATTAGTGTAGACATGAAACAGAAGAACATGTGCCTCAATGTTTTAATGAGTGCTATCAAGAGTTTGGTGATATCAGTGATGCATTCATGTCTAAATAGTTGAGGAAAGACAACATGGAGGAAGTTGAATATGATCTAGACATGGTTGTATTTGCGTGATTAGAAAGGAAAAATCCAGAGCTGGGGAGATAGCTCAGTCGGTAGAGTGTTTGCCTTGCAAGCACAAGGCCCTGGGTTCGATTCCCAGCACCGCAAAAAAAAAAAAAAAAAAAAAAAAGGAAAAATCCAGTTTGATTAGAGGCAAAGCAGGAGTGGGGATGGGGTGCAGTGCAGGTATTTGGGGGGTTGGTCAGGTTTCCTGAGGTGGGGATTAACAGAAGGAAAGCTGTGTCATGGTTCAGACACTGGTGGGCTAAGTAAACCATTTGGAGCTGATCTTATAGGCCTGTAGAGGATACTTCACAAAAACGATCCATTGGCATATATTATGATTTGAAAAGGGGAGAGTATGAAAGCAAGGGAATAAGTTAAAGTGTTGAAATAATTCTGGCAATACACGTAGAGTTCTAGCTGGGTGTAGTGGTGCAGGACTATAATCCCAGCCTCTTGGGAGGCTGAGACAGGAGAATTGCAAGTTCAAGGCCAGCATCCCTAAGCAACTTAGGGAGACCCTGTCCCCCTGCCATTAAAAAAAAAAAAAAAAAAAAAAAGGCACCTCTGAGTTCAGTTCCCAGTTCCAAAGGGAAAAAAAAGTTGTTCTACTTCTATCTCGTTTGCATAGCCACTTCGTCCCACATGTGACACATGTAGGAAAGAATCAATAGAACTGAGAATAAGTGGATTCTCCTGGGTGAATGGTTTAATGATTTTGATAGATTGGTTTAGGATGGGGAGTAGAGAGAGAGAGAAAAAAATCTCATTGACAGAAATAGAAAGATTAATTGGGAAAACTCATTTTTCAGCAGAAGTTCCTTTTTTATGTTATGGAACATGAAAGAGTGAGAAATCCAAAAACAAACTGCGTATTTACTAGTAAGAAATGGAAGAGTAAAACTTAGGGGAGAGCTGAATCTGGATAGGGTTGCAGGGTTGTCTGTGTGGTAGTTAATAGTTAAACTATGGACTAAAGTGGACCTCAGAGGCTGCAATGGAGTATGGAGACAAGGGCCAGATGGAGCCCTGCACAATGCCTACAGTCACCAGGTAGACACAGCCAATAGAGTTAGGGAGATCGGCAGAGGACCAGGATTGTGTGATATTTCTGGAAGCAAAGGGAAGAGAGATCCTGTTAATTTATATTTCAAATATTATATGCTGTGGCACAAGCCTGTTAATTCCAGCTACTGGGGAGGTTGAAACTGGAGGGTCACAAGTTTGAGACCAGCCTGGGCTACTTATACTTAGACCCTGTCTCAAAATTTTAAAAATTAAATTGTAAAGGCCTAGGGATGCACCTTGGTGATAACAATGCTTGCTAGCATGCACAAGGCCCTGGGTTCTATCCCCAGTATCACCCCCAAAACAGGCAAACAAATAAACAAATCAAGGAAAACAGACAGTGAATGTGTCATGAAGCATTTTTATTGGGATCCTTTTGACATACAGAAATGCCCTTGGTTTATCTCTTGGGTTTCCAAGCCCCGCCCCACCCCCACTCCCTTTTTTTCTTTTTCCTTTTTTCCTTTTCTTTTTCTTTTTTTGCACCAGGGATTGAACCCAGAGGTACTTAACCACTGAGACACAAACCCAGCCCTATTTTCTATTTAGAGATGGGGTCTTTTTGAGTTGCTCAGGGCCTCCCTAAGTTGCTAAGGCTGGCTTTGAAATCACAATCCTCCTGCCTCAGCCTCCTGAGCCACTGGGATTACAGATATGCACCATCGCGCCCCACTTCCAAGCCGTTCTTTAGCTATCACTCGACATAATAACTATTAATATTCATGTTTTACTTCTGTGATGTTCTCACACTTTGAGTTTGGATTGCAGTGGTCTGAAAAGAGGAAGTGGGTGGGAGCTATTATGTTCCTGTAGAGTCTAATAGGAGTAAAGCCAGGAAAGGAGCTTACAGACACCAGTGATCCTGGAAGGATGGGAATTGAAATGTACTGAGCACCCACTCCTATTTTAATATGAGAAAACCAAGGCTTAAAATCAGAATTTGATTCTAGCTCTGATGCATCAAGTGAAATATTTCCTCTTGTATGCCACCAAGTAAAGTCATGGACAATCTGATTTTCTTTTCATTTTTAGACTAAAGTGTCAACTCTTTGCCATGTAACATTTACTAAACATAATCTAAAGTAAGGAATGTGAACGGATTTTCATTCGCTTTTGTTTTCTTAGACCCCCGCTTGGTGATGAAAACACCAATGAGATGCAAAAAGGGCAGTTATGTATGTGAGGGGGATGGGGATTGACTAAACCTGTAGAGAGAGGGGTGTGACCAGACCTGTAGGATCTGCTTGGACGAATGTAAGGGAATGCCTCAAACTGTGGAATGTTGAGTAGAGTTTGGTTTTTTGGCTCTCCCATGTTGATTGGACCAAGCTCTATTCTGTAGGCCTTTCTTCTTGACACACAATATCCTGGTTCATGCTAATTTTAATTAGATCCTTGTTACTCATAATGTAATCTCTCAACCAGCAACACTGACATCTCCTAGGATCTTGCTAGAAGTACACATTCTCAGACCCGGTCCCACCTCTCTTGGCTATAACTCTGTAAACAATGTCTCTGAGTGATTCATTTTCTAATGGATTAGAAGCATGAAGTTAGATCCTGGAAGCTAAGAGTAAGATTTTCAAAGGAAATACCACGCTGGGAACTTTGTGATACAATATGTTTTACTCACCATGTCTAGTAAAATTTAAAGAATCTTTGGTTGTGAGAGACTATCAAGTTTTTTGGTTTTGCTTTTTTGTGGTACTGGGAACTGGACCCAGAGGTGCTGTACCACTGAGCTACATTCTCAATCCTTTTTATTTTTTATTTGGAAACAAGTTCTCACTAATTTGCTCAGGCTGGCCTTGAATTTGCGTCCTTTTGCCTCAGCTTCCCAAGTCACTGGAATTACAGGTATATGCCACCCTGCCCAGCTTATCATCAGGTTTTTTTGGGGTACTTCTGGGGCCCCCTGTGCTCACAGTTCAGAGTCCACAGTAGAGCCATCCACAGCTCTTAGCATGTCTCTGCAGCCTGTTCTCTGGCCACTCAATTATACTTAAGCCCCTTACAACTCCTGATCCTTTCTGCTGTTGTCCTTTTGCTTAAGATATTTGTCCCTGTGTGTGTGTGTGTGTGTGTGTCTGTTTTTAATGCCCTGCATGTTTTCTACTTTGGCTTCAGAGTCCAGCTGAAGTACCTTCTCTGGGATTTCTTCCCCATTTTCTTCCTATGGGAGTACAATTATGCTGGTACCTCTGCTTGAGCACTCAGAACTGTGTCTGATACCTGTCGTGTGCCCAGCACAGCCAGGTATTCAGTAAAACTGTGTTGGATGGCCTTACCTCCTGTCTGAGTGTGAGGGCCAGCTTTTTGTTTGGGTTGATTGGGAGGAGTGACAAATCCTGTGAGTGCTTAAGGAGGCTGGGGATGTAGCTCAGTTGGTAGAGTGCTTGCCTTGCAAGCACAAGGCCCTGCGTTCAATCCCCAGCACAGCAAAAACAAAACAAAACAAAACAAAACAAAAAAATTTGAAGGATTTTAATCTTAACACTGTTTCCATTCCCTTTTGTCCATTTCATATAGGAGAGAGGGCCAATAGTTCTTGCCTAGGGATTTGATGGTGTGTTTTCTAAGGAATGACAGAAGTGCCACTAGCAATTGTGGTAACCAGAGAAGCTAAGTGTTCAGAGGTTGGTGACCTGTTTTCTTTACATCTGACCATGTGTCTATACTTGTTTCTCTTGAATTATAGCCCAGGTGCTCTCTCAGTCTTGAAAAGGAAATCCCCACCCCCTCTGTCACATCTGCACAGAATGCTCAGAGCAGTGTGTACTCTGTGCATGTAACCATCCTTCTTTAGAACGCTCGTTCTCCAGCAGGGCTGGCCAATCCGCTTCTCCATCTTAGTCACGCTGTTCTAGCCCTGATACTGCCTGGTGCCTGCTAGAGCCTCTGCTGCTTGCAGCAGATTACTGTATGCTTATTCCTGGGCCCATTTCCTGTTTCTATTCTAGTCATGGTGGCTCAGCTCTGCTTCCTGCTTGTGTGTCTCACACAGATTCCTCTTGCTGGAACCTTTTGTTTTATTCAACAACCTCAGTCTGAAAAGCAGCTGAGCCTTACCTCTAATATGAGGGTTCCTGGACTCTGTCATTCCTACAGAGGAGTGGGGGGATATACCCCATCCCACCAAACATACCACTTGAATTGACCTTGTTTTTCATTTTGTCCTCATCCTGCTACAAAATGTTATAAATCAGAAATTGGTATCAGAAGTCGAGCCAAACATATCTTCACTCATTAGCCACATATGATTGTGGCTCCCTAGTTCTTTGACACCTGGAGTTGATGAGCATGTTTGCTACTGCTCAGGAGGACATGTGGTCTCCTATCTAACCCAAGCCTCCCTGAAGCCCAGATGATCCTTATTTTGTGTTGGGCAGGTAATGCCACCTTCATCAGAATAACAGACTGTAGAAGAACATGGGGTTGGAAAAGAAAGTGTGCGCTGACTCAACCTTCCGTCCTGTATGAGCAATTCAACCTCTGTGCCTCCTCCCCCTAGCTTAGAGTGGGAGGGAGAAAGTGCAGGGAGGTTGTAAAAAGAGAAGTGAAGGAGGCTGTCCTGGAAAAATGTATTTAAAAGTCTAACATTTCCTCCCTGCTTGCCCATTTTCCCCAAGGAAAGCATTGCTTTGTGAACCAATCTGTTCTCCTTCCTTCACACCCACTCTTTTAGGATCATCTGATAATTCTGAGTTAGATGGGTTTTCATACTAAATCCTAGGGTTAACAGAGAGTGGTTTAATACTACTTGGGCTTGTGAAGGAAGGATTGAGGGAACATGCTCTAGGCTTGGCTTCCAGGAATGGAACCCAAATCTGACCTAGATTTGACCCACAGGGATATTCCTACCTCTCTGAGCTCTCAGATTGTTCTCAAGTTATACCCCTAAGTCAGTCATCCTGGGGATCAGTAAGCTGGAATCAAGAAGCAAGCTGCTCCTGCCAGAACTAGCACCTGTATTATTAAGTGGAGGATAAAACCAAAATGATTCTTCAGAAACAAGTGAAAGAGATAGAAACGTGGTCTCTGACACACCCATGAGTCTGCTTCTGATTAGCAGAACCCAAATTATACCTAAAACTCATCTGTCTGCAAGGGGTTTTTGGAAATGCAGTTTTCAGCTTTTTTATTTTTGGGGGCGGGGGGACTGTTAATGTGGATTTCACCCAGGGGCATTTAAGACTGAGCCACATCCCCAGTCCTTCTTATTTTTTATTTTGAGGCAGGGTCTCCCTAAGTTGCTTAGGGCCTTGTTAAATTGCTGAGCTTGCCTAGAATTTGTAATCCTCCTGCCTCAGTCTCCCGAGTTGCTGGGATTACAGGCATATACCGCTGAACCCAGCAGTATTTAACTTTTTAACTTCTACACTTATAGAAAGAATAGAATGGAGTCACATGAGGCCATCTAACAGAATATCACATTAAAACTACCACTCTCCTCTTTCCCCCTCCCCCTGGCCATCTTACATACGAGCATTTTAAAGCTCATAAAAGGGTAAGGGATTTGATTCAGTAACTGAAAACATTGGGTTCCCTGACTTAGTCCAGTGCTTTTACTGTTGGACCATCTCCTGAAAAGAATCTGCAGAAAGATCCTTTAAGAAAAGAAAAAAGAGCTGTCATGGTGGCACATACCTATAATCCCAGAGACTCAGGAGGCTGAGGCAGAAGAGTTGCAATTTTGAGACCAGCCTGGGTAACTTAGGCCCTGGCTCAAAGTAAAGTTAAAAGAATTGAGGATAGAGCTCAGTGCTTGCCTAGCATGTGTGAGGCCCTAGGTTAGGTCTCCAGTGTGGAGGGAGATAGACTGCCTATTCTCTTTGGAGAATGGGAAGAAGGAGTTATGGAGGGATATTTGATTGTGATTTTTTTTTTTTTTTTTTTTTTTTTTTTTAACGGTGCTAGGAATTGAACCCAGGGCCTTGTGCTTGCAAGGCAAGCACTCTACCAACTGAGCTATATCCCCAGCTCTGATTGTGATTTCTGATTGGGGTTGTGGCTCAGTGGTAGAGCGATTGCCTAGCGTGTGTGAGAAACTGGGTTTCCTCAGCACCACATTAAAAAAATAAAGCTATTTTGTCCATCAACAACTTTAAAAAAATATTTAAAAAAAAAAAAAAAAAAAGATTGTGATTTCTAGTCTAAGTGAGAGGTGCTATAACTTTTGGACTTAGGTCTGCTCTCCAGGAGATATAAGAAGTATTTACTCTGGAAGAAAGAATTCTTCAAAAAGTAGAATCTTATGAAGTTCCTGAGTCAACATATGAGTGAACTCAGTTGCCTTAGTGACAGTGGCTTACCTGTACCCATTTTTTCCTTCTCTTTTCTCTCCTATTGGTGCTGTTATAATTTTCTGCAGAGCCAGTTAGATTACCCCAGAGAACATTCCCTAGCTTCCATTGTTGTCCTGCTTTTAAAAAACCCAACCAAAATCAGAAAACTAACCCCAGATGTGTGCTTGCAAAGCTGGCCCATCCTTGGCAGTTTAGGGACCCCTTAAGCCAATCTGAGAATCTATTCCCATCTAACTTGGTCCAGAGAAGGAGGACTTATAGTGTGGAACTATGTTAACATAACTGATAAATCTACTATAGGATTAGTTCTGTTTTCTTTATCCTGTTTCTATGACTTTGGTGTTCTACCTGAAAACTGTGTTGGAGTTGGATGCGTTCTGGTGCCATCACTTTGGGAACCAATGCTTGATCTCTTGAAACATTCACTTCTGTAGCCTGAAGCTGTTCCATCTTTCCCACCTGATATCAGCATGGAATTGGCTAGTATTATGACATAATCACTGATTGCCTTGAAGTGAAGCCCTGCTTCAAGCTACTAGCTTCCTTCCCATTTGACCTTTCCCAAGGAAGCTAAGAAGCCATGCCTTGTTGATGGAAACTAGGGGTTAAAACTCAAGCTTGAGAATCAACAAACCTGTCCCTTAAGGCCAGCCTTGATGTGGGAGAAATATTGAATATTATTTACTGAGCTGAGTTAATTTCCTGACATTTGGGGAAAGGTAAGAGAAAAATCAAGTTTTAAATAAAAGGAATCAGTATTCAGAGGAAGCATTATCAAGAACATTTGGATTTTCCCACGTCTTCTACTTTTATAACATATCTTTTTATAATAAGTCTCCTATGTTCAGAGTTTTGTTTCATTTTGTTTTAAAGGCCTTTAAAACAAAGGTGTTGGTAGCTATCTTTCCTGGTTTCCAGTTCTATCAACTTCCCACTCTCAGATCTATTTGTTCTACCCAAATATTTGGATTTTAATCTAGACCAGTAGGTTCTGATAGGAAAGACCGCTGGCTAATATTAATTAATTAATTATGGTACCAGGGATTAAACCCAGGGGCTCTTAACTCCTGAGTCATCACATCTCCAATCCTTTTCTTTCTTTCTTTCTTTCCTCTTTCTCTTTCTTTCTTTCTTCCTTTCCTTTCTTTCCTTCCTTCCTTCCTTCCTTTTTTCTCTTTCTCTCTTTCATTCTTTCTCTCTCTTTCTCTTTCTTTCTTTCTTTTCTTTCTCTCTCTCTCTTTTCTTTCTTTCTTTCTTTCTTTCTTTCTTTCTTTCTTTCTTTCTTTCTTTTTTTCTTTCTTTCTTTCTTTTTTTTTTTCTTTTTTTCTTTCTTTTCTTTCTTTCTTTCTTTCTTTCTTTCCTTTCTTTCCTTTCTTAGCTGTAGATGGACCCAATACCTTTATTTTATTTATATGCAGTGCTGAGAATCAAACTCAGTGCCTCACACATCCTAGGCAAGCGCTCTACCACTGAGCCACAATCCCAGCCCCCCAGCCCTTTTCTTATATTTTATTCTGAGACAGGGTCACTAAGTTGCTTAGGGCCTTGCTGAGTTGCTGAGGCTGGCTTTAAATTCTCAATCCTCCTGCCTTAGCCTCCCAAGTCACTGGGATTACAGGCTACTGCACCCAGATATGAATTTTGAACTAACAGAACCTATGAGGCCATTAGCCACCTAGTTCTAAGTCATGTTCTCAGCATAGTGCCAACTTTGTCTTCCCAATTGCCCTTGCTTGCTTTCTGGTTGTTAGAATTTTTTTTTTTTTTTTTTGTTTTTTTTTTTGTTTTTTGTTTTTGTTTTCTTTTCCAGGCATCAGGGATTGAATCCAGGACCTCATGCATTATAGGCAAACACTCTACTACTGAGATACACCCCCTTTTTATTTTTCTTGCTAAGTTATGCAGGCTAACCTTGAACTTTGAATCCTCCTGCCTCCGCCTTGCAGGTAGCTGGTATTATGGTCATGCGCCACTGTGACCTTCTAGTTACTGCAGTTCTGAGGGGCAGCCAGTCTTGCCATAGAGGGCAGAGCCAGATGATGTGGAAGCCTAAGGCCACACCCACTCCCCGTTACACTTCCCATACCTAGAACTCTAATTGCTTTTCTGTGTTCCTTTCCTGGCACTCCCTCTTTCCCTGCCCTGCTTGTACAAGTTCTAGGATTACAGCTGATGATCTTTATCATGGCACAAGGTCTGTGTGGTTACCTTCCTAACCGGGAATGCTTGACTTTAAGAAAGTAGGAGTTTCTTACTTCCTTGCTTTCTCTGACTTTACAATGTTCTTGTTTCCTGCTGGGATTAGAACAGCCCTATTCCATAAATACGCACTGTTCTAACTCAAGTCCAGCTCTGACCCAGTTTCATTCCCCGCCCCCATTTGACTGTTAACTAGTGACCCTCAAAACACTCTGGACATATTTGGTATGTATTTGTTGGTTTGGTTAATTTTGTTTTTGTGATGCTAAGACTTGATCTCAGGGCCTGGGCAAGCACTCTGCCACTGAGCATTATCCCCAGCCCATATATACATCTTTTACCAAGAGGACTGGATAAGAGTTAGGAACTGGATAGGATATCACCTATCATTAAAGTAAGAAGCCTTTGGGAGGCAGGCAGTGTGCTTGTGTAGGAGAGTTCATCAGGTAGCATGATATACAGGCCTCATGGAGACTGTGACAAACCAGAGAGCAGGGTTTTAATCAGTTAGTGCCCCGTGGGAATTCCAGGAACTTCTAATTTTTTTTATGTCGGAAGCCTAGATTTTCTAGGCTTAAAATCTCTCAATTTAGCCAGGAATGGTGTCACATGCTTAAACAATCCCCAAGACTACAGAGGCTGGGGGTAGGAGGTTCCCAAGTTCAAGGTCTGCTTGGGCAATTTATTGAGACCCTGTCTCAAAATAAAAAAACTAGCTGGGAGTGGTGGTAAATGGCTGTAATCCCAGTGGCTCAGGAAGTTGAGGCAGGAGGATGCAGGTTCAAAGCCAGCCTCAGCAATTTGGCAAGGCCCTAAGCAAATTAGCGAGAGCCTGTCTCAAAATAAAATAAAAAGGCTGAGGATGTGGTTCAGTGGTAATGGTTAAGTGCCCTGGCTTCAATCCCTGGTTCCAAAAACAAAACAACTACCACCACACTCTCTCTCCCTCTCTCTCTCTCACACACACACACACACACACACACCTAAAAAGATCTGGGAATGTAGTTCAGTGGTTGAGCATCCTTGTGTTCACTCCCTAGAACCCCCACACATAAATAAAAATAAATAAATAATAAATTTGTTAATAAATAAAATCTCCATTTTTATGTGGGTCTATGTGGGGGCGTTGGACAGTGAATTAAAAGATTCTCTGAGGCTTGTGGGTCTGCCTCTACAGCTTCTTGTGGACTGCCCATGTAGTTTTGGCTCATTCTATTATGCGTAGCTCTCTTTAAGCTGGTGCCTAGAATTTCTCAGAAGGTAGGGACAGCTGTGAGGGAGCACCACCTCATCTCTATTGCCAACTCTCATTGTTTAGTGTTTGTTTTATTGGCGGGGGGCAGGGGGAGACACATAGGGGAGATGTTGAGCAGAAGCACTCGATGTGATTAAACCTCCAACTGAGCAGATCTGTGGGAGCAGAATATCGACCCCTGGAAAAATCAATCGCTGCTGCAGTGGCCAAGCTGCTGTTTGCAGGGGCTCCCACCACAGGAATGTGAGCAGCCCAGCAGTGTTTCTTCTCCCCTTTCTTACCTCAGCAACGCCCTCAGCCTCTACCCCAAGAGTCAGACCTACCTCACGAGATTTCGTTGAGGTGGGTTAGAACAGCAGATTCTTGTTTTCTGACAATTATATTGAAATATCTTCAGTGACACAGAACCCTGCCTCCCAAGAGCCTCCTTTCCAGACATTCCAGCCTCCTTCCCTACAGTGCTATAGTTCTTCTTCTTCTTTTTTGGTACTGGGGATTGAACCCAGAAGCACTTAACCGCTGAACCACATCCCCGGTCCTCTTAATTTTGAGACAGGGTCTTGCTAAATTGCTGGGACCCTGGCTTTGAACTTACAATCCTTCTGCCTCAGCCTCCCAAGTCCCTGGGATTACTGATATGCACCACTGCACCTGACAGCACTGCTTGGTTCTAGCAACAGCCTTACCCAACTTGCCAAGGCCCATTTGGGGTTGTACTTCTCATTTTTAGATGGGAGAGTCAGTTCCCTTTAATGCAGCACCCAAGAGTCTCTCCCTCATTGTGGAGGTCTAGAGTGTAGACACCACGATAGGATGGAAATGGAGATGCTGGGAAAGAGAAGTGAAAGAGATTGGATCTAAGGAGGATGCTTTTAGGAGATTATTCATTGAGCAACAGTTATCATCTTGTCTTTTGTATAGCTGACATTTTTTTCTTCACTAATACCCTGATCTTTCTCCAGTCCTGCAGGCTAGTGGGGAAAGGGGGCAAATATAGCACAATGCCATTAAGTTTTTTGTTTGTTTTTTGTTTTTTTTGTAGATGGACCCAATACCTCTTATTTATTTATCTTTATGGATGCTGAGGATGGTACCCATTGCCTCACATGTGCTAGGCAAGAGCTCTACCACTGAGCTACAGCCCCGGCCCCTACCATTAGTTTTTTAACACCTCGTCTAGGGCCATACACAGTGGTACATACCTATAATCTTAGCAGCTCAGAAGGCTGAGGCAGGAGGATCATGAATTCAAAGCCAGCCTCAGCAATTCAGTGAGACTGTTTCTTTAAAAAGAAAAAGGAAAAAAAAAGCCTAGGGATGTGGCTCAGTCATTAAGTGCCACTGGATTCAATCCCCAGTACCAAAAACAAAACAAAAAAAACACCTACTCTAGTGAAGCCTCAAAGGATCTCTGGGCTCTGCCTGTGGGGTGTGGGTTGGGGTAGTGGGCCAGGGAAATTGTCCTGTAGCCTCTGCTTAAAGCAGATGCTTTAACAGAATGACTTGCATATTTCTATGAGTGCTGCCCCCACAAAGCTTTTCTCATCTATTTTTTGAAACAAGGTTTTGCTATATTGCCCAGGCTGTCCTCAAACTTCTAGTGTCAAGCCATCCTTCTGCCTCAGCCTCCTGATTAACTGCTACAAGAGGAGCATGCCACTCACTGTACCTGACTTGGTTCTCATTTTTGAAGTTCCCAAGGCTAAATTAAATAAAAAATTATGTTAGTATGTAGTTATCACACCTATAGTGCATCATTAAGCCATTGGTCCTCCCCTCCAGTTCTACTCCTCTGGTGACTGGGAAATCTGCCAACCTCATGTGTTTAGTTAAGGGAGAGCTCTGTTGCCCTGTTGTTGGAGCATGTCTGTGACCTGGGGGTTGAAACTTACTTGGCTTTTGCCTCCAGAAAGGAGCCTTTACATTCCCTACCTTAGGGGATGGGGCTTCTAAATAAGGCCTAATTGTCCAGCAGTTTGGAAGGATTGCTGAGGAGCTGGGTGAGAAAGAAAGTGTGATAGTTTGAAATCACCTGAAGTGAGGACAGGAATTATCTATTTATTTATTTATTTAGCTAGGGATTGAACTGAAGCATGCTAAACAAGTGCTCTACTACTGAGCTAAATTTCTAGCCAGAGGCCAAGAATAGCTTGACTTGTATCTGAGCCACGCCCTTATGCTTAATAATAGGAATAGAATACATTCAGGTTTTGTTTTGTTTTGGGTGCTGGGGATTGAACCCAGGGTCATTTACCACTGTAGTCCTTTTTATTTATTTTGAGACAGGGTCTCCCTCAGTTGGTTCGGACCTTATTGAATTGCTGAAACTGTCTTCAACTTGTTATTCTCCACACATTCAGTTTGAATCTCAAGCAGAGACCAGACTTCTACCATCATAGAAATGAATTTCCTAGATTCTCCCTTCCGCCTCTTACATTTAGTACCTTTTTGAAAAATACCGGGGGGGGGGGGGGGGGGGGAGACGGACGACGGGACGGGGACGGGACACATGTGCAAGGCCCTGATTTGAACCTTATCACTGCAAAAGAATGAATGAAAGAAAACCATTCATGTAGGTTTAAGTTCATAGGGTGATAGGTGGAATGGCTGATTTGAAATAAACCAGGAAAGTTATTAAGAAGAGTGGCTAGGAAAAATGGAACAAATAGCATTGTAGACTTGTAAAGAGTTGGATTGTCTGGTTTCAGTCTTACTTGTAATGGAGCTAAGAGAGGCTTTGTGAAGTTAGCTTGTTCAGAGGCGCATAGTAGCTAATCACCCAGCATATCTGGAAACAGGTTACTGCTTGCTTGAATTGGAGTGTAGAGCCAGCGGTTGATAGTGTCAAAATTCTACCTTATGGGAAAGAGTGCAGGGTAATATGAATTTGAATTCCAGTTTTTCTGTTTAATAGCTATCTGTCCTTAGGAAAGTCACCTAGCCTCTGAGCCTGCTTCTTTGTTAAAATGGGGGTTATACCCACATTAGAAGATAATTGTGCAAATTTAAGGTGAATCAACCACTTACCTTAAGTTACACGTTATAGTCATATTCGTATCAATTCTGCTTCCTTATAAAAGGAAATGTAAAGGGACTTGCTTTTTTAACTTTTACATTTGGAGATTTGGTTTCCTAGAGCTTTCTTTATGAATTCTGACATATATGGGGAATTTCCTCTTGGAGGTGGGCCCCTGAAAAACATTCTAGAGACAAAAAGTGTCTGACCCTTCTCTGCTGTACATTCCCCACCAGGCAGCCAGAAGGTAACAGGAAGAATGAGCCATTATCCTCAGAACAATAGCCCATTGTAGAAAAAGAAAAGAGGGAGTTTGGTGGGGGGTCCATCCTATGTGGTGGTTTCTAGGATACAAACCCAAGTTTTTGGAAACATAGTGGGACCAGTAGCAGTTTATGCTATTCCCAGCAGTTATGTCATTCAGGCAGGAGACTGTGCTTGGTCCTAAATGAAAAGGATAGGTACTAGCCTTTGTATCTCTTCCCCTTTCTTACCACGTGCTTCACTCCTGACCCGAAAGTATACCACCAGGAGTAAGAGGAAGGCCGTTCTGTGTTTTGATTCATTCTTGGTGTTTCAGCCAACACCAGCTAGCCTGCTTTCTAGGCATAGTGGCAGTTAATCTTTTGGACCAAGACCACTCCTTGGACAGCATTTCAGGAGATCTGTCACTCTGGAGTTCTCCAGCCTGGGGTGTGTCAGATTGCCCTTCCTTACGTTTATAGCAAAGACTAAAGATAAAAAGAGAACTTACAACTGAAACTTTATTGTACTGAAGACTTTTTTTAAAAGAAGTGTTTGATACAGGTAGTCTCTTCCCCCACTGACAAATACATTGCTTAAGGAAGGTTTTAAGAAAAAACAGTCATCTTAAAAACTTGCCTGAGTAATTAATTGTCTTAGTCCTTTTTCCTTGGAGTTTGTTGTATCTGTTGCCTTCTTTCTTCTACCTTTCTTTGAGGGTTGTTCCCAGTCTCTTTTATGTTCTTCAGGATTTCCTCTCTCTCTAGCATGAGAGCAACCTTCTTCCATGTCTCTGGATCTGTGAGACTGAGCTGAGGGTAGGGGGTTCTGGCAAATCGCTAGTATTGATTTGGTCATTTTAGGCTATACTTTTGGAATTTTTTCATTTAATTGTTGTTACTTAAGTGGGTGCGGCTGAGTTGCAAAATTCCCACCACATATACTTACTACACATACGTAGGATTTACCTGATTTTCTGTTTTCTTCTCCCCCTCCCCCACCCCCATACTCCACCTTTTTTTTGGACCAGGGTTTGAACCCAGGGTCTCTTAACCACTGAGTCACATCCCCAGCCCTTTTTATATTTTTATTTAGTGACAGGGTCTCCCTGAGTTGCTCAGGGCCTCAGCCTCTTGAGCTGCTGGGATTACAGGCATGCACCCCCATGCCCGGCTTACCTGGTTTTCTTTTTATTATTATTATTATTATTATTACTACTATTATTAATATTTTTAGTTGTAAATGGACACAATACCTTTATTTTATTTATTTATATATTGATTGATTGATTGATTGTCCTGAGGATCAAACCTAGTGCCTCACATGTGCTAGGCAAGCACTCTACCACTGAGCTACAACCCCAGGCCCTTACCTGGTTTTTTTGATGGTAATTTAGCTGCTTTCAGGCAGCACAACTAGGCAAAAGTTCTTCCCAACTAACTGGGTACAAGAACTCCATCTAGGAGTTCCTCAAGGATTCAGCCAAATTTATGGGGAAACAATATCAGCTTGCCATCAGCCTGTTCTTTCAACTTGCCTGATATTGTTTACTGTGCTTAGCAAAATGAACTGATGTCATCTCCATGTGGCTCTGTTGGGAGATCATTTAAGCACCCCCTTCCTTTAACCCTGATCTAGTATCTTCCTACTTAAAAATGTGCTTCACCAGGCAGCCCTTCATGTTAGAGCTTGTGATTCTTCCTGTGAAAGCACCAGCACACACCCTCCCCCATCCCCCAAATGAGGTATGGACTGTGATTTCAGGCACGGTTTTGTTGTGGTGTGAAGAGAAGGTGTTAGCTGCTGAGTTCTGTTTGTCAGCAGAGCCTGACAAACCCATGCTGGCATTTGCTGGGGCTGGGCAACCAATCACAGCTGGAACAGTTATCGTCATGGAGTCCCTGTGGGCTTCCTCTATCAGGTCACATCCCAAAATAACATTGGGCAGTATTTCAAGTGAAGAAATGAAGGCTTTCGGGTCTGTAGCCAGCCTGGAGTGTGAGATTTTGTGTGAAATAGTTGGACCTGCTCCAGCGCTTTTGATCTGCATGGTAGATGAGCAATAAAATGCATGAAACACGTTGGAAACACGTGAGGAAATTCTCCTGGCCCTGCTGCTTCCTTGGAACTGGCAGGGCACTGAGTGGGATGAGCAGGATAATACTTGAAGGAGAGCAAACCCAGGAAAAGAGGGCTTTTCACTAAACGGGTATTGCTACAGTTCTCTTGGTGATTTAGGTGGACCCTTTTCAGGGAGAGCTAAAAACCTGGAGTCTTGAAATGTTAAAGGCAGCACCTGCCAGGGAGAATAGGGGCTTGAATTGATTAAACTTGTTCTTTAAAGAGGTATGTTGTAGAAAATTGAACTTGTTAGACATATCGAGGTCTGACTCAACACCCAGACATCCGGCTTTTTGTGGAACAAAAGACCTGAAAAACTGGCTTTTTGTAGGGTAGAAAACAGAGGTGTGTCTTGTGCAATTAAAGAATGTGGAGTTCAGAGCAATATCTGTTCCTGTGGAATAGAGGGGGTGAGACATCTTTTGGAGTCCCTCTCATTGTCCAACAAAAATATTTACTGGGATTAACCC
The DNA here is from genome assembly GCF_902686455.1 of Sciurus vulgaris. Lineage (NCBI taxonomy): Eukaryota > Metazoa > Chordata > Mammalia > Rodentia > Sciuridae > Sciurus > Sciurus vulgaris. The sequence goes on from NC_136461.1 coordinate 18,991,035, forward strand.
CTGGGACTGATAGGATCTTATACACTGCTTGTATGTTGTTAAATCTCTCATTCCAGAATATTGGTGCTGGTCATTTGGCCCTGACCATATGGTACTAGTGAGTTTGATGCTTATGCCCCAGAGTGTCACAGATTAGGATTTGTCCAGCCCTCTCCCTTTCGTTGTATCATGAGAAAATTGAAGTCCCAGCTTATTGTCAGCCTACCCAAGGTCACAACTAATATGTGCCAAAAGGTGCACCTTAGTCTCCTAACTCAAGGGTATAGTGCTTTTTCCTTAGTTCATATAGTATCAGAGCTAATGGGATAGGGTTGGCAAGTCCAGGCTTTGGGGTCCAGCAGACTTGAATTTGCACTGCCATTTACTTTTAGATCACTTGGGTTATAACCCAATCTATTTGAGTATCAGCTTCCTCATCTTCAAAATGGTAATGGTAGTAGTATCCATAAGCAACAATTGAGGAAATTAAGTAATTCTACAAAAGGCCTGGCATCATAGTAGATGCACAGTGCTGCATGCTTATGGTTAATAGTTTTGAGTTTCCCCTTCCTATATTAACATTCTGATTCTTAAATTATTTCAGACCAACAGTCCTCATGCTGACCACTTATCATCTGATGAAATATAAAACATGACAATTTGAGATTGTCTCCAAAACCAAATCAGAAAGATAAGATTAATGCTGTTCCCTTCCCTAGTAGTAGTCTATACCCAGATACCCTGGCCACTTGGAGTTTTTGGGTTTTTTTGTTTTAAAAAAATTTTTTTCATAGTTGTATATGGACAGAATGCCTTTATTTTATTTGCTCACTTTTATGCAGTACTAAGGATCAAACCCAGTGCCTCACATGTGCTAGGCAAATGCTCTGCCACAGAGCTACGCCTTTGCTGTTGTTGACAGTTTTTCTCTAAGGAGTTCAGGGCACTTTACCAAAACTGATAACTCTCTTCAGAGGGCGACTGTAAGATAGTTACTTCTTTACAGCCGCAGGTGCTTCCAGGGTCCCGAGACCCTAGCCCCCTAGACTGCAAGGGTTTTCTATGGGCTCTTAGAATCCCTCAGCAGAACGAGGCATTCACCTTGTAGATGCGGGGACCCTGGCTTTTTCACAGAAGTGTGGCTAAAGCAATCTTTTCAGTCCTTGCCTTGACAGTATAGCAGTGGTTGATGGGTTTTTGGTGGTCTGTTTTTTATCTTTTTGCTTTGTTTTCTCAGTTCTTCAGAAGGTCTCTGAGAACATATAACAAATTGCACAGGGGTTCGTCTACAGAGGACAGCAAAAAGACAGTCAAGAGAGACTTTGGCTTTGTGTTGTACTTGTGTAAAGACAGAAATACTCAGAACAAAACACTTGATTTTCAGAGCCAGATTCTTGTCTTAATGAATAGACTCTTATTTCCCATTCTATTCTAAAATACACCAATTTCTTTTTTTACCAGAAACTGGCAACTTGTTAAGGAACAGAAACTGGGAAGGAGTGCATGAGACAATCTACTGGTCCCTAAAACAGGGCATTGGGCCATGGATTTCGTTAGACTGTAGGGTCTAACAAGTGCCTTTGCCACCATTTCTGGCCTGCACAACTGGTTTCTCTTGTCTTGCGGTCTCTTTGGTCTCCTTGTCGCAGAAACCAGGTGTCCCTGGTATAACTTAGCTCTCAAAAATAGGATGGAATGCACCACTTTCTCTTCGGATGAATTCAGAGATGTTTGTCATTGCCCATGCTTTGAGAGGGAAGAGTTCTTTGGTGTTGCCTAGAGATTGACTTCTTGAGTTCCCTTCTGCATTGGAATTCTTACTTTGGTTGTTGGTGGCAGTGGGGGAGGTTTACTAGGTATTGCACCCAGGTCCTCAAGCATACTAGGGAAGTGCTCTACCACTGAGGGACATCCTATCCCTTTTCTATTTTTCATTTTGAGACAGGAAATCACTAAGTTGCCCAGACTGACCTTGAATTGGAACCTTCCTGCCTGAGTCTCTCCAGTAGCTGGGATTACAGGCGTATACCACTGTACCCAGTGTAATTGCATTTTTAAAGTATTCTGTGGTATAACAGATCTTCTGATTGTCAACCAAAAAACTAACATTTTCTGACTTCTCAGCTAATATTGAGAGCTGGACACCGAAGTGTACCTCCAGCTACCTTCAGAGCAAGCTTTCTTCCCACAGAACTTAACAAAAATGTTCCCAGCCTAGCTCATTAGTCAAATGATTTGTGGAAGGTCAGACTATCTTGGAAGCTTGGAGGAAAGCCTAAGAAAGGCTCTCTGACATACAGTGACATGGTCGATTCACTTCAAACCGATCTTTCCAAGGCAAGCTCATTTGTATGAGTAGGAATAGACTCAAATTAGGCCAACTTGGATCTCCTCCTTCAGATGTGTCTCTTTAACTCTTTTCTTAATTATTTATGTATCATGGTTTTCATCCTTTCTTCCATGTACAGTTAATTCCACACCTTAAGAGGTATTGCTAAAGAATGAACATAGGGCAGGGGGTGTAGGGAAGTACATTTCTGGGTGGAATATTTTCATATTGAGCTCTTGATTGCTAGTCTTGGAATTCTTTACCCCAAATGAACTCTTTACTGATTAATTCAAGATAAGCAAACCCCTCAAATAAATACCAACTTCTTCATTGAAAAACTTAAAGCTGGAAAAAAATCTGAGTTTTTTTTTCAGTTGGCAAACATTTTTTCATCCTGGTTGTAAACCAGGTGTTAGGAATATAGTCCCAAACGTTGGCAGTTAAAAAATTGTCTTTCTTTGGAATGCAAATGTATCCCTTTCTCACCTCCTACCCCTTATGTTGCAAAGTATGGTGAGTGGAAGGGAGTTGCTTTGTAAATGGAGGTTAGAGCAATCTTGAGGGAGAGGGGATCTGTAAATGTTGCCCAGTCTTGTTAAAATTCTCTTGTAGCTCCTTGTGCCATCCTGGCAGCGTTTTGTAGTTTTCCCATTGGAGAAGAACTAACATCACACTGACGTAGCTGCTTTCTTTTTTTATTTTTGATACTGGGGATTGAACCTAGGGGCACTTTTACCTCTAAGATGCGTCCCTGTCCCTTTTTATTTTTTATTATGAGACAGGGTCTCACTGAGTTGCTGTGGCTGATCTTGAGCTTATGACCTTCCTTCCTTAGCCTCCCATTGTGTGCAGCAAATAGCTGCTTTCTTTCTTTTTTTTTTGGGGGGGGGGCAGTTACCAGGGATTGAACCCAAGGGCACTCAACCACTAAGCCACATCCCCAGCCCTTTTTATATTTTTTATTTAGAGACAGGGTCTTGCTAAGCTGCTTAGGCCCTCGCTAAATTGCTGAAGCTGACTTTGAATTCTCAATCCTCCTGCCTCAGCCTCCCAAGCTGCTGGGATTACAGGCATGGTCCTCCATGCTTGGCTTAGTTGCTTTCTTAGGATTGTAGAAGTTAAGGGACTCAGAATGAAGATGAAAGAACTAGGTCTGTACTATAGCTAGGGGAAGTAGAACAAGGGTCAACAAACTACCATTTGTGAGCCAGCTTACAAATGGCTTAAAAAAATGTATTACTGTAGTGCAGTAACTCTATTTTTGTGGAAGGTCAGAATATCTTGGAACATATTGTTGCTGGCTACTTCTACAATGCAATGCAGAATTGAGCAGTTTTGACAGACTACATGGCCCACAGAATCTCAAATATTTTCTACCTGAGTCTCAACAAAGTTTACCATATAAGCTATACTGTCATGACTAAATAATGTGTTTGCTCTTGGTTACTTAAGGAACATTCTCAGCATGTAGTAGGATTGTTAAGAGTGTTTCTGCCTCATATCTCTACTAATCTGTGTTCTTATGTATGTTTCAGGATCTCTCTGGTTCAATAGACGATCTCCCTATGGGGACAGAAGGAGCGCTGAGTCCTGGAGTGAGCACATCAGGGATTTCCAGCAGCCAAGGAGAGCAGAGTAATCCAGCTCAGTCTCCTTTCTCTCCTCATACCTCCCCTCACCTACCTGGCATCCGAGGCCCTTCTCCGTCCCCTGTTGGCTCTCCCGCCAGTGTTGCTCAGTCTCGCTCAGGACCACTCTCGCCTGCTGCAGTGCCAGGTACCCTCAAGTGCTAACCTTTGGGAAGAGGGAAAGGTGACTGATCCCAGTGATATTAGGGAGGCCTGGTTCGTGTCTGCATAGTTTCCCCATAGCATTTGGAGAAGAAGTGGGAACCCCCTTGGCTGGATATCATTGTGTATATGATATTGGGAGGTGTTTGGCTCTCTGTGAGTCATTTCCAGCTCTAAATTGACCTCCCAGCTAGAATTTGCAGGCTTAGTGATGATTTGCTTATTTCTTTCTTTTCCTGGAGCAGGCAACCAGATGCCACCTCGGCCACCCAGTGGCCAGTCAGACAGCATCATACATCCTTCCATGAACCAATCAAGCATTGCCCAAGATCGAGGTGAGAGTCATGGCTTTGGTGTAGGGATGGAGGGCTAAAGCAGACATTTGAGTATTCGTAATAGCTTTTGGAGAACTATATGTCCATGAAGCTCAGGTTAATTCCATCAGCAGGTTGCAAAGTTAACACTGGTTTGGTCATGTTGATGGCTGCAGGGTTGCATTCCCCAGTAGTCATTTTTTCATTTCTCAGTGCTTATCCATGTTTTGATAGATTTCCCCCTTTATACTGTGTCTAATTTTGTCAGCAATTGCTCAAGACTTAGCTTTGAGTCTTCACCCATCAAACCATTTGCCATTTTGTTTTTTGTCACTGCTGTTTGTCTTTTAAAGCATCCATTTAGTACAAACATTTGGCATGCCCTCTGTTAATGTTTCTTAATGGAGAGATTGTGCAAATAGGTGCAAACGGAAATGTAGATGATAAAATTCCAGGATCAGGAGAGAGCATTTGTTCCCACTGTACTGAGCAAATAACTCCATGGACTCTACTCACAAATAGGTTATATGCAGAGGAACCCCCAGATGCCCCAGTACAGTTCCCCACAGCCCGGCTCGGCCTTATCTCCACGTCAGCCTTCTGGAGGACAGATGCACACAGGCATGGGTTCCTACCAGCAAAATTCCATGGGGAGCTATGGTCCCCAAGGGGGTCAGTATGGCCCACAAGGTGAGTATATTACCCAATTAGGAGTAGGTAGAAGTAAGAGGAGAAAACAGTTCCTTCTTAATATACAAAACTGTCCTTTACCCTAAATCTACCCAGCTTAGACCCTGTATTAGGGTAGGAAGATGGTAGCTATTGCTTAGTATAGTGTGGAATATTTTTTAGTAAATAAGTCTTAATAGATTTTTCCTTTACATTGGGCCTGGGTGAATATAAAGCTGAATATCTTACACATAACATGGGAAGAAAATAAGATGAGTGTGCAGAAAGGAATGAGTTCCTCCTGAGAGTTGAAGGGCCCAGATAATATGGTAGCAATGACATCTTGGCTCCACTCCCCGACTCCCTGCAGTACTAGGGATTGAACCCAGGAGAGTTCTACCACTAAACTATGTCCCCCAGCCCTTTTTACTTAAAATTTTGAGGCATTCTCAATTAGTCACTGATGCTGGCCTCAAACTTGTCTATGCTGTCTGTCTTTAAGATGAAGGGATGAACTGGGAGTGCAGCTCAGTGGTAGAACACTTGCCTAGCATGTGTAGGGCCGTGACTTCAATACCCAGCCTTGTGAGCAAGCAAGGGGAGGAACGTGGGACAACTGTGGCCTGCCTTTACATGCTTCTGGCCTTTCCTTTCCTTTTTCCCATGGGGGTTAAGACTACCATGAACTTGATCACTTTTCCAACCAAAATATTGAATGATTCTCATCGTTTATGGAGTTTGGAAGGTGAGAGAGATTAGTACATTAGTGAGTTGCTAGTGAGTCACTAACCAAGTGTTGTGTCTTCTCTCCCTTCCCTCCCAGGAGGCTACCCCAGGCAGCCAAACTACAATGCCTTGCCCAATGCCAACTATCCCAGTGCAGGCATGGCTGGAAGCATGAACCCCATGGGTGCTGGAGGTCAGATGCATGGGCAACCTGGCATCCCACCTTATGGCACACTTCCTCCAGGGAGAATGAGTCATGCCTCCATGGGCAACAGGCCTTATGGTCCAAACATGGCCAATATGCCACCTCAGGTTGGGTCAGGGATGTGTCCTCCACCAGGGGGAATGAACCGGAAAACTCAAGAATCTGCTGTCGCCATGCATGTTGCTGCCAACTCTATCCAAAACAGGTAAGGCCTAGGAAGTAAATGCAAGGAAATTTGGGTCATTGAGACCCTGTCTCTAAATAAAATACAAAATAGGGCTGAGGATGTGGCTCAGTGGCCAAGTGGCCCTGAGTTCAATCCCCAGTACCTGCCCCACCAAAAAAGAAAAAAATTAGGAAAAAAAAAAAAAAAAAAAAAAAGAATGTTGTATGTAAATATGTATTTACATATAGCTGATAAATATAATTTTCTTGAGCTTTTTAGAAAATGTTTTCTTAGAATGTAAAAATTAAAAACAGAGTATTAGTTTTTACTGGTCTTAGGTTGGTATCAAATTTCCTATGACCAGGTATCATATGTAAATAACTTATAAAAGCTGAGGAAGGTGTTAATGTCAGTGACTCAGGGGACTAAGGTAGGGGAATTATAAGTTCAAGACCACCCTGTGTACCTTAGTGAGACTTTATCTCAGAATAAAAAAGGGCAGGGGCTGGGGATGTGACTCAATGGTAGAATGCTTACCTGGCATGCATGAGGCCCTGAGTTCAACCTCTAGGACAACAAAATAAATATAAATAAGGAATGTAACAGGCTGGGGAGATAGCTCAGTTGGTAGAGTGCTTGCCTCATAAGCACAAGGCTCTGGGTTCAATCCCCAGCACTGCAAAAAAAAAGAATGTACCTCATCACAGTGGTGTACACCTATAATCCCAGCAGCTCAGGAGACTGAGGCAGGGGAATCACAAATTCAAAACCAGCCTTAGCAATTTAGCAAGACCCTAAGCAACTTAGACCCTGTCTCAAAATAAAACATAAAAAGGGCCAGGATATGACTCAGTGGTTAAGCTACTCAGGAGACTGAGGCAGGAAGATCACTTGAACCCACGTTTTTTAAACCAGCTTGGGAAACATAGCAAGATTCCATCTCAAAGAAAGAATGCAAGTCCACTTCCAAGTACTATACTGAGGAGTATATTCTGGTTGGGGTTTGGTATAAGAAAAAGTAATGGAATTAAACATTTCATCTTGGCCTTTTGCCATAGAGAGGGCCCTGAAATGGAAATACAGCTCAACTTTGTAGGTGACTTAGAAGAAGGCAGTTCTTAGAGGACACAGTAGAGCAACTATTCTTCAAGGAGAGTAAACCATAAAATTGAGCTAGTTTTTGCAATATGGAGTTCAAACCCTCTTAGAACACTCTTAGAATCTTTTGAGGAAGAAAAAAAAAAAAAAGAATCTTTTGAGAGAGGTAGAAGATAAGAATACTTAAATGTTGCATATTTCCGGGTTGAGAGAACCATAAAATTTTTCTTTTTAATTCCAACTAGATGATTACACAACTTTATTTAGCTTAAGTCCAAATATGAAAGTGTCTAGTCCTTGTCTTTCTTACTTTCCGTTTTCTTTCTCAGGCCACCAGGCTACCCTAACATGAGTCAGGGGGGCATGATGGGAACTGGACCTCCCTATGGACAAGGGATTAACAGTATGGCTGGCATGATCAACCCTCAGGGACCCCCATATCCCATGGGTGGAACCATGGCCAACAATTCAGCAGGTAAGTCCAAGTCGTGCTCACCCCAAGGATTTCTTCAAGAGTAATCTTCAAGTTGCTGTTAAACCTATTGACTTGAGAATTTTGTTCTTTTACAGGGATGGCAGCCAGCCCAGAGATGATGGGTCTTGGGGACGTCAAGTTAACTCCGGCTACCAAAATGAACAACAAGGCAGATGGGACACCTAAGACAGAATCTAAATCCAAGGTAATGATTTTTGTCTTGACTCCTCTCAACTTTGGATCCTATTCTTTTCAATGATAGGAAGGAAAATGATAGTGACAAGATTTTAACCTTTTATGGGTCCATGTAGTCTCTGAATATGCTTCTGTTGCCTCCTCTTATCATGAAGGGTTCCAGAATAATAGTTCATTGAATTAGGTTTGAGTTAGCCTAAGGGATCCCGATGTAAACAACATCATATCTCACAGCTGTATGTCATGAGGAAATGCTAGACCCTATAGCATAGCATTCTTTACACTGTTTGGTGCTGCTGTGAAACTATACCTCCTGTATTCTAGCACTGAAAGATGATGTGTGCTGTGGGCAACTGTTGCCCTTCTCTTCCTGGACTTTACTCAAAGCAACAGGAATAGTTGGAGCCTGTCTTGTATGAAGGGGAAGGTGCCAGGGATATTGGGTCCATAGTTTTGTCCTATATATGCTCTGTGTTAGGCTGCATGGCAGCCCTAGGATCCTCTCAGCATTTGGATCATTTTAACATTTCTGTCCTTAGTCATACCTCACTTTCCTTAGCTCTCTCTCTCTCTCTCTATATATATGAAAAATAAAAATCTTGTCTACAGTGTTCTGTGATTTTTTTTCACCTCTGACTTCCAGTCCTTTGGGCCACTATCTTGTCTTAGACAGGCAAAACTTTTTTCAGTCAATCAGGTGGGAGAGCCATCCTTTACTGAGAGGAGGAAGAATTTGTTTTCATTTTAGTCTACTCCATTGTTTCAAAATCATGTTTTGAGTTTCTCAAAGAAAACAGTATTATGTCCTGACTTCTGAGAAGTACTGTGGGAATAGTAGTGGTTTCAGTGTCAGGCGTCAGTGTCAAAGGTTTGAAACTGCCCTGCCAGTTAAAAATTGTGAGATCTTAGGTGTTGCCTGGGATCTGGTTCCTTATCTTTAAAAACTGAGGGAAGACAAGCACAAGGCACAGGGTTCAAATCCCCCAGCACAGCAAAAAAATAAAATAAAATAAAATAAAATAAAGAAAGAGCTGGGGATGTGGCTCAGTGGTTAAGCACCCCTGGGTTCAATCCCTGATACCACCCCTGCAAAAAAAAAAAAAAAGGAGAGAAGTTATAATACCAGATATGTAAAGGCATCTAGCCTAGTTCTCAGTATGTACTGTAGAGTTAGTATTAGCTATAGTAAGAAAGTCTGGCTTCCTTTTGCAGCCTTATAAAGGCAGGACATGGGTTAGTGACAACCCCAGACCCACTTCCTTTATCAAGACTTCTCAGATCTTTAGTGTAGGCTTTGGATTTGACCCTTCTATGAATTTTGACCTGCCCCTTCCAGAAATCCAGTTCTTCTACTACAACTAATGAGAAGATCACCAAGTTGTATGAGCTTGGTGGTGAGCCTGAGAGGAAGATGTGGGTGGACCGTTATCTGGCCTTCACGGAGGAGAAGGCCATGGGCATGACAAATCTGCCTGCTGTGGGTAGGAAACCTCTGGACCTCTATCGCCTCTATGTGTCTGTGAAGGAGATTGGTGGTTTGACTCAGGTAAGTGCCTGACAGTTGATTTCCCCTTGTTTCCATAAGCCCCTATAAGTTATCCATTTGCTTTCTGTGATACCATGTATCCCACAGGGACAGCACGCTCCTATTCTGGGTCATATACTACTGACAGACCAGGAAGACAGGGCTACCAGAAGATAAGGCAAAGGCAAGAGACCCTCCTGGTAGTATGAGTTATTAGTCTGGGGTCCCACTAGAGTGCAAAAAAAAGAAAGCTTGTAGACATTCTGATTCCATGGAGGCAGTTTGGCATAGTAGCAAGTATAGGGTTTGGGGAGATGGGTATAGTTTTGAGTCCTATCTTACCTTCTCAGAACAAATGTGACCATACCAAGGTCTATAAACCACTCTGAAGGATATAATCTCAAACAAAAGTTAGAAATAATAAAGTTTTCAGCAAAATTTCTACCACATGTTTGGATCAGCAAGATGGTACAAGGGCAACCAGAGTAGTTGTTGACCCTCTCAATCCAGGAAACGTGCTCATGGAGATGTGATTTTAGGAGCTGCTTCATAGAAATAGTTGGTAAAGGAAAAAGTGAAGTGTTGGAAATATGTGTGTAGTTATTCTCTATGGGAGACTTAAGTGAATGGACTAATCCTTGCTGAAAACCTCGGAAGAGTTGCCACCCAGAGCCTTGCCCACCCCACCTTGATACCTTAGTTTGTTTTAGACTCAGTCTAAGAGGCAAACAGGTGAGGCCATACTGACAGACAACACATACTGTTTTACAGACTGCTTCTCTCTCTGGTCTGTAGTCTCTAAACCAGAAACCTGCTCTTGGATCAGTATGTGACTAAGCTTAGAGGGAAGGCGTGGCAGGGAGGGACTTATTCTAAACCTTCTAAATCAGAAGAGGAAAACAGCTGTCACCAGCAGAAAAGAAAGTGATTGGAATGAAGCCAACCAACAGTCAGTTATGAATTCCTTCTCCCTTTAGGCTTTCTTCCCCTCTGCCACAAAGAAAAACAAAACAAGACACATGCATACTGCCCCATAACTGGCGTGGGAAGCAAAGCCACAGAACGCTTTGAGGTGACCCTGGATGTATTCCTGCTTATTTCTTTGATACTGAGTACTCATAATCAGGCTACTCCTGCCTGTAGGGAAAAGGGGCACACTGGGTTAGATTTGGCTGACTTCTGACTGATGGGCAGCTGAACTCATTGAACCTGTGATGAAGTATGGAGGGAATCCCCAAGTAGGCCTGTCTTCCAGTTTGCAAAAGGATGAAAACCTTTCAGATGCTGTGATGTAACTGAATTTTAACTACAATAAGAATTCATTGGAATGAGAGTGCTATTGTAAGTTAGTTTGTGAAAGGCTCCAAGAAGGCAAAAATATGAGTCCTGCACTTTTCTGAAAGATTAGTAGAGTTTATGTGGAGGTAGGGGCTGTTCTAATAGATTGGGCCAGAGATGGCATGATATGGGAGAAAGTCCAAATTATCATCCACCAACACCATCTCCAACTTTAGAAATAGCTCAGGTGTTACAGCACTATTATAGGAAGTATTCATTCACCTCCCTTTGTTGTCCCTATCTGTGCTTCCTTAAACTCTATTCTTTGGTATCATAGGCACCAGATCAAAATGCATCACAATCTATTAAATTTTCCTTGTGAATCAGGACTGGAAGGCCAAAGTGAGTCCAACCCTTTGGGTTCAGGCTTTCTAAATGAAATACATAAAAAAGGAGATCTGCCGGGCTAATGGAGAAAAACTTAATTGTAGGGAGAATTCGGGCAATGGTCTTGTTCAATGTGCCCTGAGACTGAAGAAAGTAGAAAGAACTATAGGCTGGCTGCTGAGAGGGTACAAAAAAAGTCATACACCAGGGGCTGGGGTTGTAGCTCAGTGGTAGAGCACTTGCCTAGCGTGTTTGAGCACTGGGTTTCATCCTCAGCATGACAGAAAAACAAATAAATAAATAAAATAGAGGTATTAGGTCCATCTACAACTAAAACTTTTTAAAATTTTTTAAAAAGTCACAAAGGCCCTGAACATCTTGACAATCATGGCAGTGACTGGTGAGGGGAAGGGGTTTATAGTTATATATTACTGTTTTGCAGGGGAGCAGTAGCACAAGAATCTTAAATTTGCAGGGACCCCCACAGTGAAAAAAAAAATCAGATGTGAGTCAAGTAAAATGGTCATTGACATTGACAAGGGTCTCCCTTCTATAAAATGTTTTTCTTCTAAATTTAAAATAGAATTTGGGGCTTGGGGATATGGGTAGTAATGGAGCACTTGCCTAGCTTGTGCATGGCCTAGGTTCAATTCTCAGCATCACCAAGTAAGTAAGTAAGTAGGTAGGTAGGAAAGTAGGTAGGGTAAGTATATAAGTAAATTAATTTATTTTAAAAATAGGATTTGGAACTGGGCACAGTGGCGTACACCTATAATCCCAGTGATTGGGAGGCTGAGGCAAGAGGATCTCAAGTCCAAAGCCAGCCTCAGCAACGGCAAGGTGCTATAAGCAACTCAGTGAGACCCTGTCTCTAAATAAAAAATACAAAATAGGGCTGGGGATGTGGTTTAGTGGTTGATTACCCCTGAGTTTAATCCCAGGTACCAAATAAAAAATAGGATTTGGATCTGAGGAAGCATTGTACACTATTTTCAGTAGTACACTTGTATACAGCACTAAGATAAGACTTTCTGAATTCTGTTGCAATGAAGCATGCTGAGGGTAAAGTGAAGTCATGATTCCAAAAGAGATGAATACATTGCAGGAATCCATTTAGGCATGTGGGTAGACTAGATGGAAGGTGTACCCCAACTTTTCTGATTGGTTGTACAGGTCAACAAGAACAAAAAATGGCGGGAACTTGCAACCAACCTCAATGTGGGCACGTCAAGCAGTGCTGCCAGCTCCTTGAAAAAGCAGTATATCCAGTGTCTCTACGCCTTTGAGTGCAAGATTGAGCGGGGAGAAGACCCTCCCCCAGACATCTTTGCAGCTGCTGATTCCAAGAAGTCCCAGCCCAAGATCCAACCCCCCTCTCCTGGTAAGGAGGGGTGGGCAGCCCCACCAAGGCCCAGGGCCTCTTGCCTTGGCTCCTTATTCAGTGGCTCCTTATTCAATGGTACCTACCTCCAGCGTAGCAGGGCAGGTGCGAGGATGTATGCTATATTTTGTCCTATCACAGGGCTTACAGGTTGGCAAATTTACAGAGCGGACAATGGTAATTCCCTTGGGAAATAAACTACAGCAGCCATTAAATTTTAATTTTCCTTGTTCACCTGGCATCTTGCCAAGTGTTTGTAAACTAGTGAGTGGGAGGGACACCAGAGAAGTGAGGGAAAACTGACAAATAACAGTGAAGCAGGGCCATCTGGGAGCTTTGGCCCACTGATGTCAGTGCCTTAGAATGTAACTCAACTGAATTCCCCAGGGAGCTGAGATGGTAATGAATGGGAAGGAGGGGGCAGGGAAGGATATGAATGGAATTTTCTGATGGGAGTGCCTCTGCCCACCCTCCTTTCTCAAAGGGGGCTGGGGCCTAACTAGCATAGAGAGGGAAGAAGGCCAGGGCCCTAGAAGGTGGGTGTAAACATATGTGCCCTGGTGTTGACCTCTGAGGGTGTAATGAGTGCCTTTGATGACTCATCAGCCAGGAAGGCCTCAGCAGTGGGATATCTGCTGCTAGGAATGGTAACTAATGGAAACATTAATTGCTGGTAGTTCTGTGCTCATCAACTTAAGGGAACATTTGAACCTGAGGATGACATTGTGCTGGGTGCTCAAGAATAGGAGCTCCTGTTGCACCACAGGTCAGATGCAAAATGGTCCCTCCCAACCCCAGATTTTTGGGACCCTGATTGGGGGCCTCTTGTGCACCACCAGCATTAGTATTTAATAGGTTTCCTTGGGGATGTAAAGAGAGGTGGTCAGGGAAGCTAGCAGTGACTTAAGAAATGATCAGCATGGTGATGTAATGACCATATCACTCAATGTTAAAAGTAAGCAGTGACCAAATTCATTCCCCTCTTTATGATCTAGCCTTGTAGATCATCTCCCGTGAGAGGGGTTGTCCAAGTTTCAAAGGCCTATGGAAATCTTTTACAAAGAGACCCTTGGGCTTGGTAGGGTGGCTCACACCAGTAATTTATTCTGCTACTCTAGAGGCTGAGGCAGGAGGATCACAAGTGTGAGGTCAGCCTGGGCAACTTAGCAAGAACATGTCTCAAAATAAAATACTTAAGGTGGGAATGTAGCTCAGTGGTAGGAGTACTTGCATGAGGATCCTGGGTTCAATCCCCAATACAACCCCCCACTACCACTGCCAAAAGAAAAACAAAGAAAAGAAAAAAAGAGACCCCTGGAGCATGTGTGTGTTTCTGTGAGAGTTAAACACACTTCTGGCAAGCAAGCTGCTCAGACTATATCTCTGTCCACAGCGGGATCAGGGTCTATGCAGGGACCACAGACTCCTCAGTCAACCAGCAGTTCCATGGCAGAAGGAGGAGACCTGAAGCCACCAACTCCAGCATCCACACCACACAGTCAGATCCCCCCTTTGCCAGGCATGAGGTAAGACCAGGAGCAGGGGCAAGAGGGTTAGGGGGCCCTGGAGGATTTGGGCTCCTGTACAGCCCAAGCCCAGCCTTTCCCTGACTAGCCAGTCCACTCCTGTGTGTCTTGCCTTCTGGAGGATTTGGCCTATTTGTTGTTTAATTGGTTTTCTTCACTTTGGAGCAGGAGCAATTCAGTTGGGATCCAGGATGCCTTTCCTGATGGAAGTGACCCCACATTCCAGAAGCGGAATTCCATGACTCCAAACCCTGGGTACCAGCCCAGTATGAATACCTCTGACATGATGGGGCGCATGTCCTATGAGCCAAATAAGGATCCTTATGGCAGCATGAGGAAAGGTGACCAATTGTTGTTGACCATGTACTCATGAATACAGGGCCAGGGAAATGGGATATCTCGAGTGGGTGGGGATTTTGTCAAGCCCTCTTCATTTCCATACCTCATCTCTAGGTATACCACCTGACCTAAAGACCTCCTTCATCCCTTCTTCCTTTCTTACCTCCTGGCCTTATTTTGTCACCCTTAGTACTTACTTTTGCTGATTGGGTCCCCTTAAGATATGTTTTGAACCTGTCAGGAAAAGAGACCCAAACTCTGAAACAGGCAATTTATAAATTGCTGGGCCTGCTGACCAACAGTTTGTTCACTGCCTGCCTTTCTTCTTTCAGCTCCAGGGAGTGATCCCTTCATGTCCTCAGGGCAGGGCCCCAACGGCGGCATGGGTGATCCATATAGCCGAGCTGCAGGCCCTGGGCTTGGAAATGTGGCTATGGGACCACGACAGCACTACCCCTATGGAGGTCCTTATGACAGAGTGAGGTAGGCACAGCCCTTGCTCCCGTCCCACGTCTTCGATCCCACAGCTTTAGTGGACTCAATTTGCTACTTTAATTTCATTTAGGACGGAGCCTGGAATAGGGCCCGAGGGAAACATGGGCACTGGGGCCCCCCAGCCCAATCTCATGCCTTCTACCCCAGACTCGGGGATGTATTCTCCCAGCCGCTACCCCCCGCAGCAGCAGCAGCAGCAGCAACGGTCAGTGAAGCCTGGTCTCGGTGCCACTGTTACTCAGGCTTTGCCATTCTCCAGCCTAATCTTCTGTTTCTCTCCCTCCTGTAGACATGATTCCTATGGCAATCAGTTCTCCACCCAAGGCACCCCTTCTGGTAGCCCCTTTCCCAGCCAGCAGACCACAATGTATCAGCAGCAACAGCAGGTAAGGAGGGAGTAAATGGGAATGGACTGACACCCCCCACCCCCAGCGAGTGACCTTGTCAAGTCTGTGGCAGTCTTAAGAAGCTTACTTTGTGTGGATTGGGGTAGTGACTCAGTGGTAGAGCACTTGCCTAGCATACGTGAGACACTGGGTTTGATCCCCAACACCACATTTAAAAAAAAACTAAATAAACAAAATAAAGGTATTATGTCCATCTACAACTAAAAATATTAAAAAAAAATAATAATAATAAAAGAAGCTTACTTTGGGTACTTTGGTGTTCCTCTTTCACCCAGCTTGGCAATTCTGCCTGAAGAGCCATGTCCTTAGGTTTCTGTTTGGAATCCATTCCAGACTCTTCCTAGTTCTCCAGAAGGGCTAGAAACAGACCTTAATTTGAGTTTTGAGGTCTTACATTTTTCTCCTTAGAGTAAGGGAGAGCCAGAGAGGAATAGATAATAAGGGTTGCTCTCAGAAACAACTTGAAAAGATAATTTGTAAAGTGATTCCTTTGTTCTCTTAGGGTCTGTGCTCTCTACCAGAGGAGCAGGAGTAGAACAAACAAGTGTCTGGTTATAGCCATCTTGGCATCCATAGGTCTGGGGTCCCTAAATGCAGATTATATACTTCCTCGCTTCTTGTCTCTGTTTTAGAATTATAAGCGGCCAATGGATGGCACATACGGCCCTCCTGCCAAGCGGCATGAAGGAGAGATGTACAGTGTGCCATACAGCACTGGGCAGGGGCAGCCTCAGCAGCAGCAGTTGCCCCCTGCCCAGTCTCAGTCTGCCAGCCAGCAACAAGCTGCCCAGCCTTCCCCTCAGCAAGACGTGTACAACCAGTATGGCAATGCCTATCCTGCTACTGCCACTGCTGCTACTGAGCGCCGACCAACAGGCGGCCCCCAGAACCAATTTCCATTCCAGTTTGGCCGAGACCGAGTCTCTGCACCCCCTGGCTCCAATGCCCAGCAGAACATGCCACCACAAATGATGGGCGGCCCCATACAGGCATCAGCTGAAGTTGCTCAGCAAGGCACCATGTGGCAGGGGCGTAATGACATGACCTATAATTATGCCAACAGGCAGAGCACGGGTTCTGCCCCCCAGGGTCCTGCATATCATGGTGTGAACCGAACAGATGAAATGCTGCACACGGATCAGAGGCCCAACCATGAAGGCCCATGGCCTTCCCATGGCACACGCCAGCCTCCATATGGTCCCTCTGCCCCTGTGCCCGCCATGACAAGGCCCCCTCCATCTAACTACCAGCCCCCACCAAGCATGCAGAATCACATTCCTCAGGTATCTAGCCCCGCTCCCCTGCCCCGGCCAATGGAGAACCGTACCTCTCCTAGCAAGTCTCCATTCCTGCACTCTGGGATGAAAATGCAGAAGGCAGGCCCTCCAGTACCTGCCTCGCATATAGCACCTGCCGCTGTGCAGCCCCCCATGATTCGGCGGGATATCACCTTCCCACCTGGCTCTGTTGAAGCCACACAGCCTGTGTTGAAGCAGAGAAGGCGGCTCACAATGAAAGACATTGGTAAGGAGACCTCCCTGATTGAGTTGCTTAATCTACCCCTTTTCATCCTGTTCATTGTTCCCTCTATTCTGATATTCTGAATGTGGTTAAATCTGGTCCAGTATTGCCTGAAATAGAGCCAAAGAGCTTTGGAGAATAAGGAATAAGTTGATTTCAGGTTTTCTTTTAAGGCATTGACATGTAGTGATGTCCTAGAGAGCTTAGAAGCCTTGAGGGGCAGGTGTGTGTCATTTCCCAGAGAAAGCTGCATTTTTCAGAGTACTCCAAGTGATGGAGCATCCCTGAGGCTGCCTCCAGCCAACCTGAGCTTGGTGGTTGGACTACACAAAGGTTTATTTCAGGAACCCCGGAGGCATGGCGGGTAATGATGTCCCTCAAGTCTGGGCTCCTGGCAGAGAGCACGTGGGCATTAGACACCATTAACATCCTGCTATATGATGACAACAGCATTATGACCTTCAACCTCAGTCAGGTGAGTACAGATTCTGGAGTAGCTTGGAAGAGCCTAGGATCTTCTTGCTGTACATAATACTAAGTAACCCTGGAGATGATGCCATCCTCAACCAAAATGGTCTTTCTCTAATATTTTCCATGTCAGTACTTTGTTTTGTTTGGTGCTGGGCATGAGCCCAGGACATTGAGGGCAGTAGCAACTTGTGAAAGGTATGTTGAGTTGACTTCAAAGGGAATTTTGTTGGGGAGAAAATTTTTGGTATTGGTAAGAATCAGATTCTATGCCATGCATGTTGGCATAAGCCTATAATCCCAGTAACTCAGGAGACTGAGACAGAAGGATCACAAGTTTGAGGCCAGCCTCAGCAACTTAGCAAGGCTCTGTCTCAAAACTTTATAAAAGGCTAAGGATATAGCTCAGTGGTAAAGCACCCCTGGGTTAAATCTCTAGTACCGCCCCCCAACCACCAGAAAAACAGAACAACAAAAAACCCTGTAAATTTGAAGAATTTTCATCATTTCATACATCTAATTACTGGAAAAGCCAAAATTCATGCCTACATCTTTCTAATTCTAAAACCCTTGGTGTTTTCCATTCTGCTATACTGGTCAGCCAAAGATTATTCTAACTGGAGATTAGCTAACTGAAGATTAGTGTATTCTTCTCAAGGTACATGGCCAATGTAGGATCCAAGCTGGAGTTTTTTGTCTCCTTGCACTAGCTTGGAGACCAGTGTTTGGAGATCTGAAGCTTTGTCCCATTTGTGCTACAAGATTCATGGAGTTCAAATTTCCTAGTATGTTGGGAAACTGGAAAAGAGCATAGGAACATCTTTTCACACAGCATTCCCTTCTCTTAGCTCATTTTGGAAGCAGCTGTCCCACCACTCGTAGACTTAGGTTCCACTTGGCAGTGGGATGTAGAGAGTGTTTAAGAGGGATAAAGGCAATGACTAGCAGGTAGAAAACAGGCCTGTTGAAGGAAAGCAGATTGGTTGAGAACGAGGAGGCTGAGAGTTGGGTGGCACTGATGGGTGAGGTGTGGCATGACAGTAGAATGCATTTTGACACATCATACATAAATGGAGTGCAGCTTCTCATCCTTCTGGTTGTGCATGCTGCTGGGGGCATATTTGTGCAACATTTGGGCAGAAGACGACCTCGGCTCCAGGCATAGGAAAGTCGAGGTGAGTGATTTGCTTGCAAGCCTTTGGGTAAAGGAGTGACTGCCCCTCCCAGGTGATGCAAGTATTCGACTAGAAGGAAGGGGACACTGATAGAACTTGGGAGAGCTCTTATGTCAGGGACTCTCTTCTTAGGCCACTGTCCTCCCTTAATTTATTTCCTGTTCTTTTTCAGCTCCCAGGGTTGCTGGAGCTCCTTGTGGAATACTTCCGACGATGCCTGATTGAGATCTTTGGCATTTTAAAGGAGTATGAGGTGGGTGACCCAGGACAGAGAACACTTCTGGACCCTGGGAGATTCAGCAAGGTGTCTAGTCCAGCCCCCACGGAGGGGGAGGATGAAGAAGAACTTCTAGGTCCTAGATTAGAGGAGGAGGAAGAAGAAGAGGCAATTGAAAATGATGAGGAGATGGCCTTTTTGGGCAAGGACAAGCCAGCTTCAGAGAATAGTGAGGAGAAGTTAATCAGTAAGTTCGACAAACTTCCAGTAAAGATCGTACAGAAGAATGACCCATTTGTGGTGGACTGCTCAGATAAGCTTGGGCGTGTGCAGGAGTTTGACAGTGGCCTGCTGCACTGGCGGATTGGTGGTGGGGACACCACTGAGCATATCCAGACCCACTTTGAGAGCAAGACAGAGCTGCTGCCTTCCCGGCCTCATGTGCCCTGTCCAACAGCCCCCCGGAAACATGTCATAACAATAGAGGGTGTGCCTGGGACAACAGAACAAGAGGGACCTCCACCTGATGGCCCTCCAGAAAAACGGATCACAGCCACTATGGATGACATGTTGTCTACCCGATCTAGCACATTGACTGAGGAGGGAGCTAAAAGTGCAGAAGCCACCAAGGAAAGCAGCAAGTTTCCATTTGGCATTAGCCCAGCACAGAGCCACCGGAACATCAAGATCCTAGAGGATGAACCCCACAGTAAGGATGAGACCCCACTGTGTACCCTTCTGGATTGGCAGGATTCCCTTGCCAAGCGCTGCATCTGTGTTTCCAATACCATCCGAAGCCTGTCATTTGTGCCAGGCAATGATTTTGAGATGTCTAAACACCCTGGGCTGCTGCTTATCCTGGGCAAGCTGATCCTGCTGCACCACAAGCACCCAGAACGAAAGCAGGCACCACTAACTTATGAGAAGGAGGAGGAACAGGACCAAGGGGTGAGCTGCAACAAAGTAGAGTGGTGGTGGGACTGCTTGGAGATGCTCCGGGAAAACACCTTGGTCACGCTCGCCAACATCTCGGGGCAGTTGGACCTCTCCCCATACCCCGAGAGCATCTGCCTGCCTGTCCTGGACGGACTCCTACACTGGGCAGTTTGCCCTTCAGCTGAAGCCCAAGACCCTTTCTCCACCCTGGGCCCCAATGCCGTCCTCTCCCCCCAGAGATTGGTCTTGGAAACCCTCAGCAAACTCAGCATCCAGGACAACAATGTGGACCTGATCCTGGCCACACCCCCCTTCAGCCGCCTGGAGAAGTTGTATAGTACCATGGTGCGCTTCCTCAGTGACCGAAAGAACCCGGTGTGCCGGGAGATGGCCGTGGTACTGCTGGCCAACCTGGCACAGGGGGACAGCCTGGCAGCCCGTGCCATCGCAGTGCAGAAGGGCAGCATCGGCAACCTCCTGGGCTTCCTTGAGGACAGTCTTGCTGCCACACAGTTCCAGCAGAGCCAGGCCAGCCTCCTCCACATGCAGAACCCACCTTTTGAGCCAACTAGTGTGGACATGATGCGGCGGGCTGCCCGCGCGCTGCTTGCCCTGGCCAAGGTGGATGAGAACCACTCGGAGTTCACTCTGTATGAGTCGCGGCTGTTGGACATCTCAGTATCACCATTGATGAACTCATTGGTTTCACAAGTCATTTGTGATGTACTGTTTTTGATTGGCCAGTCATGACAGCCGTGGGACACCTCCCCTCCCTGTGTGTGTGTGCGTGTGTGGAGAACTTAGAAACTGACTGTTGCCCTTTATTTATGCAAAACCACCTCAGAATCCAGTTTACCCTGTGCTGTCCAGCTTCTCCCTTGGGAAAAAAGTCTCTCCTGTTTTCTCTTTCCTCCTCCTTTCCCTCCCCACCACCCCTCACACCCTTCTGTTCCTGTCCTTACCTTACTCCCCTCAGGACCCCACCCTATTTGAAAAGACAAAGCTCTGCCTACATAGAAGACTTTTTTATTTTAACCAAAGTTACTGTTGTTTACAGTGAGTTTGGGGAAAAAAAAAAAAAAACAAAATAAAAATGGCTTCCCTGGTCCTTGCATCAATGGGATGCCACATTTCATAACTGTTTTTAATGGTAAAAAAAAAAAAAGAAAAAAAAAAGAAAAAATACATAAAAAAAAAACTGAAGGACAAAAAGGTGACTGCTGAACTGTGTGTGGTTTATCGTTGTACATTCACAATCTCGCAGGAGCCGAGAAGTTCGCAGTTGTGAGCAGACCCTGTTCACTGGAGAGGCCTGTGCAGTAGAGTGTAGACCCTTTCATGTACTGTACTGTACACCTGATACTGTAAACATACTGTAATAATAATGTCTCACATGGAAACGAGAGAAGACGCTGGGTCAGCAGCAAGCTGTAGTTTTTAAAAATGTTTTTAGTTAAACGTTGAGGAGAAAAAAAAAAGGCTTTTCCCCCAAAGTATCATGTGTGAACCTACAACACCCTGACCTCTTTCTCTCCTCCTTGATTGTATGAATAACCCTGAGATCACCTCTTAGAACTGGTTTTAACCTTTAGCTGCAGCGACTGCGCTGCCACGTGTGTATATATATGACGTTGTACATTGCACATACCCTTGGATCCCCACAGTTTGGTCCCTCTCCCAGCTACCCCTTTATAGTATGACGAGTTAACAAGTTGGTGACCTGCACAAAGCGAGACACAGCTATTTAATCTCTTGCCAGACATCGCCCCTCTTGGCGTGATGCTGTACAGGTCTCTGTAAAAAGTCCTTGCTGTCTCAGCAGCCAATCAACTTATAGTTTATTTTTTTCTGGGTTTTTGTTTTGTTTTGTTTTCTTTCTAATCGAGGTGTGAAAAAGTTCTAGGTTCAGTTGAAGTTCCTGATGAAGAAACACAATTGAGATTTTTTCAGTGATAAAATCTGCATATTTGTATTTCAACAATGTAGCTAAAACTTGATGTAAATTCCTCCTTTTTTTCCTTTTTTGGCTTAATGAATATCATTTATTCAGTATGAAATCTTTATACTATATGTTCCACGTGTTAAGAATAAATGTACATTAAATCTTGGTAAGACTTTTGTGAGGCTTTTTATTTAAAAGCTTAATCTTCTGTGTGTTGGGAGTACTAGTCCTGTGTTCACAAATCTCCCTTAGTGTGCTGTATTCTAAAATGGTGACATCCTGTACCCTGTCGATCCCCCGCCTCGTAGGCTACTTTAGCTTCCACACTCTTAAAGTTTAAGACAACTCTGAGATGATTGAACCTGCAGGAGGACATTTTGGCATGAAAAGTAGCTGGCCTCTTGAGTGGTTTAAATAACAAAGCAATTGATGATAGTCTAAAAAGAAATTTTAGGAAATAATTGGCAGAGACTTTTATTATCATTTTTTGTTTGTCTTGAATTTTTTTGGTACTGAAGATTTAACAGGCACTTTATCACTAAGTTATATCTCCATCCTTTTTATCTTGAGACAGGGTCACAAGGTCTAAGTTTCTGAGGGTCTAGCTAAATTGCTGAGGCTGTCCTTAAACTTGGGATCCTCTTGCCTCAGCCTTCCTAGTCGCTGGGATTACAGGTATGCACTCCACTCCCGGCTAGAAATTTTTGACACATGACACTGTTTACCTGACCTCCATTTTTTGCCCCCATATTTTCATTGGTGCGTTACAGTTGTAAATAGGTAGGCTCCATTTTAGTCACTTGTATCTCCAGACTGACTCTTTTCTCTGACTCCAGGCTAAAGTGTTCAGCTGCTCTAGCATCTCTGTTGGAAATTTAATTTGAACATCTGCACGCTAAAATGCCATCCTCCTCTTAGCATCCCACTTCTCCTGGTTTTCCCAGTAAATGGACTTCCATTGCTTGGCCAAAAAAAAAAAAAAAAAAATTCTTGACTTCATTCATTTCCATATCTAGTCTATTAACACTCGTCAGAAAATAATCCTCAATCCAGTCACTACCACTGTAGTTTTAAGACAATGTCATATCTTTCCTGGATTCTGAGAATACACCTTTAAAGTCGGAAAAACTCCTTCAATTGCTTCTCACTCAAGGTAGAAGTCCATATTCTAATAGTGGCATAAGGCCCTCAGTTATCTAACTGGCCACTACCTTTCCAACACTATCTTCTCTTCCCCATTGCTCACAGGGCTGTTTTCACCTTAGGGTCTTTGTATTCATGTTCCCTCTGCAAAGAGTACTGTTTTCACCAGATAACTGCATGGCTCAAGTGTTCCAGGTTTTCATTCCAATGTTAGGAGGCTAGCTCAGTGTTAAGAGCATGTGCTTAGCACGTGTAAGGCCCTGGGTCCAATCTCTAGCACTGTGCCCCTACCCCCAAAAAAAAGAAGTCATGAGAGTTTTTCCCTGTCTACCTAATTTAAAATAGCAATCTCAAAAATATTAATAGCAGTCTTTGTTCCCTTGCCTTATCTCCCTTCTCTGCATTACTTTCCTTACAGCACTTTTTACCATCTCACTTGTGCATTGTACCCACCTGTTCCCCCTCCCCTGGAACCTAAACTGCAGGCAGGGGCATTTTTTGTTCATTGCTACATCCCTGTTCTAAAGCACAACCTGGCCTATAGTATCTACTTAAGTAAGTTAGGAATTGTAGCCAGGTGCAGTGTCGCACACCTGTATTCCCAGCAGCTCAGGAGGCTGAGGCAAGGGGATCGCCAGTGCAAAGCCAGCCTCAGCAAAAGCGAGGCACTAAGCAACTCAGTGAGAACCTGTCTTTAAATAAAATACAAAATAGGGCTGGGGATGTGACTCAGTGGTCAAGTGCCCCTGGGTTCCATCCCCGGTTAGGAATCCATAGATGTTAGCTAGATGCAGTTGCTTTTATGAGGTTAATGTCATGATATACAACTTTACTATTCATCCCCTAAAGATAGGGGAACAAGGAAGAAAGTTGAAGTTGAGGTTTCTCAGGAAAAATTGGAAGGTCAGTATTCTGGCTCCCATTGTACAGTTGGGGAAAACGACTGAGGAAAGGGAAAGGCTTTTCTAAGTCACATACTAAGCAAGGTCCACTTGACTGAGGCCTGACCTGTGTGCTTCCTGGTATACCACACTACCTCCCTCTCTAGCTGGGAAAAACACCAGGAGTAGCAGTCCAACTGTCAAGCACAACAAGCAAGGTTGGTTTTTATTGTACTTTGCATAATATAAATTTGTCCCAAGAATTTCAGTCAAGTGTTCATCAAACTAAGTGTGACTGTTATTATTTGGGTCAGGGAGAGAGATGAATATTTAGTATTTATTGAGAAGTGAAAAGTCTTTGTCAACCAAGATGCCTTCCTAGAACTCTTCTGGAAAAAAAGTTAATGGGAATCTTATCATATCTACATTTTGGTAAGCAATATTGCTAATGGCTATTTTTGCTCTGGGCCTCTTGCTCCATTTTCTAATCTGGAAAGTGCATTTCTGGGCTGTGTGTGGAGCATTACCTAGGAGTTGGGTTTCCTGGGTTCCTTTCATCTGTTCTCCTGCAATGCAGGGGAAGCCTAGCCTGGTCTCCAGTTTCTGACTGGAGTTACCACAGGCCAAGAGAACTGCTAACCACTGAGCTGTGAGTAATTTGCTTTTGAGAAGTAAATAGAACCTTGCCAGTAGAAAACCCAGGGGTGTGGCCAGTAGTTCTTTTCCCAGGCTCCTCCCTCCCCACCCCCCAAATGACCTTAACCTTTTTTCATAGCTGGACAGCAGCCAAGTCCAGCCTAAACAATACTCTCAATCTCATTGGCTCTTTTGCCTTGCAGACACTACCACCCCCAAGTGGTTAAGGCCTTCCCACGAGGCCTCTCAGTAGAATCAAGGTTTTCTAACTTCTGAAAGGCAAACTGGGAAGGGTGAAAAGTGTCCCAAGGGCTTTGAAGCATCAGCGTTTGGTTCCTATGATTACAGACAGGGCAGGTTCTTTGGCTTAGGGCACCTTTGAGTGATCCAGTAGAAGGCAAAAAGAATGTTTTTGGTAAATGTCCAAGACCTGATTGATGCCACCTTAGTTGTCAGGATGGATGTAAATGTCACCCAGCATCCTTTGGAACTACCATTGAGAGTAGATAGATACACTGGGCTGTCACTCTGCTTGGCCTGGGGCCAAGGTCATCTCCAGATGTGGAGACAGGAGCAAGGAGAGACAGCTACAGAATGAGTGGTCAGGATGCTGGAAGGTGAGTGCTCCATGAGAACTACCTGATTTCCTCCTCCACACCTTCAGTGGGAAAAATCACGCATCATTTGCTGTTTTGTTTGGGGTTTTTTGTGAGTTGGAGGAGTTATAACAGCTTTGTGTGTGTACGTGTGTGCTGGGGATTGGATACAGGGCCTCACACTGAGCTACTACCCCAGTTCTTTTTTTTTTTTTTGAGATAGGGTCTCCCTCAGTTGCCCAGGCTGGCCTCCAACTTGTGATCCTCCTTCCTCAGCCATCTTCCTGAGAAGTTGAGATTATAGGCATGAACCAATATACCTGGCTATAGCAGCTCATCTTTATTGAGCACTTTATACCAAGTATCATAAATCCTCTGAGGTAGATGTTATCATCCCCAAGAGGGCAAGGGCTGTGTCGTTTTGTTTAGTAGTACAACTTCATCCCATCGTATGGTGGGCACTCCTATATTGTTGAATAAATCAAACAGGTAAGAAGAATTTGGTGGAGATATTTAGGCTTGGTATGCCCTACATAGGATTCTTAGCATAGCCCATAAGGATGCTTAGTTGTGTGGAATAAAGAGAATTAAAGAAATAAACCTAGGAAAGACTAATAGCACGGAATGACAGAATTAACCTTGGAAAACTTGAGACCTGAATTCAAGTCCTACCTCTGCCACTCACTGTGTGACTTCAGGTCTGTCACTTCTTCTTTGTGAACCTTAGTTCCCTTGTCCATAAATTATAGGTATCAGGTTTAACAAGTTGACTTATTCACCAGAACTTAACTGAAGACACACAATGTGCAAGGCACCCTCCTGAGCACTGAGGATACATTGGTGAATGAGGCCTCTGCTTTTCCATTACATTCAGCTTACATTCCAGAAGAGGGAAACAGACAAACAGTCAAACAGACAAACAGTCAAATTTACAGACAGGTGAGGCAGGTGGTGTTGGGGTGCTATGAAGAAAATATACAGGGTGATGTTTGTGGCCGGGTAGTTACAGAAAACCTCTCTGAGAAGCTGACATGCCCACTCAGACCCAAACGGTCTCATTTGTGGGCTGACCAAAGGGTGGGCTGGTGGTAGAATGTTTCAAGCAGAGGAAAAGAGCAGAGAGCCAGGCAAGTTCAAGGAACACACATGATGTGACCCTCTTGAATTCTAGGATTCTAGAAATAGTGAATGAACTGCTTATTGTTTAGGTTAGGGATTTGTATTATGAAACTGTTTCTTGGTAATATGGGATATCTGCTTCTTAATAGAAGTGGCTCTGGGATGGCTGTCTCACTTGCTTTCCACAGTTCTGGTAGCTCAACTGGCTGGCTGTGTTGATGCAGGCTCCATTTTAGCTGCAGACTATAAAAGCAGCCTGAAAAGAGCTGCCTCCTTCACCTCCCTCACTTACACACAGCCCTGGAGTCCCAGAACCCCCTCCTATCCCACCTAGCTGCCTTCCAATCTGAAGAGCTTTGAGAGCACAAGATTCAGCTTCCTTGTTTTCCTGTCGGAGCAGGAGCCAGAAAATGAAACAGGAAACAGAGCGGAAGAGGAGGGGGTTGGGTAGCAGAGAAGGTAAGGAGAAATTGCAGGAAAGTAGAACTAAAGATCTGGACATAGTTGTACCTCTAAAGGGTGACTGTTGAGCTTTTAGAAAACACTCTGACTTGTCACCAGAGAACCGTTGCCTTTTTACAAATAGATTTTTGAGGAAATTTCATATGGACAGAGGGAACCTTGAGAATGCTTGTCTTTTTTCTCTTGTGAATTCACAGAGCAAGGACAGTTCATTTCTCAGTTTTGTCCTTCCAAACAAGAGTGCTGCTTGGAGCCTCACTGGGCTTCTAGAGATTCAAGTCACAACCTTGGGCCCCAATCACAAGAGTGCCCCGAGGCTTTGCCATTTCTCTCACAGGCCTCTGGAGTGAGAACAAATGAGTGCCACTGAAAAACCTGGGGGAAGGGCCTTCTAAACTCCATTTTCCCCCTTCTCCACCACACAACCACTGAAATGTGCCCTGTACTTTATTCACCTTACACACAACAAATACCTGGGGCAGTTTAGGTCTTAGGGTCTGAAATGAGTTATAAAACAATCAAAAGATACAGTCCTTAGTCTCCACAGCACTGATGTGGGCTAGTTTTCTTTGCCTGGAGAGATAGCAACCATCTCTTTGTTCCCACCCACACCAGTGGCTGCTGTATAAGATAAACCCCTCCCTCAGTCCGGCTGTGGCCAGAGGCTAACCCAGACTCTGGCTTCGTTTGGAGGGCGGATAACTGAAACCACAGAAGGCTTTGGAATCCTAAGAAACATGAAATCCGCCAACGGAGAAGGATTTATTATCTGTTTCCTTTAAAGGGGGGGGGGGGGGGCAAAGTTGTTCTAACAGTTTCCGTTACAGGAGAACCAACTGGTCGCTCCTCCCTAACAGACGGTTTATTAGAGTTAGCTTCCTTTTTTTCTTTTTTGGCCCCACTTCCCAGTAGAGAAACTGAGTGAGGCAGAAGAAAGGAGTCCTGAGGCTGTTCTCTGCGGCTTCCTTCACCATCCTCATTGGCCACCTCAGGTGGGGCTGAAGTCTGAAGCAGGACAGAGGTCGCTGGAAGTCAGGAGGGGAAAGTTTGGGGATCCCCCACTTTCTTCACACCCAGGACTCAGGGTGCCTCTGCTAGCCACAGAAACCCCAACGAGGTTTTTCTTTGGCTATTCAGAGAATGTATATTTTGTGCCAGGCCCTGTGCTGAGCCGTCGTTGCCAAACACCACGGAAAGCACGGCTCAGGCTTCTACAAAGAGGTCGCGGGGCAGTCCCCAACTACTAGAGCCTCCGCCCACATCGGGAACTCCGTGAGCGCTCGCGGGGTGGAACTGGGACAAGAGCGCCGTCGCTGACACTGCGGCCTCGGCGCAATGACTGAAGGCGAGGGCTAGCGGGTTGGGAGGAGGCACAGCACGAGAGAGAACTCCTCAGGTGTCACACCAAGGCGGGAAGGTGCTACGCTGAGCCGTGCGGGACCCTGGTCCCCGCCCCGCTAGCCCGGAGTCAACATGGCCGCCGCAGAGGGAGGCGGGGCCACTCCGAGTCCGGGCAGGAGCGGGGCGGGGCCGCCGTCGGCGGAGTAGGCGCGCAGGCGCGGGCCGCGCAGGTCCCGGATGGAGGTGCTGTGGGTCGGCCTGGAGGGGGAGGACCGGACGGGCGGGCGCTGAGGGTTCGGGCGCCAGCTCCGGAGCCCTGGAGTTCTGGGGGGGAGGGAAGCTGTCAAACCGAGGCCGAGGGAAATGAGGCGGCGGCTGAAGAGAAGCGTGGAGCCCCGCCTCTCCGCCATAGCGGCCTCCGGCGCCGCCTCTTCCTTTACGGCCTCCCGCCCTCGCCTGCTTCCGGCCCTCTTGCGAGTCCCGACTCCGGCTCCCTCGGGAGTATCCCCAGGGCCGAGGCTCGTTTGGGGTGAGAGCGACGCTCAGAACCCGATAGCTCGGTGTCCAAAAGCAGCAGGCTCGGACAGGCTCCGGACATGGCAAGGCTGGCAAAGGGCGGCTCCTGGCTCGGGACGGTCCGCGAGGCCTTAGGCCTTGAGGATCCTGGGTCTGAGCGACTTTACCCCACCGAGGATGTTAGTCTAACTCAGAGGCTCTAGGGCTCCAGTTAACAGGCCTTCTCAAATTCCCAGATATGGCCCACCTACCGTAAGCATTTC
This sequence comes from Sciurus vulgaris, assembly GCF_902686455.1. Taxonomy (NCBI): domain Eukaryota; kingdom Metazoa; phylum Chordata; class Mammalia; order Rodentia; family Sciuridae; genus Sciurus; species Sciurus vulgaris. The sequence goes on from NC_136461.1 coordinate 19,019,535, forward strand.
AGCAGGAGCTCTTATCATTGGAGGAAGTACTGCGCTAGGCGTTGGAGGCCTGGGTTATGGTCCTGTCTGGGAGACATATACCCTTTGGGGGTGAGGTTTAAAAAGCAGAGAACATAAAACTCTTTTAAAGTAGTCTCGGGTGTGTCGCTTGGCCCTGGTGAGCCTCAGTTTCCACATCCATAAAATGGCGATGGTAATTATACTGGCCTTACAGTGTCTAATGAGATCTCTGGAGCCTGTTTATCTCACGGAAAAATAAAAGACTGAAACTATTTGATCCGTAAGCGCCCTGCCAGTTAGTGATTTGGCAAGGGGTTTGTTGGAAAGAGGTTGGCAAATAGCAGAGAGGGAGAACTGACTGGCTTTCTTTTGCTTTTGCTTGTTCTACCTGTAATCTAATTGTGGGCTACAAATTTCCTGTGGTCGCAGAGGCCAGAGCTTGACTCTGAAAGGAGGAAAGGAAGAATGCAAGTCTGGTCAAGAGGCAGAGGTGGGTTAAGTGCTTTTTTTGCAACTTCTCTCCTGTGCGTGGGTGGAAAGCCAAGGATGAGAAAGAGTGAACTCGCCCTAGGATAGAGGAGCAGCAACGTGAGGTTGGGCTGTGCCTGTCTGTGATTTCTCTCGATTCAGCGAGTGAGATGTGAAGATATTGGGTGGATTCACAAAGCATCGCTGCTCTCTGAGGTTTTCAGAAGCTTACATTTAAAACTGAATTTTCTTGAGAAAACCCAGAGTTAGGGGGCCCCTCCCTTCCTCTTGGCCTGTTGATGGAGTAAGCAGCAGGCGCCCCCTTGTGCCAAGAAAAGAGGACTGTTGCTTTTGGCCAACTTGACTCCCTTTCTAGAGAAATTTTATTTTCCTCTGACATCTGTGACTTTGTCATATTACTCTTAACATGAGATATGAAGGGAGGAATACCTGGAGCAGTGATTTTATATCTTGAATTAATGAACTGGTGATACTGTGTCCCGTCTCCACCACTTCGGCTCATTCAGAACACAGGCTTCTGTCCCGTTTGTATGCTAGTTCCTGGGAATGCAGTTGTGCTCTGAAGCCCTGTCCTCACAGAGCCTACAAGTAGTAGCAGTAAAGATGACAAGGCAGAGGGTAGTGAGAGGATAGCACATCTAGTTAGAATTCTAGAAATAATTGAAAACTAAAGGTTTGGTAGGTATTTGCCAGTTAAGAGAAAGAAGAGCCTTTCAGCCCTCCTTGTTAAAATATTTCTGCTTAAATAGTTTTTTCTTTTAGCTTGGTGTAGTTCTTTACTCGAAATCAATAAACTGTTTCTTATGTTCTTGCCTTCTTTTCTGATTTCCCAGGCTGGTGTTTGAAAGTTCTGTAGGAGCTGTTGTGAATTTGCCCAAGAAATTTTTTAAAAATGTCTTAAAGTGTATTCCTTGCCTTGAATTGTTCACACATTGCTGCCACTCCAGAAAAGAGATGGGAAATAACAGTTTTCTCCATCCCTAGTAGTAGACTCCGTCTTTACCCTAAGTTTGTTTTAGCAATGGGAGCTGGCTGAAGTCCTGCTGAGTGGTGGTTTTCTTTTCCTTCTCCACTTAATTTAACAGACCAGCTGAACACACATCAGAGAGCTAAGCTGGCATGTGTAGTTATTATGGTCTTCCAGTATGGTTCTGTGCCCCACTTTTAGGAGTCTGGTTTGGGAGCTAGTTTATTATTCTGGGCAAGAGGGAAAGGTCACACATCAAATAATAGCAACCACAACATAGATGTGTGTAGTACTTCACATGGTAGTCCCCTGCACCATCATGACAGTTTGTAACATAGGCAAAAGAGATAAGTCAGGTCCCATTTTATACATAAAACTGAGGTTCAGGGACTAATGAGAACTTGCAAGTAACAATTAGGACTTAAACTCAGATCTTTAGTTCCTGCACAAGAACACTGAACAGACTACATACACACACAGATCCCTGCCACCATTACTGGGATTTATACTCAGGGCCTTGTGCATACTGACCAAGTGCTTTACTACTCAGCTACATACATCTCAGAATTTTATTCTGAGACAGGGTCTTGCTAAATTGCTCAGGCTAAACCTTGAGCTGGTGATCCTCTTGCCTCAGACTTCTGAGTCATTGGGGTTATAGGCATTTGCTACTGTGCCCAGGTTCAACAGGCTTTTAAAGGTTTTCTGTGAGCTTAGCTTTCCAGTTTCATAATTATTTGTGAGAAGTTGTCTGACAAAAATACACTGCTTCAGAGTGACACCCAGTGGTCCTGTCTGCCTTCAAGATATTCTTCTCTCTGGGAAGTTAGGTGGTTAAGTTTGTCATAGTAATGCCAAAGGGGGAGGTTCCTATGAAGAATGTTTTAAACATTTGCTTTTGGCCCATATGTCATGTTTTCTTCCTTGGGTTTTGGAGTTTAGAAAGCTGAGGAAATTCAGTTCTGGTAGCAACACTCCTGTATTTCTTGTGGTGAGATTATGTGGCCCCTGGACCCATCACGGAAAGAGGTGCTGAGGTTTGCGGTCAGCTGCCGTGTCCTGTCTCTGATGCTGCAGGTCAGTCTCTGATTCTTAGTCCTAAATATGCTGTTGTTACATGACTGGACCATGCACAAAGAATGGACCCCCTTCTTTCCACCTCCCTGGTGTGCCCTCCATGTGGTTAGAACCGTAGAGACATAGACTTTATAGCTGAAAAGGCAGCAGGAATCTTAGAAATGATACTGATCCCCTGTTTTCTCATGAAGTAACAGAAGTCCAGAAAGGTTAAATGACTTCCCTAGAACTACAGAGAAGGGCCAGAGTTAGACCCCAGGTTTCCTACCTCCCAAAGTAGTGGTCTTTCCTACCTCCCAAAGTAGTGGTCTTTCCAATGACCATAATCTCATGATCTTCTTTGGCAAAGATATTTTCAGGGTATGACAGCTCAAAGAATTGGCTTCCCTCTAACTGTGTATCAGTCAGTTATAGGGAGGCGGCACTGTGCAAGTCCTGAAGCCATCTGTGTATATTCATTTGTCAGTAATGGTTCCTTCACTCCCCCTGGGAGTCCCTCCTTGCTACCTTGCCCACATATAAGTGCATTTGCCCCTTTGCAACTCTCTTTCCCCCAAAGCTGTCCTTGATACACGTTGTAATCAAATTTCACATATGTAGCAATTATTGAGTGCCTAGCACAGTGCCCAATGCCAGTAGGTCTTTATATTATGTTCATAAATGAGTGAATGATGTCAAATATGTTTCAACACCTTAGAGATGTTATATTAAATAATTATGTATGCCCTTTTATTACCAGCACATTCTCTCTGAGGCTCCTTTGTTGAAACCACCTTCCCTCTGTCCTCCATTATATCAGGCATAGCAGGCTCTGTTGTGTTTCAGGTTTGGTTAAAGTATCTTCAACAGGCTAGGGCTGTTATCTGTGACTGTCATTCTTGTCCTATTTGTTTAAACTGTTTGAAGTGACCTGATAATCTAATCAAAAAGAGAAATGGGTTGGCTTGGGAGACTGACTCAGTGATGGCCCTGCACCAGTCTTGGTTGACTATTGGCAGAACTGAAGGAGCAATACTGCAAATCAGCATCTGGGATAGGGAATCAGGACAGCTGCATTCTAATTCAGTTGGTGATTTTGTAAACAGTATATTTTCTCAAGTTCCTGAAGTTCATTCAACCACCCAAATTTCATTAAGTATCTGTTGTATTTTAAGATCTGTGCTAAAGTGTGAGTGTAAAAAGTTGTCTTCTTTTTCTTAAATAACTGACAATCTAATGGGGCAAAAAGACCTTCAGCAGTAAATACTATTTCATTATCCCTCTTCCCCACTGCTTCCAGCTCTAAAACTCATGCCATCAGATTATATCCCTAGTTACCCTTCATTGTTGCTGTCATCTCTGTCAATGACAGTTACTCCTTGAAGGTTTTAGCTCCTGGTTCACTGTCACTCTTTCTGGCACTATTTCTATTGATGTCTTTGTGGTTTCAGTATTAATGAAGATGACATATCCAGTGTTCCAGGACTTCCTTGTCCTGCCCCCTTCTAATGATCTTGTCCTCACCACTCTCATAGTCATACCCTAAACACCCAATCATGGCCCAATAATCTCAGTTTTAAGCATCCCATTCTCTCATCACTATCTCCTGTCTTTCCAGCTCATTCCTATTACCCCAGCCCTCATAATTCTTCCCCTGAGGATTTTTATTCCATTGATCCTACTGCTATTTCACTGTCCCTCTCCCATATCTTACCCAGCTGAGATTCCATGTTCCATTATAATCATTCCCAGGCATATACACTCAACTCTCTTGCATCTCTCTTCCTTTGTTTTATTCACAAGGCAAAATCTCAACCTTAGTTAAATCCAGTTCTGTGCCTCCTCCATACCCGCATCTGCATCTCTGCAGAGAAAAACACAAAACTGTACTAACTAGTCTCTCTCTCTCTCTCTGAGCCACATGCTCAGTCCTTTTTACTTTTTATTTTGAGACAGGGTCTTGCTAAGTTGCTTTTTAACCTCACTAAGTTGCTGGACTGACTTTGAACTTGCAGTCTTCCTGCCTCAGCCTCTCAAGAGTTGCTGGGATTACAGGCATGCACCTAGTTAATCTTTTTTTTAATTATAAGGTTACTAACTCAAGGGAGTCATTAGTGCCACCTAAAAATCTTGGTGTATTTTCTTAGCCTATTCTTTCATAAATTTCTCCCAAAATTACCTGGGAGACAAAAAAAAAAAAAAAAAAAAAAAAATCCAGTGCTATACCTTATACTATTTAAATCAAATCTAGAGGAGCAACCCAGTCATCAATATTTTTTTTTCTTTTAAACTCCCTGGGTGATTTCAGTGCACAGCCTATCTTGAGAACCAGGGTAATAGGCAACTTGTTTTCCTTTTTCCTCAAATCTCTTAACAGTTTCTCCCCAATACTGTCAATTGATAACTTGCTTTCCTAAATGAAAACACAGAAAAATTGAAGAAACCTTCCACGTTTCCACCACTTCCATCAGCCTGCTTACATCTGCACCTTTTGTGCTTTCAATACTGAAGGTTGGATGAACTGTGTCCTCTTTTCTAGGGCTAGCTCTTCTACCTGTCTAGCAGATTCCATCCCCTATTGCCTGCCCAGCCATTCTCCCCTCTCTTCTACATACTCAGTGGTTTTCTTTTTACTGGATTATTCCCAATGGCATGCAAATGTTTATTTCCAAATCTTAATTCAACCACTAAAAAATTTTTCTCTTGATTCCACATTGCCATACACCTACTACTGCCCGCTTTCTCTCTTCCCCATCATAGCAAAACACCTCAAAATCATTGACTTTGTGCACTGATTCCAGTTTCCCTTTTCCTGTTCTCTTTTGAATCCAGTTCTGACAACCTTCTCTCTCCTCAGTTCCATTGAAATAATTCTCATCAAATCACCATGACCTTCACATTGCTGAACCCAGCTCACCTATATCTGTACCTCTGTGCCTTCACTACTGAAGGTCAGTTTTCAGTCTCCATGTTACTTGGCCCATCAGCAGTGTTTAACAGTTATTTAACAGAGCTTCTTTATTCATTTTTTCCTTGGCTCTTTTTTTTTTTGCTACTGAAGATTGAACCCAGGGGTGTTTTACCATGAGCTATATCCCCAGCCTTTTTTTGTTTTTTACTTTGAGACAAGGTCTTGCTAAGTTGCTTAGGACCTCATTAAGGTTCTGAGGCTGGCTTAGAACTTGTGATCCTCCTGCCTCAACCTCCCGAGCCACTGGGTCCTTTTTATTTTTCGTTTTGAGACAGGGCCTCAATAAGTTGCTGAGGGTGTTGCTAAATTGTTGAGACTGGCCTCGAACTTGGAATTCTTTTGAGTCCCTGGGATTACAGGTGTGCATCACTGTACCTGGCCTTCACTTGGTTCTAAGCCACCTACTCTCCTGAGTTTCTCCCCTCATCACTGACTCTTCCTTCTTTATCTTACTGCTGGATTCTCACCCCCTTTCTAGCATCCAGATGTTCATGAATCCAGGGCTCTATCCTCAGATCTCTTCTGAATCTGCCCTTCCTCCCAGGTGGTCTCCTTCAGCCTGTAGACAACCATCCATGCACTTCAGTAGCCAGTTTATCTCTTCAGACCTGATCTGTCTTCTCACCTGCATATTCAAACATCTCACACCTGCTTGACTTTTGCACTACAGTGTCCAGCTGAGATATGACTAGTCAAAAATGAAGCTCCTGATTCCCTCTCCCCAAGGATTTTTTGTTAAGTGATAATACTTTTCTCCCATTTACTCAACTGAATCTTGGTTCTCCTTCACCCCACAGGCCCTCTTCAATGTCGTCATCCCAGATCACCATGCAGAAGCCTTTTCTCCTCCCCGCCTAGCTCCCTCAGGCTCTTTGGACCAGCTTGTGGAAGGTCTTCTGGGTGGCCTCTCTCGCTGGGATGCTGAACACTTCTTGTTCATTGCTGAGCACGGATACCTCTATGAGCACAACTTTGCCTTCTTCCCTGGCTTCCCCTTGGCTCTGTTGGTGGGGACTGAACTGTTGAGGCCCTTGAGGGGGCTCCTGAGCCAGCGGAGTTGCCTGCTTATTTCAGTAGCATCACTCAACTCCTTGTTCTCCGTGCTGGCCACAGTTGCACTTCATGACCTAAGCTGTGTGGTTTTGCGCTGTCCCCGCCAGGCCTTTTATGCAGCACTACTCTTCTCCCTCAGCCCTGCCAATGTTTTCCTGACAGCGGGTTACTCAGAAGCTTTGTTTGCCTTCCTGACGTTCAGTGCCATGGGGCAGCTAGAGAGGGGCCGAAGCTGGACTAGTGGGCTCCTTTTTGCTCTTGCCACTGGAGTGCGTGCCAACGGGTTGGTCAGTGTCGGCTTCCTCCTGCATGCTCAATGCCGAGTTTTCTTCTCTTCTCTGGTGGTACTGAACCCCCTGAAACAACTCTTTAAGCTGATGGCTTCTGTGTGCCTGTCAGTGCTAACACTCAGCCTTCCCTTTGCCCTCTTTCAGTATTATGCCTATACCCAGTTCTGTCTGCCAGGCTCAGCCCATTCCATTCCTGAACCCTTGGTGCAGTTAGCTGTGGACAAGGGCTACCGGATCACAGAGGGAAATAAGCCACCATGGTGCTCTTGGAACCTTCCTCTAATATATAACTATATCCAGGATGTATACTGGAATGTTGGCTTATTGAGATACTATGAGCTTAGGCAGGTGCCCAATTTTCTACTGGCTGCACCAGTGGCTATATTGGTTGCCTGGGCAACTTGGACATATGTGACCACCCACCCTTGGCTCTGCCTCACACTTGGGCTTCAGAGGAGCAAGAACAATAAGACCCTAGAGAAACCCGATCCTGGCTTCCTCAGTCCACGGGTGTTTGTGTACCTGGTTCATGCTGCAGTGCTGCTGCTCTTTGGAAGTCTATGCATGCATGTTCAGGTGAGGTGGACTCCTGGCTGGGATAAGGATGCAAATACAGGCAAAACTCCAAGGACAGTAGAGACGAGCAAACTTCTCCCATTTCAGTGACCAGTACTTACTCAGTCAACACCTGTTTGAGAGTTTTGTTTATACAAGACCCTGGGTCAGACCTGTGAGGTGAAACACAAGTAAGATAAAATTGCTACCTACCTTAGTGACTCCCATGGTATAAACAGGGAGATAGATAAAATTATGGTATAGTGGGATGGAAGTGACTTGCTTGTTTTAAGATTAAAAAAAAAAAAAAAGGTTAGATAAATTATTGTGGAAGCAAAGAAAAAGAAGTAGCTAATTCACCAGAGGAGTTGAGAAAAGTATCATATTTGAGCAGGGTCCTGAAGAGTGAGAAGGAATTTTTTACATAAGAAGCAGAGGAGGGCTGGATGCCATGGTGTATTCCTGTAATCCCAGCAGCTCGGAGGCTGAGGCAGAAGGATAGTGAGTTCAAAAGCAACTCAATGAGACCCTGTCTCTAAATAAAATACAAAAAGGGGATGGGAATGTGACTCAGTAGTTGAGTGCCCCTGAGTTCAATCCCCCATACCAAAAAAAAAAAAAAAAAAAAAAAACAGAGGATGATACTCTAGGCACGTGGGAGAGCATGTGCAAAGACATGAGGGTTTTGAAAGGATGTGAATTGAGCTGAAATGTAGGAATAAGCAGTGAAGATAACCAGGGGACTTTCCCCTCATATATACCCACATTGGCTTCTGTACTCTGAGCTCAGGCAGGTGCTGTTTCAGGGGAGATATCTTATCCAATGTTTGGGATGGTGGCAATACAGAAGGATTAGGAGAGGTTTGATCTCACATCCAATTTTTTGCTCTCGACTGTGGCCCCAGTTTCAACATCCCTTGAGGAATTCTTTTGTCCCTGTGCTGTCCTCTCTCTCCTTAGCAGTAGCTGCCTCTTGAAGGTAGGCATTGGTATTTGTGCAGTTCTCTGAGCTGTGTGGATAAGAGGCACAGGGGAAGTAGAAAGTAGGATTCTGTGTTTGTGACTGGATTAACTTGTAGAGTGAATGCCAGCCACACACAATTTCCAGGGTGGGTGGGGGAGTCCATTTGGAAATGTGGTTCTGAACTTCAGTAAGATGGAAGTTCAAATCATAGGATCCCTTGCCCTTTCCCTCTACTTTGCCATCCCTGTAGGATAAGGGAACCTTCTCAGGGTTTCAAGTCCCAAGGTACAGCCTAAAGTATAGCCTCTAGTCCTGGAGCTAAAATTAGACCTCATAAGAGTTTTTAGTATTGACTGGCCTGTTTTGGTAATTAGTCTAAAGGTATGGGTATTTTTAACATGGAGGTTGCCACGTAGGTATCATATCTTTTTATAAGGCAGTTCCTCAGCTCTAATTGCATTTCCAGTGCAATACATTGCTAGTTACTGGGCCATAGTTTTCCCAGCAGCAGAGAAGCCCCCAGGCTGGTCCAGCTAGCATCAGTGACATTCCAATAAATGTGTGCATTTTATTCTTATGATTTCTAGGTTCTCACCAGGTTTTTGGGCTCTTCCACTCCTGTTGTGTACTGGTTTCCAGCTTACTTGCTTCAGGATCGAGAGCCACTGTTGAGATCCCTAGAGACAGAGCCTTGGAAGCCTCTTGTGGAAGACTCCCCACCAGGACAAAAGATACCCAGAAATTCTATCATGGAACTTTTGTACAACTGGAAAATCTGCTCTCCAGTCACACAATACGTCCTAGGTTACTTCCTGACTTACTGGCTCCTGGGACTACTCTTACATTGCAACTTCCTGCCTTGGACATGACCTGAAGTCTCAAAGGACAGACTGGAAGCCAACTTAATTCATGTTCTGAAAGCTAAAAGACCAGGACTAGGCATGATGGCACACACCGTAATCCCGGCAACTCAGGAGGCAGAGGCAGAAGGATCACAAATTTAAGTCCGACCAGACAACTTGTTGAGACCCTGTCTCAAAAAATAAAAAGAATTGGGGATGTAGCTCAGTCCTCATTACTGGAAGAAAATAACACACAGGGACTGCCTGCTTTGCCCTGGGATTATTTCTTTGGCCATTAGAACCTCTCTGTCTTTGGAGACTGGTGAGCCATCAAAGAGCCCTTTCTGGTCCTGGTTGGGACAGTTTTAAGAATAGTAACTATTTTCACTGTGTGATACCTTATTCAAGTCTAAAGTACAACTTTAGCCCATCTAGTTAGCCAACATAGCAGAAACATTCTTAAACCTGCCACTGCAAATTTAAATATACATTTTTAAAATGTGCATTTCATCAAAGGCTCTGACAGGCTGATGAGAGTCCACACAAGATAGTGCAGGCCTAGACAATGTGGTAGCAGTAGAAAAATGGGACCATCTTCTCGAAATGGGACATTTCTGAAGGCGTTTTTTTCATGCTTTGTACATCTGTTTTTATGAAAAATCTTACAATCTGGGTGTGGTGATGCACACCCAGACTGTAATCCCAACTCACTTGGAAGGCTGAGGCAGGAGAATCCAAATTTGAGGCCAACCTCAGCTACTTGGAGAGACTGTTTCAAAAAGGACTGTGGTTGTAGCTCAGTCAGTGGTAAAGCACTTTCCTCACATGCATGAGACCCTGGATTTAATCCCCAGGATTGCGGGTGGAGGGACTTGTAAAGATATTACAAATTAAAGAAGTTGTTACAAATTAAACAACTTCTAATCATATATAAATAGAATGAGCTTTTTACAAATAGGAGGGGGTTGGGAGTATAGGTTGGTGGTAGAGCACATGAGGCCCTTAGGTTTGATCTCCATGCAAATAACAGTAGTAATAATGATTATTAATAAAAATCACTTAGAAAAAAGGTTAAGAATATGGCAGGAGTCTGAATGATTCTAGTCTTCTCAGAACATCCCCATGTGTCAGCCCTATGACCTTGGGTATGTTTTCAGAACTTTTATTACCACCTCGAAAACTAAGGGAGATGCTGTTGTCACTAGGGGAGTGGTTTTAGGTCCTTTTTTCCTGTAAGATCATTTATATATATATATATATATATATATATATATATATATATATATATATATTTAGATGTTGATGGACCTTTATTCAGTTATTTATATGTAGTGCTAAGAATCGAACCCAGTGCCTCACACATGCTAGGCAAGTGCTCTACCACTGAGCCACAACCCCAGCCCTCTGTAAGATCTTGAGGGCTCTTATAGAATTATCCTTGTCTAAACACTTATGTTTTGACGCAAATGTGATTTTAGCTGGGTGCAGTGATGCACACCTGTAATCCCAGCTGCTCAGGAGGCTGAGGCAGTAAGATTTCAAGTCCAAAGCCAACCTCAGCAATTTGTGAGACCCTGTCTCAAAAAACAAAGGACTAGAGATGTAGCTTAGTGGTAGAGCACCCTTGGGTTCAATCCCTAGTTCTCTCCCTCACCCCAAAAAAGTTACTTTTAGTTTAAAGTATCTCCATTTCTCCCGCTTTCAACAATTGCACCCATCCTCAGGGTGCAATTCTGGAGGAGTAACTGAGATGCTCTTTGCTTCCAAAAAGGGACAACAGTGACACCTGGTGAATAAGGCTCCTTTTCCTCTATAAGGTAAACTTCGGTGACTGGTTTTCCATTCTCAAGTGCCCTTTCTGGCTTGATTGGTAGACGTGGATAAGAGAAGCCACAGCAGCATGAATGGGTAAATTATAAGTCTGAGGTTGACTGAAATGGCATTTACCCTGCTTCCTGGCACCATCTGATTGGGTATGAGCCTATCACGAATGGTAGGAGTATCACTGACCCTGCTGAGCAATCTCTGCCCATTCCTTGAGCCAGGGAAGAGTTGGATTCTGTGTCATCATCACATCATCTCTCTTCTTTTTTTCTTTCATCATCCCTCTTATTCCTCCTTTGAGCCAAAAATTCCAGTAAGCAGAAACTTCAAAACAGATGGGTAATCATCAACAGCTTCTGGAAAGCCCTGAGAGTTGGAATTTGGACACACTCCCTCTGACCGTGACAGAAAGCTAAACTTGCCAGCTGAAGGGAAGCTCCTGGCTGAAGCCCAGCACCCTCTGTGGGAGCCTCCGGCCAGCCTGGCCAATATGCGTTTCTACCCATGGCCACAGCTCTAGCATAACTGAGCATTTGGTCCAGAGTCAAATGCTTCTGAAAATGTACACACAGATCGGGGCAGCCCTCTGCCTTCTGCCAAGACACTGAGTGCCCTTCTTGGCAAAAGATGATCACCCTTGCCCTAGTGTCCCTCTAGCTGGCAGAAACTATTCCCTCTCTCCTCACCAACAGCTGCAAATCCAGGGACTTCCACCCTGTGGGGGTGGGGGTGGGGGAGGGGAGTTAGGGTCCATTTAAATTCTTTATTGCGAAGCCAGGAGCACTGGGTCCTTTGCTCTTGGCTTCTATTTGCCTCTTTGGGGGGATAATCAAGACTGATTGTTTTCCTACTGAAAGAGGTGATCCAAACCCCACAGGGTGTGATTTCACTGCTCTGGCAGTCTCAGCAAAGCTTGTCACACAGGATCTCATCACCCCCAGAAACACTATACCTGAGGACCCCAGCTATATGGATGCTCTTGGAGCAACATGGTTTTCTTGCTGACCTTGGAAGGAGGTCTAGTTGCTGTTCTCAGGATCTAAGCAATGAGTTGATTTTATGACCAGCAGCTGTCCTTTTACCATCCTATTAACAGTCTTTAATGGCCTAGAAGAGGGACATGAAGGGCCCAAGACAGGAAGCTTCCTGTTTACCCTGAGGTCTAACAATGCTGCAGCTGGGTTGGGCGTCTACAATTTCAGAGAAAAGTCATTTCCTTCTGAGACCCTGCTAAAACAAACCAGACACTTCTCGGGTACCTCCAAGTAGAGGGTTTTTTTTCTTTTTTTCCTTTTTTTCCTTTAATGAAGGTGAGAGGGAGTGTTTTGACATGTCTTTACCATTCCCCCTGGGAGGGGGGAAGGTCACTCCTTTCCTTGAACAGACCCTCTCATCTTCATCTAAAAATATAATACGCGCAGGCTCAAGAAATTTGAAATTGATTCAGCAGTTGTTTATCAATGCCTATTTCAGGCATTGACCAAAGGAGATTCAGCTATTTCTCTTGTCCTCGGAATTGCCAGCAGATTCACAGAAACAATAATTAAGGTAGAAAGTGATAAATTCTGGGCAGTAGAAGGACACCTACACTTCTTGCTCTGTCTCTGCTTGAACTATTTGTGTGTGTGTGTGTGTGGTGCTGGAGGTTGAACCCATGACCTTGCACTCGCTAGTTAAGTGCTCTACCACTAAGCAACATCTCCAACCTTTCTCTCTTTATTTTGAGATAGGGTCTTGCTAAGTTGCTGAGGCTAACTTTGAACTTGGCGATCTTCCTGCCTCAGCCTCCTGAATCGCTAGGATTACAGGTGTGTGCCACCATGCCTGGTTCAGTCCTTTACTTTCAGAGGGACATTAAGAGGCCAGCCTGTGGGCTGGGGTTGTGCCTCAATGGTAGAATGCTTGCCTAGCATGCATAGGCCCTGGGTTCGATCCTCAGCACCACATAGAAGTAAAGGTATTGTGTCCACCTGCAACTAAATAAATAAATAGGCCAGCCTGGAGGAGATGCATACCACTTTCATTTATATTCCACTGGCTACAACTCCACTGGCCACATCCACTACAAGGGAGGGGGAGGTAGATTTGCCACAAATAATTTTTCCACATAACTATGTTCTGAATATTGCCCAGGACACACTTGTGCTAAGAAATACTTCATTGTTTGACTGGACACAGTGGTACATACTTGTAATCTCTAACTCAGGAGGCTGAAGCAGAAGGATTGCACATTAGAGGCCAGCCTGGGCAACTTAGCAAGACCCTATCTCAAAAAATAAAAAGGACTGGCAATGTGACTTAGTTACAGTAGAGTACCCCTGAGTTCAGTTCCAGTCCTGAGGGGAGAAATCTTTGTTATTTGAATTCAAATGTAACTGGCATCTTGTGTTTTTATTTGCAAAAATCTAGCAACTCTACTGGGAAGTGAAGTCTAGTATAGGTAAGAGATAAGAACACAGGGAGATAAGAACACAGATATGTGTATGTCACAGTCCACCTTACCAAGCCAAATACCTGTTTCTCCTCACAGGATAAACTCACACCTTCCAAAGGAAATAACCCCCAATCCCATCTAGTCATCATATTTAGCCCAAAGTCTCTCAGTCAGTTTCAGATAAGGTTCCTTAAGGTGATTTATGCACAAAAAGAACAAATTACCTGCACTTCACAAACACATTAGTAGATAACCAGTTCAGCCTCCCGTTCAGAAAAGGAAAGCAGTTACAACAGTCTCTGGTCCAAAGCCCTCTGAACTCCCTCTGGTCAGACTTCTCCCATTGGACAGAAAAAAAAACCCTTTCCTGGCTTTTTATTATTGTTTTTATACTTGGGATTGAACCCAGGGATGCTTTATCACTGAGCTACATCCCCAGACCTTTTTATTCTGAGGCAAGTTCTTGCAAAATTGCTGAGGCTGTCCTCAAACTTGGTATCCTCCTGCCTTAGTCTCTCCAGTTTCTGGGACTACAGACACTTGCCTAGAACCTGGTCTTGTAATAGGAAGGACTCCTTTGTCTATTGTTTTCCATGTGCTTTTTGGGAAGTTTTTCCTTGGTGATTATTTTTCATAGCCACATCTGAGAGACTTTGAGGAGTATGACCTTTTTGAGGAATACTCATGTTTGGGTTGTTTGTGGTGGTGCATGCACACTTGTAATCCCAGCAATTTGGGAGTCTGAGGCAGGAGGATCACAAGTTCAAAGCCAACCTCAGCCAGGTGTGGTGGTGCATGCATGTAATCCTAACAACTTGAGAGGCTGAGACAGGAGGACTACAAGTTTGAGGACAGCCTCCGCAACTTAGTGAAGCCCTAAGCAACTTAGTAAGACCCTGTCTCAAAAATATAAAAAGAATTGGGAATGTGGCTCAGTGGTTAAGCACCCCTGGGTTCAATCCCCAGTTTCCAAAAAAAAAAAAAAAAAAAAAAAAATGCTTGTGTGTGTATGTCATATATATATGACATCACTTTTTTTTTTTTTTTTTTTTTTTTTTTTGTGGTGCTGGGGATTGAACCCATGGCCTTGTGCTTGTGAGGCAAGCACTCTACCAACTGAGCTATGTCCCCAGCCCATGACATCACATTTTTAGGGGGGTACTGGAGATTGAACCCAGGGATGCTTTACCATGAAGATACATTCCCAACTGTTTTTGATTTTTTTTCCTTTTTGTTTTATTTATTTATTTTTTTAAATTTAGTTGGTTGATGGACCCTTATTTTATGTATGTATTTGGTGCTGAGAATCAAACCCCAGGGCTTCCTCATACAAGCTAGGCAAGCACTCTACCATTGAGCTACAACCCCAGCCCTCCTTTTATTTTTGAAACAAGGTCTCACTAAATTGCTGAGGTTCTTGCTAAATTGCTTCAACTGACCTTGAACATGTGATCCTACTTGCCTCAGCTTCCTGAGTGGTTGTACCAGCAGGCATGCACCACCATACAAACAAATTTGCCATTGTAACTGATTTTTGAGCGTAGTTCTGTGGCATGAAGTACATTCACGTTGTTGTGCAACCATCTCAACTATTTGTCTCCCAAACTTTTCATCTTCCCAAACTAAAACTCAATACCCAATTAAAGAATAACTTCTCATTCCTCCCTCTTTGGTAACCTGGCAACCATCATTCTACTTTCTGTCTATAAATTTGACTGCTCTGGATATAAATGGACCTCATATATAAGTGGAATCATAAAATATTTGTTTTTTCTGCCTGACTTACGTCACTTAGCATAATGTCTTCAAAGTTCAGCCATATAACAGCTTGTATCAGAATTTCTTTTTTTTCTCCCCTTCTCCTCCCACCAGTTTGACCCAGAATTTATCTTTAGTGCTGAATAAAATTCCATTGTAATGTGCTTTGTCTACCCGTTTCACCCGTCAGTGGACACTTGGGTAGCTTCCACCTCGTGACTATTATGAGTGATGCTATTATAAAGACAGGAATACAAATGTTCAAGTTCCTGCTTTTAGTTCTTTTGAGTGTATACCTAGAAGTAGAATTACTGAATCATATTGTAATTCTGTTTCATTTTCTTTTTCTCTTTTGGGACAGGGTTTCACTGTTTTGCCCAGGCTGGTCTCAAATACCTGAACTCAAGTGATCCTCCTACCTCAGTCTTCCAAGTTCTAGAATTACAAGCATGTGCTACCACTGGTGTATGCTTTCATCTTTTAATTTGTGTGGTGTTGGGGATCAGCCCCACCATCTAGTGAATGCTAAGCAAGCATGCTACCACTGAGCTACAGTCCCAGACCTAATTTTTTGAGAAACTGTTTTAGTCAGCTTTTTTGCTATTGTTACTAAAGGCCGAACCAGAACAATTGTAGAGGAGGAAAGGTTTATTTTAGGGGCTCACGGTTCATGGTTTCAGAAGTCTCAATCCATAAATGGCAGGCTCTATTCCTCAGGGCTAAAGGTGAGGCAGGACGTCATGGTCGAAGAGTATGGCAGGGGGAAACAGCTCACAGGATGATTAGGAGAGAGATTCCACTCGCCAGATAAACAATATGTATACCCTGAAGCTACGCCTGCAATCCCCACCTCCAGCCACACCCTACCACTTTGGTTACCACTCAGTTAATCCCCATCAGGGGATTAATCCCCTGATGGGGATTAATTCACTGATTGGGTTAAGACTCTCACAACCCCGTCATTTCTCCTCTGAACCTTCTTGCATTGTCTCACTTGTGAGCTTCTGGGGACACCTCACATCCAAACCATAACACTGCTGTAAGATTTTCACAGCTGTTGCATCATTTTATATCCCAGACAATGTCCAAGGGTTCCAGTTTCTCTGTATCCTTGCCAACACTTTCTATTTTCTGCTTTTAAAAAAATAACCACTCCAGCCAGGTGCCGTGGCACACGCCTGTAATTCCAATGACTTGAAAGGCATTTGAAGGCATTTGAGGCAGAAGGATTTCAAGTTCAAAGTCAGCCTCAGCAACTAAGCAATTTAAATGTTTCAAAATAAAAAATAAAAAGGACTGGGGATATAACTAACTCAGAGATAAAATGCCTCTGGTTCTATCCCCAGTAACACACACACACACACACACACACACTCTAGTGGGTAAGAATTGTTATCACATTTTGCTTTTCATTTGCATATCCTTAATGATCAGTTGTGTTGAGCATCTTTTCAAGAGCTCATTGGCCATTCATATGAAGAAATGTTTATTTAGATCTTGTGCTAATTTTTTTTCGTTTTCTTTGTTGTTTTTGAGTTGCAGTTCTTTATGTATTTTAGATATTAATTCCTCATCAGATAAATGCTCTGCAAATACTCTCTCTCACTCTGTGGGTTGCTGTTCGCTCTGTTGATAGTATTCTTTGACACACAAAATGTTTTAGTTTTTCTAAAAAATATTTTTAGTTGTAGATGGACACAATACCTTTATTTTGTTTATTTAGTTTTTTTATGTGGTGCTGGGGATTGAACCCAGTGCCTCACACATGCTAGGCAACACAACCCCAGCCCCACTTTTTAGTTTTGAAAAAGTTCAATTTATATACTTTCCTTGTTTTATTTATTTATTTTTGCAATAAATAAGATTGAACCTAGGGCCTCACATGTACTAGCAAGTGCTCCACCACTAAGTTCTACCCCTAACCCTTATTTATTTACTTAGCAATACTGGGGTTGAACCCAAGGGTGTTTTACCACTCTGCCATACCCCCAGCCCTTGTAAAAAAATTTTTTTATTTCAAGATTGGGTCTTACCAAATTTCACAGGCCATCCTTGAACTTACAGTCCTCCTGCTTCAGCCTCCAAGAGTCATTGGGGTTACAGGCATGTGTCACTGGCCCAGCTTACCTACTTTTCTTTTGTTGTCTGTGTTTTTGGTGTCATATCCAAGAATCTTTGCCAAATACAGTATCATGAAATTTTTCTTGTTTTCATATACGAGCTTTATAGCTTTAGCTCTTACATTTAGGTCTTTGATTCATTTTGTGTTAATTTTTATATAGAGTAAAGATTCAGTCTCATTCTTTTACATGTGGACACTCAGTTTTTCCAGCTTGATTTGTTGATAAGACTAAACTTTCCTAATGAGTGGTCTTGGCATCCTTATTGAAAATACTTGAGCCACATACAAAAGTTCATTTCTAGGCTCTATATTTTATTCCTTGTCTTATATATCTGCCTTTTAAATTCATTTTTAAATTGATATATAAAAACAGGAACCAGATGAGATGACTCATGCCTGTAATCCCAGTGGCTGGCAGAGGTTGATTGCAAGTTTGAGGCCACCTCGGCAATTTAGCCAACTCAGTGAGACTGTCTCAACATAAAAAGTAAAAAGGTTGGGGATGTAGCTCAGTGGTTGGACACCATGGTGTAGTAGTACTACTACTTGTAGTAGTAGTAATAATAAATGTCTGTCTTTATGCTACTTCCATACCATTTTGATTACTGGAGCTTTGTAGTAAGTTTTTTTGTTTGTTTTGAAAAAAAAATTTAATGTTTGTAGTAAATTATCTTTCTTTTTAAATTTATTTATTCATTTATTTTTGTGGTACTAGAGAGTTGAACCCAGGGGCACTCTACCACTGAGCCACATCCTCAGACTTTTTCTTTTTCTTTTTTTTTTTTTTTGCAGTGCTCAGTGCTGGGGATCAAACCCAGGGCCTTGTGCTTGCAAGGCAAGCACTCTACCAAATGAGCTATCTCTCCAGCACCCGCAGACATTTTTATTTCTATTTTGAGACAGGGTATTGCTAAGTTGTTGAGGCCGGCCTCAAACTTGTGATCCTCCTGCCTCAGACTCCTGAATCACCAGGATTACAGTCGTGTGACACCACACACAGCTGTTAGTAAATTTTGAAATTAGAAATTGAAACATCTCCAACTTTGTTCTTTTTATTTAAAATTGTTTTGACTATTTGGTGTCACTCAAGATTCCATATAAATGTAGCTAGACAGAGACAAAGACTGATTTTAAGGAATCTTGTTCACAAGATTATAGAAGCTGGCAAGTCCAAAATCTATAGGATAGGCTGACTTCTGAAGACCTGTGGAAGAGTTGTGTTGCAGTTAGAGTGCAAAGGCCCTCTGCTGACAGAATTCCCTCCTTCTTGGGGGAAGTAGGTCATTTTTCTATTGAGGCCTTCATCTGATTGAATGAGGCCACCCATATTATGGAGGGTAATTTGCTTTACTCAGTCTATTGATTTAAAGGTTTATCTCATCTAAAAAATATTTTTACAGGGGCTGGGGTACAGTACATGCTTAGCATGCACAAAGCCCTGGGTTAAACCCCCAGCACCCCAAAAAATATGTTTGCAGAAACATCTTGAATAACATTTGACCAAATATCTGTATATTGTGGTCTAACCAAGTTGACACATAAAATTGATCATCATAGTAATTTCTGTTCTATTTCCTTTTAGTTAGATCCATATGACATACTAGTCCTTTTCCTAGATTCTCAAGATGATATATTTATTTGCATCATTACCCCCTTGCCTTACTCTAAATGCAATGGTGGCCACATTGAAGCCATGTGAAATAAGAAGAAAGAAGGCCACACTCTTAACCTGCTATTAGACTTAGATGTGATCACCTCTTTCAGCTCATGTTTTTCAAAGCCTTTTCAATCTTACCTTGTACTACTGTTTCTGGACATTTTTTTTTTTTTTTTTTTTTTTTTTTTTTTTTTTGTGGTGCTGGGGATCAAACCCAGGGCCCTGTGCTTGTAAGGCAAGCACTTTACCAACTGAGCTATATCCCCAGCCTTCTGAACATTCTTGAAAACCAGCTAATTCTCACCCAAGCGTACCTCATTTTATATACTACTTTATGAAGACACCTGTGCTACTTATTAAATTTTGTCTCCAGACCCACTTTTCTATTCTCCCGTATGAGACACTGGAGCAGGGACTCTGCAAATCACATTTGGGCTGTCTGCATACTCTGTGCTTGGCTATGTCAATAAAGGCCACTAGAGGGAGGTAGCCCAGAGGAAGAAGAAGGGGCTTGCTCCTTCAGCTTGCTTCCTGTTCTTGTGAAGACCACTCTGGTGACACTCCTTCACCCTGGTGGCAGCAGGCCCTTCCTGTAATAACAGGTGAAGCCACCTTTTAAGTTTTTTTCTAGCGATTGCAGAATCAGCTCTGGAACACGCCGCTCAGAAACACCAGCATGAACTGGGTAGTGTCTGGTTCTTCCAAGCTGAGATCCCAGATGCCAGCAGGAGACTTTGAGGTTTGAGTGTCAGCTCTGCAGAGTCCCTCTAGGTTTCCCAGTTTTAGTAATTTCAAAACTTTCCCTTGGTTCTCCTCGCCCTAGCAGTTACAGTTCCTGCTGTCTGTTGCTGCACCCACGATATTCAGATTTTTTTTTTTTAACAATTAATGACTTTATATTTAGTTAACTATTCTTCCCCTACCCACACTGCCCCCAACCTCTGGTATTGGGGATTTAACCCAGGAACTCTCTACTACTACTGAGTCACATCTCCAGCCCCTTTTATTTTGAGACAGACCTTGCTAAATTGCTGATGCTGACCCCAACTTGCAATCCTCCTGCCTCAGCCTCCCGAGTTGCTAGGATTACAGATTTGGGCCACCACACACAGCATAGTTAACCATTCTTTATCTTAAATTCTCTTTGTCAATAATTGGTGTGGTTTCTGTTGCATTGACTAGATCATGATTGATACAGAAATTAGTACTAGGATTGGTCTCGGGAAATAAATCCCAAAAGATGAGATTAGAAAACTGTCTTGGTTGGGTCACCAGACTTGAATGTGCTGAGCTCCTTGTCAATGAAAAATGTGATTCTATCAATTTGTGTCATGCTATGGCATTACAATTAATCAAATTAACACCTGTGATTATTTGTAATGAAGTGCCAACCAAAACAAGTGCCTTGGGGACCCAAGTAGTTATATTTGACTATTATGGCAGTGATAATGACTATAAAGACTATGGTATGGGACAGATTCTTCTGACTACGTCAGGTTTCTTGCAAAAAGAAAATGACAAACCTAGGTCTTTAAACTCTCAACTCGTCATGGTCAGAGAACTGTAGTGCTTCTATGTATTAGGAGTTCAGGGACACCTAGATGGTGGAAGCAGGGTACAAGAAAAATGCTGAGGAAGGACAAGAAAGGAGATGAGTCATCATGGCCCTGTTTACAGTAAGACCCATCACCATGACAACTCCTACCATCGAGGACTAATTGCCTATGATAACTCCCAACACAGGTTTGGCATTCCAAAGTAACCATTGGGGGAAAATTGGGAAGTATTCTAATCAGGTATCATAAGGTAACCAATGGGAGCAAATGGGGTAAGGGCTTCAATCAGGTCTGCATAGGGAAGAGAATGCCTCACAGTTCAGCGTATAAGGTACCAATTTCCAGACATCGGGGCCTTGAGTCTCTCTCTTGCTCGGCCCACTCTGCTCTACCTTGTAGGGTGCTACTTTCACCTTCACCTTCAATAAATTTGTTCTTTGCCTGTTACTTCTGTGTGCCTTGCTCAGTTCTTTGCTCTGGACACCAAGGACCTAACCCCAACCGGATACCCCAATGATAATAGTGAGTCAGCCAGGAGGTAAGCCCTTCTTCAGGCACCCCCACATTGCAACCACCTAAGTCGACTTCTCTTTTCTATCAGGCTCTCGGATACTACTACACGTAGTCTGAGGAGCGACCGATGGTCTCTCGGGGCTTCGAAGGGTGGAGACCCAAGACTTTACTGAACTCTAGGCACTGCTCAGCCTCCCCACCAGGGGACTTGTTGGTGATTTTCAGTTTCATTCTTTGTGTTTTTTAACCTCCTGATAGCCTCTGTGCTCTTCTTCCACTTCTCAACCACTTCACTTGCTCATAATGTCAAGTCAGGACTCTTGGTTCTTTGCCACACTCTCAGTAGGCACAGTTTGGGCAGGTAAATGCCACTAGGGAACCCACCACTTGAAGACTCCCGTGATAGGATAATCTGGTAGTGAGCTGCAGTTAGACTTAGTCTGTGTTGGACACAAGACAAAGCTCACCAATGCAGGCACATTACCCAATCATCCAGTTACCCAATCCTGTGGCTTCTCCTGAAGGAAATTTGCTGAATCAGAGTTCAACATGGTGCTGGCTGTCTCTGTTCCCACTCTATTCCCAGCCTTCTTCCACCTCCTGTGGGCTTTTGTTCCTTTTCTGTCAATCAATTCTTCTTGCTTGTGGCTGTCACCTTCTCCAAAAATCTATGGCTTTTTTTTTGAAAGGTTTATCCAAAATTCTTCCCTATAAAGGATGGGACCTATTGGCTGTGGTCATCACCCATATCATTTATCATCAACCAAGAGATAATAGGCCAAGATTAAATTGGTATTTTCTTTTTCTGGGTTTAATGAGACTGGAAAGGTAGGATAGGGACCACTGGGATGCCATTGAGTGGCCTTTCACAAATAGGGATTCGTTTTGGCCTTTGAGTAGGAAGACTAAATACCACCGGGAAAGAAAGAATAATTACCGAGATGCTAGGAGCAGTGGAAAACATCCAGGGGTTACACAGCCCCTGGAAAAGAGCCAAACCAAAAAAAAAAAGAGAGACTATATTCCTATATTCCAAAGGGAATGAGGCAAATTGTGTCCCCAAACACAGGTAGACAGGTGGCTCATGGTTCTGGTCATAGGAACTCAAAGGAAGTGATATGCGCCGACCACAGGGGTCAGAGACATCCATCAACAAAGGTTATTGCGGGGTTTCTATGCCGATGCCTGGGAAATACGCAGTCCCCAGGTCCCCAATTCCTCAGAGTGATGCCTCAGGCAGAATTCAGGGCCCTAATTATAGGATCTAAACTATAACTTCCAGAATAGCCGACAAGGGCGGGACTACCTCCATTCTATAAGACTCTCCACTTGGATATAGTCTCCTTCACTGGAAACACTTCCATTCTGACAACTGGAGGGGAAAAAGGACTTTTTATTGTATTAATACTTGCTCCAATATGAGCTAAGGGATTCAAATCGATGGCTTCTGAATGGAAGTCAAAATTACAATACCATTCTGTAACTAGACATCTTTTGCAGAAGAGAAAGCAAGTGATCAGAAGTCCCTTACACCCAAGCCTCCATGGCGCTATACAAAACCCACTCCTATGCAATGACAAGATCCCACAAGGGGCTCCTAAGGCAACTGGCCCAAATCACCACATCCTGGATGATCCATTAGTAAATAACCCTCCTGTTTCTCAGGGGAACCGCTCTGACAGCCTCCTTTAGCTCTTTGGGTCTAGGATGCCCTAGTTAATGCTCCTTGCCTCTCACGCTCAAAATGGCCACTTTCCTTACTCCTTAGCTTTCTGCCAGGATCTGTCTCTCCAAGGTTTGCATCTGGAATGTAAGCTGCACAGACAATTGGCCAAAACCAGTTTAAGAGTGTCACTTTTAAATTCAAGTTGCCATGAGATATAAATGGCTATTTTCTCTGTCCTTGTACTCTGAAATTCTGCTCTCTCAATAAAATCCTCCCTAAATGCTAAAGCACAGGGAGAGATAATGGAAAGAGCCTGTGTGTATAAGTCTTCCTTTTCCTTGAGAACTTTTTGCTGAGGAACTCATGGGCTCCCATATTCTTTAAATATCTGGACTGACTCTAATCTGATCCAAAAGTGCACCTTGGTCTGATATAGACATTCCATGTGATCCTTTACAAGAGTAATTGCAGCTGCATCCTTTTTTTTCAAAACCTCTATCTTTTTCTGAACTCATGTTTTTTTGCATAAATTGACTTTTCATCCTGCATACCTAAATTAATATATTTTGTTCTGCTCAGTCATGTTTTGTCTGACTGGAGGTTTTTTTTTTTTTTTTTTCCCCTCTGATTTTCCTTTTGTCTTTCTTCAGAGGTCAGTAATTCAAGGGTTAACTCTCAAATGCATTAGAAAAGGAAAGAGATGCTCCCCTTTGGAGAGTCCTAAGTAGGCAGATTAACAGTGGTAATGGTGGAAGTAAATCTGCTCCCATGGAGGATGAATGGCCACCTGAACCTTTGATTTCAACATCCACCATGGCTGACAGACTCTACTGCTGACATTCCCCAAAGAACAGGCCCTTCCTATTTCTGAGTCATACTGTAAAAATCTGTGACAGGCTGGCTGTATTTTATTTTCTAAAGGGTTAAATCTGATAGTAGTTCTTTTGTCTCCTACCTGTAGGAATTTAATACCTGGTAAAAAGCTATAACATCCCTGTTTCTTGTCTGCTTTGTGTATATTTGTCACATCTGTGTATTATATGTTATGTCTACATGTGTGCTTGTGTTTATATATCATTTACATGGTACCAAAATTAGCATAAAGATAAATGAGCACTCATACATTTTTTTAAAAAGGAATGAATGCAAATGCCTTTTGGTTCACAGGTCTTAAATTGGTTAAATAAGAGTAGAAATGTCTTTAAATTAACCCACAGGTTTTCTAGGAGGTCAGCTAATTGAGAGAGCATTGGTTTCTATAAAGTGTTTAAAGTGTAATGTTCATTGAGTCTAGGATTTTTCTTTCTTTTTAAAAAAATTTTTTTGATTCATTGTACACCGGTGGGGTACAACTTTCATTTCTCTGGTTGTACACTGTTTGCATAATCATACATGTACATAGGGTATTGATGTTTGTCTGATTCCATTATCTTTCCTTCCTCCTGCACCCTCCCCACCCCTCATTTCCCTCTATATAATCCATCCTTCCTCCATTCTTCCCTTACCTCCCACCCCCATTATGTATCATCATCAACTTGTCAGAGAAATCACTTGGCCTTTGGTTTTAGGGGATTGGCTTATTTCACTTAGCATGATATTCTCCAACTCCATCCATTTACCTGCAAATGCCATAATTTTATTCTTCTTTATGGCTGAATAATATTCCATTGTATATATATGTTACAGTTTCCTTATCTATTCATCTATTGAAGGGCATCTAGGTTGGTTCCACAATCTAGCTATTGTGAATTGAGCTGCTATAAATATTGATGTGGTTACGTTACTGTAGTATGCTGATTTTAAGTCTTTTGGGTATAGGCCAAGGAGTGGGATAGCTGGGTCAAATGGTGGTTCCATTCCAAGTTTTCTAAGGAATGTCCATACTGCTTTCCAGAGTGGCTGCGCCAATTTGCAACCCCACCAGCAATGTATGAGCGTACCTTTTTCCCCACATCCTCGCCAACACCTATCATTACTTGTATTCTTTTTTTAAATTTATTTTTGTTTATTTTTATATATTTATTATTATTGTAAACAAATGGGATACATGTTGATTCTCTGTACATGGAGTAAAGGCATACCATTTGTGTAATCATACATTTACATAGGGTAATGTTGTTTGATTCTGCTTGTATTCTTGATAATAGCCATTCTAATTGGGGTAAGATGAAATCTTAGGGTAGTTTTGATATGCATTTCTCTTATTACTAGAGATGTTCAACATTTTTTCATATATCTGTTGATTGCTTTTAGATATTCTTAGAATTTTTTCTTCAGCAAAAAAGGATGACTTAAAATGTTAACTAGGCTTGATTTTCATGGGTAACCTAAGTTAAAAACAGGTAAATTGGACAACATAATTTGGATTAATCTTCATAAATATGTTTGTTAGAAGAGACGTTTAATAAATTTGCAAAGAGAAAAATACTAAAACATCAACTTCTTAAATTCTATAAGACAACATACATTTGGGTCTATTAAGTGTGCTTTTATAAACTGTTGGTAAATAACAGTTTAAGATTGCTTTGTTTTGGGGTCTGCAAAAGCAAGCTTACTAAGAGTTAAAATTCTACCAGGTGTAATTCTGTATGCAAAGAGTAAAAAAGTTTCAGTTATGCTTTGATTAATGTACTATACATAAATATTTCATCTTATTAAAAGGAAATAATTTGTCTAAATTCAGAAATTTCATAAGGATTGTTTCATAATGTGAATTTCTTTTTTTTTTTTTTTTTTGGTAGAACGGATTGAACTCAGGGGCACTCGACCACTGAGACGCATCCTCAGCCCTATTTTTGTATTTTATTTAGAGACAGGGTCTCACTGAATTGTTTATCACCTCACTACTAATGAGGCTGGCTTTGAAGTCATGATCCTCCTGTCTCAGACTCTTGAGCCACTGGAATTACAGGTGTGTGCCACCATACCCAACTCATAATGTAAATTTAAGAAAGAATCAGCGACTTGGACAAAGGAAATATAAGAATGTTAAGCTTGTAAGATGGAAGCTATGCAGGTTTAATACAGGCGAGGTAACCAATAAGTACTCTCTTTTACACATTGCCTCTGACATAAAAGGGCCACACTGCCATTTGAAATTTTGGCTTGCATCTGTTTGCTTTGACTAAGTCTACTTCTAATCATTAACATTGTTTCCTGAATTTAAGAGATTTAATATTATCCTTTGATTTTTGTCAGTGTTATTAACCTGTGCAGACCTATGATTATAGTTATCCTACACTATGGATTCTAAATTTTTCTTTAAAAGTTATACTTTGGGGCTGGGGATATAGCTCAGTTGGTAGAGTGCTTGCCTTGCAAGCACAAAGCTGGGTTCAATCCCCAACACCGCCAAAAAAAAAATAAAAAAAAAAAGTTAAACTTTGTTAATATAAGGTCATCTATATAAATGTGACACTTGTTACTGACTTCTTTGTGTATTAGATGTATTTATGTCCTCCAAGTATACAAGTTTTTTAAAATGTAAAGCTTAGGAGAACACTTTGTTAAGCTGGTCTTCTTCAAACTAAAGTTGTCTGTAACAACAGTTTTTTTCAGACATATAAAAATAACAAAGTTAGCTGGGTACAGTGGTGCACCCCTGTAATCCCAGCATCTTGGAGACTAAGGAAGGAGGATCCTGAATTCAAAGCCAGGCTCAGCAACTTAGTGAGGCCGAAGTAACTCAGCAAGACCTTATTTGTAAATAAAATATAAAAAAGGACTGGGAATGTTGCTCAGTGGTTAAGCACCCCTGGGGTTCAATCCTCAGTACCAAAAAAAAAAAAAAAAAAAAAAAATCAAATTTAGTTAGAAACTTACTTATGTTATTTTAATGTTTTGTAACTGAATAAAAATAATATCATCAGCAGGAGCAATGGCACATGCCTGTAATCCCAGCAGCTCAGGAGGCTGAGGCAGGAAAACCACAAGTTTAAAGCCAGCCTCAGCAACTTGGCGAGGCCCTAAGCGACTTAGTGAAAGCCTGTCTTGAAATAAAAGGGCTGGGGATGTAGCTCAGTTGGTGGGGTGCCTATCTCGCATGCACAAGGCCCTAGGTTCAATCCCCAACACCATAAATAAATTAACAAGTAAATAAAAGATAAAAAGTTCTGGGGATATGGCTCAGGGTAAAGTGTCCTTGGGCTCAATTCCTAGTATCAAAAAAAAAAAAGAGCAACGAGGTCTTTTGTTTGTGTCTTGGTGCTGGGGACTGAACCCATGGCCACTTAACCACTGAGCAACATCCCCATTCCTTTTTCATTCTTTATTTTGAGGCAGTGACTCATTAAGTTGCTGAGAGCCTCACTAAGTTGCAGAGGCTAGCCTCGAACTTTGGATTCTCCTATCTCAGCCTCCTGAGCCACTGAGGTTATAGGCATGAGCCACCACACTGGCTCAATTGCTCTTTTAATGTAATTTAAGATTACCCTTAGGGGCTCAGTTGGTAGAGTGCTTGCCTAGTATTCATTAAGGCCCTGAGTTCAATCCCCAGCACTACCAGAAAAAAAGGGGGGAAAAAAAGATGCACCCTTGTATCAGCCCTACCAAAAGTAAGTAAAGCTGGAGGTTGTAAAGAAAAGGTTATTAGACAGGAGTGCTTGATAAGTATCACAAAAAGACTGTGGGAGTCACAAGTTTGTTTGTTTGTTTTGTCAATTTGAGACCTACAAATCTTAATCTCCTACATAGTTGGGCTCGATCTGTGTTTCTGTGTTTTGCTGGTATGATTATGTAGCCTCTGTATTTATCACTCAGATTGATCTAAAAGATGCAATGTGGCACATAAAAGCCCTAACTAACTACCAAGAGAGCCCTAAATGACACAGTTTAAGGGATTCCTCTATTAACACAGAGGAAATGCCAATGAGAAAGCTAGTTTACAAAAATAAGATGGCATTAGCTATTTTAACTACAGCTCAAGGAGATACTTGTGACATTTTAAAACTAAATGTTGTTACATGTTTCTAACAACTCTGCTGATGTGTGTCTAAAGCTTTAAATGGCCTCACAAACCAATACCACATTGGACTCACCTTAAACTTTAATGAGTGGCTGTCTTGATGATTTTCAGAGACTGACCGATAATATTGCTTTTGTGCTAATTGTTTGCAAGGAAAGGATGTTTGCTGTCTTGTTTGTTGTTGTCCTACCATGATCTCTGCTTTGTGTGCACCTCACCCAGTTGCCCACCTGCTGCCTCCATGGACCTCTGTACTCTCCTGATGCTGAATGCCCTTAACTGTCCATGTCTCACCTGATAGAGAATTGTAAAAAAATCTGGGTCATCAAACTCCACTTGGTACCAAGGCCAGTCTACAAATGAATCCCACAAATGGACCCCAACACCCCGCTGTTTGATCTTTACCAGATAGGGCAAAATTTCCGTGAAATCCCAAATAGGCAGGGACAACAGTCCATTGCCAGCCTAAAGCAGCTATAAGAAGATGAGATCTCTAGCCCCTCAGCCACCCAAAAAGAATTGGGGGATCACGTATCTTAGGGGGAAATGTTAGGTAGGAGCTCAGGGACAAGATGGTGGAAACAAGGTATAAGAAAAATGCAACTGAAGGACAAGACAGGGAGATGAGTCATCACGTCCCTGTTTACAGTATGTCCCATCACCATGACAACTCCCACCACTGAGGACTAATTGCCCATGATAACTCCCACCACAGGTTTGGTATTCTAAAGTAACCATTGGGGGAAAATTGGGCAGTATTCTACTCAGGTTTCATAAGGCAACCAATGGGAGCAAATGGGGTAAGGACTTCAATCAGGAAGAGAAGGGCCCACAGATCAGTACGCAAGTGCTAAACTTCCAAGCAATGGGGCCTTGAGCCTCTCTCACCTAGTTGGCTACTCTGCTCTACCTTGCGGAGTGCTACTTTCACCTTCACCTTCAATAAATTTGTTCTTTGCCTGTTACTTCTGTGTGTCCTGCTCAACTCTTTGTTCGGGACACCAAGAACCTGGACCTCAACTGGACATCTCAACAATAACACATGCTATGTCATAGAATAATCTTTTTTGTTTTTTTCTAGGCGGGTGCTGGGGATTGAACCCAGGGCCTTGTGCTTGTGAGGCAAGCACTCTACCGACTGAGCTATAACCCCAGCCCAAAATAATCTTTTATTGCTTGTGAACAAAACACAAAATTGTGTGTGTTGAAGAATTATATCAGTGGAATTCATAGCTTGTTTTTCCTGTGAATGAGAAGGAATAGATCCTAAAACTTGGAATGGGAACATCTGATTTGACTTGGACAAAACTGAAAACCTTCAATTCCATTTATCTCTGAGTTTCCCTTGCCAAGGAAGCATCTTGTCTGCTTGTGTCTTAGAGACCAGCCTGCCTTTGCTTAAAAACTGTAATATCCTTTCTGGGGCCGAAGACATGCCTTGCAAAGATCCCCTCACGGTCTAGCTGGGTCACCCTTTGTTGCCATCGACCCACAGCTAAGGTCAAATCTCAACATTCTCCAAGGTGACAAATACAAAATCTGACTCATGAGAAAGTAACTTATACACTAGAATAATTGCAAGTTTTCACTGACACAGAGTGACTTCATAGCCATTTTAATATTGCAGCGCATAGCATTATGTACTTGTTTGTAGTGATGTTGGTGTAAACAAAGCTATTGTATTTCCAATTTTATAGAAGTATAGTACAAGCCTGCCATGGTAGCTCATGCCTGTAATCCCAGCGACTCAGGAGGCTGAGGCAGGAGAATTGCAAGTTCAAAGCCAGTCTCAGCAATTTAGTGAGACCCTGTCTCAAAAACTAAGAAGGGCTAGGGATGTGGCTCGGTGGTTAAGCCAGGTTTCCAGGACTTCAAGGACAGGATAATAGTCTCCTTTGAGGGTAACATTTCAGGCATTGCAACACTGAAACTTTTTTGGCAAGGTGGGAACTCCAGGACTTTGAAGTTTATCACTAAGCACAAACTGCCAGTGTACTTCAGGAGCAACAAGAAGTCATGGAAGACCCAGCTCCTCTTCTGAGATGCCCTCCTGAATTGCTATGCCAGTGAAATGAAGAAATAATGTTGGCGGTGCTGAGAATGAAGCCCAGGATCTTGGGGACTGGGGATATAACTCAGTGGTAGAGCTCTTACGAGGTGCTCTGTGTTCCATCCCCAGTAACTGCAAAATAAGCAAACTAACAGCAATAACAACAACAAAGACCCTAGGGCCTTGCACATGCTAGGCAGATGCTCTACCACTGAGCTACACTCCCAGCAAAGTACTGTTTGGAGAATAAAATACCTTTGTAGATTCTGCTCATTGTTGATATGCTCCCGCACATCCTCCTTTTACTAGTGATCTTCATCCCAGTATCAAAATGGTGCTTCCTACAAACAATACCGCTCTGATTCAACAATTGGCGTTATAGCAACTTTTAAGGTCAATTACCCAAAGAGGACCTTTGCCCAGGCTATTGCTACAACTGAAGAAGGCACTGAACAGACACTGATGTAATTCTGGAAGGATTACAACATCTATGACTGAATCAAAAAAGTCTCTTAGGCTTGGGATGATATTACCAAGGACTGGCATCTGGAAGAAGACACTCAAGAGACTCATCTGTGACTTCAAAGGATTTGCCAAGAATGAGGAGGTTGCAAAAATCAACAAGGTTGTGGTTGAGATGGCAAACAACTTTAACTTAGGTGTCAATGAACATGACATTGAGGATATCCCAGAGTTTTGTTTTTTTTTTTTTTTGTACTGGGGATTGAAACTAGGGGTGCTTAATCACACCACAGAGCCACATCCTCAGCTCTTTTTTATATTTTATTTATAGACAGGGTCCTGTTGTGTTGCTTAGGTCCTGAGGCTGGCTTTGAACTCGCAATCCTCCTGCCTCAGCCTCAGAGCTGCTGGGATTACAGGAGTGCACCGCTCTGCCAGCAGAGAGGTGGTTCTTGAGGAATTGATTAATGAAGCATTGTTGTGACTGCACATTTAGCACAGCTGAAGAAGAGTCAAGAGAAAAGAAAACTGCAGGAGATGATAAAGATGAAGAACTGGGGCTGGAGACGTAGCTCAGTGGAAGAACGCTTGTGTAGCATAGCGTGTGTGAAACCCTGAGATTGATTCCCAATCACTGCAAAAAACAAACACCCAACATAACATAACTATTTAAGAAGACCCCCCCCAAAAGAATTCACAGTGAAGGATTTAGTAGAGGTGTTTTAAATATATATATGTATATGTGTGTGTGTGTACATACATATATAATATATATAAATATTATATAGATATAGATATAGATATAGATTTTTTTTTGGTTCTAGGCATCAAACCCAGGACCTGGAGTGTGCTAGGCAAATGCTCTACCACCGACCTATACTCCCATTCCCCTCATGGAAGCTTTAGGAGACTTCATCAAGCTCCTTAAAAAGTTCAATAACATGGCTGGGCATGGTGGTGCACACCTGTAATCCCAGCAACTCAGGAGACTGAAACAGAAGGATTGCAGGTTCAAAGTCAGCCTCAACAACTTAGTAAGATCTATCTGAAGAGCCTACAGAGTGGGAGAATATCTTTGCCACTCATACTTCAGATAGAGCACTAATTTCCAGAATCTATAAAGAACTCAAAAAACTCTACACGAAGACTACAAATAACCAAATCAACAAATGGGATAAGGCTATGAACAGACGCTTCACAGAAGAAGATCTACAAGCAATCAACAAACATGAAAAAAATGTTCACCATCTTTAGTAATAAGAGAAATGCAAATCAAAACTACACTAAGATTCCATCTCACCCCAATTACAATGGCGATTATCAAGAATACAAGCAACAATAGGTGTTGGAGAGGATGTGGGGAAAAAGGTACACTCATACATTGCTGGTGGGGCTGCAAATTAGTGCAGCCACTCTGGAAAGCAGTGTGGAGATTCCTTAGAAAACTTGGAATGGACCCACCATTTGACCCAGCTATCCCACTCCTCGGCCTATACCCAAAGGACTTAAAATCAGCACACTACAGAGATACAGCCACATCAATGTTCATAGCTGCTCAATTCACAATAGCCAGACTGTGGAACCAACCTAGATGCCCTTCAATTGATGAATGGATAAAGAAACTGTGGTACATATATACAATGGAATATTACTCAGCTATAAAGAATAATAAAATTATGGCATTTGCAGGCAAATGGATGAAATTGGAGAATATCATGCTAAGTGAGAAAAGCCAGTCTCAAAAAACCAAAGGACGAATGATCTCGCTGATAAGCGGATGATGACACATAATGGGGGATGGGAGGGGGGCAAGAAGGGAGAAAGGAGGGACTGTATAGAGGGAAAAGAGGGGTGGGAGAATGAATCAAACATCATTACCCTACGTAAATGTATGATTACGCAAATGGTATGCCGTTACTCCATGTACAAACAGAAACAACATGTATCCCATTTGTTTACAATAAAAATAAATTAAAATAAAAAAAATAAGATCTGTCTCAAAATGAAGAGAGCTGGGGATGTCACTCAATGGAAGAGTGCCCCCTGGGTTCCATCCCCAATGTGAGGTCATGGCCAGGGGATGAGAAATGTTCATTGTATATTGTTTGTTTATATCAAATCTATGATGAAGGAAAGAAGCAACCACCTGGACATACTTATAAAGAGTGATACTTCCAAACAGAGCAATAAAATAAAAAAAAAAAAAAAAAAAGAGTGATACTTCTTCAAGAAGAGCCTTGGGGCTGGGCACAGTGGCACACACCTATAATCCCAGTGGCTCGGGAAGCTGAGGCAGGATTGTGAGTTCAAAGCCAGCCTTAGCAAAAGTGAGGAGCTAAGCAACTCAGTGAGACCCTGTCTCTAAATAAAATACAAAAATAGGGCGGTGGATGTGGCTCAGTGGTTGAGTGCCCCTGAGTTCAATCCCCGGTACTCAAAAAAAAAAAAAGAAGAGTCTTGTGTCCTTCTGGAGATATTCCAGAATCATAGGAGATGACAATTTTATGCAAGATATATATGGTATGCAAGTAGTGTATACCTTCCAGTGGGATAAGAAGTGGATATGGAAGGCAGGAATATTAATTACTCTCACCCTGGCCTAGGCTAATGTATATTAATGTCTTGATTTTTAATGGAAAATTTTTATAAGTAAAGAAATAAAAAATTGAAAAAACTTACAGAATAAGGACATAAAGAAAACAATTTTGTAAAACTGCATCATATGTATGTTTTAGTTCTGGGGATTGAAGCCAGGAGTGCTTAATCACTGAGCCACATTCCCATCCCTTCTTATAATTTTTTTAGAGACAGGGTCTAAGGTGCTTAGGACCTCACTAAGTTGCTGAGCTGGCTTTGACCTTGCAATCCTCCTGCCTCAGCCTCTCAAGTCACTGGGATTACAGGTATGTGCCACTGCACCTGGCTATATGTTTGTTTTAAATGAAGTGTTATTGCTACAGAGTCAAAAAGTTAAAGAAAATTTAAAAGTATGTAAAGTAAAAAAGCTAAGATTAATTTATTATTGAAGAAATAAAATGTTTTTAAAAAACTTAGTGTAGCCTGCCAGGTGTCGTGGCATATGCCTATAATCCCAGTGGCTGGGAAGGCTGAGGCAGGAGGAGTGTGAGTTCAAAGCCAGCCCCAGCAACTTAGTGAAGCCCTGAGCAACTTAGTAAGACCCTGTATCAAAATAAAATGCAAAAAAGACTGGGAATGTTGCTCAGTGGTTAAGCACCCCTGGGTTCAATCCCAGTACTAAAAAATAAATAAATAAATTAGTATAGCCTAAGTGTACACTGTTTATAAAATCCCCAGTAGTGTACAGTCATGTCCTAGACCTTGACATTCACTCACTCAGTGACTCACCCACAACAACTTCCAGGTTTCCATTCTCCATTAATGATAAGTACCCTATATAAATCTACCATTTTTTTATCTTTTATTCTGGATTTTTCTATGTTTAGATACATGAATACTTACACTTATCTACAGCATTCAGTACAGTAACATGCTATACAGGTTTGTGGCCTAGAAGCAATAGGTTAATAGCCTAGGTGTGTAGTAGGCTATTCCATTTGTTTGTATAAATGCACATACCCTATGATGTTCATGCAATGGCAAAATCACTCAAAGATAAATTTCTCAGAATGTGTCCCCAACATTAAGCAATATATGACTGAATTTTGCAACTAATGTAGTCAACTAATCTGTTGAGTAAGAACCATTATGACAGGAAGGGCCCAGTGGATTCCTCTGGAACTTCCTCTCTCTATGAGGACAACAAACCAGAAGTAAATTGAATACTGAGGTGTTATGGACTGAATTTCGCCCCCTGCCCCAAATTTATAAGTTGAGGTTCCAATCCTTCAATCAATAAAGGCCTTAAAGGAGATCGTTAAGGTTAAATGAGATAATAAGCATGGGACCCTAATCCAATAGTCCTGACATTTTTTCTTTTTATCATGTTAGGGATTGAACCCAGGCCTTGTGCATGTGAGGCAAGCATTCTACCAACTGAGCTATATCCCCAGTCCTAGACCTGATATTCTTATGAGAAGAGGAAGAAACATCCAATTGTGTGTGTATAGGAGAAAAGGTGGTATGAGGATACAGCGAGAAGCCATCCATCTGCAGGCCAGACGAACGCCTCGTCAGAAACCAAGACTGCTGGCACCTTGACCTTGGACTTCTGGCCTCCAATACAGAGAAGCTGACTCATACATCAGGGGAAGTGCAGATAGTAGTGTCAGATCAGAGATGATATAGACAGGTGTAGTGATACCCGCGTGTAATCCCAGCTACTCAGGAGGCTGAGGAAAAAGGAGTGCAATTTCAAGGTCAGCCTCAGCAACTTAGTGAGACCCTGTCTCAAAATAAAAAAATGAAAAGGACTGGAGATGTGGCTCAGTAATAGAGCACCCCTAGGCTCCCCAAATGGTTGGTCTGTAGACAAGGCAACTGGATTGTATCAGACAATGCCTCCAATTGCAGCTGCTGTCGCAGCTGCAGTAGTACTACTGGCATTTGGTATTCAGCTACTGACCTGGCAAATGATGTTTTCCTCTGTATAATTTGTAAGAAACACCAGAAGTTTGCTTTTACCTCCCAGGGCCTGAAGGACACCTGCATAGTGTGTTAATGCTGTATCAAGTCTTCTGTTCTCTGTCATAATATAGTCCACAGAGATTGTGTGTGTGTATGTGTGTGTGTGTGTGTGTGTGTGTGTGTGTGTGTGTGTGTGTTTTCACTGGGGCTCAAACCCAGTAACACAGGCTAACCAGTCTTTACACATACTGGATAAGTGCTCTAACACTGAACTACACCCCTAGCCCCTAATCCACAGAGATCTCCATCATCTTGATCTTGATCTTGTATATAATATCACTACATTGAGGACATTTTGCTGATTGTGTCTGACAAACTAGAATTAGCAAGGACTTAAGACATCTTAGTCAAATATGATAAATAAAGGACTGGATGACAAACACCATTAAAATTCATGGAGCTATAACTTCAGAGAAGTATCTGGTGGTCCAACATGCTATAAGCCCAAACTATAGTACAAGCTGCTTGAACTTGAACTTTATGAACCAGTCGATTCAATGAAATTCAGTCTTTGGCAAATAGAGTTGTTACATGGAGTCACTGATAGGTGAATCACAGCACAGACCTCTAGGATCTTAGAGTTAATCCACACCCTTTTCTCCAGATAACCATTCTCTTTGTGCTTCTGGGCCTTGGTAGAGGCTGAAAGCCTAAACACAGGCTATCAAGTAACCATGAGACCTGAGTGCCCCATCAGGGGTTGGTTGATATATCTCCTCCACCAAGCCATGAGGTTGGGCATCCACAGCAGCAATCTCTCTTCAGGTGAGAAAGGTACATAAGAAATAAGGCTCAAGCACAT
This sequence comes from Sciurus vulgaris, assembly GCF_902686455.1. Classification (NCBI taxonomy): domain Eukaryota; kingdom Metazoa; phylum Chordata; class Mammalia; order Rodentia; family Sciuridae; genus Sciurus; species Sciurus vulgaris. The sequence goes on from NC_136461.1 coordinate 19,055,134, forward strand.
CTGGAGGCGTAAATAAGCTGCATGGGCAGGTAATTTTCCCTTGACCTCAGTGCCTGCTGCACTGCCTCCTCCTGGGGAGTTCCTTGGGATAACAGCCTGGTTCACAGATGGTTTGGCACCACATGTTGGCACCATAAGAAGGTGTACGGTTGACCCAAGACAGCTCCACTCACAGGTGGCCCTGAAGGACAGTGGTGAACTCCTGCTGAAGACCCAGATCCTTGAGGAAAGATCTGGATCTCCCTGCCAGGTGAAACAACAACAACAACAACAACAACAACAACAACAACGAGATCCCAGCAGAGGGCAAAGAGAATATGAAAAGAAGATTAGAGAAATAAAGCTGTTAAGTATCAACCATGGCCTTGTGACCTGTTTCAGAAATAAGAAATGTTAAAGCAATGCATCTTTTCTTCCATTTGTTACGTAATATTATAATTATAATATATAAATAATATAATAATTATAAATGTAATTATAATTTATAATTACACATATAAATAAAGTATGCATATAATTTTTCCTCTTTGCCTTCTTATTATTTCATGCAGATTTTGTTCAAAGTTAATGATACAATTCACTTTATAGGTAACATAATTTTTAAGAAGAAATGTGACTGGCTTTGAGGAATTATTAACATAGCCCAGATATAGATAGAGTGATTGTTAGGATTTTGCATCTCCTTATTTTGGGGAGTGGGTAAGGATATATTTGTACAAAAAATAATTGTACCTTGTTAGGTGGAAAAACAGAGTTGTCTTGTATGGAAGTTTAAAAGTAGGGATACAAGTACACATGGATGCCGAGTAGCAACAGAGGTCGACTGTGCCTGATATTAAATTATTGCCTGTCAGCTCCAAACCAGCCTGTCTGTACTTGGCTTTGAGATCCTGGAGCTGGGACTCTACAAACGACAATCCTGCTTTACCAACTGGATTTGTGTGCTTTGCCAATAGGGGGCACTAGGGAAGACTACAGAGCTGTCTCTCTCACCAAATATTTTGCTACAGCATCACAGAACTCTCCCTCCATCCAGCCTGTTAGATCTGTTTCCGTGTAGTCCACTGCCTCAACATTAATGCAGTGTCATATATTTTTGCTTTTATTATACCGGCACCCACCTCCCAGTACCAATTTCTATACTTATAAGGGTCAGCTAGTTAGGCCAGGTAATCCCAGCAACTCAGGAGTCTGAGGCAGGAGAATCACAAGTTTAATGTCAACCTGGGCAACTTAGTGAGACTCTGTCTCAAAATAAAAAACTAATAAGAAGGGTTGGGGATATAGCTCAGTTGGTAGAGTGCTTGCCTTGCAAGCACAAGGTCCTGGGTTCAACCCCCAACACTGCAAAACAACAACAACAAAAAAAAAAAACTAATAAGGGCTGGTGGTATAGTTCTGTGGTAAAGCACCCCTGGTTTCAATCCCTGGTACTACAAAAAAAGGGGGGTTGGTTAATTGTTATGGTAAACAACCTCCCAAATTCAGTGACTAATACAACAAAAGTTTATGTCTTGCTCACATCAGAATTCAATAGTCCTGTAGGGAGAGCTCTGCTCTCCACAGTTATGCAGGGACCCAGGTTCCTTTAATCTTGTGGTTCCACTCTCTTCTAGGTTCTTGGAATCTTCTTGATTCTGCTAGCAGAGGGGATGGAAAGCAAAAATCAGCACCTGGAAGTTTTATGGTCAGGCTGGGAGTAGAACCTACCACCTCCACTAGCCAGAATTCATCACCATGGCCACACCTATTGGTGACAGGGTCTAGGAACTGTGGTGAGAACAAGTACTTTTTACTACAGCAAATGGATCATTGCTAACGTTGAAGGTAGAAATTTTGGGGGAGTGATGTAGACAGAGACCATATTGTAAAAAGTTCAGAAATGACAAGACAGTGGACAGCTTTCTTCCTTCCTTCTTCCTTCCTTTCTTTCCTTCCTCCTCTCTCTTTTTCTTTCTTTCTTTCCTTCTTTCTCTCTTTCTTTTCTTTATTTTGTTCTGGGGATTGAACTCAGACCCACATCCTTCAAGTTGTGAGGGAAGAACAGATAAAAACAGACATGTTGAGACAGGAGGAAACTAAAAATCAAGTAGGATAACTTTGACTTCTGTAAAGTGACAAGGAGCAAGAAAAGGTTTAGAGTTGTTAAGAGGACCCAGTTGAGGTGGGACAATAGAAAACTGCTGTACTACAACCACTAAAGTCTAGTTTTGTGACTTTGCTTCACAGCCAAAGAGTGGAAAGAGAGGAAGCTCATACAAAGTGGTTCACTTCAAGGTGGGGCTTATCAAATCCAGAGCCTTTGGCACCAGGGATGTGGCCAGGCAGCCTTTGGCATATGTACAAATTAGTAATCCTTGAGGTCACTGTTGGCTTCCTACCTGTCCCCAGTGTGTATTCTGCCTTCCTTTCTTAGTCTCTCTTAGTCCCCAGCTCTCTTATTATTCTTTTCCTTAGGTATTGAGTGACTCTAGTGTGATGGACAGACCCTAAGGTGACCCCCAATGGTTTCTGCCTCTTGATATTCACATCTTTGTATAAACCCGTCCTCTTGAGTGCAAGTGAAACCTGTGACTTGCTTCTAACCATAGAATAGGGAAAGACAATGGCATGTTATTCCTGTCATATATATAAGGCGTGTCAGGGCTGAGGGTGTAGCTCAATGATAGAGAGCTTGCCTAGTATATGAGGTCCTGCATTTGATCCCCAATACTGCAAAACAAAACAAAACTAAACCCGGTCTGGAGTTAGAGATCCTACTTGTTAGCTTCATGAACTAAGTGGTCATGTTGGAGAAGCCTACATGGCAAAATAAACGTGTTCTCCAGGAACCCCAGGTGGAACTTGAGGGAAGAGGCCTCCCGTTGACAGCCAGCAAAAATCCCAGGCCCTCACTGACAAAATGTTAATTCTGCCAACAATTTGAATGGACTTGCAAGTGGATTCTTCCCCACCCCCCTGTGTGTGTGTGTTACTGGGGATTGTACCCAGGGCCTCATACAAGATAGATAAACTTTTTACCACTGAGTTACATCCCCAACCCTTCTTATTTTTTATTTGGAGACAACATCTTGCTAAATTGTCCAGATTGGCCTGGAACTTGGGATCCTGCTTCAGCTCCCGAGTAGCTGGGATTACAGCCAGCCCACCACGCGGAGCTCTGGGTTCCATCTGGATTGGAACGGTGTGAGACTCCAAGAAAAGGATTTAGCTCAACTGTTTCTGGGTTCCTGACCTGGAACCCATGAGATGATCGGTGTGTTGTTTAAGTTTGTGGTAATTTGGTCCACAGCAGAACACGAATATATCCAGAATTCCTGCGGGGAGGTGAATCTCCGAGGCCCTCAGGCATGACCCCTGCATTATGGGCGAGAAACCTAGGAACCTCCGTCTGGGTCCGGGCCCAGGACAGAGCTGGGTGAGGGTAGCCAGAAAGTGGGCCTATTAGGGCATTTGAACTTTCGATGTGTCCCCCACTCTCAAACATGCCTACCCCCGGAATGCCTTCCAGTCAGTCCTCAGGGATGGGCGAAGCCTGGCTCTGGAATTATCAGTTGGGCCACCACCTGAATCTCGGCGCTTGGCACGGTGCCTGGCACACAGTGGGCTCCTAACAAACGGTTTGATTGCAAAGAAGAGAAAGAGCCCTCGAGAGCGCATCTGCTGATGGCTCCCGGTGCAGAGCTGCAAAAGGCGGCGCAGGGGCGCAGGACTCGCCGGGGTCCAGCTGCGTGCCGGGACCGCCTCGGCCGCGCCATCCCGGGCCCCGGCGGAGGGGGCGCTGCGGCGGGAGGCCGCGGCGGCGGCGGCGGCGGCGGCGGCGGCGGCGGCGGGCCGGGGGCGGGGCGGCGGCGGGGCCGCCCCCAGCGAGCCAGCGAGCGAGCGCCGCGCGCGCCGCCGCCGCCACCTCCGCTGCTCGGCCCGGTCCCGGAGCGGCCCGGCCGGCCCGCGGGGCGCGGAGCCGAGGCCCGCGGCCGGCCGCATGAAGGACTGCGAGTACCAGCAGATCAGCCCCGGGGCCGCCCCGCCGCCCGCCTCCCCCGGGGCGCGCCGCCCCGGCCCCGCCGCGCCCCCAGCCCCGGGCCCCGGGCCGGCGCCCGCCGCGCCGCGCTGGAGCGGCAGCGGCAGCGGCAGCGGCAGCGGGAGCCTGGGCCGCCGCCCGCGGCGCAAGTGGGAGGTGTTCCCGGGCCGCAACCGCTTCTACTGCGGCGGCCGCCTCATGCTGGCGGGTCACGGCGGCGTCTTTGCGCTCACGCTGCTGCTCATCCTCAGCACCACGGTCCTCTTCTTCGTCTTCGAGTGAGTTGGCGGCGCCCGCCGCGCCCCCTCCCCGCCGCGCGCCCCTCCTCCCCCGGCCCCGGCCCCACCTGCACGGCCCCGCCGGCCACCGGCCTCTCTCCCCTGAGCCTGCCGGCAGCCGCCGCTCCGCTCCAGCCCGTCCCGAGGCCTCCCCTGGCTCCCGCTCATCTCTTGTCTGCCCGCCTTGGTCCCCCTCCGCTTGTCAGCCACTGCCCTCGCCCGCTCTGCCTTGGTCCCCTGCCTTTGCCGGCCTCTGAAGGAACACCACCCTCCTGTGTCCTTTCACCGCCCCCAGTCTCCCAGACCAGCCCCCCAGGCCCCCGTGGTTCCTTCGGTAAGCCTGCTCTCTCATCCTGGACGTCTCTTGCCTTGCCCTCGCTCTCTCTGACCCCTCAAGGCATCTTTTCGTTTTAACCCTTCCAGACAACTTCTACATTTCTGTGTCCTTTGGCCGTGTACATACCACCCTGAATTTCCTTTCTTGCTCCCTGCAGCAACTCCCGGGGTCCCCTCTCCTTTCAGGCCCCTCCCTCTTTGCTTTCCCTGTCATGCTCCCTAGACCCCAAGGCATCCTCCCTCAAGCATCTTTGGGCCCCTCCGTCTGCCCCTTCCTTCTCCCTTTTCTTCCCTTAGCTCCCCCAGAGCTTCCTGTCCTTCCCTCAGCTCCCTGGACCCCCCAGATGTCTTCCAGGCCCCTGCCCCCATTCCTGACCTCATGGCTTTCTTTCCCTTCCTTGCATTCTGGAGCATTCCTCTGGTCTGTTCCACATCAGGAACAGCTGTGTGCCTTGTTATTTTTTTAAAGAAAGAATCCAGAGTGCTTTGGTGTGACAGGTCCTTTTTGCCCCATGGGCTTTTGACCTCTTTGTCTCCCCAGTGACCCGGAATTGTCCTGCACAGGATCTCGGTTTTATAGATGAAGGAGTTGGTGTTTATAACTTTACCAGGACCACATATGTGATCGGAAGTTTCCACCCCATCCTCAGTCTCTAGCTGAAGCCACCTGCCACTTGATTCCTTGTCGAGTCCTATGCATGCACACCCACTTCATGAGCCACACCTTCCCCCCAGCTCTCCTTATCTCTTGTGGTCCTCTTCCTTTATTATATATATAGTGTGTTGTTGAGAACTCTGTCTCTGGGGCCAGAAGCTCCACCTCACACTAATTGGGTGACCTCAGGGCAGTCACTTCACTTCTCAGAATCCCTGCTTCCTCATCTATAAAATGGGGACTTTAATAGTACCCATCCAGAAAGTGAGCATGAAATTGACTTGAGGTCACACATGCAGGCTTTTAGCCCAGGAACACACATCTGATGTTGGCTGCTGTTAGTATTTGTTGTCTTCACCAGAAAAACACTTCCCGAGGGCATGTGGCCATGGCGAAGCTGTCACAAAGACGCCAGTTCCCAGGTCCTTTTCCAGTTGCCAGATCATGTAACTGCAACCCAAGATTGCCCCTTGAAGCACGGTGAAGACTTCCTATAAATTGGCTTCTTCTTTTTACCCACTGAACACTCTGTTCTTTCTTTTTGAGTCTTTGTGGATAAAAGTTCAGGGATGATTTAGAAGCAGAAGCTCTGGATTTCCAACCCACAGAATGGCCCCTGGGCTGAATTTCAGATCTAGCTCTCTAGACCAGACATGTGGATGCTATGAAAGTGCCTTTTCCAGAAGCCCTGGGCTGCTCTCCTTGCTGTTGCCCAGGGCCGTGGCCCAGGCAGGAGGAAGCAGTGCTTGTTGTGGTTGGCCCTGTGACCTACAGTGAGATTCAGTTGTTCAGAAGCAGGACCTTTGCTGGCTGAGTGGGTAGCTTTGCTGGTGACTTATTTGTCCCCTGCCAGGGAGAAAGCAAGGACTTCCAGACTCAGAGAGCACTTGTGAATCATCTTGGCTTTTGTCTCTGCTTGTCCTTGTCCTTACTTGAGGTGGTGATTTGGCAGCAGAGTTTGGTGAGGACCTGGGTCTGGACCAGAGTGAAACCTTAGTAAGAACCTGGAGTGATAGAAGTGCCCTTAGTGAGGACAGGGAAGGAATGTGGAGATGCTCAAGCGCCCCCATTGCTCTGGGAAAAGGTACAGGTGGCCATCTCGGGTCTTTCCTGCTGTGAATGGTTGTGCTTTCTTGTTTGGTTTGGTGGATCGTTGTGTCCGCCTCCTGGCTTCTGCCTACTTCCCACCCCGACCTAGCAGCTGGAGTGCCCCTTTGACTCCTGGCTTTCTGGGTAGGAGCCAGAGCTCTGGTCCCTGCTCCCCTTCTGTCTGCTTCTTCCGCACTACCCTGGTGTGCATTCCCATCCTGGCACCTCGGGTCCTTCACACCACTTGGAGTGTCCTTCCTTCAGGTAGCCTCGTGACTTACTTGCCTTTCCACACCCTTGCCTGTCATCCATACTAGATGGATACTTGTTTGGTAGTGTCCTGCCTGTCTTTATACATGAGAGGTCTCACTGGTGTGACCTCAGTGCCTAGGACCAGTGCCTGGTATATGGCAGGTACTAAACACAGCAGCTACGGCTTGAATGAATGAATGGGCAGATCATTTGTTGGGAGCCCGGAAACTGTCTGTTGCTGGCTGGCTGAGTGAACTTGAATCTAGCTGTGGGCCCAGGAGTCCCCCTCTAGAAAGTCAAGAGGCTAGGACTTCCTGTTTCTTGAAGGTTCTACAAGCTCACGTCTTCTCCGTCCCCCAGAGAAGTCTGGTTGTGCATGAGCTGGATGAGTTGCCAAGTGGGTGACACCGAGGGTCTGGCTGGTTCTTTTCGAGAATCAGACCTGGGAGCACTGAGATCTGTGGAGTAGCGCATGGGCCTCTTGGAGCCCATGTCCTTGGCAGTCCCTGCTCCTCAGGGGAAAGGCCTCTGGGGAAGCCACAGCACCTGATGCTAGAGGCTTCAGAAGTCATGTGCAGATGCCCACAGTTTGCTCCCTGCCTCTGTGCCGGCTCCTGGACCATTGGCTGTCCTCAGGCCTCCAGTCATTTCCAAATAGTTGCTCCCCACTCCACTAGTCCACTCTGTCTCTAGGAGGGAAAGCAGCACATGACAGTGATTAATATACTATGGGCCTCACAGTCAGTTCTGACTTGGTCCTCATTTAGCCTGAGCTGTGTGACCTAGACAGGTTACCTAAGTTCTTTGAGCTTTAGTTTCTTCATCTGTAAAGTAAGAAGCATAACTTCAGAGGGTCACTGTAAAGATGTCTGTTTGTTTGTTTGGTACTGGGGATTGAACCTAAGGGTACTGTACCACTGAGCTACATCCTCAACCCTTTTTATTTTTTACTTTGAGACCACATCTCGCTAAGTTGCTGAGGCTGGCCTTGAACTTGTGATCCTCCTGCCTCAGCATCCTCCTGCTTGCCCTCCTGCCTGGTGGAGGAGGAACATGTCCATCTAGCAGGGATGGGTTGTTTTGAGCCAACTAGGGTCGGGGGGCCTGACAGGTTCCCTTGGAGTTACTGTCCCTTGGGTGACCGTGGCCGTGACTGACGGTGCTGTTGCCCCCAGCTGTCTACTCATTCTGGTTTCAGCTTCGGTATCCTTCAGGGAGCCTCTCCCTTCCCCTGTTAGCACACACGGCACTCTGGTGGCCTTTCCCTGTTTACGTGTTTTTTCCCACTAGACCATAAGCCTCATGGGATAGGGACTCTTGTCATATTTATGGCCATCACTCCTGCTGTTTATTAAAGTGTTGCCTGGCACAAAGAAGGACTCAGTAAATATTTGTGGAGTGAGTGACGAGGTGAATGAATGAACATGGCCGTGGGCAGTTCATCAGAAGTGATGGTCCACTTAATTCTTAATGCTGCCTGGAGCCCTGTGTTTTGAAGGATCCTGAGGCTGCAGCTAAGCACAGGGGTTCAGAGTGCTGGGATCTGAGCTTGGTGTAGTAGCATGACTGTAGACCCAGCATCTATAGTGGGGGCATCACTGGAGCCTAGACAGGAGTTCAAGCCCACGTGGGGCAATGTAATGAGACCCTGTGTCAGTGGGAAAAAATAAAAAGGTGCTGGGATCTGTTGATCACGTTGCATGAGCTCAGCGGGGAAGTGCAAGAATCGATTAGTGATGTCTGTTATGGGCACTCATATGGGAATAGCTGCACTCACCCGGGAGCCATGCCTCAGCCTCAGCCTCAACTCTATTCAAGAATGTGATACCTAGTGCTCCAGGGAGTCCTTGGGATATCTGCTGATCTCTCTCTCTCCATCTCTCTTTCTAGCTGTCCCTACCTGGCTCGCAAACTGACCCTGGCCATCCCCATCATTGCTGCCATCCTCTTCTTCTTTGTCATGAGCTGCCTGCTGCAGACAAGTTTCACTGACCCCGGGATCCTGCCCCGGGCCACTGTCTGTGAAGCAGCTGCCCTGGAGAAACAGATTGGTAAGGCTCATTTATGCTACCAGCTGAATCTGTGTCTTCCCCAGCTCCACGTTCCTGGACTCAGAAGGAGGCTGTTTCTCTTCTAATACTTTGCTAGGAACTGGGGATACATTAGTAAGCAAGGCAGATGAGTGTGGACACTAGAGTAGCAAGAGCCAGATGATTAACAAGCAAGAAATGCTAGCTAGCCAAGGCTAGGGATGTGGCTCAGTGGTTGAGTGCCCCTGGGTTTAATCCGCAGTACCAAAAATAAATAACAACAACAGCAACAAAAGAAATGTTGGCCGAGAAAGACTGTGTTGTCAGCCAGCATGGAACTGTGCTTCCTCAGGCCCAGGCACTATGTTAATCTCTTCACATGCATGATCTTATTGAATGTCCCAATAATCCTATGAGATGTACTGTTGTTATTCCCCTTTTACTGATTGGTTAAATTGAGTCACAGATAGATTAAGTAAATGGTCCAGGATTACACAGCAAGTGGGAGAGTTGGACTGAGAGCCCAGGGAGTCCGGCTACAGCCCTCCTCTTAAATAGTCACATATCCATTCATTCATTCATCAAACATTTATTGAGCTCCTGCTGTGTGCCAGGCACTTTCTAGATGCTGGTGCTACAGTGGACTTAACCCTTGTCCTCATGGAGCTGACATTCCAGGGGAGGAGAAAGACAGTAAACAAATAATTAAATGTCCAGGATTCAGACAGAGAGAGGAGGCAGAGAAGACGAGAGCTGGGGCGGGCACAGGGTTTTAAACAGTGTGTTCAGGGGAGGCCCTGGGAAGGCGGTGACAGCTGAGCAGAGGTATGGGCCTGTGGAGACAAGGCTTGGTGAAAGGACAGCGGAGGGGCACAGTGGACGTGGGGCTTGGGAGGGTCAGGAGGCCTCTAGGTAGGAGTATGAGGACCTTCAAACAGTGAAGGGAGAAACCCAGGAGGGTGAACAAACTGAGTGGATGTGAGGGACAGCAGGCCCCTCATGAGGCCCTTGATTCCTCTTAGCCTGCTGTCAGGTTCCCCTGGACTGCTAGGCCCTGGAGACAGGGCCTTAATCTCAACTTGCTTCACCCCACCTCCTTCCTGCTGAGAAGTGACGTGGGTGTTTGCACACCTTGGGGGTTTCCGGTTTGTGGCTGGTTCCTTCCTCTCACTGGGTAGCATTCACACAGGCTTTTAAATGCCCAGCTGGCCCTGAAGAGATCTAGTGGCCTGTAAATATCAGAGCCCTGCTGCGCCCATCACTGGAGATAATTTCACTAATTCTCTGGAGCAGCTTGGGAGGGCCACAGGGAGAGGGTGTTCTCTCCAACTTTTGTCTGTTGTCTCATTCCCTCGCCCAGGCCCGTCTGCAGCCACACCCAGGGCTGCTGCCTGACTGTCATCTCCATCCAGCTTCCTTCCCTTTGTACCCCCAGCCACTGGCCACACAGTCTCCTAGATCCAGCTCCTTCAGTATCACTGGATCTGACCCCTGCTGGTGCACCTGGCAGCCAGGAGGCCCAGCACCTGCTTTCTCCTTTCCTGCAGGTCAGGGCTAATCATAAGGCAGGATTATTGTCCTACTCAGCTGGACTCAGAGGTCTGACTGCCTGGAATCCTCTGACCTCCTGTGAGTTGCTCCGGTGATAATGACAACAGTAATCCCTGTGTTTGGGGAGAGTGTGACCATTTGCTCAGTGCTTTCCCTCCATTATCCACACAGTTCTTCACAACATCCAATGAAGGTGACCCTGTAGGCCAGGAGTGCCACACGGACATTGAGCAGGTGATCACAAGGCAGGGGGTGAAGGAACAGAGATGAAATGTGTCCTCACCCCCGAGCCCCTTGCTTTGTCTTCTGACATGGAGGTGGGGACACATTCCCTCCATCCTCTGCACTCCGGTGTCCTGTGCTTTGGGAGCCCCGCTGACCCTGGCAAAGCCAGACCATCCACAACCTTCCCACATGCTGTGAGATACACGAGTGGCTTGTTCACCTTGTCATGTGGAAAGGTCAGTGATGTTGGCTGACAGGGTGGATGAACCACTAAGAATGAGCCTCCAGGAAGATGCTTCTTGCTGCCCGCGGGGCCTGGTCAAGAGATGGTTGGCATGTCTCCCACAGAGGCACTGTGGCTTTGTGCCTTTGTGTGGGAGTTCTACATGCTGCCTCCTTACAGCAGAGGGGTGAGGAATCTGAGGTGTGCCCTGGCTGGGGGTTTCCAGTGTAGGTCAGTGCACAGTGGAAGGCCTGCCCACCACAGGCAAGGTCAGGTTTTGGGAGAGGATCGCAGGAATCAGATGTATCTTCCACCTGAAGGACTTGGAGTGGCTTCCTGGAGAGGTTGACAGTTGAGTCAAGCCTTGAAGTTTGGGTGGGATTCAAGCACAGGAAGATGGAGGAGAAGGGGCCTCCAGGAAGATGGAACAGAGAGAAGAGAGGACAAGAGTGGGAAGGAGGAGGGACGGGGTCACTGAGCAGGCTGTGTAGACCGTAGCAGGTGAGGACACTGCAGTTGGAAGGATGGGGTGGAATCAGCTTGTGGAGCTCAAGGCTTGCTTTTGAGAACAGTCAAGTCTGAAAACAGTATCTTTGGGACCTTTGAGTTCTTAAGCTAGAACCGCAGCCAGATTTTGGGGTGTGGCCAGGAGGCTTCTGATCAAAGTGGAAATGTTTTCTTCCTAAGGATTAAGGCTGTGGGACCTTTCTGAGAGGCTGAGGATCTACTCTGAGGCGGTGGTCACAGATGCACCGATTCCTGGTCCGAGGCCCACGCAGACAGTGCAAACTCCTCCTCCTCCTCTCACCCCTCCCCCAAACTGGGGATTGAATTCAGGGACCCTGCACCCCTGAGCTACTCTCTAGCCCCTTTTTATTTACATATTTTTAAGTTTGTTTTGCAGTCCTGAGAATTGAACCCAAGGGCATTCTATGACTGAGCTACAATGCCAGCCCTTTTTAGATTTTATTTCAAGACAGGATCTCACTAAGTTGCTTAGGGCCTCACTAAGGGCCTCAACTGAGGTTGATCTCCAACTTGCAATCTTCTTGCCTCAGCCTCCCAAGTTGCTGGGATTACAGGTGTGCACTACTATTCCTTGCAGCAGTATAAAGGTTTTTCCCAGTGATAAACCCAGGGGTGCTTAACCACTGAGTCACACCCCCAGCCTTTTTTTTTCTTTTTTCTTTTTCTTTTTTTTTTAAATTTTGAGTCAGGGCCTGGCTAAATTGTTGAGGCTGGCTTTGAACTTGAGATCCTCCTGCCTCAGCCTCCTGAACTGCTAGGATTACAGGTGTGTACCACCATACCCAGCTAGTATAAAGTTCTTTCTTCTGCCCCAGAGACCAGCAGCTTCTGTCCTGTAGAAGTCCAGGGCACCTATCCATTAGGGTAACCAGCTCCTTCTAGTTTGTCCAGGACTGTTATGTTTTAGCACCAAAAGTCTAGATCATCCCAGGCAAACAGGGGCAGCTGGTCACCCAAATCTGAAATCTGGACTTGTCACCTGGTGGCCATGTCACTGGATCAGCCTGCAGGCTCTGAACAGTTGGAAGAGGTAGAGTGTGGGACTAATATTCCCGAGAAGCTCCTGATCTGATGAGAAACAGCAGAGACATCTGAGTTTGAGGGACAGATGCACACCTAGACCCAGCTAGACCCAGCTGCACTCGTGGGCAGATGCGGTCTTGCCTGTGTGCTCCTGCGTGCCAGCTCACAGCCATCCTGTCCGTCTCCCTGTCTGGTCCTGAAGGCCACTTCCCAAGGCAGCCCCCCTCACCTTCCTCCTGGCTTGGCCCAGGCTCTTCTGGTCAGGCCCCCAATCCTGGTCTCACCCTTCAGTTGCAATTGTCTCTCAGAGACCCAAATTTGTCCCCGGCCCTCCTGAACTGGGCTCGTGGGTGACTCCTGGGGCTCTCAGCATTGTTTCCTGTCAGTCATGGGCTTCGCCCTTCGTGTTTCCTGCCCTTACTACATCCACACGTACCTTCATTTCCCTAGTATTTTCCTTTAAATGGCTGACTTTTAAATACAGTCACACCGCATTCCATCGTTTTCGTCAGTGACATATTATAAAGGACTGTAGTCCCATAAGGTCCTATTGTCTAATGACGTCTTGGTCCTCTTTGTTTGTGTAAGTACATGGGATGGTGCTCTCACAGCGAGGAAATCACACCTAGTGATGCAGTGACACACTTCTTGGAATGTAACCCTGTCCTCAGGCAGCATGGGGCTGTATATTTGAAAGGAAAATGTCTGTCACCCCTGTTAAGTGGTGAAAAGCCAGACTCAACTTCCTTTCCATAGAAGATAAATCACATAAGCAAAGGCCGTAATGCTAGGGGTTTCCTGGTGGTTGTCTGTGGAAAGCCATCCCTTGAAGTGCAGGAGGTTCAGGGTGCCAGGTATTAAGAGGGGAGGTATTCCCCTTGATGGAGTCTAAGGCTTGAAAGAGTCACGAAGGGAATAATTTCTCATCACGTCATGCGTCCCGGCAGGAAACAAATCATCCATCTTCCTGAATGTTCGCTGGCAGGGGCGGAGCCAGCAGGAGGAAGCCAGCTGCACCCCTCCCGGCCCCTCATTTCCTCCCACTCCCCAGTACCCGCAGCTTTGCCTGTGCTCAGGCCGCCCCCTCTGCTCTCATGCCCTCTCGCCCCAGTGAGCCTGCGGCCTCGTTCTCTCTGGTCCAGCATAATCGCCACTTCTGTTGACTTGCACGCCGCCTCTGTCTCCACTCTGCTATTCCCTGCTGTATTCTCAGGGCATCACATGTAGACAGCAGCATCAGGAATTGACTGGTTGTGGGTTAGGCCTTGCGTTATGTCATCTAATCTGTGAAGTCTCACGGGGTTGATACGGAGGTTCCAGGTGCTAAGCAGCTTCCTCAAAGTCACAGGCTGACAAGTTGGCCATACCAGGTTTCAAAATGAGGGGGAGACCATGAGATGAGGCTGGTCCAGAGTCACCGCGTGGGGCGTTGACTCAGTGCTTGCTGCCTACTCCTCTACCTGACTGCCCTCAGGCCGAGCTCTTCCTGTATCCCCAGGCCAAGCACTTCACTTGTAGGTGACAGGGCTCTGGGAATGAACAGAGTGGTCTTATGGGGATTACAGTGACCCAGCCCTAAGACCTGGGCACTGTGGCTGACCTTGAGCTGGCTCTGGGAGCTGGGAGACCCCAGCCCTGCAGCTGTTACCACGTAGGTGGTGACAGTGGGGCAGTAGGCAGTCAGGGGCTCCCCTCACTTAAGCCTTCTCCTGAGGGGTTGGGGTGGAGCTGAGTGGTAGACAGCTTACCCAGCATGCCTGAGGCCATGGTTCCATCCCCAGCACTGGAAAAAAAAAAAAAAAAAAAAAATCCTTTCCATTAATCTAGTGCCAGCCCCGAGTGGCTTCCACACCAGCTCTGGGCTTTAATAACAACCTTAGCCATTCATGACCTGCAGCATGTCCCTTGTCAGGAGAAAGGTATGAGGAAATACATCTGCATCTCACAGCCATTCGCTAGGAGAGGATGAGTCCCTTCCCGCGTGATGAGATCCTCAGACACTTTAGATACCCCTGTAGAAGGGGCAGGGGGCCTTGCTAGCACAAGAGCATCTTTTTGGGGGGTGAGAGGTCTGGGAAGAACCTGACATGGCAGAAGGAGCCCTGGAGCAAGCAGGTCTTAGGTTCCTTAGTGCAGGAAAGCATCTCTCATGATCAGTCCCTCCTCCTTGAACAAATATTTTTTTGAATACCTGCATGTGCCAGTCAGGCACAGGGTGAGCAGATATCTTTGACTTATCTCTGTGTACTTTCTCCTTACCTGTCACACCCAGGCCTTACGCAGTAGCTTGCACAAAGTGGGCACTCACGTTTAAAAGATGAACAAAAAATGCCTTGGGAGGCAGGGATTCTAAGTTCAGTACTGCCTTACTCTGCTGGAGTGAACTCTCCTGTCAGCAGAATGTGGGCACTTGTCCTCTTGCCTAGCCTAGAGCATTCTCTGTGATCCAGTGAAACAGGGAATGTTGGTACACCTTGAAGTTGTGTTTGTCTATCAAAGCTCAAGACTTGGGGGGGGGGGGTAGAGCACTTGCTTAGCATGTCAATCCCCAGCACCCTATACACACACAAACGAACCAGCAACAGGAAAAAACCCCATGATCCTACTGGAAAAAGAGAAAACTACAAAAGAAACTGATGAGCAATTTGTTGAGAATAAAAATGGCATCATTAGAAAGAAAGAAAGAAAGAAAGAAAGAAAGAAAGAAAGAAAGAAAGAAAGAAAGAAAGAAAGAAAGAAAGAAAGAAAGAGGAAAGAATAAAGAAAGAAAGAAAGAAAGAAAGAAAGAAAGAAATAAAGAAAGAAAGAAAGAAAAAAGAAAGAAGAGAAAGAAAGAAAGAAGAAAGAAAGAGAGAAGAAGAGAAAGAGAAGAGAAGAGGAAGAAATAAAAGAAAGAAAATTAGGAGGCTCAGCCTTTTGGTCAGGAATGGCCCAGGGACTTGCTACAGATGCTAATAAGCTGCCATTGGCCATAGCCGCTGGGAGGAGGCCCTGAAGGAGGATTGTGAGGCTGAGTCTGGGCCAGTGAGTGGTCAGCACTGTTTGGCCTGAGAACAGGCAGCGGGACAGCTGCTCCTGCAAAGCCTCCTTTGACCCAGGTCCAGCGACCTCCGTTCCCCACCTGGCTGGTACCCGCGCTCTGCCTCCCTGTCTCCGGACCGTCTAAGGCAGTTGTGTGAGTAGAGCTTTACTTCCTCTTTCTCAGAGTTTTAAATGGAAAGAGGCCTTGTTGCTGGAGGCCAGAACATGCTGGTCAGAGCTCCCTGCCTCCCTTGGGGAAGAGTCGCAGGCTCCCCTCTCTCCTGGGAAGGACCACTGGGAATCCAGTGAGGATTCTGGTAACTTCTCTCAGTGCTGAAGAGGGCCTGTGGCTTCCTTCACTCTCAGATAAGTAGTAGTCTGAAGGTCTCGTGACTCCATGTGTGGAATGTAAAGTTTCATAGAAGAACAATAAGAGTAATGGCTAAGCCAACCCAAGGCACACTCCTGTAATCCCACCATTTGGGCAGCTGAGGCAGGAGGAATGCAAGTTCGAGGCCAGCCTGGGCTACTTAGTGAGGCCCTGTCTCAAAATAAATTATGGCTGCTATTTATAGGCTGGGCATTCCTAATCTGAAAATCCAAAATCCAAAACGTTTTGAGGCTGACATGAAACCAGGGTGGAAAATTCCACACTTGACCACACTAAAAATATTGTGTAAACTTACTTTGAGGCTGTGTGTATAAGGGACATATGAAACATAAATGAATTTCATGTTTAGACTTGGGTCCCATGTCTCAGAGATCTCATTATGGAATGCAGATAATCCAGAATCCCAAAAGAAAAAAAATCCAAAGCAAAGATTCTTCCAGCGCATCTGTGGGTGATTCTGGGCCTGCACTTGTGTTGGGAACGGAGGGTGAAAGATTAGGAAGGAAGATGACAACCAGACCTGGAGACTAGTCAGGTAGGGATGAGAAGAAAGAAGATGTCTGCAAAGAGACTCCAGACTGGACTTTCTGCTGCCGCCACTATGCGACCTTGGGCAAATACCCTAACCTCTCTGTTTTTTCAGCTCTAAACTGAAGAGGTTAGAAGAGCCAAGCACAGTGGTACACATCTATAATCCTAGAGACTCGGGAAGTAGAGGCAAGAGGATGGCAGACTCCAGGCCAGCCTCAGCAACCTAGTGAGACCTGATCTCAAAATAAAAACGACTGGGGATGTAGGTGAGTGATAGAGTGCCCCCAGGTTTAAAAACAAATAAACAAAAAAGTCAGCAAAGGGGTGTTTACCAAGTATATACTCAGAGGCTGTGTTAAAAGCCCCGCCAGCTCTTGGATTGTGCCATTGGTAGAAATGAGGAACCAGGCAGGGATAAATAGCACCCTCCAACACACTTTACAGTCTCCCGAAAGACCACAAACCCAGACTTTGAAACTGGTTTGCATCTGGGTTCTGCTGTGGACTAGCTGTGTGGCCTTGGGCTCGCCACTCGACCTTACTGAACAAGTGTCAGCTGTAACCTGGAGATGAGGAGCACGATCTTACCTTGAGGGGATGTTTTCCCGAGGGAAGGAGGTATGTCTGCAGAGTGCTCTGCACATAGCGCTCAGCGAAGTGTCCCTTTCCCGCGCCGCTTCCCTTCCTCCTCTCCGCCGTTCTGAGAGCTGACAGTGGTAACCCACACTTAATCCTTGTGACAACCCTGCGAAGTTCAGCGATTGGGTACAGGGAGGCCAGATGATTTCCTCACACGAGTATCAGGAGAAACCCAGGCAGTAAGAAGTGGAACCAGGATTCATACACCATTCTGCCTTTTATTCCTGTTCTACAGATGAGAAATGGAGGCACAGAGATGCTCACCTGACTCAGCCTCACATAACCAGTCAGTGACCAAACCAGGTTCCCGAGGGTATCCATTGACCTCTAACCCCTGCCGTCTACCATGCTGTTTTTTGTTTTTGAGACAGGGTATTGCTTTGTTACCCAGGCTGGCCTCAAACTATGGACTCAAGTGATCCTCCCACCTCAGCCTCCCCCACAACTAGGACTGCAAGTGTGCCCCCACCACGCCGGGCTCATGCTGCGGGTTTTAAGGAGGTGCACAGAGGCTGGGTTCCATTTTAAACATGCCGTGGTCAAGGTGGTGGTGACTAGCCAGGAGCAGTGACACACACCTGTAATCCCAGTGACTCGGGAGGCTGAGGGAGGAGGATTGCAAGTTCAAGTCCTGCCTCAGCAACTTAGTGGGGCTCTAAGTGAGAACCTGTGTCAAAATGAAACACTAAAAAAGACTGGGGATGTGGCTCGGTAGTAAAACATCTGTGGGTTCAATCCCTTGTACAAAAAAAATAGTAAGTGCTGGTGAAGTGACCTCACGGAAGTCTGTCCGGCAGCCGGCAGCGTGAGACTGGAGTCTCTGTGGGCCACCAGTGCATGCCGGGCACTTAGAGTGGTGCCCGGCACATTGGTGGGCACTCAGCGCGTAATCATGGGAGGCAAGCCGCCACACTGAAGGCTGGGAAGTGGTGACTGGGGGCACAGTGAGAGCTGGGAATCCCTGGCTGCCCCGTGTGACTCTCAGGCTTCTGTGTGGGAAGGAGCCACTGCTCTGGGGACTTTGTTCCTCTGTGGCCTGAGGTACCTAGAGGCTTAATGGGTAGAACCTTGGACTTTGCACATGGCAGACCTGGGTTCAGATTCTTGCTCTGCTAATACGCCGGCTGTGGGACCTCCAGTCTGTTGCTTCAGCTTTTCTTGTTTTCTTGTTTTTCTCTTTCTTATTTTTTTATGGACGTATAATGAGTTTACCAAAAGTCTGCTAATTATAAGTGTTCTCTTGGGTGCGTGTGTGTTCACAAGCCGAACACACGAGATCAGTGCCAAAATAAAACACTGTATATGACCACCATTTCAGGAGCCCCCTTTGTGTCCCTTTCGGACTACTGTCCCCGCCCCCAAGGATAACTTGATTTCTAATCAGTAATACTGATTACTTTTGCCTGTTTTGAACATTTTGTGATTTGAGGTGTCTGGTTTCTTTCTGTTCTTTCCCTTTCTTTTAAAAAAAAAAATTTTTTTTAGCTGTTGATAAACCTTTCATTTTATTCATTTATTTATATGTGGTGTGGAGAATCGAACCTAGTGCCTCACACTTGCTAGGCACACGCTGTACCACTCAGCCACAACCTGAGTCCCGTTTCTTCCCTTTTTTTGTGATTTGAACCTAGAGTGCTTTATCACTGAGATACATCTCCAGCCCTATTTATTTATTTATTTATTTATTTATTTATTTATTTATTTATTTATTTATTTATTTATTTATTTATTTATTTATTTATTTTGGACGCCAGGGATTGAACTCAGGGGCACTTGACCACTGAGCCTCATCCCCAGTCCTATTTTGTATTTTATTTAGAGACAGGGTCTCACAGAGTTGCTTAGTGCCTCGCTTTTGCTGAGGCTGGCTTTAAACTTGTGATCTTCCTGCCTCATCATCCTGAGTGACTGGGATTACAGGTGTGTACTACTATGCCCAGTGTAGTGTCTGGTTTCTTTATGTGATATTTATAAGAGTTGTTTATATTGTACGTAATAGAGAATCATTCATTCTCATTGCTGTTTAAAATTCTATTGTGTAAATATACTTTAAAAAAAAAATCTGTTGGGATATTTGGGTAGTTCCAGAGTTTGCCTGTGATGTGAATTATTGCTGTGAGCACCCTTGTACACATCCCTGGGCACCTGTCACCTCATGTACACTTCCTTTTGGTGGATGGAGCAGAGTAGATGAGTGCATCTGCCAAAGTGGAAAGTAGTCATAGACGTCAAGTTGCTTTGCTTTTTTTTTTTGGAACATTTTCTTTCTTTCTTTCTTTTTATCTTTATTTGTATTTATTTTTTTAAATTTATTTATATTGTAAACAAATGGGATACATGTTGTTTCTGTTTGTACATGGAGTAACAGCATACCATTTGCAGAATCATACATTTACATAGGGTAATGATGTTTGATTCATTCTGTTATTTTTTCCTTCCCCCCACCCCTCCCACCCCTCTTTTCCCTCTATACAGTCCCTCCTTCCTCACCCCCTCCCACCCCCCATCATGTGTCACCATTCGCTTATCAGTGAGATCATTCGCCTTTTGGATTTTTGAGATTGGCTTATCTCACTTAGCATGATATTTTCCAATTTCATCCATTTGCCTGCAAATGCCATAATTTTATTATTCTTTATAGCTGAGTAATAATTCCATTGTATATATATATACCACAGTTTCTTTATCCATTCATCAATTAAAGGACATCTAGGTTGGTTCCACAGTCTGGCTATTGTGAATTGAGCAGCTATGAACATTGATGTGGCTGTATCTCTGTAGTATGCTGATTTTAAGTCCTTTGGGTATAGGCCGAGGAGTGGGATAGCTGGGTCAAATGGTGGGTCCATTCCAAGTTTTCTAAGGAATCTCCACACTGCTTTCCAGAGTGGCTGCACTAATTTGCAGCCCCACCAGCAATGTATGAGTGTACCTTTTTCCCCACATCCTCTCCAACACCTATTGTTGCTTGTATTCTTGATAATCGCCTTTTTATCAATACTCGGTATTTTTAATTTTTTTCATTTTAGCCATTCTGGTACATGTGTAATAATAGCATATTATGGTTTGAAAATTGTATTTCCCTGCTGATTAATGAATATAATAAGCACCTTTTTATGTGTTTATTGGCCATTAGAACAACCTTGTTTAGGAAATGCCTGCTTATGTGTTTTTCCACATTTGTATTCTGTTGTCTGACTTTTCTTACTGACTTACTGGAATACTATCTAGATAGAAGTCCTTCATGAGATAAATATTTTATAAATATTTCCTCCTACTCTGAAATTGCCATTTCATTCTTTTAATGATATCTTCAAGGAACAAAATTCATTTTTCTTCTTCTTTTTTTTTTTTTTTAAGTTGTCAGTGGACCTTTACTTTATCTATGTTATGCTGGGAATCAAACCCAATATCTCACACATGCTAGGCAAGTGCTCTACTGCTGAGCCACAACCCCAACCCAGGAACAAAAATTCTTAAAAGTGCTTTTGCCAGGCACAGTGGTGCACAACTGTGGTCCCAGCTATTCAGGAGGCTGAAGCACGAGCATCATAAGCTTGAAGCCAGCCTCAGCCACTCAGTGAGACCCTATCTCAAAATAAGGGACTGGGGTTACAGCTCAGTGGTGAAGCACCCCTGGAACCAGTCCCTAGTACAAAAGAAAAAAAAATTAATAAAATATTAAAAAAATAAAAAGGTCTTGGAGCTAGGCATGGTGACACATGCCTATAATCCCAGTGACTCCAAAGGCTGAGGCAGGAGGATCACAAGTTCAAAGCTAGCCTCAGCATCTTAATGAGATTCTGTCTCTAAAAAATAAAAAGGGCTGAGGTGTGTACA
Source organism: Sciurus vulgaris (assembly GCF_902686455.1). Taxonomy (NCBI): domain Eukaryota; kingdom Metazoa; phylum Chordata; class Mammalia; order Rodentia; family Sciuridae; genus Sciurus; species Sciurus vulgaris. Next base: position 19,075,767 of record NC_136461.1, read on the forward strand.
CCCCTGGGTTCGAATCTCCAGCACCAGCACCAAAAAAAAAAAAAAAGAAATAAAAAAAATTCCTATGCATTAACCATCTAGATCCAGTGATGTAATTCTTAATAATGTCTTATTTATGTCATATGTATATATTCTTTTTCTTTTTTAGTTATAGACGGACACAGTACCTTTATTTTATTTGTTTATTTTTTTATGTGCTGCTGAGGATGGAACCCAGTGCCTCACACATGGTAGGCAAGCGCTGTACCACTGAGCCACAACCCCAGCCCCCGTATATTTTTATTAAACCATTTCCCAATATATCATAGAGAGTTTACTCTTAAGTATTTCAACACACATCTTCAAAATTTAAGGCACCTCCTATACAACCCGTTATTCCATTGTCATACCTAGGGAAATTAATAGTTCCCTTTTTTTGGTACTAAGGATTGAACCCGGGGTGCTTATCACTGAGCTACAACTCCAGCCCTCCTCAAGCCCTTTTTTAATTTTTTAGTTTGAGACAGGGTCTTGCTAAGTTGTTGAGGCTGGCTTTGAATTTATTATCTTCCTGCCTCAGCTTCCTGAGTTGCTGGGATTACAGGGGCCACCACTGTGCGCAGCTAATAATTCCCTAATTTTTAACCCAGTCAGATTTGCCTACTTGCCCTCCAAATACCTTTTGTTGCTGTTGGACTTTTTGTTTTGTTTCTTTTCTCAAAACAAGATCCACTCAAAGATCATGTATTACATTTATTTATGTCTTTTTTAAAAATATTTTTTAGTTGTAGATGGACACAATATCTGTTTTCTTTTTATTTTTATGTGGTGCTGAGGATGGAACCCAGTACCTCGCACGTGGGAGACAAGCGCTCTACCACTGAGCTCCAGCCCCAGCCCTGTGTCTTTTCTTAATGTTGAACCATCTCTCCTCTTTTTATAAGTGACATTGACTTTTTGTTAGAGACCAGACCAGTGGTCTGTGAGGCGTCTGGTTTTAGATCTGATTGTTTCCTCGTGGTGTTTACTTTGTTCCTCTATCTCCTGAACCTTCCGTGAACTGGGACCTAGATCACACTTGATAGGATGTGCCTGAACTTATCTCACTCAACTTTCCTGGGGACTCCATCTCTGGTGGCCCTTCTCAGAGTTGAGCAAGGCTAGCAGGAGTGTGAGGAGCTGTGTTAAGCGTCAACAGAGTGCCTGCTGCATGAGAAGCCTCAGGACCTGGTAGCAGCTCTTCATATTTGTCCCTGCCTTAGGCCAGGAACAGACACACCTCCATTTGTTCCTGGGACAGTTTCCCTGAGGCTTCTGTTGTGGCCAGGCAGCAGGGGCTTCCATCTGGCCAGGTCCTGCCCTGGGCTGCCTGGGTACCCTCTACCTTTCTCTCTTACTGCCCTCAGACAACACAGGCAGTTCCACATACCGGCCGCCCCCTCGGACGCGGGAGGTGATGATCAATGGGCAGATGGTGAAGCTCAAGTACTGCTTCACCTGCAAGATGTTTCGGCCGCCCCGGACCTCACACTGCAGCGTCTGCGACAACTGTGTGGGTGAGTGGGAGGCCTTGGAGGGATGCAGGGATGCCTGATACAGACTGAGTCCTGGGGACAGCAGGTCATGCATAGGGCATGGTGGGCAGTGTCTGAAATCCAGGGCGGGGCAGGAAGTCTGGTTTGCTCAGATTTGCCTTGACGGAGGATTGGCTCTGAGTGTAACCAGTGGCATCAGGATTGGCAGGTCCCTTAACCCCCAGCTCTGAAGTGTGGGGCAGACAGAGACCTTGAACATTTCTCCTGGCTTCGGTTGGTCCTCAGTCATCCAGCTTCTCACACTTCATACATTTGGACCGGAAAGAGAATGGTTTACCACCCAGCGGCCCAGGGCCAGCGGTACTGTAGACTTTGCTGTGATTCCCAGTGTTGGGGAGGGTCTAGGGTCAAGCTGGTGAAGTGGTGAGGATGTAACTGCGACTGGAAACTGCACCCCGACCCACACGTTAGTGCTTGCTTTGTCTCCTTGCCCTGCTCTCCAGAGGCTGTGCAGCTCTGATGGGGACCCAAGGAGGTCCCCTGGGAGTGGGCCATACGGGAAACACTGTGCAAGGACCCAGGTGAGCTGAGCCATGGTGACAGTGCACAGTTCTCAGGGCAGTGAGCTCACTGTGCCAGCTCAGCACGTCCCACGCGGGAGAGCAGTGGGGAACACCCATGACGGCAGGCAGCACAGGGGGTGACTCAGTGGGCGTCACTCACCCCTGAGAGTCTGCCCCACCCGCCTCCTCTAAGGGCACTAGTCTTGGCCTGAAGCCTGCAACGGGTTTGTGACCCACATTCCCACAGGGACTTTCCTCACCAGTCTGGGTGTGGCCCACCCCAGGGACATAGCCCTGGTGTGAGCTCAGCCCTGGCCCAGATGCCTGCTCTCTGAGAGGTACATAGCGGCCCAGCCCCTCCCTGGACCTCTAGTCCTAGAAGAGGGGACAGGGTCATTGGCTGATGGCATGTGGCTGAAGTAGCAGGTCAGGCAGCCTGTACTTTTTGTAGGTCATTGTCCCAAGGACAGTGATGGACCCTGGGGACTCAGCACTGTATGAGGTCCCACAGCCCCTCTCAGGGCTTATAATCAAGCAGGGCCAGTTAGCCAGTCTGGTGATCATGACTAAGTATCTAAACACACATGGGCCCAGTGCTGTGAAGAGGAGCAATGGAGCAGACAACAGGGGGCCTCCACCTAATCTGGGGGCCCAGGGGACTTTTTAAGGAAGTGGCTTCGCAGGCAGTGGGAACCAGTGCGTGGCAGACCCAAAGCCAGGCGTGTCTGAGGGACGGAGCCTGCTGGTATGGAGAGCGGAGGGGTTGAGGACTCTAGACACCCGTGCTGCTGGAGGCCAGACACACTAACCCATCCCCTGGCCTTTTCCAGAGCGGTTTGACCATCACTGCCCCTGGGTGGGCAACTGTGTGGGGAGACGGAACTACCGCTTCTTCTATGCGTTTATTCTCTCCCTCTCATTCCTGACGGCCTTCATCTTCGCCTGCGTGGTCACTCACCTGACTCTGCGTGAGTTGGAGGGAGGGCAGAGGGAAGCAGGAGGGGCTGAGTGGCAAGCTCAGTGGGGTCAAGGCCTGGGGACACCGCCCCTCTGAGCTGTGTCTTCTTCTGTTTCTTCTCCCAGGCTCTCAGAGAAGCAACTTCCTCTCCACTCTGAAGGAGACACCAGCAAGATATCCTTTGTTAGCTGGGTGGGAACCAAGGCCCCTGCCCTGGAGCAGGTCCCCGGAGGGAGCAGTGGAGTCTGTATCTGACCCCTAGAATCCCATGGACCAGCTGCTTCTGTTCATGCCAGGCTGGGGCCCATCCTAAATGGGGTGGCTTGGGGGCTGAGTTGACTGAGAACTCCCAGGAAGCTCTGTCCCATCTTCAGGGACCTGAAAGAAAGCACACTGAGCTCCCTGGGCTGTGTTATGTCTGAGGCTCCACATTTGGGATCCTCAGTTTCCTCTGCTGTCCATCATCCCACTCTTGTCTTGTTCTGGAGGGAACTCCCTACCCCTCCTGGGGACCAGCAAGTGATCCTGCTGAGAAGTGGTGACTGGGCCACAGAAAGCTTCCAAAACTTGTCACCTGTCTGGGAAGTAACTCCAGAGAAGGATGTTGAGAAAGGAGGAGTGTGGCAAGCTCCCAGGCCCAGGGAGGCTCCCACCCCGCTCCTCCGTGATGTCCTTGACTGTCCCACTGTGCTGGAGTTGGTGATCTGCTTCTTCTCCATCTGGTCCATTCTGGGCCTCTCAGGGTTTCACACTTACCTCGTCGCCTCCAACCTGACAACTAACGAGGATGTGAGTAAGGCAGAAGCTGGGCCAAGGGAGCCTGGGGTGGCCAAGGGCAGCCCTGCCTGGCAGACCGCCGGGGCAGCCTGGGTGGAGGTGAAGGGTGGCCAGACCTGTTCCCCGGCCTGGAACTCTCTATGCGAGCTCCTGGGATCCCCACGTGCTTTGGCCCCTCAGTGCAGCCTCCTGAGTTCCCCAAGTTCTGCTCAGTGCCCCGCAGAGGCAGCACTCATGGCTGGCCAGTGCGTGGCCGCTTATGGAATCCCTGAAGTCCCCATCATCTCTTCAGGTCCTTTTGCCTAGCCTATGCAGAAGCGCAGGAATGCCTTTCCTCTACTGGATGGCTGAGAGATGTGCCTCAGGGTCACACGGCTGCGAAAGGGCAGAGCCAGGGTCGGTGCCCAGAAGTCACAGCCCTGCTCTCCTCTGCCATGCCACACCTGCAGGCAGCAGTGCTGTGACTGTGGCTCCCTGAGGCTTTCATATTGAGAACTGCAGAGAGGGCAGTGGGGCTCCACTGACCCTCCCTCCCCAGCTCCAGACCTGCTCTCCCCTCCCCATCCTCCAAACAATAAAAAGCAACCAGAGCATGTGCTCCCTGGTTCACCATCTGATACTGATCAGAGGCCATGATCCAAAGAAAACACATTCCATGACCTCGGCCTCTCATCTGGGGAAACAAAATTCAACACGCATGACGGTATCCTGTGCTGGGTGATTGGCAAGAGCAGAAATGACATCAGCCAGCATGTCCCAGAGTGGTTTCCTGGGTGCTGATTCTGTAGGGTATTTCCAGCTTAAGCAAAAGGAAGTGCTACAGCACGATAAGTTTAGGGCCATTTGGGTTTTAGTTAGGCAGGTCTTCACTGCTAAACCCCTCAGTGCCTTTGATAGCAGACTTCACAGGGTTAGAGATCGGCCAGATTTTGTCTAATGATTCACTAGTCTGAGAATTAGTAGTATTAGCTTAGAATTAATATTGTCCCTGTTTTTCAAATGATGACAGACTGAGAAATGATCTGCCCAGGATTATGTAGCTAGTGAGTGGCGGGGTCAGGGTTCACAGCCAGGTCAGCCTGAGCCCTGTGCATTAAATACTACCCAGAGGAGGGAGAGATTGACCCATAGACTTTCCTCTGGAGACTTCTCTTTGGTTCTATTGTCTTCTGTCCTGGTTAAGGCCTTCTGATCTCTGCTGGGGACCCCTGACATCTGGTGGTCTCCCACATTGTCATTGAATAATCTGTGTTAAAGACATGTCCCTCTAATAGTTCAACCAGAACTGGTTTCACAGTTGGTAGACTTTCCCCAGCTTCTAGAAAACCAGACATTCATACCTGTGATCTCAGTTACTTGGGATGCTGAGGAAGGAGGATCACAAGTTTAAGGCTAGCCTCAGCAACTTAGTGAGAGCTTATCTCAAAATAAAAAATAAAAGGACTGGGAAATGTAGTTTAGTGACAAAGCACCCCTGGGTTCAATCCCCAGTATTAAAAAAAAAAAAAAAAAGCAAGCAAGAAAAAATGGACCCCCAAAAAATAGCTGTGGGCTTTAGCTCACTGGTAAAGCACTTGCCTAGCATGCATGAGGCTCTGACTCCAATACCCAGTACTGGAGTTGAGGGGGAAGGTAGGGGTAGGAATCTAGGGTAAAGTGTGTGCTTAATATGCACTAGGCCCTGGGTTCAATCTCCAGCATCATGTTTTAAAAAAAAAAAAAGTAGAGCTGACCCAGGCCTCCTTCATGCTTGCAGATCAAAGGCTCGTGGTCCAGCAAGAGGGGCGGTGAGGCCTCTGTCAACCCCTACAGCCATAAAAGTATTATCACCAACTGCTGTGCTGTGCTCTGTGGGCCCCTACCTCCCAGGTAAGCCCAGGGTGCAGGAGAGAGGTCCCAGTGGAGGGAGGCTGTGTAGGTCCACAGATCCACGTCCTCACGGAGGTTCTGGACCTTGACAGACTCCTCCCTACACTAGACACCCTCTGCCCACTGTCCCATGCAGAATGCATTCCACATTTGTCACATAAAGAAATTTGTGCAAGTTTGTCATTTTTGGTCACATGAACTCTTTGTAGGAAAAAATTAAGTACAAAATATTAAGGACTATTAGATATTCTATATAATCCTACCCTCAGGGATGATCACAGGGACTGTTGTGGCCACACTTGAACAATGCTGCCTTTCCAGGTGGCACTGGGTGGGGTGTCTACCCTGCTGGGAAGTTCCCTGTCCATCTTGACACCAGGGGGCACCAGAGCTCCAGAACAGGAGTGAAATTGCTGAGGACACTGCTAGGACGAGACCTGCCTGCACGGTCCTCTGTTCTCCCCCATCCTTGCAGTGCTTGGTCCCATCCAGTACTCCTGTGACCTGTCCTGCATAGTGGGGAAGGGACAGCAGGAATTTCACAATTTCCAGATGCTTATGCCTTGCTTTTCCCTCACCTGCAGCTTGGCTTGTTAGCCAATCAGACAGGTGGGTGAGTTTGAATTAACAGTGGATAAATGTTGTGGCCAAAACTAGGTGTCCAGAGACAGAGAGGCCTTTCAGAGGGAGCACCTTAGCCCCAGACAGAGAGCAGCTTCCCTTTCCTCAGCCTTGCTAGGACCAGTCTTTCCCTGGCCAAGCGTTGACGCTGCCATCTAGCTCCTGGCCTGGAGCTTTGGCATTGGACGCAGTCCTCATGTATCATTGTGCCCTTGTGTTTTGGAAGCCTGATTGACCGGAGGGGATTCGTGCAGTCTGACACCGTGTTGCCCTCGCCCATCAGAAGTGATGAGCCAGCCTGTGGAGCCAAGCCAGATGCCAGCATGGTAGGAGGCCACCCTTGAATGCGGCTCAGTACTTGGTGCCTGCTGGCCTGTCCACCCCTCCGTATTCGCCTGCCGCCCTCCACACCTGCCAGGACCCTCCCCATTCCATCCAAGGGAAACAGAGCTGCCAAAGACTGGAGTCTTTTCGTATTTATTTTCCACTCTGCGTGGCTTTTCCTGAACCATTCCCTGGCTGAACCCTCTGCTCCCCAAACCCAGGTTCCCACAGCCTTGGGCCCTAGGTCTCAGCTGATCAGTGACAGGAATGATAGGAGAGCCAGAGCCTCAGGAGGCCACAGGGGACTATGTGAAGTCTCCGCCAGTGCCAGGGTGAGCCTGTGTGAGAGAGGGCGTGAGCTGAACGGGAAGCCTCCCAGGTGGGCCACTGCCTGGGCCTTGCTGAGCTGGGGCCTCAGGTGAAACAGGACTACTGAGCAGCAGCTCTGGACCTGAGACCACAGAGAGGAGGTATCAGTGGGCTGCTTTGGTGTGGGGCTCCTGCCTTCTCTTTATGATGATCATTGTTCTTTCTACTATTGGGGGTTTCGGTCTTTTGTTTGTTTGTTTGGAGTTGACCAATAGGATGGGGCTGGGGTTCCAGTGGGAAATGGGGGGGCAGCCAGCCAGGCAGCCAGAACCTCAGCTCCTGTAGAGTCCTGGGCAGCACAGTAGGAAGGGGGTCCTGACCCTTGCCCTGCCCGTGGAGGCTCTCTGAAGGGTCCCAGGCTGCCCTACTATGTGTCTCCCAAGTCAGGGCTGGGGGTAGACGGGTTATTCTCATGCTGGCAATACTTGAAATGGGTTTATTACTGCTGGGTATTTTGCACAATTTTATAGACCTCTTTTCTACATAGCCTTTTTTAAGTGGAAAAAGTAGTCAGTCATGTTGCTATCTGTGTAGTGGCCAGGTGAAGGGGTATCAGCAGGCTAGTTGGTTTTAATAAGTTTATTACAAGAGACCTTCTGGCTGTGAGTGCATGTGTGTGTGCGTGTGCTTGTGTGCTCTTGTATGAGTGTGGCTGACTCCCACATCCCCTGGGCTGCCCCTTTTCCTTGCTCCCCCCTTGGATTCAGGAGCAACTTAAGCCATGGGACAGGGAACATGCATTGGTCACAGGAGACCCCTGTCCTCCCACTGGGACTCAGACCCCATCCTCTTTTCCTCCTCTATGGACTTCAGACAGCCAGGGACTGGGGACTCTACCACCCATCTCTTGCCACTCAGCCCCCAGGTTAGGCTTCCAGCTAAGACCTGTCCAGACAGGCTGAGGCTGGGTGTGGTGGGTGGGGTGATGGCTTTGAGGAGTGGCCCCATTCATCCTAAAGCCACACCCCCTCCTCAGAGCTCTAAGTGTGGGACCCAGTGCCAGGGACGAGAGGACAAGGTGTTTCTGCCAGCTGGGGGCTTCCACCCAGAGAATAGGAAGGAAGGAGCAGGATGGGCCAAAAGGCCTGTGAAGGGTGACCTAAATCTGGGCCAGAAGCTCCGAGGATGTCCCTCCTGCTGGAAAATGTAGTTTCTTATCAAAATAGAGAATTACTGAGAGCTGGGGATATAGCTCAGTTGGTATAGTGCTTGCCTCGCAGGCACAGGGCCCTGGGTTCAATTCCTAGCACCACACAAAAAAAGAAAAAAGAATTATCCCCTAGCCTCCTCCTTGGCCCTTCAAGTGGGCTGAAGCCCTTGGAAAGTGACATAGGAAGTCACCGGATCTTGTCCTTCCTTGCTCCAGAGGCCAGAGTCACAGAACTGGAAAGTGGCCCCAGCAGAGGGCCCTTCTGGGAGAACCAGCTTCGCCCCAGCCTCAGGACCCGGGCCCTCATGCAGTGACCCTGGGAGGTGGGGAGGAAGCTGGCTGGAGGATGGGGCTCCCACCTGCCTTTTATTTAAGCCAGTATTCTTTGTTTCTGCTTGTAATAAAACTTTTGTTTTTAAGAGTTGATTTGCTTTGGTTTGGTTTTTGTTTGCTTTTCCTTTGCTCAGGCAGCTGGCAGCCCTGGGTTCGTTCTTGTCTTCCCTGGGGAGACAGAGAGAAAGGTCTGACTGAAGTTCCCCTCATGGAGCTCTGTCTGTGGGAGGCAGAGTAGAGGAGGCTGTGGCGAAGCCCTCCTGTCCCCTCTTCACCCCCTCCCCCTTCCCCTGCCTCAGAGGCTTGGAGCCCTCAGATGCTCCTCAGATGCTAAGGAAATGTTTGAGATGGTGGATTCCAGTTTGTGAGCAGAGCCTCCCTGGCACCCCCCAACCCCCGCCTGGGCAGTAGGGCCCAGCCAGACAACTCGTAACCCTGGCCCACCTCTCTGGTATCTCCCCCAGGAGGACACCTGTCAGGATTTTGCCATCTCCTGCACAGCCTGAGGGGAGCTAACAGGCCTCTTTGCAGAGGGTTAGCTGGTAAGACGTATCTCGCCGGCGGCCAGCACTGCCCGCTCCCCTCACACACCATTTCATCCTCACCGCATGCCTCGCCAACCCCATGGAGCCCATCCATCTGTCCGTGTGTGGTGCGGTGTGTGTGCTGGTGGTGGCAGGTCCCCAGGGCTCCCCTTGAGCGGAAGGATCTTAGTCCTGCCCTGGGCTGGGCTGAGAAAGTGACTTCTCAGAGCAGCTGTCCTGCTGGACAAGGAGGTGAAGGGTGAGGTTGGGGAGGATGCGGCACCTTCTCTGAGGTGCCTGGGCCTGTCACGGTGGTGTCCTGGTGTACAGGGGCCCTTGGTCACTAACACTGCTGGTCCTGGCTTTCTGTCCCTGCTGAGCTTTCTCTCACCTGCCTGTTTTCTCTCCTGCTTGGTTGCCTGCTGCCCAAGCCCTGGCCCTTCTCTGATGGAGAGGCAGGCGCTGTGGCAGCCCCTGTCCCCACCATGGGCCCCTTAGGTCCCCTCTCTCCTCCCATCCTGCTAACCCTCTCTCTTCTCCTTCTTTGCCGTCCTGCCCGGGATCTCCAGTGTGTGCAGGGGCTTAAGGACCTCCTGAGGACCGCTGCTCTCTGCCTCTCCAGGAGTGGCCTGGGGGGAGCCAGGCACCCGGCACCTCCACCTGCCTAACCTGTGGCCCACCTGCCACCATCTGTGCCTACAGGCTCTGCCCCCGCCTGCCCTACAGTGTGTGCTCTCTAGGGCCCCCAAGACGGGGCGGGGTTGGCCTCTGCCCCACCCCCCACTCCATGCTGGCCAGAGTGTAGGAAGCCATAATGCAGCCGTCAGCACAATACCTGTAACATGATGCTGAAACTCCCTCCCTTCCGCCCCTTCCTTCCCCTTCCCCAGATTTGTGAAGTGTCAAGACTCTTCAGGAATCTTGCCTTACAGCCTGCACCCCCCACCAAATCAGGCATAGCCATAGTCAAGCTGAGCAGGTTTCATAAGGAGCCGTCTGGGGTGTTGATGACGCTGCTGAACAAGTTTGGTGACTGTTCTAAGCACAACCAGATTGACACTGTTCCCACGGCCCCATCCCCTCCCCCAGTAGGTAGGATGCAAGGAGGGAGCCTGTATCCTTTGCCCCAGGCACTGAGGGATGGAGCTGGCTCTGCACAGCACCCTGTTCCTTAGAAGACCTAAAGGAAACCAGGCCAGGTGTAGGAAAACCAGCTGAGCCCAGGGCTGGGGGCTGCTTGTCTGCAACCTTTTATAACCAAAATAAAGATTCCCCTCTTCTTGCCATACCCTCGACTGTGCTGCTTTTTACTTTGGGGCTGTGGGGAATGCAGAACATTTGGCTGACCCTTACTTCCAGCTTTGTTCCAACCTGTCCCCAGTGCTCTGGAAACAGCAAAACCAGGAGGGAGGTGGGAAAAGTGGCCTACAGCCTCTGCTCTATCCCCCAGACTCATCACAATTCCAGAGACCTTGGAACTTTAGCTGACCTCTGAACTCTGAAAGGCCCCAGTCCAGACCAACACAGGAGTTAACTCCGGTCTGGAACTCACACCCCCTGAACTGAGCCCAGCCCAGTGAAACAGTCTCATGGAACCTTCCTCTCCCCAGCTGCTATCCCACATGGAGAGAGACACAGGCATGCACACCGTACCAACAGCCGAAAACTACTAAACCAGGCACAGTCTCGTAATCCCAGCAACTCACAGGAGGATCACAGGTCTGCCTCAGCAGCAACTTAGTGAGGCCCTATCTCAAAATAAAAAGTAAAATAAGGGCTGGAGGTGTAGGTTGGTGGCAAAGCACTCCTGGGTTCAATCCCAAGTACCAAATTAAATTACAAACTAATTACTGCTGTCATTTAGCAAGGGCTTGCCAAGTGCCAGGTCCCATTTTCTCACCGTAACCCAAGAAGATGTCGGCCTTTGTTCTGTTTGTCTTTAGTACTAAGGATTGAACCCTGGGATGCTTTACCACTGAGCTACATCCCCAGCCCTTATTTGACTTCATTTTGAGACAGAGACTCATTAAGTTGCTGAGGCTGGCCTTGAACTTTTCGATCTACCTGCCTCAGCCTTCCAAGTAGTTAGGATTATAGTTGCGTACCACCAGCGCCCAGCTGATTTCAGCCTTTTTACAGGTGAGGGAACTGAGACTCCAGGAAGGTGCAGGAGCTGCTTAAGGTCACCCAGCTGGCAAAGCACCAAATCCAGGTTTGGAACCTGGTCTCTGCCCCAAATGCTAACCCTTCTGCATACCCCAGGAATAGATGGGGTCTTGGAGAAGCCCTAAACTCTACTGGGGTTTGGAGCTGGTATGGGCCACCTCCTTGTACTAATGGGAAAGTTGAAGCCTAGGGGCAGGAAGGGACCTGTCCAAGGCCTTATAACAGAGCTGGAATGTAGTCCAACACCCTGACCTCATTCCATTCTCTTTCCATAAATTCCGCATTATCTCTAGACCAGACAGGAGATGTGGGGTACTTTGAGCCACAGTACCTTGAAGAGAAAAAGACTCATGACGGCTGAATCACTTAAAAGCAATCTAGGATCCATTCCTAAAGGCAACTAGTAGAGAGAGCCCTTACCTACATAACTGGACTCTTATTCACAACTAACCAGGAAAAGGTGTTAGAGCCTTCTCTGGTCACCTGTTTAATTTGATTATTGTAAAGACTGAGAAATTTACTTTGAAGTTCTTTCTGGAAGCTAACTAGAATCCCTCTAGTTGCAAACAGAAAACTCCATCTCTGTTCTCAGAGAAGGTAGATAGCAACTGGCTGCTGCTTTCTCAGTAGCACGGCTCTTCAAAGCCTGTTCCTACCAGCGAAGAAAGGACTGGTGAATATGGACCTGGGCCTTGAGTATACTGGTAGGATGGGATGCTCCAGAAGGGTGGGACGGTGGCAGGCAGGATGAGGAGAGCCCACTTGGGCTGCAGCCCCAGCTCCTGTCCTGCTGACTTCAGGCAGCTGATGTAGAGCTTTTGTGCCTGCTAGGTAGGGCCTGCTGCCTCCTGCCCGCCTGGGCTCCTTGGACTTGGGAAATGGAAGCTGGAGGCAAAGGGAGGTAACAGACAGGAACCTGAGTCAGGATCGACAGGCCAGAGCTGGCAGGAGGTGTCAGGCAGCCTGACTCCCAGATTCATCCCTGAGCCTCAACAGAGGAGAAGGGGGATGAGAGGGCTTCCTGTTGTCTGCTTGGGTGTACTGAGGGCATGGAACCTGTGCTATGACCACCAGGCCCCCTGGCTGAAGCATGGGAAGGGAATGCTTCCTCCTTGGATTTAGAAGAAACTCTGAAATTCCTAGGCCTGCCAGGCTCCCACTGTGCCTGGGATCCCCAGGTTTCCCCCAGAACTTGGGGAAGCCCAGGCTGGATGATAGTGCCAAAAGAAGGTCCTTAAGGGCCCAGGGCATGCTGAGACCAGAGGAGTGTCCTAGATGGATAGGAAGGAGGCAGTGCTGAGGGCCTCACCATGCATGGATCTGGAAAGGAAAGGCTCTGGGGAAAACTGCCCCCCGCACTCCCGCTTTGGACACCCACCTGGACAGGATCTGGTCTTCAACTAAGGGACCGATTTGGGGCCCTTCCTCATTTCATAGACCTTGGCTCTTGGTAGTGCTTGTGTGTATATGTTTGTAATAATAAAGTTGGCTGGCTTTTCACATAGTAATAGTTACCATCCACTCTACTAAGTGCTTTTCATTAACTAATTTAATCCTTACTAGCCTCATTTTACACCTGCGGGAACTGAAACTCAGAGGTTGTCATTTGGCCAAGGTAACCATGACTTGTGAGAATTTAACTCGGGCAGTTGATTCTAAAGATACTAGTTTCCTCTGTCTCATGGAAAACAGGACATATTAATACTTTGGAGATAATAAAAAATCAAAAGTCTGGGAGTCTGCCTGCTTAAAGACATTCTTTGTAAGTTGTATTCTAATGTAATTCCTTTCTATCATTTTCTGTCCAGAGCTGTGATTAGAGCAAAAGCCTTCCGGGTGTCAGGCCTAAATCCCTTCTGCTTTCTTGTAAACCCTATAACATTAGCCCACATAAGTCCCTACTTTTTCTTGTGGCAAAGAGGCAGATCTCAGCTCAATTCTCAGAATTCTGGCCTCCAGGTGGGCAAAGTGAGTGCTCAGACACTCAGAGAAGCTGGGGAGACACAGGCCTGTGAAGTGACCCTGGCTCAAGGATCAAACTAGCTGGATCCGAGAGGGGAGTTTTCACCTCGGAGCACCTCTGAGCTTGGGTAGGGCGGGGCGAAGAAGAAGCCGGCAGCCACTCTCATGGGATCACTGCCACACTCTTAGTTGATTCTTGGTGAAACCTGAAGACAAGGCCCCGACTTGCAATGACAGAAGTTGGCAAAGAGGAGTCTCCATCTCCAAGGCCTCTCTGCCTTTCTCAAGGGGTCAGGGTAGGGCTATGGTCAAGAGAAGGGACAGGGAAACTTCTGAAGATAAGCTGTTGGGGCGACATCACTCAGCTAGAACTGCGCCCCATAAAACAAAATGATATGTGTCATGCCATCTCCTTTCTCCTCAGCGCTGTCTCATCCCCAGGTTGCTGGCGTCCCCCCGGGGGACCAACTGGACTGAGCACCCCAGTGGCCTGCTTCCCAGCCTCTGACCGAAGGCAGTCTGAGTCAGGCAGGAAAGTGGGACAGCCAACCAGCGGGCCCCCCACCCTGGGTGAGCCTGGCTGATACATGATAGTAGGCAGCTCCAAGGGGGCAGGTGACCTGGCGTGGAGAGCCAGAGGGTAAGTCCTCAGACAAGTGGCAACAGGCCACCAACTTGAAAGGGAAAAAATTGTGCTGTGATGGGGAAGGTGTTGAAGGAACCTACTGGGTGACTAATTACAAAGGCTGGGCCGGAGCGTCAGAGGCCACTTGTTAAACACTTCATTAAGTGGCAACCTGAAAGCTGCCACCTATGCATTCTGGGAGCTCAGAGGGGACCTTGAGAGAGAGTGAGGACCAGGGGATGGGATGATTTTCAGGTAGACTCAGGAAGAAGCCTGGATCTCACTTTCAGGTAGAGGCTGACACTCACAGGTCAGAGGCGTCAATGGGAGAAAAGTCAAAGCGAGAAGGGTGTGGGGGAAGCATCTTAGGGAGTTGGTAGCTTTGTGACCTTGAGCAAATTTCACCCCTCTCTGGCACTTAGTGTTCCCATCTCTGTGGGCCTGTGCACATAGACAGATACTATGGGAATGAAGTTAGATCGGGGATGTGAAAGTGCTGGGGAAACTATAATTCTATGGAAATGAGCTATCTAACCTGAATCAAGGAGGGAACCGCATCCTCCTGCTTCTGGCTCACGGGGCTCTTCCTAGAGTGAACTAGCAGGTAGCTGAGGCCATTCTTAGCCCTAGAAGGATGCTGGGAAGGAGGATCTGATTCGGGAATGCAGGCCACTTCCTAATGTGGGCACTCTTGCATTGCAACCCCGAACAGCAGGAGGCAGCCTGGAGCCCCCATAGGTGCTTGCCCAGGTGGGGCCCACACCTGCATTTCTCCTGCTGACTGTCCTGATGACTCACTCACACATCCCAGCCCTTTTACCTTTAAGGAAGAGCCGGAAAGGGTGTGGGGAGAAATGGAGAAGGAGGCAGGTCCTGCGCCCCAGTCCCGCCCCTGCTCCTCCCCACCCTACCCTGGGCTAGGCCACCCAGCCAAAAGGCAGACCGAGAGTCGGAGAGGCACAGAGTCCAGCATTGGTCCCAAGGCAGCCAGTTAACCCGCCGCCAGTCTGTCTGTCCCCAGAGCCATGGAGAGAGCCAGTCTGATCCAGAAGGCTAAGCTGGCAGAGCAGGCCGAACGCTATGAGGACATGGCAGCCTTCATGAAGGGCGCGGTGGAAAAGGGTGAGGAGCTCTCCTGCGAAGAGAGAAACCTGCTCTCTGTGGCCTACAAGAACGTGGTGGGCGGCCAGAGGGCTGCCTGGAGGGTCCTGTCCAGCATTGAGCAGAAGGGCACGGAGGAAGGCTCTGAAGAGAAGGGCCCTGAGGTTCGGGAGTACCGGGAGAAGGTGGAGACCGAGCTCCGGGGTGTGTGCGACACCGTACTGGGCCTGCTGGACTCCCACCTTATCAAGGAGGCCGGGGAGGCCGAGAGCCGGGTTTTCTACCTGAAGATGAAGGGTGACTACTACCGCTACCTGGCTGAGGTGGCCACTGGTGACGATAAAAAACGCATCATCGACTCTGCCCGGTCAGCCTACCAGGAGGCCATGGACATCAGCAAGAAGGAGATGCCGCCCACCAACCCCATCCGCCTGGGCCTGGCCCTGAACTTTTCCGTCTTCCACTATGAGATTGCCAACAGCCCCGAGGAAGCCATCACTCTGGCCAAGACCACTTTTGACGAAGCCATGGCTGACCTGCACACCCTCAGCGAGGACTCCTACAAAGACAGCACCCTCATCATGCAGCTGCTGCGAGACAACTTGACCCTCTGGACAGCCGACAACGCCGGGGAAGAGGGTGTGGAGGCTCCCGAGGAGCCCCAGAGCTGAGCCTGCCTGCCACCTACCTGCAGCCCTGCCCTCCAGTCCCCAGCCCTCCAAAAGGACCAGTATGGGGCGGGAGGCCCTGCCCTTCCAAACCCTTTCCAGTGCTCTGCCCCGACTCAGAAAGCCTTGGAGGGAGCAGTGGAGCGGAGCCCACCGTGGGCTGGGGATCCACTCTTCATGCAGCTGTCAGGTGCTTCTAACCGCTGGTGGTCCCCCCCACCCCTGCTCTCTGCACCCTTTTCCCTCCCGACTCTACCCCTGACTGGGCTACCCCACCCGCGCTGTCTCTTAGGAATTGAGGAGTGTCCCACCCACCCCTGGCTGAGAATGGACTGTGTGGCAGAGGCCAGAGATGAGAGGAGAGAGAGTGTGTGACTGTGTGTGATTTGGAGAGCGAGAGCGCGAGAGAGAGAGAGACAGAGAGAGAGAGAGAGAAAGCATGTCTGCTGGGTGTGACCCTGTTTCCTCTCAATAAAGTTCCTGTGACACTCCTCCTGTCTTTTCTAGTCATTGGCCATGGGCTGGGAGAAGGACTGATTTTGGCCTTCTGGTTTAGGGCATGACATCCATTGGGGCTGGCTCGCTGAACAGAGACGGGGGCCGGTGACTCTAGGTGAGAGGCGGGGGTCCAGCTCTCACCGGAGGGGCCCCGAACTGGTCTGGTCTGGGGAGTCAGGTGAGCGCTGCTGAGGCTCCTCTGCCCAGCTGAGAAGATGAAAGGGTGCTGCGGGGCAGGGGAAAGAGAAGCTCAGATCTAGAAGAACCGGGAACCAGTAAGGTCCCAGGTGCGAGGTGTGAGGACAGCGCTGCGCACCCCAGACTCGAAAGCAGGGAGCCGTCCCCTCAATGCACAGATCTGAGGCAGGGGTATGGTGCCATTAAAAACCTAGATCTAAGAAGGGAACGCACCCAGCATATGGAGCTGGGGATAAAAGAAAACGCGAGGGCTAGCTGGGTGGGAAGGTCCGCGGGGAGCCCGGCGGGCGGAACCCCCAGCCTCCTAGCCCCGCAGGCAGCAACACGCCGAGACCCGCTGCAACCGAGCTCCCGCCCTCCTATGCAGCCGTGGACTGGAGGCGGGGCCTGGGGCCGCTCCCACCCAATCACAGGAGGGAGCCGCCCAGGGTCCCGCCCCGGTACCCTCCTGGCCAATCAGGGAGTGAACCGCGGAGCACAAGCAGCTAGTGCTTCAGCCGCGGTTCCTGCTCGGCAGACGCTCGACGAGCTGACTGACCGAGCGGCTTCCCAACCTCCCTCCGAGCGCCGAAGGGCGGTACTTTCCCGGTTTCACTTAGACAAGTTGCTACCTGCCTGGACCAAGAGCTCGGCTTCCTCAGAGCAGCGGGATCCGGCGAGGCCGAGCGCAAAACCTAGTCCCCGCCCTTTGAGTCACCCGTTCACCCGGCGGTGCCTGGGCCAGGGCTAGGCAGCAGGATCGACTGGAACAAAGCCACCAAGACGCCCCACCACACTTCAGAGGCAGCTCTGTACCAGTCTCCTGGAAGCTTGTGGCCCTGACTGGCTTTGCCACCTTGGAAAAGCCATTATGCTTCCGTGGGCCTCAGTTTCCCTTCTGTATCATAAGAGGCTTGAACTAAAGGCTCTCCAACTGATAAAAGCGAAAATGTGGGGTTCTGGAGTGAGGTTGCCTGGGCTTGGTTCCCAGCGCACTTTGCCCAAGCCTCTTGACCTCGCTTGCCTTTGGGTCCTCTTTAGTAAAGGGTTGGGAGTGGTGATTAAAAAACAGTACTTTCGAAACTCTTAAAGTTGCTGTGAAGTTTGAGAAAAGAAATGTGTGTAAATAGCTCAGGATATGTGCTCAACAAATGTTAGCTATTAATCCTTCCAACATCAGTGAGTCTAGGCTTTCTGCAGCATTTCTGGGCCCAGAGCAGAATAATCAGCCAGGGCCAGCACTGAAGAGCAGCTTTAATCCAAAGTAGACTGATTGCTTGCTTGCTTGCTGGACCCCGCAGAAATACAGGCCTGGCAGGATGAGGGAACTCAGTCCAGCCTCATCAGGTTCCCCAGAGTCCAAATTTGACCACATTCATGGGACTCAAATCTAAAAGGCTCTTGTCACAGTCCCTAATTCTACAGGGGATGCTTTGGTACATTGATACCTTCTGGATTTCCTGTTATCTCCCCTCCTTTCCTGGTGGCGTATTGAATTTCAAGGTTCCAAACCTGACAGAGACTCTGTGCTAGGGCAGGTGACTCCCCTTAGCGCTGGAGGTGACCTGATTTCTCTGACCAGACAGGTCTGGTGACTGTCTCTTAATGGTGTAGGTCCTGGGAAAGGAACGTCTTTCTTCTTTTCTCTCAGCCTCTGACTTTTCATCTTGGCTCTGGCCACTCATGGTTGCACTATATATGTGGGAAGAAATGATGTCAGGCGTGGTTGTGCGCACCTGTAATCCCAGAAGCTCTGGTACCAAAAAGAAAGAAAGAAATGAGCTGTCCTAAGGTAGTGTGTGGCTGTTGAAGGATTTTTTTTTTTTTTTTTTCCAAAAACAGCAAAAGCAGATGCTGTGGATCACCCAGTCAGACACTTACTAGGGCTATCTACAATGGTGTCAGACCTCTTTGTCTGTGACATATTTAAACACCACCACCAAAACCTCAACCAAACCAAAAATAAGATTTACTACCTTCTTTTCCTGGTCTATATTTGACATTTTGAAAATTTCAAGTCACGTATAATGGCACATACCTGTAATCCCAGCTATTTAGGAGGCTGAAGCAAGAGGATCACAAGTTCAAGACTAGCCTCAGCAACTTAGGCCCTACGCAGCTTAGTGAGACCCTGTCTCAAAATTAAAAAAATAAAAAGTGCTGGAGATATAGCACCCCTGGGTTCAATTCCTGGTACCAACAAATAAATAAATAAATAAAAACTTCAGTCCCACTGCTAATAGGTGCAGAGTGTTTTTGGTTTGGTTTGATACTGGGGATTGATCCCAGGGGTGCTTAACACTAAGCCATATCCCCAGCCCTTTTTGTTTTATTTTTAAATTTTGAGACAAGATCTCATTAAGTTGCTTAGGGCCTCACTAAATTGCTGAGGCTGGTCTGGAACTTGTGATCCTACTGCCTCAAGTCTCCTGAGTTGCAAAGATTATAGGCATGCACCACTATGTCTGGCAATACAGGGTTTCTTTTGGGGTGATAAAATGTCCTAATTTTAAATACTGTGGATAGTTGCACAATTTTGTGAATTATGAACTGAGCTGAACACTGTAAAAGGGTGAAATTTATGGTATGTCAGTTATTTCTTAATTGAAAAATCTGTCTAGCGGCTAGAGGTATAGCTTGGGTAGAGTGTTGCCTACCACGTGCAAATCCTTGGGCTCAATCCCCAGCAGTAATTAAAAAAAAAAAATCTGTCTTAGAAGGTAAAACAGATAAAGATGCCACATTCCATTGGAAATTTCATGGTGGCCATTCATTCCTTTCACTTGATCATGTTTTTTTAAAAACTTTTCCAAATTTCAAAACCATGTTACATCAAAATTTGACTAGCCACCTTCCCTTTCCCATTAACATATAAACAGAGACTTGGATATGCTGTTTTACCAATACAATACATTATGATTATGATTATGATTATTACTTATTTATGTACTTATTTACCATACTGAAAATTGAACCCAGGGTCTCATGCATATGAGACAAGTGCCCTGCCATTGAGCTACACCCTCAGCCCTAACTCCTTACATTTATGTAGATGCATTTATTTAATTATAATTTCACATCTACCTGATTCTACCTCTGGGTTTGCAGCTGTCCTGGGTTTATTTCTCTCCTAGAGAGTTCCCTAAAAATGGTAAGTGTGTCCCATTATTCCTTTCTTCCCACAGTGACTCCAGCAAAATTTGTACACAGAAGACAGAGCTGGAATTTAAAACCCTCTTAAGGCCTGGAGCCAGGTAAGTGCCAGATCCTCTATTATGGAAAAAGAGATAGTGCTGATCCTAAGATGAGACAGGGCTGTCTAGACAGAACCAGGCTCACAAAGATTCAAGCAACCCCAGGCCCATCCTTTCTACACTGCCAGATTCCCTCCAGAAATTTGAGACCCAGGGCTTGTGAAATTGTTACTACCCAAGAATTTGAGAAGTAACAGGGAAAATATGCGATCTAAAATTCTCTAGCAAAGGTAGTATTTTTTCTCTCCTATATAGTTACTTCAGAGAAAGAAATTCAAACTGGCTCAGTAGATCCAAAGGCATAGTTGATGAATGCCAACACTGCCTTCTTAGAACTAGGCAGGTACTTCAGGTAAGGCCAAGTCACTGAGGTCAGGCAGGCCACTGTGGTTCCTTCCAGAAAAAGCAAGGTACTCCTCCCAACTGCCAACACACACACACACACACACACACACACACACACACACACACACACACACTATTCAAATATCCCTTGCTTTTTAGGAAAACATTTCAGATGTTTGCACCAAGATTGCTCTTTTGACCATCAAAAAGAGCTGCCCCTTTCCAGCTCTTTACTAGAGATCAGAGATAAGAGCAGCTAGCATCATTTATATGTGCCAAGCAGTTTATACCTTAATCTTCACAGCAATGTATATGACCATGTTTTCTTCCCAGAAACTGAGGCTCAGAGCAGCTAAATCACCTAATAATCAAGATCACAAAACGGTGTGCTGGGAGGTGGAGGGGGCTGACTTCAGCCTCATGATCTTTAAGCAACTACAGCTATTTTCAAACTGTTTAGAGAGCGCTCTAGAAGCTGTCATGGGGCAGAAGCACAGGTTGTCTGGGTTTCCTATTTTCACACAACTTTGGCTAAAATAGCCACACATATGTCTGTTTTGTATATTGGAGTTTCATGAGTTAAAAATAAGTTTGAAAAGAACCACATCATGCTGTGATACCCTGCTTCTGTTTTGGACTTTCTAAGAATCAAGAAAGCCTTTTCTTATACTACTCTCAGTCTAATTCCACTCCAGAGCTTGGCAGAAATTGTCTTAAATTATTTTGCAGTGTACCAGTTTTCTGGCTCTCTCACCAAGTTTAAGTTTCCTTGGCCTGCTTCCATTTCCTGTTCCTTTAAATGCTTCACCCTGTTCACAGGTCCCACTCATCTCCACATCCCTGCTTTGCATGGGGTAGAGAAGGAAGGTTTCTGCAGGGCAGGTTCCCCTCCCCTTAGGACCCCCCAGCCTCACCTACTCACTGAGTCAGGAGCCAGGAATGTCTGTGGGGGCAGCAAACAGGTATGTCACCCTGGGGGTGCCAGAAGATGATTCATTTCTCGTCTCCACCCAATCTTCTTACAGCTCTGGGAAATTTAACTCTTTGCCTAGAGATAAGGGAAATCATGGACTCTCAAAAGCACGGAGGCTTCCAATCTGAGTGGCATAGCATTTAAAAATCAGATTAGGGTATCCAATAAACATTTATTATAAGGGAAGAATGGAAAGATGGAAAGAAGAAAAGGAAAAGAGGGAGGGAGGCAGATAGGAAGAAGGCAGGCATATTTTCTCTTTTATCCTCCACAGTGAAGCTGAAATCTCCTTGTCTGACTACAGTGGGGACTGACTTTTAGCTAAAATAGATTATTTGACCTCAGGTGTGACTTACAAATTGGGGGAAATCTTTCTCACATCCTGATCTCCCTTCCTTGCTATTTCTGTGACTCCATAAAGCAGTGTGGAGGTGCCAGAATTAAAATACTGGAAGAATTTAGAGGTGACAATCTAGTGTAAAGAGAAGCACCATGAGATATTTCTTGAGAATTGATGTTTATTTGGGATTTTAAAATTTTATTTAAAAATTTTTTAAAGACATGGTCTGAGCTGGGTGTAGTGGCACATGACTATAACTCCTAATGACTTGGGAGGCTGAGGCAGGATTGCAAGTTTAATACCAGCCTCAGCAACTAAGCAAGGCCCTAAGCAACTTAGTGACACCCTGTCTCAAAAGATAAAAAGGGCTGGGGATGTGACTCAGTGGTAACATACCCTGGATTCAATCCCCAGTACTGGGGAAGAAGGGGGAAAGACAGGGACAGGGTTTGGCTGTGTTACCTGGACTGTCATTGAACTCAGGCTCAAACAATCCTTCTGCTTCAGCCTCCCAAGTAGTTGGGACTACAAGCTTGTGCCACCATGCCCAGCTCTTTTTGGGATGTTTTTTAAGGGGCCTCTTATTTCCCTCTTCCACAACTACTTCGGAGTTTTGGAATGAGGGTAGAACTAAACCTTGCTGTGTATTCTCATCAGAGCATTTTATCAGTACTTATCTTTTTTGACCTCAGAGGTGCCGAATGCCCAGCCCATCCAGAACCCTTAGTCTTAGCCAACCTGAACACTTGGGCCTCTGGAGCTGTCTGGAGCTAGTTCCCTGGCAGGAAATTAAGGGATACAACCGGTGGGAAGTGAGACACATGGCTTCCCTCATCCTGGGTAGGCATGAAGCCACAGGAGATGTATGCTAATCTGGGGTTCTCTTTTCTAAACAGGACAGGAAGAGGGAGTGGGCAGCCCAGCCCAGATCAGGCTGGGTAAGGGCTTAATAGCCAGGGGTAAGAGAAGAGAAAAAAGATAAAGGAGAGGAGGGAGTCAGTAGAGGACTTAACAGTGTTGGGTGAGTCTGAAGTCATGCCCTCTCCATCAGGGTTTTTTGTTTTTTTTTTTTTTTTTTTTTGGTGGCACTGGGGACTGAACTCAGGGGCCCTTTACCACTGAACTACATCCCAAACCCTTTTTATTTTTTTGGTACTGGGGATTGAACTCAGGGGTACCTAACCTCTGAGTCACATCCCCAGCCCTTTTTCATATTTTGAGACAAGGTCTTGCTAAGTTACTTATGGCCTGGTTAGGTTGCTGAGGCTGGCTTTGAAACCTGCAATCCTCCTGCCTCAACCTCCCAAGTAGCTGGGATTACAGGAATGCATCTGGCCCTTTTTATTTTGAGACAGCGTCTTGTAAATTGCCCAGGCTGGCCTCAAACTTGTGATCCTCCTGTTTCAGTCTCTCCAAGTAGCTAGGATTATAGGTGTGCACCACCCCACCTGGCTCCCTCTCAGGATTCTTGAGAAAAGGACAGAAAACCCCTCAAATCTACCTTCCCTTTCTTCTTCCCACAGACCTTCACCGGATCAAACTTCTATTATCAGCCAACTGTTGGTGAGCATTTTGTTAATTGGTGCAGACTGGGTGTGCTTCAGCACTGTGGGCTTTAGGACTCCCTCCCTCCTAAGCCTCTTTGTCAAACTGGGAACCTTTCCAAGGACTATGATCCCTGGTGAGTTCTTCCAAATTTCACACTATCTTCGCAGTATTGGAGTCTCCACTTCAGAGTCAAGAAATGCACAGATTCTAATGGCGATTGTCAGCAGGGATATCAGGAAGGATGACTTAGTCAGTGAGACATAAAGTGGCACTCTCTTAGGAAGGATTTCAGTAATATGAATCCAGAACCTGGAATATGTGAGCTATTTTATTTGCAGGACTTTATTATAAGTTAAAAATCAGAAACTCAAAGATCAGGATACAAAGATGTTAATCACAGAAACAAAAACTTGGTATATTAGCCTTGTGTTGCTGTGACAAAATACCTGAGAAAGTCTACTCTGAGATTTACTTTGGCTTATGGTTTCAGAGGTTTTAGTCCATGGTTGGCTGCCTGCACTGTTCATGGGCCTGTGATGAGGCAGTACATCATGGCAGAGGAGTGTGGCAGAGCAAAGCTGTTTACCTCATGGTAGCCAGGAAGCAGAGAGAAAGGGAAGGGGCCCGTGGGCAACCACACCAAGAACCCACACCAAGAACTCCCTTCAACTGGGTGCCAACTCCTACAGTTTCCACCACCTTCCAAAAGTCCATTTAAATTATGAAGTCATAAATGGACCAATCCATGGATGAGATCAGAGTTCTCATAATTCAGTCACTTCCCAAAAGCCCCACCTCTGAACACTACTACAATGGGGATCAAGCCTTCAACCCATAATCCTTTGGGAGATACTTCATACCCAGCATAATACTTGGTAGTGACTTACAGGCTAACCATGGAAGTCTGGATAGGTAAACAAGGTTATAGCCATACCACCAAATATTACATACACATTAAAAAGGTTTTTATATATTTTTTAATTACATGGAATAGTGTAACACAAAAAAGTGGGATACAACTGGGTGTGGCAATCCCAGGTACTCAGGAAGCTGAGGTGAGAGGACTAGAAATCCCAGGCCAGCCTGGGCAACTTAGCAAGACCCTGTCTCAAAATAAAAAAGTGTGGGGATATAGCTCAGTAGCAGAGCACTTGCCTCAGCTTGCACAGGCCCTGGGTTTTATCCCCAGTACCAAAACAAACAAGCAAGCAAGCAAGCAAAGCAATTATAAAATATCCCACTTATATGTTATCACCCTTATGTATGTATAGTAAAATAAGACTGAAACAGTATATAATATGTACAACATTGAATCAGAAGTTTATTAATGGCTGGGCAAGGTGACCTGTATCTGCAATTTCAGCTACTTGGGAGGCCGACGCAGAAAGAAGGCAAGTTCCAGGCAAGCCTCAGCAACTTAGCCAAACTCTGTCTCAAAATAAAAAATAAAAAGGGTTGGGGATGTAGTTCAGTGGTAGGGAGCCTCTGGGTTCAATTCACAGCACAATCCCTGGCAAAAAAAGGAAAAAGAAAATTTATCATTAATTGTAAATACTAATGATTATTTCTGAAATAGGATTGTGGGTGACTTACTTTCTCTTTTCATTTTCCAAGTTTTTTTTTTTTTTTTTTTTTAACTTTTCACAATCAGGGAAAAAAAAAAAAATCCCTGCACATTTCACTCTGAATGAGCCTCACTGGGCACCCAGACACCTCTCCCTCTCCATACCCTGTTTTGCCTACCCCATTTCCTCAGTGCATGTACAAGGAACTGAAAATCATTTTTCTCAGAACTACATTTTTTTTAAAGAAAATTTTTTTAGTAGTAGATGGACACAATGTCTTTATTTTTGTGGTGCTGAGGATTAAACCCAGTGTCTCATGTATGCTAGGCAAGCACCCCAGCCTAGAAGCTACATTTATTGAGGAAGAAATATACTTGCTGATATACTGAGGCCTGAAAATAAGATTGTGGATTATTTCCATCCATCTCTCTCCATGACTAGAGAGAATAAAAGTGTAGGGACTTGGATATGAGGCCATAAGTTGTAAATGACGCCTTTTAGCCCCCACACCCTGGCTTGTTTTGGAGGGAGCTGGGGCTCTGATGGGTAAGCACTAAAACCCATGACCACAACTATTAGTACTGTTTAAAAAACACAGCACCCACCTCATGCCCTGATGAAGGACTTGCCAGCAGCCTGGGCGTCAGAATTCCTGGGCTCTAGGCTCCACAGGTGACTCATAGTCAGCCGCAGGCTGTGCCTCCTGGCCTCAGTTTCCCTGACTTGCTCTGTTGGTACTCCCCACCTACTGTGCAGGATATTAATAGAGGTGAGGTGCTTTGAACTCCTCAGATGAAAGAGGCCAGGGAGGGAGCACCTAGTTATTACCCCTCTAAGGTCAGGCGTGGGAGCTGAGGCTCTGCTTTCATACTGTTCCAGCTACAGGAGTCTCCTCATAGCCCCCCACTCTTCTGCTTTCAGCTCTAGGTACCAAAACTGGGAAGGCAAGATCAGTTGCCTGTTTTAATGCCAATTCAGAATAGATTTTCCTAAACTGAATTATCCAACTGTTCAAACCACCAGTGACCTATCTTTTCCTTGACTTTCGATTTAGCAGTATTAAATCATTTATAGATGCTTAGATTCTTTTTCATGTTTGGCCACAAACACGAAACCATTAGATAAGTGGTTATCTAATTCGTCCCCTTTGAAGTCTGGGGATTGAACATGGGTCCTCACACATGCTAGGCAAGTGTTCTACCACTGAGTTACGTTCCAGTTCAAAGGCTGCAACTATCAATATCGAAGGAGAGACATACACAATTCAGTCAGAAAAGTGGAAGACAGCAAGGCTGACTGAAGTTCCAGCTCATCTTTCTGTTTTCTCCTTGTAAAATGGGTAATGGTTTAGTGAGAGTCCCTGCTTTGTCAGTCTCCAGGGATTGCCGTGAGAACCACAGGAGAATGTGTGTGGAAGCACTTCGTAAAATGTCAAATTATTCATAGATGTTAACTAGCTTGAAGACCTACAAATGAGACTTCTGGTACAACCTTCCCTAGGCTGAGTCCCCTCGAGCCTCCAGGTTACAACCACAAAAATAAATCTTGGGTGCCACCTACTGGTTGAAAACATGAATCGCATTCTCAGCCAGCAGTAAGAATAGCAAAGGAAGCACACAAAACTATTTCCTAGCTTCCAACCATCTTAATTTTTATATGCCATCATAACAATTTTTTTTTTTTTTGTACTGGGGGCGTTAAACTCAGGGGCACTTTACCACTGAGTTGCATACCCAGAGTTGTTTTGTTTTTTTTTTTTTAATTTTGAGATAGGGTCTCGCTAAGTTGCTGAGGCTGGCCTAAAACTTGCAATCCTCCCGCTTTAGCCTCCCAAATTGCTGGGATTACAGGTGTGTGCCACTGGCTATTATTTTTATTTAAACAACTCGCTTTGCGTACATTTTTCATATCTGAAGCAAACAATCTTTCAAACTTTAAAAAAATTTTTTTAGTTATAGATGAACAAAATATTTTATTTAATTTTTTAGTTTAGTAGATGGACACAATGTATTTACTTATTTATGTGGTGCTCAGAATTGAGCCCAGTGCTCTACCCATGCAAGGCAAGTGCTCTACCACTGAGCCACAATCCCAGCCCCTCAAACTTTTGACTAGCTAACACTTGCCAAAAATAGAGTAAAATCATGAAATAAATGCAACGGAAATTAAAAACATTAAGGTCTAGTCAGGAAGTGTCACCTGTGAGGGTTTGAGTGCGAGGCTGTTAAAACTGAAGACTGACTGAAGCATGTGACTGGGGAGTAGGTGTCAGTCCTCTAGTGTGACAGATCCTCTGGGAAACACTGACCGGTATGAAAAAAGAGGAGCCTCTGGAGGGTCCTTTGTTCTGCCCCAATTCCCTGAAGGACTGAAGAAAAGTTTGGAAGCCACAAAAAGTAGAAAACAGAATCCATTATAGTGCATTTTTCATCACAGCCCAAGTGGAGCCAGTGCTCAGCTTCCTGGTGGTAACTTCTGGTGTGGCAGGGCACAGAGCTCCAGGGCATCACTGAGGGCACTGCAGGTGCTCTGCTCTTTGCCATGCTGGCTTTTTGTCCAGAAGTCCTCTGTAGAGCTGAGTGTCCCCTTGCCAGCTGGGAGGTCCTGCTCCTGGGTCTGCAGCCGCTGAGCTGTCCGCGGCTGCTTACCAGGAACCTCTGCTTCCCCAGTACTGGATCATGCATCCTGGGCCCACTTGTTGTTACAGCTGCATGGCTTCTTGTTCCACTGACTGGTCTGAGGGTGCCAGGTACTTCTCCTGGATGCCCAGAGTGCTGAGGAAGGGTGAGTCAAGGCTGACAGTAGGCAGAGGATAGAGGACTGGTCTGGGCAGCATCTAATCTCTACTGGTGCCCACCCTCAACCATGTCTAGCAGACTCCTCCCATCCCTCTCTCTCCTCATAAATGTAGTATCAGGTCACAGGTAAAAGGGACCAATTGTGTCTGAGAAGCCTCCAAACATCCAGATGTAAAAGTGTCTATAGTTGCTTCTTCCCCACACAGCTAAAGATCAAAGAACGAGAGAGTGCTAACCTTCCAGCTTTGTTATGGCACATACTACGCAGCCAGAGAGAAGGGGTACAAAGAGAGAAGGGGTACAAATCCTGATTTCTGCCATTCCCTTTTCCTTTTTTTTTTTTTTAATTTTTAAAATATTTTTTTCTTTTAGTTGTCAATGGATCTTTTATTTATTTAATTAATTAATTTTTATGTGGTGCCGAGAATGGAACCCAGTGCCTCACACATGCCAAGCAAGTGCTCTGCCACTGAGCCACAACCCCAGCCCTTGCCATTCCCCTTTTCTTCTCTTTAAAATATCCCTTGAAAGCTGTTGTGAGGATCAAATGGAGACTGTGAATATGAAGTTCCTAGGAAACTTCTGGAAAAGAACTTACGGCGGCTCAAAGAAAATGATGCATTTCTGCTTGGGTGCAGAAAGTGGCTGCATGCGTGAAGCAGCTCCTTAGTCCTGTCATCAAGGACTGCTCACTTTACTGCCATAATGAATGAATGAATGAATTTTTTGAGACAGGGTCTCACAATGTTGCCAGGGCTGGGCTTGAATTTGCATTCCTTCAGCCTTAATCTCCTAAGTAGCTGGGTTTACTGGTGTGTGGCACTATGCCCAGCTTACTGCCATCATTTATAACTCATCTACCCTTGTGTTTTGTTTCCTACAAGTAAAATGGCCTCAATAAGTGATGGCTAGAATTACTTTCTTCTATACCTATGAACTCTGGAGCCCTCTTTGTCTCTAGGATCCTATGTAGATGCTGAATCTCTCAGACCATGGCCTCTGTGACCTGGGGCACATCCCCACTGGACAATAATCCAGTTCCAAAGGTCTAGCTGTCTCTTAGACAGCTCTGGACATTCAATGGTCCCCTCAAACACAGCACATCTGCTAGCTCCCATCCCTTCAAATGACAAACTTGCCCCCTCCTTTTGTGTGTGTGGGGATACTAGGAAGTGAATCCACAGGTGCTGAATCTCTGAGCCACATCCCCAACCCTTATTTTTTAATTTTAAGATGGGGTCTTGCTAAGTTGCCCAGGCTTGCCTCGAACCTGGCAGTCCTCCTGCCTCAGCCTCCCAAGTTGCTGGATTACAGGTGTGCATCACCACACCTACCCACCCTCCTCCTCCTCTTCATCTCAGTAACTAGCACATCCTACAGTCTAAGCCAGAAACTTGGGGGTCCAACTCTTACAGCCTATCTCATATTTTTCCAATCCATACCCTTCTTTCTCTTCTCACTATGGATATTTCACCTTCTCTCACCTCGCAAGATTGTAAAACCTCTCCTATCCATAATCGCATCCCTTAACGCATCCCTTAACTGCATTTTCCATGCTTGGAGGAGCTTATCTAAAAGGTGCATCTGATGGGTCATAGCTTATTCAACAGTACTAACCGAATGCTGGCTCCCTGCCCTGAGCTGAAGTCCACACTCTAGTGGAATATTCAAGCCCTCCACTGCCAGTCCTGCCCACCACTCTCCCCCACCCCAGCATCTCCCTTGCCCCACTTCATATGCAACACACCAGGCACACTGAACCCTTTTGCACTTTTCTCCACTGATCAAGTGCCCTTTCATTTCTAGGCCTCTGTATCTGCCACACTTCCAGTCAGTGTCCTCCCTTGTTCTGAGTACAGCCAACCCTGAAGCATTCTAGGGACCAATCTTTGCATGTAAGAAAGAGAGTCACCAGAGAGCCAACTGGTCACCACCAGGGTGGTGATGGCACCCCCCCGTGACCATTCCTGCACCCCATGCTTTACCCTCTGACGTAGCCAGGAAGCAGGTGAGGCTACGGAGCAAGGATACGAGGAGAAATGGAAGTCAGCTCCCACTGCGGCAGACATCATGGCCTCCAGGCTTCGCTGCTCTTGGATCCCAAAACAGTAGCCATTGGCCTTATCCACAGCCTGTAGGACCCGCTGGATGCTGTCCTTGTCCTGAGCAGGGAGGATAAATAACTCAGTGAAAGAGAGGTATGCAGAATTGAGGCTACACCAAACTGCCTACAACCTCCAAACACACCCTCCTCATTCCCACCTCATAATGCCCTTGTGCATGTAGCTTCCTTGGCCTGGAGTAGTTCTGTGTGTCCCAGAGACCTGTCTAAATCCCATCTTTCCTGACTACCAACCTACTCAGATCAGAACAGATAAGCTCCTCTGCACACTCAGTCCACTGGGTTTATTCCAGTCACCTGGGAGGCTGAGGCAGGAGGATCACAAGTTTGAGGCCAGCCTCAGCAACTCAGTAAGACTCTGTCTCCAAAATAAAAAAAGAAGCCAGGTGCTATGGCACATGCTATAATCCCCAGTAATTCTGGAAACAGGAGATTTGCAAGTTTAAGGTCAGCCTCAACCGTTTAGCAGGACCCTCAGAAACTTAGCAAGACCTTGTCTCAAAATAAAAATAAAAGGGACTGGTGATGTAGCTGAGGCCTGGGTTCAATCCCCAGTAACTATCACAAACACACCGCCCCCGACCAAGAAAAAAAAAAAAAAAAGGAAAAAACACGTTAGTTCACGTCTACCAACTGCAAAGGAACCTAACATGCACCTGTGTCTCCTATGTATCTTTGCAGAAGGCAAGGTGAGAGGCACAAGGGTTGAATACTGCTTTGCAACATAGTTACCCAGATGAATGGGCCTAACATGCTTGTTCCTGGTCAAGTCCCTTGTTGATAACTTTCTGCACTCATCCATTTTCACACTGAGGAGAAAACACGTAGAGGATCCCAGTGATAGGGCAAAAGTTTTAGTCTGCCTTTTTTACTGGAATCCTGCTCAATACAGGCCCTGGTACAGAATGCAAGTGAGTCCAAAGATAGACCCAGGACAGAGACCACTGCTTAAGCTCTGAAAGCTTTATACACCCTTGGCTAATGAATCCCAGGCATGTCAGAGCCTATGGCCAAGGGGAAGAGAGGTCTCTAAGTACCAGTACCTGGATGTTCAGAGGGATGAAGGAAACCAGGCTGTAGTCTTCGATGAGCTGCACCAGTTTCTCGTTGAGCTGGCGGGTAATGGCGGAAGAAAGGGTCAGAAGCCAGGTGGTCAAGCAAATAGGAGAGGTCAAGGACCTCTGTGTAGTAGTCCAGGTTGAAAGCTAAGGGAGAAGAAACCAGGTTTCAAGGAGCAGCCAGCATCAGGCTAAAGACCTGAGGACTGGAAAGCTGAGGATGTAGCTTGGTGGTAAAATAGGCATTTAGTAAGCATGAGGCCCTGGGTTCCAACACCCAATGGGGGCAAAAAAAAAAAAAAAGGTCATGATATATGGGCTGTGAGTGTAGCTCAGGGATAGTGTTCTTGCCTAACATGTGCAAGGCTCTGGACTTGATCCCAGTACTGCCAAAAAAAAACAAGAAAAAAAAAACCCTGAGGACTGGACAGACATATTTTTCTTCAAATACTTGTTGCTGCAGCAAAATGAAGTTAATAAGAAATACCTGGTTTCACCAGCTGGCTCTCCCATTTCCTATGGATAGGTCGCCATCTTGTGGGACCACTGCAAGGATTAAATGCTATAAGCCTCGGCACCTGGGTACACAGAACTGCCTGATTAATGGCAGTAAATAAATGACCATTTCAAACAGGTATTGAGAACCATGCTCAATCCCTGCCTCATGAAGCTCAGCCAGGTAGGACCTCCAGGACCTGGAACACATACTGCAAGGACTCTGTAAGTGCTGGTCAAATTGAATTACTGCTACATTTTAGCAGCATGGCCTCTTGGGTAAGTCACTTCCCTTTCTAAGACAGTTCTTTCTTTTTTTTTTTATTTATATTTTTAAAATTTTTTTCTTAGTTGTAGATGAACAAAATATTTATTTTTACATGGTGCTGAGGATTGAACCCAGTGCCCCACACGTGCAAGGCAAGCGCTGTAACATGAGCTACAGCCCCAGCCCCTAAGACAGTTCCTTCTTAATGTAAAATGAGGAGATGCTCTGAGGTCCCTGGTTCGGCTCTATGAATAACTTCCTACTGAAAGAAGGAAAGTAGGTTTTCCTATACTGCCCATTCTGCCCAGAAAAGTCTCGCTCCTTGGCAAGGACTATCCTAAGGTGAGATGAGGTGGCTCCTCTCAGGTGCTGACATCCCTTCATGTCTTAAGTAGCAGTTAGCTTCCCTGAACGAAGTCAATGTCTTATCACTACCCCAACAACCTCCCTCCCTAATCATGTACTGATCATTTTAGCTTTTCTTCTGTAAGTTCCTTTATGGCTGGAGATGCTATTTAGAGAACCAACACCTTAGGTACAACAAAGCACTAATTTGCAGGAGAAAAATGCTGGCCTTTAGGACCCGAAACAATAGACTGCCTGGAACCAATCTATTTCTCCGTCCAAATTCCCCCCACCTCATGCCTGTCCCTCACCCCCTGTGTCTCTGCCATGTGAGGATAACACCGTAACATGGCTATCCACAAGCCAGGAGCAGGCTCTCACCAAACCTTGGATCTCAGCCTCCGAATCTGAGAAATAAATGTTTGCTGTTTTACACCACATGGTTAATGGTATTTTGGTTAGTGCAGCCCAAACCAAGACAAAGCCTTTACCCCTACTGGACCCTCTGCCTAGAACAGTCCTCCTTCAGTTGGCTCTTCACCATTTAGGTGTCAGCTCAGATGTCACTGCCTAAGAGCACTAAGGCATTCTTCACTCCCAGCCACTCCCTGTCATATCACCATGTTCCTTCACACATCACCATGTGTAGCTCTCTTATCTCCAAAATCTACAATAGCATGTGGCACAAGATAAAATGGGCAGGTGTCAGGACCTGCTACAGCTGCTACTATGCATTGGTCCTGGAGGCAGTGCCCTTCAGCTGAGATCTATTCCTCACTCCAGCCCAGTTGCTGCCCAACTCCTTGCCAACCCAAAATAGGAACTCTTACCCAGCTTCCCATAATGCTCGATGAGGTCCATCTTGGAGGAGGAGGTTGACGTGTGGCAGCTCCACATGCAACATGGTGGCCAGAGAGGTACACAGTACCGAGATGAACTTGGCTGGGTCTGTGCAGTAGTGAGAATCCACAAGATGGACAGCTGTCAGCTGGGAGGGGAAGAGACAGGGTGTGACCGAGGGAGGCAGGGAACATTTTGGCCTGTTCCCTCATCATATTAGAAGCTTGAGGACAGACTGTAAGCCTTCTCCAATAGTGTCCTCCTGGTTCCCATTTTGTTCTAACAACCATCCTCATGTCCTTCTCCCAGAAGATATGGAGGCACATTTTCTCTTTCTCTGTTCGCAATATTTGGGATTGAACCCAGGGATGGTTTGCCACTGAGCTACACCCACAGTCCTTTTAATTGATTTTGAAACAAGGTCACACTAAGTTTCGAGTCTGGCCTTGAACCTGCAATCTTCCTGCCTCAGCCTTGTGAGTGGCTGGGATTACAGGCATCCTTGACTGTCTTTTTTCTTTATAAAATGCCTGGCACAGAGCTCTAAGTGGACAACAAATTCAAATCCCACTACATCTAACTTCATACTTTTCACTTTTCTTTTGCCCACCAACTTGCGACAGTTACCGTGCCACTTTATACATAACCCCTTCCATATTTCCCAAAGTGTTCAAACTGGATAGTAACACATCGGTTTTACAGGTAAAAAAACTGAAGTTCAAAGAGATGATATCCAAAACACACAGCAAGTCAGTGGCAGAGACAAAACTGGAACTCACAACTGTTTTTTTTCCAAAGCAAACCTGCCCCTGGCTCACTGTGTGATCGTGAGGGCGTGACACCTGTCCCCCCGTCTCAGTTGCTCACCTGCAAAATGGACCTGCCCAACCGAGACGCACCCTGAGGTCCCACTGAGCCACTGAGAGATAGATGCTGCGATAGGGCGGCCATGGTGCGTGCAGAGCTCCACCTGGCCTGGGCAGTCGAAGAGGAAGTAGTGGCCGCGGAGGGGGTCAAGCTTGGCCCGCAGCCAGTCCAAGTTGGCCTCCAGGTATTCCATGCAGTAAAGTAGGCCGCCGTTGGGTCCCAGCCTCAGCGCATCCATCACATCGCCCAGTCCCACCAGCTCGCCCACGTCCACAGCGCACTCGTAAGGCAGCCCTTCGTTGGCCGGGTCCAAGTTCACCACTGCCACGCGCCGGCCCAGCGCGCGCAGGAACTCACTCATGCCCAGGCAGTACGTGGTCTTTCCTGAGCCGGGAGGGCCGATCACCGCCTGCCCGAAGGCCGTGGCCGGAGCGGCTCCCGCCATGGGCAGAACGTGGACCAGAACCGAACAGGTGAGCCCAACGGGAAAACAGGGCGGACAGCCGCACGGGAGATGACGACGGGGGGAGACCACCGGCGTGCTTTTCGCAGGGGATGACGACCGCGACCCGAAAACCGGCGCCAGGAAAGGGAACCAAACGGGCCGGCATTGATGGCTCCAGCTCCCGACTTCCGGATGGCGTCAGAAGCAGCGGGTCGGGGAGAGGAAGTCCCGCCCCACGGCAGTGACGCTACCGGACTGGGCGTGGCCACGGGACGGCCTTTCTCCGTGGAAGCGTGGGACTCCTTCGGGACTCCACCAGCCAGACCGCCTCAGTCCCGGTCCTCCGACTTTTCCCAGCCCGAATTAGGAGAGAAAGCGTCGTCCGGTCACAGACCTCTTTATTCTCCCCTTACGTCGCAGGCCCGGCCACCTCCCGCGGGCTCTCTGTTGCTGGGCCGCAGCCAGAGAGGGCACAGGCGGTGAAGGGTCCCGCCCAAGACCTTCTCTTCCAGGAACCACAAATCCTCTCCTTTTCGTCCTTTTGCCCGCTCTCTGTCCTCCAAGGAGGCGTCCTTCAGACCCCCAGGGAAGACTGTGCTGATGGTCTCAGGCAGTCAGAGCAAGGTACTGAGCAAGCCCAAACAGGGACTAGGAGTAGGAGACTTACGAGGAAAGGTCATTAAGCCCTAATATCCAAGGAATGGGGGCTGTAAAAATGCCCTTGAGGTAGAGAAACGGCAGGCAGCCGGGGGCTGCTGATCCCAGATTCCTTTCTGCTTCAGTAGTAGACAAGGCCCAGGCAGAGGGCTGTCATCCTGCAAGGAAGTCTCCAACTCTCACTTAGGCTCTGAGGAGCTCTCCAAGGCACAGGTGGAACCCCTCACAAAGGCCATGTCTGTCCGAAACTTCATGCTGGTGGGTGGCTGACGTCGGAGCAGTGATTCCCTCTGGTCCTGGGGTAGAGGCTCATCATATATGGTGGAGATGAGTCCCAAGCCAGTTCTACGGGGCCTCTTCTGTTGTCCGAATGGCTGCAGCTTCTCTCCATGGTACCTGGAAAGTTTTCAATAAGAGCGCGGCTCTCTCTCTCTGAAAACTCAGGAAAGGGGTTGGAAAAGGAGAGGGAAATCGCCACTACATATCTGTGTCAAAGACAGATTGCCTTTTTTTTTTAAGTGGGTTCTCTTAATTCTTTTTTTTTTTTAATTTTATATATGTGTGTGTGTATATATATAAATATGTGTATAAATATATTTTTGTTCATGGACCTTTATTTTATTCATTTATTATATGCGGTGCTGAGAATCTAACCCATTCCTTCACACATGCTAGGCAAGCGCTCTACCACTGAACCACAATCCCAGCCCCACTGTGCTGGGGATCCAACCCAGAGCTTTGTGCATGCCAGGCAAGCATTCTACCACTGAGCCACATCCAGCCCTAAAGACAGAACTTTAAATCTGGAATTTTGCTCTCTAGCCTCCAGATCTGTCGGTGCCAGCAACCTTCTATCACATCACTACAGATTCCCTAAAGTTCTCAAGTCCAAACTCAAACTAAAAGGAAAAACTCTCCCAGGGGATCAATGACTACATAGGGCTTGGTCTAAAATAAAAATGAATAGGGCCAGATCCACTTTTTCCTTCTAATTCTGCTTTGAAGTTCATCCCCTAGGAGTACCCAGCACCTATCCCAAAACTACTGGAAAGAGGAAAACCAGGTCACAGCAGAAGGCTGCTGGCTGGGTACCTGGGAAGTCCTCAAGCCACACTTACCCCAATCCATGCTTGCATCTGGGATGCTGGCCATCACCATCCAAGGCCTCAGGTACCCCCGAGCATCTGCTGCCCAGGCCCTGGCCCTCTGCCCACCCCTGCCGCTCCATCACCCTCCGGCCAATGCCCTGCAGAGGGAAGGGACAAGACTCAAGAAATGGGGCTCCTTCCTGGGGCATGGGGATTGGGGATGGGAGAAGGAATAGAGATAAAGAAGGAAAAGAGAAGGGCCAATGGACCAGGCAGTGTTTACTCACCTTGGTGTGGCGCTCAAAGGTGCCGACCTGGTGTTCAGTCACAGAGCCATGTTCCTGGCCATCTCGGAGTCTCTGTTCTAGACGCATTCGCACAGAGTCTCGGGCGTCCTTGTCTCCACCATCTGAGGAACCAGAACTGAGTTTGCAGAAAGGTCCTTCTCAGTGGAGGGGAGGGGAGGGAGCAGGTTTCTAGGATCCCCTCACAAGACTTATTGATGTATTTTCTTGGTATCCTATATATTTCCTTCTCTCTCTCTCATTAGAGGGAGCTTGCCAAGAGTAGGAACCATGGCTCTCCTCATCATACAGATAAAGAAACTTTGGAGCAGAAAACTCACAGAGTCAACATAAGACAGAGATGAAATCAGAACCCAGGTCTCACCCCAGTCCCAGATCAATTTTCACTCTAGAGCTATGCTCTGACCAGGGCCTGAGTAACTGATTATCCCACTCCACCAGGACCTACCATCACACTTGGACCTCCCTGAGGACTGTCCTCACATGTCCTTTCTCCTCACACAGAAAGAAAAAAGGATTTGATCACAACCAACACTTAATATACTCAACTACAGATGGCAAGTGTAGTCAGCCCTCTGCATCTCTGGATGCAACCAAGCATGGATTGAAAATACTCTGGGAGGGGGCTGGGGAGATAGCTCAGTCGGTAGAGTGCTTGCTTGCCTTGCAAGCACAAGGCCCTGGGTTCGATCCCCAGCACCCAAAAAAAAAAAAAGAAAAGAAAATACTCTGGGGAAAAAAAGTGCATCTATACTGAACACACGCAGACTTTTTCCTTGTCGTTATTTTCCAAACAATACATTATAATATTTATATAGCATTTACATTGTATTCAGTATTAAGATACCTGGAGATGACTTTTTTTTTTTTTTTTTTTTTTTTGCGGTGCTGGGGATTGAACCAGGGCCTTGTGCTTGCAAGACAAGCACTCTGCCAACTGAGCTATATCCCCAGCCCTGACTTTGTTTTTTTAAAGAGATAATTTAAAGTATTCCAAAGGATGTGTGTGGGCTGTAAGCAAATACTGTGCCATTTTAGTACATACGGGACATGAGTATCTGCAGATTTTGATATCTGTGAGGATCCTGGAACCAATCCCTTTGAGGACAGCAAAGGACAAGGGAGCTGGTCTCCTGTCTCAGTCTGCTAAGCTCATCTGGCAAAGTGTCACCCCAGGGCCAGGACAACAGTTCCACCTCCCTTGCCACCCCTTGCCCCGTACCTCTGTCATAGTACACACTCATGTCCACATCCCAATCGTCAGCTGTCTGTTCATCAAAGTCTGCAGAGATAGAAAAGCATTCAGCAGTGAGTTAAGGACTGCCAGTTCTGTTGAGAGCTAACCCTAGAGTCAGACACATGTTCTAGAACCTGGGCTTTTGTTTGTATTTTCGGGTCTCTCCTCTGGGAAGGTAATTCAGAATTGGAGTTGAGGCATTTTTCTGCCCATCCCACTGATCCCCTCTCCAAAAAGGGATGATGATTCTCTCATACACAATAAAAGTAAGTCTATTCCCTAGCTTTTTGTTTGGGATCAATCAGGGAATCCACCAAGTGGAACCAAGAACCTTGAAAGAGTAAATAGTCCTCACCATGCCCTTGCCTGGGTACCAGCCTCCTATAATTTGGAGCTTGTTTCTCTCCCCAAAACTCATGTGTGAAAATTAGCTCAATCCCCAGCTTGGTCTTACTGGAAGGTGATGGAAACTTGTAAGGGTAGAGGGCCTATGGCACAGTGGCATGTGCCTATAGTCACAGCTACACAGGAGGCTGAGGCAGGGAGATCACCTGAGCCCAGGAGATTGAGACCAGCCTAGCAACACAGGGAAACCCTATCTCAAAAAAAAAAGAAATGGGGCCTAGTGAGAGGTTTTTAGGTTATCTGGGGTGTGCCCTCAAAGGGAACTGAGACACCCTGGTCTCTTCTTTGCATCCCAGCCATGAGGTGAATGGGCTTGCTGCACTATGTGCTTCTCTGTCAGTGTGCTGCCTCACCACAGCACTCCCCTCCAAAAAAAATGACAAGGTCAACTGACCTTGTGAGCCAAAATAAACCTTTTCTCTCTAGAAGCTCATATCTCAGATGCTTGTTATAGTGACAAGAAGCTGACTAATACCCCCTTACCTCCTTCTTCTCCTGCCAGAACTGGGCATCTGTGTAGAATACCAGGCCAGAGCCACCCTTTTCCCATTTAAGCTCAATCTCCTCCTCAAAGAGCCGTTCAGTGGTACGTTCCTGCCTGGTCACGTCTTCATGTAGTGCTTCATGTCGTTCCCATTCCTCACCCCGGTCATCATCCTGGAAAAAAGCAGGAAGAGGTGACCTACCCATACAACTTCCTGACCTCAAGTTCCATCCCTAGAGCTGGGCATGGTGGCACATGCCTGTAATCCCAGCAGCTTGGGAGGCTGAGGCAGGAGATCAGGAGTTCAAAGCCAGCCTTAGCAACAATATATGTATGTATGCATACATATATACACATATATACATACATACGTATATAGATACATACACAAATATGTGTGTGTGTGTATATATACACATGTGCATGCACCTATGAATTTGCATGCATATGTGTAGTGTGTGTGAATATACACATACATATATGTACATGCAAATCCAGTTTACAGTCAACGTCAGGGAGTTCTCATACTCCTTGGAAGCCTCCTGCGGACCCCAGGTTGAGAACCCTTGTAATACAGGACTGAAACACGATATTATTAATGCTCTGGCCTCTTCAAGCTGCAAACAAGGACAGGGTGGCATTCTGTACTCATCATCTGAGTGAGACTCCTCTTCTTCCTCCTTTTCCTTTCTGTCCTCCAGCTCTTCATGGGAACCAGCTGGTACATCTGCCAGGCAGGTTCCCTGGGGTATTTCCTCACCCTCAGCTGTGTACACATGCTCTTCTTGTTCCACAGTCTCTGAGTCCTCGTACTCAAAGGGTACGTTGCCGTAGCGCCGGGAGGAACCCGTCTTGGGGAACTGGAGCTGCAGCTGGGTGATGATTCGGGGTGGGAGGCGGCAGGCCCGGATCAACTCCAAAAAGACACGTAGGGGAGTCCCCACGTTTCCATTAGGCATCAGCACTGGTGGGTTCAGTTCTGGCAGCTGCCTCAGGTCAGCCAGGGTGAAGACTTCATTCTTGGCCTTCCGATTCTGTAGTTCTTTCCGGGTCTTAAATGGAAAAGAGCCCAGACCTTGCGAAGGAAGAAGAATGGACTTTGAAACCCAGAAGCTTCCAGCAATACTTGAACCAGAAATCAGTCAAGGTTTAATTCCATTAACCTAATGATGTTCCCTTTCAAACTTCTCTGGAGTCCCTCTCTACCTTCCTGACAGAACCACCTAGTAGTTTCATAACCTTGGCTGAGCATAAGATGCTCCTGCTGACCTTTTTTTTCTTCCTCCTCCTTTTTTTTTTTAAATACTGGGGACCGAACCCAGGGGCACTTTACCATTGGGCTATATCTCCAGTCCTTTTTATTTTTTGAAACAAGATCTCACTAACTTGCTTAGGGTCTTGCTCAATTGCTGAGGCTGCCCTTGAATTTGTAATCCTCCTACTTCAGCCTCCCAAATCACTGGAATTATAGGTGTGGACCACCTACATCCAGACTTTCTTTCTTGGTGCTGGAAATTGTAGGGCCTTGCACATTCTAAGCATGTAATATGCCACTGAGCCACACCCCCAGCCTCATGCTGACCTTCAGAGTCTCAACTATCACTCAACTCTCATCCCCTGCCCTCTCTCATGACCAGTGTTCTAGCCACACCAAACAATTTAACATACCCTGAAAGTGTCACAGAATTTTTCATCTCTGTGTCTGCAAATGCCATTTACTACAAACACCAATCTTTCCAATAATTCCTACTTATCTTTCAATATCCAGATTAAAAGCCACATTCCTAAGCTCTCTAGGAAGTCAGTTCCTCCCTCCTGTCATCTCACAGTACTTGATAAGAAGCATAGGCTCTAGCGAGGTGTGGTGGCGGTATGCACCTACAGCCCCGACTACTCAGGAGGCTGAGGCAGATGGATCACCTAAGCCCAGGAGTTAAAGGGCAGCCTAGAATATACAGTAAGCTCTTGTTAAAAAAACAAAACGAAACAGGTTTTTCAGCAGAATGCCCAGCTATATTCTGGCTCTGACACTTATTAGCGCTACAACCTTGGGCAAGTCACATCACCTCTGCATCCCTCAGTTTCCTCACCTATAAGATGAGAATAACAATAGTTTCTATCTCACAGAATTGTTGTAAGACGTCAATAAGAAAATAACAGGCTGGCCAGCATGGTGGTGCATACCTGTAATCCCAGTCATTTAGGAGGTTGAAGAAGGAGGATCACAGGTTGCAGGCCAGACTCAGTAACTTAGTAAAACCTTGTCTGGACAAAAAAAAAAAAAAAAAAAAAAAAAAAAGACTGGGGATTTAGTTCAGTAGTAGAGTGCCCCTGGAATGGATTCCTAATACTGTGATAGAAAGGAAAAAGAAAAGAAAAGAAAGAAAAAATGATGGGCTGGAAGTGTAACTCAGTGATGGGGTCCAAGGCTCAGCATACATTAAAAAAAAATAAATGTAGCAATTTGGGTCAAAGAATTGGTTGAGGCAGGAGGATTGCCTCAGTGTGGGCAGCAAAGTGAGACAGTCTCTCTCTCTCTCTCTCTCTCTCTCTCTCTCTCTCTCTCGGTACTAGAAATTGAACCCAGAGGTGCTTTACCACTGTTGTCACATCCCTGGTCCTTTTATTTTTCTTTTAAGGCAGGGTCTCACTAAGTTGCTTAGAGCTCTGCTAAGTTGCTGAGGTTGGCCTCACACTTGAGATCCTCCTGCCTGCTTCAGCCTCCTCAGTCGCTGGAATCACAGGTGTATGTCACCACGTCCCATTAATGACTCTCTTAAATCCAGGTCCAGTGGTGCATGCCAGTAATACCATCCATTGAGGAGGCTGAGGCAGGAGGATCACAAGTTTGAGACCAGCCTGAGCAATTTACCAAGACTCTGTCTCAAAATTTAAAAAATAAAATAAAATGGGGTGGGAATGTAGCTCAGTAACACAGCAGACCTATGTTCAATCTCTAGTGCCATATACCCAAAGTAAGAAAATGAAAGGCTTAGTACAGTACATAATACTGTACTAAGTTAGTACAGTAGTTAGTTAATTAATAATCACACTGACAGTTAGTTATAATCAGACTGACATCTCCAACAATTAACTTTTTCTAAATCTATCTTTCTCTGTGGATTCTGAGCACAGACTGTGTCCAACTGTTCTCTGCATACCAGCAAGTATCACAGTGGCTCTAGAAATAGAGTATTTGTGGGGCTGGGGTTGTATCTCAGTGGTAGAGTTCTTACCTAGCATGTGTGGGGCACTGGGTTCAATTCTCAAAACCTCACATGTAAACAAAGTAAAGGTTCACTGACAACTAAAAAAATATTAAAAAGAAAGAAATACAGTCATTTGTTGAATGAATAAATGGGAGGACTATGCAATGTATTTCCTTTCCCAAATGATTTCCCAAGCAAGTGGGAACTATGAGGCAGCGGGACAGCTGCTCCTGCAAAGCCTCCTTTGACCCAGGTCCAGCGACCTCCGTTCCCCACCTGGCTGGTACCCGCGCTCTGCCTCCCTGTCTCCGGACCGTCTAAGGCAGTTGTGTGAGTAGAGCTTTACTTCCTCTTTCTCAGAGTTTTAAATGGAAAGAGGCCTTGTTGCTGGAGGCCAGAACATGCTGGTCAGAGCTCCCTGCCTCCCTTGGGGAAGAGTCGCAGGCTCCCCTCTCTCCTGGGAAGGACCACTGGGAATCCAGTGAGGATTCTGGTAACTTCTCTCAGTGCTGAAGAGGGCCTGTGGCTTCCTTCACTCTCAGATAAGTAGTAGTCTGAAGGTCTCGTGACTCCATGTGTGGAATGTAAAGTTTCATAGAAGAACAATAAGAGTAATGGCTAAGCCAACCCAAGGCACACTCCTGTAATCCCACCATTTGGGCAGCTGAGGCAGGAGGAATGCAAGTTCGAGGCCAGCCTGGGCTACTTAGTGAGGCCCTGTCTCAAAATAAATTATGGCTGCTATTTATAGGCTGGGCATTCCTAATCTGAAAATCCAAAATCCAAAACGTTTTGAGGCTGACATGAAACCAGGGTGGAAAATTCCACACTTGACCACACTAAAAATATTGTGTAAACTTACTTTGAGGCTGTGTGTATAAGGGACATATGAAACATAAATGAATTTCATGTTTAGACTTGGGTCCCATGTCTCAGAGATCTCATTATGGAATGCAGATAATCCAGAATCCCAAAAGAAAAAAAATCCAAAGCAAAGATTCTTCCAGCGCATCTGTGGGTGATTCTGGGCCTGCACTTGTGTTGGGAACGGAGGGTGAAAGATTAGGAAGGAAGATGACAACCAGACCTGGAGACTAGTCAGGTAGGGATGAGAAGAAAGAAGATGTCTGCAAAGAGACTCCAGACTGGACTTTCTGCTGCCGCCACTATGCGACCTTGGGCAAATACCCTAACCTCTCTGTTTTTTCAGCTCTAAACTGAAGAGGTTAGAAGAGCCAAGCACAGTGGTACACATCTATAATCCTAGAGACTCGGGAAGTAGAGGCAAGAGGATGGCAGACTCCAGGCCAGCCTCAGCAACCTAGTGAGACCTGATCTCAAAAAAAAACGACTGGGGATGTAGGTGAGTGATAGAGTGCCCCCAGGTTTAAAAACAAATAAACAAAAAAGTCAGCAAAGGGGTGTTTACCAAGTATATACTCAGAGGCTGTGTTAAAAGCCCCGCCAGCTCTTGGATTGTGCCATTGGTAGAAATGAGGAACCAGGCAGGGATAAATAGCACCCTCCAACACACTTTACAGTCTCCCGAAAGACCACAAACCCAGACTTTGAAACTGGTTTGCATCTGGGTTCTGCTGTGGACTAGCTGTGTGGCCTTGGGCTCGCCACTCGACCTTACTGAACAAGTGTCAGCTGTAACCTGGAGATGAGGAGCACGATCTTACCTTGAGGGGATGTTTTCCCGAGGGAAGGAGGTATGTCTGCAGAGTGCTCTGCACATAGCGCTCAGCGAAGTGTCCCTTTCCCGCGCCGCTTCCCTTCCTCCTCTCCGCCGTTCTGAGAGCTGACAGTGGTAACCCACACTTAATCCTTGTGACAACCCTGCGAAGTTCAGCGA
This sequence comes from Sciurus vulgaris, assembly GCF_902686455.1. Classification (NCBI taxonomy): domain Eukaryota; kingdom Metazoa; phylum Chordata; class Mammalia; order Rodentia; family Sciuridae; genus Sciurus; species Sciurus vulgaris. The sequence continues at coordinate 19,118,472 of NC_136461.1, forward strand.
TTGGGTACAGGGAGGCCAGATGATTTCCTCACACGAGTATCAGGAGAAACCCAGGCAGTAAGAAGTGGAACCAGGATTCATACACCATTCTGCCTTTTATTCCTGTTCTACAGATGAGAAATGGAGGCACAGAGATGCTCACCTGACTCAGCCTCACATAACCAGTCAGTGACCAAACCAGGTTCCCGAGGGTATCCATTGACCTCTAACCCCTGCCGTCTACCATGCTGTTTTTGTTTTTGAGACAGGGTATTGCTTTGTTACCCAGGCTGGCCTCAAACTATGGACTCAAGTGATCCTCCCACCTCAGCCTCCCCACAACTAGGACTGCAAGTGTGCCCCCACCACGCCGGGCTCATGCTGCGGGTTTTAAGGAGGTGCACAGAGGCTGGGTTCCATTTTAAACATGCCGTGGTCAAGGTGGTGGTGACTAGCCAGGAGCAGTGACACACACCTGTAATCCCAGTGACTCGGGAGGCTGAGGGAGGAGGATTGCAAGTTCAAGTCCTGCCTCAGCAACTTAGTGGGGCTCTAAGTGAGAACCTGTGTCAAAATGAAACACTAAAAAAGACTGGGGATGTGGCTCGGTAGTAAAACATCTGTGGGTTCAATCCCTTGTACAAAAAAAATAGTAAGTGCTGGTGAAGTGACCTCACGGAAGTCTGTCCGGCAGCCGGCAGCGTGAGACTGGAGTCTCTGTGGGCCACCAGTGCATGCCGGGCACTTAGAGTGGTGCCCGGCACATTGGTGGGCACTCAGCGCGTAATCATGGGAGGCAAGCCGCCACACTGAAGGCTGGGAAGTGGTGACTGGGGGCACAGTGAGAGCTGGGAATCCCTGGCTGCCCCGTGTGACTCTCAGGCTTCTGTGTGGGAAGGAGCCACTGCTCTGGGGACTTTGTTCCTCTGTGGCCTGAGGTACCTAGAGGCTTAATGGGTAGAACCTTGGACTTTGCACATGGCAGACCTGGGTTCAGATTCTTGCTCTGCTAATACGCCGGCTGTGGGACCTCCAGTCTGTTGCTTCAGCTTTTCTTGTTTTCTTGTTTTTCTCTTTCTTATTTTTTTATGGACGTATAATGAGTTTACCAAAAGTCTGCTAATTATAAGTGTTCTCTTGGGTGCGTGTGTGTTCACAAGCCGAACACACGAGATCAGTGCCAAAATAAAACACTGTATATGACCACCATTTCAGGAGCCCCCTTTGTGTCCCTTTCGGACTACTGTCCCCGCCCCCAAGGATAACTTGATTTCTAATCAGTATACTGATTACTTTTGCCTGTTTTGAACATTTTGTGATTTGAGGTGTCTGGTTCTTTCTGTTCTTTCCCTTTCTTTTAAAAAAAAAAATTTTTTTTAGCTGTTGATAAACCTTTCATTTTATTCATTTATTTATATGTGGTGTGGAGAATCGAACCTAGTGCCTCACACTTGCTAGGCACACGCTGTACCACTCAGCCACAACCTGAGTCCCGTTTCTTCCCTTTTTTTGTGATTTGAACCTAGAGTGCTTTATCACTGAGATACATCTCCAGCCCTATTTATTTATTTATTTATTTATTTATTTATTTATTTTTATTTATTTATTTATTTATTTATTTATTTATTTTGGACGCCAGGGATTGAACTCAGGGGCACTTGACCACTGAGCCTCATCCCCAGTCCTATTTTGTATTTTATTTAGAGACAGGGTCTCACAGAGTTGCTTAGTGCCTCGCTTTTGCTGAGGCTGGCTTTAAACTTGTGATCTTCCTGCCTCATCATCCTGAGTGACTGGGATTACAGGTGTGTACTACTATGCCCAGTGTAGTGTCTGGTTTCTTTATGTGATATTTATAAGAGTTGTTTATATTGTACGTAATAGAGAATCATTCATTCTCATTGCTGTTTAAAATTCTATTGTGTAAATATACTTTAAAAAAAAAATCTGTTGGGATATTTGGGTAGTTCCAGAGTTTGCCTGTGATGTGAATTATTGCTGTGAGCACCCTTGTACACATCCCTGGGCACCTGTCACCTCATGTACACTTCCTTTTGGTGGATGGAGCAGAGTAGATGAGTGCATCTGCCAAAGTGGAAAGTAGTCATAGACGTCAAGTTGCTTTGCTTTTTTTTTTGGAACATTTTCTTTCTTTCTTTCTTTTATCTTTATTTGTATTTATTTTTTTAAATTTATTTATATTGTAAACAAATGGGATACATGTTGTTTCTGTTTGTACATGGAGTAACAGCATACCATTTGCAGAATCATACATTTACATAGGGTAATGATGTTTGATTCATTCTGTTATTTTTTCCTTCCCCCCCCCCCTCCCACCCCTCTTTTCCCTCTATACAGTCCCTCCTTCCTCACCCCCTCCCACCCCCCATCATGTGTCACCATTCGCTTATCAGTGAGATCATTCGCCTTTTGGATTTTTGAGATTGGCTTATCTCACTTAGCATGATATTTTCCAATTTCATCCATTTGCCTGCAAATGCCATAATTTTATTATTCTTTATAGCTGAGTAATAATTCCATTGTATATATATACCACAGTTTCTTTATCCATTCATCAATTAAAGGACATCTAGGTTGGTTCCACAGTCTGGCTATTGTGAATTGAGCAGCTATGAACATTGATGTGGCTGTATCTCTGTAGTATGCTGATTTTAAGTCCTTTGGGTATAGGCCGAGGAGTGGGATAGCTGGGTCAAATGGTGGGTCCATTCCAAGTTTTCTAAGGAATCTCCACACTGCTTTCCAGAGTGGCTGCACTAATTTGCAGCCCCACCAGCAATGTATGAGTGTACCTTTTTCCCCACATCCTCTCCAACACCTATTGTTGCTTGTATTCTTGATAATCGCCTTTTTATCAATACTCGGTATTTTTAATTTTTTTCATTTTAGCCATTCTGGTACATGTGTAATAATAGCATATTATGGTTTGAAAATTGTATTTCCCTGCTGATTAATGAATATAATAAGCACCTTTTTATGTGTTTATTGGCCATTAGAACAACCTTGTTTAGGAAATGCCTGCTTATGTGTTTTTCCACATTTGTATTCTGTTGTCTGACTTTTCTTACTGACTTACTGGAATACTATCTAGATAGAAGTCCTTCATGAGATAAATATTTTATAAATATTTCCTCCTACTCTGAAATTGCCATTTCATTCTTTTAATGATATCTTCAAGGAACAAAATTCATTTTTCTTCTTCTTTTTTTTTTTTTTAAGTTGTCAGTGGACCTTTACTTTATCTATGTTATGCTGGGAATCAAACCCAATATCTCACACATGCTAGGCAAGTGCTCTACTGCTGAGCCACAACCCCAACCCAGGAACAAAAATTCTTAAAAGTGCTTTTGCCAGGCACAGTGGTGCACAACTGTGGTCCCAGCTATTCAGGAGGCTGAAGCACGAGCATCATAAGCTTGAAGCCAGCCTCAGCCACTCAGTGAGACCCTATCTCAAAATAAGGGACTGGGGTTACAGCTCAGTGGTGAAGCACCCCTGGAACCAGTCCCTAGTACAAAAGAAAAAAAAATTAATAAAATATTAAAAAAATAAAAAGGTCTTGGAGCTAGGCATGGTGACACATGCCTATAATCCCAGTGACTCCAAAGGCTGAGGCAGGAGGATCACAAGTTCAAAGCTAGCCTCAGCATCTTAATGAGATTCTGTCTCTAAAAAATAAAAAGGGCTGAGGTGTGTACACCCCTGGGTTCGAATCTCCAGCACCAGCACCAAAAAAAAAAAAAAAGAAATAAAAAAAATTCCTATGCATTAACCATCTAGATCCAGTGATGTAATTCTTAATAATGTCTTATTTATGTCATATGTATATATTCTTTTTCTTTTTTAGTTATAGACGGACACAGTACCTTTATTTTATTTGTTTATTTTTTTATGTGCTGCTGAGGATGGAACCCAGTGCCTCACACATGGTAGGCAAGCGCTGTACCACTGAGCCACAACCCCAGCCCCCGTATATTTTTATTAAACCATTTCCCAATATATCATAGAGAGTTTACTCTTAAGTATTTCAACACACATCTTCAAAATTTAAGGCACCTCCTATACAACCCGTTATTCCATTGTCATACCTAGGGAAATTAATAGTTCCCTTTTTTTGGTACTAAGGATTGAACCCGGGGTGCTTATCACTGAGCTACAACTCCAGCCCTCCTCAAGCCCTTTTTTAATTTTTTAGTTTGAGACAGGGTCTTGCTAAGTTGTTGAGGCTGGCTTTGAATTTATTATCTTCCTGCCTCAGCTTCCTGAGTTGCTGGGATTACAGGGGCCACCACTGTGCGCAGCTAATAATTCCCTAATTTTTAACCCAGTCAGATTTGCCTACTTGCCCTCCAAATACCTTTTGTTGCTGTTGGACTTTTTGTTTTGTTTCTTTTCTCAAACAAGATCCACTCAAAGATCATGTATTACATTTATTTATGTCTTTTTTAAAAATATTTTTTAGTTGTAGATGGACACAATATCTGTTTTCTTTTTATTTTTATGTGGTGCTGAGGATGGAACCCAGTACCTCGCACGTGGGAGACAAGCGCTCTACCACTGAGCTCCAGCCCCAGCCCTGTGTCTTTTCTTAATGTTGAACCATCTCTCCTCTTTTTATAAGTGACATTGACTTTTTGTTAGAGACCAGACCAGTGGTCTGTGAGGCGTCTGGTTTTAGATCTGATTGTTTCCTCGTGGTGTTTACTTTGTTCCTCTATCTCCTGAACCTTCCGTGAACTGGGACCTAGATCACACTTGATAGGATGTGCCTGAACTTATCTCACTCAACTTTCCTGGGGACTCCATCTCTGGTGGCCCTTCTCAGAGTTGAGCAAGGCTAGCAGGAGTGTGAGGAGCTGTGTTAAGCGTCAACAGAGTGCCTGCTGCATGAGAAGCCTCAGGACCTGGTAGCAGCTCTTCATATTTGTCCCTGCCTTAGGCCAGGAACAGACACACCTCCATTTGTTCCTGGGACAGTTTCCCTGAGGCTTCTGTTGTGGCCAGGCAGCAGGGGCTTCCATCTGGCCAGGTCCTGCCCTGGGCTGCCTGGGTACCCTCTACCTTTCTCTCTTACTGCCCTCAGACAACACAGGCAGTTCACATACCGGCCGCCCCCTCGGACGCGGGAGGTGATGATCAATGGGCAGATGGTGAAGCTCAAGTACTGCTTCACCTGCAAGATGTTTCGGCCGCCCCGGACCTCACACTGCAGCGTCTGCGACAACTGTGTGGGTGAGTGGGAGGCCTTGGAGGGATGCAGGGATGCCTGATACAGACTGAGTCCTGGGGACAGCAGGTCATGCATAGGGCATGGTGGGCAGTGTCTGAAATCCAGGGCGGGGCAGGAAGTCTGGTTTGCTCAGATTTGCCTTGACGGAGGATTGGCTCTGAGTGTAACCAGTGGCATCAGGATTGGCAGGTCCCTTAACCCCCAGCTCTGAAGTGTGGGGCAGACAGAGACCTTGAACATTTCTCCTGGCTTCGGTTGGTCCTCAGTCATCCAGCTTCTCACACTTCATACATTTGGACCGGAAAGAGAATGGTTTACCACCCAGCGGCCCAGGGCCAGCGGTACTGTAGACTTTGCTGTGATTCCCAGTGTTGGGGAGGGTCTAGGGTCAAGCTGGTGAAGTGGTGAGGATGTAACTGCGACTGGAAACTGCACCCCGACCCACACGTTAGTGCTTGCTTTGTCTCCTTGCCCTGCTCTCCAGAGGCTGTGCAGCTCTGATGGGGACCCAAGGAGGTCCCCTGGGAGTGGGCCATACGGGAAACACTGTGCAAGGACCCAGGTGAGCTGAGCTGAGCCATGGTGACAGTGCACAGTTCTCAGGGCAGTGAGCTCACTGTGCCAGCTCAGCACCGTCCCACGCGGAGAGAGCAGTGGGGAACACCCAGACGGCGGGCAGCACAGGGGGTGACTCAGTGGGCGTCACTCACCCCTGAGAGTCTGCCCCACCCGCCTCCTCTAAGGGCACTAGTCTTGGCCTGAAGCCCTTGCAACGGGTTTGTGACCCACATTCCCACAGGGACTTTCCTCACCAGTCTGGGTGTGGCCCACCCCAGGGACATAGCCCTGGTGTGAGCTCAGCCCTGGCCCAGATGCCTGCTCTCTGAGAGGTACATAGCGGCCCAGCCCCTCCCTGGACCTCTAGTCCTAGAAGAGGGGACAGGGTCATTGGCTGATGGCATGTGGCTGAAGTAGCAGGTCAGGCAGCCTGTACTTTTTGTAGGGTCATTGTCCCAAGGACAGTGATGGACCCTGGGGACTCAGCACTGTATGAGGGTCCCACAGCCCCTCTCAGGGCTTATAATCAAGGCAGGGCCAGTTAGCCAGTCTGGTGATCATGACTAAGTATCTAAACACACATGGGCCCAGTGCTGTGAAGAGGAGCAATGGAGCAGACAACAGGGGGCCTCCACCTAATCTGGGGGCCCAGGGGACTTTTTAAGGAAGTGGCTTCGCAGGCAGTGGGAACCAGTGCGTGGCAGACCCAAAGCCAGGCGTGTCTGAGGGACGGAGCCTGCTGGTATGGAGAGCGGAGGGGTTGAGGACTCTAGACACCCGTGCTGCTGGAGGCCAGACACACTAACCCATCCCCTGGCCTTTTCCAGAGCGGTTTGACCATCACTGCCCCTGGGTGGGCAACTGTGTGGGGAGACGGAACTACCGCTTCTTCTATGCGTTTATTCTCTCCCTCTCATTCCTGACGGCCTTCATCTTCGCCTGCGTGGTCACTCACCTGACTCTGCGTGAGTTGGAGGGAGGGCAGAGGGAAGCAGGAGGGGCTGAGTGGCAAGCTCAGTGGGGTCAAGGCCTGGGGACACCGCCCCTCTGAGCTGTGTCTTCTTCTTTTCTTCTCCCAGGCTCTCAGAGAAGCAACTTCCTCTCCACTCTGAAGGAGACACCAGCAAGATATCCTTTGTTAGCTGGGTGGGAACCAAGGCCCCTGCCCTGGAGCAGGTCCCCGGAGGGAGCAGTGGAGTCTGTATCTGACCCCTAGAATCCCATGGACCAGCTGCTTCTGTTCATGCCAGGCTGGGGCCCATCCTAAATGGGGTGGCTTGGGGGCTGAGTTGACTGAGAACTCCCAGGAAGCTCTGTCCCATCTTCAGGGACCTGAAAGAAAGCACACTGAGCTCCCTGGGCTGTGTTATGTCTGAGGCTCCACATTTGGGATCCTCAGTTTCCTCTGCTGTCCATCATCCCACTCTTGTCTTGTTCTGGAGGGAACTCCCTACCCCTCCTGGGGACCAGCAAGTGATCCTGCTGAGAAGTGGTGACTGGGCCACAGAAAGCTTCCAAAACTTGTCACCTGTCTGGGAAGTAACTCCAGAGAAGGATGTTGAGAAAGGAGGAGTGTGGCAAGCTCCCAGGCCCAGGGAGGCTCCCACCCCGCTCCTCCGTGATGTCCTTGACTGTCCCACTGTGCTGGAGTTGGTGATCTGCTTCTTCTCCATCTGGTCCATTCTGGGCCTCTCAGGGTTTCACACTTACCTCGTCGCCTCCAACCTGACAACTAACGAGGATGTGAGTAAGGCAGAAGCTGGGCCAAGGGAGCCTGGGGTGGCCAAGGGCAGCCCTGCCTGGCAGAGACCGCCGGGGCAGCCTGGGTGAGGTGAAGGGTGGCCAGACCTGTTCCCCGGCCTGGAACTCTCTATGCGAGCTCCTGGGATCCCCACGTGCTTTGGGCCCCTCAGTGCAGCCGCCTCCTGAGTTTCCCCAAGTTCTGCTCAGTGCCCCGCAGAGGCAGCACTCATGGCTGGCCAGTGCGTGGCCGCTTATGGAATCCCTGAAGTCCCCATCATCTCTTCAGGTCCTTTTGCCTAGCCTATGCAGAAGCCGCAGGAATGCCTTTCCTCTACTGGATGGCTGAGAGATGTGCCTCAGGGTCACACGGCTGCGAAAGGGCAGAGCCAGGGTCGGGTGCCCAGAAGTCACAGCCCTGCTCTCCTCTGCCATGCCTACACCTGCAGGCAGCAGTGCTGTGACTGTGGCTCCCTGAGGCTTTCATATTGAGAACTGCAGAGAGGGCAGTGGGGCTCCACTGACCCTCCCTCCCCCAGCTCCAGACTGCTTCCCCTCCCCATCCTCCAAACAATAAAAAGCAACCAGAGCATGTGCTCCCTGGTTCACCATCTGATACTGATCAGAGGGCCATGATCCAAAGAAAACACATTCCATGACCTCGGCCTCTCATCTGGGAAACAAAATTCAACACGCATTGACGGATCCTGTGCTGGGTGATTTGCAAGAGCAGAAATGACATCAGCCCAGCATGTCCCAGAGTGGTTTCCTGGGTGCTGATTCTGTAGGGTATTTCCAGCTTAAGCAAAAGGAAGTGCTACAGCACGATAAGTTTAGGGCCATTTGGGTTTTTAGTTAGGCAGGTCTTCACTGCTAAACCCCTCAGTGCCTTTGATAGCAGACTTCACAGGGTTAGAGATCGGCCAGATTTTGGTCTAATGATTCACTAGTCTGAGGAATTAGTAGTATTAGCTTAGAATTAATATTGTCCCTGTTTTTCAAATGATGACAGACTGAGAAATGATCTGCCCAGGATTATGTAGCTAGTGAGTGGCGGGGGTCAGGGTTTCACAGCCAGGTCAGCCTGAGCCCCTGTGCATTAAAATACTTACCCAGAGGAGGGAGGGAGAGATTGACCCATAGACTTTCCTCTGGAGACTTCTCTTTGGTTCTATTGTCTTCTGTCCTGGTTAAGGCCTTCTGATCTCTGCTGGGGACCCCCTGACATCTGGTGGTCTCCCACATTGTCATTGAATAATCTGTGTTAAAGACATGTCCCTCTAATAGTTCAACCAGAACTGGTTTCACAGTTGGTAGACTTTCCCCAGCTTCTAGAAAACCAGACATTCATACCTGTGATCTCAGTTACTTGGGATGCTGAGGAAGGAGGATCACAAGTTTAAGGCTAGCCTCAGCAACTTAGTGAGAGCTTATCTCAAAATAAAAATAAAAGGACTGGGAAATGTAGTTTAGTGACAAAGCACCCCTGGGTTCAATCCCCAGTATTAAAAAAAAAAAAAAAAGCAAGCAAGAAAAAATGGACCCCCAAAAAATAGCTGTGGGCTTAGCTCACTGGTAAAGCACTTGCCTAGCATGCATGAGGCTCTGACTCCAATACCCAGTACTGGAGTTGAGGGGAAGGTAGGGGTAGGAATCTAGGGTAAAGTGTGTGCTTAATATGCACTAGGCCCTGGGTTCAATCTCCAGCATCATGTTTTAAAAAAAAAAAAAAGTAGAGCTGACCCAGGCCTCCTTCATGCTTGCGATCAAAGGCTCGTGGTCCAGCAAGAGGGGCGGTGAGGGCCTCTGTCAACCCCTACAGCCATAAAAGTATTATCACCAACTGCTGTGCTGTGCTCTGTGGGCCCCTACCTCCCAGGTAAGCCCAGGGTGCAGGAGAGAGGTCCCAGTGGAGGGAGGCTGTGTAGGTCCACAGATCCACGTCCTCACGGAGGTTCTGGACCTTGACAGACTCCCTCCCTACACTAGACACCCTCTGCCCACTGTCCCATGCAGAATGCATTCCACATTTGTCACATAAGAAATTTGTGCAAGTTTTGTCATTTTTGGTCACATGAACTCTTTGTAGGAAAAAATTAAGTACAAATATTAAGGACTATTAGATATTCTATATAATTCCTACCCTCAGGGATGATCACAGGGACTGTTGTGGCCACACTTGAACACTGCTGCCTTTCCAGGTGGCACTGGGTGGGGTGTCTACCCTGCTGGGAAGTTCCCCTGTCCATCTTGACACCAGGGGGCACCAGAGCTCCAGAACAGGAGTGAAATTGCTGAGGACACTGCTAGGACGAGACCTGCCTGCACGGTCCTCTGTTTCTCCCCCATCCTTGCAGTGCTTGGTCCCATCCAGTACTCCTGTGACCTGTCCTGCATAGTGGGGAAGGGACAGCAGGAATTTCACAATTTCCAGATGCTTATGCCTTGCTTTTCCCTCACCTGCAGCTTGGCTTGTTAGCCAATCAGACAGGTGGGTGAGTTTGAATTAACAGTGGATAAATGTTGTGGCCAAAACTAGGTGTCCAGAGACAGAGAGGCCTTTCAGAGGGAGCACCTTAGCCCCAGACAGAGAGCAGCTTCCCTTTCCTCAGCCTTGCTAGGACCAGTCTTTCCCTGGCCAAGCGTTGACGCTGCCATCTAGCTCCTGGCCTGGAGCTTTGGCATTGGACGCAGTCCTCATGTATCATTGTGCCCTTGTGTTTTGGAAGCCTGATTGACCGGAGGGGATGTCGTGCAGTCTGACACCGTGTTGCCCTCGCCCATCAGAAGTGATGAGCCAGCCTGTGGAGCCAAGCCAGATGCCAGCATGGTAGGAGGCCCACCCTTGAATGCGGCTCAGTACTTGGTGCCTGCTGGCCTGTCCACCCCTCCGTATTCGCCTGCCGCCCTCCACACCTGCCAGGACCTCCCCATTCCATCCAAGGGAAACAGAGCTGCCAAAGACTGGAGTCTTTTCGTATTTATTTTCCACTCTGCGTGGCTTTTCCTGAACCATTCCCTGGCTGAACCCTCTGCTCCCCAAACCCAGGTTCCCACCAGCCTTGGGCCCTAGGTCTCAGCTGATCAGTGACAGGAATGATAGGAGAGCCAGAGCCTCAGGAGGCCACAGGGGACTATGTGAAGTCTCCGCCAGTGCCAGGGTGAGCCTGTGTGAGAGAGGGCGTGAGCTGAACGGGAAGCCTCCCAGGTGGGCCACTGCCTGGGCCTTGCTGAGCTGGGGCCTCAGGTGAAACAGGACTACTGAGCAGCAGCTCTGGACCTGAGACCACAGAGAGGAGGTATCAGTGGGCTGCTTTGGTGTGGGGCTCCTGCCTTCTCTTTATGATGATCATTGTTCTTTCTACTATTGGGGTTTCGGTCTTTTGTTTGTTTGTTTTTGGAGTTGACCAATAGGATGGGGCTGGGGTTCCAGTGGGAAATGGGGGGGCAGCCAGCCAGGCAGCCAGAACCTCAGCTCCTGTAGAGTCCTGGGCAGCACAGTAGGAAGGGGGTCCTGACCCTTGCCCTGCCCGTGGAGTCTCTCTGAAGGGTCCCAGGCTGCCCCTACTATGTGTCTCCCAAGTCAGGGCTGGGGGTAGACGGGTTATTCTCATGCTGGCAATACTTGAAATGGGTTTATTACTGCTGGGTATTTTGCACAATTTTATAGACCTCTTTTCTACATAGCCTTTTTTAAGTGGAAAAAGTAGTCAGTCATGTTGCTATCTGTGTAGTGGCCAGGTGAAGGGGTATCAGCAGGCTAGTTGGTTTTAATAAGTTTATTACAAGAGACCTTCTGGCTGTGAGTGCATGTGTGTGTGCGTGTGCTTGTGTGCTCTTGTATGAGTGTGGCTGACTCCCACATCCCCTGGGCTGCCCCTTTTCCTTGCTCCCCCCTTGGATTCAGGAGCAACTTAAGCCATGGGACAGGGAACATGCATTGGTCACAGGAGACCCCTGTCCTCCCACTGGGACTCAGACCCCATCCTCTTTTCCTCCTCTATGGACTTCAGACAGCCAGGGACTGGGGACTCTACCACCCATCTCTTGCCACTCAGCCCCCAGGTTAGGCTTCCAGCTAAGACCTGTCCAGACAGGCTGAGGCTGGGTGTGGTGGGTGGGGTGATGGCTTTGAGGAGTGGCCCCATTCATCCTAAAGCCACACCCCCTCCTCAGAGCTCTAAGTGTGGGACCCAGTGCCAGGGACGAGAGGACAAGGTGTTTCTGCCAGCTGGGGGCTTCCACCCAGAGAATAGGAAGGAAGGAGCAGGATGGGCCAAAAGGCCTGTGAAGGGTGACCTAATCTGGGCCAGAAGCTCCGAGGATGTCCCTCCTGCTGGAAAATGTAGTTTCTTATCAAATAGAGAATTACTGAGAGCTGGGGATATAGCTCAGTTGGTATAGTGCTTGCCTCGCAGGCACAGGGCCCTGGGTTCAATTCCTAGCACCACACAAAAAAAGAAAAAAGAATTATCCCCTAGCCTCCTCCTTGGCCCTTCAAGTGGGCTGAAGCCCTTGGAAAGTGACATAGGAAGTCACCGGATCTTGTCCTTCCTTGCTCCAGAGGCCAGAGTCACAGAACTGGAAAGTGGCCCCCAGCAGAGGGCCCTTCTGGGAGAACCAGCTTCGCCCCAGCCTCAGGACCCGGGCCCTCATGCAGTGACCCTGGGAGGTGGGGAGGAAGCTGGCTGGAGGATGGGGCTCCCACCTGCCTTTTATTTAAGCCAGTATTCTTTGTTTCTGCTTGTAATAAAACTTTTTGTTTTTAAGAGTTGATTTGCTTTGGTTTGGTTTTTGTTTGCTTTTCCTTTGCTCAGGCAGCTGGCAGCCCTGGGTTCGTTCTTGTCTTCCCTGGGGAGACAGAGAGAAAGGTCTGACTGAAGTTCCCCTCATGGAGCTCTGTCTGTGGGAGGCAGAGTAGAGGAGGCTGTGGCGAAGCCCTCCTGTCCCCTCTTCACCCCCTCCCCCTTCCCCTGCCTCAGAGGCTTGGAGCCCTCAGATGCTCCTCAGATGCTAAGGAAATGTTTGAGATGGTGGATTCCAGTTTGTGAGCAGAGCCTCCCTGGCACCCCCCAACCCCCGCCTGGGCAGTAGGGCCCAGCCAGACAACTCGTAACCCTGGCCCACCTCTCTGGTATCTCCCCCAGGAGGACACCTGTCAGGATTTTGCCATCTCCTGCACAGCCTGAGGGGAGCTAACAGGCCTCTTTGCAGAGGGTTAGCTGGTAAGACGTATCTCGCCGGCGGCCAGCACTGCCCGCTCCCCTCACACACCATTCATCCTCACCGCATGCCTCGCCAACCCCATGGAGCCCATCCATCTGTCCGTGTGTGGTGCGGTGTGTGTGCTGGTGGTGGCAGGTCCCCAGGGCTCCCCTTGAGCGGAAGGATCTTAGTCCTGCCCTGGGCTGGGCTGAGAAAGTGACTTCTCAGAGCAGCTGTCCTGCTGGACAAGGAGGTGAAGGGTGAGGTTGGGGAGGATGCGGCACCTTCTCTGAGGTGCCTGGGCCTGTCACGGTGGTGTCCTGGTGTACAGGGGCCCTTGGTCACTAACACTGCTGGTCCTGGCTTTCTGTCCCTGCTGAGCTTTCTCTCACCTGCCTGTTTTCTCTCCTGCTTGGTTGCCTGCTGCCCAAGCCCTGGCCCTTCTCTGATGGAGAGGCAGGCGCTGTGGCAGCCCCTGTCCCCACCATGGGCCCCTTAGGTCCCCTCTCTCCTCCCATCCTGCTAACCCTCTCTTCTCCTTCTTTGCCGTCCTGCCCGGGATCTCCAGTGTGTGCAGGGGCTTAAGGACCTCCTGAGGACCGCTGCTCTCTGCCTCTCCAGGAGTGGCCTGGGGGGAGCCAGGCACCCGGCACCTCCACCTGCCTAACCTGTGGCCCACCTGCCACCATCTGTGCCTACAGGCTCTGCCCCCGCCTGCCCTACAGTGTGTGCTCTCTAGGGCCCCCAAGACGGGGCGGGGTTGGCCTCTGCCCCACCCCCACTCCATGCTGGCCAGAGTGTAGGAAGCCATAATGCAGCCGTCAGCACAATACCTGTAACATGATGCTGAAACTCCCTCCCTTCCGCCCCTTCCTTCCCCTTCCCCAGATTTGTGAAGTGTCAAGACTCTTCAGGAATCTTGCCTTACAGCCTGCACCCCCCACCAAATCAGGCATAGCCATAGTCAAGCTGAGCAGGTTTCATAAGGAGCCGTCTGGGGTGTTGATGACGCTGCTGAACAAGTTTGGTGACTGTTCTAAGCACAACCAGATTGACACTGTTCCCACGGCCCCATCCCCTCCCCCAGTAGGTAGGATGCAAGGAGGGAGCCTGTATCCTTTGCCCCAGGCACTGAGGGATGGAGCTGGCTCTGCACAGCACCCTGTTCCTTAGAAGACCTAAAGGAAACCAGGCCAGGTGTAGGAAAACCAGCTGAGCCCAGGGCTGGGGGCTGCTTGTCTGCAACCTTTTATAACCAAAATAAAGATTCCCCTCTTCTTGCCATACCCTCGACTGTGCTGCTTTTTACTTTGGGGCTGTGGGGAATGCAGAACATTTGGCTGACCCTTACTTCCAGCTTTGTTCCAACCTGTCCCCAGTGCTCTGGAAACAGCAAAACCAGGAGGGAGGTGGGAAAAGTGGCCTACAGCCTCTGCTCTATCCCCCAGACTCATCACAATTCCAGAGACCTTGGAACTTTAGCTGACCTCTGAACTCTGAAAGGCCCCAGTCCAGACCAACACAGGAGTTAACTCCGGTCTGGAACTCACACCCCTGAACTGAGCCCAGCCCAGTGAAACAGTCTCATGGAACCTTCCTCTCCCCAGCTGCTATCCCACATGGAGAGAGACACAGGCATGCACACCGTACCAACAGCCGAAAACTACTAAACCAGGCACAGTCTCGTAATCCCAGCAACTCACAGGAGGATCACAGGTCTGCCTCAGCAGCAACTTAGTGAGGCCCTATCTCAAATAAAAAGTAAAATAAGGGCTGGAGGTGTAGGTTGGTGGCAAAGCACTCCTGGGTTCAATCCCAAGTACCAAATTAAATTACAAACTAATTACTGCTGTCATTTAGCAAGGGCTTGCCAAGTGCCAGGTCCCATTTTCTCACCGTAACCCAAGAAGATGTCGGCCTTTGTTCTGTTTGTCTTTAGTACTAAGGATTGAACCCTGGGATGCTTTACCACTGAGCTACATCCCCAGCCCTTATTTGACTTCATTTTGAGACAGAGACTCATTAAGTTGCTGAGGCTGGCCTTGAACTTTTCGATCTACCTGCCTCAGCCTTCCAAGTAGTTAGGATTATAGTTGCGTACCACCAGCGCCCAGCTGATTTCAGCCTTTTTACAGGTGAGGGAACTGAGACTCCAGGAAGGTGCAGGAGCTGCTTAAGGTCACCCAGCTGGCAAAGCACCAAATCCAGGTTTGGAACCTGGTCTCTGCCCCAAATGCTAACCCTTCTGCATACCCCAGGAATAGATGGGGTCTTGGAGAAGCCCTAAACTCTACTGGGGTTTGGAGCTGGTATGGGCCACCTCCTTGTACTAATGGGAAAGTTGAAGCCTAGGGGCAGGAAGGGACCTGTCCAAGGCCTTATAACAGAGCTGGAATGTAGTCCAACACCCTGACCTCATTCCATTCTCTTTCCATAAATTCCGCATTATCTCTAGACCAGACAGGAGATGTGGGGTACTTTGAGCCACAGTACCTTGAAGAGAAAAAGACTCATGACGGCTGAATCACTTAAAAGCAATCTAGGATCCATTCCTAAAGGCAACTAGTAGAGAGAGCCCTTACCTACATAACTGGACTCTTATTCACAACTAACCAGGAAAAGGTGTTAGAGCCTTCTCTGGTCACCTGTTTAATTTGATTATTGTAAAGACTGAGAAATTTACTTTGAAGTTCTTTCTGGAAGCTAACTAGAATCCCTCTAGTTGCAAACAGAAAACTCCATCTCTGTTCTCAGAGAAGGTAGATAGCAACTGGCTGCTGCTTTCTCAGTAGCACGGCTCTTCAAAGCCTGTTCCTACCAGCGAAGAAAGGACTGGTTGAATATGGACCTGGGCCTTGAGTATACTGGTAGGATGGATGCTCCAGAAGGGTGGGACGGTGGCAGGCAGGATGAGGAGAGCCCACTTGGGCTGCAGCCCCAGCTCCTGTCCTGCTGACTCAGGCAGCTGATGTAGAGCTTTGTGCCCTGCTAGGTAGGGCCTGCTGCCTCCTGCCCGCCTGGGCTCCTGGACTTGGGAAATGGAAGCCTGGAGGCAAAGGGAGGTAACAGACAGGAACTGAGTCAGGATCGACAGGCCAGAGCTGGCAGGAGGTGTCAGGCAGCCTGACTCCCAGATTCATCCCTGAGCCTCAACAGAGGAGAAGGGGGATGAGAGGGCTTCCTGTTGTCTGCTTGGGTGTACTGAGGGCATGGAACCTGTGCTATGACCACCAGGCCCCCTGGCTGAAGCATGGGAAGGGAATGCTTCCTCCTTGGATTTAGAAGAAACTCTGAAATTCCTAGGCCTGCCAGGCTCCCACTGTCCTGGGATCCCCAGGTTTCCCCCAGAACTTGGGGAAGCCCAGGCTGGATGATAGTGCAAAAGAAGGTCCTTAAGGGCCCAGGGCCTGCTGAGACCAGAGGAGTGTCCTAGATGGATAGGAAGGAGGCAGTGCTGAGGGCCTCACCATGCATGGATCTGGAAAGGAAAGGCTCTGGGAAAACTGCCCCCCGCCCTCCCGCTTTGGACACCCACCTGGACAGGATCTGGTCTTCAACTAAGGACCGATTTGGGGCCCTTCCTCATTTCATAGACCTTGGCTCTTGGTTAGTGCTTTGTGTGTATATGTTTGTAATAATAAAGTTGGCTGGCTTTTTCACATAGTAATAGTTACCATCCACTCTACTAAGTGCTTTTCATTAACTAATTTAATCCTTACTAGCCTCATTTTACACCTGCGGGAACTGAAACTCAGAGGTTGTCATTTGGCCAAGGTAACCATGACTTGTGAGAATTTAACTCGGGCAGTTGATTCTAAAGATACTAGTTTCCTCTGTCTCATGGAAAACAGGACATATTAATACTTTGGAGATAATAAAAAATCAAAAAGTCTGGGAGTCTGCCTGCTTAAAGACATTCTTTGTAAGTTGGTATTCTAATGTAATTCCTTCCTATCATTTTCTGTCAGAGCTGTGATTAGAGCAAAGCCTTCAGGGTGTCAGGCCTAAAATCCCTTCTGCTTTCTTGTAAACCCTATAACATTAGCCCACATAAGTCCCTACTTTTTCTTGTGGCAAAGAGGCAGATCTCAGCTTCAATTCTCAGAATTCTGGCCTCCAGGTGGGCAAAGTGAGTGCTCAGACACTCAGAGAAGCTGGGGAGACACAGGCCTGTGAAGTGACCCTGGCTCAAGGATCAAACTAGCTGGATCCGAGAGGGGAGTTTCACCTCGGAGCCCTCTGAGCCTTGGGTAGGGCGGGGCGAAGAAGCCGGCAGCCACTCTCATGGGCTCACTGCCACACTCTTAGTTGATTCTTGGTGAAACCTGAAGACAAGGCCCCCGACTTGCAATGACAGAAGTTGGCAACAGAGGAGTCTCCATCTCCAAGGCCTCTCTGCCTTTCTCAAGGGGTCAGGGGTAGGGCTATGGTCAAAGAGAAGGGACAGGGAAACTTCTAGAAGATAAGCTGTGGGGAGACATCACTCAGCTAGAACTGCCGCCCCATAAAACAAAATGATATGTGTCATTGCCATCTCCTTTTCCTCAGCGCTGTCTCTCCCCAGGTTGCTGGCGTCCCCCCCGGGGGACCAAACTGGACTGAGCACCCCAGTGGCCTGCTTCCCAGCCTCTGACAGAAGGCAGTCTGAGTCAGGCAGGAAAGTGGGACAGCCAACCAGCCGGGCCCCCACCCTGGGTGAGCCTGGCTGATACATGATAGTAGGCAGCTCCAAGGGGGCAGGTGACCTGGCGTGGAGAGCCAGAGGGTAAGTCCTCAGACAAGTGGCAACAGGCCACCAACTTGAAAGGGAAAATTGTGCTGTGATGGGGAAGGTGTTGAAGGAACCTACTGGGTGACTAATTACAAAGGCTGGGCCGGAGCGTCAGAGGCCACTTGTTAAACACTTCATTAAGTGGCAACCTGAAAGCTGCCACCTATGCATTCTGGGAGCTCAGAGGGGACCTTGAGAGAGAGTGAGGACCAGGGGATGGGATGATTTTCAGGTAGACTCAGGAAGAAGCCTGGATCTCACTTTCAGGTAGAGGCTGACACTCACAGGTCAGAGGCGTCAATGGGAGAAAAGTCAAAGCGAGAAGGGTGTGGGGGAAGCATCTTAGGGAGTTGGTAGCTTTGTGACCTTGAGCAAATTTCACCCCTCTCTGGCACTTAGTGTTCCCATCTCTGTGGGCCTGTGCACATAGACAGATACTATGGGAATGAAGTTAGATCGGGGATGTGAAAGTGCTGGGGAAACTATAATTCTATGGAAATGAGCTATCTAACCTGAATCAAGGAGGGAACCGCATCCTCCTGCTTCTGGCTCACGGGGCTCTTCCTAGAGTGAACTAGCAGGTAGCTGAGGCCATTCTTAGCCCTAGAAGGATGCTGGGAAGGAGGATCTGATTCGGGAATGCAGGCCACTTCCTAATGTGGGCACTCTTGCATTGCAACCCCGAACAGCAGGAGGCAGCCTGGAGCCCCCATAGGTGCTTGCCCAGGTGGGGCCCACACCTGCATTTCTCCTGCTGACTGTCCTGATGACTCACTCACACATCCCAGCCCTTTTACCTTTAAGGAAGAGCCGGAAAGGGTGTGGGGAGAAATGGAGAAGGAGGCAGGTCCTGCGCCCCAGTCCCGCCCCTGCTCCTCCCCACCCTACCCTGGGCTAGGCCACCCAGCCAAAAGGCAGGACCGAGAGTCGGAGAGGCACAGAGTCCATCATTGGTCCCAAGGCAGCCAGTTAACCCGCCGCCAGTCTGTCGTCCCCAGAGCCATGGAGAGAGCCAGTCTGATCCAGAAGGCTAGCTGGCAGAGCAGGCCGAACGCTATGAGAGACATGGCAGCCTTCATGACGGGCGCGGTGGAAAAGGGTGAGGAGCTCTCCTGCGAAGAGAGAAACCCTGCATCTCTGTGGCCTACAAGAACGGGTGGGCGGCCAGAGGGCTGCCTGGAGGGTCCTGTCCAGCATTGAGCAGAAGGGCACGGAGGAAGGCTCTGAAGAGAAGGGCCCTGAGGTTCGGGAGTACCGGGAGAAGGTGGAGACCGAGCTCCGGGGTGTGTGCGACACCGTACTGGGCCTGCCTGGACTCCCACCTTATCAAGGAGGCCGGGGAGGCCGAAGAGCCGGGTTTTCTACCTGAAGATGAAGGGTGACTACTACGCTACTGGCTGAGGTGGCCACTGGTGACGATAAAAAACGCATCATCGGACTCTGCCCGGTCAGCCTACCAGGAGGGCCATGGACATCAGCAAGAAGGAGATGCCGCCCACCAACCCCATCCGCCTGGGGCCTGGCCCTGAACTTTTCCGTCTTCACTATGAGATTGCCCAACAGCCCGAGGAAGCCATCACTCTGGCCAAGACCACTTTTGACGAAGCCATGGCTGACCTGCACACCCTCAGCGAGGACTCCTACAAGACAGCACCTCATCATGCAGCTGCTGCGAGACAACTTGACCCTCTGGACAGCCGACAACGCCGGGGAAGAGGGTGTGGAGGCTCCCGAGGAGCCCCAGAGCTGAGCCTGCCTGCCACCTACCTGCAGCCCTGCCCCTCCAGTCCCCAGCCCTCCAAAAGGCGACCAGTATGGGGCGGGAGGCCCTGCCCTTCCAACCCTTTCCAGTGCTCTGCCCCGACTCAGAAAGCCTTGGAGGGAGCAGTGGAGCGGAGCCCACCGTGGGCTGGGGATCCATCTTCATGCAGCTGTCAGGTGCTTCTAACCGCTGGTGGTCCCCCCCACCCCTGCTCTCTGCACCCTTTTCCCTCCCGACTCTACCCCTGACTGGGCTACCCCACCCCGCGCTGTCTCTTAGGAATTGAGGAGTGTCCCACCCCACCCCTGGCTGAGAATGGACTGTGTGGCAGAGGCCCGAGATGAGAGGAGAGAGAGTGTGTGACTGTGTGTGATTTGGAGATCGAGAGCGCGAGAGAGAGAGAGACAGAGAGAGAGAGAGAGAAAGCATGTCTGCTGGGTGTGACCCTGTTTCCTCTCAATAAAGTCCTGTGACACTCCTCCTGTCTTTTCTAGTCATTGGCCAATGGGCTGGAGAGAAGGACTGATTTGGCCCTTCTGGTTAGGGCATGACATCCATTGGGGCTGGCTCGCTGAACAGAGACGGGGGGCCGGTGACTCTAGGTGAGAGGCGGGGGTCCAGCTCTCACCGGAGGGGCCCCGAACTGGTCTGGTCTGGGGAGTCAGGTGAGCGCTGCTGAGGGCTCCTCTGCCCAGCTGAGAAGATGAAAGGGTGCTGCGGGGCAGGGGAAAGAGAAGCTCAGATCTAGAAGAAACCGGGAACCAGTAAAGGTCCCAGGTTGCGAGGTGTGAGGACAGCGCTGCGCACCCCAGACTCGAAAGCAGGGAGCCGTCCCCTCAATGCACAGATCTGAGGCAGGGGTATGGTGCCATTAAAAACCTAGATCTAAGAAGGGAACGCACCCAGCATATGGAGCTGGGGATAAAGAAAACGCGAGGGCTAGCTGGGTGGGAAGGTCCGCGGGGAGCCCGGCGGGCGGAACCCCCAGCCTCCTAGCCCCCGCAGGCAGCAACACGCCGAGACCCGCTGCAACCGAGCTCCCGCCCTCCTATGCAGCCGTGGACTGGAGGCGGGGCCCTGGGGCCGCTCCCACCCAATCACAGGAGGGAGCCGCCCAGGGTCCCGCCCCGGTACCCTCCTGGCCAATCAGGGAGTGAACCGCGGAGCACAAGCAGCTAGTGCTTCAGCCGCGGTTCCTGCTCGGCAGACGCTCGACGAGCTGACTGACCGAGCGGCTTCCCAACCTCCCTCCGAGCGCCGAAGGGCGGTACTTTCCCGGTTTCACTTAGACAAGTTGCTACCTGCCTGGACCAAGAGCTCGGCTTCCTCAGAGCAGCGGGATCCGGCGAGGCCGAGCGCAAAACCTAGTCCCCGCCCTTTGAGTCACCCGTTCACCCGGCGGTGCCTGGGCCAGGCTAGGCAGCAGGATCGACTGGAACAAAGCCACCAAGACGCCCCCACCACACTTCAGAGGCAGCTCTGTACCAGTCTCCTGGAAGCTTGTGGCCCTGACTGGCTTTGCCACCTTGGAAAAGCCATTATGCTTCCGTGGGCCTCAGTTTCCCTTCTGTATCATAAGAGGCTTGAACTAAAGGCTCTCCAACTGATAAAAGCGAAAATGTGGGGTTCTGGAGTGAGGTTGCCTGGGCTTGGTTCCCAGCGCACTTTGCCCAAGCCTCTTGACCTCGCTTGCCTTTGGGTCCTCTTTAGTAAAGGGTTGGGAGTGGTGATTAAAAAACAGTACTTTCGAAACTCTTAAAGTTGCTGTGAAGTTTGAGAAAAGAAATGTGTGTAAATAGCTCAGGATATGTGCTCAACAAATGTTAGCTATTAATCCTTCCAACATCAGTGAGTCTAGGCTTTCTGCAGCATTTCTGGGCCCAGAGCAGAATAATCAGCCAGGGCCAGCACTGAAGAGCAGCTTTAATCCAAAGTAGACTGATTGCTTGCTTGCTTGCTGGACCCCGCAGAAATACAGGCCTGGCAGGATGAGGGAACTCAGTCCAGCCTCATCAGGTTCCCCAGAGTCCAAATTTGACCACATTCATGGGACTCAATCTAAAAGGCTCTTGTCACAGTCCCTAATTCTACAGGGGATGCTTTGGTACATTGATACCTTCGGGATTTCCTGTTATCTCCCCTCCTTTCCTGGTGGCGTATTGAATTTCACAAGGTTCCAAACCTGACAGAGACTCTGGTGCTAGGGCAGGTGACTCCCCTTAGCGCTGGAGGTGACCTGATTTCTCTGACCAGACAGGTCTGGTGACTGTCTCTTAATGGTTGTAGGTCCTGGGAAAGGAACGTCTTTCTTCTTTTCTCTCAGCCTCTGACTTTTCATCTTGGCTCTGGCCACTCATGGTGCACTATATATGTGGAAGAAATGATGTCAGGCGTGGTTGTGCGCACCTGTAATCCCAGAAGCTCTGGTACCAAAAAGAAAGAAAGAAATGAGCTGTCCTAAGGTAGTGTGTGGCTGTTGAAGGATTTTTTTTTTTTTTTTTTTTTTTCCAAAAAACAGCAAAAGCAGATGCTGTGGATCACCCAGTCAGACACTTACTAGGGCTATCTACAATGGTTGTCAGACCTCTCTTGTCTGTGTGACATATTTAAACACCACCACCAAAAACCTTCAACCAAACCAAAAATAAGATTTACTACCTTCTTTTCCTGGTCTATATTTGACATTTTGAAAATTTCAAGTCACGTATAATGGCACATACCTGTATCCCAGCTATTTAGGAGGCTGAAGCAAGAGGATCACAAGTTCAAGACTAGCCTCAGCAACTTAGGCCCTACGCAGCTTAGTGAGACCCTGTCCTCAAAATTATAAAAAATAAAAAGTGCTGGAGATATAGCACCCCTGGAGTTCAATTCCTGGTACCAACAAATAATAAATAAATAAAAACTTCAGTCCCACTGCTAATAGGTGCAGAGTGTTTTTGGTTTGGTTTGATACTGGGGATTGATCCCAGGGGTGCTTAACACTAAGCCATATCCCCAGCCCTTTTTGTTTTATTTTTTAAATTTTGAGACAAGATCTCATTAAGTTGCTTAGGGCCATCACTAAATTGCTGAGGCTGGTCTGGAACTTGTGATCCTACTGCCTCAAGTCTCCTGAGTTGCAAAGATTATAGGCATGCACCACTATGTCTGGCAATACAGGGTTTCTTTTGGGGGTGATAAAATGTCCTAATTTAAATACTGTGGATAGTTGCACAATTTTGTGAATTATGAACTGAGCTGAACACTGTAAAGGGGTGAAATTTATGGTATGTCAGTTATTTCTTAATTGAAAAATCTGTCTAGCGGCTAGAGGTATAGCTGGGTAGAGTGTTGCCTACCACGTGCAAATCCTGGGCTCAATCCCCAGCAGTAATTAAAAAAAAAAAATCTGTCTTAGAAGGTAAAACAGATAAAGATGCCACATTCCATTGGAAATTTCATGGTGGCCATTCATTCCTTTCACTTGATCATGTTTTTTTAAAACTTTTCCAAATTTCAAAACCATGTTACATCAAAATTTGACTAGCCACCTTCCCTTTCCCATTAACATATAACAGAGACTTGGATATGCTGTTTTACCAATACAATACATTATGATTATGATTATGATTATTACTTATTTATGTACTTATTTACCATACTGAAAATTGAACCCAGGGTCTCATGCATATGAGACAAGTGCCCTGCCATTGAGCTACACCCTCAGCCCTAACTCCTTACATTTATGTAGATGCATTTATTTAATTATAATTTCACATCTACCTGATTCTACCTCTGGGTTTGCAGCTGTCCTGGGTTTATTTCTCTCCTAGAGAGTTCCCTAAAAATGGTAAGTGTGTCCCATTATTCCTTTCTTCCCACAGTGACTCCAGCAAAATTTGTACACAGAAGACAGAGCTGGAATTTAAAAACCCTCTTAAGGCCTGGAAGCCAGGGTAAGTGCCAGATCCTCTATTATGGAAAAAGAGATAGTGCTGATCCTAAGATGAGACAGGGCTGTCTAGACAGAACCAGGCTCACAAAGATTCAAGCAACCCCAGGCCCATCCTTTCTACACTGCCAGATTCCCTCCAGAAATTTGAGACCCAGGGCTTGTGAAATTGTTACTACCCAAGAATTTGAGAAGTAACAGGGAAAATATGCGATCTAAAATTCTCTAGCAAAGGTAGTATTTTTTCTCTTCCTATATAGTTACTTCAGAGAAAGAAATTCAAACTGGCTCAGTAGATCCAAAGGCATAGTTGATGAATGCCAACACTGCCTTCTTAGAACTAGGCAGGTACTTCAGGTAAGGCCAAGTCACTGAGGTCAGGCAGGCCACTGTGGTTCCTTCCAGAAAAAGCAAGGTACTCCTCCCAACTGCCAACACACACACACACACACACACACACACACACACACACACACACACACACTATTCAAATATCCCTTGCTTTTAGGAAAACATTTCAGATGTTTGCACCAAGATTGCTCTTTTGACCATCAAAAAGAGCTGCCCCTTCCAGCTCTTTACTAGAGATCAGAGATAAGAGCAGCTAGCATCATTTATATGTGCCAAGCAGTTTATACCTTAATCTTCACAGCAATGTATATGACCATGTTTTCTTCCCAGAAACTGAGGCTCAGAGCAGCTAAATCACCTAATAATCAAGATCACAAAACGGTGTGCTGGGAGGTGGAGGGGGCTGACTTCAGCCTCATGATCTTTAAGCAACTACAGCTATTTTCAAACTGTTTAGAGAGCGCTCTAGAAGCTGTCATGGGGCAGAAGCACAGGTTGTCTGGGTTTCCTATTTTCACACAACTTTGGCTAAAATAGCCACACATATGTCTGTTTTGTATATTGGAGTTTCATGAGTTAAAAATAAGTTTGAAAAGAACCACATCATGCTGTGATACCCTGCTTCTGTTTTGGACTTTCTAAGAATCAAGAAAGCCTTTTTCTTATACTACTCTCAGTCTAATTCCACTCCAGAGCTTGGCAGAAATTGTCTTAAATTATTTTGCAGTGTACCAGTTTTCTGGCTCTCTCACCAAGTTTAAGTTTCCTTGGCCTGCTTCCATTTCCTGTTCCTTTAAATGCTTCACCCTGTTCACAGGTCCCACTCATCTCCACATCCCTGCTTTGCATGGGGTAGAGAAGGAAGGTTTCTGCAGGGCAGGTTCCCCTCCCCTTAGGACCCCCCAGCCTCACACTACTCACTGAGTCAGGAGCCAGGAATGTCTGTGGGGGCAGCAAACAGTATGTCACCCTGGGGGTGCACAGAAGATGATTCATTTCTCGTCTCCACCCAATCTTCTTACAGCTCTGGGAAATTTAACTCTTTGCCTAGAGATAAGGGAAATCATGGACTCTCAAAAGCACGGAGGCTTCCAATCTGAGTGGCATAGCATTTAAAAATCAGATTAGGGTATCCAATAAACATTTATTATAAGGGAAGAATGGAAAGATGGAAAGAAGAAAAGGAAAAGAGGGAGGGAGGCAGATAGGAAGAAGGCAGGCATATTTTCTCTTTTATCCTCCACAGTGAAGCTGAAATCTCCTTGGTCTGACTACAGTGGGGACTGACTTTTAGCTAAAATAGATTATTTGACCTCAGGTGTGACTTACAAATTGGGGGAAATCTTTCTCACATCCTGATCTCCCTTCCTTGCTATTTCTGTGACTCCATAAAGCAGTGTGGAGGTGCCAGAATTAAAATACTGGAAGAATTTAGAGGTGACAATCTAGTGTAAAGAGAAGCACCATGAGATATTTCTTGAGAATGATGTTGTATTTGGGGATTTTTAAAATTTTATTTAAAAATTTTTTAAAGACATGGTCTGAGCTGGGTGTAGTGGCACATGACTATAACTCCTAATGACTTGGGAGGCTGAGGCAGGATTGCAAGTTTAATACCAGCCTCAGCAACTAAGCAAGGCCCTAAGCAACTTAGTGACACCCTGTCTCAAAAGATAAAAAGGGCTGGGGATGTGACTCAGTGGTAACATACCCTGGATTCAATCCCCAGTACTGGGGAAGAAGGGGGAAAGACAGGGACAGGGTTTGGCTGTGTTACCTGGACTGTCATTGAACTCAGGCTCAAACAATCCTTCTGCTTCAGCCTCCCAAGTAGTTGGGACTACAAGCTTGTGCCACCATGCCAGCTCTTTTTGGGATGTTTTTTAAGGGGCCTCTTATTTCCCTCTTCCACAACTACTTCGGAGTTTTGGAATGAGGGTAGAACTAAACCTTGCTGTGTATTCTCATCAGAGCATTTTATCAGTACTTATCTTTTTTGACCTCAGAGGTGCCGAATGCCCAGCCCATCCAGAACCCTTAGTCTTAGCCAACCTGAACACTTGGGCCTCTGGAGCTGTCTGGAGCTAGTTCCCTGGCAGGAAATTAAGGGATACAACCGGTGGGAAGTGAGACACATGGCTTCCCTCATCCTGGTAGGCATGAAGCCACAGGAGATGTATGCTAATCTGGGGTTCTCTTTTCTAAACAGGACAGGAAGAGGGAGTGGGCAGCCCAGCCCAGATCAGGCTGGGTAAGGGCTTAATAGCCAGGGGTAAGAGAAGAGAAAAAAGATAAAGGAGAGGAGGGAGTCAGTAGAGGACTTAACAGTGTTGGGTGAGTCTGAAGTCATGCCCTCTCCATCAGGGTTTTTTGTTTTTTTTGTTTTTTTTTTTTTGGTGGCACTGGGGACTGAACTCAGGGGCCCTTTACCACTGAACTACATCCCAAACCCTTTTTATTTTTTTGGTACTGGGGATTGAACTCAGGGGTACCTAACCTCTGAGTCACATCCCCAGCCCTTTTTCATATTTTGAGACAAGGTCTTGCTAAGTTACTTATGGCCTGGTTAGGTTGCTGAGGCTGGCTTTGAAACCTGCAATCCTCCTGCCTCAACCTCCCAAGTAGCTGGGATTACAGGAATGCATCTGGCCCTTTTTATTTTGAGACAGCGTCTTGTAAATTGCCCAGGCTGGCCTCAAACTTGTGATCCTCCTGTTTCAGTCTCTCCAAGTAGCTAGGATTATAGGTGTGCACCACCCCACCTGGCTCCCTCTCAGGATTCTTGAGAAAAGGACAGAAAACCCCTCAAATCTACCTTCCCTTTCTTCTTCCCACAGACCTTCACCGGATCAAACTTCTATTATCAGCCAACTGTTGGTGAGCATTTTGTTAATTGGTGCAGACTGGGTGTGCTTCAGCACTGTGGGCTTTAGGACTCCCTCCCTCCTAAGCCTCTTTGTCAAACTGGGAACCTTTCCAAGGACTATGATCCCTGGTGAGTTCTTCCAAATTTCACACTATCTTCGCAGTATTGGAGTCTCCACTTCAGAGTCAAGAAATGCACAGATTCTAATGGCGATTGTCAGCAGGGATATCAGGAAGGATGACTTAGTCAGTGAGACATAAAGTGGCACTCTCTTAGGAAGGATTTTCAGTAATATGAATCCAGAACCTGGAATATGTGAGCTATTTTATTTGCAGGACTTTATTATAAGTTAAAAATCAGAAACTCAAAGATCAGGATACAAAGATGTTAATCACAGAAACAAAAAACTTGGTATATTAGCCTTGTGTTGCTGTGACAAAATACCTGAGAAAGTCTACTCTGAGATTTACTTTGGCTTATGGTTTCAGAGGTTTTAGTCCATGGTTGGCTGCCTGCACTGTTCATGGGCCTGTGATGAGGCAGTACATCATGGCAGAGGAGTGTGGCAGAGCAAAGCTGTTTACCCTCATGGTAAGCCAGGAAGCAGAGAGAAAGGGAAGGGGCCCGTGGGCAACCACACCAAGAACCCACACCAAGAACTCCCTTCAACTGGGTGCCAACTCCTACAGTTTCCACCACCTTCCAAAAGTCCATTTAATTATGAAGTCATAAATGGACCAATCCATGGATGAGA
Source organism: Sciurus vulgaris (assembly GCF_902686455.1). Lineage (NCBI taxonomy): Eukaryota > Metazoa > Chordata > Mammalia > Rodentia > Sciuridae > Sciurus > Sciurus vulgaris. Next base: position 19,145,643 of record NC_136461.1, read on the forward strand.
TCAGAGTTCTCATAATTCAGTCACTTCCCAAAAGCCCCACCTCTGAACACTACTACAATGGGGATCAAGCCTTCAACCCATAATCCTTGGGAGATACTTCATACCCAGCATAATACTTGGTAGTGACTTACAGGCTAACCATGGAAGTCTGGATAGGTAAACAAGTTATAGCCATACCACCAAATATTACATACACATTACAAGGTTTTTATATATTTTTTAATTACATGGAATAGTGTAACACAAAAAAAGTGGGATACAACTGGGTGTGGCAATCCCAGGTACTCAGGAAGCTGAGGTGAGAGGACTAGAAATCCCAGGCCAGCCTGGGCAACTTAGCAAGACCCTGTCTCAAAATAAAAAGTGTGGGGATATAGCTCAGTAGCAGAGCACTTGCCTCAGCTTGCACAGGCCCTGGGTTTTATCCCCAGTACCAAAACAAACAAGCAAGCAAGCAAGCAAAGCAATTATAAAATATCCCACTTATATGTTATCACCCTTATGTATGTATAGTAAAATAAGACTGAAACAGTATATAATATGTACAACATTTGAATCAGAAGTTTATTAATGGCTGGGCAAGGTGACCTGTATCTGCAATTTCAGCTACTGGGAGGCCGACGCAGAAAGAAGGCAAGTTCCAGGCAAGCCTCAGCAACTTAGCCAAACTCTGTCTCAAAATAAAAAATAAAAAGGGTTGGGGATGTAGTTCAGTGGTAGGGAGCCTCTGGGTTCAATTCACAGCACAATCCCTGGCAAAAAAGGAAAAAAGAAAATTTATCATTAATTGTAAATACTAATGATTATTTCTGAAATAGGATTGTGGGTGACTTACTTTCTCTTTTCATTTTCCAAGTTTTTTTTTTTTTTTTTTTTTTAACTTTTCACAATCAGGGAAAAAAAAAAAAATCCCTGCACATTTCACTCTGAATGAGCCTCACTGGGCACCCAGACACCTCTCCCTCTCCATACCCTGTTTTGCCTACCCCATTTCCTCAGTGCATGTACAAGGAACTGAAAATCATTTTTCTCAGAACTACATTTTTTTTAAAGAAAATTTTTTTAGTAGTAGATGGACACAATGTCTTTATTTTTGTGGTGCTGAGGATTAAACCCAGTGTCTCATGTATGCTAGGCAAGCACCCCCAGCCTAGAAGCTACATTTATTGAGGAAGAAAATATACTTGCTGATATACTGAGGCCTGAAAATAAGATTGTGGATTATTTCCATCCATCTCTCTCCATGACTAGAGAGAATAAAAGTGTAGGGACTTGGATATGAGGCCATAAAGTTGTAAATGACGCCTTTTAGCCCCCACACCTGGCTTGTTTTGGAGGGAGCTGGGGCTTCTGATGGGTAAGCACTAAAACCCATGACCACAACTATTAGTACTGTTTAAAAAACACAGCACCCACCTCATGCCCTGATGAAGGACTTGCCAGCAGCCTGGGCGTCAGAATTCCTGGGCTCTAGGCTCCACAGGTGACTCATAGTCAGCCGCAGGCTGTGCCTCCTGGCCTCAGTTTCCCTGACTTGCTCTGTTGGTACTCCCCACCTACTGTGCAGGATATTAATAGAGGTGAGGTGCTTTGAACTCCTCAGATGAAAGAGGCCAGGGAGGGAGCACCTAGTTATTACCCCTCTAAGGTCAGGCGTGGGAGCTGAGGCTCTGCTTTCATACTGTTCCAGCTACAGGAGTCTCCTCATAGCCCCCCACTCTTCTGCTTTCAGCTCTAGGTACCAAAACTGGGAAGGCAAGATCAGTTGCCTGTTTTAATGCCAATTCAGAATAGATTTTCCTAAACTGAATTATCCAACTGTTCAAACCACCAGTGACCTATCTTTTCCTTGACTTTCGATTTAGCAGTATTAAATCATTTATAGATGCTTAGATTCTTTTTCATGTTTGGCCACAAACACGAAAACCATTAGATAAGTGGTATCTATTCGTCCCCTTTGAAGTCTGGGGATTGAACATGGGTCCTCACACATGCTAGGCAAGTGTTCTACCACTGAGTTTACGTTCCAGTTCAAAGGCTTGCAACTATCAATATCGAAGGAGAGACATACACAATTCAGTCAGAAAAGTGGAAGACAGCAAGGCTGACTGAAGTTCCAGCTCATCCTTCTGTTTTCTCCTTGTAAAATGGGTTAATGGTTTAGTGAGAGTCCCTGCTTTGTCAGTCTCCAGGGATTGCCGTGAGAACCACAGGAGAATGTGTGTGGAAGCACTTCGTAAAATGTCAAATTATTCATAGATGTTAACTAGCTTGAAGACCTACAAATGAGACTTCTGGTACAACCTTCCCTAGGCTGAGTCCCCTCGAGCCTCCAGGTTACAACCACAAAAATAAAATCTTGGGTGCCACCTACTGGTTGAAAACATGAATCGCATTCTCAGCCAGCAGTAAGAATAGCAAAGGAAGCACACAAAACTATTTCCTAGCTTCCAACCATCTTAATTTTTATATGCCATCATAACAATTTTTTTTTTTTTGTACTGGGGGCGTTAAACTCAGGGGCACTTTACCACTGAGTTGCATACCCAGAGTTGTTTTGTTTTTTTTTTTTAATTTTGAGATAGGGTCTCGCTAAGTTGCTGAGGCTGGCTAAAACTTGCAATCCTCCCGCTTTAGCCTCCCAAAATTGCTGGGATTACAGGTGTGTGCCACTGGCTATTATTTTTATTCAACAACTCGCTTTGCGTACATTTTCATATCTGACGCAAACAATCTTTCAAACTTTAAAAAAATTTTTTTAGTCTAGAGAACAAAATATTTATTTAATTTTTAGTTTAGTAGATGGACACAATGTATTTACTTATTTATGTGGTGCTCAGAATTGAGCCCAGTGCTCACCCATGCAAGGCAAGTGCTCTACCACTGAGCCACAATCCAGCCCCTCAACTTTGACTAGCTAACCTTGCCAAAAATAGAGTAAAATCATGAAATAAATGCAACGGAAATTAAAAACATTAAGGTCTAGTCAGGAAGTGTCACCTGTGAGGGTTTGGAGTGGCGAGCCTGTTAAAACTGAAGACTGACTGAAGCATGTGACTGGGGAGTAGGTGCTCAGTCCTCTAGTGTGACAGATCCTCTGGGAAACACGTGACCGGTATGAAAAAAGAGGAGCCGCTGGAGGGTCCTTGTTCTGCCCCCAATTCCCCTGAAGGACTGAAGAAAAGTTTGGAAGCCACAAAAAGTAGAAAAACAGAATCCATTATAGTGCATTTTTTCATCACAGCCCAAGTGGAGCCAGTGCTCAGCTTCCTGGTGGTAACTTCTGGTGTGGCAGGGCACAGAGCTCCAGGGCATCACATGAGGGCACTGCAGGTTGCTCTGCTCTTTGCCATGCTGGCTTTTTGTCCAGAAGTCCTCTGTAGAGCTGAGTGTCCCCTTGCCAGCTGGGAGGTCCTGCTCCTGGGTCTGCAGCCGCTGAGCTGTCCGCGGCTGCTTACCAGGAACCTCTGCTTCCCCAGTACTGGATCATGCATCCTGGGCCCACTTGTTGTTACAGCTGCATTGGCTTCTTGTTCCACTGACTGGTCTGAGGGTGCCAGGGTACTTCTCCTGGATGCCCAGAGTGCTGAGGAAGGGTGAGTCAAGGCTGACAGTAGGCAGAGGATAGAGGACTGGTCTGGGCAGCATCTAATCTCTACTGGTGCCCACCCTCAACCATGTCTAGCAGACTCCTCCCATCCCTCTCTCTCCTCATAATGTAGTATCAGGTCACAGGTAAAAGGGACCAATTGTGTCTGATAAGCCTCCAAACATCCAGATGTAAAAGTGTCTATAGTTGCTTCTTCCCCACATCAGCTAAAGATCAAAGAACGAGAGAGTGCTAACCTTCCAGCTTTGTTATGGCACATACTACGCAGCCAGAGAGAAGGGGTACAAAGAGAGAGGGGTACAATCCTGATTTCCTGCCATTCCCTTTTCCTTTTTTTTTTTTTTAATTTTTAAAAATATTTTTTTCTTTTAGTTGTCAATGGATCTTTTATTTATTTAATTAATTAATTTTATGTGGTGCCGAGAATGGAACCCAGTGCCTCACACATGCCAAGCAGTGCTCTGCCACTGAGCCACAACCCCAGCCCTTGCCATTCCCCTTTTCTTCTCTTTAAAATATCCCTTGAAAGCTGTTGTGAGGATCAAATGGAGACTGTGAATATGAAGTTCCTAGGAAACTTCTGGAAAAGAACTTACGGCGGCTCAAAGAAAATGATGCATTTCTGCTTGGGTGCAGAAAGTGGCTGCATGCGTGAAGCAGCTCCTTAGTCCTGTCATCAAGGACTGCTCACTTTACTGCCATAATGAATGAATGAATGAATTTTTTGAGACAGGGTCTCACAATGTTGCCAGGGCTGGGCTTGAATTTGCATTCCTTCAGCCTTAATCTCCTAAGTAGCTGGGTTTACTGGTGTGTGGCACTATGCCCAGCTTACTGCCATCATTTATAACTCATCTACCCTTGTGTTTTGTTTCCTACAAGTAAAATGGCCTCAATAAGTGATGGCTAGAATTACTTTCTTCTATACCTATGAACTCTGGAGCCCTCTTTGTCTCTAGGATCCTATGTAGATGCTGAATCTCTCAGACCATGGCCTCTGTGACCTGGGGCACATCCCCACTGGACAATAATCCAGTTCCAAAGGTCTAGCTGTCTCTTAGACAGCTCTGGACATTCAATGGTCCCCTCAAACACAGCACATCTGCTAGCTCCCATCCCTTCAAATGACAAACTTGCCCCCTCCTTTTGTGTGTGTGGGGATACTAGGAAGTGAATCCACAGGTGCTGAATCTCTGAGCCACATCCCCAACCCTTATTTTTTAATTTTAAGATGGGGTCTTGCTAAGTTGCCCAGGCTTGCCTCGAACCTGGCAGTCCTCCTGCCTCAGCCTCCCAAGTTGCTGGATTACAGGTGTGCATCACCACACCTACCCACCCTCCTCCTCCTCTTCATCTCAGTAACTAGCACATCCTACAGTCTAAGCCAGAAACTTGGGGGTCCAACTCTTACAGCCTATCTCATATTTTTCCAATCCATACCCTTCTTTCTCTTCTCACTATGGATATTTCACCTTCTCTCACCTCGCAAGATTGTAAACCTCTCCTATCCATAATCGCATCCCTTAACGCATCCCTTAACTGCATTTCCATGCTTGGAGGAGCTTATCTAAAAGGTGCATCTGATGGGTCATAGCTTATTCAACAGTACTAACCGAATGCTGGCTCCCTGCCCTGAGCTGAAGTCCACACTCTAGTGGAATATTCAAGCCCTCCACTGCCAGTCCTGCCCACCACTCTCCCCCACCCCAGCATCTCCCTTGCCCCACTTCATATGCAACACACCAGGCACACTGAACCCTTTTGCACTTTTCTCCACTGATCAAGTGCCCTTTCATTTCTAGGCCTCTGTATCTGCCACACTTCCAGTCAGTGTCCTCCCTTGTTCTGAGTACAGCCAACCCTGAAGCATTCTAGGGACCAATCTTTGCATGTAAGAAAGAGAGTCACCAGAGAGCCAACTGGTCACCACCAGGGTGGTGATGGCACCCCCCGTGACCATTCCTGCACCCCATGCTTTACCCTCTGACGTAGCCAGGAAGCAGGTGAGGCTACGGAGCAAGGATACGAGGAGAAATGGAAGTCAGCTCCCACTGCGGCAGACATCATGGCCTCCAGGCTTCGCTGCTCTTGGATCCCAAAACAGTAGCCATTGGCCTTATCCACAGCCTGTAGGACCCGCTGGATGCTGTCCTTGTCCTGAGCAGGGAGGATAAATAACTCAGTGAAAGAGAGGTATGCAGAATTGAGGCTACACCAAACTGCCTACAACCTCCAAACACACCCTCCTCATTCCCACCTCATAATGCCCTTGTGCATGTAGCTTCCTTGGCCTGGAGTAGTTCTGTGTGTCCCAGAGACCTGTCTAAATCCCATCTTTCCTGACTACCAACCTACTCAGATCAGAACAGATAAGCTCCTCTGCACACTCAGTCCACTGGGTTTATTCCAGTCACCTGGGAGGCTGAGGCAGGAGGATCACAAGTTTGAGGCCAGCCTCAGCAACTCAGTAAGACTCTGTCTCAAAATAAAAAAAAGAAGCCAGGTGCTATGGCACATGCCTATAATCCCAGTAATTCTGGAAGCAGGAGATTTGCAAGTTTAAGGTCAGCCTCAACCGTTTAGCAGGACCCTCAGAAACTTAGCAAGACCTTGTCTCAAAATAAAAATAAAAGGGACTGGTGATGTAGCTGAGGCCTGGGTTCAATCCCCAGTAACTATCACAAACACACCGCCCCCGACCAAGAAAAAAAAAAAAAAAAAGGAAAAAACACGTTAGTTCACGTCTACCAACTGCAAAGGAACCTAACATGCACCTGTGTCTCCTATGTATCTTTGCAGAAGGCAAGGTGAGAGGCACAAGGGTTGAATACTGCTTTGCAACATAGTTACCCAGATGAATGGGCCTAACATGCTTGTTCCTGGTCAAGTCCCTTGTTGATAACTTTCTGCACTCATCCATTTTCACACTGAGGAGAAAACACGTAGAGGATCCCAGTGATAGGGCAAAAGTTTAGTCTGCCTTTTTTACTGGAATCCTGCTCAATACAGGCCCTGGTACAGAATGCAAGTGAGTCCAAAGATAGACCCAGGACAGAGACCACTGCTTAAGCTCTGAAAGCTTTATACACCCTTGGCTAATGAATCCCAGGCATGTCAGAGCCTATGGCCAAGGGGAAGAGAGGTCTCTAAGTACCAGTACCTGGATGTTCAGAGGGATGAAGGAAACCAGGCTGTAGTCTTCGATGAGCTGCACCAGTTTCTCGTTGAGCTGGCGGTAATGGCGGAAGAAAGGGTCAGAAGCCAGGTGGTCAAGCAAATAGGAGAGGTCAAGGACCTCTGTGTAGTAGTCCAGGTTGAAAGCTAAGGGGAGAAACCAGGTTTCAGGAGCAGCCAGCATCAGGCTAAAGACCTGAGGACTGGAAAGCTGAGGATGTAGCTTGGTGGTAAAATAGGCATTTAGTAAGCATGAGGCCCTGGGTTCCAACACCCAATGGGGGCAAAAAAAAAAAAAAAAGGTCATGATATATGGGCTGTGAGTGTAGCTCAGGGATAGTGTTCTTGCCTAACATGTGCAAGGCTCTGGACTTGATCCCAGTACTGCCAAAAAAAAAAAAGAAAAAAAAAAACCCTGAGGACTGGGACAGACATATTTTCTTCAAATACTTGTTGCTGCAGCAAAATGAAGTTAATAAGAAATACCTGGTTTCACCAGCTGGCTCTCCCATTTCCTATGGATAGGTCGCCATCTTGTGGGACCACTGCAAGGATTAAATGCTATAAGCCTCGGCACCTGGTACACAGAACTGCCTGATTAATGGCAGTAAATAAATGACCATTTCAAACAGGTATTGAGAACCATGCTCAATCCCTGCCTCATGAAGCTCAGCCAGGTAGGACCTCCAGGACCTGGAACACATACTGCAAGGACTCTGTAAGTGCTGGTCAAATTGAATTACTGCTACATTTTAGCAGCATGGCCTCTTGGGTAAGTCACTTCCCTTTCTAAGACAGTTCTTTCTTTTTTTTTTATTTATATTTTTAAAATTTTTTTCTTAGTTGTAGATGAACAAAATATTTATTTTTACATGGTGCTGAGGATTGAACCCAGTGCCCCACACGTGCAAGGCAAGCGCTGTAACACTGAGCTACAGCCCCAGCCCCTAAGACAGTTCCTTCTTAATGTAAAATGAGGAGATGCTCTGAGGTCCCTGGTTCGGCTCTATGAATAACTTCCTACTGAAAGAAGGAAAGTAGGTTTTCCTATACTGCCCATTCTGCCCAGAAAAGTCTCGCTCCTTGGCAAGACTATCCTAAGGTGAGATGAGGTGGCTCCTCTCAGGTGCTGACATCCCTTCATGTCTTAAGTAGCAGTTAGCTTCCCTGAACGAAGTCAATGTCTTATCACTTCCCCAACAACCTCCCTCCCTAATCATGTACTGATCATTTTAGCTTTTCTTCTGTAAGTTCCTTTATGGCTGGAGATGCTATTTAGAGAACCAACACCTTAGGTACAACAAAGCACTAATTTGCAGGAGAAAAATGCTGGCCTTTAGGACCCGAAACAATAGACTGCCTGGAACCAATCTATTTCTCCTCCAAATTCCCCCACCTCATGCCTGTCCCTCCACCCCTGTGTCTCTGCCATGTGAGGATAACACCGTAACATGGCTATCCACAAGCCAGGAGCAGGCTCTCACCAAACCTTGGATCTCAGCCTCCGAATCTGAGAAATAAATGTTTGCTGTTTACACCACATGGTTAATGGTATTTTGGTTAGTGCAGCCCAAACCAAGACAAAGCCTTTACCCCTACTGGACCCTCTGCCTAGAACAGTCCTCCTTCAGTTGGCTCTTCACCATTTAGGTGTCAGCTCAGATGTCACTGCCTAAGAGCACTAAGGCATTCTTCACTCCCAGCCACTCCCTGTCATATCACCATGTTTCCTTCACACATCACCATGTGTAGCTCTCTTATCTCCAAAATCTACAATAGCATGTGGCACAAGATAAAATGGGCAGGTGTCAGGACCTGCTACAGCTGCTACTATGCATGGTCCTGGAGGCAGTGCCCTTCAGCTGAGATCTATTCCTCACTCCAGCCCAGTTGCTGCCCAACTCCTTGCCAACCCAAAATAGGAACTCTTACCCAGCTTCCCATAATGCTCGATGAGGTCCATCTTGGAGAGGAGGTTGACGTGTGGCAGCTCCACATGCAACATGGTGGCCAGAGAGGTACACAGTACCGAGATGAACTTGGCTGGGTCTGTGCAGTAGTGAGAATCCACAAGATGGACAGCTGTCAGCTGGGAGGGGAAGAGACAGGGTGTGACCGAGGGAGGCAGGGAACATTTTGGCCTGTTCCCTCATCATATTAGAAGCTTGAGGACAGACTGTAAGCCTTCTCCAATAGTGTCCTCCTGGTTCCATTTTGTTCTAACAACCATCCTCATGTCCTTCTCCCAGAAGATATGGAGGCACATTTTCTCTTTCTCTGTTCGCAATATTGGGATTGAACCCAGGGATGGTTTGCCACTGAGCTACACCCACAGTCCTTTTAATTGATTTTTGAACAAGGTCACACTAAGTTTCGAGTCTGGCCTTGAACCTGCAATCTTCCTGCCTCAGCCTTGTGAGTGGCTGGGATTACAGGCATCCTTGACTGTCTTTTTTCTTTATAAAATGCCTGGCACAGAGCTCTAAGTGGACAACAAATTCAAATCCCACTACATCTAACTTCATACTTTCACTTTCTTTTGCCCACCAACTTGCGACAGTTACCGTGCCACTTTATACATAACCCCTTCCATATTTCCCAAAGTGTCAAACTGGATAGTAACACATCGGTTTTACAGGTAAAAAACTGAAGTTCAAAGAGATGATATCCAAAACACACAGCAAGTCAGTGGCAGAGACAAAACTGGAACTCACAACTGTTTTTTTTCCAAAGCAACCTGCCCCTGGCTCACTGTGTGACGTGAGGGCGTGACACCTGTCCCCCGTCTCAGTTGCTCCACCTGCAAAATGGACCTGCCCAACCCGAGACGCACCCTGAGGTCCCACTGAGCCATCTGAGAGAAGATGCTGCGAAGGGCGCCATGGTGCGTGCAGAGCTCCACCTGGCCTGGGCAGTCGAAGAGGAAGTAGTGGCCGCGGAGGGGGTCAAGCTTGGCCCGCAGCCAGTCCAAGTTGGCCTCCAGGTATTCCATGCAGTAAAGTAGGCCGCCGTTGGGTCCCAGCCTCAGCGCATCCATCACATCGCCCAGTCCCACCAGCTCGCCCACGTCCACAGCGCACTCGTAAGGCAGCCCTTCGTTGGCCGGGTCCAAGTTCACCACTGCCACGCGCCGGCCCAGCGCGCGCAGGAACTCACTCATGCCCAGGCAGTACGTGGTCTTTCCTGAGCCGGGAGGGCCGATCACCGCCTGCCCGAAGGCCGTGGCCGGAGCGGCTCCCGCCATGGGCAGAACGTGGACCAGAACCGAACAGGTGAGCCCAACGGGAAAACAGGGCGGACAGCCGCACGGGAGATGACGACAAGGGCGGGAGACCACCGGCGTGCTTTTCGCAGGGGATGACGACCGCGACCCGAAAACCGGCGCCAGGAAAGGGAACCAAACGGGCCGGCATTGATGGCTCCAGCTCCCGACTTCCGGATGGCGTCAGAAGCAGCGGGTCGGGGAGAGGAAGTCCCGCCCCACGGCAGTGACGCTACCGGACTGGGCGTGGCCACGGGACGGCCTTTCTCCGTGGAAGCGTGGGACTCCTTCGGGACTCCACCAGCCAGACCGCCTCAGTCCCGGTCCTCCGACTTTTCCCAGCCCGAATTAGGAGAGAAAGCGTCGTCCGGTCACAGACCTCTTTATTCTCCCCTTACGTCGCAGGCCCGGCCACCTCCCGCGGGCTCTCTGTTGCTGGGCCGCAGCCAGAGAGGGCACAGGCGGTGAAGGGTCCCGCCCAAGACCTTCTCTTCCAGGAACCACAAATCCTCTCCTTTTCGTCCTTTTGCCCGCTCTCTGTCCTCCAAGGAGGCGTCCTTCAGACCCCCAGGGAAGACTGTGCTGATGGTCTCAGGCAGTCAGAGCAAGGTACTGAGCAAGCCCAAACAGGGACTAGGAGTAGGAGACTTACGAGGAAAGGTCATTAAGCCCTAATATCCAAGGAATGGGGGCTGTAAAAATGCCCTTGAGGTAGAGAAACGGCAGGCAGCCGGGGGCTGCTGATCCCAGATTCCTTTCTGCTTCAGTAGTAGACAAGGCCCAGGCAGAGGGCTGTCATCCTGCAAGGAAGTCTCCAACTCTCACTTAGGCTCTGAGGAGCTCTCCAAGGCACAGGTGGAACCCCTCACAAAGGCCATGTCTGTCCGAAACTTCATGCTGGTGGGTGGCTGACGTCGGAGCAGTGATTCCCTCTGGTCCTGGGGTAGAGGCTCATCATATATGGTGGAGATGAGTCCCAAGCCAGTTCTACGGGGCCTCTTCTGTTGTCCGAATGGCTGCAGCTTCTCTCCATGGTACCTGGAAAGTTTTCAATAAGAGCGCGGCTCTCTCTCTCTGAAAACTCAGGAAAGGGGTTGGAAAAGGAGAGGGAAATCGCCACTACATATCTGTGTCAAAGACAGATTGCCTTTTTTTTTTTTAAGTGGGTTCTCTTAATTCTTTTTTTTTTTTAATTTTATATATGTGTGTGTGTATATATATAAATATGTGTATAAATATATTTTTGTTCATGGACCTTTATTTTATTCATTTATTATATGCGGTGCTGAGAATCTAACCCATTCCTTCACACATGCTAGGCAAGCGCTCTACCACTGAACCACAATCCCAGCCCCACTGTGCTGGGGATCCAACCCAGAGCTTTGTGCATGCCAGGCAAGCATTCTACCACTGAGCCACATCCAGCCCTAAAGACAGAACTTTAAATCTGGAATTTTGCTCTCTAGCCTCCAGATCTGTCGGTGCCAGCAACCTTCTATCACATCACTACAGATTCCCTAAAGTTCTCAAGTCCAAACTCAAACTAAAAGGAAAAACTCTCCCAGGGGATCAATGACTACATAGGGCTTGGTCTAAAATAAAAATGAATAGGGCCAGATCCACTTTTTCCTTCTAATTCTGCTTTGAAGTTCATCCCCTAGGAGTACCCAGCACCTATCCCAAAACTACTGGAAAGAGGAAAACCAGGTCACAGCAGAAGGCTGCTGGCTGGGTACCTGGGAAGTCCTCAAGCCACACTTACCCCAATCCATGCTTGCATCTGGGATGCTGGCCATCACCATCCAAGGCCTCAGGTACCCCCGAGCATCTGCTGCCCAGGCCCTGGCCCTCTGCCCACCCCTGCCGCTCCATCACCCTCCGGCCAATGCCCTGCAGAGGGAAGGGACAAGACTCAAGAAATGGGGCTCCTTCCTGGGGCATGGGGATTGGGGATGGGAGAAGGAATAGAGATAAAGAAGGAAAAGAGAAGGGCCAATGGACCAGGCAGTGTTTACTCACCTTGGTGTGGCGCTCAAAGGTGCCGACCTGGTGTTCAGTCACAGAGCCATGTTCCTGGCCATCTCGGAGTCTCTGTTCTAGACGCATTCGCACAGAGTCTCGGGCGTCCTTGTCTCCACCATCTGAGGAACCAGAACTGAGTTTGCAGAAAGGTCCTTCTCAGTGGAGGGGAGGGGAGGGAGCAGGTTTCTAGGATCCCCTCACAAGACTTATTGATGTATTTTCTTGGTATCCTATATATTTCCTTCTCTCTCTCTCATTAGAGGGAGCTTGCCAAGAGTAGGAACCATGGCTCTCCTCATCATACAGATAAAGAAACTTTGGAGCAGAAAACTCACAGAGTCAACATAAGACAGAGATGAAATCAGAACCCAGGTCTCACCCCAGTCCCAGATCAATTTTCACTCTAGAGCTATGCTCTGACCAGGGCCTGAGTAACTGATTATCCCACTCCACCAGGACCTACCATCACACTTGGACCTCCCTGAGGACTGTCCTCACATGTCCTTTCTCCTCACACAGAAAGAAAAAAGGATTTGATCACAACCAACACTTAATATACTCAACTACAGATGGCAAGTGTAGTCAGCCCTCTGCATCTCTGGATGCAACCAAGCATGGATTGAAAATACTCTGGGAGGGGGCTGGGGAGATAGCTCAGTCGGTAGAGTGCTTGCTTGCCTTGCAAGCACAAGGCCCTGGGTTCGATCCCCAGCACCCAAAAAAAAAAAAAAGAAAAGAAAATACTCTGGGGAAAAAAAGTGCATCTATACTGAACACACGCAGACTTTTTCCTTGTCGTTATTTTCCAAACAATACATTATAATATTTATATAGCATTTACATTGTATTCAGTATTAAGATACCTGGAGATGACTTTTTTTTTTTTTTTTTTTTTTTTTTTGCGGTGCTGGGGATTGAACCAGGGCCTTGTGCTTGCAAGACAAGCACTCTGCCAACTGAGCTATATCCCCAGCCCTGACTTTGTTTTTTTAAAGAGATAATTTAAAGTATTCCAAAGGATGTGTGTGGGCTGTAAGCAAATACTGTGCCATTTTAGTACATACGGGACATGAGTATCTGCAGATTTTGATATCTGTGAGGATCCTGGAACCAATCCCTTTGAGGACAGCAAAGGACAAGGGAGCTGGTCTCCTGTCTCAGTCTGCTAAGCTCATCTGGCAAAGTGTCACCCCAGGGCCAGGACAACAGTTCCACCTCCCTTGCCACCCCTTGCCCCGTACCTCTGTCATAGTACACACTCATGTCCACATCCCAATCGTCAGCTGTCTGTTCATCAAAGTCTGCAGAGATAGAAAAGCATTCAGCAGTGAGTTAAGGACTGCCAGTTCTGTTGAGAGCTAACCCTAGAGTCAGACACATGTTCTAGAACCTGGGCTTTTGTTTGTATTTTCGGGTCTCTCCTCTGGGAAGGTAATTCAGAATTGGAGTTGAGGCATTTTTCTGCCCATCCCACTGATCCCTCTCTCCAAAAAGGGATGATGATTCTCTCATACACAATAAAAGTAAGTCTATTCCCTAGCTTTTTGTTTGGGATCAATCAGGGAATCCACCAAGTGGAACCAAGAACCTTGAAAGAGTAAATAGTCCTCACCATGCCCTTGCCTGGGTACCAGCCTCCTATAATTTGGAGCTTGTTTCTCTCCCCAAAACTCATGTGTGAAAATTAGCTCAATCCCCAGCTTGGTCTTACTGGAAGGTGATGGAAACTTGTAAGGGTAGAGGGCCTATGGCACAGTGGCATGTGCCTATAGTCACAGCTACACAGGAGGCTGAGGCAGGGAGATCACCTGAGCCCAGGAGATTGAGACCAGCCTAGCAACACAGGGAAACCCTATCTCAAAAAAAAAAGAAATGGGGCCTAGTGAGAGGTTTTTAGGTTATCTGGGGTGTGCCCTCAAAGGGAACTGAGACACCCTGGTCTCTTCTTTGCATCCCAGCCATGAGGTGAATGGGCTTGCTGCACTATGTGCTTCTCTGTCAGTGTGCTGCCTCACCACAGCACTCCCCTCCAAAAAAAATGACAAGGTCAACTGACCTTGTGAGCCAAAATAAACCTTTTCTCTCTAGAAGCTCATATCTCAGATGCTTGTTATAGTGACAAGAAGCTGACTAATACCCCCTTACCTCCTTCTTCCTCCTGCCAGAACTGGGCATCTGTGTAGAATACCAGGCCAGAGCCACCCTTTTCCCATTTAAGCTCAATCTCCTCCTCAAAGAGCCGTTCAGTGGTACGTTCCTGCCTGGTCACGTCTTCATGTAGTGCTTCATGTCGTTCCCATTCCTCACCCCGGTCATCATCCTGGAAAAAAGCAGGAAGAGGTGACCTACCCATACAACTTCCTGACCTCAAGTTCCATCCCTAGAGCTGGGCATGGTGGCACATGCCTGTAATCCCAGCAGCTTGGGAGGCTGAGGCAGGAGATCAGGAGTTCAAAGCCAGCCTTAGCAACATATATATGTATGTATGCATACATATATATACACATATATACATACATACGTATATAGATACATACACAAATATATGTGTGTGTGTGTATATATACACATGTGCATGCACCTATGAATTTGCATGCATATGTGTAGTGTGTGTGAATATACACATACATATATGTACATGCAAATCCAGTTTTACAGTCAACGTCAGGGAGTTCTCATACTCCTTGGAAGCCTCCTGCGGACCCCAGGTTGAGAACCCTTGTAATACAGGACTGAAACACGATATTATTAATGCTCTGGCCTCTTCAAGCTGCAAACAAGGACAGGGTGGCATTCTGTACTCACATCATCTGAGTGAGACTCCTCTTCTTCCTCCTTTTCCTTTCTGTCCTCCAGCTCTTCATGGGAACCAGCTGGTACATCTGCCAGGCAGGTTCCCTGGGGTATTTCCTCACCCTCAGCTGTGTACACATGCTCTTCTTGTTCCACAGTCTCTGAGTCCTCGTACTCAAAGGGTACGTTGCCGTAGCGCCGGGAGGAACCCGTCTTGGGGAACTGGAGCTGCAGCTGGGTGATGATTCGGGGTGGGAGGCGGCAGGCCCGGATCAACTCCAAAAAGACACGTAGGGGAGTCCCCACGTTTCCATTAGGCATCAGCACTGGTGGGTTCAGTTTCTGGCAGCTGCCTCAGGTCAGCCAGGGTGAAGACTTCATTCTTGGCCTTCCGATTCTGTAGTTCTTTCCGGGTCTTAAATGGAAAAGAGCCCAGACCTTGCGAAGGAAGAAGAATGGACTTTGAAACCCAGAAGCTTCCAGCAATACTTGAACCAGAAATCAGTCAAGGTTTAATTCCATTAACCTAATGATGTTCCCTTTCAAACTTCTCTGGAGTCCCTCTCTACCTTCCTGACAGAACCACCTAGTAGTTTCATAACCTTGGCTGAGCATAAGATGCTCCTGCTGACCTTTTTTTTCTTCCTCCTCCTTTTTTTTTTAAATACTGGGGACCGAACCCAGGGGCACTTTACCATTGGGCTATATCTCCAGTCCTTTTTATTTTTTGAAACAAGATCTCACTAACTTGCTTAGGGTCTTGCTCAATTGCTGAGGCTGCCCTTGAATTTGTAATCCTCCTACTTCAGCCTCCCAAATCACTGGAATTATAGGTGTGGACCACCTACATCCAGACTTTCTTTCTTGGTGCTGGAAATTGTAGGGCCTTGCACATTCTAAGCATGTAATATGCCACTGAGCCACACCCCCAGCCTCATGCTGACCTTCAGAGTCTCAACTATCACTCAACTCTCATCCCCTGCCCTCTCTCATGACCAGTGTTCTAGCCACACCAAACAATTTAACATACCCTGAAAGTGTCACAGAATTTTTCATCTCTGTGTCTGCAAATGCCATTTACTACAAACACCAATCTTTCCAATAATTCCTACTTATCTTTCAATATCCAGATTAAAAGCCACATTCCTAAGCTCTCTAGGAAGTCAGTTCCTCCCTCCTGTCATCTCACAGTACTTGATAAGAAGCATAGGCTCTAGTGAGGTGTGGTGGCGGTATGCACCTACAGCCCCGACTACTCAGGAGGCTGAGGCAGATGGATCACCTAAGCCCAGGAGTTAAAGGGCAGCCTAGAATATACAGTAAGCTCTTGTTAAAAAAACAAAACGAAACAGGTTTTTCAGCAGAATGCCCAGCTTTATATTCTGGCTCTGACACTTATTAGCGCTACAACCTTGGGCAAGTCACATCACCTCTGCATCCCTCAGTTTCCTCACCTATAAGATGAGAATAACAATAGTTTCTATCTCACAGAATTGTTGTAAGACGTCAATAAGAAAATAACAGGCTGGCCAAGCATGGTGGTGCATACCTGTAATCCCAGTCATTTAGGAGGTTGAAGAAGGAGGATCACAGGTTGCAGGCCAGACTCAGTAACTTAGTAAAACCTTGTCTGGACAAAAAAAAAAAAAAAAAAAAAAAAAAAAAAAGACTGGGGATTTAGTTCAGTAGTAGAGTGCCCCTGGAATGGATTCCTAATACTGTGATAGAAAGGAAAAAGAAAAGAAAAGAAAGAAAAAATGATGGGCTGGAAGTGTAACTCAGTGATGGGGTCCAAGGCTCAGCATACATTAAAAAAAATAAATGTAGCAATTTGGGTCAAAGAATTGGTTGAGGCAGGAGGATTGCCTCAGTGTGGGCAGCAAAGTGAGACAGTCTCTCTCTCTCTCTCTCTCTCTCTCTCTCTCGGTACTAGAAATTGAACCCAGAGGTGCTTTACCACTGTTGTCACATCCCTGGTCCTTTTATTTTTCTTTTAAGGCAGGGTCTCACTAAGTTGCTTAGAGCTCTGCTAAGTTGCTGAGGTTGGCCTCACACTTGAGATCCTCCTGCCTGCTTCAGCCTCCTCAGTCGCTGGAATCACAGGTGTATGTCACCACGTCCCATTAATGACTCTCTTAAATCCAGGTCCAGTGGTGCATGCCAGTAATACCATCCATTGAGGAGGCTGAGGCAGGAGGATCACAAGTTTGAGACCAGCCTGAGCAATTTACCAAGACTCTGTCTCAAAATTTAAAAAAAATAAAATAAAATGGGGTGGGAATGTAGCTCAGTAACACAGCAGACCTATGTTCAATCTCTAGTGCCATATACCCAAAGTAAGAAAATGAAAGGCTTAGTACAGTACATAATACTGTACTAAGTTAGTACAGTAGTTAGTTAATTAATAATCACACTGACAGTTAGTTAATAATCAGACTGACATCTCCAACAATTAACTTTTTCTAAATCTATCTTTCTCTGTGGATTCTGAGCACAGACTGTGTCCAACTGTTCTCTGCATACCAGCAAGTATCACAGTGGCTCTAGAAATAGAGTTATTTGTGGGGCTGGGGTTGTATCTCAGTGGTAGAGTTCTTACCTAGCATGTGTGGGGCACTGGGTTCAATTCTCAAAACCTCACATGTAAACAAAGTAAAGGTTCACTGACAACTAAAAAAATATTAAAAAGAAAAAGAAATACAGTCATTTGTTGAATGAATAAATGGGAGGACTATGCAATGTATTTCCTGTTTCCCCAAATGATTTCCCAAGCAAGTGGGAACTATGCAGAGAAAAGAGATTGGAAGGGGAACACAAAGAGAGTGCAAAAGAGAAAGATAATAAAAGAGTCATATGAGTTTTCTAGCTGTGCACGATGGCCCACATCTGTAATCCCAGAGACTCAGGAGGCTGATGCAGGAGGATCGTGAGTTCGAAGCCAGCCTCAGCAACTTAGCAAGGCCCTAAGCAACTCAGTGAGACCCTGTCTCTAAATAAAATACAAACTAGGGCTGGGGATGTGGCTCAGTGGTTGAGTGCCCCTGAGTTCAATTCTTGGTACCCAAAAGAAAAGAAAAAAAAGAAAGAAAGTTGTCAGATCAAAATGGAGTCACTTATGCCAAACCTTAACAAAATAGAGACAGTAGGTTTTCACTCATATTTGCCTGATAAAAGGCACTATTGCAAAATACTGCCAAACCACAACCTTGCACAAAAGCCACCATGACCTTAAACAAAAATACTTCTAAGAGGACACCTACCCAGCAAATGCCTGTTCAACCTTGAATTGGCTCCACCCTTGTTATCGATCCTTGTAAGCAAGGATAATTGTTTCAAAACAACTTAGGAAACCTTCCACATTTTGCCTTTAAAAGCCCTTGCCTACCTCGGCCTCCCTGATACACTTAGGGCCCTCCCAAGGTTCACCATGACATAAGTATCGCCAACTGCAATCCCTCTTTGCTCCCAAATAAACTCTTTTATTTGAAGAGCCAGTCTCTTTACTGCTTATGTCAGGTTGACAGAAACCTGATTTCCTTTTTTCCTTCTGTGTCAGTGCAAAATTCACTTCTCAGAGAAAAGGATCTCAGAGAAGATAAAATAAATTGAAAAATGGATAATAATCTGAATAGGCCTCTCTCCGTTGTTAGTAATTCCTAAGTTAAATTAAGGTTCAAGTTGGGCCTGAAGCTCTGCCCAGAAATGACCTAATCTCTGAGTCGTAACGAGAGGTCTGACTTGTCTTCAACACCCTTCGAGAAAGATGCCCTTGTCTTTAAGCCTGTAGGCCCAGTACATTATCTTTTATGCTTGTACCTGATGCCTCAGTGGGTAGCCTAAGTCTGTGGATGAGACAGCGACCCGGAAGCCAAGTCCCTTGAGAATCCAGCCACCGGCGTCCTGAGTACATGTGAAGAAACCTCTGGGCTTTTGCCAACCCCCGTACGGAGATGACGCAGCAGCAGGTGCGGGTCTGGGTGGGGGCAGAGTTCCGAGTGGAGAGAGTTCGGGCATCGGTGGCCGCAGTCTGGGCGACAACAACCTGACCCTCAGCAACAGGATCCGCAGAACTGAGGACAGAGTCGGAAGTGACCTGGGGAGGGGCTCGCTCCGGCCGATGCCGGTAGTGGAAACAGAGGAAGCCATCGCTCGGCTGTTCCCGGAACTGGCTAAAATAGCTCCGTAGCTGGGCCGAGCGTAGCCCAGAGGGGATACCGCTCACTACCAGGTAAACTGCCGCCTCTTCCTCCGCCTCTCCGGGCAGCGCCATCTTGGATTGTCACATGATCTGCCGGAACAAACTCTCGCGAGAGCACCGTGAGACTTGCTGGACCTTCGTGTCGCGAGGTTGTGAAACCCGTAATCCGACGGGTGAATGTGAGAGATGTTGCTGGGAAGGACCCAAAGAAGTCGTTCACATCCCTTTCTCACAGGGAACCAGCACTTTTGGAAAAACTCACCTGAAGAATGGAGTTATAGAACTCTAAAAAGGCTCCTGCGGGACGCGGTGACGCACGTCTGTATTCCCACCGGCTTGGGAGGCTGAGATAGGAGAATGGCGAGTTCAAAGCCAGCCTCAGCAAAAGCGAGGTGCTAAGCAACTCAGTGAGACCCTGTCTCTAAATAAAATACAAAATAGGGCCGCGGAAGTGGCTCAGGGGTAGAGTGCCCCTGCGTTCAATCCCTGGTACCCGCCCCCGCCTCAAAAAAAAAAAAAAAAAGCTCCAATGTGGATCAAGTAAAAGACCTGCCGGAGAGGTCATTTTAAAGATATTTAGCTGTTGTGTCACCCAAACCCTTATCAGTCTAATTCATTTCAGAATCTTATTAGCCGTCCATCAGTCTTCCAAAACATTAACGAACTTCCATTTATTAGTAAGAAAAAGATAACGCAGTAGGAAAATGGACTAAAGATACTTTATAAAAGAAGGAACACACCTGTAGTTTTAATGAAAGACAATCTCAATACAAATGGAACTGCAATGAGACCCATTTCACATCCACCACATTGGCAAAATTTTAAGACTCGGTATCAGCGACGATGTGCAACTGGAGGTATTATACACTGTTGGTGGAAGTGTAAATTGATAGAACCACTTCGGAAAACAATTTGGAGTTACCTGATAAAGTGAAGCTATATGAGCTGCACCTCCAGCCCCTCACTAAATATCTTTTGATCCAGCAATTCTACTTCTAGGCATATACTTCGAAGAAATTGTACATGTTTATCAGGAGATGTAATGACAGTGTGCAACTTGACCACAGTCCTGTGATCCTGGATAACAATGGAAGTTAAGGACTCCTGCCCCTCCCCTCCCCTATTCTTCTGTGTTCTGGAACAGAGATTCCTGGGAAGAATCACCCTTCTGCATATGACTTAGAGAAGATTTGTGGATGTCTCTGTGTTGACCTATAACAAAGCCAAACACAGATTCCAAATTCCAGTTCTTTGCCTCTTAAAAGTTTAGATGAACTCCATGTCCCCACTGATCAATCAGAACAAAATACTTGTTAACCAACTTTGGTTTAACTTCTCTCCTTCCCCAGGTCCCTGAACTGTGGCCCAACTCAGTTTGAGCCAGCACACAAGTCCCCCTTAACAGCCCCTCCTGAAGATAGGCTGACTTCAGGGTTAAACATTCTCTAATCTACTGATCCATGGTGCTGCTTCTGGTCATCGCACTTCCTCATACCCATTCTTTCAAACCTCATTTACTCTTCCTATGAAAGAAAATCCCTGTTTGCCTAACCCTTACCAATCTCATGGTCAAGGTTGGAGTCCCTACTGCAAAAATACCCCTATCCCTAATTGCAATAAGGCCTTTCTTCCTTGGCAGTAATCCAAGCCTCATATTGAATCTAGATTTGTTTTTTGTTTGTTTGTTTTTGTTTTGTTTTTTTGAGAGGGAGATTTGGAGGTACCAGAGATTGAACCCAGGGCTTCAGACATACTAAGCAAGCATTCTACCACTGATCTATGTCTCTAGCCCCTTTTTATTAATATTTTATTTTTATTTTGAGATGGGGTCTCTCTAACTTGCTCGGGGCCTAGCTAAATTGCTGAGACTGGTTGACCTCAAACTTGCAATTCTCCTGCCTTTGCCTTCCAAGTCTCTGGGATTACAGGTGTGGGATTACACAGCTTTAGAACTTTATTTTTTTATTCATCACGTGTGTATCTATATGATCATCACAAAGTAACTATTACCTTTAAAAATCTGGAAATAGACCAGGTGTGGTGATGCACACCTGTAATCCCACCTACTTAGGAGGCTGAGGCAGAAGGAACACAAATTCAAGGCCAGCCTTGGCAACTCAGCGAGACCCTGTATCAAAATTAATTTTTTTTTAAAGGGCTGGGGTTGTAGTTCAATGGTAGAGTGCCCCTGGGTTTGATCTGCACTACTGCAAAAAAAATGGAAATGGAAAAATGAACACTTGGGCTGAGATTGTGGCTCACTGGTAGAGCGCTTGCCTAGCATGAGGGAGACACTGGGTTCGATTCTCAGCACCACATGTAAATAAACGAATAGAAGAGAGGTTTATCAACATCTAAAGAAGTAGTTTAAAAAAGCAAAATAATAATTGTGCACTTACAATTACTCATAATTGCGGTTTGTGGAACTAAATTTCTTGGACCTAGCATGATGCTCAGTACTAGTAAATCATTACTTATGGAATGTATATTGCTGGCACTAACATGGGGATATGCCCCTGGGTGTGGCCATGAACTCCCTCTAGGTAAAGTGGGGCCACTTTCCTGGGAGAATACACAGACCATATATCTCATCATTTCACCTCATAGCGGGGTGAGGAAGAGTTTAGTTACTGTTTGTTCCTCAGTTGATCATCCCTGATTCTTGGGGTTTTCTTTTTTGTTGTTGTTTTGTTTTCTTTATTATTGTTATTTTGTGGTGCTGGGGACCAAACCCAGGGTCTCCAACATGATAGACAAACTGCTCTACTACTGAGATGCAACTGTGACCCTTAGCCCAATTCTTTTTTTTTTTTTTTTCCTTTTGGTACTGGGTATTGAACCCCAGGGCACTTAACCACTGAGCCACATCCCTAGCCCCTTTTTGTATTTTATTAGAGACAGGGTTTCGCTGAGTTACTTAGGACCTTGCTAAGTTGTAAGGTTGGCTTTGAACTCACAATCCTCCTGCCACAGCCTCCTGAGTCACTAGGATCATAGGTGTGTGCTACCACACCCAGGCTAGCCCAACTTTTTTTCTTTTTTTAAATCTAATTTGCTTTTATTGACAATCAATGAAGTAATACAATTTAGAAAGTAATAAATTTTTCCCAGTATCTAAAAATTTCTAAAGCATTTCCTAATCAGATCCCACAATATGCCTACAAAGCAGGTACTACAACTACATTTTTATGAGCTTGCTGAAATTTTTACATGAAATAATAGTTTTTTATGGTGAAAACATTTTTTAAAAAGGGACTTGTCAAACAAGATTCACTTGCTCAGTTATATCCACTAACTACAAGAAAAAAAATGAATCTTCTAATACATCACCATTCAGAATCTGTTACAGTACAGATTTTAAGAGGTTTTGAGTCAGTTCCAGTGTAGAAATAAGGCCAAAGCGTTTCTGTAAAATAATCATCAGAAGTATTGAGAAGAGCTCTATCATCCACATTATAAAAGGAAATCTTACCCATTTCAGAGTCTAAAAAAATACCAATCTTGCTAGGTATTACTTTGGGGAGAAGATTAATTTTCTTAGACCCAATGCAACATAATTAGTCTGACTACATTGCCCAATTCCCCATAATCCATCCTTCTCCTGGAAAGAGACTCTTCACAGACACTCACGATCCATTTAGGCTTGTCTTACACTTCTACCTGCCAGTACTGCCTGTCTAAATTATATCCCTCAGAGCCCAAAACAGCTGGGCAAAGATAAACTCTTCTGGAGTTGTGAGGTGGTTTTTGCATATTTCCATATTGTACACTTTTTCTGTCTTCAGACACAATAAGTTTACAATTGGCTGTTTCAGGATCTAGAACTACATTTACTTGAAATTGCTTAATATAATTCTGTTTAGGCCAGAACATTGTGGAGGAAGCTGGTAAACATAATCTTTGAATTTGAATGAAAAAGGTTCAGGACATTTTCAGTTTTTATATCTGTGATAGATACTCTTAACATTTGCCGGTAATTCCACTTCTGATTTTACATATTTGCTCTGCATCTCCTTCAACAGATATTTTAATGAGGAGGCCTGGTCTGAAAACTTTATTCGGTTTTCCTGTAGTTTTGCTGAACTATCCATTCCTTCATCTTGTAATTGCCTAAGAGCAATCTCATGCTCTTTTTTTTTCCCCCGCTTGAGGGGCCGGGGTTTCGAACCCTCGGTTTTTGCACATGCTAGGTGAGTGCTCTCTAGATGGAGCTATTTCTTCAGCTCCCTCATGCTCATTTTGAAGAAACAATGCAATTTGCCAAATTCAGACTTGACTTCTTCTCTCCTATGTTCTACCTTTTTCTTCACTTCCAGGAATTTTCTACTTTGCCTACTAATCAGTTTTTCTATTTGTTCCACTCTCTGCTTCCATGGGTCAATGTCGTACTCCAATTTTTTCCTGTGATAGAGGGCAGCCTTCTCTATGGGCCAAATGTAGTGATGCTTGTGATTAGTGGAGAAACTGCACTGTGGACATAAAACCTCTAGGTCTTTCTGGCAGAAAAAAGTCAGACTCGTTTGTGCTTCTCACACATAAACTTTCTTTCCTTTTTCTTTCTTCTTAATGGGAGTAGCTTAGCAATTACAGTCAAATTACCCAGCTAGTAATTGTTCATGAATTTCCTTTCTGGACAGAGAAAGTGACAAAAAGGACAGGGGAAACTATTCTCTAGATCCTTCCAGGACACACTGATACAGGAGAGATAGAAGTTATGCCCACAGTTGATGGTCACTGAGTTTTTCAAGTGCTTCAAACAGATGGGGCATTTAGCTTTTGTTAGGTTTGCTAGGACTGTTGTAAACTCCATTAAGCTTTGGAGAAACAAAGGTGGTGGGCAAAGTAATATCTTTTAGGAAGGCCTGGCTCTGTAGCATTTAAGACCTGGTAAGCAGTGGAAATCTTCCCCCAAGAACTTCAAAACTGACTAGCTTTTGGTTCCACTACCCTGGCATGCCAATGGCAGCCTTTAAATACCTGTTTAACCTTCTGTGACTTACCCCTAGAGTCTACTACCAATAATACTTCTAAGCCTACAACCTATTGCATATTAGAACATATTAACTAAATGATCTGAAGTCAAGTTTGTTTGTTTGTTTGTTTGTTTATTTATTTTTTGCCGTACCAGGGATCAAACTCAGGGCCTTGTACTTGTGAGGCAAGCACTCTACCAGCTGAGCTATCTCCCCAGCCGAAGTCAAGTTTAATATTCTTCTTGCTCAAAAGAAGTACCCTTGGGCTCACAAGGAGAAATTCTTCCTATCATTCCAGCAACTTGGGAGGCTGAGGCAGGAAGATCGAAAGTTTGAGGCCAGTCTCAACAACTTAGTAAGACCCTATCTTCAGAAAAATCCATGTATCTTTTTTAAAATCGTCTTTCTTTAACCTAGAACAGACGGCTCAGCACCTCAGGCCAGAGACTCGCTGGAATCCCCTCTTTTATAAAAAAAAAAATTATTTTAGTTCTAGATGGATGCAATACCTTCATTTTATTTAGTTAGTTTTATATGATGCTGAGGATGGAACCCAGTGCCTCACACATGCTGGGTGAGCACTCTACCACTGAGCCACAACCCCAGCCCCTAGCCCAACTCTTTAAAGATGCCACAGCCTGAGCTTTCCTCTGGCCACTCCCTGTCAGGATTAGGAGGTCCCCTTTGTTAATCTCGATTCCCCTGGGATCTGAGCCTGGTCTCCACCAGTTTCGTTGGAATTTCCTTTCTCTGCTGTCTTATTCTGTGACGAAGTCCCTGTGAGCATCTGTGTGCTGATCGCCTGCTGTTCTGGATCTCACATTCCCTAGGGTGCTACCATGAGCACCCTTTGTTCTCTGACACCTCTGTGCCTTTGCATATGTCATTCCCTCTGTTCAGAATGCCCATCCTTGCAAACCCTTATTCATTCTCAAAAGTCACCAATTGAGTGAAGCATTTTTCCTACCTCTAGACACATTTAATTATTCCAGCTGCCCGTTGTTGGTGCCTCTATCATGGTTCAGATCCCTTTGTGTTACAGTTAGTGATGACTCTTCCTCTGCCAGGGGTAGGATGTTGCATGAGGGCAGGAACTGTATCTTCTTTATTGTGTGCTGACTCCTGGCATCTGGTACAAGGTCTGATACAGTGGAGGTCAAGAGCCTTTGAATGACAGGACGAATGAATGGATGAATGCATAATGGGTGTTGACTTTTTGCAGGCATCATTGTTTCTAGGATATGCACATGCCCAAGGGCAGGGTGAGTCAGTGAGGGCACAGCACATGTGAGCCGCCTGGCTGCTTAATAAGCACTCAATGATTTGGCTAATGAGGATAGAGATAATGAGGCAATAAAATGGTAACAGGCTAACCCAGAGTCACAGCCGCTGTTCTGCTTTCCGGTGAATCAGCCCTGGTTGGGCCTCAGGACAGGGATCGTGGCTGAGAGGTAAACGGTCAGTAAGCTGTGGCCAAGCTGGCTCCAGACAGCCTGATCCTGGCCATGACTCATGCCAGCCTATGCTGTTGGCAAGAACTTGGCCTCCAGAATCACATGGGTCTGAGCTGAAATCTCAGCACAGACAGTGATCAGCCCAGACCATGAGTAAGTTCCATACCCTGTCTGGACCTGTTTCCTTCTCTTCCCTCCCTGAAAGTGAGACACAGCTCTCACTTCAGGATGGTTGATAATGGAGACACAGTCCCCCACCTTTGAAAAGCCTCTGGCCTTATGGAGAGAGCAATATTGCCTTATTATATTGTTCCATTTTTGTCTCTAGAGTTTTGTTATATCCCTCATGTTCCTAGCACAAGACTTAGCTAGGGAACAGGGAATGACTCAAGCAATATGGACAAAAAATAGTGTGGCTCCCCATCCCCATGGAGGGATAGGAAGGAAATTTGAAAAGGAACATCTTTTGTTGTGTGAATGTGTTTGGGTCTGCAGCGTGTTGCTAACCAAGTATATCTGAGCCATGCTTTTCTGTGCTGTGTGGGCTTCGGATGGAGATCTTTGTGTATGTGTCAGGTTGTGTGTGTGTAAGAGAGACAGAGAGAACCATAGAGACAGAGGGAGTTGTATGTCTGTGAAGACGTGTCTGAGTTATACACCTGATTTGCATGTATCTTTGTTATGGGATCTGAGCTGTGTGTTTCTGTCTCTTTCTGGTGTCTGACTTATGAACCGGCCGCTGAGCAAGAGACAGGGGTGCCCTTATTACTTTCATTGAGTACTCACAGTGAGGACATGGCCAGTTCAGTAAGGTCCTAACCCAGGGCCTTCAAAAAAGGTCAGAATGAGCCAGGCACTGTGGTACATGTCTACAATCTCAGTGACTTGGGAGACTGAGGCAAGAGGATCACAAGTTCAAGACCAGCCTCAGCAACTTAGCCAGACCCTGTCTCAAAAAATAAAAAGGGCTGGGGATGTAGCTCAGTGGTAGAGTGACTCTGGGCTCAATCCCCAGTACAAAACGAAACAAAAAACAGGAAAGAGTCCTGAATGATGAGAGAATAACCTTTCGCTGAGCAATAATTAACTTGGTTCCCATGAGAAGAATCCAGACTGTGGTGGTGATGGAGGTGGGGTCTGGTCAGGGCAGACCTTTTTGCTGGAGAAAGGAGGAGGCCTAAAAGTCCTATGGGCATGCGTGTTGTTATCATTGCCTCCTGTCCACCCTTCAGGTCATTCACCCTGACCAGGGTGACCAGGTCAAAATATTTAACAAACATTGAGAAATAAATATTGACCAATTAGGACATCCCCAAGCTGTGCTCTGAATGAAGCAGTGTTAGAGGCCATGGCCCAGCCTCTGGAGTGTCTAGATAATGGGAATGTCTGAGAGGAGGATCCTAGGATGGGACAGGGCAGAGAGGCAGTGGAAGGGAACTCAGGGGGACTCAGAGCAGTGACTGTGAACCAACTGTCATGAAAATATTTCAAACTTTAACGACCGCACTATTGTACCACTGTGGCCAGCTAAACCTTGGCCTGTCTCAGCCTCCAAGCAGCTTCCAAGCCAACCTGAGTGCCTTGTCCCCTTGCATTGGAAGAATAATGGACGAGTCTCTTGTGATGGCTACAGAAATGGTGGATGTGAGCGATCCAAACTCCCAAACTGCAGAAACGGTAGTGACCTTGTCTATTTCAATTTGAAATGGGCGCTTCCTTCATTACCGTTTTTTCTTTTTTCTGCCCCACCCCTCTTTCATTCTTTGCTGTGCTTGGCCTTCTGCATGCCAAGCACATGTTTTACCACTGAGCTGCACCCCAGGCCACAGGGACTGCTTCTCAACTGGCTGTGATCTTACTTTCCCTCAGATAAGAGGGAGCCTGGTAGGAAACAGGAGCCCAGAGGGCTTAGTGGAGGACGTGGGGATAGGAGAGAAACCCTGTCCTCCACGGAGGTAAAGGGACTGTGAACTGATACTATCTCCTGGATTCATACCCAGATGCAAAATAAATCTCATCCCTAGAAGCGGAGTCACCATCCCGGTGAAAAATTAATGCCCCAGTTCTCTGAGGCTTGACTCCTGCACCCCTGTGTTTCCTTCCCCTTGGGGTCCCTTTGATAGGGGGAGCAAGGGGCTCCAGAGGTGAGCTGGTCCCTTCCATATGCACAAACTACAATGTCAGGCTCCAAGAGCATCACACCTTTTATTACAAAAAACAATAACTTAATTTAGCTCTGTACAAAGTCAGGAGGAATTCTGCCCCAATGAGCAGTCTAAATTTCCAACCTATCAGCATTCTTGGCCCAGAGGCTGGGGACCACCAAGGGCCTACCAGATGGCTGGAGTACTGTGTCCAAACGGAGGAAGTCCAAGTTGGGGTGTGGCTGAATGAGAGGCTGCTCCTAGGGGGCTGAGTGCTGTCTATTAGGCTTTCCTCTCCAGGGGCATTGGCTCCCTATTGGGGACAGCCAGGCCAAATCAGCACTGCCAGCTTCTGCAGGTCACCTCAGCAAAAGCATGTCCTCGAGGAGTCCAGTGATGTCAACATCTCCAATGATAGGGCGAAAGAAGAGATCCCCAAGAAGGCTGGACGGAATGCTCTTAAGGGTGGAGGCCGTGAGGAGGACCCGTGCTAAGCGGCCTTGGCCCGCTGGGTACCAGGGCTCCAGGACTTCACACAACGCCCAGTGAGCTTCCTGCTGCAGGTGCCCAATGTGGGAGGAGGCGTGGAGGCCTGGCACATCTGCAGG
This sequence comes from Sciurus vulgaris, assembly GCF_902686455.1. Taxonomy (NCBI): domain Eukaryota; kingdom Metazoa; phylum Chordata; class Mammalia; order Rodentia; family Sciuridae; genus Sciurus; species Sciurus vulgaris. The sequence goes on from NC_136461.1 coordinate 19,173,881, forward strand.
AGGACAGGGTGAAGTGGGTGGTGAGCACCACGCTCCCAGCTACCAAGATGAGGCTGGCCCAAACCTGAGCCACCAGCAAACACCCCTCTGCACCTCCCCCACCCCTGCTCCTTTCAGTACAGGGGACGGAAGCCAGGGTGGCCTCTCGCTGAGCCACATCCCCTGCTCTTTTTATCTTTTATTTTGAGATGGGGTCTTGCTAAGTTGCCTAGGTTGGCCTCAGACTTGTGATCCTCCAGACTCAGCTTCCCAAGAACGTTGCTCAAGTAGTTTTTCTTTTCTTTGGAGGCAGGGAGGGTGCTAGGATTGCAGCCGGGCACTGTGCATGCCAGGGAGGGCTCCCCCACCGACGGGCACTCCCGTCCCTCAGCCTCCTTTGCTCAGCCTTCCAGGCCCCACTCTCGCACCTCCACGATTTATTTTATCATTTGACTCACCCATCCGTTGACGGAGAGGCAGAATGTAATAGTGGTTAAGGACCAGACTGCCTGCGTGTCACTGATGAGCTGAGTAATCAAGTTACTTAATCTGTGCCTTGTTTTTTTTCTCTTTTCTTTTTTTTAAATACTGGGGATTGAACCCAGGGCTTTGTGCATGCTAAGCAACCACTCTAACCACTGAGCCACATTCCCAGCTATTTTTATTTTTTATTTTGAGAGAGTCTCACTCTCTGCTGCCTCAGCCTCCCAGGCAGCTGGGATTTCAGGTGTGCGTTAACATGCCAGCTTACAGTTTCTTCATCTGTAAAGGGGGAATAGCAAAAGTACTTGTCTCAGCCAGGGGCACATCTGTAATTACACATCTGTAATCTCAGCTCCTCTGGAGGCTGAAGCAGGAAGATCCCAAGCTTGAGGCAAGCCTTAACAACTTAGCAAGACCCTAAGCAGCTTAGCAAGACCCCATCTCAAAATAAAAGTCAAAAGACCTGGAGGTGTATCCCAGTGGTTAAGCACCCTGGGTTCAATCCCCTGCACTGGAAAAAACAAACAAACAAACAAACAAAAAAACACAACAACTAGGCTGGTTATGAGGTTTAAACGAGCCAGTATATGTAAACCCTTAGATGGGGGCCTAACATATGGTCTATGTGTAATACGAGTGTTCACTACTATTACTACAATTAGCTGCTATGCATTATAGATGCCACAAAGGCCATTGGGTGGGGAACTCCCACCTCATGCTCTCTCACTACAAAGAACGTGCTCCATCTGTTGCTCTCCCGGCTGATTCCACAGAGCATCCTCCCTGTCCCCACCCCACTTCATTCCCCTCCTCTCTGTGGTCTTTCTGAACCTATACAGGAGTTTAACCTTCAGAACTTCACCATGCAGTCTGCCCCTGAAGATGTGACAGAGACACAGCTGTGCTGTGTCCCCCACCCCACATTTCCTAAGGCATGTAGCAAATTTCTCAGGCACAGTGGCAACGGCCAGTCTCTGGAGTGAACAGACCTGAGTTCCCATCCCTGCTCTGCTCCTACCTGGCCGTGGGACCTTCAGTTAGTCACTTAGCTTCTCTGTGCCTCCAGTGTGAGATGGCGATTTGATGATACCGAGGACCCAAAGTGATAATGGTTGTCAAGCCCTTAGAAGGTCCTTCCCTGGCTGGGCCCTGGCCCCATCCCACGGTGGTCCCCTCCCAGGAGCGTCTGGGCGCTCACCTGGGTTGAAGAGGATGGTTCCTTTCAGGTAGGCATACTCTTTGGGGCCCAGCTTGAGACTCCAGAAGGACTCCAGGCAGCACTGAAGCCACTGCACAGCAGCCAGGGAGGGCTGAGGCCTGTCCGGTAGCTGCCCCCCGCCAGCACTGCTGCTGGGCTCCTCCAGCAGGATCTTCTTGAGTATGCTTGGCACTGGGGCCTCGGCCACCTCAAAGGTCACTGTGTCTTGGGCCAACCCAAGCAGGAAGAGAGAGCCCCAGCAGCCCTGCAACAGCCGCCGCTGATCCTCCAGGGGGAGCTGGCAGAAGGACGGCAGGTTCCTGAGGAAGGCCACTGTTTTGGCCAGGACATCCAGGGCCTCCCGGCAGGTGCGGTGAGGGGCACACAGGCGGACAGGCCGGTGCTGCAGGCACAGGCAGCGGCTTGGGGATGGGGGCACTGAGGGCCTGGGCCTGAGGCTGGGGCTCAGAAGGGCGTACAGGATGGCCGGGCGGCCTGCAGCGCCCTGGCATGGGCAGGCCTCTGGTTGGCTGGAGTTCATGGTGAGGGACCTGCTGCTACCTCTTCCCCTCTCTCCGGCCCTCTATGCTGAGTTGCTGGTGTTATTTATACCGCCCAAGGGCGGGAGGGAGGATGGCCCCACAACCTTGACTCCAGAAGTCATGTTCATTGAAAAAAACATGCGCGGCTGACCCTGGCAGGCCTGGTGGGGAAGTGGAGGGGGAGGGGCATGGGGAGCGCCACGTGGCACTGCTATCGCTTCAGTCAATGAAGTGGCTGGTGCAGGGCACAGGGCTGCTGGCCTGCTGGCCTGGCTGCCCCTTATCGGATGACTCAAGTGGATAAACAGGGTCATTAACCCAGGCTGTACCAGGGCACCAAGGCCTCAGGTGCACAATCAGCAGGTGGCTGTGACTGGTGTTTCTATTGGTGCCCACTCTTACGAGTACACAAGACCAGGGTTCTTGCAAAGCCAGGAAGCCAGCCACAGGGCTGGACAAGCCTTGAATGCAAGGGCCACCCTGGAAGTGCCTTATCACTAACTTGTTTGTGTAACCTTGGGGCCCTGCTCCTGTTGTGGCAAGGAACGGGCAGGTTGCACGGAAAGCAGCCAGGACCCTGGGGGACTGGGAGGACTTTGTCCACTGTGCAGGTGAAGAGGTCCCCTTCCTTTGACTCCAGTTCTGGGCTCCTGCAGGAATAAGGTCCTTCAGCATTCTCTGTCGCAAGTCTGGATTCCTCCAACTCCCCAGAGGCTACGTCTGCTGGGAAACCCTGGGAGAATGATCATGAAATATGGTTGCCATTTACTGAGCACCTACTATGTGTCAGTTACTCTCTACTGATATTGACAGCTTCCCTGTGAGGCTAGATACTTTGTAAGACTCAAAGAGGTGAGATGCCTTGCCTAAGGGCACTCCAACACAAGGGGACAGAGCCCAAGTCTGTCTGACCCAAAGTTCTTTTTTGTTCTCCTGGATCACACCCACAACCTGAGTTGCCCATCTCTGGTGGCTAGCTGCTCACTCTCCTCTGCCCCGACTGCTGCCTGGTCTGCAGATGCCCACTGGAGACCTGGATAGAAAGGTTGCTCCGCTGCCACATGGCTCCTCTGTCCTGGGCATCTGTCTCAAACAGTAGGGCATGGGAGGAAGGGGACTGGGAGGTCCTTAGTTGTGTCATTTCCTTGAGCCTCGGCCAGTCCAGCCTGGCAGGCCTTCTGCTGCTACACGCTTGGGCAATCTGGTGCCCTGGATGGGGAGACAGGATCTGGCATCATCAGAGCTGGTATTTGCTCATGGCTCCGTTGCTTCTCAGCCAGTTGTGTAACTTTGGGCTGATCCTTGATCATCTGTCCATTTGTTCATCCATCCGTGATCCTGAGGCCTTCCTGCAGGACTGTGTGAGGACAGAGCGAGGTCCTGGATGTCAAATTCCAAGTAGTTCTGAAATGGAGTGGGGGGATTTAGCTTCCCACTCTCCTCTAGCGAAGGGGCCAAACACCCGCAGACTGGCAAACGTGCGTTTTCATTTGTTTATGGATGATTTGTGTGTGTCCGGGGATACTGGAGATTGAACCCAGGGGCATTTTACCACTGAGCTACATCCTCAGCACCCCGCGCCTTTTTCTTTTTAAGACAGGGTCTCACTAAATTGCTGAGGCTACTCTCGAACTTGCTTGTGATCCTCCTACCTCAGCCTCCACATAACTGGGATTATAGACATGGTCCACCATGACCAGCTTAATCCCTATATTTTTAAAGTTGCTGTGATGTCCTTTTATTTCACAGAAGCTTCACAGTTTCCCCTCAAAAAAGATTCTGGAGTCAGACTGCCCAGATCCAAATCCTGTTTCTTCCCTTAGCTAAGGGAACTTGAATAAGCCATTTTTATTTCTGTGGCTTGGTTTCCTGAGGTTCCCAAGTTGTTGTGATTATTAGCATGTGCCACCATGTCCAGCTGGATTCCTCAAATTTAAGAGTGACATGTTGCTTTAATCCTAGCAACATAGGAGGCTGAGGCAGGAGGATTGCAAATTCAAAGCCAGTCTCAGCAATTTAGTGAGGTCCTAAGCAACTTAGAGAGACCCTGTCTCAAAATTAAAAATAAAAATGGTTGAGGATATGACTCAGTAGTAAAGTACTCCTGGGTTCAATCCCCAGTACCAAGAAAACACATACACGTACACGTATACACACACACACACACACACACACACACACACACACACACACACAACATAAAAACCCCACAAGCATCACCAATCCAGAATAACAAAACACTTTAACTGGTCAATTGCCTGAAAAAATTTGCCTCCATGGTTTAACTGCACATTCTTTGCTCTTCTCTTTACAAGTAGGTCAATGATCTGCTTTTTTAAATTTTTTATATTTTTGGGGACTGGGGATTGAATTCAGGGGCACTCAACCACTGAGTCACATCCCAGCCCTATTTTGTATTTTATTTAGAGACAAGGTCTCATTGAGTTGTTTAGTGCCTCACTGTTACTGAGGCTGGCTTTGAACTCATGATCCTCTTGTCTCAGCCTCCTGAGCCACTGGGATTACAGGTGTGTGCCACCAAGCCGGGTTCTTTATTTTTATTTTGAAACATTTGCAAACACAGAAAAGTTGCAAGGACAGTACAGGGCTTTGTTTTTGCTTTTTGTTTTTGTTTTGTTTTGTTTTTCTCTGCATTGGGGATTGAAACCAGGGGTGCTCTACCACTGACCTACATCCCCCAACCCGTTTTTGTTTCAACATAATCTTGGTAAATTGCTGAGGGTGGCCTCCGATTTGTGATCCTCCTGCCTCATCCTCCCAAGTTGATGGAATTACAAATGTGCACCACTGCCTGGATATTTGGTATTGTTCCTATAAAACAACAACAACAACAACAACAACAACAACAACTGGGGGAACATCTATGATTACATATGCTGTATAGTCTTTAGTTTTGTCTTTGTTTTTGTAGTGCTAGGGGAATCAAACCAGGGCCTCATGCAAACACCCTATCGCTGAACTACAACTCCAGCCCTGCATATTCTTTTTTAAAAATATTTTTAGATGTTGATAGACCTTTATTTTATTCATTTATTTATACGTAGTGCTGAGGATCCAACCCAGAGCCTCACGCATACTAGGCAAGTGCTCTACTACTGAGCTGTAACTCCAGCCCCCCTGTATATTCTTTATAAGAGAGAACTTCCTATTTGAGTTGGCGTCAATATGAAACAACAATTTACACGTGATGCCTGAAAGAATTTTGCAAAGATTTGTATCTTGCGTCACACATACACTTTTTCTCCTCCACCACCCACATATTTCAGGTGTCTTGGGAATCATTTATATTGGGATAACATCTCTGGCCCTGCACAGCGAGGGTCACTAAGTGTTAAGGTCACCCACTTACCTGCTGCTGTGAGGAGTGTTCAAATGCAGATAGAGCCAGAGGTCACCAGACTTTCCACTGAGAGGGTTTCTTGGGCACCATCTATTATCTTGGTGAATTCACCAGTCTTAAGATCAGTCCTTGGTCTCTTAGGGAGGAGTCACACTATAGAAGTGCCTGGGACTGATCTCTAAAATCAGAACGTCAGTTCAGGGAGGTAGAACCCTAAGGTGAAGTGGCAAGAAGTGGATTCTGGAGTCAGGCTGACAGGGTTGAATCCTGTCTCTCCCCTTCCAGCTGTGTGACCTTGGGTACATAACTTCATTTCTCTCCACTGCATTCTCAAATGAGACTTAAAACAGTATTTATAACATAGGAGCACTGTAAGGGGATTTTCAGCCAAATAAGTATTTAGTACAGTACTGGACACTTAATAAGAAGTCAGTAAACTTTACTGATATTATATACAATTAGTCAATGACATTGGGAAAAGACCATTTATTCATTCCTCTATTTTTTTTTTGGGGGGGGGTACCTAGGATTGAACCCAGGGCACCTAACCCCAGCCCTTGTTATGTTTTCTTTTGAAACAGGGTCTCGCTAAGTTGCTTAGGGCCTCTCTAAATTGCTGAGGCTGGCTTTAAACTTGTAATCCTTCTGCCTCAGCCTCCTGAGCCACTGGATTACAGGTGTGTGCCACTGTACCTGGCCCTCCAAATATTTTTTTGAGGTTCTACAATGTTTGGAGCTCTGAGCTAAATGCTTAGATGAATCACACAAGTGCTAGCTTCTATGAAATTTATATTCTAGTGAGGGGAAATGGATGTGGAACCAAAATTTCTTAATTATATATTTCAATTGTAGTAAGTAACAAAAAAAATGAACGGCGTACTTTTTTTTTTTTTTTTTTTTTTTCCCGGTACTGGGGATTGAACCAGTGGTTAATCAGTACTTAACCACTGAGTCACATGCTCCAGTCCTTTCTCTTTTTTATTTTGAGACAGAGTCTCTCTTAGTTGCTAAGGGCCTTGATCAATTGCTGAAGCTGGTGATTCTCCCAGCTTAGCCTCCTGAGCTGCTGGGATTACAGATACGCACCATGGCGCCTGACTGAGCAGAGGGCACTTTGAAAGCAAAAAATCATGGCAGTGGAGACTTCATCTGTATATCAGGTTCAGTAAAGCCCTCACACAAGTGGCATTTGGGTTGTGACCTAATGGATGAGAAGGATTTGGCAGGGAAAGGCCTACGAGTTATGGCAGGACATGTGAGGAGCTAAAGGAAGCTTGTGAGAAGGAGGCTGGTGAGTAAAACGGAGAGCAGGACAAGATGAAGAGGTGGGCAGGGCCCTGATGGTGTTGTTTCTTAGGGGGTCACGCCTGGAAGTTTGGAATTTATCCTGAATGCAATGGCAATTCATGGAAGGGCTCATTTTAAGCAAGGGTGGAACAAGATCTAGCTTATACTTCAGAAGGACTGCTGTGGTTGCCGGGTAGGATGGACGGCAGAGGGACAAAGAAAAGAGGTAAGGAGATCAGCCAGGAAATTGTAGGTATGGTTGCCCAAGGAAAAGGTGACCCTGGCTTAGACGGGAGTACTAATGGCACCTTTCTTCACAGTAAGAAGGGGACAGAATCCAGGTATATTTTGAATGAAGTGCTGACAACTTACTAAGAGATTAGATGAGCTACATTTGAGCTTGTGCAAATGAGTGAATGGGTGAAAGTTTTGGCTTTGGCCAAGGGGGACTTGAAGAGATCATTTAGCTCAATGGGGAAGACTGTGGGAGGAATTAATTTGTTATATGTGGTGGGGAGGAGTTATCAATGTTGGTCATGTTCTCAGCTGAGAGGTCTAGTAAGAGAACTGTGGTTTATTAGCTTTGGCTGATGTAGCACTGTAACCTTATTTGAGTCTTTTAAGGAAAAGAACAGTTGAACCAGGTGTAGTGGTGCATGCCTATAATCCAAGCAATTTGGGAGGTTGAGGCAGGAACATCACAAGTTCAGGGTCAGCCTCAGCAAATTAGTGAGGGCCTGAGCAACTCTGTGAGACCCTGTATCAAAACAGAAAAATAGGAAGGATTGGGGATGTAGCTCAGTGGTAAAGTGCTCCTGAGTTCAATACCCTTATCCAAAAACAAAGGAAAAAACCCAGTTTGAGTAAATTGAGAGAGATGGAAGGTGAGGAAGTGGAACAACAGGAACAGCCATCTTCAAGTCTTGCTGTGAACATGCACTGAAAATTAGGAAGATAACAGAAGAAACTGAGGTCACAGAATTATTAAAAAAGTAACATTAAAGCATGCCTGTAAGTTGAAGGGAGTAATCCAGAAACATGTTATAGGAAAATTCCTTAAGACTAAGATGATAAGGTTCGTTGCATAAGAGGACAGTTCGGATCTGTCCCTCATATTAACGGGAGTGAAAGTCAATAACAGCACATGTCACATAATTTGTGGGGGCCAATGCAATTCCTTTTTTTTTTTTTTTTCCGCATATAAGTTCGGTTCATCTGGACAAAAAAATTTTAATTAAAAAGTTATTAAGAACTTCAAGGCTGCAATGGAAAAGCATTAAACCAAGTGTAAAAACCTTCCAATCCTGGGGTCCTGTGCAACTACAGTTTGAATGCCCATGAAGAGTGATGACAATGATGAAGATAGGTTGTCCCTTACACAACTGCCTTCTACCTGGTCTCAATTTCTTCACGTAGTTGGAAGAAATGACAAAAGACATTTTCAGTTCCATTGTTCTATAAGTTCTGGGAGATCACAAGCAAGGTAGAGGAACAAAGTTTGTCCTTTTGTAACTGCCATCTCCACCACATTTGAGCCCAGGGCTTTCTAGAAGGCTCCAAAGCATCCGGTGACTATAGCAACTCAAAACCAAACTCCCGGGCCCTCGGCTCCGCCCACCACTCCACGGACGCACTCGTTGATTGGCTCAGCACGTCGACCAATGGCCGGCCAAGCGGGCTATCTGCCGCGCGGTCAATGGCCGCGGATCGGGAGGGAGGCGGGAAGAGACGAGGAAGGCGGGCCTGGACGGACGGACGCGTGCGTGTTTCCGGCTCCTCTGCGGAAGGGGGACTAGTGGAGCCGTTGGGCCGACGCGACTCGAAGGAGCCGAGAGAGCGCGGGACGCAAGTGCGGAGCTTGGAGCGTGTGTCGGGGCCGGCGCAATGGGCGGGGAGCAGGAGGAGGAGCGGTTCGACGGCATGTTGCTGGCCATGGCGCAGCAGCACGAGGGCGGCGTGCAGGAGGTAACGGCCCGCGCGGCGTGGGCCCACCTGGCCCAGCGGCCCTGGCCACGCTCCCTCCGCCCTTCTTTGCCTTTGCGAGCCGAGATCGACCCTTGGGGCTCGCGGGCCGGTGGGATCTCCCGCACTTTCTCGCCGTGTACCAACTTCCCGTCGGGCCACCCCGTGGGGGGCTCACCCCTCCGGTATCAGTCCCGGGCCTCCGGCGCTCGTTGGTAGTTCCTATTTTAGAAATTCTGGCGTCCTCGAGCTCGCCCCTGGGTCTCCCCTAAAGCCGTAGGATCCCTCCCTGGGTACTACACACGCTTCTGGCCCCGTTTCCTCCTGGATGGCCGAAGAGCATCCTTTGAACTATCTCAGACGTTGTGATTTTCCATCTACCCAGACTTGGCGCTAGCTTACCAGTCTGTACGGGGTATGGGTAGCGGGGGCGGGCTAACAGAGTGGTGTTAGCACGTGTCCTTTTTAGGCTTTGGGGGAATAGGAAACGTGTATTCACAATTGGTTTCCACCACCTTATCAACTGGGGACCTTACCATTTGTCCGATCTTCAGTTCTTTGTGAGATGGAACTGCGAATCCCTGTTTTCTTGAATTGGAGGAAAGTTGTGTTTTGAAGTGAAGGATAGTGAGTTCTCAGTAACAAGACGTGTTCATTCAACAAGTATTTGTCATGAGTGGTTAATGTGTGCTAGACATTCCGGAGACTGGATCCCATAGATACAGGAGTGGAAACCTGGTCTTACCGTCAAGGAACTTAGAAAGAACATTTCAAACACATAATTCCTGTTAATTGACCAGACCCAATAACACATTGTGTATGAATGATAAGGATCAATTAGTACAGATTCTGTCTGTCTCTGCCCCCCCCCCCCCCCCCCCCCCCCCGTGCTGGGATCAAAGCTAGGGCCTTGTGCATGCTAGGGCAACCACCCCAGCACTGAGCTACACATTCAGTCCTCTACCTGGTTTTTTTTTTTTGAACAGAAAGAGGTAGAAAAGCCTATTGAAATCAGGGCAGAACTCTGAGTTCTATAATGTAGATGAGGGTCAGAGAGTAATAGGGATTTGTCGTAAGATCATCTGCCAATCTCTTGACTTAGGCAGGACCAGGCTCCTTAGGCCAGTGTACTTTCCACAGTCCATTGCTGATTTTGTGTCTCACTGGGGACAGGTTTTCTCTGAGCTTTCCATTTCCATTAGGTTCCTGTGGTAACCACGTATTTCTAAACCCTTTGAGGAGGAAGGTTTTGTTTTTGTTTTGTGGTGCTAGGGATTTAAACCAGGGTGTCAGGTGTACTTGGCACATACATGCTGTACCCCTAAGCTGCATTCCCATCCATTTTTAATATTAAAAAAAAATTTCTTTGGTGCTGGGGATTGAACAACTCAGGTGGTCACTGAGCTACATCTCCAGTTCTGTTTTGTTAATATTTTTAAATTTTGAGATAGGTTCCCACAAAATTGTTCAGGGCCTACCAAAGTTGCTAAAACTGGCCTCAAACTTGTGATCAGCCCTTTTTATTTCGGGGACAGAGTCTCACTAAATTGCTCAGGTGGTCCTGGAACTTGGAATCCTCCTGCCTCAACCTCCTGAGTAGCTGGGTTTCAGACATGTGCCATTCTCAGGACTGGGAAGGGAAGTCTAATTTGCAAGTGTGAAAAGTCTTGCAGGATTTACACCTATGTCTGTAATCCCAGTGGATTGGGAGGCTGAGGCAGGAGGATTGTGAGTTCAAAGCTAGCCTCATCAATTTAGTGAGGCCCTCAGCAACTCTGTGAGACCCTGTCTCTAAGTAAAATACAAAAAGGGCTGGGGATGTGACTCAGTGGTTAAATGCCCTTTGGTTCAATTTCCAGTACCAAAAAAAAAGTCTACTTCTGTTTCCCTATATTTTTGACACAAAATGGATTTAATTTTTTTTTTTTTTTTTAAAGTTGTGGATGGACACAATACCTTTATTTTATTTTTATGTGATGCTGAGGATTCAACCCAGTGCCTCACCCATGGTGGACAAGTGCTCTACCACTGAGCCACAATCCCAGCCCCATGGATTTGTCTTTTTTTTTTTTTGCCATGCTGGGGATTGAACCCAGGGCCCTGTGCTTATAAGGCAAGCACTTTACCAACTGAGCTATCTCCCCAGCCCTGGATTTGTCTTTTTATTATTATTTTTTTACAAAATAGATTTGGAAGTGAGTTCATTTTTGAATGAATAGAAAAAGTGTTTAAAAGTAGGAATTGGAACTGTTAAGTTCTAGTATCTGATTTGGAGCCATTTGACAAATAAAAGGAATTTTCCTGCTGGAGGAGGTGGGGCACACCTGTAATTCTAGTGACTCCAGAGGCTGAGACAAGAGGATCACAAATTCAAAGCTAACTTCAGTAATTTAGTGAGCCCTAAGCAATTTAGTGAGATCCTGTCTCAAAATAAAAAATAAAAAGGGTTAGGGATGTGGCTAATGGTTAAGTGCCTGTGGGTTCAATCCCCAGTACCAAAGGAAAAAGGGAGTTTCCTGCATGCTAGGCAAGCATTCTACCACTGAGCTACATTTCCAGTCATTGTTAAATTTTTACTTGAGACAGGGTTTCCCTACATTGTTGAGGCTAACTTGCAGTCCTCTCAGCCTCCCTGGGATTACAGGTATGCACCACTATGCCTGGCTAGCATGTGCAGTTGCTCTTTGATTTACGATGGGGTTGTGTCCTGAGGAAGCCACTGTAAATTGGAAATACTTTTTTTTTTTGTGCTGGGGATTTAACCCAGGGGCACATTATCACTGAGCTACATCCTCAGCCCTTTTTATTTATTTTTTATTATTATTATTATTTTTTTTGCGGTGCTGGGGATTGAACCCAGGGCCTTGTACTTGCGAGGCAAGCACTCTACCAACTGAGCTATCTCCCCTGCCCTTTATTGTTTGTTTTGAGACAGAGTCTGGCTAAATTACCCAGGACCTCCCTTAGTTGCCGAGGCTGGCCTCAAACTGGGGATTCTCCTGCCTTACTCTCCCAAATCATTGGGATTACAGGTATATGCCACCACACCTAGCTAAGTTGGAAATACTGAGTGGAAAATACATTAATACATCAAACCTACTGAATGTCATAGCTTAGCAACACGGTACACTGTGGATTGCTGGTTGTTTCCCCTCATGATGGAGTGTATGACTGGGAACTGAGGATCATGACCCAGTATTGCAAGAGAATCACACCACATATCCCTAGCCCAGGAAAAGGTCAAAATTCAAAATTAGATTTGTACTGAATGCAAATTGCTTTCATGTCATCGTAAAGTTGAACTGTCATAAGGTGGGGACCACCATGTCTGAGTCATGGATGTAGAAAGAATATGCCATGGTTCATGGTTCCTACCCACTCTGTCATTGGGGTGTTTTGTTAAGAGAGACATTGCTCTCCTCCATTACCTCATTTGATCCTCCAAGGATCTAGATCTAGGTTCTGCAGTGTTACAGAGTTTAAAAAAAAAAAAAAAAAATTCCCCCAAGTCACCTAGTGAATCAATTTAATGTGTAAACCCATGCACTTAATGACTTGGTTATTTGGTACCCCAAATGGAGTTAGTCCATCTTAACTTTTGAAGTGGTTTCATTTGCTCCCCTCCTCTTGGCTCTGTCCTAGTTACTTAAGTAGATTCTCAATGAAACTTTTTTTTTTTTTTTCTTTTAAATACTTTCGGAAGACAAAAGCTAGGCCCAGGCATGTGAGGCCTGGATGTAGAGGAACAGTGTTCCATAGGCTCAGGCTGCTTCTGCACTACAAGGAAAGTGAGGTGGGCACACAGATACAAGTAGGAAATGTGAATGCTCTTTCGGGTGGTTTAGATAAGGTTAGGGTAGGCTTCCTGGTGCAAATGGCCAAGGGGTTTGTTGGGAAGATGTCTCATTTGGGAGGCTCAGAGATGAAATGGTCAGGAACCAAGTTTCCTCCTAGAGTAAGAAGTTAACGTAGGTGTAGTTGAGGGCCCCCGTCACGGCACCCCACAGTCCCAAGTCTTCCTCCTGTGTCTTTCAGCTTGTGAACACCTTCTTCAGCTTCCTTCGACGCAAAACAGACTTTTTCATTGGAGGAGAAGAGGGAATGGCAGAGAAGGTGAGTGCTGGGGACTCCTACTTGGGCAGGTGTTTGTCTTCAGAAGAAAAGGTGACCTGATCTCCTTTTAGCAGAAGCCTGACAGAAGGGAAGCAGGTTGTCATTAAAGCCCTGCTGGGTGCTTTATCGACCTATTTCCAATGATTTTTTTTTTTTTTTTTTTCCTTCAGTGGTGGGGATTGAACCTAGGCTGTCATCATGTTGGGGAAGTGCTCTCCCACTGAGCTATATTCCTACACCTTGCAGTGATTTGGGGGCGGGGGGTGTGGTATACCAGGAATTAAACCCAGAGGGGCTTAACCACTAATGACTGAGCCATATTCTCCAACCCTTTTATTTTCTGTTTTGAGACAGGGTCTCACTAAGTTGCTAAGGCTGGTTTTGAACTTGAGATCCTCCTGCCTCAGCCTCCTAAGCCACTGAGATTACAGGCATGTGCCACTGCTCCTGGCTGTTCAGTGAATATTTACTGAATTCTTAATACTTTGTGTTAGGTTTTAAGGCACACCCTTCAAGATTATAGTGGTGCATATAGTCTTGGTCTTTGTTTTTATGGCCCTCATATTGTAGCCAAAAAAAAAAAAAAAGAAAAAATTGCTGTGTGAAAGTAGTGAGTGGAGGGCAGGTGATCTGGAGACACAAAACAAGGACTAACCTAGGGACTAACCTAGGTTGGGGTTTGGGAAAGATTTCCTGATGAAGTGATATTTGACTCGTGAAGGCTGAGTTGGAGGTAGCTGGGAGAAGAGAGAGAGGTGAATCTTTTTTTTTTTTTTTTGAGAGGTGAATTCAGTAACATTGATTTTTATTAATTTATTTACATGCGTTGCTGAGAGTTGAACTCAGTGCCTCACACATGCTAGGCAAGTGCTCTACCACTGAGCCACGACTCCAGCCCTCAATGACATTGAGAAGTAGTATTTCAGAACTACCCTGGGATGATGGTAGCTAGTGTATAATAAATGCCTACTGGTCCCTTCTTAGAGGTTTTCATGCTTCTAGGCTGTCTTCTCTTGGGATCGATCACTCTTTCCCAGGAGATTGGTGAGATTTTGAGGCAGAAACCTATCTAGCATTGCCACTCGGTCATCATTTATAGCACGGTAACTGTTCAGTTGACCACATACTATGCACAGAGCCACCAGATGCGTCATTTCCAAGTGCAGGTATTAAGGGCGTGGCCTCTGGAGTTGGACAGATGTTTCTGGATCCTGTCTCCTCATCCCTTCCACTTCACAACTGTGTGGCCTCATGACCACTAAGTGTCCGAGCCTAATTTTCCTGCTTGTGAGGGGTGATCTTTATATCAGAGGGCTGTTTAGAAGATAAGAAAAAGCAATAATTGGGGCTGGGGAGATAGCTCAGTCGGTAGAGTGCTTGCCTTGTAAGCACAAGGCCCTGGGTTCGATCCCCAGCACACCTCCCCCCCCCCCCAAAAAAAAAAAAAAAAAGAAAGAAAAGGCAGTAATAGATGAAGTGACAAGCATATGAGAATACAGACCATAATTCTTTTTCCTAACTCCTTGGGGCCAGATGTGTTTGGGATTTGGAATTCTTTGGACTTCGGGGAGCCAAGATTATTGCATATACTGTGCATATTGCATTCAGGGTACCCTGATCCAGGGGTCAGAAATAGCATCCTCTAATTAAATGCATTAATATTTCTATAGAGAAATTATATCAATCTTCATACCAAGTGTGAGTAATCAAGACTATATCTACATATCACAAACCAAAAATATAAAATATTTTTTAATAACTTTTGGGGCTAGGAATTACAGACTTCAGTTAAGCCATGGTGATCAAATCAGTGCAGTATTGTCTGAGGGGAGAAGTGGACCAGTGAAGCAGAATGGAGAATCCAGAAATGAAGTCTGGTATGCACGAGGGTTGAATGAGGCCAGTGTGGTAGTTTAGTTCAGTAGGCAAAGGATGACCTCTAATAAGTCATGTTGCTAGAACTGGATATTTATTTGTAAGAAAACCAAATTGTACCATCTGTTTTACTCATATATGTAAATTAAATAGCTGATCAAGAAAAGTCTGTAGGAGATCTTTTTTTAAAAATTTTTTTAGTTGTAGATGGACACAATACCTGCATTTTATTTATTTTTATTCAGTGCTGAGGATTGAACCCAGGGCGTCACATATGCTAGGCAAGTGCTCACTCACTGAGCTACAACCCTAGCTCCATGTGTGGGAGACTTTTCAAAAATATTTTTGTGACTGGGTGTGGTGGCACAAGCCTATAATCCTAGCAACTTGAGAGGCTGAGTCAGGAGGATTGCTAGTTCAAAGCCAGCCTCAGCAATTTAGTAAGACCCTATTTCAAAATAAAATATAAAAATGGCTGGGGATGTGGCTCAGTGGTTAAGTCCCCTGGGTTCCATCCCTAGCACTACAAAAAAAATTTTTTATAGTGCTCAGGATAGAACTCAGGACTTCACATATGCTAAGCATACGCTCTACTATTGAGCCAAAACATATTTTTATTTCTTTGCAGTACTGGGGGTTGAACCCAGGGCAACTCTATCACTGAGCTATACCCCAGCTCTTTTTATTTTATTTTGAGACAGGGTCTTAATAAATTGTTGAGGCAGGCCTTAAATTTGCAATCCTCCTACCTCAGAGTCCCAAGTAGCTGGGATTGTGAGTGCTGTACCTGCCTGTGTTGCTCAGGTTGACCTCAAACTCTTGGTCTTGAGTGATCCTCCTTATAGGACTTGGGACAGTGCTTTCCTCACTGCTCTGCTTACCATTATCAGAGTGTTATGAAAGACACAACTCACAACAGCCAAATAGATAATGATAGGGCAAGTGTGGGGTGCACAGCCACTCTGCCCTTTCTGGACTCTCACTTCCTCTCAGCACTTTGATGTATCTACAAACCTGGAAATTCTCCAAACCCCATCGTTAGGGTTTTGTTTTGTTTGATATCAGGGTTTGAACCCAGGTGTGCTTAACCACTGAGCCTCATCCCCAGCCCTGCTTTTTGATATTTTATTTAGAGACAGGGTCTCGCTAAGTTGTTGAGGCTGGCTTTGAACTTGTGATCTTCCTGCCTTAGCCTCCTGAGCCACTGGGATTAGTACATGTGCCAGCACACCCAGCGTTAGGCTTTTTTATGGAAGTTTCATTACATAGGTGTGATTGATTATATCACAGGCCATTGTCAGTCAACTCAGTCTCCATGTCTTCTCTCTTACTAGGGGGTTGGGGAGTGGGTCTGCTAGATCCAACCCTCTGATCCTGGTTGGTCTTATTGGCAACTAGTCTTCATCCTGAAGTTATGCTTGTAGAGTCCTAACAAGAACAGTCTCATTAGAATAAAAGAGGCTCTTTTTACTAGGAAATTCCAAAGGATTCAGGAACTCTGCACAGGAACCCGGGACAAAGACCGAGTACTGTTTGTACTACTGATTGTATCCTGCATCCCTGCGGTGTTTTATTATGTATTTTTGTCCTTTGGGTTTCCTGTATGTTGGTAGGTGTATTTCAAGGTTTGATTTGCTTCAGGTGAGTTTTGTTTCATTTTTGTTTTTCCTCTCCCCAGAGTTAGTTTTTAGATGGTCTTGTGTTCTCTATGAGGAAGCACAGAATGTTTGGTTGTTTCCCTCTCCCTCTCTCCGTGGTACTGGGGATTGAACCCAGGGCCTGGCCCTGGTAGGCCAGCACTTACCACTGATCCCAGTCTGATCCCCCTCGGTTGTTTCTCTTTTTGTGATGTTAACACTTACTAATCATTCCTACATCTATTTCATTCCTGAGGTTTGCAAAGTGCTGATACTTTTATTCTTCTTTTCCTTGGTAACACTTTCCTCACCAACCATTTGGTTACCTGAGACCTGACTCACAGACAGAGCACACACAGGAAAAGCTCTTTCCTTACAGCTTTTGGGATGATTACTTGGTTCCTAGTCATGTTCCAAAGGTGACCAGTGAGGTGGGTTTTCCCCCATTGTTGTTATAAACTCATGGATTTGAGTAAACTGTGTTTCAGGCACTTGGACTTGTTCTTACTGAGTTAAGCCAAGAGAGAAATCTGTGTCAAAGGACACGGGCTAGTTTGGCTCCTGATAATAAGATGAAACTCTGCCAGCTCCAGTCAGGCCCTCTCTCCACTCCTTGTGCATGCCGTGTGGATTACTGTCATAGGCTGCATCTCCGTTATGCCATACTACAGTTCTCAAATCCTTTGTCCCTACTTTTAAGTGAGTCTCATTTCTGTGTGTCTGTCCGTCCTTGGCTCTCAGTAGAGGCTATACGAGGATTTGTGACATTGTTCTTTAAATTTTCTATGTTTGTATTGTTCTCAGTGGATAAGCATTTTAGCAAGAACTGTTTCATAAAATTCTTCCCCCAGAAAAATGTTTGAGGTATTTGGGGTGTTGAAAGATTAATCAGGCCAGGGTAGTGTTTCTAAGGGCCTTGTGGCAGCGTCTCAGGCAGTTCAGCTCAAGGAGGAAGGTGCTCTCAGAAGGGTTGAGGTGGGCTGTGGCGTCCTCAGGAAGAGAGAAGGTACTTCGTTGATGAGAACCAGGAAAGGTTTTGGGGGGGAGGCAGCACTTGAGTGGTGTGAAAACTGAGGTGGGATTGGGACAGCTGAGGAGCAGGTCAGCGTCCCAGGTGCAGGAGACACCATGAGAAAATGCACAGGCAGGGAAACTTGTGGTAGGAAAAAAAATTCTAGAGGGCAATTCTTTTTTTTTTTTTTTTTTTTTTTAATTATTTTTTTAGTTGTAGATGGACATAATACCTTTATTTTGTTTAGTTTTTTATGTGGTGCTGGGGATTGAACCCAGTCCTCACACACGCTAGGCAAGTGCTCCGCCACTGAGCCGCAACCCCAGCCCTAGAGGGAATTTCTTAGTCTGCAAGAGAGGACGTGCCTATGACCCGCACAAATTGGGTCTGATCTGAGGAGGAAGAGGAACTTGCAGGTCAAGGTCAACAAAGAACAGACAGAAGGACCTGGGTAGAGAGAGGCTGAGGGGCTAGGGCCGCACTGTGGGCCATGGGAATTGTGGTGGTCCTGCACTGGAGCTGTTTCCACTTTGCTGAAAGTCCAGGCAGGGAGAGCAACGGCGCGCAGCCTGAGGGGGCCAGGATGGCAGTGTTAAGTCTGGTGAGAGTGGTACCAGCTGGATGCTCACAGACTACTCTGCTGTGTCCTTGGGCACACGAATGGTAATTCCACTTCTCAAGATGGGAGCCTTAGGGGAGGAGAGAGTTGCCAAGGACACTGGATTGTGGGTGCTGACCCACAGGTTGGCTCTGGGCATCACAGCAGTGGCCCCCAGTGGTGTTCTGGACTTGGAGTGTTGGGGACCTTTGGATCTGTGCTTTAGGTGAGAACCTGCCTCCCCAGGCTTCCCCCGGCTGTCACCTTTCAGTCCTTCTCCAGGGGCCCCTGTTGGGCAGCCAGGAAGTGGTGAGAGGCAGAGGTGAGTGCACTGTTCAGCCCTGGCTCTGGTATGTGGGAAGGGGGGAGGGTAGGTGGGGCAGGGCAGGGCTAGGTGACAGGAGAGTTGTTCAGGTGGGGAGGAATTCGGTAGGGTCGTTGTTGAGAATCCCCACCAGAGTCAGCGCTGTTGTCTACTATTAGAATGTGTCCTCTCCCTCCGCTGTGTTGGGGTGCCCTCCCTCCAGGGCGGTGGGGTTCAGGACCTCATGCCTTCAGGTTCAGTTTAAATGACTTTGAGGTCTGCCCTGGCCAGACTGATGAGAACTACTCTATTCCTCATCCCTCCAACCAGCCAGGGAAAGCCTGTACTCACATGTGCCCACCCAGCAGGCCCAGCCCCCTCGATCATTTCCCACCCTGCTGAGCTGTGGTTTCCAGAGGTGTGTCCAGCGACTGAAGCTTGACTCCATAACAACCTCTGAGTTGGCACCTTTGGGGAGGCTGCCATTCTGGTGGGAGGAGATGAGGAGGAGGGGTCAGAGGCCACTGTGATTGGCACAGTGGTTCACCTCTGCCCTCACTTAACCTCCAGGAAGGTATAGGACAAATGGGATGTGACATGATTCACAGAGCTGGGAGAGGGAGGGCCCTGTTCACTCCTCCCCTTGGCCACTAGTTGGCAAATGGCTTGAGTTCAAGGTCCCCCCGATTAGGGACTTGGGCAAGGCCCTGTGGTGGAACAGTCTACTATGTCATGTCTCATGACCTGTTGTTCCTCTTGACAACAGAATGGCTCTCAGGTGGCTCATTTCTCACCCTCCCCATAGTTTTATTAACTCACGTGCTTTGGGGGTGTTTTGGTCTCCGTCAGCATTTCAGAGCGTGGCACTCCTATGGTATGGCATGTGGCTGGGGGATTGGGAGTAGCCAGAGGAATGGGCACAGATGAATGAGAGTCCACAGGCATTTGGCGGAACCCCAAGTCTGGCAGCCTATGAGTGCCTTCTGTCATCCTGAGCCCTCGCAGACCCCCTCCTCCGCCTGGTGTGGTTCAGGGGTATTTGGAAGATGGTTTATGTACACTGATCACATGGTGGGTATTCTGTGAGGCCTCCAGGTCAGGTGCTTCGGTGGGTGTCATGTGTTGGTGGCCAGGGAATTGGGTTTCCTGAGGGTATGTGGTGCCTGCTAAAGGACTGGAGGGGAAAGTGAAGAGACATTTGAGCTAGTCTTGGAGAGCGAGTAGGAGCTTGCCGGGTAACCTGGGAGTGGGAATGAAGGCGTTCTAGGGAAACATGGCAGGAGCTTTTAGGGAGGCACAGAGATGACCTCAGGGTTGCACTCCTGGGTTCCTGATTGAGGAGGTCCGGAGTGGAGCCTGAGATTTAGCATTGCTAATTGGTTCCAGGCAATGCTGGGACTGTCATTCAGGGAGCCCCACTGGGAGCTGCTGGCCTGCCATTGTCTTTCTATCTTGGTGAAGGTGCTTAGCCCAGTCCTTCCAGTTTATGCACGCACAGCCCCAGCTAGCCAGGGGGTGTGGGAAACCAGTACTTTATGTGTGACTTTGATGAAGCAAGGACTGACTGTACCTGGGGTGGATGGGTGCTTTCATATTCAATCTTCCTGACAGATAAGGAAACTGAGGCTTAGAAAGAGTCACATTTGTTCACTTGTCTGAAGTCTCATAGCCAGATAGTGACAGGTGACAACAGGGGGCACTTTAGTGGCAGAGAGGTCACTTAGCAGGTTGTGGAATGGATGCATCCTGGGAAAGCTTAGTGGGAGAGGAAGGGATTGAAACTGATTGCTTGCTGTTAGGGAGAGGGAAACTAACCTCTCGCCTAGGAAAACTCTGGCTTCTGCTAATATGGCTATTCTGTGTGTGGTGCTGCCCAATGGGGCTTTGCTTCTGGGGACAGGACACACGGGTAAGAGAAGTAGAGGAACGACAAGCATAGAGCTGAGAGCTCAGGAAGGGCTTCTTAAAGGGGCTGATGTTTGAGTTCTGCTTGTAACAGCTTTACTGTTTTTTTTTTTTTTTTTTTTTTCTTGTGGTACTGAGGATCAAACCCGGGGCCTTCAGGCAAGTGCTGTACCACTGAACTATGCCCCTAACTCCAGCTTCACTTTTCTTTTTGGTACCAGGGATTGAACCCAAGTGCCTTAACCACTGAGCTATACCTGCAGCCCTATTTTATTTTGATACAGGGCCTCACAAAATTGCTTAGGGCTGTACTAGGTTGCTAAGACTGGCCTTGAACTTGTGATTCTTCAGTCTCAGCCTCCCAAGTTGCTGGATTACAGGTGTATGGCTGCAGGTATTCTCATTACTACTCTCTAAGTGTACTATCTCCACTTTGCAGGCAAGGAAATGGGTTCTGGGTATAGTGCTTTGCCCTGTGCCCAGCAGGTAGAGATGAACTTGGACCTTAGGTCTTGGGACACTGTCTCCTGCTCTGGTACCTTACTGTCTTCTCTGCATTTTCCAGCTTATCACACAGACCTTTAACCACCACAACCAGCTGGCACAGAAGGCTCGACGGGAGAAGCGAGCACGGCAGGAGACTGAGCGACGGGAGAAGGCAGAAAGGGCGGCCAGGTTGGCCAAAGAAGCCAAAGCAGAGACCCCTGGGCCACAGATCAAGGAGCTGACAGACGAGGAAGCAGAGAGGCTGCAGCTGGAGATTGACCAGGTAAGGGTGGGCTTCCCTCTTCATCCTCCTAGATTTTAATTGGCACTGGAAAGTGGGGGCTCTGTTGCCAACTGCTATACCCTTTGCCACAGAAAAAGGATGCAGAGAATCATGAGGCCCAGCTCAAGAATGGCAGCCTTGGCTCACCAGGGAAGCAGGTGAGATGGATTGGTGGCACTTAGGAACCAGCCTTCCTCTCTCTGAAATGCCCTCCTTTGTCACTCTCCCACCCCCCAGCTTCAGGAATCCTCCCCATACTTCAAGATCCGATTCACAGATGTGGAACAAATGGATGTGGGTTCAAAAACAAAACAAAACAAAAATGCTCCCATTAGCCTTAGTCCTTGTGTGGAAATCCAAGAACCAGAGAGGGCAGTGCCTGTGTAGGGCACCATCCAAAGTAGACTGGGGTCTGTGGGCACAGCCACGTCTTTTGTCACGTGGTATAATAGTCTTAGTTCCCCTTAGAGATCAGAACCAATTTTACCTCTGGTTCCTGTGGACCAGGGTGTTGGGTCTGTCTACCCCTGTACCAAGTGGGCAGGGGCCAGGTCTGTTTGTGGCTATATGCCCAGTGGGATTTGGTCTTTGTCTGTGAAATAAGTAGCTGAGCACCTCTGATTGTGAGCAGGAAGCTGAGGAAGAGGAGGAGGAGGAGGATGAGAAGGACAAAGGGAAACTGAAGCCCAACCTGGGCAATGGGGCTGACCTGCCCAACTACCGCTGGACCCAGACCCTGTCAGAGCTCGATGTGAGTGATGGGAGCCAGGGGTGGAGGTCAGGGAAGCAACCTGGAGTTCTTGGCAGCCCCTAGGGACCTCTCCTGACTGCCTTTACCCATGCAGCTGGCGGTGCCCTTTCATGTCAACTTCCGGCTGAAGGGGAAGGACGTGGTGGTGGATATCCAGCGGCGGCACCTTAGGGTGGGGCTCAAGGGACAACCAGCAGTCATTGATGGAGAGCTCTACAATGAAGTGAAGGTGGAGGAGAGCTCGTGGCTCATTGAGGATGGCAAGGTGGTGACAGTGCATTTGGAGAAGGTACGTGAGGCCTTGCTTCCTAGCATGGGTGCTGCAGGAAGAGGGGTGGGGTCTGTGGGCCCACTTGGGCCATGCTGGGGGCTTTGGAATCAGGAAAGAGCTGTGATGAGTCAGAGTTGAACACTGTTCGGTGCCAAGCCTCTGCCTTCCTGTCAAGTTTGCACATGCGTTCAGTTCCACACATACTTGAACACCTACTATATGCATGTGCTTGCTGTTCTATAGACTGGAGAGAGAACAGTGAACAAAATGTAGAAAAGTCGCCTACAGGAAGCTGACCTTCTCTACCTCACTCCCTTTCTAGAGAGCTGAGACACAGAGACCAGTAAATAAAGGGGGTCTTGCAAGGCCTCGGGGGGTCCAAGGACAGCTTCCCCTGGCCCAGAAGGTCTGCCCAGCCTACCGGCAGCCCTTGGCTGCTGCTCAGTCACCCTCTGTGCCTGCTGTTCCTCCCAGTGGAGTGTCCTTCCTTGTTTTTTCCCTTTTTTTCCTTCTGGTGTACTGCTTGTGTCTTAGGCTTAGCTCAAGTGTCACTCTAACTTCTTTTTAAAATTTTAAATGCTTTTTACAGTACTGGGGATTGAACCCAGGGCCTTGCACAGGCCAGGCAAGCAGGTACCACTAACTAGCCCTTTTTATTTTGAGAGAACATTTCACTGAGTTGCCTAGGCCAACCTTGAATTGCCATCCTTCTACCTCAACCTCCCGCTTAGCTGGTACTATAGCATGTGTCACCAGGAAGCCTGGTTCCACTCTCTAGCTTCTTTCCCTCCACCCTAGATGACTGTCTCCCTCCATACTTTTTTCTTTTCTTTACTTTTTGGTATGGGGATGGAACCCAGGGGCACTTAACCACTGAGCCACATTTGCAACGCTGTTTAGTTTTAATTTTGAGACAGGGAGGGTCTCGTTAAGTGCTTAGGGCCTTGCTAACTTGCTGAGGCTGGCTTTGAACTTGTGACCCTCCTGCGCCACTGGGATCACAGAAGTGCGCCACTGTGCATAGCTAGCTTTTTCTTTGCCTTATCATGCTATTTGTTACTGTTGGCCTCTGTGTCTGTCTCCCCAGCTGCTCGGAGAACAGAGATCTGGCTCCTTTGTATTTCTGGTCCCACCATAGGCTTATGGGAGTCTCAGGTGCAGGATGTGGATGGGAGGGAATTTGGTTCTGGAATGGTTGAAGGGTGATTGCTGGGGCAGCAGAGTGAAGGCCCCCAGCCTCCTTCCACTGGGTGTCCTCTTCTTTACAGATAAATAAGATGGAATGGTGGAGCCGTTTGGTATCCAGTGACCCTGAGATCAATACCAAGAAGATTAACCCTGAGAACTCCAAGGTGAGCCCTGACTGGTTGGGAGAGCTTCGGCAGGGAGATGAGGGACCTAGGTGGTCTCAGAGATTGACCCATCATTGTCCTTGCCTGCCTGTAGCTATCAGACCTGGACAGTGAGACACGCAGCATGGTGGAAAAAATGATGTATGACCAGAGACAGAAGTCCATGGGGCTGCCTACCTCGGATGAGCAAAAGAAACAGGAGATTCTAAAGAAGTGAGCAACTCAAGAGATGGGGACTTGGGGAGGGTGGGTACCTGAGGGCTCAGACCTGGGTGACAGCAGCGAGTAGGGTCACCCAGCAGGACTTGGGAGTTGATCTGTCCCCTTCCAGCATGAGCCAGCCAAGTTTATGGCTTTATGACCTTGGCTTGCCTACCCTAATCACTTGCTGAGGTCACCCTTAGGGCAAGGCTGGCTCAGGGTAGGAAGCAAGGGGTTACAGGCGGTCATTGCCTCCTACAGGAAAAGTTTTTACAGAGTTGGCACCTGTTTCCAGCCACGGGCTCGAGTGGGCCTCAGGCACCTGGGACCCCTCTCCTTCCCAACCTGCCTCCAGGTTCCTTAGGGTTCTAAAGAGGTTAGACGTGATATCTAAACTGGGAGACCATTAGCTTAGGGAGGACTGCCTGTTTTACTTTCTCCTTCCACTTCTCCAGGTTCATGGATCAGCATCCGGAGATGGATTTCTCCAAGGCCAAATTCAACTAGCTCCTGTGTTTGCCTCCCTGAACTCTTGGGGCTGAGCCCCCAGCCATCCAACTTCCTTTCCCGCCCTTCCCTGGGACTAGGGAGCCTCAGGGTTGGGGCAGAGGCAGGATTGGCCCAGGCACACAGATCCCAGGGCATCATGGGAGAAGGGCTGGGGCCTTGGGGTCTTGTCCTCCCCACCTGGCCTACTGTTACACATTAAACCTGTTCACCCAGCTCCACCTGTGTCCTCTCCTCCTTCTGGCTTTTCCCCTGGGCAAGCCTCTTTTGGCTGCTGTCGGGAGCTAGAATTTTGGCTTCTAGCCCAGATTCTGTCATGTGACATAGGGCAAGTCCTTGCCCCTTGTGGGGCCTCAATTTCTCATTACTCGGAGGATTAGGACCAGGTTTTTTAGTCTGTATGGTTCTGAGCAAAGGTGAGCTTTTCTGGTAGAGAGCAGGACATATTTCAGATTCTCAAAGGGGTCCAGGAACAAGCAAAGATTAAGGCCCGCTGGACTTCATTGATTTTATTTTCATCTCTAGAACTCTTTCCACTACCCCCAGCTCTGAATCAAGTGTTTTCAAACTATGGGCTCTTTCCCAGGGCAAAAGAGCAACAAGGCCTGGGTGACCCTGCCTAGCTCTGGTGAGGAAGATGATGGGACCACCCATGCCTCAGATCTGCTCTGTGGTTCAGGGACCTGCCCTGGAGGACAGGGTAGAGTCCAGTGAGGCCTCACCCTTTGTATCTCTGATCTGGACCTCTGCAGTTTTTAGGCCTCAAATCCAGCCCCTCAGCAACACCAGAGCTGAGGACATGTTGCCTCTGTGTAGCCCCAGGACCTTGAGCTGGCCCTGCCCTGCTTCTGCCAGAGGGTAAAGGTCATGCAGGCACCGTAGACTTTACTGCAGCGCCTATCTTTGTCTCTTTCCCAAATTTGATATATCCTGTTTTTGGGAATGCAAGTGGTCGTTCACAAGGCCGTTTATTAGAAAATGGTGCCTTCAGCCGAGGCTGGTGTCCGGGGACTGGTGTCGCTCTCCTACTCTGGTGCTCTGTAGTTGTATGTAGGAAATCAAACCCGGCAGGGCCTCATGACAATCAGACACATGTTCTACCACTGAGCTACACCCCCAGCCTGGTTATTGTGTTCTTAGAGGCCTTGACCTAGATGGGACAGCAGGGCCTAAGGAAAGGGTTCAGTTAGATTGCAGGAGCTGCAGCTGGGCCCTGTGGTCATAGCCCTAGGGGAGTACCCTGTGTATCTAGTAGGAAACTGGACAAACAAGTACAGTTTGTCTAGTCACTTTCCAAAGGGTGCCCATGCGGGACACAATAAAAAGGGCTGCAGGTAAAGGGTAAGGATGGAAGACCATGAACATCTTCCAGCTTGTTTCTCAGTTGGGGATGGGTTGATGGACCTTCTCCAGTCTCTGCAGAAAGGATTCTAACACGTGGCTGCTTTGAGGAGCAGTGAAGGCTAGGCTAGATGCTGGTGCCCAAGCAAGGAGCCTCCTGCTGCCCCAAGGAGGTCAGCTTCCAGGTCCAGAGCCACAGTTACCAGCTGTGTGACCCACTGATTCCGTGGCTTTTCAGCCCTAGGTTCCCTTCCACTCCAGGGTTGCCAGAAAGGTCAAGGTAACTGAAAACCACTGTGCTCTTAGCACAGGGGAGAGGGGGAGGGGAGCAGAAGGCTTAGGCTGGGTGGGGGCTGCTGACAAATGACCAGGGATATGCGGAGACCAGGATGGCTGAAAGGCCAGCCTGCAGGCACTGGACTGGGGGGGGGGCAGGGACAGTGTAGACAAGCATCCCTAGAACTACGAGTCCAAAGCCATTTGTCAAATACTCTTCAGGTACCCACACTGTTCTTGGCCCTTTATCTCTGAGAACACAGGCAGTATTGCTCCCATGTCCTGACTTCAACTCCAACACACAACCCAGCCTCATACCTGTGTCCTGTTTCCTGGGCAGCAACCAAGGCAAGGCAAAAAGGAGTACATTGCAGCCCAGATGGTCAGATAGGAGTCCGTTATCTTTGTACTGGCAACTATGGTTGGTAGCATGTACATCAGCCAAGAGCTAGAACAGACTGCTCAACAGAGCATGTGAAGTGGGCACTGCCCACAGTTCTACACAGAGACCCTGCCCACCCATAACCCAGTCTACTTATGCTCCAAGTTTGCGATGATTGCTCAGTGGGATTCAGTTCCAGAAGGTAACTCCTAAGTCCTTGTTTTCCATGATCAATCCACAGGAAGGAACAGGCCCAGGCAGGGGTCAGGCCAGCTGGGGATGCGGGCACCTTGGCCCTGTGAAATGCACGTGGTCCAGGAAGCAGTCAGTGAAGGCAGGAGGAGCCAGAGTGGGCACTGCTTCTGGGCTCATAGTCCAGCCTCCCTCAAAGGAGGTCCTGGTGCCTGTATTTTGTAGGCTGTGTTGCTCCCAGAAGGGGTGTGCCTGCTGTACCCAGCAGGCGTTAGCAATACACCTGGAGCAGGGGTGCCCCTGAGGAGTCTGTGTCGGTGCCCTGGAAGGCCGAGTCATGGCTGGCTGGGTACCCTGGTGGGAAGAGGAAACGGGCTGAGAGAGGGGAAGGAGTTCATCCAGGGCCCACTGCCAGGGAGAAGCCTGCCGAGGGAACAGAGCAGGGCTTGAGCCTGGTCAGTCATTAGGCTTGGGCAACACACTCAGGGTGTTTTTAACCTCTGAATCCTAGCCTCCCTCTCCCAGGGGGTTGTTGTGAAGGGCCAGAAGACAGTAGAACCCACACAGGCGCCTTTGTAGCAGAAGGCTGCCTTCTGTTTTCCTCAGTGACAGACTGAGAGATTGGGACTGGGTCACTTGTAGCTCATCTTAGAAAAGATGCACCTGCCTCTTGTTTCAAGCCAGTTTATAAGACTGGGATGAGTTTATGGCTGCTCAGGCCCTGTCCCTTCTGATTCTACCCATACCCATCCCAAAAGGTAGCTGGGAAAGGGGCATGTGAGGGGCCCCAAGGATAGTCCCCCACCCTCTGCACTCCTCATGGGGTCAGGACCACACCTGGGGCTCCATATGGCCTCAGCTTCCGGGCAATGGCATCTGCTGTCGTCTCCTGGGAGATCTGCACTGTCAGTTCTAGGGAGGAAAGAGGAGGGAGCAGTGGTCGTTATCATGTCCTTTTATCCCCACCCCCATTTCTATCTGCAGCCTAATGAGGGGTGTCCCGTGATCCCTGGGTAGGGCTAGAGCAATAATGCTTAAACACAAGGACGCGGTTAAGTGCGCATGTGCAGGTGCAGCGGCAGATGGGCATTTGGTTAGGCCAGGCTAGGTTAGAGGTTCAAGTTCATGGGGCCCAGGGGCCCTGCTACCCAGGCAAGGTCTGGAAGCGAGTCTAGCAAGTAGTAGGGGAGGAGGAGCTTGTTAGGTCAACTTGTTGACCGGGTCACTGCACCATCCCAGAAGTGCGAGGGGAGAGCGTGCCGGCCTGCACGCTCCTCCAGCCTTTCTCAGACCTCACTGGGAAGGGCAAGAGTGGGAGCTGGCGAGGGGAACGCAGCGGAGTTAGGAGGACCCACAGACCCGTCCAGCCTTCCTCTGGCCACAGCCTTCCCTGCTGTGCCCCCCTGGCCCCACCTACCATCCTGGCTGAGACCTGAGCCCACCATAGTCTCATGGCCACTGTCAGGGGCGGCAGCCGCGGGGGCGGCAGCCCGGGTGGAGCGTCCCTCTGAGGTCTGCGGGCGCGCGCGGCTCTTTCGGGTGCTAATGCGAATGATGCCGCGCACCAGGCGGCCCTCGGCGTCCTGCTCGTCCAGGTGGTAGTCCTGCGTGATGCTGCTGATCAGGTCCGAGATCTTACTGGTCTTCTCCAGGAACACGGTGTCCGACGTGCACTTGGCCAGCTCGTCGATCTGGTGTACGCTGAACAGCTCGGTCAGCTTCTTGAAAATGAGCACGTCGATCTCCCGGCTCGACATGGAGCCGCTGCCCATTTCGGGCAGGTCCAGGTCCGACTCGTGGAATGAGTAGTACTCCTCCGAGCCTCGGGGGCTGCTGGCCAGGGTGCTCGGCAGGCTGTGCCGCGTGGGAGGGGGCTGGGCCAGCGGCTCCTTGCAGCAGGAGTCCGAGTCGGGGGCCGGGCAGGTGGTGCGGTAGGGGTACACAGGGACGCCTTTGAGCTTGACGTCAGGGTAGCTGAAGCTGCTGCCCACAGCAGACTTGAGCCGCTGGCCGTCCCGGCGGCTGGGGGGCGCGCGGTCGGGGCTGGGGGGCACGCCATTGTGCTCCTTGGCCCAGCTGGCTTCGGCAGCCTCCTCCGTGGAGTCCCCAGCAGGCAAGCAGGGGCTGCAGCCGCGCACACAGGCCCCGCAGCGCTGGAGGCAATCCCGGCAGCGGCGGAAGCAGAAAGCAGCCCGGCACCAGTCCCATCCCCAGGGGCGCCAGAGCAGGCAGCAGGCTGGGGGCTCTGTGGCGGACTCTGCGGAGCCGGAGATGAAGGTAATGCTTTCTGGCCCATGGTGGCCAGGGTCCTTGGGGTCTGGCCTGCGTGTGCGGCGGCCTGGTGGGGGCTGGGGTGTCTCATTATACGCCTCCAAGCATAGCTCTGTTGGCTGCTCCCAGGGTCCCAAGCGTGGTGGCCCAGATGATGGGCGCGTCTGTCCTGGCCGGGGCATGGCTCACTGCATGGTTTCCTGCAGCCAGGCACCTGTGGGGAAGAAGTCGGAACGGGAGGTCAGGGACAAGCTCGGGGCTGCCCTGAGGAGCACTGACTGACTGCTGACTGCTGAGAGGCCAATTGTGCCCATTAACCATGTTTGTGACCTTCTCTTCCCAAAGAGAAACTTCTTTGGTCTGACTCAGATTTCAAAATCTCCTGGGACTTCGTACCCACTGAATGACTGTTTAAACAAACAACAACAAAACCCCCGAAAACTACAAGTGTTAGCAGGATGTAGAGAAGAGCCCCTTGTATTGCTGGTGGGAAACCGTGGGAGTTCCTTAAAAACTCAAACACAAGGGTTGGGGACAGAGCCCAGTGATAGAGTATGCCAGCTAGCATTCATGAGGCCCTGGGTTCCATCCCTGGCACTGAAAAAAACATTTTTTTTTTGGTACTGGGGATTAACTCAGGGGCACTTGACCACTGAGTTACACCCCCAGCCCTATTTTGTATTTTATTTAGAGACAGGGTCTCCCTGAATTGCTTAGCACCTCCCTTTTGCTGAAGCTGGCTTTGTACTCTCCATCCTTCTGTCTCAGCCTCCCAAACCTCTGGGATTACAGGCGTGCACCACCACGCCCGGCTGATAAAAATATTTTTTTTATAAAACACAGAATTACCATATAAGCCAGCAACTCGTTTGGGGCATATACCCAAAAGAATTGAAAATGGACTTGAATATCTATCAGTATATCAATGTTCCCAACAGCATTATTTACAATAGCCATAAGGTGAAAACAACCCAAATGTCCCATTAATGAATGAATGAATGACTAAACAAAATATGGTCTATGCAGACAATGGAATATTATACAGCCTTGAAAAGGAATGAAATTCTGATAATACTATAACATGGTTAGCCATTGAAGACATTATACTAAATGCTATAAGCCAGAAAAGAAAGAATAAGTATTGTATTGCTCCACTTACATGATACATCTAGAATAGGTTGGGGACAGTGGTGCATACCTGTATCCCAGCTACTTGGAAGGCTGAGGCAAGATGATCACAAATTCCAGGCCGACCTCAGTAACTTAGTGAGACCCCGTTTCAAAATAAAAAATAGAAATAAAAAGGGTTGGAATTACAGTTTGGTGGTAGAACATCCCTAGGTTCAATCCTTAGTATTATAAAAATTAATTAATTACTTAATATCTTGAACAGCTAAATTGATAGAGATAGGAAGGAGAAGGGTGGTTGCTAGGAGCTGGGGCAGAGGGAAATGGTGAACTACTGTGAATAGGTCCTGAATTTCATCTGGGGGCGCTGAAGAAATTCTGGAGATGGATGGTGGTGATGGTTGTATAACAATGTGAACATACTTAATGCCTTAGAACTGTGAGCTTAAAAGTGTTTTAAAAAAGAATTAAAATGCTGATTTTAATGTGTATTTTACCACAAGGCAGAAAGACCTCCCAGATGGCACTTGACGAGGAATGCCTGCCTAGATCCTTCCTGCTGTTGGTACGCCTGGCAGGGTGGCTGAAGGAGCTCAAGAAATGCCTTTCTATCCATGTGCCATGGAACCTGATCATCACCACTGCACCTTCCTTCCTTTTGTCCATCGTTTCAGACATGGCAATGCAATAGTCCCCGTCGATACTTCAGTCTGACTCAGAACTGCCCTCCTAGCAACACTTAACACCAAGCAGTTTTGCTTCCTCTGATTAGACGAAATGGAGACACAGAATACATCTCCATTCCCTTTTTGACTTGATTGTTAGGAGGCTCAGAGCTAAGACTTTATTCACTCATAATCACTAAGCCCGGCCCTGTAGAACTAAAGATTAATGAACTACAGATCCTGTACTTGATTCACACATGTTTTTGTAGGAAAAACAGATTCCTAAAAGTCTTTAAGGTGGAAGATATAAGATATATGAGGTATTATAGGAATAAGTAGCTGCCTGAGGAAGATTAGGCAGTGGTGTATTGGGAAGGCTTTGTTTTAGGGGAGAGAAGTATGGTGGATTGAACTTGGGGGCTCTTGATCACTGAGCTATATGCCTAGTCATGTGCATTTTTTATTTTTTTGGCAGTGGTACTGGGGATTGAATTCAGGGGCACTAGACCACTGAGCCACATCCCCAGTCCTATTTTGTATTTTATTTAGAGACAAGGTCTCACTGAGTTGCTTAGAGCCTCACTTTTGCTGAGGCTGGCTTTGAACTTGAGATCCTCTTGCCTCAGCCTCCTGAGCCGCTGGGATTACAGGCTTGTGTCACTGCGCTCAGTTCATTTTAAAATTCTGAGACAAGGTCTAGTTTGCTGAGGGCCTTATTAAATTGCTGAGGATGGCCTTGAACTTGTGATCCTCCTGCCTCAGCCTCCTGAGCCTCTGGGATTATAGTCATATGCCTCCATGCCTGGCCTTGGGGGGTGGGGTTTGATCACATATAAGGATTTACTGGGCACTAAATGTCCTTAGCCTGTATTTTCTGAGATACTATTTTTTATCTTTTTGTCCATGACTTAATGACACTTGGGTCCTAAAATCTGGTGAAGTGTGAGGAAGAGAGGACTGGGCACTGAGGTATCTTTGTTCTAGCTCCATGGTTGTGTGCCATGGGCAAAACAATGCCACCTCCCTGATCAGGGCCACCATCATCTCTAACCCAAGTACCAGTAAGGCGTCCATCCTAGCCACCTCCATTCTCTACTACTTGCAGCCAATGAAAACTTTGAAAAACCACAAAGTGGAGAAATCTGGCAGACACCACCCTAATCAAATGATCAAAGTGAATATAACCAACGATGGGATGAAACAAGTGCCTTCTGGTGCTACGAGCTAGGAAGGATCCACCATTACGAAGCACACCTGCTCAGCCTGAATGGGCTCATGAGGACATGTCGAGTCCAGTTTGAGAGACATGACAACAGATGCAGTGTGATCTTGGATAGGATTGGGGAAAAGGAGGAAAATGTGGAAAACTAGAAATGTGAGTAATTGTTGGAATTAGAAAACAAACTCTGTTATTTAATAGTAATATGTCAACATTAAGCTTTCTGAATCTGATTGCTATGATCATTTAAGATACTGCTCTTATTCTTAGGCAACATACACTAAAGCACTTCGGGGTTTAGAGGCACGTCTGCAACTGATCTCAAATGGTTCAAACCAACCAACCAACACAAACCTAGGAGGGAGGAGAGTTGGCGGTGAGGAGGACGGGGACTTCCTGCTCTGCCACTCCCCCCTGCACAGGTCCCTCAGCACTCCCGCAAGGACCTGGAGAACCGCTAGGCACGCGGAAGCCCCTCTCCCCACAGCAGTCACCTGGCTCTCTGTGTGCTGGGTCAGCCTTGTGCCCGCTGTCTCCCCCAGGACCAAGACCCGGAAGAGCAAGGGCTGCACCGGCTTCCTTTCTGTTTCAGTGTGGAGCAGGGTCAGGTCCAGGTGTTTCAGGGACCAGACACACTTTGTGTGGCATCAGGGTAGAACTAGGACCACTGGGTAGAAGAAAAAGGACCTAGGCTGACCAGAGTGGGATGACAATCCAGAGGAGGGGGTGTGTGAAATCTCATCTCTGAAGTGTGTAAACTGAAATTATAATAAGTGACTTTAAAGTCTCTCACAACCCAGGAGCAACTAAATCTTTGCCTTGGTTTGAGCAACGTGGGGTTATTTATTCTCTCTCTCTTTTTGTACCAGGGATTGAACCCGGGCACTTAACCACTGAGCCACATCCTCAGCCCTTTTTCAATGTTTTATTTTGAGACAGGGTCTTGCTTAGTCCTTATGGCCTCGCTAAGTTGATGAGGCTGGTCTTGAACTTGCAGTCTCCCTACCTCCCAAGCCGCTGGGATTCTAGGTATGCACCACCAGGCCCAGCTCATTCACTAAATTAACAAATATTTACTGAAGGCCTACTATGTGCCAGACATCATTCCAAATTCTGTGAACACAGTGGTGAAACAGAAAAAACTCCCTACCTCAGGAGTTTATACTCTAGAGAAAGTGATTATTGTCGCTGGCATTGTTCTAAGTGTTTTCTATGTAATAATCCAATTAATTCTGGTCACCCTGTTTATGGTGTTATTATACAGAAGCACAGAAAGGTTAAATAAGTTGTCCAAAGCCACACATTTATTTGTACCCAACTGGCCTGTCCTCAGACTGTCATCCACTCCCACCCCAGTTCTTAAAAGAGGGCTCTTATCCACCACCCCACCCAATTGCTTCTTGTGAGGAAAGGGGCAAAGTTGCCAAGTCTGCGGACAGTCCTGCCCCAGGAGGTCAACATGGGGATCCCTGAGCATGCCAGGCTCAGGCCTTGATCTGGAGTGTGGGATGATCTACACTGTTCAACCATACTGGGCTCTGAAGGCCTGGATTTGTAAGAGCATCAGGAGTCGCTGGTGATGGCTAGGTCACTGTCTCCTTCCCCACCTCCCACGCTTTAGGACTTGCTACTGTTGATTCAATTAATTAACATTTACTGTTAGTACTAAATTAAATGCTGAGGAAATAGCAGTGAATGGTCCAGAAACAGCTCTAGCTCAACAGGACTTTCACAATTGCCCTGTAGTAGAGCCCCACTTTTCAAACTGGGAACCTGAAGCTCAGAGAGGTCAAGCGCCTTGTCACAAGACACCAAGCTGGCAGGGGAAGAAGCAGGATTTACGCTATGGCCTGCCAGGCCCTGGAGCCCATGCATTTTGCTCCGTGCCATGCATATCTATTGGGGGGTAGGATGGAGCGGGGTCCAAGACCTGGATCAGTGCCTGGCTTCAGTCCCCCTCACCCCCGAAGTCAAACAGTCTATTTCTTCCAGGCTACATCTTCCCCTCCTTGCTGCCCACCCCTGCAAATCCTAACAACATTCTCTTGGTTTAGTGAAGGGGGCCTCTATTTTGGCCTGGGGCGAGACTCCTGGCCTCAGTTTCCTCATCTTTTAAAAGGGAAAGATTAGTACCTTCACGGTCTTCCTACAAGTGTCAGTGAAACTGTACACGGGGTCAGCAGAGGGCCTGTCAGTGAGCACTCCAAGGCAGAGACGACCCCCGGGTCGGCCCACTGCGCACTGAGGCTTCGCCTTTTCGCCACAGTCCCACGAACACGTACGCCCCAGTAGTGGGCCCTCGCCCAGGACCCCGGGGCAGGCGGGCCACACAACGTCTGCCCCACCCCTGTGCCCAGCGGGAGGAGCAGCCCGGCTCACCCAACAGCCGTCGGCGCGGGCGGGGGGCATCCGTGCACCCTCGGCCCCAGCCTCAGGGCGCAGCCCAGACTGCCCGTGCGCGGGCGCCGGTCCTGGGCGAGGGGAACCAGACCCCGCTCTGCTCCCGACGGGCGCAGCCTCCAGGCCAGCACTGCCGCGGGGCGAGTGCCACCCCTGCGGCTGCACCGGCCCTCCGCCCGCGGCCGACGCGGCCGCTCGGGGTCCGACACCGTTCGCCCGAGGCAGCCGGCCCTCGCCCCGGCGCGGCCCCAGCCCTCGGGCGAGCGCGGCCCCCGCGCCCCGCTCCGCCTGCCCAGCCGCTCAGGCCGCTCCCGGCCCGGCCCGCGCACCCCGGAAGTGGGAGGGAGCCCCCGGGGCCGCGGCCTGGGACCCTCCCCCACGCTGGCGCAGCCTCGAGGGGCTCCTCCGCCGGCGCCGCCCCGGTTCGCGCCCCCTCGGGCCCGCGCGGGGCTTACCTGTCCCGCCAGGTGAGCCGCCTCCGGCTCAGCGCTTCCCCCGCCCCCCTCGCCGCTCACCTGGGGCGCAGGTGAGCGTCTCGCGGGAGCGCTCCACGGGCCGCCGCTGGGGACACACTTCCTGCCTCCGCGAAGTGCAGCCGCCGCTCACCTGGGCCGAAGCCCCGCCCCGGGGCGCTGGGCGGGCGCCTCGGCGGCCCCGCGCTCCGCCGGCCTAGCCAGGTGAGTGGGGCCTGGCGCCGGCGCAGGCACGCGGCGCAGGCGGGCGCCGGGCTCGGGCTCCCCTGCGGGCAGTGGACCTGCGTCCCGGGAGCCCCCGAGCGCCTGCCAGGCCTCTAGGTCCAGCTCTAAGGGCCTGTCTCTGGGGGCCCTCCCTGACCCCTGAGCCCGCCTGTTTTCCGTTAAGTGGAACAATTCCGGGTACTTCTCGCAAAATACTCAGCAGGTTGTTTTCTTGTCTTTTCCCCTCTTTTTAGGCTCTGACCTTGAGGATAGGTCTGATCTTCTTTCCCGATGTTCCTGGTGGCCTGCACAGGGCCTGGCACATTCTACGTTTTCAGCAAATACTCCACTGAACGAATGGCTTGACGCCGAGTTCTTCGTTTGCTCTGAGGCAGAACCAGGGACCCGAGTTCTCTGCCCAGTAGTCAGTTCACCCTCTCATCTGTTCGGGGAGATCTACAGGTGAAGCTCTGCTCCAGAGCTGCCCAAGTCGGATGGAGAAGAGTGTCAGGTTGTGCAGCTCTGAAAGGCACATCCTGGATCAGCAGAGCAAGCCAAAACCACTGCATTCCAAGGGTATTAAGGGGGTCCCTGCAGGAGGCAACCCCATCGGGTGCCAAGAAGTCAGAATTCACACTACTCTGTGTTCCTGCCCCCCCCCCCCTTTTTTTTAACAAATCATGGAACTATTAGCACCACTGTAACTGCTCCCCAAGATACAGATGAAGCAAAACAAGGGCCTGGACATCGGTCTGTAATAACAGCTGCCAGGTTCACAGGGCTGCTATGACTGAGGGCCTCTTTCTCTGCTGTTTGTAATGCAAAGAGCAACTTGAAGATGGTTCTGATCTCATGTACAAATGAAGATCTCAAAGCACAGGAGGTGATTTGACAAAGTGCTCTTACTAACAATAGTGCTGATGGATAAATAACTTAAGGAGCATCTCCAGGATCCATGCTGAACTCTTAACTTGGATAGTATTAAATCCGCTAATCTGTGAGGAGTCAGGTATTATCAGTCCCATTTTACTGATGTGAAAACCAAGTCCTAGAGAAGGGAAATTATTTGCTCAGGCGGTTGGCACAAACTATTTGACTTTTGAACAGGCACTTTCCTTCTCTCAGCCTCATCTGTGGAGAGATAATGGTACCTCTCCCCAACTGGGAGAAATAAAAAACGGATGAACGATGAGATAAAAGATATGCAAAAAGTTCACTGGGCTGAGTTAGACATAGGTGTGCAGTTTCCACCAAAGACTATGGCAACCCTCCCAACACATTTCATCCACATTCCCTCCTCGGGCAAGTGGCACATTGTATTCTCATTTGGAGCAGAGAACACATAGACAGTGCATATCTGTGTTCTCTAAGACCCAACAAAGTCCATTTCTAAGGCACAGTCATGAAAATCTCTTGCAATCAGACCCTAGGAGGAAATGTGTAAAAGATTGTTGACAGAAACATTGTCCATGGTAGCCCTCCATGGAAAACACACAATACTGCTGACAGGAGGTTAATGTGGAAAAATCAAGCAAAGGACACAGAAGAAAATGAATGAAAAACAGCAACCTGGCTGGATTGGGGTAACAAGATGTAGAGTGGAATAAGGCAAGTCCCAGGAAATTGCTTATGGAATGGGATCCTCTTTATGCAATTCAAAAATAGCTAGAACTGCTATGTGTAGGCATGATTAGGCTGAATCATGAAATTGCTGTTATTTGACCTAAAAAAGTGACATTCATATAGTTCAGTCTAATTTACATGTTAAAAAAAAAACTATTAGAAAAGGGGATGAGGAACTCAAGACTAAGAATAATGATTACTTAGGAGTAGAGTGGGAGAGAGGCCAAGGATAGGAAACCTGTAGATAGATTTCATTATTAGTAATGGTCTGGGCCTTGAGTAGGGTGGTAGATTAAAGGGTTTTTGTTTTATAATGAAAGAAAACAAATTTGTGCTCTAGTGCTAAGTAATTAAGAATGCTATTGCTTGCAAAGTTCTTTAGGGAAGCAAACTTCTGAGAATCTCATTTAGGCCCCCCCCCCCCCCCACACTTATTTATATGTTCATTCTTTCTTTTTCTTTAAAAATCAAGGTATTGGCCAGAGATGTAGCTCAGTGGTAGAGCATTTGCCTAGCATGCAGAAGGCCATGGGTTCAATCCTCAGCAACATGCCAAAAAAAAAAAAAAAAAAAAAAAAAAAAAAAAAAATTAAGGCATAATTTGCAGAGTAAAATCCACCATCTTTAGGGTACAGTTCTATGAGTTTTGAAAAAATGCATACAATTGCTCAACCACAATCAAGATATATATCAGGCCAGGTGTGGTGAAGCATGCCTGTAATCCCAGTGGCTTGGGAGGCTGAGGCAGGAGGATCGCCAGTTCAAAGCCAGCCTTAGCAACTTATGGAGGCTCTAAGCAACTCACTGAGACCGTGTCTCTAAATAAAATACAAAAATGGGATGTAGTTCAGTGGTTGAGCGCCCCTAGGTTCAATCCCTGGTATCCCACCCCTGGCAAATAATAAGATACATCAGTTCCATCTCCCTCCAATATTTCTTCACACCCCTTTTTAATTAGTCCCTCCCCTCAACCCCAGTCCTTGGTAACTGCTGATCTTTTTTCTGTATCCATAGTTTTGTTTTTCTAGAACTTGTTCGATTATAAAAATGCAGAGTTACACTACAAAATTCTAATCCAGTGGTCCCTAAAATGCTGGAGATTAAGATTATAACTGAAGCAGCTCAGAGCTACTTTATTTACCTAGAAAGAAAAAAACAGGAAGAAAGGAAGGGAGGGAAGGGGAACATTCCATCTCTGAATCACAGGCTACCTCCGTGGCATGTGAAGGAACTTTCCTTTAGGGCTCCAGCCCAGCCAGTACCATTGTGTGGCTTTGGGGGAGCATTCCCTTCTCTTCATAAAAACAGGGAAATACTTCCCCTATGGAGTGTTATGCAGTGTTAGTTATGCAGTAGGCAAACAGCTTTTCTTCTTTGTACTGGGGAATTGAACCTGTGGTGCTTTACCACTGAGCTGCATTCCCAGTCCTTTTGGAGACAGGGTCTTGCTAAGCTTCCTAATGCCTCACTATGTTGCCCAGGCTGGCCTTGAATTTGTGATCCTTCTGCCTCAGCTCCCTAGTCCCTGGGATTATAGTCATGAGCCACTGGACCCAGCTTGGTAGCTGTTATTCTTATCACAGTCAACTGCAACTTCTTTCCATCTTTTCCCCTGTCCCTTTTGAGTGTGGAACACTCAAAGATACTGAGCCCTGTTCCAAGGGTCCCTCCCCTGTCACACTACATGTTAAAAAATGGTCAAAACCAGCAATAATCTAGACACATACCCAAAAGAATTGAAAGGAGGGACCCAAACAGATATATGCCAATGTTTGTTGCAGCATTATTCACGATAGCCAAAAGGTGGAAAAACCCACATGTCCATTAACAGGTGGATGGATAAAAAATATGTCATACACACACAGTGGAATATTATTCAGTCATAAAAAAGAATGGAGGTCTAATGCATGCTATACTATGAATGAACCCTGAAGACATTATGCTAAGTGAAATAAACCACAAAGACAAATGCTGTATGATTTCATTTATATGAAGTATTGAGAAGAGTTGATTCACAGACCCAGAAAGATTAGAGGTTATCAGAGGCTGAAGCAAGCGGGGAATGGGAAGTTATTGCCTAATGGGTACAGAGTTCTGTTTGGGGTGATGAAAAGGTTTTTGAAATAGAGGTGATAGTTGCACAACATTTTGAGTATATTTCATGCTGTTGAATTTATACTTAAAAATGGCTTAAATTGGGGCTGGGGATATAGCTCAGTTGGTAGAGTGCTTGCCCTGCAAGCACAAGGCCCTGGGTTCAAATCCCCAGCACCACCAAAAAAAAAAAAAAAAAAGGCTTAAATGGCAAACTTTGTTTTATATAAATACCATAATTTTAAAAACCAAGGCTAACATGGTGGTCAGTCTCTTCCCTCAATCCCAATCCTAGCACATGCCTAATTCTGGCTACTTAGGAGTCTGAGACTGGAGGACCACAAGTTCAAGGCCAGCCTGGGGCAATTTAGCAAAACCTTTAGCCTAAAGAAAAAAGAAAAGAAAAAGATTAGGGGTGTTGCTCAGAGGTAGAGTACTTGTCTGGCATGCACAAGGCCCTGAGTTTGATCCCCAGTGCCCAAACAAATGAAAACTCGAAATCATATACACAGTTTTTCTTGTCAATTAAAACAAACAAAAAACACCACACTCTTTGGAACTAAAATAGAGCATCTCATTGATCCAGCATTCAGCACAACAAAGGAAAGGGAGGTCTTCTAGGATGGAGGAAAGTTCCAGATTAATGATCCACCTTTTATTTGATCCTTACAACAGTGGGGAGGGCCAGCACTTTACAGACGGGAAACTGAGGCCCTTCAAGGTCAGGCTGTTTACCCAAGGCCGTGAGTGCCTGGGTCGTGGAGCAGGTGAGAACCCCTTCCCCTGGCTCTCTATCCAGTGCTCCTTGCTCCAGGCCCTTTGGGCTGTGCTTGAACTGCTTTCTAGACAGACTGGAGAGTTGCTTTTTTGTGTGTGGGGGGGGCACCTTGGGTGAACCCAGGGTCCCCTGCATGCTATGCACCCACGTGCCACTGAACCACAACCCCCGCTAGGAGCCTGCCTTTGTAACTGAGTTTCCCAAGCTCAGTGTGCCTGTTGGCCTTGACCTGGGGCCATTGTCCTGACTCTGCTTTCACCAGTGATGCTCCCGTTTGATTTTTACTTTGCTGGTCACCTTCCTCAGCCACCATGCAGGCTTTTGGGCTGGTGACCCACTGAGGTTAAGAGGGAGGTGTGGAGGATGAGTGTGGATTTTGGCTTGGGTTACTGGATGGACAGAGATGCCTTGGAGTACATTTCGGGTGTAAGAATGCACACAGCGTTAGACCTGTTGAATTTGAGAACTTGTGAGATAGCACATCACACTCGTACGTATGGATGACACTCGAGTGTTATTTAGAAGCTGCAGCAGCCTGGCTTTAGGGCTGGAGAGGGGCAGTGGTCAGGAAGCCTGGGTGGTGGTGTGCAGAGCCAGAGCCAGGGGGCCTAGCTTCCCAGTACGCCCTTCCTCTAGTGTCTGAACTTGCCTCTCATGTGCTTCACCCAAGGGACACTAGGGGGCAGCACACAGCGGTGGAAATGGCCAGAATTTTCGGTCACAGGATCAGAGTTGAAGTCCTTAGTGCCCGAATCAGCTGCAGTGAGAATATAGTCGTTTTTATTTTTAATTTTTTGTGGTACTGGGGATTGAAACTTATGCATGCTGGGCTCTACCACTGACCTATCTCCCCACCCTTTAACAGTTTAAAAGATTTTCTTTAGTTTTTAAGTTTCCCAGGCTGACCTTGAACTTCAGCTGCACCTGCCTCAGTCTACTCAGTAGCTGGGATTCTATGTATGCACCACCATGCATAGTCTTTGAACCTCAGAATTTCTCATCAAGGAAGGGTTTACCATTGAGGCAGGGTAGTACAATGGTGTAGAGTGTGGACTCTAAAGCCAGAGGGCCTGAAACTGTGCTCCACTTACTGGCCATGTAACTTTGACCAAGTTATTGAACTCCCTGTGCCTCAGAAATTCGTGAAGTGGAGATAGCACACTAGTTTTCCCCTGTTTGCAGCTTCATTTTCCAATTTTGGTTACTGGTAGTCAATCTCAGTCCAAAAATATTAACAGAAAATTCCAGAAATAGCTGGGGTTGGCAGCTCACTCCTATAATCCCAATGTCTTGGTTTTTGTTTTTGTTTTTAGTACCAAGGATTGAACTCAGGGGGGCTTAACCACTGAGCCACGCCCCCAGCCCTTTTTATATTTCATTTAGTGACAGGGTCTCATTAAGTAGTTTAGGTCCTTGCTAAGTTGCTGAGGCTTTGAACTCATGAGCCTCCTGCTTCAGCCTCTTGAGCTGCTGTGCCACCCTGCCTGGCTAATCTCAGTGTCTTGGGAGGCTGAGACACAAGTTTGAGTCCAGTTTTGGGCAAGACCCTGTCTCAAAAATAAGTAAATAAATAAATAAATAAAAAGTTCTGGAGAGGCTGCTCACTGGTAGACCACCCCTGGGTGCTGAGGAAGATAGAAAGCAAGAAAGGCCGGCAGGCAGGCAGGCAAGACTTGCTCCAGAAATAAGCATGTCATACGTTTTGTGCTATTTTGATTAGCATAATGAAATTCTGTGCTGTTCTGCCCTGGCCTGGGCAAGATGCAAATCATCCCTTCGTGCAGCATATCCTTGCTCTGTACGTTATGTGCCTGTTAGTCACTTGGGGACCATCTCGGTTATCAATCCATGTTGCAGTATCACAGCGTTTCTGCCCGAGTCACCCTTCTTTACTTAATAATGACCCCAAAGGACAAGAGTAGCAATGCTGGCAATTCACATATGCCAGACAGAAGCCACAAAGTGTTTCTTTTAATAAAAAGATAAAAGTTCTTCACAGACTGGCGTTGTGGCTCAGCGGTAGAGCGCTTGCCTAGCGTGTGTGAGGCACTGGGTTCGATTCTCAGCACTACATATGAATAAATGAATAAAATAAAGGTCTATCAACATTAAAAAAAAGAAAGTTCTTTACTTCAGGAGAGAACAGGTGCGGCGGTGCTCAGAGTTAACAGTATAATAAGATATATTGAGAGAGACCACACTTATGTCACTTGTATTACAGGATATTGTCATATTTTTTCTATTTTATTATTAGTTATTGCCAATTTCTTACTGTCTAATTTGTAAATTAAACTTTATCATAGGAATGTATGTATAGGAAAAAACATAGTTTACAAAGGGTTCAGTACTAGTCAAGCTTTCAGGCATTTCCTTGAGGGTCTTGGTGGTAAGGGAAGAAACCGTAATATGGTGAGTGCTAAATAGATGTTTATTTTTTACAGCTATTTTATATTAAACGCTTCTGTCTTCCCCTCCTAAGCCAGTCTGGGGCCAGAACTCTCAAAGGCAAGCCACTTTCTCCGAGAATAAGCAAGAGAAGAAATTACTATTACTGACCATCGCTGCCTGTTAGGTAAAAGCCTTATTCTATTTAATCCTCACAGAAACCCAATGAATGGATCCCAGACATCCATTTTATAGCAAAAGAAGCAGAAGCTCAGAGGTTTAAGCCACTGTTCAAGTCCTACAGATAGTGACAGAGTCCAGGATGAAGCCTCAGTTTATTTGGATTCAGAGCCTGAGCTCTCTGTAGTGGTTTCTCTGGGTACCCCAGGAACTGGGTCCTGGACGGGGGTTACCCCAGGCCCCAGAAGAATGGAAGGTTCTTCCTCAAGAATTCTCTACTATAGCTGATTCCAATTTTGCCTGTCCCTCTCCTCCTTTCCCAGATAGAATTTCCTGGAGTTCTGAATGGAATAAATGGAACGGAACCAGCTGAAAGAGGAGCCCAGTGGGGTGGCCCTGAGCAGAAAAGCATAAGATGGGGCCAATGGGAAGGTGTGAATTGAGGCTGTCCCAGCTTCTCTGATTGGTCAGGTTGCCTGTGCAAGTCATGCCATGGGCCAATGGCATTCAGAGTTGCCTGTCCCTATTGCATCACTGGGCCAGAGCGTGGCATATCCTGAAGGCTAGAGAGAACCAGGGGAGTCTGGCAGTGACCGTGGGAGGTGAGGGCCACTGAGCTGGGCTCCGTGCTGGGTGGGTGCAGTGGACAGAGGTACAGGGAGAACTCTGTAATTCTGAGGAACTGGGCTGTGGAAGCCTCTGGAATTCTTGGTTGCACTGTTGGGTGGGAAGCCGCAGGTCCACTTGAAACTGGGGGCTCCCTAGCTTTAGCTTGTGCTGCCCCAGCTGCTGGGCCTGGAGGGAGCTGCGGACTGGGGAACCTTCGTGCACCAGGTGGAGGCAGGGCTGCTTCTTTGATTCTGAATTTCGTTCCAAACCCTCCTAGAACTATTTCCCACAGTCATTGTTTTGAAAGAATGCTCCTCCCACCCCCTCAATTACTGAAAAACAAGTGTGGCCAAGGAGGGGAACAGACTTATTTGAGGTCACGTAGTGAACAAGGAATGGGACCCAGTGAAGGTGGGCCTTGGCCCTCCTCTTGCTCACGCTCTGCCCCCCACTGTCCTCTTCCCTGGCTCCCACACAGTGGCATGGATCCAAATGGCTTCCGCCTAGTCTCCTGGGCAAGCGCTCTCCCGCTGAGCTCCACACCCCGCCTGAGCATTCTGGCTACTCGCAGGGGTATCGGAAACTGGCCCTCCCTGAACGCCCACTTCGCTTTCTGCCCGCCCCAGCCAATTTCACATTCTTCCTCTGAAATCTTTCTGGATGGCTCCCAGCTGGACAGCTGTTCCACTGAGCTGATTCAGAAGGCTGTCGACCTCTGCATGACCTTGATCTCCTCTGCTGCTTTCAGCCTCTAGATGGGAGCTCCCCGGGGGTAAGGACTGGTCTCATCCTTCCCTGAGCCCCCATCGCCCAGCCCAGGGAAGGGCTAAAGGCTACAGCTGGGAGCTTTGTGGAAGGAGTGGTCATGGGCTTTTTTCCTCAGGAACCCACAACCACCACCTCCACCTCCCAAACCTCTGATGTGGCAGAAAAAGCCCTGGCGTGGGGGCAAAATTGATCTAGGATGGAATTTTGGCCCAGCTTCTTCCTAACT
This sequence comes from Sciurus vulgaris, assembly GCF_902686455.1. NCBI lineage: Eukaryota > Metazoa > Chordata > Mammalia > Rodentia > Sciuridae > Sciurus > Sciurus vulgaris. The sequence continues at coordinate 19,217,202 of NC_136461.1, forward strand.
CTGCAATCTTGGGAAATGATCTCACTTCTCTGAACTCAGTTTCGTCTTCTGTAAATAATCTTCTTGAGAGGAGACATTTAAACTGAAAACTAAAAGACTCAGATGGAAAAAACTGAGAGGAATAGTCAGTCTTCCAGGCAGAGTTAAACAGCTAGTGCAAAGGCCCTGAGGTAGGGAATAAGCTTGACATATTTAGGAAACAGAAAGGGAACCAGTAGCGCTGCTGGAGTATGTTGAGCAAGGCAAGGAGGCTGGCGATGGGGATGGAGAGATGGGCAGTGCACCCCTCAGGGCTCCAAAGGCCCTGGAATTGGGCTTGTGACCTTAGTGATAAGGGTCTTTTTAAAAAAAATTTTTTTTTTGTTTTAGTTGTAGGTGGACACAACACCCTTATTTTATTTTTATGAGGTGCTGAGGATCGAACTCAGCTAGGCAAGCACTCTTCCACTGAGCCACAACCCCAGTATGATAAGGTCTTGAGTAGAGCAGTGGATTAATCTAATCAAAACCTCAGCAGCAGCTCAGGAGGCGGAGGCAGGAGGATCATGAGTTCAAAGCCAACCTCAGCAATTTAGCAAGGCCTAAGAAACTCAGCAAGACCCTGTCTCTAAATAAAATACAGAAAAGGGCTAAGGATGTGGATCAGTGGTTAAGTACCTCTGAGCTGAATCCCTGGTACCCAACCCTTGAAAGCTGTACCCTGGCCACTGTGTGGTGACTGAAAGGGGGTGAGGCTAGAATCAGGGAGTCCAGTAAGGAGACTGCTGCTGTCATCCAGGCAAGAGATAACAGTGTCCAGGACAGGGTGGGAAGTGGTCATATCCGCAGCGTATTCTGGAAGCAGATCCCACAGGACTAGATGTGGAAAGCCAGGGTCTGAAGAGAGAACTGAGATACCTCGTCTCAGTTCCTGTTGCTGAGAACTAAACTACCCCCAAACTTACTGGGTTAAAGCAATCATGATGCATTATTTCTAACAATTCTGCGCTTCACCCCGGGCTCGGTGGGTAGTCCTACTGGTTTCACCTGGGATCCCTCACAGGCCTCATTCAGCCGGGAGCTTGGCTGGGCCTGGATGCTTCATGAGGGCTTCTCCTCCTCCTCAGCCTCTCACCATTCAGAAGTCTGGGTCACCTCCTCCTTTTCGGCTCCTCAGCTTCTCCCAAGAAGACAAATCCCAGAGTACAAATGCTCATTGAGCCTCTGCTTGCTTCACGCTTTCTGAACGTCCTATTGGCCAAAGCAACAGCCAAGACCTGAGCCCACAAGGCAAGGGACCACACAAGGGCACAGAAACCTAGAGGCCTGCTCACTGGAGGCCACCGAGTAAGGTTTAGTATATCCGCTGGGTGCGCGGCCTAGGAGGTGGACGAAATGAGATGGGGCATAAAAGAGTTTGCTGGATAGGCACGTTCTGTCCAGGACCCCCTGATTTGGACCCTGAGGAGGACAGTGGGCTTGGAAGAGCCAATAGCAGCAGACACAAGTCCCTTTTGTGAGACTGGGGTGAGGTGGGAGTGGGGACAGGGAGGAGGGATGGACTGAAGTCCCGGTAACCCCTTTGAGGTTGTGCCCTCAAGACCTGGAGACCTCCCGCTAGGCCTCACCTCTTCAAGTTTCACCACCTCCCAGCAGTGCCACCTGGAGACCAAGCCCTTAGCACAGGGGCAAGAGAGGGGAAGCTGGTGGAGGTCAGAAGTCACAGGACAGGACCAGGGAGAACTTGCAGTAGCTCTGGCTAGGACTGGGTAAGGTTCCCTTCCAAGTGGGGAAGGAGGTTCGTTGCCAGAGAGAGTTATGGGCGCTCAGGTCAGTAGGGAGGTTGGGAGCTTAGACCTGGTCCAGCTCAGCCTCTGTCTGAATAACCTTGAGCTCATCCCACTCTTCTAGGCTGTTCCCCAGGGTACCCACCGCACAGGAATTCAATAATACTCTGGCTTCCTGCGGAAGGAGAGGCAGCCCCACATCCAACACCCACCCCAGCCCTGCGGTTCCCTCCCCTCCACTGGTCTGGGGGCGGGTGAGGGGCAGCTGCGGTATTCTGGCCTCAGATATGGGAGGGGGGATGGAAGGAGAGAAGGAGAGGAAGTGGCATCTGATAGTCTTTGGAATCCGAGCACTCTACAGGGGGCTGAGGCAGAGGGGATGGAGGAGGGTCCCTGGGGAGGGACGGGCAGGATCCTAGAAAGACTTGCAGAGGGAGGTGGAGACAGAGACCTAGAGATTCAGAAAGAGGCAAAACAGAGGCACAGGCAGAAGCAGGGATAGACGGATACTGGTGCGCGCTTAGGCAAGAAATGGGCTATTTCTATGTTATGACCCGTCCAGAGCCCTCATGCCATCTGACTAGTGGGAAACCCAGTCTGCATTATTGTTGGGCTTTCTCTGCTCATAACCCACCCAGCTGGGCTGCAGCTCAGAGTTGTTATAGAACCAGGCATGAAACACAGGCCTTAGTCTGGTCACCAGGCCACTCCAATCACCTGACTCCATCAGGTTGAAGACTGGTCCACTCACTGTCTGCCATGCTTGTGGCACATTCGAAACGAGTCACCGGGTCAGTCTTGAAGCAGGGCTTGTGTCGGCAGGTTGGAAAGGCAACAAGTCGCCTCTGAACCTTCCAGCCCTTGCAGAAGGTAGGGTATCTCTTTTATAGCTCAAAGCTGCAAGCTACCAGTACGTCAAAACCATAGCAACGTAGGAAGTGGGTCAGAATGACCCAGTGCAGGGTACAGTGTGCTGCCCGAGAAAAATGGGAACAAACAGAGAACATGGTCCTAGTGTATTTCTTAATAATCCATTGTATAAGACCAACAGAAACATTTTTCAAGGGACATGCATGTGCTTAGCAGGTGGCAGAGACGGGTTTTCTCATGGGAGAAGCATTTCTTATATGAAATGGAGTCTCAAGGTAAAACAGAGTTGTCTGGTCAAGGCACACAGAGTTTGGCCCACAACACTTGGGGCATGCAGTCTTTGGTGCCCTGGACTCACCCCATGTAGGTTCCAGCCTTCTCGACTTTGCTTGGCTCCTTGAACACAGGGGCTACATCTATGCACTCCCCAGAACTAGGAGCCTGAATGGCCAACCCCACCTAAGAGGCTGGAGATGGAACCTTCCATGGTGGTGCCTAGGAGCCCCATGCAGTCCTCTCTCCCTGGTCTGAGGATCTGTCCCTTAGTAGAGCCCATATCCCTTAGCATCCTATAACCAAGCAACTGGGAGCAAACCAGCAGTCCCTCTAGGCCTGGGGGTTTTAGGTCCTGTCAGAAAGCCTAGGGAGGATCCCAGAATCTCCGCCAGCCACCCTGGTGGAGGTGAGGGCCAGACAAAGCTGGATCCTCAGCCATGTGGCAGGGGCGACCTGATGTCAGTAAATGACTCAGGGTTTATCTGTGCAACTAGTGGCGTATCTGCAGCGGGCTGTGGTCTATACAGCCCCACATGACAGGTCCTTACAACACTTTATCTTAGATTTTTTTTTTTTGCAGTGCCAGGGATGGAATCCAAGCCCTTGCAGATGCCATGCGAGTGCTCTACCACTGAGCTATAGCCCCGGCCTCATTTTAGAACCTTTATTTTGAAATATCTCATACCTATAGAAGACTGTATGTATGTGTATGTATACATTTATCTATACATACAAATAATATACAAACATGTCTATATAGAAGCACAGACATCAGTTAAATTGCAAAAATACAATGAACATCCGGGTACCCATCACTTGTTTATTTGTTTGAGTGATGTTTACTCAGTTTCCCTGAACTAGAGTGGTGAGTCAGGTTAGAAATATTAAAGGCATGAGACCTTTAAGAAATAAAGACAAGACATGGAAATCAGTGAACCGCAGGGGTACGTGGGGTGACCCAGCTCTGAGGCAGCCTGGATCTAACAAATGCAGCCGGTGCGCTTGTTTGACGGGTAGGCAGGCCAGTGGGATGCAGTGAAGGACTTCCTGAGGAAGGCAGGAAGAAGGTGGCAAAGACAACCCGGCTGGGCTCAGCAGGTTGTGCTGCCTCATCTACTTCAGGGCTGCTGTGTTGGAAGCTAGGGATGTCTGAGCCGGGTCAGCATCATCGGAGCAGGCTCCAATCGGTGGAATGTCACAAGAGTTCTCAGGAAAGCAACCCCCTGCCTTGAGATGCCTCAGACAAACCCATGATTTATTCACAGCCCCCAACAATGGGGACGGAACCGGGGGCGCTTTACCACTGAGTTACACCCCCAGCCCTTTTTATTTTTTATTTTGACTCAGGGTGTCCCTAAGTTCTTGAGACTGACCTCGAACCTGGGATCCTCCTGCCTCAGCCTCCCGAGTCTCTAGGGTCACCGGCGTGTGCCCGGCCCTCACGTTCCTGTTTAGTGTGATGTCTGGGCACATTCAGTTCGCTCTCTGCGGTGCTGGGGATGGAACCCAGGGCTTTGCAGGTGCAGCTAAGCTACCCTCAGCCATGCTCTGATCCCGTATTCCTCTTACTTTTTAGTCAGTGCATCAAAACCTTGCAAAAGGTAATTTTCTAAATGAGCCATTACTTTTGAAAGTGCTACACATGGGATTTCCCCTCCCTCTTCTGCCAATCTGTGGAAATGGGCCGACACTCTCTCTCTTCCTCCGCTCGGTCCCATCGGTCCCATCTCGTTTCTCCGCCACAGTTCCACTTGTTCCTGCTTCGCTTCCCGCCTTCGCGTTCCCCAAGTGCTTCAAACTCTCTTGCTGTTCCGCTGAGTCTTTGTACTTCCTCTTCCTCCCACCAGGATTGCTCCTCCCGGCACTTCCAGCCTGGTTCCTTGGCATCCTTCCAGTCTTCTCCATCAGTTGGGATCTGTTCAATTGTAAGTGACATTTTCTTGGTTAACCTAACTGAAAAATCCAAAGATAGAACTACTTTCAGGTACAGCTGGCATCAGGTGCTCCATAAATTTGACCACTCCTCGGCTCTCTCTTGGTTTCTGGGCTCTCCTATCAGGTAGGCTAATCCTCAGGTACTCGCTTCCCGTGTGGCAGGAAGGTAGTACCTGCAGCCAGAGGTTTACAATCTGTTCAGCCAACAACAAGGAGAGCTTCCCTTTCCCCTTAGTTCCAGTAAATATGCTAGTGTCATTTCATTGGTAGGGCTGGGGTCGACCCCACAAAATATGCACTGCATATGAGGAGAGGTGGTTCCCCTCAAAGTCCAAAGATGCTGTTATCAAAAGTGGGACGCATGGGCGATGGGAATACGAGAACCCAGACACCCCCTCCACCATGGCCGACTTCCCTGTCGGGTGCAGGTGTCGTTGTTCCCCCTTCGCCGCGCTCTCTTTTCTTTGGTACCGGGAATTGAACCCAGGGATGAATCACTGAGCCACATCTCCAGCCCTTTTAATTTTTTATTTCGAGACGTTGTCTCACTAAATAGTTTAGGGCCTCGCTGAATTGTGGAGGCTGGCCTTGAACTTGCAATGCTCTGCCTTAGCCTCCCAAATGGCTGGGATCATAGGTGTTCAGCACCGCACCCCGCACACTGTTCGCTTCCTTCATAGCATATAAGATTCTTGTTTCATTGGTAGAAACTATGGCTTCCCTCTCTTCCTCTGAATTGAGAGGACTTTTTCTTGATCACTCTCCTATTCCCAGCACTTGGAATAGTATTTGGCACCCAGTAAGTGCTTAATAAAGGCTGTGGCAGGAATGAACTTGTTAGAGAGCCAGGCACTCTTTCTTTTTTAAGAATCTCCCCTGCCAGGCATGGTGACCTATGCCTGTGATCCCAGTTTCTCTCAGTTACTTGGGAGGCTGAGGCAAGAGGCTCTTGAGTTCCAGCCCAGCCTGATCAATTGAGCAAGACCCTGTCTCAAAAAACAACAACAACAAAAAATCAGCTCTTGCAATTAGAAAAATGCAAATCAAAGCTGCTCTAAGATTTCATCTCACTCCAGTCAGAATGGCCATGATCAAGAACACAAGCAATAATAAGTGTTGGTGAGGATGTGGGGGGAACGGCGCACTCATACATTGCTGGTGGGACTGCAGATTGGTGCAACCACTATGGAAAGCAGATGGAGGTTCCTCAGAAAACTTGGAATGGAACCACCACTCCTCGGTTTATACTCAAAGGACTTAAAATCAGCAACCTATAGCGATGCAGCCACATTCATATTTATAGATGGTGAATTCACAATAGTGAAACTATGGAACCAACCCAGATGCCCTTCAACAGAGGAATGGATAAAGAAAATGTGGTATATATACACAATGGAATACTACTCAGCCATAAAGAAGAATGAAATTATGGCATTTGCAGGTAAATGGATGGAACTAGAGACTATCATGCTATGTGAAATAAGCCAGTCCCAAAGAACTAAAGTTCCATGTTTTCTTTGATAAGTGGATACTGATCCATAGTGGGGAGTGGTTAGGGAGGGAAAGGATGGTACACTGTGAGATAGACATTATCATCCTATATACATGTATGAAAAGAATTTCTAAAAAAAAATTATCACTGTCAAAAAAAGTTAATGAAAATAAATAAAAGTTAAAAAAAAAGAAAAAAAAAACAAAACACCAAAACCAAAAAAAAAAAAAAAACCCAACAATGACAACAACAACAAAAAACCCAAAGCAAAGCAATCTTCCACCTGAGGGTATTTTGTGCCAGGCATCGATAGTTCCCTCTCCGCTAGGTCACTCCTGTGGGCAACACAAACGTGCGCTTAGTGACTTTCCTGTGTCCTCCTTTGTTGCCCTTCCTGCTCAGACTTTTTGCTTGTTCCTGGCCCTCACTACACTTTCTCCCAAGGGCACTCATCCTGTCCTATGGCTTATTAAGTGCCATCTAGAGCTGGGTGTGGTGGTGCATGCCTGGCATCCCAGTGACTCTGGAGGTTGGAGCAGGAGAATTGCGAGTCTGAGACCAGCCTCAGCACACTTAGCAAGATCCTGTCTCAAAATAAAAAATACAAAGGACTGGGGATGTAGCTTAGTGGACAAGCACCCTGGGTTCAATCCTGAGTAAAAAAAGTGCCATCTAAACATTGTTGACTCACTGAATTTAAATCTCCAGCCCAGACTCTCTACTACTGACTTCCAGAAACATCTAAACACCTGCCTGCTTCTCATGGATATCCAACCTGGATGACCAAAACAAAGTTTTTTCCAAATGTTTATCTATCCCCTGTGTATATCTTTACCAGAAACACACACACACACACACACACACACACACACACACATTTTCCTCTTCATATTGTTTTTGTTGTTGTTCAGTTTTGCCTTTCCACATCAGACTAATTCATAATGAGCATGATTTTATGTCTATAGTCAGTTTTTTTGTTTTTGTTTTTTTTTTTTTTTTTTGTATCAGGGATGGAATCCAAGGGTGCCTAAGCCCTGAGCCACATCCCCAGTCCTTTTTATTTTTTATTTCAAAACAGGGTCTTTCTATGTTGCTTAGGGCTGAGGCTGGTCTCAAATTTGCTACCCTCCTGCCTCAGCCCCCCAAGTCTCTGGATCACAGGTGTGCCACATTGCACCTGGCAGCATTCATTTTTCAGTGCACAGTAACTCAAACGATCTCATCTGGATGCCATGTTAATACCAGTTATTCCTGATCCCATTCTACCTTTGAGGCTGAATCTTCGCCCCCTACTAGGTATTTCCTAGTTAGGTTTTTTAAGAAAGGAAGATGGGTAGAGCATGTGCTTAGCACAGATGAGGCCCTGGGTTCCATCCCCAGCACCCACTCCTCACAAAGGAAGAACATATAATGGGCCATTACTGTAAACCCGTTTGTTCTTTTTTTGGAATAAAGTAATTATCACAAAGGGGAAAAAAAATCTTGACCTTGATTTTTCCACCAAATCTGTTCCTCCTTCTCTCAGTCAAGGGCATCGTAAGCCATCCTGCTGCTGCATCCACAAACCCAGAGGGCAGTCCCTCACCCTGACACTAATCCACCCACAGGTCTCCTTGTTCATCCAAATAAAACTCAAATCCATCCCCTCCCACCCCTAGCCAGTCCTCGGGAGCGTCCTCTTTCAGATGGATTATTGCAATAATCTCCTAACTGCTCCCCATCATTTCCCTCCTACTCCCTTGCAGTCCATTCTTTGTACTCTCTGCACATCAAACAGCATGATCATTTAGAAACAAATCAGATCATGTTGATCCCCAACATAAACCCTTCAAAGACGCCCCCTTTCAGAGTAAAATCTGAAATCCTCTCCCTGGCCTTCAGGACCGGGATACATCTCTGAGCTTAGCCCTCCCCGTTTTCCTGCAGGCTTACCAGTCACTGAATACACTGATATTTCTGTCTCAGGGCCTTTGCACTGCTTTTTAGGGGGAGAGAAAAATGTCTCTCCCCAATTCCACATTTCTGACTCCTGTTCATCTTTCAGGTCTTAGCTTAAATGTCACATGGTAGGAAAGCCCTCCCTGAACCCCCTTTTCTATCCTGTCACGAGTTTCTTCCTTGTTGGTGATTTCTAGGGAAGCACTCAGAGGCAGATTCCCTGGACAGTGAACTCTGGGCATAGTTTCACCACTTCTTGACCATGCCTCAGTTTCCTCATCTGTAAAATAGGCTATAAATAGTCCCTGGTAGTATTGGTACCTGGCACTAAGTAGATATTACCAGATACTTTGTTATTCTTTCATGGCACATCTCTTGGGATTTAATTATTTTGATTTCTTTCTTTCTTTTATTGTTTGTTCTATTTAGTTATACATGACAGCAGAATGAATCTTGATTCATTGCACACAAATGGAGTACAACTTTACACTTCTCTGGTTGTACATGACGTAGTCACACCATTTGTGTAATCATACATGTACATAAGATAATGGTGTTTGTCTCATTCCACCATCTTTCCTTCCCCCTGCCCCCTCCCCTCCCAACACCTCCCCTGTTATGTATCAGCACCCACTTATCAGAGAACACATTTAGCCTTTGATTTTTTGGGATTGGGACTGGCTTATTTCACTTAGCGTGGTATTCTCCGACTCCATCCATTTACCTGCAAATGTCATAATTTTATTCTTCTTCATGGCTGAATAATATTCCATTGTGTTTATATACCACAGTTTCCTTATCCATACACCTATTGAAGGGCATCTAGGTTGGCTCCACAACCTAGTTATTGTGAATTGAGCTGCTATAAACATTGGTGTGGCTGTGTCACTGTAGTATTTATAGCAGGTGCTTAAATGGATTGTTGAATGAAAGCATGAAAACATGAAATCTCAGCCCTACAGTCCTACTTGCCCTTTAAATACCTGGCTATTTTAAAGATGTGAAAACTAAGACCTTGGTTGGGAATGTCACTCAGTGGTGGAGTGCTTGCCCAGCATGCACTGGGTTCCATCACAAGCACTGGAAACAAACAAACAACAACGACGACTAAAACAAGTAACAACGAGGAGCAAACATCCTTCCTGTCTTACCCCTGTGCTAGCCCCTGAGCTAATATCAGTGAACCCACTGGGATAACTGGGAGCACGTTCCACACTGAGGTTCAGAAAATGTCTATGGCATTTGCTTAGTTTTTCTTGGTCTGCCCAGTAACAATGATATCTAGAATAGTTTTAGCTGTTTTGGATCCTTTCCTAATTAAGTGATTTCCTGATTCAGAAGCAGCTTATTCCTATATACCACCGAAAATTCTCCAGCATTAAGGGGCACTATTGCCAGTAACCTACTCATTGATTCAAAGATCCATCATCTTGTCTGGAGCCCAGGAATGATTTGAAGGAAAGTAAGTCAGGTCTTTGCTCAGCTCCAGACTGAAGTTAGAGGTCTGAGGAAAAAACAAGGCGCATATAAATGGAATCTAAGTCAGGCAATGGTGGTGCATGTCTGTAATCCCAATAACTCTGGTGGCTGAGGTAGGAGGATCAGAAATTCGAGGCCAGCCTGGGCAACTTTGCAAGACTCTATTCAAAATAAAAAAAAAAAAAAAGGGGGGGGGAGCTGGGGAGACAGCTCAGTCGGTAGAGTGCTTGCCTTGCAAGCACAAGGCCCTGGGTTCGATCCCCAGCACTACAAACAAACAAAAAACAATAAGATCCAAGTCTTGGGGGCTATGAGATTCTCTCTCCTTTTCTTTTTGGTTCCAGGAATTGAACTGAGCAGTACTCGACCACTGAGCCACATCCCCAGCCGAATTTTATTTAGACAGGGTCTCACTGAGTTGCTTAGCACTCTGCTTTTGCTGAGGCTGACTTTCAACTTGCAATCCTGCTGTTTCAGCCTTCTGAGCTGCTGTGATTATAGGCGTGTGCCACCGTGCCCAGCTCAGATACTTTGTTATACAACCTAGTTGCTCAAGTTAGCATACAATAATTTTTGTCTTCCTAATAAAGTTGCTTTTCTTCAAGTAAACAAACACAAGAAACCGGAGACCCTAAAGGTGGGGTAATCTGAGCAAGACTTAGAGGGGGAAAGAGCATAATTTCTACTTGTCAGAAGTGAGATGAAGCCTCAAAAGCACATGGTACCTGCTACCTCCATTGTGAACACAAGTCACAGCCTTTTATTCCCAGAATAAAAACTAGGGCGAAATTTTCATCACAGGAGAGATCAAAAACAAAGAAAGTCTGAGCTCTCTGCATGGGGCAGGCTGGCTTGGAGTGCTGTTGGCTGAGACCTGCACTTGTGCCTTCCTGGGGAGACATCCAGTCTCCTGTCCAAGCAACTCGCTCCCCAACACACCCACGACATTTAGGAATCTAGAGGTCTCTTATTACGAGTGCAGGTACAGAGGCTGGGAGAGAAGGGACCTGCTCATGCTCAGTGAATGAAACCCAAGTCTACTGGCGTCTATGACAAGACTCCTTTAAGCCTTAATTGATTTAAAAAGTAGAAGAATGGAGAAAAAGAGGAAGTGAAGAGGAGATGGAGAAGGACAAGAGGAGGATGTGGAGGTGTCCCCTCAGGTGTCCACTGGCAGGGAAGGGCCGTGACAGGTGTGCAGGGTAACTAGAGACTTTGCGGGGAGGGCAGGGTCATTTGCTGGGGGAGGGGAGGTGGAGGCTGGGGCCTGGCTGGGTTATTTTCAGAGATGCTATCTTTGTCAGCATCTGCTAAATAATTAAACTGAGATGGCATCGTAGAGGATGCCAGGCCAGGTTGCCAGGAAGATACTGAAAGGGAGGGGTTGGATCTCAGCCGAGGCCTTGAATCTTCTGGGCTGGCATGGAAGTGGATTCCTCAGGCCTTGACCCCTGCCCACTCCACTCTCAGCTATGGTGGGGATCTGGCTGGGGCCACAGCCACACTGGTCAACCCCTCTGCAAACCTCTCTTGCCCCCGGCTGTCCTCTGGGAGGGACTGGGTACATGCTGGACAGGCCTCGGGCGTCAGGCCTGGGCTGCCTCTTCTATTCCAGACTCAGACTCAGAGCACGGGTTTGGAGTTAGCAGACACGACCACCTTGTGAGATATTGGGCAAAGCCTTTAATCTGTTGACGTCCTTGTCTATGCCAAAGGCAATAGCAGTTCCATTTCTCAGATGAGGCCTGTGAAGTTCAGGGAAGAAAAGTGCCTTTCTTGGGGTTGCACAGCTAGGAAAGGACAAAAGTCCTTGATTTGATCCAAACACAAGTCTCTTATTTCAGGTCCCTTTCCTCTCTCGATTTCATTTATTTATTCATTTATTTATTTTTAATATTTTCCATGTAAAGAGTGGATACCTTTTATAAAGATCAGAACAATATAATAATCATCATAGTTTAAAAATACACTCCCTCATTCTAAATGTGCTTTCCAGGTAGACAGCACTAACAGGTAGGTGGTTGGCTGTGGCCTCTGTCCACACCTAGGAGTGAAGAGCTCAGGTCAGTTAAGGCAGATGGCAAGAAAACCATCGGATGCCAGACCTCTCTCATGACCCTGGTCCTTTGCACATGTTGTGTGCATCCTGAGTCTCCCTCCATCTCTGGATCCCCACCATCTCTACATCACTCTTTGATTTATCCTTCAGGTCTCCGTTTAAACGCCACATCCTGAGAAAGCCCTCTGTGTTCTCTCCCCACCCAGCTGGCCTTAGTGCTGCTCTGTTCCCGCAGCTTTGTGCTTCCCCCATCCAGCAGGAACCTCACCCACCTGCAGTCACCTGTGTGTGCCTGCTGGACTCACAGAGATAGGGCCCATCTAATCAGTGCTGGGCCACTCGGCAGGTAGCCCAGAGTGGAGGTAATGAACGAGTTGTCGAATGAGTGAAAGAATGAATAAATGGATGGATGGAGAAAGGGACTTCTCCATTCTCAGCAAGCTCTACCCTTGCATTATTGCAAAATTCAAGCACATTTTTATTGGATTGGAGGTGCAGCTCAGTGGTAGAGCTCTTTCCTAGGATGCACAGACCCAGGGTTTCATCCCTAGCACTGGGGGAAAAAAGTGTATTGAATGCCCTCTATTGAGAGCCAGGGGGTTCTAGCAGGGAGACTACTAAAAACTAAATAATAAGCCAGGTGTGGTGGCACACACCTGTAATCCCAGCAGCTCGGGAGACTGAGGTAGGAGGATCTCAAGTTCAAAGCCAGCCTCAGCAACAAAGCAAGACCCTGTCTCAAAAATAAAAAGGGCTGGGATGTGGCTCAGTGGTTAAGCGTCCCTAGGTTTAAACCCTGGTATGCTGTCCCCCCCACCAAGAAAAAACCCACAAAACTAAACATAAACAAATACATATATTGTGGGAAATGCCATAGAGAATAGGAACTGGGATTGGTTGTTGGACAATAATAGGGAGGTGAGAGGCAACTTTGGGGGACTTTGGGTTTTCATTAGGAAGAAAGGCTGCTAATCTAGACAACATTCATTCAGCAACTACTTATTTATTTATGTGGTGCTGGGGATTGAACCCAGGACCTTGTGCATGCTAAGCACACACTTTGCCACTGAGATTCCCTCAGCCCCCAGTAAATATTGAGCCTCTACTCCCAAAGACATTCGTGTCCAAGGGTACCTGGAAGGACAGTGTGTGAGGGTTTTGTACCCAGATCTAACTGGTTCTCTAGATCTGGTCAACGGCAGGAGTGGAGGAAAGTTCTGATCTTACTTCCCTTGATTTATCCCCTAAGAGCAGTGACCTGATTGATTCAGGCAAGACACCTATCAATCTCCCCTCCCTGATGGAGGTGTGTGGGGGGGCTTCTGCGCTGAGAAAGACACAGGGTTGATGATGCAAAGGAGACTCTTCAAAGGGATGTCACCATTTGGAGGAGCTTCATCCTTGCTGGGGGCAACCCGGTAACCCTGAGCCTCCCTCATCCGCATTGAGCCCCTCTGGTTCCCAGATTACTTATGGCCCTGAGCCTCCCTTCCCCCGCTGTGAGACTCCTTCGGCACCTTTGCGCCCACTCAATGTCAGCCTCTTTTGCAGATCCCTAGCCTGCCCTCAAAGGGCTCTTCTTGCCCTCAACGAACGCTCTCCGGGTCACTGAGTCATTCCCAAGCCCTGCCCTTCCCCTCAGGAACCTCCACTCCTCAGTCCCTGAGCACCTCCCCCTCACTTGATCCCTTGGAGTCCTCTCCCACGTCTTCAGTGGACCCAGCTCCCCCACTGGCTCCTCCCTCTCCTCGGAGGCTCTGCCGAGTTGCTTCCCTGGAGCCAAGCTGTCTCGCCCACGAGTCCCCATCACTCAGCGGAAGGCACCTGTAAGCCCTTGGAGAACACAGGGACGGGCTGAGTCTCCTCCTTCTCCTCCAGTCAGTGCAGCTCCGTCTGCAGCCTCCTCCTCACGCTGGCCACATGCTTCCTAGGTCCTTGCCAGCCCAGGTCCGCTACCACCCTTCCCGTCTGGTTTCAGAGCGGGCTTCTGGCCCTCCAGACCCAGCCTCCTCCCACCACAGACACCTCCCATCTGACGGAAACCGAGGGAAGGCCAAGGTGAATAGGCCGGTATTTGTAAGGGGAACCGCAGGCTCACTGTTTTCAATTTGCCAGTGACTGAATCCCAAATATGGAGGGTCCCTCTGCGACAGGGAGGGGACCTAGGTATCTGAGCCCTTAGAGGGCATGGATAACTAAAGTTGGTGCATTTCTGTCCAGATTCAGCCACCAGCCGGCAATATGATCCCGGGCAAGGCACCTAGGCATCATCTAAGTCTCCCTTACGTGTAAAAGGTGTGGGGACACCTGCTGGAAGGAGCACACGAGCGACAGGGGGAGGGACAGGAGAATAATTTTGCACACCTTGGGGCCCACGCACCAAGATCTGCGTGTTCAGTGGCAGGATTATGGTGTTTGTTTTACAAGCAAACGGCCCGTCTGGCATGGGACCAATCCAGCCAGATACCCATCCGGGGGGATGCCACTCGCCTTCTCCATTACCCCCAATGAGATGGGAGGATAATGGACGAGACTGTGGCCCAAATCAGATAGAGCTGATTTGGCCAAGGGACAGCAGGACGTATGGGAAGGTGTAAGTCAAGCTGCCTGGGTATTAGTCCGTGCTCTCACTGTGACGCTGGGGCCCCTTCCCCAGGTGGACACTGAACTTTTTGACTTCTAAGCCCCAGCCTCCAGAGTTTTTGACTGAGGGGCCGGGCCAGGGAAGATTATGGCCCACTTTCCACCCAAAATGCGAGGTGAACTGGGTGGGAACCTAATGCCCTAACAGCGCAGAGCTGGGGGAAGAACAGGGGACGTGAAGGGTTTGGGTAAGGTCCTGAACGCTCGTGGCTGGTGGGGAGGGTTCAGGGTACACCCGTCTCTGATTGGCTGTGCTGCCCATCGCTCCGCCCCGTGTTCTATAAGACGCTCGGGCTGCGGGCGCGGCGCGGGCGTGGGCACTGCGGCCGCCTCTCTCTCCTCGCGTGCCGGGCGTCTGTCCTCTCCGCGGACCCACAGCCGCAGGCCGCCGGGGGGCGGGGGATGCCGGGCTGCCGCATCAGCGCCTGCGGCCCAGGGGCTCAGGAAGGGACGGCAGAACCGGGGTCTCCCCCGCCGCCGCCCCGGGAGCCCCTGTCGTCCCCTCAGCCCCCGCCCCCAACTCCGACCTTGACCCCGACCCCAGCTTCGTCCCGGCAGCTGCCGGAGGCCGCCCAGGCGTCGGCTGCGCAGGCCGAGGGTCAGGAGCTGCAGCGCTGGCGCCAGGGCGCTAGTGGGGGCGCCGGGGTCACCGGGGCGGCAGGGGGCGCCGGCGGCGGCTCCGGAGCTGCGGCGGGGGCGGGGGGCCGCGCGCTGGAGCTGGCCGAAGCGCGGCGGCGGCTGCTGGAGGTGGAGGGCCGCCGGCGCCTGGTGTCGGAGCTGGAGAGCCGCGTGCTGCAGCTGCACCGAGTCTTCCTGGCCGCCGAGCTGCGCCTGGCGCACCGCGCAGAGAGCCTGAGCCGCCTGAGCGGCGGCGTGGCGCAGGCCGAGCTCTACCTGGCGGCGCACGGGTCGCGCCTCAAGAAGGGTCCGCGTCGCGGCCGCCGCGGCCGCCCGCCCGCGCTGCTGGCCTCAGCCCTCGGTCTGGGGAGCTGCGTGCCCTGGGGCGCCGGGCGACTGCGGCGCGGTCACGGCCCGGAGCCCGACTCGCCCTTCCGCCGCAGCCCGCCCCGCGGCCCCGCTTCTCCCCAGCGCTGAGCTCAGGCGCCCGGACCCCTGGCCACCCGGAACAGGCCATCACCGCGGTGCCAAACGACGGATTGCGGATGCCGGCAGGATGGATGGTGTCACCTACGCTGATGGACAGACTGACCCACGACAGGAAGAGACAGACGGGGGGCCGGGGGCCCAGTAAAGGAGGCTGAGGTGCGGTGTTAGTGGCTGGTGGTTTCGAGGGGCGGTGGGGCTGCAGGGCCCGGGACCTTCCGTCCCTGGGGCTTCTGGCGTCTGCTGGGCCCTTAATAAGGCTGTCCATTTTCCGTGGCCGCCTCTCGCAGACCACCAGGGGGCAAGGGGCAGCACCAAGTTCCTCTTACAGAGTTGGACAAATGGAGGGTGCTCAACTCCCAGTTGGGATTTATTTGGTGGCAAACTTTTGTCAGCTGCTGCCCGCTGCACTGGTGCAACACCCCACTCTCACCTCCACTTTCTTTGCCTTTTCTGGGTCCCTTGGGGCTGTAAGAAGTCTTGCCCTTGAGGCTGCTGTTTTCTGGCACTTCAGCTCCATATCATTAGGACAGAATAATGAGCTCCTAGGATGGGGTGGGGGCTGGCATAGAGCTGCCTGAGTTCTCTGAGCCCCTCTACCATTCCGGGAGACAGAATGCCAGAGAATTTGAGGATTCGCTCCATCATACTTTAACTTAGACCCTCTGCTTCTTGGAGACAGAGCTGTTTTCATGCTTCATGCAGCTTCAGATAATTAAGATGGGGTGTTTGGCACCTACTCACCTAGCACCCCACCCCCATACCCATCTCTAAGATGACTCTGCCAGTGATGGAGCCAGGTGTGACATCCTTTAACAGCCCCAAGGGGGCAGGTATGGCATCAGCCTCCAGAAAGGTGGGGCCTTAAAGGGCCAGACTGGAAATACGATCTGCTGCTTCCTGTGCAGATGCCCTTCAGTTCCCTCATTCCTCTGTCCCCCACCCCCACTCAACTGTGGTGGCCTGGGCCTTGCTTCTCTGCTCACAGATAATTGCAGCTTCACTTGTTAGTCTGTCGGGTGGGTATCACCACCTCCCAGAAGGGCTGTACAGAAATTAAGGGCAAAGAACTGTCTGTCTTCTTCCACTGTAAGTCACGAGAAGATATTCTGCTCTTTTAAATCACACCTAGAGCCTCACACTGCTTCTGCGCATGGAACCAGAAGCTAATTTAAAGTCCTCATTTTACAGAATGGAGAGGGGTTTTCTCAAGGTCACTTAACAGGGAGGGACAGAACAAGGACCCAGTCCTCTGTGTGTTTCTCAAAGTATCCTATACTGGGGCTAGGGAGAGCTGGCCTCAGGGACCATCTACAGTGTGACCAAAAATAACTCTGCCCCAACTTTGGGTCAGTGTCCTTCTCTCTGACTATAACTGTTCTTTTTTGTGTGAGGGGTTGAGACTGTAGTGAAGGAAAGTGATGATAATGTCAGTCTCAGGAATCTGACTGTGAGTGGTGAAAGGTTAGGCCCATTGTGATAGACAGGGGCCCTCATCTGACCTTTCCCCATCAGCTCTTCCTTTTCCTGGGTACCAAATTTTTGACTGGTTTCCCAGCTAACAACCCAGTCTTCTTGAACCCCTGCTTAGCTGGGGGAGAGCTCTGTTTCAGAGCTCTTGAGAAAGTTTGGGGACCAGGGGAATAATGAGGAACCTTGGCATCTTCTGGTCTCCCCAGAGAAACAGGACCTTCCAAAGCCACTCTGGTCATTTGGGGTCCAGAGGCTAGAGAGCACAGGACTTTCTGGAGGTGACACAGTGAGGGAGCTCAGGCAGCAGCGCTGGGCTGCAGCCAGGACCGTTTGGTTTCTGGGTTGCCAGAGAGGGGGCAGTTGGTCCAGAGGAGCTTTTAGCTAATGGCATAAAGTGCTTTGTGCCATCAGTTTTGCATTTCTCTGGGATTTATTGGTAATCAGCTTTATCCCGATTTGAGGGTGAGGTAGGTAGATTGGTAGAGAATTAGAGATGACACTTGCTGGAGAAAGAGGTGGGGGGTGGTATGTGGTGATTGGGCCTGATGTCACAGATTTCTCTATCCCTTCCCTCCACTTCCAGATGCCCCACTGCTCACCATCAAGGGCCTAGGCCAGGGCACAAAGAGCTCAGTGCTGGGAACCTGAGCTCCTGGTTAGTGTTCTGTCCACTACTCCTCAACCAACTAATAAAAGTCACCTCCCACCCATGCCTCCCTCCCTCCCAGGGCTCACTGTAGACACTGCCCCCCACGCCCCCCCCCCTCCATTTTTCCCTCAATCAGCAAATATTGATGTCAGTCCAGGGGTTTCAGAATGAGACCTGAATTGGAAGGTCTTTGCTTTTGAGAGCTTGTTTTCCAGCCTTCTGCCCCGCAAACCTTCCCTGGCTGTCACTATGCCAGAGGACCCTTGGGGTCTGCAAGTTTGTGTTGGAAGGCTATTTTCTAGACCTCCACTGAGACAGACCATTCCCTTCCTCCGGTGACTTCCTGAACACTTTCTCAGTGGCCACTGGACTGAGTACAGGAATCTTGTGAAACCTGGACGTTGAGGACACTGATGTCTACCTGTGAATCTAGGCTCCTGAGGACTGAAGGGAAACAGGAGCCCTTCTTCAGGTTGGAGCCTGGGGCTTGGAGACCAACCAGTTCAGGGTTCTAGTATGGAACCTGCCGCTCGCTCCCCAGGGTGAGCCTCCTCCCTCTCTTGGCTGATCCCAGTTTTATGTGGTGCTGCCACTAGAGGGCAGTGTGGGGCTACTTCTAGAGGCGTGGGGGCGTGGCCTGCAACGGGTTCGGTCTCCAGTGGTGCGGTCACCCACCGTCCCCTTCCCTGTGGTGCCCGGGTTTCCTTGACTTTGAGCTATAAGGATGTGCAGAATCAGCGAGTGGTGGCGGTCCGCGCGGCCCGAGGCGGGGTGTATTTCCAGTGATGGCTTCGTGGGGGGCCGCGGCTGGAAACTCAACTTGTGACCTTTATAAGGGGGGTGGGGAGAGGCGCAAAGGTGGTCCAGCGCTTCCGGAAGAAGGTCCTGGAAAGAGGTTACCTGTCTGAGAAAGTTCGGAATCATTTCGCTATTCACATATTTATGTTTTTTTGTTTATTTTTGGGGTACTTAGGGACTGAATCTAGAGGCACTCTCTCCACCACTGAGTTGCACCCAGTCATTTTTTTTTTAACTTTATTTATTTTTTTATGGTTGCTGAGGATGGAACCTAGTGCCTCACACATGCAAGGCAAGTGCTCCACCACTGAGCTGAAACCCCAGCCAGGGATCCTTTTTTTTTTTTTTTTTTTTTTTTTTTTGAGACAGGGTCACTTAATTTCACAGACTGACCTTGAACTTGGGATCCTTCTTGCCTCAATCCCTGAGTCCCTGGATTCAGGGTGGTGTGCCACCACCACCCCTGGCCCTATTCACAGATTTTGTTACAATGATAACTGATCAGAACTCCTGTCCTGCCACCACCTAGCTACAGAGGTGGCCTAAAGATTAGGCTGAACTGACAGGTCATGGCCAATCCTGCAGTGAGCAGTGACCTGGACGATTCCTTTGCCTGTGCCTACAGCCAGATCCGTTGAGAACAACTCAGGTACCCCTGCATCTGAGAGCTGAAGGAGAGACTCCCAGCTTTATGGCTTGCCAGGGAGGAAGTATTTGGGAAAGCTCGGAGATTCCCAACCTATTTCTTCTCTCATTATTCCCTGACCACACCCTGGCCAGGAGTGATGGGGGTGGGGAACCCTTGGGTCTGGAATAGTAAATTAACCACCTCCTCCATGACAGGCACTGTGCTAAGCATTCACACCCATTATCTCTTTCTTTTTTCTCCCAACCACTCTGCAAAGTAAAGGCTACCCCCATTTCCACAGGTGAGGATGCCCAGGGTCAGGAAGGGCAGATGACTTAGCCAAAGACATAGAACCTAAAAATGAATGCTTAAACATTAGGCTGTGTGGTGCTTCATTCACCATGCTAATGAGGCCTCCGTTGCCAGGGGTTTCACTGTGCTCTTCCCTTGCAGGTGACAAGGATGATATGTTCCACGGTGGGCAGAAAGGGCCCCGGTGAAACAAAATGACCTGAGATTCAGTCCTGGCCTGAAACTTCTCAGCTGGGGAATCTTGGGCAATGACTTTTCTTTTCTGAGTCAGTTTCTTGTGTTTTTGACTGGGCCGGGGTGCCTAGGGAGGAGCTAACTTCTGAATATTAAATGAGAAGTCCCACTAAGTGCCTAGCACATAGTGGAGGTCTGTGAAGGATGGAGCCACTCTGCCTAGGCCAGAAGAGGTCGCCAGGACAGCCTCTAGTCTGCGGGGCAGCTCCATGTCAGGAATCCCTGGAACGTCCCTCCCCTCCACTGGGCCCTGGGGAACTCCATAAGGGGAGAGGTGGAGGAGGGGCAGGCTTTTCATCCCAGGAACATTCCATTCTAGCTGCTCAGACCAGTGGGGATCCCAGCCAAGGACAAAGGCCCAAGGGAACCTCTGCTCCCCCAGGAACCCCTCCTTAAGAGGGGCCATTGTGGGAAGCTGGTGCAGGAGGTAGATGCTGAAGTGTTGGGGTGGGGTTGGGTGGCTGTGGGAAAGAGGTGATTAAAACTCTTGGAATTATTCTTTCCAGCTCCTCCTAGCTCCTTAGAGCTCCACTCTGTGGATCTGGACTCCTGGATTCTGCTCCTTCCCTGGACACCTTCCGGACGACTTTGAAAATTGGCCATACCTGACCTCGACGCCCCTCTGTCTGGAGCTGTTGCTTCACCATGGCAAGGGGCTGGGTTCTGGGGAATTGTCCAGAATATGAATTTCTCTACATGCACCACATTTGACTCTGCTTACTGTGTGATTGAAGATGTTACCACAGGGCCCTGAGATGCAATCCGACTATTTGAGAGTGTAGCAAACATTTTCAATGTGACAATGAAATGGACTTCTTTTAAAGGTAGAGCCATCACAGCACAGCTGGAGTCCCCATCTGGAAGATGTCAGTTGCTTCTGAGTCTGATGGCACTAGGAGGCCTGTTTGAGGGAAAACACTGGTCTGAGAAATGCCTGTTTCCTTGCCCACTGTCCTTGTTCTCCCCATATGAGGGTGTGCCTGGGGCCCCTTAAGACAATCAACTGCTGCCTCCAAGGGACACACCCCTTCTCTGGAAGAGGTAGTGGCAACATGAAACTCCCAAAGCAATGTTTTAAATACAAGAAAATACATTTATTCAAGTATCCTACTAAAGAAAGGGGCACATATATTCACACACAACCCAGAACTTGTTAACTTCTGCGAAGCAAGTGTATATGGAATCAGTCCCCTGACAGATACATTCAGGAAGAATAAATTTCAGTAATCTGAGGCCAAGGCATGTGGTTTTGAGGTCCACTTTGCAAGTGTCCTTGCTGCCTTTCCTTTGTGTGTGTCTGTCACTACTCTTTTAGTTGACAGTTCCTTGAGCAGCTTCTGTTTAGTTTGGCAGAGTCTGATACCTCTCTTGACCTGGCTCACGGTTGACCCTCCCCACGAAGTCTCCTCAAAGATCAGATGTGGAAACTCGGGGACAGGAATGCGTGAGATTGTGATGGCGGGGAGGTCATGCCCATTTGTAAAAACATGGCAGCGTGACAGCCTGTGGGGGTTGTTAGTGACTGAATAGACCTGCTTGTCTGGCAGGGTCCCTGGAAGAGACAAGGCATGAACTTGGAAGTTTTAACAAGGGACTTTTTCCACCAGTGGGGGCTGGGCTTATTAGTTAAGAAACTAACAAATAAACTAACTGTAGCTCCATAGTAGAGTTCTTGCCTAGCACGCACGAGGCCCTGAGTTCGATCCTCAGCATAGGAAATAAACAGGGAAGGAAAAGAAAGTAGCCAGAGGTGGTGTATCTCTTGGAACTCCACAGCGGGAAGACTTCAGGCGCCTGGGCCCGAAGGGGCAGGGGCGGCAACTGTGGAAGAGGGCTGCTGCAGCAACATGACAGCCTGGCGGGGAGGGAGCGGAAGAATAAGCTTTTCCTCCTTCCTGTCTCCTCAGGGCCTCTCACTGTCAAGCAGCAGGAAGCCAGGCAACAAGGGAGCCATTGATGCCTTGGTAGATGGCAGCCTCCCAGGGCATAGGCCTGAGAGGGTGGAGGGTGGATCTGGAGGGGCCAACTTATCAGCCTCCCCCAAACCAAAGCACTGTTTCTTCCCTCTGGAAAGCCTGGGTGGGTCGTTGCTCCAGAGAGGTTGGAAGGCGGGGGGACAGGCCTTCCTCCCTCAACTCCTCACTGGCTTTGACTCCCAGTTCCTGACTCCCACCTGTCCTGACATCTTAGGTGGCTGTAGGAATTGTCCACAGAGAAATAATTCAGCCAGTGAGTCAGTGTTTTTCTCAAACCCGGAAACGCTGCACCACTCCCAAACACACCCACAGGCATGCTGTTGCCACTGTGGGTCCAGGACAGTCACCGCAAGCCATGGTTGGTGTCACATGCACATCAAGAAAATGTACATCTTGGCACACCACTATGTCAGTCATACTTAAGAAAATGACAAGTGTCACAGTAATGTCAAACACACTGTCACATATATGTACAGGAGACACAGTCATGATCATCCGCATGAAATCACAGTGTAGGGACAGGAGTCAGACAGACCTCATTGACCTCAGTTTTCTCATCTGTAAAGTAGAAATACTGGCTCTTCTCTTGTGAAGTTGTTACAAGGATGAATGAGAATGATCGGGAAGGTCCAAGTCTAGTGCCTGGCCTGGTGCCTGGCCTGGAGTAAAGTGCAGGCCAGGTGGCAGCTGTTCCTGTGGACTCCTGTCTCACACACCCTGGCTCCCTAAGCCTGTGCATGCAGGCACATGGGCACCAGTGAGCACACCTGCTGCCTGGGGCCAGCTAGACACCCTCAGGCACACATGCCCTCCTCTAGACGCGCCTGCGCAGGCACGCGTGCACCCGGGTTCCCTCTGCCTGGAACACTCTCCCAGGCAGTCTCACGGTTCGCTTCCCGTCTCCTTTGTCTGCTCCAACCAATGTCATTTTTTTCAGTGAGGTGCACCTTGGTGTCTTAGAATTTGCAAACCCCAGCACTTCCGATCCCTTACTTTGCTATATATATTTGTATGCACCCCTGATCTCCTAAGACCATAGGATTTATTTTGTCTACCTCACTAGACTATTTCCACAACGGCGGGGGTGTCTGTCTCGTCTGATGCATTCCCAACACTGGGAACAGTAACTGGCACACGCAGGCTGGATGCAGTGCAAACACAATGTGTCACGTGGGTTCTGATTTTCTCACTTCCTAAAACACACACATCCAGGTGAACCCCACTCCCAAAAGCTGAACCTGCTGTTTACACTGCATCCCCTTCATGCCTAGCCTCAAATGGCCAAATTGGGAGGTGGGACAAACTTTGTCCCTCCCAGGATCTTAGCTGGATGAGCTTGGCTGGGATGGGCCTGGCGAACTGCAGTCATCAAGCCAGGAAAGCCTTTCTGATTGCCTGCCAGCCTCTTAGAGCCCAGCAGAAGGGGCTAGGGCACCCAGCAGGAACCCACAGAGCAGGTGAGGTGGCTGAACTCACCTTGATGACCCGAGGCCTCCTCTGTGACCTTGTTTTCCCCACCCTGGCGGAACCATCAAAGTCACCACTTCAGAGGCTCCTAATGAGGCAAAATATGTTAAGGGCTTTGCAATCCCTGGATCAAAGAGACGAGGTAAACAGTGGGCAGCGTCCAGGGGCGAGTGGCTGATGCCCTGAGGGAACAGCTCCCCCAGACAACCTGGCTTGGCCCCAGCTGGGTTCAGAAAGGAGAGACCCTGCCCATCCAGGGGACATGTTGTTCAGAGCACATGGAGGTGGAGAGGAAGCTGTTGGATTGAGGGAGCCTCTCCCAGATAGTGTGCCCTACCTGGGCTCTAGGGGACTCTAGAATAGTTTCCCAGTCTCAGCTGCCATTACTGGAGGGTCCTTCATTCCCCACCTGCTCTGGGCAGAGCTGGAATTAAGCAGCCTGGGCACTGGAGTATGAGGCCAGGTCTGGGGCTCCTAGGACCCCAGGTAGGAAACCTGGGGCAACTGAAACATTTCATCTTTAGTGAGAGACTCCTACTCACTGCAGCAACATGCAGGTGCAGGACACTAGGGAGACACAAGCTTTTAGTAGACAGCTGTCAGGCTGGGGCTGGTGCAAAGGGAGGGCGGGGTCATCCTGCTGCCCCACCCAGACTCGGCCCCACCTCCCCTCCTGGGAGAGAAGCCAGACTCAGTCTGGGAGGATCCTCCTCCCAAGGCTCCGTGTAGACGATTTTTATTGGCAGGTGGTAAGAGTGCAAAATAGCAACCAATCCAGAGGAGTGGAAAAGGAGGTGAGGATAGGGCTCCTCCACCAGGTAAGAGTCCTCTAACCAAGCCAGGGGACTCGACTGTGAAAACTTTGGCCCAGCACGCTCCAAAGGACATGCTCCCAGGCAAGCAGGGTTTCTCACCACATAAGGGCAGGGAGGATACACTGGGAGGGGCCTGGGCTACATCCTCTGGCTGCTCACCTCTGGCCCACTGTACACCCCACCCCTCAAGAGGAAGGCTTCACAGCTTGGGGTATGGGTTTCAGGAGGTTGGGCCAAACCCTCCCTCCCCAAACCCAGGTATCTGCCTTATGCCTCAGTTTCCCTCCCCCCAGTGATTAGCCAGGTTGTACCACCCAGACTCTAGTGGTCCAGCCTGATCCAAAGTGAGTCACCCCCATCACATACCAGTCTGTGGGCTGGCTGGCCCTAGTCAAAAAGATCCTTTCTAGGCCATGGAAATAAACCCAGGGTGCTGAGCATTGAGCTACCACCTACACTTGCTTTAAGGCAATTGACCCTCAAGACAAGTAGCTCCTGCACCCCACAATCATGCTGGTCCCAAAGTGTGGTGAAGTAACCTCCTGCTAAGAACCCGGCATGGCCTGAAGCCCACGGAGGCCTCCTTTAGGGAAGTCTGGTGTGTCCAATTGAAGGCCCAACCCTGCAGCAGTGCTGGGCTGGTTGGCACAGCCTGCCTGTCTCTGGTCATTCCCTCCACATATTACTGGTGACCCCACCCCGGCCCATGAGGCCCAGTCCCTTCTGGCCAGGGTCATAGTCAGTTACAAGGCAGCCAGGTGGGATATGAGTGGGCTCGAGCCAGCAGAGGCTGCACAGGGGTCACGTAGTAATTGACAGTGGCTGGCACAATCCCATCAGGGCCTGGAGGGCGCCAGGCCAGAGCAGCAGCGGCAGCTGGGCCCTGCTCAGCCAGTGCCTTGAGTGCCAGCGTGGCAATGAGGTCCAGTGTCTGGCGGCGCTCATGGTTCATGAGGCACACGGTGCTCTCGTTGACCACCTGGTGCAGGGTCACCAAGCAGGCATAGCGGCGGGCTGCATCCGCCCCGCCAAAGTGAGCCTCCAGGTAGCGCTCCAGAGTGCGCTGCTGCTCTGCCAGGTCGGGAAAGTCGATGAAGAAGCGGGAGCACATGTACCGTTGTAGGGCACGCACATCAGTGCTGGGCCGTGGCCGGAAACCACGCACCAGGAGGTGACAGTACTTGAGGAGGCCGCCGCCACGGATCTCCTCAGGGCTGCGTGTGGCAATGACACGGTGCCGCAGGTGCTCCAGGGCCTCTGCAAAGTCCCCATACAGACTTTCACCTGTCACCGTGGGGTGGAAGGCCTCAGACATGGGTGTGGATGAGCACTGGCCAAAGAGCAGGAGGGAGTCTAGGACGATCTGGAAGGAATCAACACTGAACTCGAACTGTCGCCTCACAGAGTCCACGAACTTGAGCTCCACGTTCTTGCCACTCTTGTTGGACAGCGAGATGAGGCTCCAGCGGTCTGTGTCTGTGCACACTTTCACCAGCTTCTGCACGTATGCTTCCTTGAGTGTCAGTGGTGTGATCTTGGCCCGGCTCACGCCGGTCGGCAGGAAGTCCAACAGGCAGGCCAGCACCACTGCCTTGGTCAGCTGGAAGGAGGCCTCGCTGCGCAGGTCCACCCTGAACACCAGGTCCAGGTCCTTGTAGCCCAGGCCACTTTCAGGGTGTAGCACGTGGCTGGCAGCTGAGCCGTGCAGCCTCACACTGTGCACGTGGAGTCCTTGTTCCTCCAGGCTGCTGCGGACCACCTGCAGAGAGAGGCAAGGGCGGCAGAGAGCGGCGTCAGGAGCCTGGGCTCAACATCGGCACTCAGGACTTTCAGGTGATCACGACAGTAACATCGTCTACTTTGACCACGTACCAGCTGCCATGCCTTTGGAAAGTCATTTAGCTTTCTGACAGCCTCAATTTGCCTATCTGGAGAATGAACCATTTAAAGGAATGACTCGGAACAGCAATAACAGCAAACACAAGCATAGAATTTACTAAGCATGAGGCCCTGATCAGAGCACTTTGTACATTAAGATATAAATTTGCTTAATTTTCACAATAACCCCATGAGGTAGGTACTATTATTTCACTTTGCAGATGGAGAAGAACAGAGAGACTAGGTTTTGCCCAAAGTCATACAATTGGTGAGTGCAAAGCTAGAAATTAAATTTAGATAGAGACAGGTGTGGTGTTCCACTCCTGTAATCCCAGTACCAAGGAGACTAAGGCAGGAGGATTGCAAGTTTGAGACTGGTCTCAATAACTTAGTAAGACCCTGACTCAAAATGAAAGGACTGGGATGTAACTGTGGTAGAGCTCCCCTGGCTTCAGTCGCCAGTGCCACAAAAATAGGAGAGTCCATGTCTTAACTACTTACCTAAAACGGCAAATAAAACCCTTAGCATTGCGGGGCTGGGGTTGTAGCTTAGTGGTGGAACGCTTGCCTAGCACGTGTGAGACCCTGGGTTTGAGCTTCGGCACCACATAAAGATAAATAAATAAAATAAAGGTATTATGTCCATCTACAACTAAAAAATAAAACTTAGCATTGTTCTAGGCATTGTGTTAACTGCTCAAATATGCTGGAATATAGATAGCAGTTCACATGCATGCAGCCTCATGATACCCTATGTTTAGCATTACTATTTCAACTGACAGATGGGGGACTTGCAGACAGAGGTTAAGAAACATGTCCAAGGTCACAGAGGAGCTGAGATTAGAACCCAGACTAATTGGATTGCCAAGTGATGCATGTTCTTTTGACTCATTTCGTCCTTATAAGGACCCAGAGAGGCAAACACTATATTCATTTTGCAGATGAGGAAACTGAGGCCTATGTGGTGAAACACCGAAGGCTGAAGGAGAAGCCCTTCAGACATAGCATGACTGGAAGCCCAGATCCTTTTCACTGTGGACAAAGGGGAGGGGTCAAGCCTCTGGAAGCCTCCCAAGCCAACTGGGAAGAGATGGAGGGCCCTATCTGAGAGCCCTGGGTTGACAGCACAGACAGGACAAGCAAACCTCCATGTGTGCTTGAACCTCGTCCTTCAGCTGGGGCATCTCCCCAGTTCAAGGCAACAGGCGGGGAAAAGAAGCTGGGGGTCAGATGGTTGGTGTTCTCAGCAACCCAAAGTACTTCACACATCGTCCCGAAAGTGACCAGGCAGCATTCCTGTCCTGAGTGACTCTGCAACCCCGCCTTGCTGCCAAGTCAGCGCCCAGCTCTGGGCGGTTGTTCTGCCTCCCAGGGAATTACTGCAAAGAATGCACCTAAGTGCTGAGGAGGCAAGCCGCAGTGGGGCAATCTGAGGCGGGCGGCTCCCTCCAGGAAGGCTTCCGGGAGTTGTCATGGCAACGGGGGGTAAGTAACTGGCCATCAGGAGCATGCAGGGCCAGGGCTGGGGTGATTACATACCTAAGGAGGGCCAGGCATTAGACCTTACTAGCATCTGTGGGGAGCCAGGGATGCAGTCAGTGGTGGAATACATGTTTAGCATGTGCAGGGCCCTGCGTTCAACCCCCAGCATAGGGGAAACAAAACCAAACCAAATCACCATGGGGGACAGATATTTATGATCTGTGTTATAGACAGGAGCAAAGCCACCTGCTCACCAACACATGGAGGTGCCTTCAAGTCCAGGTATGGCTGGCTCCAAAGACTGTCCATTTTTTTTAGTGGGGAGGGTACCGGGGATTGAACTCAGGGGCACTCAACCACTGAGCCACATCCCCAGCTCTATTTTGTATTTTATTTAGAGACAGGGTCTCACTGAGTTGCTTAGCACCTCACTTTTGCTGAGGCTGGCTTTGAAGTTGTGATCCTCCTGCCTCAGCCTCCCAAGCTGCTGCAAAGACTGCCCTCTTTTTTAAAAAATAATTTGCTGCTAGAATGGAACCCAGGGCTTCTGCATGCTAAGTACTTGTTCTACTACTGAGCTGCACCCTCAACCCAGCCTGTCCTCCTCCTGAAGCCCCAGGATTCAGAAGGAGCAGACTAGAAACTAGTGTTCCAATCTTCCTTCCCTTCCCAAGTTGCAAAGTGAGAGCTACCTGAAATCACTGAAGCAAGAGCCAGAGTTGCGGAACAAGAAGGGGGTTTGGGGGATCCTTGTCCAGACAGGGCTAGGCCCTGCAGCCAGCCTATGGGATTTCTAACTCACACCTGGAAGTTGCACCCAGGCAAGCCAATGAGAGAAGAGGGCCAAAGACTTCAGTCAAAGGACTCTGCCAGACCTGCAGAGCAGACTAGCCCCCTCCCTGAGTCCCATTAGAGCTGACTGGGCCTTACTCAGTGCCAGCTCCTGTTCCCAGGCTGGTGCCCACCCAAGGGCATGGCATCTGGCCTGGTGAGTAGGTAGCAGTACCCTCATTAAATCCCCTGCGTCAGGGCCATGAGGCTAGCTGTGTCAGCCAGCCAGCAGCTGTTGTCTCTTTCCCAGGTGTGACCACAGCCAGTTTGGCAGGCAGTTCCTAGATACTGCCACACCCAAGGACTTCAGGGCAGCTTGGAGCCTCCTGAATCAAACTTTCCAGCCACAGAGGGGGCAGTGACTGTGCCCTCCTTTCTCCTATGTCAAGGCCCTCCCTCAGAACCATTCTGCTCCAGGGCTGCTGCTGAGACCTGCAGTAAGACTGACAGGCGCTGTCAGCCAGCAGGCTTACAAAATTGCAAACAGGGCCACCTAATGTAGGCCCTCTGGCTGCAGCTGGAGAGATTAGACTGTCTAGTTTGATTCTCTGTGCCCAGAGAAGGCAAAGGACTTGTCCAAGGTCACATAGCTAGTAAGTGGTTGAACTTAACTAGAACCAAGTCTGCCAGAGCTATAGGTGGGGGCCTGGGGAGCTCCTACAAGAGGGGTTCCCTTCAGCTCAGGTACAAGTGAGGATCACATCTCTACTGCTCAGATTGCTGCATAAGCAAAGCCTGTGAGGTGCAGAGGGAGAGCAATTCCAGTTCTTGAGCCACAAGACAACTCAGCACTAGTGATAAGTCTTGACCAGCACCTCCCTCCCTACCCCATGTCCCCACCCCTTGCTTACATCCCTGACAGCTCCTGAAACAGCCAGCTGCAGATTCTTGCCAGGAGATGGACTTTCTTCCCTGTGGAAGTGGCTGAACAGGCCAGGTGAAAGCACCTGTTCCCTTTGGAGTCTGGAACCAGAAAGGGTGTTGGCAAGTAGTCCAATTCATCCCCATTGAACAGACCGGGGCACTGAGCCCAGCAAAGGGAAATGACAAAAGTTCAGGCCCTGAACCCAGATGTCCAACCTCAGTCTCAGTTCAGCTCTGAAATCTCCACCCTGCATCCAACAGCTTCCTGTTCTGTAATACCTCTGACCCTGGTCTGGGGAGGGACACTGTATCACTACCATCAGCTCCTGCTGCCTGCAGTCTCCCTGACCTGGCCAGGGGCACCTGAAGGCAGGAAGACTGAGTCCTAGTCATATTTGTGCCCCTAGTGTCCCACACAGGGCTTGGGGACAGAGCAGACACCAATAAGGGCAGTTCGAATCACACTTGTACAGGGGAGCTGTCACAGTGGGATGTTACCCTTGAGGCTGGGGGTGGGGGCGCAGGCAGGGTTGACCCTGAATCCCGGAGAGAAAAGCCTTGGCTGGTTTCCTAGTCACCCAGATGACAGGGAGCCATGAGGAATGCCTCTGCTCCGATGGGGCTGTGGGTGAGTCAGCCCAGGAAAATCTGCCCGGCCCCCTCCTGCTCCATTCCTGGTTCCTAGGGGGGGTAGGCAAGGTAGTCCCCAGCAGGCGCCCTCCCCCTCCGTTGGGGCTAGGGTGCAAGAGGCGGGGATTGGCCTGCTTTTCCTAGCCGGTATGAAAAGCTGTCAGGACACATGGGAATCAGCCCTGGATTTTTTTTTTTTTTCTCCCCCTATCAGAGGACTCCTGATAGTCCTAGACCTTCAGCTTGAGAGTCAGAGGAGTAGGAGGAAAACCTTGAACCTGCAGCAACCTGCTCCTGGGAAGGTCCGGGATTCCCTGAGTTTGATTTTCACTCATTAGGTAACCTTAGATAGCTCACTGACTCTCTTGAGGTCTCAGTTTCCTCAGCTATAACTTGTGTACAATAATTACCATCCTCTTGTGGCTCAGAACATAACCATGCCTGGGCTGCAGAGGAAAGAGCAGTTTTGGAGTCATTGAGGGTGAGGAAAAGGGAAGAAGTCAGAAGGAGAGAGATGCCACAATTCTCTCCTCTGTTCTTCAGGAGAGAGATGGGGGTAGATTTGGGCTGCACATCCTTTCCAATCTTGGGAAGAAAAAGGAATACCTAAAATATCTAAAATAAACTAGACACTTCAAGTTGCCCTCAGGGGTGGAGTCTCAGGTCTGGCCTGGTACTTAATTAATCTCCTCCTAGCACAACCCCAGTGACAGCGAGGGATTCTCTGCTGGGATTTCTGGGCTTTTCTACTTAGCCAGGAGTTCTTTAGCCAAGGGCGTGGGAGTGCAAAGACAGAGCCCCCCAGAACCTTGAGAGAGTGAAGGGGGAGGAGGCCCCGAGATGCAGGGTGGAGGAGGAAAAGCTGTTTTGGACCCAAGCCTGCACATTACTGCGGGGAGAGTGCCTGACATCTCTAGTCCTTGAGGGTGGGGAGTCCCTCCATCCCCTCTCCTAGCTTAGGCCTGGGAGAGTGGTCCCTGGGGAATCAAGGCTCCCCAGGGGCTGGGGGACGGGAAATCCTAGCAGGGGGAGGTTTATTAGGGACGAGCATTAATGTGCTGTCCAAATGTTACAGCACCTGTTCCGGTTTCTGTTTCTCGAACTGTCCTAGCAAATCTAACAGACAGACCCCCGGTGCCCCGAGAGCCTAGAGATGGACTCCGCTTGACCCCGCCCAGCGCCCTCTCACCTGCACGATCTGCCGGGGCTGCACGCTCAGCGTGGGGAAGTTGCCGCGCCCGTGAATGGGAATCGGCTCGCTCAGGAGCGCGTCCAGCCGCTTCACCTGTGGCCAGCCCAGCCTGCTCAGGTGCCTGGGGTAGGTTGATGAGGCCTCCGGGTCGGGGCCGCCGCCTGCCGGGGCAGCCGTGGCCACTGCCGAGGCCGCGGCCGTCCCCACCTGCGCAGCCGCCCCCTCCAGGCGCTCAGCTCCGCTCTCCGACGGCATCATTCGCCCGGCCCCGGGCCCCGACGGCAGAAACCGGGGGGTGGTCAAGGGGAGGAGGGCAGGGAGAGCGCTGGGCTGGGGCCAAGACTGGGGCGGGGGTGCAGGGACGGGGCGGCAGCGACCGCGAGGCAAACCCAGGGCACACCTCGGAAGGCGACGACTAACCGACCCTAGAGCCTGCGGTCCGGGGCTCAGCGGACTCTTATAGGCCGCGGGCCGCATGCTCATTGGTCGGGGCAGCCGTCACACAGTGGGAGCCGCCCCGCCTTTAGACCTCCCCGCCATTGGCCAACGGAGCTTTGCAGGTGAGTCACTATTCCTTGGGGAGATTCGGATTGGTTGGAAGGCACGCCGCTGCCCCGCCCATCCTCGCCGGCTGAATTCCCTCCTTTGGTCCTCAAAGAACTTCTGTTAAACGTGATTGGACCCGGCGGGCCTGCATTTAAAGGGACCGCGCCCTCCAGGGACAGAAGGCTGAAAAAGTGATCAGTACTTTGCAGCAGAATCAAGACCACTGAGGTAGGCTGGTTTGTTTGTTTTCCTCCTGCGCTGGAAGAAATTGAGAAATCACCTGGCCTGGTCCTGATCATCCGCTATTCAGAAGCCCAAAGAGATCGCGCCGCTTGCTCAACTTCACACAGCTCTCCTACTCGCCAACTTTTCCCAGAGTAAAGGTGCATCCCTGTGTATAACGAGCCGAATGCTCACCCTCTTGAATGGTCCTTGCAAACCACAGCATGAACAGCGTTCATGAACCAGTTTAGGTAAGGTAAATCGAGGGTGGGGGCGGGGCGGGTTGGAGGAGTGATTCCTCCAAAGTCCCACAGCAAGTGAGTGTGGCCCTGGTCCAAGGGTATAGAATCTATAGAGGATCCTCTTTCCACAGCATCTGTGCAGACCCAGGACCTTTCTGGGGCAAGAGGATGGATACTGTTACATGTTTTTCTCTCCATTTTATAAGACTTACTGTTATAGTTACTTTTGAATTACTTTTTCCCTCTGATTTTAAATAATAGGTACTGTGGCAAAAATTCAGAAATTGAGTCTACCTGATTCATCACTGCAATATTTTTTCTTAAATATTATTGTCCTAATAATATATCAAATTAAATATCTTTCTCCAAACATTCTCCCATTCTGTAAGGGAGGCTGGGAAAGAGTAATATGACCAATTTACAGAAGGAGAAACCAAGACCTAGAAGCAGTAAACTACATCCAAAGGTTACCAGCCTGACTTGATGCACCAGGGACTAGAACTCAGGAGCCTGACTCAGACCAGAGCAGCCTTGTCACCTCCATGGAAGTCAGTTCAAGTAAGATGCTACCCCTGTCTCTCTCCAACTTGGAAGCCTGAAGGCATCCTGGCCCTCAGAGAGGTGACTCCACTGCTTGGCCATGTGACCTTGGGCAAGTCCTTTTCACTCTCCTCAATACAGCTGCTTGCTTGTATTCTGTTTTACTTTTTTTTTTTTTTTTTTTCCTTTTAGTACTGGGGATTGAAACCAGGGGCATTCTACCACTGAGCTAAATCTCCAGCTGCACCCCACCCCATCCCCTGAGCCTTTTAAAATTCCAAGACAAGGTCTTACTAAATTGCCCAGGCTAGCCTCAAACTTTTGATACTTCTGCCTTGGCTTCCCTAGTAGCTGGTTTATAGGTCTGTGCCACCATGCCCAGCCTGTTTTACTTTCTTCTGAAAGATAAACAACAGATAAGAAATCTCCTTAGGTTGAGTCCAGAGACTCCAAACCCTAAACCTGCCAAGTCTGTCTGAGGCTATTGACAAAAAAGCTTGAGATTCAACCACAGCACTAGAAGGGAAAAAGGAAACCTAATATTTACCAAATACCTACTACATCCAGATCATTGTACATAATGACTTCTAATTCTTTAAAGTATACCTCAGGATGTGGTATCATTATTCCCAATTTACAGATGCCGTAACTGAGGCTTAGAGAAGTCAAGTGATAAGCCCAAGGTCAAACAATCACTAATTGGCAGTATGGGACTCAAATTCAGGTCTCCTGATTCCAGAGCCCTATTTTCCAACTGCTCCTCTTAGAAGAGCTGGCACAGATCACAGTCATGCGTGGCACTGCCCTGGCACCGCCCACAAGATCCATCCATCCATTTATTCATTCCTTAGTCAACATATATATACTGGGTACCTACTGGGTACCAGGGTGCTGAGCTAGGCTACGAGATAGGATAGGCAAAACCCTTGTCCTTCTAGATCTTTCTTTTTTCATTTCTTCCCCTCCTCCCTGCAACTTTTGCCATGCTGGGGTGGAACCCAGGGCCTTGAACATACTAGGTAGGCAAATGGTCTGCCACCGAACTCTTTCCCCAGACCCTTTCTAGAAAGACATTAGTGAAATAAAAAAATAAGACATTTCAGAGAGTGCTAAAAAGAAAATAGAACAGGATCACTGGAGAGAGAACAAGATGATGTGTGAGGGAGGGAGAGAGAGAGAGCTAGGGATATCAATGTACTTTGCTGGATGCTGTGATCATGGAAGACCTCTGTATAAGGTGAGGTTTCCATTGGGTTTGTCAGATCCACTTCTGCCCCGTCTCCCTGTGCCTGTCTCTAGACAGCCAGGGCCCCAGAAAATTCACAAGGCTTCCCATTCCTAGACCCTGGAGGCCCCAGCTGGGAGGGCCTTTCACAATCAGGAAACCCTAACTAGTTCAGGGGACAGGGCTTCCTGGGGGCCAGCTAAAGCTGTGTCCACCCCATGCACCTGAATCAAGTTTTCTAAGGAAACTCTGAGGTCTCTTTTCCTCTCTCCTCCCTCCTGTCTGAGCTAGGAAGAGCAATTAGCAGATGTGTATGAGGTGAATCACCCTTCTGTTGACTCGTCCATTCCCAAAGCTGATGGTTTCCATTCTTGTCCAGTGGGGTGGGGTCACTTGGGGATATAGGAGGTTGATAGAGAGTATGGGCGTATATCCAGTAGAATCATTCATTTTCACCAAGACCAGCTTTTAATTGTCCCCTTGAACAGAGAGGAACATTGACTGAGGAATATCCTAATGAATTCAATTGGCATCCCAACGTTATAGAGGAGTTTTTGCCCCACCCCCATCCCAAATTCCCATCTTAATTATGATGCTAACCGATATTGAAAAGGAGCTTACTTTCTATGATAATCGAGTCTTAATGATATAGCTAAGTGATTTCCCTGTCTGGACATCATTTTCCTGTTCTGTAAAATCAGCGTGAAATAGGAATGAATCTTCCATTCATTCCTTCTATGATTTGAGGTGGTAGGTCCTGGAAAGGGTCTTCGTCCCTACAGTGGCTCCTCCTCAGCTTTGAGATCCCAGACACAAGAGCATTCTGGGAATTGCTGTGCAGCTACACGACAGGCCCTTAGCACTGAGCAGATTCTGTGCTTGGAAGTCAACCAGGTGCTTTCCACAGTCTCACTGGATTTTCAGAACATTGGGTGATGTCTAGCACTTGCCTATAATTCCAGCTACTCCAGAGGCTGAGACAGAAAGATCACAGGTTCGAGGCCAGCCTGGGCAACTTGGTCTCAAAATAAAAAAGTAAAGAAAGAAAAAGAAAAGAAAAGAAAGGAAATAAAGAAAGGGGGGGGGGATGTTGCTCAGTGGTAGAGTAGCCTTGAGTTCATACCCCGTAAGAAAAAACATTTTTCAGAACATAATTCTATGAGAGAAGCAATCTCTCACTTTATAGGAGAGGAAACGCTGAAGCTCAGAGAAACTAAATAATTTGTGAAGGGCCTCAGAGTTGGAAAGAGAGTCTTCAGACCCAGGTTTGTCTGAATCCCAGCCCAGGCCCTACCCAGAACCTTGCCAATGAGGATGGTGGAGTTCATTAACACACAGATGATCCTCCCCCATGGAGATCGCCCATTGCCTCCTATGGTTCTTATCCTCCACCTTACCTCATGTCCTCATGGCCAAAGTAATGGACCTTGTCATTACTGATAATTGTACCCCACCCTGCATAATTTCAATATCAACATCACCTCCTGTCTTTTCTGCTCACTTCTTGTAGAATCCAACTCCAACAGCTCCTTGACCCACCAGGACATTTATTTTTATTTTTATTTTTAATATTTTTAGTCCTAGATGGACACAATACCTTTATTTTATTCATTTATTTTTATGTGGTGCTGAGGACCAAACCCAGGTCCTCACACATGCGAGGCAAGTGCTCTACCACAGAGCTCCACTCCCAGCCCCCACCAGGACCTTTAATCTACTGATCCTCCCACTTTGGTCTCTATTCCTTATCTCTCTCATGTCCTGACTTTCCTCCTTAACTAACTTGGAGTCCATGGACCATTGCTGTAATTACCTCCTTGCATATACCCAGAACCCCTTGCTCCCCTCTCATTAAATTGCATCCACCTGGCAAAACCACACCCTGGCTAATCCCACACAGCTGACTGAAACTGGAGGCCTCCTGACTGACCTCACTTTACTCTCAGGCCCACCACTGCAGGGCACCCCTGGAGCTGTCTGGGAAGCCTACCAGATGACTCCGTCTTCACTCTCCCACAGTCCTCAAGGACAGGTTCATACCCTCTCTCTCTTTGGTCCCTGGAAGTTCCTCTGGCATCCTCCTCTCCATTGATGACCTTGCTTTCTACTCTACTGAGAGAGCAGAAGCAACCCAAAGAGCATTTCCCTGGCCTTTCAACACCTTTCTACCCATCTACCTGGTTCCTCTGTGCCTCCTGTTCAGCCTCCCTCCTGCCACATGGGGTGAGCCTGCTCCCTCCTCCCTGAGACCACTGCAGGTCCATCTTGCTCACCTGCTCAACGACTTCGACTCCAGTCACTTTTCCTCACTTGCTGACTGGACCATTTCAATCAGCATTAAGACAGAACTTCTTGCATCTCAAAACAAAAACAAAAACACACAAGAAGAAAGCAAAAAATATTTCTCAACACCCCACCCACCCTCTGACAGCAACATTCTGAAAATGTCTACACATGCTGCCTTTGGGGGTTCCCTGTTCTCCCTCTCTCTCTCTTTTTTTTTTTTCGTCCTGGGGATTGAACTGGGGCACTCGACCACTGAGTCACATCCCCAACCCTATGTTGTATTTTATTTAGAGACAGGGTCTCAATGAGTTGCTTAGCATCTCACTTTTCCTGAGGCTGGCTTTGAACTTGCAATCCTCCTGCCTCAGCCTCCCGAGCCACTGGGATTACAGGCGTGCACCACCCAGCCTGGCTTCTGTTCTCTCTTGAACGCCCTTCAACACTCTGCTGCTTTTGTCAAGGTCATCAGTGACCTTCACATTGCTAAGCCTAATCATCAAATTTCTGTTGGTTGTAACTTCATTGAGCTAAAATTCACATGACATACAATCCACCATACAGGCCTAGTGTGGTGGCGCATACCTATAATTTCAGCGAACCTGGAGGCTGAGGGAGGATTTCGAGTTCAAAGCCACCATCAGCAACTTAGTGAGGTTCTAAAGCAACTCAATGAGACCCTGTATCTAAATAAAAGAGGGCTGGGATGTGGCTCAGTGTTTAAGCACCACTGGGTTCAATCCCTGGTATCAAAAGAAGAAGGTGGAGGAGGAGGAGGAGACAATCACAGTAAGTGTGTAATCCAGTGTTTTTTAGTATACTCATGGAGTTGTGCAGCCAGCACCATGATCAGTTTTAGAACGTTTTCATCACACTGAAAAGTGCTGCACACCCTTTAGCAGTCTCTCCTCATTTCCCCAGTGTCCTCAGCTCCCAACCCCACGCCACCACTAATCTATCTTCTGTCCCTGTCGATTTGCCTATTCTGGACATTTCATATACATGGAGTCAAATAATATGTAGTCTTTCATGACTAGTTTCTTTTATATTAGTTTTAATGTTTTCAAGGTTCATTTGTGTTGTGGGCTGTATCAGCACTTGTTTCTTTCTTTCTTTCTTTTTTTTTTTTTAATTCTCCCTAGTGGTAGGGATTGGACCCAGGGCTAAGAGCTATACCCAAAGTCCCATTTTTTGTTTATTGCCACCTATATTCTGTGAATATATGAGACACCACATTTTATTTATTCATTCATTAGCTGGTGGATATTTGAATTGTTTCCACTTCTTGGTTACTTTTTAAGAATGTGCCACTAACATTCAAATATAAGTTTTGTGTTTATATGTGTTTTCATTTCTTTTGGCTATATGCTCAGGGCTAGAATTGCTGGTCCTAAGATCATTTTTTGTTTTGCGATTTGAGGAATTGCCAGAGTGTTTTCCAAAGCAGCTCTACTGTTTATATTCTCATCAGGAATATGAAGCATTCATATTCCTCTCGTTCTCACCAGCACTTGTTATCTGTCTTTCTTTTTTTATGGTGTTGGGGATAAATCCAAGGCCTCAGACCTACAAGACACACATTTTATTAATGAGCTATACCTCCAGACTGCTCCCACTTTTTTTTTTTTTTTTTTTTTTTTTTGAGATGGAGTCTTTCTATGTTGCCTAGGCCAATCTTGAACTCAAGATCCTCTCGCCTCAACCTCCCAAGTAGCTGGGATTACAGCTGCATTACCATGCTAAGTTTCTGTCCATTTTTATTGGAGCCATGCTAGTGGTAAGAAATGGTATCTTATTTTTATTCTCCATTTATTTTTTCCCCTTCCTTCCTTTTCTTTCTTTCTTTCCTTTCCCTTTTCCTTTCTGCTCCCTTCCTTCCTTCCTTCCTTTCTTTTTTGCAGTGCTAGGGATTGAACGCAGGGCCTCATGCATGTTGGGGAAATCCTGTACCATTGAGCTGCGCCCCTAGCTCATTACTCAGGTGGCAGGAGGGATCATTCCCTCTTGAAATACTTTCTTCACTTGGTTTCTAAGACATCTCATGGGCTGGGGATACAGCTCAGTTAGTAGAGTGCTTGCCTCATAAGCACAAAGCCCTGGGTTCAAATCCCTAGCAACAAAAAAAAAAAGAAAAGAAAAAAAAAAAAAACATCTCCTGGTCCTGGTCGCCTCCTTTGTGGCTCCTCCTTATCGGTCAACCTCTCAACAGTGAAACACCCCAGCCCACACTCCCTTGTCTGTTCAGCCACTTCCTTGGCAACCCTGTCTGGTCTCGGTGGGCTCTCAATGCCATCTTGGCACCAGCCAGACCCAAATTTACATATTTCAGTCCAGAACTCTCTCCTGGACTACAAGCTCATTTATTTAATTTTATTCTACATCTCTCCTTGTCTGCTTATCATCTTCTCAAATTTTGCATATTCAGAGCTGAATTCTTGAACTGAATTCCTCCTCCCCTAGCAAGTAAAAGGCAACTTCCAGCTTAGGGGCTGAAAACTAGAAGCTGCTCTTCAATCCTTTTTCTCTTTCTTTTTTTTTCTGTGCTGGGGGTGGAACCCAGGGCAGGCTCTACCACCTGAGTCCTACTCCTCTTTCTCTTGCACCCTGCATTCTAGTTGGTCAGCAAGTCCTGATGACTTTTCCTTCAGAACAGACAGCATCGGACCACATCTCACCCACATCCACCCCCGCCCCCCGCCCCCAGGTTCCCAGTCTACTGCCATCTCCGGGGTTCAGGCTGCTGCCTCTCCAGAAGGGCAGGGATTTTATCTATTTTGTTTTCTGTGTAATCCAGCACCTGGGAAGATGTTGATGTTCAATAATTATGGAAAGAGCTTGAGGAAGAGAGATAAGAGCCCTCTTAAATAACCAGATCTTAGTGGGGCATGGTAGAGCATGCTTGTAATCCCAGGGACTCAGAGGCAGATGCAGGAGGATCGGATGTTCAAAGCCAATCTCAGCAATTTAGTGAGGCACTAAGCAATTTAATGAGACCCTGTCTCTAAATAAAATATTAAAAAGGGTTGGTGATGTGGATCAGTGGTTGAAGGTCCCTGGGTTCAATTCCTGGTACCAAAAAACAAAAAACAAAAAAAAAAAAACTTAACAAACAAAAAACCCAGATCTTGAAGGGGATGGTGGAGTGTGGCCTTAGCCAGGACCTGCGTGGTAGACCAAGGTCATTGAAAGTTCCTTCCTATTTTCCCAGCCAAGGAATCCTGGTGTAGTGGAATCCCAATTCTCATCCCATCATGGCCTCTGAGGTCACTGTGACCTGGGTACAAATTACTACCCCTTCTCTGAGGCTCAGTTTCCTCATCCGCTCATTGGGGCATTCTGACCTCCCTCCCTGGCTGGTATGAGACCCAGGGTGTGAGCAGTGTTCAGCATGTAGCCAACTCGCAAGGATTTTCCTCCCCAGAAACAATGCTAATTTGGAGCAAATTTTGAACTGGAGTGCAGGTTTTTATTGTCATTGGTGGTGGTGGTAGGTAGGTAGAGAAGGAAGAGGGAAGAGAAATGGACAAAGAGTGGGAAACAGGCCCTGAGAGAAGGCTGCGATCCGAAGGACAGGGAGGGGCCCGAGCTGCCCACTGGATGTGAACTGGGCAGGATTTCCGCCTCCCTTGGATTCAGATCTCCCTTTCCTCTGGGCAGTGCAGCTCATAAGGCCCCTCCACCATGGGCTCTATTCAGCCCATCCTAAGTGATGGGGAGGCACATTCAGATGACAGGTGAGTAAGTCCATTTCATGGGTGAGGAAACTGAGGCTCAGGAAAGCACAGTTTGCGTTTGGCTCATCTTGCTTGCTCCTCCTGACGTTCAAGGGTTGCCTTGCTCTCGTTTCTACCTTCTCAGGGCACAAACAGGAGTGGGTCTCCAGTCCTTAGCCCATTCCACGCCCCATTTTGTAACAAATACATTGTGACGCCTCTTTCCTCTTTCATTGTGATAGCTTTCAATTCTTAACTAAGACTCCTAATTTTGGGGGATGGGGAAGTCAATACACTAACCAAAATGTAAAGAAAAGGAAAGTAACCTGTACTGTCTCTCTTTTTAACCTCCGGCAGACTGCTGCAGCTCAGCGCTTGTCAGATTCATGCCTATGAGTCACCTGGGCATCTAGTTAAAATGCAGATTCTGAGCCAGCAAGGCTGGGGAAGGAGCTGAGAGTCTGCGTTTCCAACCAGCTCCCTGGTGTCACCCAGCTGCTGCTCCACTGGCTGGAGGGAAAGCGCCCCGTCTGCGGAGGGGGCGGCCTCGGAGGCCAGGGTGCCCAGTTCCCGGCGGGATCAACCGCCCAGAGCCTCCCCGTCCCGGGCCGAAGTGAAGAGGAACCCCGACCCGGGCCCGCCCTGCCGCCCTGCCGCCCAGCCTCATTCCTGGCATGAGCGAGCGCCGCTGCCGAGACAGCAGTTCCCACGGGAGGAGCCCGCCGGGGGAACCGGCCTCGGGGCAGGGAGGGGAGGGAGGGGACGGAGGGGAGGGAGGGAAGCCCGGCCCCGCCCCGCCCCGAGAATTGAAGCCCGAGGGGGCGGGGCCTCCGCTGCCCCTGTCCTGTCAGCCCCACCCTCTTCCCTGTCCCTGCTTGGGTCTGGAAAGCCCTGGTGCGTGGACTCTCTTGCCTCTCCCTCCTTTCCTCCCTCATTCCCTCTGCCAGAGTCTGGGCTGGGCACCGGCGGTGGGCAGCCCAAGGGGACCCAGCCGTTCCTGCCACGAGGCCAGAGGCTCTTGGAGGGAGGGCTACTGCTGGTTCTGGCAGGAGCCAGGGTTCTAGGGACGATCCGGGGTAGTCTCCCACCATTGAAAGCCAGGCCAGACTGACCCTCTGAACAAGGTATCGGAGTTTGGAGGATGTCCCAGGACTGGAACCTCTTGTGCCTTGCACGTTTCAAGAGAAGCGTCCGGGTGTCCTGGGCCTGCATTATTCAGGAAGTACAACCCTGCCAAGGCTTGCAAGCGGGGCTCTAAATTTCCATCAGGATCTTTAACTCTGGATACCAGAGCTGGAAAGCTAAAGCTCTCATTATACTGTGAGGAAACTGAGGTCCAGAGAGGGGAAGGGTCTTGTGGCTCACAAGGCAGATGCGGTTCTGGTCCTGCTCCTTAGGTTCTTAGATGAAGTCTCTGGGACTATCATAGCTCCCTCTGCTGCCTGGGACCTGGGGTCAGTGTTTGACCAGAGCCTATTCCACGTCCCCACCATGTGATGGGTTAGGGGGGATTGAACCCAGGGATCCTTTGCCACTGAGCTACATCCCCAGCCCTTTTTTAATTTTTGGAGACGGGGTCTCACTAAGTTGCTTACAGCCTTTCTAAATTGCTAAGGCTGGCCTGGAACTTGTGATCCTCCTGCCTCAGCCTCCCTAGTTGCTGGAATTACAGGTGCCATGTGCCACCCTGCCTGGCTATTGGGGCAAGTGTTTTGGTACAATGGGGCGAGAGGGGTTTAGGGCAAGAGTGAATCGAATCAAAGAGGGAGCCTAGTAGGAAAAGGAAGGAGATTTAATGCCTTAGAAAATATACTTTACCTTTAGGTTTCATTTCCTAACACAAAGATGTGCCACTAAGGCAAGAGAGAGAGAGGGTGGGGGTTTAATTTGGTTTTATTTTTCACCGTTTCTCTTCCTAGGCAGAAGTCTCAAGCTCTGACTACAGAGTGGAGCGACTCCACCGGTCATGCTGGGGGCCTGTTAGAATGACTTCGTCCCTATTCTAAGATTGACTTTGGCCTGTGTCAGTCACCAATGGAGGTAGAAGTGTATTCGGCCCCATCAAGGCCCAACCCAAAGAGATGAAGCTCTGTCTGGACCTGGTGGGGAGCTTTGTCATCAGACTCAGGTTCAGTTTCTGGCCAAGGTCAGGGCTCATCCTAGGATCAGGAACAGGGAGAAGCAGACTTGGTCCCTGCCAGGATAGACCCAGCCCAGGATTCCCACTCCAGGAGCCGGTGGGGGCCCACAGCCTTAGGCTCCAGGGCTGGAGCAGAGGCCCGGGTTGAAGTGATATCCCAGGGCCTGTGGCTCAACGGTTGCCACTCAGGTCCCTCATGTGGCTCACCCCCTTTCACTTGTCCTCTCAAGTGGCACGTGGTGCCACAGCCAGCTCTGCCGAGGGGCAGCCGAGCTCAGGTTGGAGGTCAGGTTCTCGCATAGTCCTCCGGGCTCTGTGTAGAGGCGTGCATGCCAGGAAGCAGGCTTGCCCCACAAAAGCAACCGTGAGCCCCGGAACCCCCACCATGGCCAACTTCCAATGCTATGTCCCGATGTGCCCTGGCTCTGCCCGAGCACAGTCCCCTTGCCTTCCACAGGGCCCAGTAGGGACTGGGGTCCAGTTGGCCCACGAGGTTAGGGTTCCCCCAAGGGTTCTTTGCCCTGTCCTTGTGCCTGTTGGTGTGAAGGTGACTATGATTGTGGCTTTGGTGACATTGTGATTGTGATGGCTGAGTCTTCTGTCACTGGTCTCCTCTCAGTGATGGGGGTGGGGACAGTCAAGGAAGTGTTTCTGTCCCTCAGAAACAAACAAACGAGAGCATGAAGACCCTGGGCAGCTGAAATAGCCTAAGTGCCTCACCTACTGCCACTCTGCCCTCCTGCTCTGTGCAGCGAGGACCTGGTCTCGTGCCACATTCAGGGCCTAGCTGGGGACAAGGCCTCGCCTTGCTGTCCTGAGTCCAGGTGCTTCCCTGCACCATGCCCATCTCTCCCCCCAAGTCATTCCTGAGGACAAGTCCTTGATCTTATCAAGGGACAGTCCTTAGTGGCTTCCTGGTGGTGGGAATAAAATGCCAGTTCTTTTTTTTTTTTTCCCAGTTGTAGATGGACACCATAACTTTTTCTTTTCTTTTTCTTTTCTTTTGCGGTGCTGGGGATTGAACCCAGGGCCTTGTGCACGCGAGGCAGGCACTCTACCAACTGAGCTACATCCCCAGCCCCCTACCTGTATTTATTTATTTATTTTTATGTGGTGCTGAAGCTCAAACCCAGGGCCTCATACATGTGAGGCAAGCCCTCTCCCACTGAGCCCCGGTCCAG
Source organism: Sciurus vulgaris (assembly GCF_902686455.1). NCBI lineage: Eukaryota > Metazoa > Chordata > Mammalia > Rodentia > Sciuridae > Sciurus > Sciurus vulgaris. The sequence continues at coordinate 19,260,085 of NC_136461.1, forward strand.
CCCTAAAAGGCCAGTTCTTTCAGTTCTTTTCCCGGCTGACTTTCCCCTCATCTCCTCCTCCTGCCCCTGGCTCCCCTGACAGGAAGGACACACCTGTCCCCAGCTCTCCAGCTATCTGGTCGCTCCTTCTCCCAGCCTCAGCTCAACAAGGCCTTCCCTGACCCCCCTTCTAGTAGGGGCTCCCACAGTCACTCTCTGCCACATTACCCCTGTTTCTGCCCACCCACGCCAGTCCTATCCACCATCGCCTTGTTTATATGTGTTACTAGTTTTGGGTCCAGGATCTTGAACTCCTGAGCTCAAGCAATCCTCTCTTCTCAGCCTCCCAAGTGCTGGGACTACAGGTGCTTGCCACCGTGCCTGGCCACTTCCCTGTATCACTTGCATCCCTGTCTTCCCCACCAGATTGCAAACTCATTCTCTGCTGTGCCTGGTGCCCAACAAATGGCAGTAGAATAAATGAAAAAATGTCTATGCTATTTCCTCTTTGCCCTGCCCGGGCCATTGATAGCATCTTGTTAGAATATCAGGCCTGCGGTGCATGGTGGCGCATGCCTGTAATCTCAGTGACTCAGGAGGCTGAGGCAGGAGGATCGCAAGTTCAAGGCCAGCCTCAGCAACTTAGTGAAGCCCTGTCTCAAAATAAAAAACAAAAAGGGCTGGATATGTGGCTCAATGTTTAAGGCCCTCTGGGTTCAATCTCCAGGAACCCGCCCACTCAAAAACAAAGAATGTCAAGCCTGCTTTCTGTTCTCCACTGGGGTAGAGGGGGAGGGGACCGAGCATCTTCATTCTGGGGACCAGGAAGCTGGGTTTAAGAAGTTGCCGGCTCTGCTGTCACCACTGCAGCTGCTGCTGGGCAATCAGGAAGCTGGAGATCTAAATGCTGATGACCTGACACCAGGTGACTGCTGCAGAAAACCCGCATGTCATTGTGACCTTGCTAGCTGGCAAAATGGCCAAAAGGGGGCAAGAAATAATACAAGATGAAATAGCAAAGTCACAGCAACAAGCAGCACCTCCACAGCGCTGGCCGTCTTGTCCCTCTTTCTGAAGAGCAGGATGGAGGGCGCCTCTCTCCAGCATCCGCGTCCCACTCCAGTGAGTCTAATTGGATTCCAGAGGCGCGCACTGCAGAGCTGATGTCCTTGTTCCCTGGCCAACCACCCCAGCAGGTTGAGCACACCAAGCCACAGTCCCTGCCCGGTGACATCACTACCACTGTCTCCTCTCCATCGAGACTACCATCTGCCACCATTACAAGCCATCCCCGGAACCACCACCGAGTCATTCCCAGCCTTGCCGCCTCCTCTCCCAGCATCAGGATCTGACAGAGCTGTCTCCTTTTCCATCGCTGACAGCGTCATCATTAGAGTCACTGCCACCACCGTCATGATCACCCCCATTAGGTTCCTCCCCAGAGGCAGGAAGTGTCCAGATGGCAGTGAGGTCACTCCTCGCCTCGGTGTTCCCAGGGTAATTGCTTAATGTCGTGGCCATGGCCGGAGCTTGCAAGGGACTCTGCACTGCTAGGAAGTCTTCCCAGGCTCGGAAGCCGAGGAGGGCTCTGGCTGCGAGTGCGGCTGCGAGGGTCCCGGAGAGCCTCTGGGACGCCATTTGTCCATCCCTCTGCCTCACCGATGCTGCGCCTTTGTGGTGGAGGAAAGCTGGTGGGATAGTCGGGATCAGCAGGCGACATGACCTTGCTGGGCCCCAGTTTCTTCATCTGTAAAAAGGGAAAGGGAGGAGTTACCTGACAGCATGGGGACCTGGGGGGAAGTCAAGGACCTGCCACAGGTCAGCAAACACATGGAAAAACGCTCAACCCCTCTAGCAACTAGAGAAATGCAGATTAAAACCACACTGAGATTCCACCGCATTCCAGTCAGAATGGCCATGATCAAGAACACAAGCAACAATGTGTGGGCGAAGACGCGGGAAAAGGCGCACTCACACGTTGCTGGTGGGACTGCAAATTGGTGCAGCCACTCTGGAAAGCAGTATGGAGATTCCTCAGAGAACTTGGAATGGAACCACCATTTGACCCCGTTATCCCACTCCTCGGTTTATACCTGAAGGACTTAAAATCAGCATATTACAGTGACGCAGCCACATCAATGTTTACAGCAGCTTCATTCACAATATCTAAGCTATGGAACCAACCTAGGTGCTCTTCAACAGATGAATGGATAAAGAAAATGTGGTACATATATACAAAATGGAATAGTACTCAGTCTTAAAGAAGGATGAAATTATGGCATTTGCAGGTAAATGGATGGAACTAGAGACTATCATGCTAAGTGAAATAAGCCAATGCCCTAAAACCAAAGGCTGAATGTTTTTTTCTGATATACTGACTCACAATAGGTGGGGGGCAGGGAGGAATGGAGGTTCACTGGATTGGATGGGGGTGGGGGGAATCGGGGGAAGTGAAGGGTGATGGGAATGGCAAAGACAGTAGAATAAACTGGACATAACTTTCCTATGTGCATATGTAAATACACAACCAGTGAAATTCCACATTGCGTACAACCAAGAATGGGAAGTTATTCTCCATGTATGTATGACATAACAAATACACTCTACTGTCATGTATAATTAAAAAGAACAACAACAAAAAGAACCTGCCACAGTATCCAGTATCCAGGAAGCTCTCAAATAGAAGCCACTATTATCTTTTCCTTTTTTTGTCAAACAATTATATAGGGCACACATCATACCAGGCACTGTTCTGAGCACTCTACAAATTTCATTCATTTAGACCTCATAAGAGCTCTATGAGACAGGTAATACTATTGCTCCCATTTTATAGATGTGGAAACTGAGGCTCAGAGAGGTTAAGTAGTTTACACAAGGTCACACAGCTAGCTAATGATGGGGCTGGGATTTTAACACAGGGGATGCAGCTCCAGAGCCTGAGCTCTTAACCTCATGTTCTTGGGTAGCAAGTACCTCCCCCCCACTGCCCGTTTTAAAAATCTACCTTCTTTGCACTGTCAAGGTTGGTGAAGCCACCACTCTTTTTGCCCAGCAGGTGGGAAAAGGGCCTCTAGAAGTCATTGCATCTAGTCCCTTGTCTTGGGACAGAAATGCCCCCATTCACCTTGTCCAGGTTTCCCATCCCTCCCAGTCAGGAAGTCCTTCCTGTTGTCTGACTTGAATATGGGCGGAGGCAGCACTTTCCAGGGAGGAACCTCTTCGGCTGGACGTCTTGTGAGAGGGGCCTCAGGAGATGTGGTGGTAATGGCTTGAGTCTTGAGTCTGGGCTCTTGGAGAATGAAGTGGGGGCTTCTGGGCACCCGAGTGGGGGCCTAACTCCTAACAGGAAGCCCTGTTGGTCACCTCCTGGCCCCTGGTTTGCTCACCTCTGCTTGACTGCGCCAGGGACACCTGGCCCTGGGGCCTTTCCCTAGTCCAGGCACGTGAGCGCCCTCTGCACTCTTCCTGGTCCGCATCTCTGCTCCCTCCCCGCGTTCATGTCAGCGCCAAGGTTCCTGAGCCTCTTTTGGGCTCCCCTCCTCCAGTCTCCTCTTACCTCCCTTCCTCCTTCCTGGGGGTCTGGCACTAGGCCTCCTCTGGACAGCTCAGTGTCACCACACCCCTGGCGTGTCCACCCCCACCACATACATCTTCTCTTGACAGCTTAGCCTCTGTCTCAGCCAAGGGCCCAAACCACAGAGAAAACCGGGAGGTGAGGCTGAGTCCTGCGGTTTCCAGGACGTGTGACACCCCGCAGCCCCCACACGGGGAGGGAGGGAGTTTTTCATGAAGTCTAGGTTTTCTTTCTTCTTCATTTTTTTGGTATTGGGGATGGAACCCAGGGCCTCGCACAGGCCGGGTGAATGCACTACGACTGAGCTACGTCCCCAGACTTTGAAAATTTCATTTTGAGACAGGGTCTTGCTAAATTACCCAGGCCGGCCTGGAACTTGTGATCCTCCTGTCTCGGCCTCCCGCTCTGAGCAAGTCTAGGTTTTCAAAAGGTTCAAGGCCTGTCCTCTCCTCAGTTTGCATCACCTCTGAAGAGCTGTCTCAGCCCCACAGCTCCTGCGGGATGGCTGCGGCCTCTCTGCAACTTCTGCATGGCACTCATCCTGCGGGGTGGCCCCTGCACCCTGCTGAACCCCTGCGTGAGAATCTCCAGCCCCCTGAGCGCTGGCAACCAGGGCCCAGCGCCTGAGACAACCACCTTGAGCTTCACAGAGGGTCTGACTTACTGCCTCCTCCTCCCGCCTCGGCATTTCCAAGGCCACCACCAGAGGCCACCTGAGTCACCACAGCTTTCTGAGTGGTCTCTCTCCCCTTCGGGTTTCTCTGCCAACCTTTGTCACAGCAGGGCTTTTTTCCAGGCTCAGTCAGCTCTTTCACATCCTTCAGATTTCAGCTCCAGTGTCTCCTTCTCAGGGACAATGTCGTGTCCTCTCCCAGGGACAGCCTGTGACTGATCAGTGTGGAGGTTGAAAGGCCTGGCCCTGCATGCTCTGAAAGGCATCCTAGCCTCTGCGTTCTGGCCTTCACCACCCATTCAGTGAGACCTCCTGCCTGTCAATCACGACCCTTGTCCCTTTTATAACTGCTTCGTTTGCTCCTCCGATATTTATTGAGCGCCTCCTCTATCCAGCATGTTATGGGCACCAACGGAGCAGAGAAGGAGAGGGGCAAGCTTCCCTGCTCTGGACAAGGAGACCGACAACGACTCATAAATACGGAACATGATGTGAGGTGGCGCTCGGGGAGGTGGGCAAGGGACAGCAGGAAGGGAAGGTGCTGTGTGGAGAGGAAAAGGCTGGGGAGGCCCGTCTGAGCTGAGAGAGGAAACCATGGTGGCATCGCGCGTGGAACATTCCAGGCAGAGGGAATAGCAAGCGGAAAGGGCCGTGAGGCAGCAGTGTGCCTGCGAACTTGAGATACAAGGAGACGGTGGGTCTAGGGTGGAAGGAGCCAGGGGCAGGGGATGAGGTGGGGAGGTCACGGTTGCCCAGCACCAGGGCCTCTCCAGTCCCCAGGAGTTTGCATTTGATTCTGCAGGGCGGGAGGTCATGGTGAGCCAGAGGGAGGGCGGTGTGGGGTGAGGAGACACTTCCCCTGGGCTGTGTAAAGAACTGTCTGCAGTGGGGTGTCTGGGCCTCATCCTGGAAGCCATGGCTGATGGTGGGGTGGAGCCGAATCTGCTGGATGTGAAAGGTGGAAGGTGGGTGGTGCCCGTGGACGGACTGGGATGTGCAGAGGAGAGATGCTGCCGGTGCAGGCCTGAGACTGGACCCCCGTTCCTCTGCGATTCCTTGATTTCTTCCTGGTCTGCCTTAGCTCACTGGGTTTAGCCTCTTGCCTGGGACGCCATGGAGGCTTCATGGATGTTTGCTACAGGACTGAATGTAGGACGTGGCCCCGGTGGGAACTCCAACCCTGCCTGCTAGCTCCTGCCTCCTCTCTCGCCAGGTTTTTAGAGAGGATCCAGGAACAGGAGCTGGGCCAGGGCTTTGCTAGTAGCCAAACAGAGCCCACGGGCTGGTGGCCGTGGGGTGATTAGCAGGCAGTGGCTTACCAGACTCAGCTTGGAGCCAGGCCAGCCTCTCGCCCACTCTGCTGGAAGGTGGGCACACGACCAGGCCAACTTGGCATGATCTCCCCGGAGAGAAGCCTCCCCACTCACAGCCTGGCTCCCCGGAGCCCAGGGGGAGTCCAAGCTTGGAACAGCTATGCCCAAGAAGAAAGTGCTCGGGCTGGTACCCACGGGGGTGGGGGGCAGTCCCACTGCCCTTGAGACCCCCTGGGCTTAGAGGACACTAAGGAGATGTTGAGGGGACATAGCACTCAGGCAGGCTCGCTGCCTTCCCGGCCATTTTTGCAGGACTCAGTGGGGAGAGAGGCCCTTTGGCGGAGGCCTCCTTCTCCTGGCCAGCTTGGGTAGGACAGAGAGTCAGTTCCTTCATCCTGCGTCACTGTGCCTGGCCTCTTGATTCCGAGGCCTTGGGTGAGGGTTATGCCTGACTGGGCTGGGCAGGTTTGCTGAGGTTGAACTGGTGCCCCTTGCGACCCTCCCCTCGTGTCTTCCTCTCCTAGCCCTCACCCCAGCTTCTGACTACCTCTGTGTGTGTGCGTGTGTGGTCACCTACTCCGTGTCGCCAGCTCTCTGGGGGCAAGGATGGTGCCTGTCTTGTTTGCCAGGAGAAACCCGTGCCAGTTCGGAAAGCTGCAGGAATGAACAGGCTGGGGGTGAGTAAATGAAAGCCCTCGGTAAACTGCAAGGCCTGGTGACCAGGCAGGTGGGACAGTGATAATTGTAAAATAACTGCTGTCTACGCAGGCAGAGGAAGCCGCTGCGTAAGAGCCTCAGCCCCATGTGGCCCAGCAAGGTATAATCTGAGCAGCCTCCACCAGCCCCACCTACCCCACCCCTCACTGCAGGGTCATGAGACTCAGTAAGACCGAAAAATAACAATCATCATAGTAATCAGGACAGCAGTTTCATCCCTACTACCTCATTTAATGTGCACAACAAATGCACGAGGTGAAAACTACCATTGTTCCCATTCTAAGACCGATAAGTAGAGGCTCAGGGCTCAGGGAGCTTTGTTAATTTACTCAAGATAAACAAATGGTTGGGCAGAGATTTAAACTCAGATGTCTGAAGTCCCAGTTCACCAGAGTTAGCACTGACTCTCTCCTGCTTCTCTATTTTATTTATTTTTGCAGTCCTGGGGAACGAACCCAGGGCCTGGCACATGCTAGGCAAACACTACCACGGAGATACACCCCATTTCTCTCTCTTATTTAAACTACTGACTCTTCCCCATCTTCAATCTGTCTCCTCCAGATTCCGGCTCAGCAGCTTTGAGCAGGCACTTCTCAGAGCCTCGGTTTGCCTGTCTGTAAAATGGACACACTGTACCAACCTGCTCCTTTTGTAGTAAGGGCTCTGAGGACCAAAGTGCTGAGTGTGAACTGGCAAGAGCTGGGTAAGGTGAGGCCGGGCAGTGGAAGAGCTCAGTGACCTGCCCAAGGTCACCCGCCTTTGGCAAGGGAGGTCTCTGCCTTCTAGTCCTGGGCTCTGTTTGGGTGTGGTGGATGGGTAGGTGTGAGTGTGAGTGTGTGTATGTGAGTGTGTGTGAGGGAGCCCCCCTCCCCTCGGGGCCTCTTGGAAGTGAAAAGGCTCCTGCTGCTTCTGATTTAAGGTTTCCAGTATATTAAATAAAAAGTTATAAAGATTGCAGAAAACATGGTACATTTTAAATGTTTACATTTAACAAATGAATGCTTTTAACACGCAAAAAGCAGTGCAATATAATTGTGCTATTCACAAGATAATTACAGGATTTATAGAAAATATTAATTCATAGTGCACTGTAGGAGGTGTGGCTGGGTAATGAGGCACAAATTTAGAGTTGTCTGATGAGCGGTTCCGTGCTTCTCTCCCATTGTGTATCTTTGTCGCCACATGTCACATCCTCTTTTGGGCATTGAGTGGCCTATACTGCTACACTCCCTCTGGCCCCCTCCTCGCTTTACTAAACAACTCCCTGACCCACTTCCTCCGACTCAGTCCTCTCCTGGGCTTCTGCTCCTTGAATCTTGGGTGGGCAGAGTCTGGCCCCAGGGCCTTTGCACTCACCGTCCCTCAGAGGTCCTCTTGTCTTGCTCCACCACATTGTCTGGTTTCTAGTCAGAGGCCTTTTCTGAAGGAGGTCTTCCCAGACTGTCCTATAAAACATTGCAAACCATTCCCCCTAACTTCCCCTCTTTTCCATCTTTGGGAATTTTTTCAGGATTCATCCACCCGCTCCACCATATTGGTCCATGTGCTGCTGAAGCCTAGTCGGTGCCTAATAACCATTCGTTGGGAGGAAGGGGCGCGTTCCGGCGACGGGGAGCTGCCCTCCAAGGCAGCTGCGCTGCAGGTGCTCATCGGTCTTGGCTGAGCCGCCCTGAGGCAGCTGGGGAAGCTCTGCCAGCTCATGGGGGTTGGGTGAGTAGCCCCCAAGTCTCCGGGGCTGCTGTTGGGCACCGGCTGCTGAGGTCCCCACCTTTCCCTGGGGCCCACTACTGGCCCCTGGTGGCCCTGTTCCTGAAGCGCACGGGACGCGTGGGCGGGTTAGGGGGCCGCAGTTTCCTGTGGGAGGCCCGGATCAGGTGCTTTGTTTCCACCTCACCTCGCCCTCATGTCGTCCCATCTGTGCACGAGGAGCTCAAGGCCTAGTCAAGGGACGGATGTGATTCTTACGGCCCACCTGGGGAGTCCCCGTGGACGTCTCTGTTCCCCCCTAGGCTCCGGAATCCCTCAGCTCCCGGGGCAGGTCTACCCCGCAGGCACCTGCTCCTGCCATGGCCTCTCCCTGGAGTGTCTCCCCTGCCTTTCTTCAGGGGTCTCAGCTCTGCTGCGTTGTCTTCTCCAGCAAGCCTGCCCCGAAGGCCCTGGGCCAGGTCTCAGGGCTCCCCAAACCCGGGCCCTTCCCTCCTGCAAAACACTGAGGGCCGCGGAGGTGTGTGGGGGCAGGAACCACATCTGCCCTGCACCAATCTGTCCCCTTCATTAGACTGAGCTTCTTGCATCTTGTTGTTTGTTTGTCTCTGCTTTGCAGTGCTGAGGACGGAACCAACCGCACATTAGGCAAGTATTCTACCACTGCGTTATACCCGCGACCCTTTTCTCATTTTAAAAATTAATGAATTAATTTTGAGGTGCTGAGATTGAACCCAGGTCTTGCACATGCTAGGCAAGTCGAACATTGAGCCACACCCCCAGTTCCGCTTTACTTAAATTTTATTTTCAAGGCAGGGTCTTGCTAAATTACCAAGGCTGACCTCAAGTCTGTGATCCTCTACCTCAGCCTCCCCAGTAGCTGGAATGACAGGCTTGTGCCAGCACCCCCACATGCCTCATATCTTGTATTCATTCACTGATTTATTAGTTCATTCGCATGTGTTTGTTGAACACCTATTATGTCTCCTGAAATGCATTTTGAACTCTTGGGTCAGAGCAGTGAAGAACACAGGCAAGGTGGGAGATAGACACTGAACAAGTTAACAAGGCCATGTAAACATGGGCGCCCCTTCCTCCCAACGAATGGTTATTAGGCACCGACTAGGCTCCTGCAGCACATGGACCAATATGGTGGAGCGGGTGGATGAATCCTGAAAAAATTCCCAAAGATGGAAAAGAGGGGAAGTTAGGGGGAATGGTTTGCAATGTTTTATAGGACAGTTTACATGTAGCAAGTGCTGTGGAGGGGACTGAGATGGGATTACAGGGTCAGGGAATCACAAGGTCAGAACCAAAAACATTTGAATTTGAGCTGAATGGCCGCAAGCTCAGCTGGCTGTTAAGGGGCATGACCAACTGCCTCACGTCCCTCTTCTGTGCAGGGAAGTTATTCTGGCTCACTTCCCAGTTGTGAGGACTTGGGAAATCTCTTTCATCTCCCTGTGTCTTCTTTTCTGCATCTGTAAATGGTATTAAGTATTACTGGTTATTTATTTATTTATGGTGCTGGGGATTAAACCCAGGGGTGCTGAGCTATATCTCCAGTCCTTTTTATTTTTTTTATTTTGAGACAGGACCTCACTAAATTGCTTAGGGCCTCACCAACTTGCTGAGGCCAGCCTCAAATTTGTGATCCTCCTGCCTCAGCCTTCCGAGTTGCTGGGATTTCGGACATGCACCACCACACCTGGCGAGTATTACCAGACCTTTAAGGCTGTTCCAAGAAATAAATGTACTAAAGCACATGCAGTCAGTGCTCAATAAATGGAAAGGAGGTCTGAGGGTGTAGCTCAGTAGCAGACCGCTTACCTAGCATGCATGAGGACCTGAGTTCAATCTCCAGCACCGAAAAAATATGAAAGGAAAGGAGAAGGTGGGGAAGAGACGGAGGAAAGACAGGACCACTGGAGAAGTGCTGGCCTGGCTCCCCTTGCTCTTGAACCTCTGGTCCCAGCTCAGCCTAGTGCGGGAGAAGTTCCAGAAATGGCCACAAGATGACGCCTGAATCCCAGTAATGTGGGACTCAGCCAGCGATGCTTAGAGGCCTGAGGAGCAGGGGCCAGGGCGGCAGGCGGCTCCTGGGCTAGGGAGCTTGGGCCAGGCGGGACGTGGATGTGCTTGAAGTCCAGGTACTTCGGGCCTCCCTCCCTCCCTTCAGTCGGTCTCCTCGGGTTTCCCTGTCCAAGTTCAGGCACCCAGCTCCCCACACCTCCCCCAGCCTTGGAACCCAAGCTGAGCAGACCCCATTCCTTGTGCGGCAGGCCCTTTCTCCTCCCCTTCTGGGTCAGGAGCCAGGCAGGGTCCGTAACCGAACACTTCCCACGGGCCTCCCGGGGGGACCGGAAACGACCCTGGTCCTGTTCTCAGATTCCTGAGGGTGGGGTGAGGAGTGGGGATAGAAACTAAAAGAGAGGACGGGGAACAGCAGGAGCTACTTGAAACCTCCTTCCCATCTGGGTTTTGGAACCGATCTCTTCACAGAGGCAGAGATCAGGCTCAGAAGCGTCACACTGTGTGCACGAACTGCCCCCGCCCCCATCCACGTGGCTCTACGGTCCTTAGTGAGGTGTGGTCTAAATTCAGCATATTCGGAAATTCATTCCCCAGCATCTATGGAGCTCTGAAGTTCCTGAGAGGACCAGGCTTGACCCTTGCCCTCAGGAGCAGGTAGTCAGGAGGACAGGGCTGGGTCTGGTCACTGGGGACCCTGAGGATGCATTTGCTGATCTTACCTGAACAGGTTTAGGGCAGGAAGTTGTGAGAGACTCCGTGGATTCCCTGGGGACCACAGAATTGCTCAAGTATAATTTTCTTTTTTTTCTTTTTTTTCTTTTTGGTACTAGGGATTGAACCCAGGGGTGCTTAACCACCGAGTCACATCTCCAGCTCTTTTTGGTATTTTATTTAGAGACAGGGTCTCACTGCGTTGTTAGCACCTTGCCATTGCTGGGGTTGGCTTTGCACCCAGGATCCTCCTGCCTCAGCCTCCTGAGCCGCTGGGATTACAGGCCTGCAGGAGAAGCCACCACCCCCAGCCTCAAGTATAATTTTCAAAAAGGTAAAATCATGACCCTCAGACAGAAACAAATTAACAAAAAATATGTCAAAGATTTTCTTGAACTCACTGATTAACAGGAACCAGCAAGATTTTAAACAATTTATTTGCATTCTCTACTGAACAACATTCCTTTGCGTGGTTATGTAAAGGAATCGTTTGCATTATGATCTGTTTTCTCCTCGTTGCCTCTATCCATACAGAGTTATGAAGTCAGTGAAAGATGACAAAGAACACGTGCCCCTAAAGAATCAGCTTATCATCGAAGGTCACCTAGCAGATGCCCAGCCCTCCCCTGAAGGACAGACTCCCAGGAATCTCTGGTTCTTTCCAAGGCTTCCGTAAGTTTTCTTGACTGATCCTCAGAAGGACTGGGATGCACCTGAGGAGAAAGTTCATCTGAAGGCAGCCCAGTCCCCCTTCTCCCATTATTCCCTTCCTCATCTAAGTGACAGATTCCCAACTGTGGCAGGAGCTGGCTGGAATCGGTGCTGCCAGCAGGTGGCTCTGTGGCAAAAGCTCAGCCACACCAGACAGAATTCCAGGGCTAAGAGCTGCAAGGCAGGGCCCAATTTTTGACCCTTGCTGACCTTCGAGAGTCAGGTTTTATGATGGCGGGATTTCAACTTAGCTCATATACGGCTGTGCAGGCAGGCAGTCACTGATTCAGTCACTTTGATAGATGTGTGTCCAGGCCCAAAATCCCACTCCAAGCTCTCCAGAAAGGGATTGCCATGAGTCCAAAAAGGTCCTTGCCGTGGCTTGCTTGGCCTTGCGGCTCCCTCTCCCTTTCAGCTCAGAGGCTGAACTCTGCCCCCTCCTGGTCTTGCCCCTGCCCATCCCTGCCTGCTCCCACGTGTCCACAGCTCATCTTTATTTTTTTGGTACTGGAGATTGAACCCAGGGGCACTTAACTACTGATCTGCACCCCCAGCCGTTTTAATATTTTATTTAGAGACAGGGTCTCTCTAAGTTGCTTAGGTACTTGCTAAGTTGCCGAGGCTGGTTTTGAACTTGTGATCCTCTTGCCTCAGCCTCCCGAGCCACTGGGATTACAGGCCTGGCTGAAACTCACCTCATCCGAGGTTGAATAAAGGGCTTTACTTTGTGTGTGTGTGTGTGTGTGTATGTGTGTGTGTGTATTTCTGGGGTCGAACCCAGGGATGCTCTACCACTGAACTACATCCCCAGTTCTTTTTTTTTTTTTTTTTTTTTGGTTGTTGATGGACCTTTATTTTTATTTATTTATATGGGGTGCCGAGAATCGAACCCAGTGCCTCACACATGCTAGGCGAGCGCTCTACCACTGAGCCACGACCCCAGCCCCACATCCCCAGTTCTTTTTAAATTTTGAGACAGGGTCTTGCTAAGTTGTCCAGGCTGGCCTTGAACTTGCCATCCTCCCCTCTCCACCTCCTGAGTCGCTGGGATTACAGGCGTGCACCACATCACCTGCCTAAAGGGCTTTACTTCCATAATCTCCTCTCGAGCTCTAAAGATTCCTGCAGGTGTGAAGCAGGCTCCCCCGCTCCTCCTCTGAGGGTGTCCTGACTGTGCAGAAGGCCACCGCTCCACCTCCCTTCTGCACAGACATTGCTGAGACCAGAGACTGGCTGGAATGCCACGCCCAGGCCTCACCACCCGCCTGGTCCTTCTCTGTGCTCACACTCAGGCGTCCTGCAGCCTTCCTGGCCCTTCCCAGGGCTCTGACAAGGGTAAAGTGAGGGTAATGAAGAACTCAGTCGTACTGCAGCTCCACCGGTAGGGGGCGCTAGAGTGGGCACACCTCCCTCCTCAGCTGGCCCAGGGGCCGGAGGTGGCAGGTGGGGTAGGGACCTCCACCATGATGTGAGGATGGTGCTGGGGCATCCAAAGAGTAGAGGGCAGGCAGTGGCCTGGGGTCCCCAGAGGATACATCTGTTCCACTGGGAGTGGGAAGGATTTCCCTGGCTCCTTCACCCTTCCGGATGCGTTGGACTGTGAGGCATGGGGGGGAGGAAAACCTTCCCCCCATCATGGGAGGCGGGAGTGTGAGGACAAGGGTCTCTGACCCTCACCCCATGACCAGCAGCATTCACCACAGTGCTATCGTCAAGATGCAAAAGGAGAATGGCTGAGAGAAGAGTAGAGCCGTCGGGTGGGGGAAAGGCCCTTGGTCTCTGAGCACCTTGGACCTGCGGGCAGGGAGGTTCAGCGTTCCTGGAGCAATGAGGTGAAGAGCGTGTGGAAAATTGGGAGGCAGGCGAAGAACTCATGAAACCACAGAGCCCACCTTTCCCCCAGGGAAATGGCAGTCCATCCAGGAGCCTCCTTTCTTCCCAAGGAAGCACACGGCCCACTCATGCATCACTCCTGAAGGACAGCTTGAGCTGGTGCGGTGCAGGAGGATCACAAGTTTGAGGACACACAAGTTTGAGGACAGTCTGGGTAACTTAGTGAGACTTTGTCTCAAAACTAAACAAAACAAGAAAACTTTAAAGGGACTGAGGATGTAGCTCATGAGTTGAAAGAGAGCTTGTACCATGGCCTGGCTTTTTTCTAACAAATAGGACATCCCTGAGTCATTCCTTCAGGACAAGTCCTCTGGGTGTTTTGCAAAGACAATATTCTATTTCCTAAATATGTGCGCTAAGAAATTGCTGGAACTTCTGGTTTTGAGGAAGACTGGATCCCTCAGTGGTCTAGAGGAGATTTTCTAGTTTTGCCCTTTTCCAGGAAAAACCAACCAAGATGGCTTCTTTGAATTGTCCTTGGGCCTACTCAGGAGAAGAAAAGGTGGACTTCTCACCATCGGTAGGATGGGCATTCAGGAATCCTAGTATTTTGAATACCAGAAAGATGCTGAACTTATTTTAGCTCTCAAAATGATGAAGTAGGACACACCGAGCAAGGACGTGGAAGTCAGCAACTTTTTCCAGTGGTTTGGGTTCCTTCCCTCAGATTCCAAAATGGCTCCCCTCCTCTTCTCCCCAATGTTGCAATGGCTGAAGTCCATTGAGGCAAGTCTGGACCACACAGCCTGATCCCACCATGCTCTCTGTGACTACTCTCTGGAGATGGCACAAGTTCAGCATGTCATCCTCAGATGTATTGTTCTCTGTTGCTAGGGCACCACCTACCTCAAACTGTGCAGCCTAAAACAATATACATTATTCTCCCACCCAGCTTTGGTGGAGCAGGAATCCAGGAGCAGCTTAGCTGGGCGGTTCAGGTTCTCTTGTGAAGTCATGGTTATCAGTGGGATAACTCTCATCTGAAGGCTTCGCTGGGGCTGATCCAAGGCGGCTCACTCCCATGGTGTGCTGGTGCTGGTCTATGGCAGGTGACCTCAGTTCCTCACCTTGTGTGCTTCCCCTCAGGCTTGTATATGCTCACAGCAAGGTGGCTGGTTCCTCCTAAAGGTGATGCGACACAGGTTGAAACAGCAATATCTTTCATGACCTAGCCTTGAAATTCCTGTGCCTTCATTCCTGCTGCACCCTATTGGCCACCGAGGTCAGCCCCATTAATATTACCCATTAATATTATTTTTTGTGGTACTGTGCCTTGCACATGCCAGGCAAAGGCTCTACCACTAAGCCACATCCCAGTCCAGGTCCACACTATCTAATGTGCAGAAGACCACACAGGGGCATGACCTTTAGGAGGTAGGATGGCTGGAGCCATCTTGGAACCTGGCTACCACACTAGCTTTTAGGTACATCTCCAGAAAATATGAACTTCATACCCTGCAGTTTCCCTGCTTCCTGGAACTATTCAAGTGATCTTAAGCATCTATTCTATGCCATCATGGACTCTTCTGAAGAGAGATGAGGACCCCAGTGTAGAACCCACCAGTCTTCCATGGCTCACTTCCTTCTTTGCCCCTTGCTGATCTGTACTTCCCGTGTCTCAGCAAAGTTCCAACTGCAGCATAAAGGTGTCTTCCCAGGTGCCACAGCTGTTCCAAAAACAGCCTTTGTTGGCATCTCATGGTTTCCTCAAGACATTGACTAAATGGGCCCATGGTTCAGGGACAGCCCAGTGTGAGACACCAGGGACAAACTTAGACTCACTAACTCTGTTCTCATCTCACTCTGCAAGCTTGCTGCAGTGAAGGTTCTTTTGGAAGCATGACAGAAGCTAACTCAGCTAAAAATGGACTTAGTGGAAGAATGCCAGAGGGTGTCACAGGGAAGTTGAAGAGTCAACATCCAGGAAGGGCAGGGACCAGAGCAGTGCTGTCGACCTGATAGCTGAGGTTCACCGGCTCTCCCTGGGGAACACAGCTGGATGTGGCATCAAAGACCCCTGTCTGTACTCCAAGTTCCTGGCAGAATGCAATTGGCCCTGCTGAGGTCAGTGCCCAAGACTGGTCCAATCAGCAATGGCCCAGGAAGGAGCGGAACTCCAGCTATGGTGGTATCTGGGGTGGGGGAAGGTGCTAGGGCAGGAAATATTGCTGAGGTTCAGGGAAGAGGTTTGTTCTGTGCACCAAGGAGTATCAGAGATCAAGGTGCTTCGAGAACACATTCTCGCTTAACACAGTGACGCATGCCTGTAATCCCAGCGATTTGGGAGGCTGAGGCAGGAGCATCGCAAGTTCAAGGACAGCCTTGGCAATTTAGCAAAACCCTGTCTTGAAATAAAAGATAAAAAGAGTTGGGGGTGTAGCTCAGTGGTAAAGTTCAATCCACTCAAAACACTTATCCCTATCTCTTTCTAGAATCTTCCTGGGACTCTGAGAGTCATTCAACCCAAGAATCTTTCCTCTCTATTCTTTCTTTGTGGACATCCCTCCCAGACTGTGACCCTCATTTAGGGATTTCAAAGTCAAAATGTAATTCTAGCCAGGCGAGGTGGCACGTGCCTGTAATCCCAGCAGTTTAAGAGGCTGAGGTAGGAGGATTGCAAGTTCAGGGCCAGCCTCAGCAATTTAACAAGGCCCTAAGCAACTCAGTGAGACCCTGTCTCTAAATAAAATATTTTTTTAAAAGACTGGGGATGTGGTTCAGTGGTTAAGTGCCCTTGGGTTCAATCTCAGTACCACAATAAATAAATAAATAAAATGTAATTCAAAAAACACCTGCTTCAGAATCACCTGGGAGGTTCAAAACAGGGTCTCGGGATCAGGCCTAGACCTGTACTTAAGCCTGCTCATGGGTGAGCCTAGCGTACAGCAAAGGCGGAGGCGCACAACCTGGAAGTGTTTCGCAGGAGGCCTCATCTTAGTCCCCCAGAGCTCCACAAGGCACCAGAGCTCTCTGGGAGGCCATGTCCTGCCCCCTTCCCCCTTCACCATCCCCTGACCCTCTCCCTAGCCTATCCCAGCACTCTCCATTGACCCCATGTCCCTCTCCTCACAGGAGCCTGGCCCCGACACATCTCTTGTTCTAACTGCTCCTGATACATCTCTTCTTGTTTCCCTACCTTCATTTTCTTTCTGTTTTGATTCTCTCCAACACTTATTTTTAATTTCATCATTGAAAACTCTTGTATTTACGTAAACAACCCCAAACTTCTTTTTGTAGCTAGGTGATGAATAACCAAATAAGGGAATGAATTTCAACTGCTCCTAATCCGAGGGGTTATTAGTCCCCGTGCAGATGGGCCTAATGAGCATTGCACTGGGATTTCTAATTATCCTTAATGAGCTTCCAAAATTCATGGTGTGTAATAGGGTGAGGTTGATTGTTACTCAAATGGCCCCATGAATCAAGCCCCCTGGTATCCAGCCCTTCTGTAGGCCCCTCCCACGTTGACTCTGGGCTTGGCCATGTGACTTTGACCAGTGGGATATCAGCGACCACAATACAAGCATCTGGCAAATGCTTCTGCTTGGGGCTTGCTTTCTTGGAACCACCATGAAGAAATCTAGCCCAGACTACCTTCCTTGGGGATGAGAGTTCACATGGAGAGGGGGCTCCAACAGCACCCACCAATCCAGCTGACACAGTCTACCGCCATTCATTCCTCAGCTGAATGTAGCCACACAAAGAAGCCCTGGAAGAGTCAGTCGAAGAATATAGGCAACCTACAGAATCATGAGAAATAATAAATCATTGCTGTTTTTGCCGTAACTTTTGTGTGGTTTATTATGCATCCAGCTGATGTAGGGTCAAGGTAATGATCACAGAACAGTGTTTCCGTGTCATTATTTCTGCCTGATATTCTGCAGCCTTGTATTAGCTTCCATTGCTGTTTGAACTACCTGAGGCAATTCACTCGTAAAGAGAAAATGTTTATTTTGGCTCATAGTTCTGGAGGTTCCAGTTCATGATCAGGTGACCCCATTGCTTTGGGCCCCTGGCAGGGCGACACATCACCTCAGGAGCACGTGATGAAACAAAAACTGCTACATCAGCCAGGCACAATGGCACATGCCTGTAATGCCAGCAACTTGGGAGGCTGAGGCAGAAGGATTGCAAATTTGAGGCCAGCCTCAGCAACTTAAAAAGACCCTGTCTGGGGAAAAAAGAAAAATAGAAAAAGAAAAGAAAAGAAAGAAAGAAAGAGAGAGAGAGAAGAAGGAAGGAAGGAAGGAAGGAAGGAAAAGAAAAAGGTCTGTGATGTAGGTGAGTGGTAGAGCACAATAGTAGAGTGGTAGAGTTCAATTCCCAGTACCAGAATCAAACAAAAAATACAAAACAAAACTGCTTATATCATGAGCCTGGAAGCAGAAGAGAGAGGACAGGGCTGGAGTACAGCAATCCTGCTTGGGGGCACGTCCTCATCGACCTAAGGACCTCCCGTTAGGCCCCACCTACTAAAGATTCTACCTGTCCCAATAATGCCACCATGGGGACCAGCCTTTAACACATGGACTTCTGGGGAACACTCATCCAAAGCATAGCAAACTTCAAATAAATTTGTTGTAGTGAAGCAATCCAAAAATACAGTGGCTTAGACAGAATTGCTTATTTTTCTTGTACATAGGAGGTCATAGGTGGGTGGGTCAGGACTGTGGAGCAGCTATGCGCACACTCAAAATGGCTCTTCTCTGGATCCAAGGTGAGTGCTCCCTCTCTTGTATCTTTCTGCCAGCATGAAGAGAGGAGAATGAGGTCAGGACATGCAGAGTCTTTCAAGGGCAGAGCCCACACATCACTTCTAGTCACATTCTTTTGCTAAAATGTGGGCACATGGCTTCACCTAGTATCAAAATGACTGGGGCATGTAGTTTCTAGCCAGCCAGCACATATCCAGCTGAAATATAGCAGTTTGTGTGTATGTAGGTGTGTGTTGCTGGGAATTGGACCCAGGGTGCTCTACCACTAAGATACATCCCCAGTCCTTTAAATTTTAAGACAGGGTCTTGCTGAGTTGCTAAGGCTAGCCTCTAATTGTGATCCTCCTGCCTGAGCGTCCTGAATAGCTGGGATTATAGACTCTGTCACAAAAAAAAAAAAAAAAAAAAAAAAAAATAGGGCTGGGGATGGAACTGAGAGGTAAAGCACCCCTGGGCTCCATCCCCAGCACCATAAACCCACACACAAAGTCAGAGCTTTATCTTCAGAGGTCTTGAAGTAGACCATCTTTGAATCCATATTTCCCTTTCTTTTTTCTGCCCTCCAATTCGGTGTGAAGTCCTCCTTCCTGGCTCATAGATGGCTCCAGGGACTCCCAGCATCATGCTCACAGATAACAAAATTCTAATAACAGCTATTCTTTGTCAAGTGCATATTATGAACAGATGACCCCACTGCTTTGGGCCCCTGGCAGGGGCATATTATGTGCCAGAACCATCTAACCACTTTAGGAATAGTCACTCATCCGATCTGCACAGCAACCCTATGAAAAGGATGCAATTATTATTCATTTTGCTGATGAGGAAAACGAGGTACAGAAAGGTCAGATAATTTGCATAAGACAACAGCACATCAGAGGCAGGGGCACATTTTAACGGAGGGTGTGCTGTGGAGCCCCCTGGAGCCCCCCCCCCCCAACTTTGCACTGCTCTGCTCTATTGTCACACATAGCGCCACCAGAAGACAAGGCTAGGGCAGGGCTCACTCTAAAGCGCCTCTCCTTTTATTAGAGAGGAAAAATCTTTCCCAGAAGCCCCAGCAGATGCCCGCTTCTGTTTCATTGGCCAGAACAGGTCACATGTCTACCTCCCACCCAATCACCGGCAGAGGGGAGGAGGAGCCCTCACTCAAACCCCGCCCCAAGGCGAGGTGGATAGTTGCCCTCTCACCTGATCAGAATGGGCTTCTTTTTAGCAAGGAAGCAAAGATACTCCCCCGTGGTGGAAGCAGGGGTTAGCTAGAGTCGCTAGCCCACTGGGGATAAAATAAGGTTGGCGCAGACGCCATCCCTCACTCTCCACAAGACTTCTGCAATTTCTCCGGCTTCCAATTGTGTGACTCTGGCTTTCTGCTTTGGCTGAATTCTAGCAGCTGTTCCCATTATTTCTGCGCTGGAATCGACTCACACGCAGGATGCAGCCATTTCTTCTCCCAGGAAACCATGAATACTAGGCTGCTCTGTGAGCAGAATTTCACTGGAGAGTTGTAGGTCTCAGGAAGAGATATAGGGGTGCCCAGCACACAGTTGAGGGATGTATCAGGACATCCCTGTCCTTAAAAGCTGGTTCCTCATTCATCCCGCACCCACCCCTGCAGAGCCATGGGCTCCTCTGCGGGCTGCTCTTCTACTTTCCCTCTGCCCTTCAGCCTCTGCAGGCCACCTCCATGCCCCCAGGGGTCTTCCAGCTCTTACGTGATGCCAGCAATTGGGCTCTCGCCAGCCCTCCCTTCCCTCCCAAACTCACGCTGCCGGGCTGCCTTTGCCAGGCCAAAACCAACAGGGCCTTAGAACAAAAGGACCTTTTATTTAATAAAGCAGGATCTACTTTCCTTAGGAGGAAACTCTGGTTGTGAATAGCAACTGTCTGGAATCTTCTAGGAGCACTGCAAATTCAAATTTCAGAATAAGAGGCAGTCAAAGGGGCCCTACCTCTGTGGGGCCTGTTTAGCCCCTCATAGTCCCTGGGAGGGTCACAGAGAAGGACACAGTCCTTTTGCAGAACCAGAGAAGATGAATCTCATAGCACTAGAAAGGAATTGTCCTCCTTGAGTTTAAAATTCCTGTTCCCAAAACTGGTGCCTCTGGAAATCTCTGAGGGGTTCCCTCGCCTGGCCAGCTGGCTTTCAGGCCCCAGAGGCTCAGTATACTCAGATTCCTTCTAGGAGCCTGGTGTGAGGTTCTGGGGAGCTGAAGGAGACTGGAAGGAAACTGCCTTCTTTTGCAGAAACTGTTAACCCTTTCTAGACTCAGGACCAGGATAGCACCAGCCTGAAACCCAGTCAGTCCCAGCCAATGCCCTTTCCCTCAGGCACTGGCCCCAGGCACTCCCACACCTCCTGTGCTCAGAGCATGTCTCCCCCACTGTCCTCAACAGGAGCACAACTCTCCTGCCCTGCTCCCTGTGCCAGAGGGTTTGGCCACAGGCAGAGGAGGGGGCGGAGGCAGCTGAGTTGTTCAGGTTGCTCAGGGCAGAGAGGAGGGAGCGTGTGAGAGAAAGCAGGGGCGGGGGTGAAGGGCATGTGAGCCTGCTGGGGCGGCCTCAGGGCTTTTCGAGCCGCAGTGTGTCTTCTGCTCTTTGCTCCTGTGTGCTGTTGTCTTGAGTAAAATCCTGCTCACGCCACAGCTCACGCTACAGCTCACCCTGTAGCCTTGCACCTGCGATTTCTCTGGATCAGGGAGAAATGTTCTCCAGTTCTCAGTCTGCATTTGGGTCAACTCCAGGGCAGACATAAAGGCAACAGCTTCCAGAATCCAGCAAATGCAGGAACACAATCCTGAGAGCACAAGCCCTGAGAGCTGGTGGAGACCTCAGTGGCCATGGCTGTCCCCGTCCCCCTGGGGTTGGCACACCTTACTGCACTCTCTAGGGGTGGAGCCTACAGCTGGAGCCTGGGTATAACCTTAGCCCCCTTCCATGCCCGGATTCTCAAAGTATGGTCCCTGGACCAGCAGCAGCAGCACTATCTGGACACAGGTGGGGAATATAAGACCCGCCCCCTCAGACCTGTTCAATGAGCTTCTAGGGTGGAGTTCACACATCTGTAAATTTTAACAAACCCTCAGGTGATTCTGATGCACCTACAGTTCAAGACCCACTAGTCCCTGCTAACTGAAGCCCGATTTTGTTCACGTGTTGTGTAACTAAGGCATTCCCTTATCTCTGCCAATTATTTATGTGAGGCAGACTAGCGGGTCTTGAACTTGTTCTGGTCTGTGAGACAGAAGGGGGTTCTGGAATGATCCCCACCCCTCATAACAAGAAAGACATCTGAGGAGAAGCTTTGCCTTGTCCTCTGCCTTTGGGTGCTATCAGAGGCCACATAACACAGGTTTAGAAGTGGGGGCTGCTGGGATGTGTGTCCTAGGGTAGAGAGCAAGGAGATGAATGGGACACAATAATAATAGTAAGAACAGCTAATATTTTTCAAGGCCTTTCCTCAGGTCAAGCCAGTTCTAAGTGCCTCACAGCATATTTTACCCTTGTAACAGTCCTATGAGGTAGGTCTGGGTATTCCAGTTTTATAGATGAGGACACGGAGACACAGACAGGTTTCAATAAGACATTCAAAGTCATACACCTTGTTGGACTCGGTGGCACACACCTATCATCCCGGCTACTCAGGAGTCTGAGGCAGGAGGATCATGAGTTTGAGGCCAGCTTCCATAATTTACCATGACCAACATCTTAGAGTATATAGAGGCTCAGACCTCAGATGTGGGCATGCCAGGCTGGTTAGAGATCTCAACCTTTTGCTAAGCATGACAGGAAGCTGTTGAAAGTTTTTGGACAGCGGGTGGCAGCTCTGAATCTCTAAATGTTTCTGAAATGCTTTGTTCACAAGGTTGGGGACAAGGCCAGTGTACTTGTGAGGCCTGTTCTTCAGCCTCTTTTCCTGGTTTCTGAGACATCACTCTCTTAGCAAACCCAGAGTCCCGGTGACAGGGACTAGGGTGACTCAATGGCAGATGCTGATGGGGTGAGTGAGCCACAAATCCCAGTCACCCTCTGAGAAAGAAACAAACAGTGCCAAGTCACTATGATACTATTAAACAGAGACTCAAACAATGATCTTTGGAGACTGGAATTGTGGGTGATTCTTTTATTTTAAAAAGAAATAAATATAAATATAAATAAAACTTTTTTTCTATTATTTTTGAAACAGGGCTTGTCATACTGCTCAGGCTGGCCTCGAACTCTTGGGTTCAAGTGATCCTCCTGCCTCAGCCTCCTGAGTAGCTGTGTGAACACCTGGCTAGCTGATTTCTTTGGGATTTTTGATTTTTTTTTTTTTTTTTTTTCTTTTCGGCACTGTGAATGAAACTTAGGGCCTTGCATATGGTTAGGCAAGTCTTAGGTGATTTTTTTAAATCTAAATTTTTATATTTTCTATAGTTGACATGTCACGTGCTGGATAAAAGTCAATTTTATTATTTATAAGAAGGAGAAGGGACTGGACACACCCCTCTCCAGGATGGTTGGCCTCTACTGTGTTAGTCTTAGCTCCAAGCTCATATCTACAGCTAGCGCTGGGGTGATGGGGGGCAATGGCCACTTCCTAAGAACTTGGTAGTGACCTGTGTGAACTTGAATTCCTGCTAGATGGGCCGAGGCCACACAGCTGGAGTGGCAGGATGCAATCCAGTCTCTCTACTGGGCTCTCTGCTGCTTTTCTGGAAATTGTGCCTAATTTCCAACTGGTCAAAAGGCACAAGTGCCCTCCCTCTGCCACAGTGGAAGTGGCCTCTGTTCTGCACTGCACAGTCGCTGGGGACAGGAGCCAGAAGGCTCTGGACACGCACTTCCGGCAGTGGTTTGAATCCTTGGCCTGTTTGTGGTGTCAGCCCATAAAACCCTGCGAAGTCTGTACTTCTCAAGGCTACGGGTTCCTGCGCTGCGCATGCGCATGGGGCTGCCCTGGAGGGCTGTAGACACCTGAGCATTACGGTTCAAACTAGCAGCTTCAAAGCCCGGGTCTGCCCCCTCGCAGCTGTAGCAAGTCCCTAACTTTTGTGAGTCTGTTTCAGTAATGGTAAAATGAAGATGTGGCAGTAGTCAGGGCCAAATGGCATTATCTATGTAGAGCTCTTAGCACAGTGCCAGGCCCGTGGAAGCACTTGCTAAATGATGGTTATCATTATCATTCAACAAGCATCTATTGAACATCCACTTTGTGTCTGGCACTGTGTTAACCACAGACCCACTGGAAGTGCCAGAGCCCAGCAACTGTATTTCCAGGTCCCAAACATCTGCAGACGTAAGAATTTATCGGAAGCAAGAAACCAGAACAAGAAGTGCCCAGAGAACAAACTGGAATGTACGGAGAATGTACAGGTCTTCTCATGATCACAGGGTGCCCTTGCTGACACCTGGGTGATAGCCATCAGGGCAACATGAACCCCTTCCTCCTACCTGGCAGGGCCTGACCCTGTCAAGGTGCTGAGGGCAACATCCCCAGGTCTGGAATGAACAATGTCTGGTCTGAGCAACATCTGGCCTAAAGTAAGTGTGGTTTCCCTTTTGTCAGCAAAGAACTCGCCATGTTATTCAGGGAGTAACCAGGCAAAGCTAATCTCTCCATCGGTGTGGTTTAGGGGTGTGTGCATCCCTATTCTGGAATAGTAAAACCTCCCTTACAGGAATGTTGGAAGAATTAAATTCATGGTTACACAGAAAGTGCTTAGAACAGTAACTGGCATTTAGTTAAGTGTGTGGTTGATATTAGCAACTGATTTTATCTTTAGCTTGCATCGCCTTCTCTCTTTCTCTCAGCTACTTTGAACACTTTCTATGCCTTAAATCACCATTTACAAACAGATAAACTACACTTTCACACCTCCCTTGCTATAGATTTAGCTGAAATGATTAAATTCTGGCCAATGGAATATAAAGAAGTATGGTAAATGCAACTTTCAGGAAGTTCTCTCCTCTCCTTTTCTCTTTCCTGCTGCATGAAATGAAAGCATGATGGTCGGAAACAGAGCAGCTGTTTTGGGCCATGAGGTAAAAGTGGAATGTGAAGGATTTGGGTACAAGAAGAGAGAAAAAGTCTGGGTCCCTAATGAGTGTGGTATTATCACCCTTGAGTGTATCCCTAGACATTTAAATGAAATACATTTCTATGTTATTTATGCCCCTGCTGTTTCAGGTGTCCATCATTCACAGCTGAAATGAATTCAAATTAATATATAAGTAGCCCTTAGATCTGGATCCAGACTTGCCTGACCCTAGAATATTGCTCCAATACTTCTCAGAGTTTAGATGGCAAATTACCTGTATCAGAACCATGGGGTAGGAAGCATATTCCACATAGTGACATGTGCCTGTAATCCCAGCAACTTGGGAGGCTGAGACAGGAGGATCACAAGTTCAAGGCCCCTAAGCAACTTAGTGAGGTCCTGCCTCAAAATAAAAAATAAAAAAGGTCAAGGGATGTGGTTCAGTGGTAAAGTTCCCTTGGTTAAATCCCTAGTACAAAATTTAAAAAAGCATACACCAGCCATGCTTGGTGGTACACACCTGTCATGCTAGTTACTCAGGAGACCAAGGCAGAAGGATCGAAAGTTTGAGATTAGTCTAGGTAATTTAGTGAGAACTTGTCTCAAAATAGAAAGCAAAAAGGACTGGAGACATAGCTCAGTGGTAGAGTGCCCTGGGTTTTAATCCCCCAAATCACAAATTAATTAATTAAAAATAAAATAAAAATGATATTCCAGGGTGACACCTCAACTCTGCTCAATTAGACTCTCCAGATGTGGAACCCAGACAGTTCTCTTTTAAACAAGTTCCCACCCAGAGTTTAAGAACACTTTCTGTATTTTATTTCCTCTTGTAAGTCCACTCTAATGGTTTGGGTGAGGTGAACGCAGGAGGAACTCTGGGCATTTGGGGACTGGGAGGGCTGTGGGCATAAGAGCCCAGGCCCTCGGGTGATCTACACCCATGCCCTGAGCCAGGCACGGAGCAGCCCCTCCTGAGAAACCAGCTCTGTTCCGGGGGTCCTGGATGGTGGAGGTGACCAGCCACCCCACATCCTGTCCTCACGTGCAGCAGTCTCTCCAAAGCCTGCTGGAATCTGAGGCCTGAGTGTCTACAGCATATTGAAATGCCCCTGGAGGCGGAGCTCGGTTCAGGAGCCAGCCAGGCTTCAGTGCATCACTGAGCCCCGCTTCGAGCACCGACCTCTTTCTGAGAAGCAGTCCACGCCTTTGGTGATCTGGTGGGCTGTGGGGAGACTAAAAGCTGGACGAGGCAACTGGGGACAATGCAATAAGAGCTGAGCGCTCTCTGACCTTGCCACAAAGTCAGGTGTGCCCTGCAGCATCTGTCATCAAGGGGAGAGGACACACATGGGTGAGGACACAGCGCAGGCGCATCCTGAAGCCCAGGGGAGCTGCTGAGCAGGTGGTTTAGTCCCCAGAGTCCCTTCTCAGGCTTCCCATCTGCCCCCGTCTCTACCCAACATTAGACACTGGTCCCTAGGCTCAGTTAGGGAGGATTAAAGGCTCGGCCTGTGCTGTGCTGACAGCGAGGGAATGTGGGTGGGAACACTCGGTGCTGGCTGAACTCAGAGTCCTCTTAGGCACCTGAGTGTTTTGTGCTCAGTTGCTGCGCAGTGTGAACTGATGTGTCAGCTGTGTAGGTGGCCTTGGGTCTCTTGATCTCACCTTACCCTCACACCCTCATCCCAGGGGAGTAGAGCCCAGGCGCTGTCCCCCGCAGAGCCAGGGAGCCACTGGTCCCCACTTGCTAGTTGCCAGGCAACCCAGGAGGAGCCTTCGAGGTCATTTCTCAGACAGCGCTGAGCTTCTCCACAGCCGGTGAACAGATGGTCCCGCAAGTGGCAGCCCCAGCCTGAGGCGCTTGCTGGGCTGGCAGCCTGTCCGCACCACGAGAGTGAGGAGGAGGCCACCCAGGCCATGCGCTGCACTGCGTGGGCCATTTTGTGTGGACAGAGAGGTGGTCTGAGGTCAGGCATGGGCAGCCCTGGGCAGTGGCTGGTGGTCTTGCCCAGAGGCAAGGCCTTGGAGGAGGGAGCGTGGGGGGCTGGTGATAGGTGCTGGGGAGGCGCTATGTGACTACACTCACAGTGGGGCCCGGTTGTAAGAGAACACCTGCCCCTGTGACTGTTCACCAAAGGTCATCCCTCTAGAGGAGGTTAGTGATCAGGTGACCCTGTGGGTGCCACCATCTTCCCAAACTCTATTTTTAGGGTCTGGACAAGATTCAAGATCTTTCAGTCACAACTAGGCCTCACCTTTCATCCTCCGAACTGCAATGAGACTTAAATTTTTAGAACAATGCATCCAGGCCATTCACGGGACTGTCCCTGTCCCCTCACCCTGATTTCACAATGCTAAGCAACGCTTGACTTACTCCTGGTCGTAAGGAGGTCGTGACTCTTACCTGATTTGTGGCAGCACCAGGGTGTCCAGCATGACTTTCTTACCTTATTTGAGACACAAAGAGCCTTAATCTTCTAATAGAAATGTTGAACAGCAAGGTAGCATTTTTTTTTCCAGGACAAGGACAAATTCCCCTAAGGATTTTGTCAACGTCACATGTTCTCTTTCCCCTTGTTGCAATATGTATAATTTATCTCCTGGTATAACTTGCTTAATAGTCACACTTGTTAATTCCATCTGCTTCCCAAGAGGAGGACAAATTGTTACGTGGTGACATCCTGGGTGCTGAGCGGCTCTCACAAGCAGCAGCTGGTCTGAATCCCAGTCAATGGGCCCAGGAGCAAAGGGACCACAGAGGTGGGTGCTGAGACTCTGCTCAACCTCTACAGCATGAACTTGCCCCACCAAGGCCAGCCTGGCCACCGTCACCTCTGGTGCCAAACCCATGCCCTTGAAGCTCAGCCAGGCACCTGCAAGTCTGCATGACTACACCAAGGCCTCCCCTCATGCAAGGCAGCAATTTGTCCAGCTGCAGCAGGTCCTTGTTATAGCATTGGATTTGCTCTCCCTCTGCACCATTGCTCACCAACTTGGCATGGTGCGCTGCATGGCTGTGCCTCCCACTGAGGAATTCAATGCCCTGTGTCCTGGCATTCACTGCTCTTCCTTTGTGTCTGTCCCCAAGACTAGGTGACCTTCTGCATGGTGGGATACCCTGCAGCAGGCCTGGCCACAGTGTGCAGGGAGACACACCATCTTGTGAGGCTACTGACCTGCAGAACTCAGTACATGCTCTGAACTGGGGACAACTGATGTCGCAGCTTCTCCCAGAATCAACATCCATGGGTCTGGGAGCCAGTGGTACAAGGTAGGAGTGGCACCTACTTAGTGTCCAGGGGAGGACTAGCCCTATAAAGAGGCACCAAAATGACTCATCTGAAGTGGACACTGAGACTGCTGTCACCGCTGGGAAAACAGACAATAAGGTGTCCTTTGGTGTTGGCCTCAAGCACAAGGCTTCTGACACCCCAGCTGCTGGGTTCCTCACGTGCCATCTAGAGGACCCCAGCTGGCTGCCCTATAACTTAATCCAGTTCTTAATCCAATTCGGATGCCAGCAAGTCGCTCAGATCCCACAGTTAAGGGCTCAGCCCCGCAAGGCTGCCCCCACCTCAGAGGCCAATTCCAAGTAGTAGGTTGTCACTTTCATTTCTGACCAACCAGCTATAAACCAGGGCCCCACTCCCCGTCCTTGGGTTAGATTAATGCGCTAGGATGACTCACAGAACTCAGGGAAATGCTACTTAATGGTTGCCAGTTTGTCAGATTGCTAAAGGAGGTTACAAAGGATAGAGGTGAGCGGCCAGATGAGGGGAGACTTCATCTGGGGTGGCTTGGAGGGTCCTGAGCACAGGAGCTTCCGCCCCGCCCTGTGGGGCCGGGCTGCCCCACTCTCCCAGCAACTGATAACTTTGCCACCTCGGGAACTCTCCGGACCCCACAGTTCAGGGATCTTTAGGGGGGCTCCATCCCAACAGTGTGATATTAACTCCGTTTTCAGCCCCCTCCCTCCCCAGAGCACCAGGTGGGGCTGCAAACTGCAGACTTATAATAGTCATGGTTTGGTCTTTCTGACACCCAGCCCCCATCCAGGAGCCCACACAGAGTCATCTGGTTAGAACAAAAGACCTCCTACCATCCAGGGAAGTTCAGGGGTTTAGGAGCTCTGTATCAGGACCTGGGGGCAGAGATCAATATGTATATTGCTCATTACTGCAAAGCCAGGGAGTCATCTGGAGAGAGAGGAGTGGGGGTGGTGTGTGGGGTCGGAGCAGCCTCTTTCCTGCAGGTCCTGTGGTGAAAGTCAATGAGGCCATTTTACCCTATATGGGCAAACGAGCAAAAAGCACCCCAGGGTTCAGATTCTTCAAGAACAAAGGTTTGAATCATGAATTCTTTAGCTGTGGTGCTGGTCACAGGCAAAAGGAATGTAAAATAGGTTGAGCTGGAGAAATATGGCCTAGGACCACCAACAGGACCTGAAGCCCCTGGGTGGGTTGGGAGGGGGCAGGAGCTAAAATGGGACAGTTGGAGGAGCCACAGATCAGTCCAGTCCCTCTTGGAGTCCCCTGTGATCCTGAGTCCTTCCTAGTGGCCTCTTGTCCCTCCTTTTTTTGGCCCCTGATGCCCAGCTCTCTCCAGTAGGAAAGGACAGACTTAGTTTATCTAACTGTAGTCTGATCTGGTCCCTTCAGGGACCCCTATTCCCTTGTGAGGAAGGTCCCACAGCACCTGTGGAGGTGGTCCCCATGGTGTGGCAGAGCTTGGGTCTGAGGCTGACCGCCTGGGTTCTTTCCAGAACGCTTACTAGGGGTGTGGCTGGCCTATGTATGCCCAAATGCAAGGTTATTAGCCTTCCTGTGGCCTCAGTTTCCTCCCCTTTAAAGAGAGAAAACAGTATCTAACTCTTATGAATTGGTGTCAAAGTTAAATGTAGACCTAAAACCAAAAAGTTTCTAGAGGAAACTGGGTTCAATCCCCAGTACAAGACAAAAGGAGAAAGAAAGCAAAAAATAAAAACTGTAAACAAATAATATTGAATTCTAGTCTATGTTGCTTGTACTGAAGTACTGAAGAGTGCAGTGTTCTGATATCTGCAAATTACATTAAAAATAGCATGCACTGATTCAGGTACGGTGGCCCACGCCTGTAATTCCAGCCATTCAGAAGGCTGAGACAGGAGGATTACAAGTTAAGGCCAGCCTTAGCAACTCAGCAAGGCCCTAAGCAACTTAATGAGACTGTTTCAAAAATTAAAAAATAAAAAGTGCTGGGAATGTGGCTCAGTGGTAAATTGCCCCTGGGTTAAATTTTCAGTACCAAAAAAGAAAAAGGGAAATAAATGAGTACAAAGATCTATGCAAGATCCAAATGGTTAGGTTAATAAGGAGCGGGGATGGCTGGAGCTTGCTTATGGGAAGATATGTGACTCATTCAATTTCTTTAGTCATGAACATGGTCAGTGATATCTACTTTCTGCTTTCAATCTTTTATTGAGTACGGGCGGGACGTGTGATTTGCTTCTAACTAGGAGAATATAGCAAAGGTAGTGAAATATCTCTTCCGTGATTAGGTTTTAGACCATTATAACTTCTTTCTTGCTGCAGACGGTCCCTATTGCCTTTGTGGCTTGCACTCTGGTGAAGCAAGTGGCTGGTTGGAGAAGTCCATCTGACAGAAAGAGAGGGTTGCCTCTGGTCAACAGCCTGCTAAGAACTGAGACCCTCAGTCCAATGACCCTTAAGGAACTGGATTCTGCCAGTGTTGTGTAAACTTGGAAGTAGATCCTTCCCCAGTCAAGCCTTCAAATGAGACCCCAGCCCTGGCTGACAAGTGCAGTCTTGTGAGAGACCTTGATGCCAAGCATCCAGCTAAGCCGAGCCCAGACTCCTAACCCACAGACACTATGAGGGTGGTGAGGCTGGCCTTAACTTGCAATCCTCCTGTCTCAGACTTCTGAGTGGCTGGGACTACAGGCGTGGGCCACCATGCCTGAATCAGTGCATGCTATTTTTAATGTAATTTGCAGATATTAGTACACTGCACTCCTCAGTACTTCAGCACAAACACATAGACCAGGATTCAACATTATTTGTTTACAGTTTTTACTTTTGCTTTCTTTATTCCTTTTGTCTTGTACTGGGGATTGAATCCAGTTTCCTCTAGCACATGTGTGCTTCTATGTTGTTAGATTTGTGGTAATTTGTTCCATAGTGATAGGTCACTAATACAGCTAGTTATAAAACTATTTAGGTATTTTAACTCTTTTGGTTCAGTTTTAGAAAGTAAATGCTTTCTAGAAATTTGTCCATTTTGCATAAAATTTCAAATATGTTTGGCACAAAGCTATTCTTATCTTCTATTTAAAAACTAGATTGCAAAATATAACTCACACATAGGAAGGTGCATAGAACATGAGTGCATAGTATGATGCGTAATTATAAAATAAACATCTGTATATTCACCACCCAACTCAAGAAATGGCAGATTGCTGGCACCACAGGAATCCCTGTGAGCTCCTTTCCTCTCAAGGGTAATCATGCTTCTGTTTTTATGATAATCTCTGCCTACTGTTATAGTTTTATGGTTCTTTATAGTTCATCCATGCAATACAATATAATTTAGATTTTTCTGTTTTTGAACTTTATGTAAATAGAATCATTCCCAGTGTATCTCAAGGTTTTTTTTTAACTTAGTATTAGATTTACAACATCAATCTGTTGTAAAGTTCTAGCTTATTTATTTTCATTGCTGTTTAATATTCCATAGTATGATTATAAAAATTTATTTATCCATTTTACTATCAACAGGCATTTGAGTTGTTGCCAGTGTGGGACTACATAAGCATTTCTACTCTGAATATTTTTATACATATCTCCTGGCCCATAGTGCACATACTTCCTGGGGCATTTTTCTGGTAGTGGAGTTGCTAGGTCCTAAGGGCATGAGTTTTTTTTTTTTGTTTCAGGTTTTTGTTCTTTTTTCTCCTATCACTGAGTTACATCCTCAGTCCTTTTTTTTTTTTTTTTTTTTTTTGTGGTTCTGGGGATTGAACCCAGGACCTTTGAGGCAAGCACTCTACCAACCAAGCTATCTCCCCTTTTTATTCTTTATTTTGAGACAGGATCTTGCTAAATTCTGAGGCTGGCCTGGAACTTGTGATCCTCCTGTTGGGTCACAGTTGTGTTGCCTGCACCTGCAAGGCAGGAGTTTTAATTCACTTTCTTAGGAAGTGCTGAACTTTTCCCCAAGTTGCACGCCAGCACTGTACAGAAGTTCCTGGTGTAGCACATCCCATCACTATTTGGTGGCGTGAGACTTTTGAATTTTACCTGCTATGTGCATAGTGGTATTTCACTGTAGTTTTGCATTTCCCTGGAGCAAAACACTTTTTCATATATTTATTAGTGATTTGAATTTCGTTTTTGTGTGAAGTGTGGATCCAACTTATTTGTCCATTTTTCTGTTGGTGGGTTTGTGTTTTGCTTATTGATTGCTAGGAGTTCTTTTTTTGGGGGGGTTGCAAGGATTGAACTCAGGGGCACTCGACCACTGAACCACATCCTCAGCCCTATTTTGTATTTTAGAGACAGGGTCTCATTGAGTTGCTTTGGGCCTTGCTTTGCTGAGGCTGGTTTTGAACTCCCTATCCTCCTGCCTCAGCCTCCCGAGCTGCTGGGATTACAGGCGTACACCACCGTACCCAGCCTCTAGGAGTTCTTTATTTGGGATAGGACTCCTTTATTAAATTCATGTGTTCAGGTATTATGTCTTTGTCCGTGCCTGGCTCCCTGCCTTTGGTACCTTGTTCCCTCATATACATGGTAAACAGTTCACATTTTTAAAAACACAATTTGTTGGAATTCTTGAGGCTTAGAAGGCAAGTGCACTCCTTGGAGAGCATTTGTGTTTGTTTCTGTCAGGAGCGAGGGGGCATTATTTTAAACCAAATCCATGGTTTGAAGATTTGTAGACCATGACAGGTGATACGAACATGGAATGCAATTCTCCCCACCGAACCCTTCAGGATGTGATTTCTCAGGGACGTGATTTTTCCTCCTACTCTTTCTGGAAGGATGACACATTTCCTTACAGGTCCCTGGGGTGGGGGTTGGTTTCTTCTGGTTCACCCTTACGTTGGGATGTGACCCTTTGAGGTCTCCTGTGAGACTCCTTATCTTGGTTAAGTTCTGGACTTTGTGAGCCCTTTGACCTGAAGTCCCTGTGTACCTGCTTACCAAATTGGCATCAGGGGAAAGCAGATCTAGACCTTGGCTTTTCACTCTCGTTTCAGCTGGATTGTTAACAGTTTGCCAGATCATGAACTTGTCGCTCTTTCCAGGAAGATGTTGGTAGGAAGATGTTTTCCAGAAACTGCATTACTGAAGACTTATGGAGTAGGATGTTAATTGGCAAACTAGTTGTAATAGGTAAAAACAACTTATGTGTTCAAAGACAAAGACAGAATTAGTAAGTAAATTATGGGATCACATATGACAATTACCAAGCTCATTTGCTGAAATATCCCCTCTGGCAGACTGCTGGGCGTCTAATCTAGTCTCTCTTTCCTTTTTTTTTTTTTGTTTGGCTTTTAGACTGGGGATTGAACCCAGGGACATTTTACCACTGTGCAACATTCCCAGCCCTTTTTATTTTTTATTTTGAGATAGGGTCTCGCTAAGTTGCTGAAAGTCACCAAGGCTGGCCTCAAAATTGCAGTCCTCCTGCCTCAGTCTCCTGAGTTGCTGGCATCACACACCACCATGCCTGGCATCTTTCCTTCCTTTGTATCAACAGTAGGGCTATTTAGCAGCCCACCTAGAGACTATGTTCCCCAGCCTCCCTTGCAGCTGGGTGAGGCTATGTGAGAAGTTGTTTTCAATGGAGGTGAATGGAAGAGGTAGGTGTCATTTCCAAGGTGTGAGAAATAGAAAGTCCAGTGGTCCATTTTCAGAATACAGGATTTAGCTTTAAAAGTAAAATTATTGGGAATGTAAGAAAAACGGCCAAAGGTTACCAGCAGTTAACATCTGAATGTGGCAGATTCAAAGTACATACAAACAGGAAGTGGGTGAAGGGGCCAGCCTGACCAACAGAGATACAGTGAGTATATGCCAAAGTGTACTCACCCCCAAAAGGCCTTTCCACCACAAGAGAACAAAGGGAGGTGGAGTCAACCAAAGGTACATTTCTTTAAAAGACCCCACAGGAGAAAATAAAACCTAGGCAACACCCCATAGTACTCAGCCCATGAGGAATGGGGGGCGGGGGTGAGGGATAAAATGCTGATTGTAACATCTCTGAGGATGCCTGCTCACCCACACACCCGATCTTGCAAAAGCATCAGAAAAATCTCGCTCCCATTGTACCTCATGTCTCCCAGTCCATTCTTTGGATTTGGGAAGGTGAGTGTTTCTTACACAGAGTATGTTTTGTTTGCTTTTTAAAAATATTTTTAGTTGTAGATGGACACAATACCTTTATTTTATTTATTTATTTTCATGTGATGCTGAGGATGGAGCCCAGTGTCTCACACATGCTAGGCAAGCACTCTGCCACTGAGCTACAGCCCCAGC
Organism: Sciurus vulgaris; assembly: GCF_902686455.1. Taxonomy (NCBI): domain Eukaryota; kingdom Metazoa; phylum Chordata; class Mammalia; order Rodentia; family Sciuridae; genus Sciurus; species Sciurus vulgaris. The sequence continues at coordinate 19,293,668 of NC_136461.1, forward strand.
CAACAAGGTATGTTCTTCATGCCTATTTCCTTTCCTTAGGATAAACATGGGCATTTGACCATGAAGACGAGGCTCACACCTTTGTGGAAATCAGAGTAACAGGGTGGAAGGGATTTGGCCATTGAATGACTGCAGGGAACACAGTGGCCCCCTGGACCACTTAGCTCAGTACAGTTGCTTGAGAAAAAAAATTAATGTCTGTGAAGCTACTGTATTTGGAGATATCTTAGCCATTTTCCCAACTAATACACACATTGAATGCTTCCATCTCGTGCAGGTGTCGGTCCATTGGCTCTAGTTCTTAGCAACTTCCTCCAGTCATCTCTTCTCTTTGGGCCTCTTCTAGACTCTATGGTTCATCATTCTAACCAAATCCTTGCAAATGCTCCTAACTGCTGAGCATCTCTTTCACTTCCTCTTATTTGCCCCTCAAAGCCCATACTACATGGTGCTGGTACTCAAGTGTCTAGAATTAGGGAAAAATAAATACAGTTAGGCCAAACTGGTTTCACTATTTTCCAACATCTAATCGACTTAACATGGAAAATTCTACTGCTTTCCTAATAAGCACAATTTCCTTCCTTTCCTCTCTCTCAAGATGACTATTCCATTCCTCTTCCCCCTCCCTCAAATCTCCTGTCTCCCTCTCTAGATTCATTTTAATTGGTGATCTTGCCTTTTCTTTTTGTGCGGTCCTGGGAGTCAAACCCAAGGCCCTCACTTAGCGACATCCCCAGGCCCTTCCTTCTCAGGTGAGCAACCCCGCGCCCAGCTCCTCCACCCAACAGGTCTGCAGCACCCTGCAAAGTGGCCTCCACTCTCTCCAAGGCATCTTAATTCCGAGGCTTTACACCTTTCATATTCCCAAAATGTTTCCTTCTCTACTGGGTCGTTTTCCAACAGCTCAAAAGTGTCTCTAAGCTAGCCCCCCAACCCCCCAACCCCCCCCCACACACACACCAGAACAAAACACCTGTGTTGGTTATCTGGTGACGTGTAGCACTTGATCACAAATTCTGCGGCTTCAAACAACACAAGTGTCTTGCATGGTGGTTTCTGTGGGTCAGGAGAAACCACCAGCGGGGTTTCACTGGGTCCTCCGCTCAGCGTCTCACCAAGCTGAAATCAAGGTGCTAGCCAAAGCTGTGACCTCAGCAGGGGCTGGGGATCCTCTTCTATTGGTTGTTGGCAGAATTCAGTACCTGGCTCTGTTGAGCCGAGGTTTTTGCTTTCTTGCTGGCTGCCAAGAGAGTCATTCTTAACTCCTAGAGGCCACCATTTATTCTCAGTCATGTGACACTCCTCTCAATAGGGAAGTTTGCTCCGTGGACGTCAGCAGTAGAATCACTTTAAGGGTTTCACCTGATTAGGTCAGTCCCATCAAGAGAGCCTCCCTCTCTAAGCCAACTCATTAAGGACCTTAATTACATCTGCAAAATTCACCTTTGTCATATAATGTTACCTAATCACAGTGACATCCCATCTACTTACAGGTTCTCCCTCTACTCATGGGGATAGGGTTATATAAGTCACCTACAGCGAGAGGCAGAAATCTTGGGGGCCAACTTAGAATTTTACCTACCTCAGCATCCCTTGATTCTCTTCTGCTCTAGTTCCTGTCTGGAGTCCCTCCTCCCTGACCCAGCAACCTCACCAGGGCCAGTAAGACTCCACTTCCATTCCTCAACTCACTTGTCTGGCTCCCATCTGCTGAGATTGCTTGTCAAGTGACTTACACCCTTCTTGCCAAATCCAATAAGCACTTTTCTTTCAATTTTTTTCTTCTGAGGAAAAACTTTTTTATTATGGAAACAAGTAGAATAGAATTAAAATTTAATGCTCATAGATGAACTCCAACACCCAGATTCAATGAAGTCAACATGTAGCTAATATTTCATACACATCCCACAACTTCTTTCCCCTCTATTCTTCTGGGTTATTTTAAAGCAAATACAAGACAGGTGAGGAGGTGCAGGCCTATAATCCCAGTGACTTGGGAGGCTGAGGCAGGAGGATCACAAATTTGAGGCCAGCCTCAGTCACTTAGCAAGACCCTGCCTCAAAATAAAAAAAATAAATAAATAAAAATAAAAAAGGGCTGGGAATGTAGCTCAGTGGCAGAGTGCCCCTGGTTTCAATCCCTAGTACCTTCTCTCCCCCGAAAGACTGAATCCCGTTATTTACAGCATTAGTGAATAAATTACTATTTTGGTGTGAATTTCTAAGAGATAATAATAATTCTTTAAAATATGACTACAGTTCAGTTGTACTAAGTGTGTAACTCTGTGCAGAGTACTTGCCTAGCATACATGAGGCCTTCGGTTCAATCCCAGGACTGCCAAAGAAAAAAGGATCCAAGTAGATTATAACTTAAAAATTTAGCAATGATTCCTTAATATTGCCTGACATCGGTCTTCACATTTCCTTGATTACTCGATACATATTTTTATAATGGGTTATTCTGAATCAAAATCCAAATGAGAGCCATTATTTGCATTCGGCTGACTTGTTCCTTAAGTTTCATTTAATTCATTCACTTTTTTGTTTGTTTGCTTCATCACTTAATTTTTGAAGAAAGGGAGTCATGGTTTGTGTACAATTCCCTGCATTCTGGATTTGGCGGGTTGAATCCCTGTGGTGTCATTGAATATGTTCCCCTGTCCACTGGGCCCTTTTCTGCTACCACTGGACACCCCTTCTAGGCAGCGTGAACACTGGGCTGTCTCCTCCTTGCAGCCTCTGCTCCCCGGATCCAGAGGATGCCACGCTCTCCTCATTTCCTTCTGCCCTGGAAACTTGAGTTTCTTGAAGCTCTGGGCTGGGTCCCTTTTTCCTTTTTATCCATTATCTCTGGGTCAACTCCTCCCGTCCTGTGGCTCCAAATGCCACTTAGACCCCGAGAGACTCAGGGCATTTTCTCTACAGCCCTGACCTCATTCCGTCCACTCAACTGTCTCTAGCATCTCCACCTTGCCTGTCCCTGAGGGGCTGTGGGGGCTCCCGCTCCCCTTGTCTGTTGGCCCTCTTCCTCAGCTCAGTGGCCCCACACCCACCTGGTCATTGGAGTCAGGCTCCCCAGTATTCCCTTGCACCCCAGATTCAACCCGTCATCCCTCCTCTAAGCCACAGTGTCTGCCCACATGTCTCCAGCCTCCGCCTCCGACCTGGCCCCATCTCCTCTTCCCTGGGCCTCTGCTCCAGGCTCCTGACTCCCTACTTCATTCCGGACCCCTTCAACCAGTTCTCAGCAGCCCAAAATGATCCTCATAAATCAGATACTTCCTCTTCTTAAATCACATGCATAATTTCCCTTTGTGTGTCAAGAAGGCCTGTGTGGTGTGACCAAGTGCTTCCTCTCCTGGGACATTCCCGTTTGCTTGCCAAACCCTAGCCACAAAAGACCTTCCCTTAGCTTCCTCCAAATGCCACAGTCCCGCCCATCCCTCCAACCAGGACATCGTCCCTGATACTCTGTGGCTGTTTCCTTATTCTTCAGCACCTTCTCAGAGGCCTCCTTCACTGCTCGGCTTATTGGTCCCCTCCTGCTCCTCTCCATCTTGTCTCCTTGGTGCACTCTGCACACTGAATGCCAGGTGCCTTTGTTTACTGTCCATCTTCCGCCACAGACCAGAGGAGCAGAGAGCTTCCAGCTGAAGGGTGGGACCAACATCCAACCAGCCAACCTCCCAGAAGAGCCCCCAGGAGCATCAGGATTCGCCAGACTGGTGACTAGATTTTTTAAAATCATTTTTTAAATGGAGATAAGATTATAATAAAATGTACAGATTCTTAGTATATAATCCAGAGTTTTGGCAACACACCAGCCAAGATCTATGCACGGTGGTGCATGCCCGTAATCCCAGTGACTCAGAAGGCTGAGGCAGGAGGATCACAAGTTCAAAACAAGCCTCAGCAACTTAGTGAGGCCTGTCTCTAAAACATAAAAAGAGCTGAGGGTGTGGCTCAGTGTTTAAACACCCCGGCTTCAATTCCTAGTACTAAAAAAAAAAAAAAAAAAAAAAAAAAAAAAAATCCAGAACACACCTCCATCACCAGAAATTCCCTCCAGTTAACCTAGAGCCCTGCTGTTACTGGCTGGATTATTACACCCAGTGGAGAGGCTCTGTGATATCCCAGCCAGGCCACTAATCTTAACACCACTGTTTTTTTTACCAATGAGACATGTTTCTAACGTTCAGTGTGCTAACTAGAATGGCATCTGCGGTCAATGGAGAAAAAAATTTCTGATGCTCTCGTGTGACCCGGCCTGGAGAATGGCTCTCCCAGCTCCGTAAGGACCTATGGCCCACCACCTCCCAGCAATGCACTCTCTGATAGGAGCAGAGATTAAGTCAATGGACATCAGACATCACACAACCTGCAAAAATTCAGGCTTGCAGCAAAGGAAGACCAGCAGGACAGGCTCAGCACTAGGGGTGAGGGGCTGGCCCAGAGGCCTGGAGAGTCAGCCAGGGGACCCCGGGCAGGTGGCTGCTGAGTCAATGAGTCCAGTAGATGGGATATGGGACCCCAGCATCATGTCCCCTGGGGCACATGTCCAGTCTAGCAGTTCACCTCGGCCCATCTCGGAACACAGATGCTCCCTTGGATGCAGAAAGAGGGACAGTCCCAGGGATATGACCAGGCCACCCTCTCTCCACAGCCCCCAGGCTTTCCACCTTGGAGTTGGACTCTAGTTCCTGGGCTCTGTTCTCTGGACCCTCCTTCCTGAAGTCCCTCTCTGGGCATCCTGGGGGCTTGAGGGGCACCTTCAACTCTGCCTCAGTGCCCCCTTCAACCTTTCCCTTTCCCAGAGCAGAGGACAGACAGCACACGGTGGCCCTTAAAACAGATGTCTTGACTAGAAATTGCTTTTCTGGCTCTCATATGACCCTTTCACTAGGCCTGTGATGTGGGCAGAAATTCAATGGCCTGTTAGAGGTGAGGAAATGAGACTGAGTATGATCATGTGCCCCAGCAGCTTGCTGGGTCCCCTGCTCTACACACACACACACACACACACACACACACACACACACACACAGGCAGGCGCTCTGGGTCTATTTGGCACAGGGGCAGCTAAGCCTTAATTTTCCTGTCTGTAAAACGGATCTTGCGTCTTGTGCTTTCATTGCCAGTCCAGGCCCCCTTCTTTCTCCATCTGCACTGGGCTCCTTTCCCAAGCTTAAAGCTCTTATAAGTTCTGGTACCTTCCCTTACTCCAGATGGAAAGAACTACTGCGGCTGCTAGTCCTGAGTGCTTCACCAGCCTGTTTTGGTCTCTAACTCTGCACCCCCTCTGAAAGGGTCTCTTCATCAAACCTTTTCCAGTCACCCCTGTGAGTGTGCCATCTGTCTGCACCCAGGGCCAGGCTGCTAGAGTACTGGGTACTGGAGTGGCCCTGGGAAACAGATCCTCGGCGGGAGGCTGGGATGGGGCTGCACTCACATCTTGATCAGTGCATGAATAAACTGGGCAGGGACTAATGGACCATGGTAATCTGTGGCACACAGTGTCATGGTTACTCACTTTACGACCAGCATTGGCATGAGATGACTGTTAAGATGCTGGCAGATCAAGTGACTGTGGCATTTAGTCACTATGGTGACAATAGTAACTAAGAAATAGTGACAAAGACTGTAGTGTGGGCTTCAGATTGCTCTCAAAACACAAACAAAGAACAGGACAGCGTGAAAGCCATGAATTCCCAGTTTAGTGCTAGGTTAGAGAATCAGAAAGGACCAGGATGGGTTTTTTTTTTTTTTTTTGGTACTGAGAATTGAACCCTAGGGTGCTTTCTACTATTGAGCTACATCCCCAGTCCTTTTTGAGACAAGGTCTGGCTAAATTGCTGAGGCTGGCCTTGAACTTGCAATCTCCCTACCTCAGGCTCCTGAGTCACTGGGATTACAGGTGTGTGCCCCTGCCCCTGGCGGTAGGAATCTGATCTCTACCTGTCGCAGGTGGATATGGCTGAGGACTAACTTCAGTCTGACCCTAAGTATCTCAGAGTCATTACACGGGCCGTTTGGACCCATTTGAACACCAATACCACTGAGTCTCCCTTTCAAAGGCAGCACACCCCCACACCACCTTTGATTGGAGGAAATCAGTCCTCGCGCAAAAATCACTCAGTGACTTCAGTTGGGACTTTGGAGTCCCCCAGGTGACTCCCAGCATGTCTCCTCACCTCTAGGCCTACAGTGACAATTATATCCCAGCATAATCCAATCAGAAAAGTACAAGGCCCACCCAGGAGGAGGTAGTTTGTGCATTGGAGGAGCTGCTGAATCCTACCAATTTGCATTGGCAGGAGTCTGGGTAGCATCCTGGAGTGCTAGACAAGGAAGACAAAATCTTAGATGGGGCCACACGGGTTGGTGTGGGTGATCTCGCCCAGAATCTGGAATTGTGTCAGCTTGACCAGTCTGAGTTGACTAACTGGAACCTGGATTCAATCATGGCCTAACAAAGAGGCTGAGGAGCCAGGACTTCCCTGGCAATCTGTGGAGGAAGGCTGGGGGAGATGGGAATGTGCCTACGCTGCTCACCCTGCTCTTTTCTGAAAGCTCTGTGCTGGTTTTCTTCTATAGACTGGAGAGAATGTAGGAGACACCAAACGGAATTTGGTTTCTTGGTTTTCTGCCCCTAATGAGAAAAAGATCCCATGATGATAGAAGCCAGGTGACAACAACGAGTCAGGGATAAGGGATTTTTTGATAATAAAGCCCAGGGAAGAATAGTGGTCAGTGTTTTGTTGTTTTTAAATGAAAGCTGCAGATTTATTCTGCAAGGGCCCATTCTCAAGAAGCTAGAGGTTAAGGGGGAGTTTCCTCTCCTTCCTCCCTTTCTCCCTCCCTTACTCTCCAGGAGTAAAAATGGCTGGACCGCAAAACCTACCCTAATAAAAACAAACAAACAAACAAACAAAAAAACCAAAAAAACTGAGGTTTAAGAAATTCCTCATAGAAAAAGGAAGGAACTAGAGGGAAAGTGGGTGGTTCCCTGGAGTGGGGGGAAGCACCCCAACCTGGTGCTTCCACCCACCCTTAAAAAGCTGCCCCAAATGGGCTAGCCTGGGGACATGGCATCTAAACATTTCCACACCCCATTTTATCAAAACCAAAGAGGAAAACAAAATTTCCCTTTTCCCCAAAACCCAAATAAGTATATGTGTGTGTATACATATATATATTTTTTTTCTTAAAAAAGAAAACACAAAAATTCAAAGACATTAAGCATTAGGGTGAATCCAGAAGAAGGGAATGTGAAATTCCCTCCTTCCTTCCCCCTTACTGTGGGGTTAATTGGTACATCTCCAGCGGAGGAACCAGCCCCAAGGGGACAGCAGTGGGGAAGGATCAAAGGGAGCAAAGGGTGGGGGCCTCCCCAGCTAATCAATAAGCCAGTGTAGATGTGGGCATGGTGCTGGGGGAAACCACACCCCTTGGAATTTCTAAGTGGGATAGGAGGGGAGAAGGTGTTCATTCCTGTATAGTCTTCAGTCAATTCCATGTCAAGTAGAGGCAGGGTTATAGGCGGGGTGTGTGGAAAGGAGGAATGGGCTTCGGGGGTTCCTGTGGTCAGGGGGAACCCTGCTTCCTCAGCTCCTGGACAAAGGCTTCAATGATCTCCTCTTTAATCTTCTGTAATTCCTTCCTCACCTCTTCCAGAAGCTCCCGTTTCACTCTCTCCAGGTCTGACTCTTCTCCAGAGCTGTGCCTGGAAGGCTGGGCCTTGGAAGCGGTCACAGAAGATGAGGACTTCATCCTTGGCAAGGTCGTGCTGTTCTTCTCCCAGGGTCTCTGCACAGGTTCACTCTGGGCTGGGCTTCTGGCCTCTGACTCCTGCAGACTGGCAGATTCTTCTTTGGGTTTCTCCCCAGCCTGTGTGGCTTTCCTTCTCCGGGCCAGCATGGCGTTCATCTCCTCCATGAGCCCTGGACCTGTGCTTCCACTGTTCTCAGCTTTGGGGGCCAAGGACCCTCCTGAGGCCTCCTCCTGCTTGCTGACTTTCCTGAGTTTGGCTCCCAAAATGGCTGCAGCCAAGCCAGGGGCTCGAGCCCCACAGTCATTCCGGCATTGTGTTGCAGAGAGAGTGGGCGCAGCCGGTGGGCCTCCTCCTGCTCCATGCCTTGAAGCCAGGACCCCTGACTGGGGCAGACCTGGTGGGGAGGGACCCGGAGGACAGGGAGGTCCTGGAGGCTGGGGTGGTCCCCCCACCGGGGGGCCGGGTGGGCCTCCTGCGTTGGCGACCCAGCGCTTCCTCCCCACAAGCTCGGGCTGGCTGGGCCCCTGCCTTTTCTGGGGCTCCACCTCCTCCCGGGTGGAGCGAGCCCAGGCAAGCGGTGCTGGGGGTGCAGGAGGCCCACCTCCTTCCAAGGCCTCTAGAGCACGGGCCCTGCCGGCCGCGAACTGCACCATATCTTCTTTGCTGCCAAAGTTGAGCCCCCAGACCTGGCGGGCGTCTCGCCACTGATGGAAGTTGGGGGTGGCCTGGTTATACTTGACGCCCTGGACGATGGCACAGTTGCTGAGCACCTGCTGGCCGGGCTGCATCTTGCCTCCGACAACCTGGAAGGAATCGATTGGCCGTGGGGCTGTGGTAGATCTGGACACGGCAGAAGGCCTGGGGACCGGTGCGGGCAGGTGGCCACCGCTCATTGCCATCGTCATAAAGCATCACAGTAGCCCGGCTGGAACAGATAACTGTCTCGCTCACGGTTGCTCGGCGGGTGGCGGCGCGCCCACGGGCTAGGTGGTCCCCAGGCGCCCCTGGCCCCAGCTTCAGGGGTTCGGGCTGGCTCCAGGTTCTGCTCAGGCTCCGCAGGGTTCAGCCCCATAGAGCCTGGCTTCCTAGGAGGAACGTGGACCGGGCTGGGGCGGGTCCTTGGGCGCCTGTTCTCTCTGGTAGTTTAATGGGGCTCCGAGCTGGGGGGTCCCTGAGACCGATAGGGGTGCGGCGACGCCTCCCTGGCACGCCCCCCTGTGGCCGGTGGCGGCTACAATGTTACTCTTTCAATGTTATTGTTACAATGTTAACTGGACTTCTTTTTGCTACATTTCTTACCAAAATGCCACCTGATGAGTGTTTTTAACTCACTAGGATCGGTGTGAAGGCTAATTGATCATGGGTGCCTAGTGGGTGGGAGGCCTAGCGTCTAATTTTTTTTTTTTTTTTTTCAACTTAAATATGTGGAAAAACTCTACAAGGTCTGGTGGGTGGAAAAACCTGGTTGTAGTTTTCCGGATGGGTAAGCCTCTTACCCAGTTTTCCAAATCCCTTGACTGAGGGAGCCCTGGAGGAAGGGTGCCACAAGGCTGCCCTAAGTGGCTACAGTCTCCAGCAGGGCCTGTAGTCTCCTTGGGAAAGAGGAAAATCCTAGCTCTGAACTGTTCATGACCACTGGAGATTCAACTCCACACAGTCCACCAGTTAGAAGGGGCTTATGAAGGTCAGGTCTCAGCCCAGTGCATGCAATGGGACCCCAGACTCACTCTGCCTCTGGATATTAAGTGGCCAAATCCTCCACTGATTTCCTGACTCACAGAGAGGGCTAAAAACTGATCTTCATTTGAAAGCGCCAAGTGGAAGTCCCCGAATTTACCATCAAAATATCAAGCCAAAGACAATACGGCATCCTAGGTCTTAGTGCCGCCATTAAATATCCAAAAGACAGAGGCAGCCCTTCCTGTCCTGATCCAGTGTAAGGCACCTATTTGACTGGTGTAAAAACCAGTTGACTTGGGATGGTGTCAGATGACTGGAAAGTTAGGAATGCTGCCAGTCCCAGCCCTGCTGCCAGACAAGGAAGTTTTTACTGGAACAAGTCAGTACAATCCCTGGGTTTGTGTGCATCTCCAAACCCCAAATGCTTTCCTCTCTATTCCACAAAGTAAAGATAGTTATAAATACAGGGACAGCAGTTACTCTGACCTCAGGGCTTTGCCTACACTCCCAATGTCTATCACAATATAGCCCAAAGGGCCATTGCCTTTGTTGACAGTTCAGAACGGTATGCTAGCCCATTACATTGACATGATGGTTAATTGGGCCACATGAGTAAGACATTGTAAACAATCTAGTCTTGTAAAAACATGTTTGCCAAAGGAAGGGGGATAAATCCCACAAAACATTTCAGGGGCTTCCATATCAATGAAGTTTCCAGGGGATCCAGTGGTTCAGACATGTCAGGATCGCTCTTTGAAAATGAGAGATGAGGGCTAAGGTTGTAGCTTAGTGGTGGAATGTTTGCCTAGCACGTGTGAGGTACTGGGTTTGATTCACAGCACCACATATAAATTAAATAAATAAATAAATTTAAAAAATGAGAGACAAATTGTTGAACCTTATACTTCCCACTAGAAAGAAAGAGGCAAAAGATGGGACTGTGGTCTTGAGGCAGCATATGGCACATTCGGCTGTGTTGTTTTAGCCATTTACTGGAAAACCCATAGGACTGTAAGTTCTAAGTGAGGCCTGGAGCAAGAGAAGGCTCTGGAGCAGGTGCAGGCTGCAGAGCCCACTGCCTGTCATGTGATGTTATAACTGGGAAGTGACCATGGCAGAAAACGATGCCATATGGACAAGCTCCAATCCAAGACTCACGGCACAAAACCTTAGGGTTTTGGATTAAATTGTGCCCTCTCCTGCCAACAACTATTCTCCATTTTAGAAACAGCTCCTGGCTCACACTGGATGTGGTAGAGACAGAATGCCTGACTGTGGGACACCAAGTGACCTGTGCAACCAGAACTGGAGAGTCTCTGCCCCACCTCATCATAAAATTGGACACACATGGTGGTGCTCTGTTATTATGTAGTGCATATGAGATCAGGTCTGAGCAAGTCCAGAAGGCACAAGGAAATTGCACGAGCAGGTGACTCAAATTCCCCTGGGACCTCCTCTCATTGCTTTGCAGCTCTTCCCTCAATCCACACTTGGTGAAGTTGCTGTGATCTGTTAACACAAAGGAAAAAGCACAGACAAGATTTCCAAATGAGTCCATGTGGCCAGCTAGCAGGACCATCAGCAGACAACTGCTGCTTTACCGTCACACTCAGGGTGTCCCTGAAGGACGGTATTGAAGGGAGAGCTTCCTGGTGGCAGATCTCTGGCCATATGGATGATCCACTTCATATAGAAGGAGAGATGATCCACAGTACAGATCTGCACTGATTTATGAGCAGTGGCTAAGGACTGAGCTGACTGATCTGGGGCAGGAAAGCCACAGACTGAGAGATAGATGAGGAAGAGGTGTGATGGGGAGATCTATGGATGGACTGCTTGACCTGGGCATAAGCGGTGAAGCTATTTTTAACCCACTGGGTGCTCTAGGAGGGCAGCCATGATGGGGGAGGCTCTCTGTAATTGGGTGGACAAGACAATCTCTCCTGAAGAAAGAGGTCAACTTCTTTCCCTGGTTACCCTGGTTCTTGCTCAATGGGCCCTCATTCATAGAAGCCATGGTGGCAGGGACAGAGGCTACGCATGGCATGGTAAGCAGAGTAAGAGCCTCCTAACCAAATGTTCATGCTTTAATCCTTGGGACCTGCAAATTTATTACATGCTCTATGACAACATGTGGACTAAGGTACAGATGGAATTAAGGTTGCTAATCAACTGACTTAGAAGATAGGGAGATAAACCCGAATTTTCTGGGTGGACCCAATTTAATCACAGGGTTTTAAAATTTGGAAGAAGGAAGCCGATAAACCAGTGTGAGAGACATGTGCGGTGAAACACTTGACCAGCCACTGCTGACTTTAAAATTGGCAGGGGCCCTCTAGAAGCAGGAAAAGGCAAGAAAATGGATTCCCCACTAGGGCCTCCAGAAAGGAACGCAGACTTGCCAACACCTTGATTTTAGGCCAATAAGACCAGTTCGGATGTCTGACTTCCAACGTTGTGCTCATTGGATAGCAGCTACAACACAGAGACTCAATACATTTCCCTTATCAACTCTGACCTGGCAAGCTGGCGTTGTGTGTCCCAGTTGCCAATAGCGGAAGACCAGACTGAGTTTCCTGTAAGGCACTCTTCCCTGGGCTGCCCAAGTCTCTTCAGTTCTATGAAATCAATTCTAATTTCATATGTACTAAGATATCATTTGGCTTTTACACTGCCATTCTTTCAAGAGGGTACACATCAGTAATCCTAAGGACTCCGGAGGCTGAGGCAGGAGGATCACAAGTTTGAGGCCAGTCTCAGCAATTCAGTGGAGCTCTCAGCAACTTATAAAGGACTGGGGATATATTTCAGCGGTAAAGTGTCCCTGAGTTCAATTCCAGTGCCCATATATATATATACACGTATGAATCATCCAGAGGCTACAGAGCATACAACAGATGAAATGCTAAAGAATTGAGAATTTAGTTGTTTTCTATTAAGCCTCACTGCGTCAAATAATGTCCCTCATCTCGTCATTCTTGTTTTGAAAGTTATTTTTCATGAAAAATGTTATATTCATATTAACCTGTTAATTCATCAAAATAAATTACTATTTTATTATTTTAAAACCAATAATAAATTGTAATCCAGTTTAACTGATGGACAGACATAGCCCCCACAAAACCCCTTGGGAGCCCCGATAATTTCTGAGTGTGATGGGCCCCTAAGATCAAAACATCGAGAATCACTGGCCTAGAGGGAACAGCTAGCCACCTATTAGGAGGCTGATAACTCCTTCCTCCCTCATGAAGGAGCCGTTATGCATTACCTTTATGGTAATAAAGGTGTGTTCCCAATCTGGACTGGCCTTCCCGCCTCACTGCTTCTGGCAGCACCCTCCCCTCTGGACTCCACAGCATGTCCCATTCATCACTCTGCCACCCCCCACACTGCCCGCCTACCTTTGTTTATGGTGAAGGACATCCAGCAGTGGTCTCAGCCATGGACTGCACCGGCCTTACGGTGTGCCATGTTGCGGGGGTAGGGGTGCACAGCAGCTGAGGGCACCAGCAGGGGGACAGCAGGCTGTAAGGCTGGGTTGATGGTGGCAGGTGGCATGTGCTTAAGTCAGCAGCCAGGATGTGGCTCCACCTCTCACAGCCCAAATGCACAGGCCCAGGGACCAAGCGGCGGACATGGCAGTGCCCCTTCTATCATTCCAACTCATTTCCTGGAGGGATTTTTGCCTTTTATCCCCTCGACTTTGTGGTTCAGAGTGCCTGAAGTCCTTCATGCCCGAATGTGGGATGGGTTCCCAGGAACACAGATAAGGTTCAAGTTGGGAGTGGCCCCTGTTAATCTGTTGCTTAACCAAAAGGCTGAGAGGCAGGTCAACTGCACAAAATAGGGCGATTAGTTTGGATTACCAGAAGGTAAACAAGTTCTGCTACATAATCCGGGGGAGAGGGGACAGGAAGACTATGACTGGGATTCAGGAGATTCACCAAAGGCCTCCCAGTCCTGCCAGGTCCAATAAGGATGTCAATGGGAAACTGGGCAGCCCAGTGGATCAGAGCAGCTAGAAGCTTAACTGTATGAACAAAGCTTTAGGATGGGGCCAGGGGTTTTGCTAAGCATGTGTGAAGCCCTGCGTTCTGTCCCCACCCGCTGCCCACCAAAAGTAGGACATTCCACTAGATAAAAACTCTAGCTGGCCCATGGTAGGAGGAACATGGAGGGAGTTAGCGGGATGTCAGAGCTATTGTCTCAGGCCTGAGACCAACTAGAAAAGCGGGTGCTGTTATAGTTTTCTGTTGTTATTTGTGCCTCCGTTGTTCTAAAGAGCCAGGCTGACAACGAATATTGAATATTCGTTCCAATATTCAAGTGAATATGAGCAAAAGAGGACAAGGATATGGTGTTGGTGAAATTGTTTCCCCTGCTGGAGATGAGGGTCTTTTTTTTTTTTCCATTAAAGAAAAATTGAAGTGAAATTTACATGAAATTAACCACTTTAAAGTGAATAATTCAGTGGCATTTACTACATTCACAATGTTGTACATCAATCTATTTCCTAAACTTTTTTTTTTCATGTTAAACAAATTCTGTCACTACCAAGCAACAGGAACTGGAGTTTTTCACCCAAAGGACAGGGTAGCTGCTGAGGGACACAGGGAGCCTGTTTGGGTGTCCTGTTTCCCGTCTAAATTTGCTCACTCAGCTTGTGCTCCTCTCCTTCTCTCAGTTGGATTTGGCCAATGGGGACACCATCGGGATCAAAGAAGCCAGAACATTCGCCCCCTGGCCCACCCCTGGCAGGGGCTGGGTTTTGCTACCTGCAGCTACAGTTCTAGCTAGGCAGCTCCTCCCACTCTTCCTAGAGTTTCAGCTCCTTCCTCGTGCCCTTTCAGTTCTGGGGATTGTCACAGCTTCCTGTAGTGAGCCCCACTGGGTCCCATCCCTGGTAGGTTCCCATAATCCTGCCTACACCCTCTGAGTGTGCTATCCGCTTCCTGCTGGGACATCAGCACAGATATGCAGGGTGGTCCCTCCCTACAGTCCTTTTGCACTGCCTACTTCAGGCTTTGTGAGTTAAACTAGCTCCATACTCAGGTTCCAGGCTGGGCAAAGATCTTCTCTGGACAGCTCAGGTCTTAAGGGGAGCTGGGGTGTGAGCCAAGGCCCCACTGCCCTCTGGTGGTCAGTTCCTGGAAGTGCACCTCAGGAGTCCAAGATTGGCTGAGCTGTTTACATGCACCTGAGCACCTCATCCAAGGGTCACTGTCCCCATTTCACAGGTGAGAATACAGGACTTCAGTGACTTTCCTAGTTTAAGGACCAAGACTGTAACCATGGACTACAGGATCCTATCCTTCCTCTGCTGTCGCTCTGACCCCGCTGTGCGAGCATTTCTCAGACTTCAGGTTTTGTACACGCAGGTCTCACTTGAGACCTCCCTGAGACCTTCTCTACCTAGTCACATTGGTGCCTGCGTCAGTCCTCTAGGATGTCACATAATCGGCACATAGTCCTCTTCATTCACCCCTCCCCAGCCTTTTATTCATGTAATGTGCACTGGAATTTTCCACGTTGCGGAACGTTTGATGAGCGCTGCTCTCCCGTGCAAAGCTGCCTCCCAAGGGCAGCCACGTCCTGCTCACACTGCTGTATCTCTGGTGCCTGGCACATGGTAATGACCACAACAGCAGCTGATGGTGGCTAAGCACTTCTGTGCCAGCCTTTAAGTGGAGTACCTCAGGTGCCCCTCTCTTCTGAAGTCCCTCACCCCCAGGAAGCAGCCCTGGACTCTTATCAAAAACTCACATTGATTTATTAGAATATGAAAAAGGTTCAGTTTCTTCTGTACAGGCGGCAGAGCTGCAGCAGCTGCGGTGGCTTTGTACATGGTTGTCGACGTCACTTTGCATGGCGACTCCTGCCCCAAACGGCACTTGCATGGAGAGGAGATGGACAGATGGGCCGAGCACCCGTGGCCCCGTCCCCTAGGAGAGGGTGCTCTGACTATTGCACGATCCTGGCGGAGGGAGTGCCCAGTGGGAGTACAGACACCCATAGCCTGCGCCCAGCCGTGGTGGCAGTGGGGGTAGGGAGTATGTGCCTGTGAGCAAAGGCCTCTGGGGTCCCAGGATTCTGTCTACCCAAGCAGCCCAGCCAGGGTGGGAGACCTTCAGGGGTGGCCTTCTCCCCAGGCTGGGCTCCACAGCAAGTTGAGTGTACATGTGAAGGAGAGGTTCCTGGGACTTGGGGGGCAGTAAGAAAGAACAGGCCAGCAGGAACTGAGGGTCAGGCCAAGAGCAAGACAGGCACCAGGAGGACCCCGCCTGTGAGGTTGGAGAATCATGACAGGGTCGTGGTTGGGGCCACGTCTGGAATCAGACCTTGGGCAAAAGTCAAGAGCCCAGCAGGCAGAAGACGGGTTCGGGGAGTGTGGGAGAGACAGGGGCAAATGAGGGGGAACTCTGGAGCAGGACGAGGGGTGAGAGGGGCAGAGGCCTGACTGGCCACGGGGCTTCAGAGGTTCTAAAAAAAGGAGTGCCTTTGTGCAAATAGAATCGTGTGTGGAAGTGCGAACAAACAAAACAAAAAATGGCAGCGCTTTCTGAAGTCCTAGACAGTCCCTCCCCGGGCAGCAGAAAGCCTAATGGTCCCCATCAGACAAGTCCACAGCGCCCCAGCTCCAGACAGAGAAGCTCAGACCTGCCCCTGGCCTGCAGTTCTGAGTGAGGACAGCTCAGAGGGCTGGCCAGGGTGACATGGCTGGCAGGAGTGGGGTGGGACTGTTGATCCCTCCCCAGCCACGTCTGTGCCCCTGGCATCTCCCCTGATAAAGGAGGGCCTGGCCAAAGGCAAGGGAGGCCTCAGCTCCTTCTTTTCCTGGGTAGGACCACAGTGGAGCCAGAGGCTCTTTGGTTAGAAATGAAGATTTGTCTGAAGGAGGGTAATGGAGTGGAGAGAGGAGCCTTGTGGCCTGGGAGACTAGTGGCCTTGTGGCCCTGGTCCGGGTATGGGGCAGCCTGGATCTGGAGAAGGGGCGGGGCCTGCCTCACCACCCAGCAGTTCTGCCAAATGACTGGGAAGACAGTTCCAGTGAGAGGGGGACGCTTCCCAGGAGGCAGGTGGAAGCCGTGCTGCGGTGGGGGCTGTGGGCCCAGCTGCCATGCGGTGGGGGAGGGGCAAGGCCGACCAGGTCAGGAAGGGTGAGGGGAGCCCTCGGCTTCCCAGTCCTGCTCTGGTGGGAGAGTCTGTGGGATGGGCACTGCCCCGGCCCTGGTGCTACTGCCCCTTGGGGATGAAGGGCTCCCCCTCCCCAGGCTCGGGGTGGGGGCCTGGGTCACTAAGGCAGCGCTGTATCCTCTGGGAGCTGGGGCTGTCACTTGGCGCAGGGGTGAAGACATCGTCAGTGCCTGGGGATGAAGGCTCCTTGGTCCGCATCATAATGACCCCGTCCTCGTCCTCGTCCTCCTCAGCCACCCTGGCTGGATCCCGGCTCAGCCCCAAGATCTTGCCCTTCAGCTCTTCATTCACCAGGTCCACAGACTCAGGAGACTGTGGGGAGGCCGGGTCGATGGTGATGACCGGCAAGTCTGCCTTCGGCTCGTAGGCCAGGGGGTCTGAGAAGCGAGAGCAAGGACAGCTGGGTTCTGCCCCCAGTCCTGCCCAGCAGGTGCCACTCTGCAGGAAGGGCTCCCTCAGCCTCTGTAACTCCCAGAGCCTCCCTGTGAGTGCGGCCATCCATGGGCCTCAGAACTCTCTATACAGGCCTGAGTGACACCTCTGTCCCCAACTTCGCTTCCCTCAGACTGTTCTCCTCAAATCAAGGTCTTCCACAGGTGTCCCTCCCCAGGTCAAAAATTAAGCCTCCTTCCTGAGTCACGGTCCGTCCCAGAGGCCAGGCCTGCAAGAGGGTCTGCCCTCATCCCCCCACGGGCTCAAGACCCACTCTGCCACCCTTGTCATGGTCCTCACCATGAGCCCTTGTCATGGTCCTCACCATGAGCCCACCTGGAGCACCTCTGTGTGTGGGAATAAAGGCAGGGCCATCCTACCTGCTCTGCCCTCCCCCAGCCCTGCCTGCTCCTGGCTTGGAAGAAGCCTGTCCTCCCCACGGGATCCCTGACGCCTGTTCCTGCTGGAACCTCAGCACTAGTGCAGAGCGACCAGCTGAAGGCGCCTCTCGAGGCCCTTACCTGAGCCGATGCGGGCCCGCGACATGGTGGGCGAATCCAGCTTGTGGGCCGGCACCGTGAGATAGTTGTTGATCTGACAGAGAGAGGGGTCAGGGTGAGCTGGGCAGCACGGCAGGAGCGAGGCCCGCTGGACTGCACCTGCAGGCGGTGGGTCCTCTCATGAGGCTCTCTCGACTGTGCCTATACTGGGACCCACGCTGGCACTCTGGGGGCTTTTGGAGGCTTATTCCCCTGGGCAGCCTTAAACACTCCTGCCCCTGAGGTTCCAGACCAAAAAGCCAACTTGAGAGGAAACACCTGGGCCCCGGCTGGCCCCCAGTTATCTTAAGTTCAACACGTCACAACTGAACTCAGCCCCTGACGATGCCTCAGAATCTCATTCCTTTCTCAGGATCCCCATGGCAGCCACTTGTACGCATCCAGCTGGAGCCTGGATCCAACCCAGACCCCTTTTCCTCTTCCCTCAGCCCCACCTCCAACTGGTGACCACATCTTGCTAGTTCCACTTCCTCAGTGTCCTTGTTTTGGAATGGGGGAACTGGAGATTTAACCCAGGGGCACTTTACCACTGAGCTACACCCCCAGCCCTTTTTATTTTGAGGCAGTCCTGCTAAGTTGCTGAGGTTGGCCTTGAACTTGTGATCCTCCTGCCTCAGCCTCCTGAGACGCTGAGATTATAGGTGTGTACCAATGCACCATCTTCCTTAGTGTCCTTGAAATCTACCCTTTCCTTCCTCTCTCAATGGCCCTAACTCAGGCCACACTTATCTCCTCTGCATGTCACTCCCCTGGGATAAAGCCCAATCCTTGACACCAGCAACAAGGCCCCTCAAACTCCTCTTAGTTTCTAGAATGGGCATATTTCTTTGGAGGGATTTGGTGAAACACTAGGGGTGTGGGTGCAGGAAGAACCCAGATTCCCTGAGAGGCAGTGGGGCCAGTTTCAGTCTGGGGCGTACCTTCTGCTCCAGCTGTCGGGCCTTCTGTCTCCGGAGCAGCATCTGGTTCCAGGCCTCCTCATAGGGGTCGGCTACCAACGTGTGTCTGTTGTAGGACCGCAGCTGTAGGAGGAACTGATGTTAGGGCAGGCCCCCTGGATGTCCAGGGTTCAGGAGGCTCTGGCCACATGTGGCACAGTGCAGGAGGCTGGGCAGAAACTCTGGAGAGGGTGCCAAGGGGCACATGCAGGGGAAGGCTGCAGAGGAGACCACAGGGCCGGGGCATTCCGGTCGGGGTAGGCCTTCACCCGCTGCCTGGTCTTCTGCAGGTTGTTCCTCAGGATTTTGCGAATTTCCTCCTCTTTGTCCTTGGACAATGCTGGTAGGATGCGCTCAGTAGGAAGGGACTTGGGGTGGATGTTCCTGGGACAACAGGGCACACACACATTAGGACCCCATTCTTATGATCCTGGAGTCTGTAGGGCTGGGCCAGAAGCAGATCATGCTGGGGATGGCCTGCGTGGGTGGCCAACGTCTCAGGCCCTTGGTGAGATCCTGAGGACCTCACACCCACCCTGACAGGACAACAGAGCACCTCCCCCACCGGATGGTTGCCCCAGGCTGGGCATGATGGGTCAGCATGGGGGTGCAGACGATGCCCAGATTAGCCACTGGCACTTACTGCATGGAGACGGTGGAGACGGCAGAGGGGATCTTGCCCATGCCCCCACTTTCCACGAGCTCGATGGCCTGTTTCATCTCCATCTTGTGGTAGAAGGCAATGAGCTGCGGCTCCTTGGAGCGCTCGCCAGCGATCAGACACTTCTTCACATACTTCTTATTAAATCGATTGAGCCTGAGGGGAGGAAGAGGGAGATGGATGGAGCCAGCTCCTAGGTATGGGGAGATGCCCAGGCCCTGGGAGACCCCTGCCTGCCCCTTCCCACCCCCCTGCCCACCAAGTCTGTCACCTACTTGTCCTTCCAGTGGTGGTGGCCGTAGTGGCCACAGATGTCCTCAATGCCTGTCAGAAGGTGGTCCAGGAACTGAAACAGGCCCAAGGCCAGGTCAAGCCTCACTATTGGGCTTCTTCCCTACCCAGATCTCTGACCAGGCCTCCACTTTCCACCCCAGTTGCAGGCCTGCTCAACACAGCCTGTAGTTCCAGGAGCAGCCAGGAGGTGGCAGCCACCACTCACATCTTGAAGTCCAGTGAACCTGGTATCTACCCTCACTCCTGGGGTCTGCAGAGCCCCATCCTGAACCCACCTGAACCCAACACCTAGAGCACGTTTCAGCTAGAGGCAGAAGTGGCTTCTAGCGTCTCACACTACACTTCCCTATGGCTGAACCCTGACAGGTAGCCTCCAGGAGCGGCTGGATCTCCCCAGTACCAGGATAAGGGAGGAAGAGGTGAGGGCAGTGGAGGCCTAGCTTCTCCCCAGCTCCCCGAGCCTCCTCCTGTAACCCAGAGTACAGCCTCAGCTTCTGGTACCTGTGTGTGAATCTCTTCATTAATGGAGCGCTTCGTTTCTTGCTTTTTCTTCACAGCCAACAGGTCTACCAAGGGCCGAATGGTCATGCCCTAGGGGGGCAGGTGGGTATCAGGCACTTTGCTCTGCTCTGAGGTAGGGCCTCAATCTCCTAAGACCCAAGGGTGTTAGAACACCCCATCTCCACCGCAGCACTTAGATAAAGGTGGGTGCTTGAGGTGTGCTTCTTCTGGGAGACACAGGCAGAGGTCTGACAGCCCAAAGCCAAATGACCCTCACACTGGTCATCTAGCTGGGGCCTGAGTTCAAATGTGGGCTCCATCACAGACTCGCTCTGCAGCCCAAGGAGTCTGGTCTGGCAGACGGGGGAACTGGCTGAGATCTGCCACCCTCATAGGCTGCTGGGAGGACCTAGAAATAACAGCAGCAGCTAACTGAACTGCACACTCGCCTCGTGACAGACAGGTTGTGTCTTCCTAGCATTAGCTCTTCCATACCTACAACAGTCTAAGGGCACAACACCCTTTCATTGCTGCCATTTCACAAATGAAGAGACTGAGGCTCAAAAGAGGATAAGCAACTTCCTAAGGACCCACTGAACAACAGAGCTGAGACTCAAACTCCAGCAGGGGACTGGGTTTGTGGCTCAGTGGTAGCATGTGTGAGGCACTGGGTTCCATCCTCAGCACTTCATAAAAATAAATAAACAAAATAAAGTTATTGAAAAAAATTAAATAAAACAACAACTCCAGCAGGATGGCTCCAAGGGGGGTCTTCACCCCAATGTGGCCTTCAGTGAAAATAGGCTTGGAAAACCATTGGCATGTACAGCTGCAAAGTCAAGGTGAAACAATACTTTCAGTGATAGAAGCAGGGCAAGAGGACAAAAGAGAGAGCCCCTTGCTCATGTGTGTGTGGTGCTGGAGTTTGAACTTGGCTTTGTGTCTGCTAGGCAAGTGCTCTACCTCTGAGTTACATCCCAGCCCTTTTTATTTTAAGACAGGTTCTTGTTAAGTTACCCAGGCTGGCCTGGAACCTATGACTCGCCCAACCCCTCTTGCCTTTAAAAGGACAGAAAATATACCCAGTCCCTGGTTTCCCCTGTGATTTTTTTTTCTCTTGAGAAGACAAAGATGTGTCCCATCTAGAACTTCTGAAGATTAATGCCCAGGAAAGACAGGAGGGATGGGAAAGAAATGGAGGCCCAGAGAGCTTCTCACCTGCCCAAGGCCACTCAAGAGTCATGTATGGTAGAGCAATGTGCATTATCCCAGGCTATGCTTCCTTGGGGTCTGTCATTGAAATGTACAGAAACCCCTAACCAGCTGGGTGCAGTGGCACATGCCTGTAATCCCAGCAGCTCAACTCCTGCTGAGGCAGGAGGATTGCAAATTCAAAGCCAGCCTCAGCAACTTAGAGAGATCCTAAACAACTTAGTGAGACCGTCTCTAAATAAATAATAAAATAGGCCCAGTACAAAAAAAAAAAAAAAAAAAAAGGAAAGAAACCCTAACCAGCAGGATGGAAGGATTCTTGGGGAACATCTAGTTCAGTTCTTTCACTTCGCAAATGGGGAACAGAGACAGAGATGGGAGGGTCTTTTCTAGGGTCACACAGCAGCAGAGCCAGGGCTGACTCCAGGCCTCCTCCAGTTGCCTATGCTATGCTGCTCTTCCCATTTTCTAGTTGCAGAAACTAAGATTCCAAGACACTAAATTGCTGAAGCCTGGCAATAGGCTGGGGGCAGAATCAGATCTTGGGCCTGCTGACTTTATCCCACCATGTCAGTGGTTCCACAGTGAGGGAGGCAGCTCTCTGCTCGCCTTATATTCTGATCAGTCACTTCACAATGACCCAGTGTCACGGTTTTCACTTTGCAACTGAGGAAACTTAAGGCCCAAAAGGGGCAGTGGCTTGCCCAAGGCCACAAGGCAAGTTAACGTTGGAGTCTGGACTAGAACCCATGGCCCCATGCTGAGTAACACACTTTTCTCTTCCCAGAGGAAGTCAGGGTCTCCAAGGCTGGGGCCTGCTCAGCACCTGCACAAAGACGGTGAAGAAGATGACGGTGATGATGGCAGTGAGGAACAGGTCACACATGGGGAAGTGTTTCTTATCCAGGAGGTAGCCCAGGGAGAAGGCGATGGCCCCTCTCAGGCCCCCGTAGGCGATGATGAACTGGTCCTTGGGGGTCAGCTTCACAATGCGGAACTTGTTGATGAACCAGGTCAGGCCCAGCACACCTGCCAGGGAGTGGGAAGAGGGGTCAGGCTGTCCCCAGCACCAGGGACTTCAGTGCTTATCCAGGAAGCCTCTACCACTAAGCCACCCAGCTCACTCATTTCCTGGGTCCCTCCGCCCAGGCCACTCCAAATCTCTCAATCCAAGAGCTGGGTGGATCCTTCAGGGGGTTTCCAATTGGGTGTGGTTTGGAGACAACATAGAGGCCTCCAGTGGCTGGAGGTCAAGAGCAGGAAAGGGAAAAGATGAAGCAAGTCTGGTCACAAGTTGATACTTGTTAAGTATAAAGGGCACAGGGAATCATTATCCGATTCTCTTGACTTTTCTATGTATTTGACCTTAATACAATATTATTTTAAAGTGCAGACTGGGTCCAACCTCGATCCATAGAACTAGAATTCCTGGAGAATAAGGATCAGGAGCAACAGGGACTTAAAACAGTAACCAGGTAAATGCAGTCCTGGCAGGCTCAGGGACACAGCCTAGCCCTTCTTTCAAGGGAGGTGAGTGAGGTCCAGAGAGGGACAGTGGCCTAGCCACAGAGATGAGGCACATTTGGCCCATGGGAGTGGAACCCACAGGTGACCTGGGGCTGGCAGAGCAGCTCTGCAAGTACTTGTGACATCCATGCTGTGATGACCTAACACTTGGCCCAGAGCCACAGACCTGGGTCTGTGGGCCTCGGCCCCTCCTTAGAAAACCAAAAGGCTCAGGGTCGGAGGGTCTCAAAGACCCCTCACCCTGACACAGTGACTATTTCCAGGGATCATCACCCACTGTGAGCATGGGCTTCTCTCCCCTCAAGGGCCAATCATGGCATTGGCATTGTGGAGAAGGAACATGAGAAGCCAGAAGCCACCCAGAGACCCTCCAAGACACACACACACGCACACACACACGCACATGCTCACTCCCTCCTCCCGTGGCCTGGGCCCATCCCTCACCCAGCACCCGGGCGATGAGGCAGAAGAGCAGGGTGCTGATGACGAAGGTCCAGTTCCAGTGGTGGGAGCCGGCCACGGTGGAGACGCCGAGGAAGATGAAGATGAGGGTCTCGCTGACGCTGCTCCACATCTTCAGGAAATATTTGATGGTGGTGTGGGACTTGTGGGAGATGTTGGCCTCCACGTAGGGGCGCATCACCACTCCCGAGGCGATGAGTCTGGGGTGGGGGAAGAGCGGGTTCAGGGGCGAGCCGCACCTTCCCAGTGCCCTCCGTGGCTGAGGGCGCTGGGTTGAAAGGTGCCCGTTTACCCAGCACCCGTCAGGGGCCAGGCGCCCTGGGGTGCTTTGTGCACCTGTCCTCACTCAATCCCCACATAAGCCCCACAGGGCTGGGTACGGTCTTGCATTTTCAGGTGAAGACATGACTTTTGGAGAAAGTCCCCTGACCACTGTCACACTTCAGCAAGCAGCAGGGCTGAGAGGCACACTAGGGTCTGTCCCATTCCGAACTCTGTGCCTTCTCCCCAAGGCCACACTGCTTCTGCCCAAGGAGAGTCAACAACATACTCCATGGTTTCTTGGGTTTTCTCCCAAGAGTGACTTGCCCCCTCCTCTCAATGCACAGGGGTCCCCACAGGGGCTTTGTTCTAGGTAGTAGCCAGAGTCCTCTCAGCCTGGCATCCACAGTGGGCTCTGCTCCTGCTGCCCAGGCCTCCTCCCTACACCCCGAATCGCCCAGTTCTTCTTTCCCTCCTTCTCTCCTTCCCTCCCTCCCTGCCTCCTTCCCTCCCTCCCTCTTTTCTTCCTTCCTTCCCTCCCTCCCTCCTTCTCTCTCTCTCTCTCTCTCTTTCTTTTTCAATCCCTGAGGACTGAATTCAGGGTCGCTTAACCACTGATCTGCATCCCCAGTCGTTTGCCCTTTTAAAAAATGTTTTAAGACAGGGTCTCGGCTACGTTCTTAGGGTCTCACTAAGTTGCTGAGGTTGGTCTGGAACTTGCGATCCTCCTGCCTCAGCCTCCTGAGTTGCTGGGGTGCCAGGCATGTCCCACGGTCCCTGGGAGCCTCAGCGTTTTGCCTTTCTCCCCACTGGGAAGCCCTCTGCTCCTCTCTGCCTCTCCACAGCATCCGTCACTCAGACCTGGTAAGATCCCGGTAAGTCCCTCACGGGGGCCACTGAGAGCAGGGGTGCATGAGGGCCGGTGTCCAGCTCCAACTATGGACTCCCTTGGAGACAAAGGGAGGAAGTGGCAGGGCAGAGACTTTCCGAGGGCAGCCCTGTACCCTGGGTTAACTCTAACACAGGTCAGAATGTCCTCTCCAGGTTCCTGAATCCTGCATAGCCCACCAAAGTGCCCTCTTCTAGGAACCCTCTGATGAGCTGCTGCCAAGCAGTCCTGGAGCCTGCAGCGTGTCTCATGCCTGGAGCTGGGTCCTGGCGACCTCCCCTACGAAGCGCACAGCCTGCTGTGCCCAGACTCACGCCATGATCCCGGACAGATGGAAGAGCTCAGCGGACAGGTAGGCCATATAACTGTAGAGGAAGACGAAGAGCGGCTCGATGACGCGGATGTGGGAGGTGAATCGCGAGGTGAAGGCTGCGATGACCCCGTAGACCACGCCCACAAACACCCCGCCCAGGGCCACCACGAAGAAGCTCAGGAAGCCGAGGACGATGTCCACAATGCCCACGTGGTCATAGTTGGCAAACTCCTCAAAGAGGTGATACAGGACCTGGGGAAGACGGGCAGGCTGGTGGGCAGTAGGGCAGGAGGGCAGGGTGGGCCCTCGGCTCCCTGGGGGTCCACCCGGGTGATTCCATCCCTTCAGTGGACTGCGGCCACAAGAAGCGGCCACGTGGTAGCAGAGAAACCCTAGTGCCAAGCAGGCGCTCCATGACCAGGGGCCAGAGGGGCCTGCACACGAAACTGAAGTCGAATGGCCCTCTGCTCCTCGCCGTGTGCACAGCCAGCGCGCCACCCTGCTTTCGTTTCCCATCTACAGTGGGTTTGAAATGGGCTGCCGCAGGACTGGGCTGGGAAAGGGAAGTGCCCAGAAGCGCCTGGCGCAGTGTTAGCGGCCACTGGTACTCTTACGCCTTCTCCCTCGCCGTCTGACCTCACGCCAATCACACTCTTCTTCGGAGGCCAGTCTCTTTCAGGGCAAAGCAGGGAAAACGGTTTCTTTCCATTTCTTTTTGGCACCAGGATTGAACCCAAGGGCACTTTACACTCAACTATATCTCCGTCCTTTAAAAATATTTTTTATATTGAGATAGGGTCTCAGTAAGTTTCTGAGGCTAGCCTCAAACGGATGATCCTCCTGCCTCAGCCTTCTGAGTTGCTGAAATTACAGGCATGTGCCACTGTGCTGGGCTTAGTACAGGTTTTCTTAACCTCTGAATAGACACATGGCCAGGCCACCCCTAACTTAGGCTTTCTGGGCAAGCCTGAGAAATCTCTATTAACAAGCTCCCCAGGTTCAGATGCTGTGGAATTGGAGGTTCTCTAAGGCTTCCCATCTCCTGGACAGGGAAATAAATGCCCCTTACGCTATTGTTGGATTCTGGGTGGCACTTTATACACTGTAAAACCCTTTGAACGATCTTTATCCTAGTGGACACTCAACAACTTCTTAGAAGGCATGCCAAGGAATGAAACTGAGGCTCAGAGAGGTGGAGCAACAGGCCAGAGGGCTCCAGCCAGGAGCCGCAGGCCTGGGCCCAGAACTCCTTCCCTGATGGCTGTGGGCTGATGCTGCCCCAGGAGGTTCAGCTTCGAAGTCTCACTTTCCCAGGGGCTGGCACAGTGGCTCCCAGGCCTACATGAGCCCAGTTATAGACGGCTCTGCCAGGAACCAGTCGGGGAGTTTCCAGGCCTGGTGGGAAGGCGGGGCAGGCCTGAGAATCCAAGAGAGGGAACTCTCCAAAACCCTCAGCACCTGGGCAGTCTCTGGAGGCAGAGATGTGGGACTTGGGGAGTGACCTACACAAGGGCACAGACCTGATGCCAGGCAGCTCAGGAGCAGCCTTATTGTCTGGGAAACAGGACACTCAAACTCATGCCCAGAGAAAGGCAGATGTTGGGCACTGGCCAGGCCTCGTGCTGCCTGGACCACAGCTGTCTGGGAGACAGGGCGGGACCAGCACAGGCAACCTTGTCAGCAGGTGCGCCTCAGCCCGGAGCTACCTCAGCTCACTCCTGGCCTGCAGGGACCACGGGTCCACAGGGACTAGGGTCCTCATGGTCTACCACCTGGATAAAAGGGGCAAGGCATAGAGGGCAAGGTCCTCCTTGCTGGCCTGGTACTACCATCAGCGGCATACAGAAAGGCAGGGTGGCATAGCCCATGCTTGGGCGCTGGACTAGACTGTGTAGACATGAGTACTGGCTGCATCACTTATCAGTGAACATAACCTCTCAGTGCCTGATTCTTCATCTAGAAAAACCGAAATAATAATAGTGTCAATCTCATGGAGTTACTGTGCAGATCAGACAGGAAGCACTCGGACCACCTCCCCCACCGCCTGCAGGGGATGCAGCCATGGGTCTGAAGGGACCAGGTTAGAGTTATCCACTTGACCCAAGTGCAGTCACTCCCAGTAGTGCCAACCTGAACTCACACCCGGATCCGAATGGCACTCACTGGCTTCATAAACACTAGTGAGCCGAATTCCTGTCATCCAAGGGGATGATGGGCTGGTGGTGCATCACAGGGGGAAGCTGAGGCTCCTGTGGTGACCTGGGGCAAGAGCTGGTGCTAGACCAGGATAGAGACTTGCTAATCTTCCCAGCCCCATGAGGAGCTGGCTAGTCAGGAAGAGGAAGCTAAGGCTGCCGGCTACTAGCCACCACAGTCTGTTTCCACCTGGAGGTGTTGCTTCCTGAGGGGCTGGGGCAACAGGGAGTGTGTGAGTGTGTGTTTTCCTGTATGAGCAGTTCCTCTTTGAGGGGTCCAGCTTAGGAGAGGGTGATGAATGTGCACACACATGCCTGTTTCCTGAGGAAACTAGCTGGGAGGGTGCCTGCAGTGCTGGTTGGTATGTGAAGTTCCTGTGTTGGGTGCCTGTCCTCACTAGGCCCTGGGAGAAAATCACTTTGCATCTATCAAAGGTGAGGTCCAGAGAAGTAGGGTCACTTGCTTAAGGTCACACAGCAAGTAAGTGACTAATCCATTTCACTTATCACCTTCTGCAAGTTTGAGGGGCAAGGCCCTTTTTCACAATCTACCCCAAAACTCTGCATATACCAAATTCTAACTTAAATAGCTTATGGAAAAGCTGAAAGACCTCCTCAGAGATTAAATAGGCCACAAAGAGGAAACTGAGGAACAAGGAGGACAAATAACTTAGCCAAGATAACATCAAAACACAAGTCAGGGAGGGAGCACGTGACCTCGTGAGGCAAGAAGTCAGGCCCTGGAGTGAGACGGACCTGGTTCAAGCACAAAACTGGTTCTATTACATTCTAGCAAGCTATTTAACTTCTTGGAGCCTGTTTCTTCCTCTGTAAAATGAGAACAGTGCGTCTCTCCTCAGGTTGTCCTGAGGATGAAACGAGAGAATCCACGTCAAAGTGCTCAGATGGTGCCTGGCCCACAGCAAGCACCAAGTGACTTGGCTCTTTTTATCATTGGTATCAGCGGGCGGGTGAGGGACTGGCTCCTGGACCCGGATTCAGGACTGTGCCCTGTGTGCAGGGCCCCCGGCCCCC
This sequence comes from Sciurus vulgaris, assembly GCF_902686455.1. Classification (NCBI taxonomy): domain Eukaryota; kingdom Metazoa; phylum Chordata; class Mammalia; order Rodentia; family Sciuridae; genus Sciurus; species Sciurus vulgaris. Next base: position 19,321,593 of record NC_136461.1, read on the forward strand.
TCACCACAGTGACGGCGTCATTGAGCAGGGACTCCCCGAAGACAAGGATGTGTAGCAGCTCATTGATGTGGATCTCCTCGAAGACGGCCAGCACGGCCACTGGGTCCACGGCCGAGATGATGCTGCCGAAGAGCAGGGTGTCGAGGAGGCCGATGTTGTTGATCTGCTCGCCGCCCACCAGGCACACGGCATACATGAGGCCGCCCAGGAAGAAGGCGTTCCACAGCGTGCCTACCACGGCGAAGATCAGGATGGTGCCCAGGTTCTCTGTGAACTGCCGCAGTGGCAGGAAGTAGCCCGCGTCCAGGATGATGGGCGGCAGCAGGAAGAGGAAGAAGACATCTGACTGCAGGAAGGGGGGCGTCTCGCCCACGCCCTTGATCAGGCCCCCCACCAGCAGCCCCACCACGATCAGCAGGCAGCTCTCTGGGACGATGCTGGAGATGGTGGGGATCACATGGAAACCTGCGGGGGGCGAGAGAACGGGAGGCCATGGGCTTTCGGGGGAGCCAGAACAGAAGGTTGGGGACAGGGCTGGGGACCGGGAGGGCAGCTGGTGGGAGGTGCTCAGGCTTGGTCTCAGAAGGCCGCTCTGTTAACTCTGAGCCTCGGCTTCCTCGCCTGTAAGATGAAGGGACAATACCAGCTTCACAGGGTTGCAGTATAAAAGCAGTGGCCATGTTTTAAAAGTGCTTTTCTCAAATGATATTCCCAAGCTTTCTCTGTCACTGTCATATAATATTAGAAAGCAGAAATTCTGTATGCTTCCAGAAGGCAGTAATAATAAATTGATTACTAAGGCGCCAAGTATCTAAGGCCATAAACTCTGCCTGAACCCAAGGCATCTTTCCAGACACAAGTTCAGAGAGGCAGACAGACATGAGCTTCACACAAAGAATAGCAATCTAACGATTCTGTCTGAGGCAGGTGGCAAGTTCTCTGTCATGGAGGTATTTAAGCCAAAAGCAGACAATAGATGATGAAGTGGCATCTAGGAGACAGAAGAAAGCACAGAAGAACTTCAGTGCAGGAAGGAACTCAGGGACATTGCAGCCTGGGGTCTGCAAACCTGCAGAACACATGCAGTGAGCTCTAATCCCAGCCTTGCAGGCGGCTGGCATGCTCTCCTTTGGAGGCCAGGTGGCAGCTGGAGACAGGCTCCAAGAAGCCAACAGGGATCAGTTAGCTTCAGTGTGTGAGATTAATCTACTGGTCACTATTCTAAAGCCCAATCTTAACCACTCTAAAGATGGGAAAATTGAGGCTCAGAAAGAGGAAGGGATTTGGCCAAAGTCACAGAGCAAATACATAGCAGAACCAAGAGGGAACGTAGGTCTGACTCCCAGGCGCGCATCAAACTCCATAGTTCTAAACTAAGCTCTCCTAGCCTTCTGTCCCATGGAGATTCCATATGTTGCCCTGCTTGGGACCCACCAACCACTCCCCCAAGCCAGTTCTGGCCAACGTCAACATGCTACTCTTTTGTGGCCCACCTGGGGGTTCAAACCCAGGTCTGGGAGGTAGTAAAAATCCTCACCAGAGAGGGCCTCTCTCAATGCCAGGCTTGGCCAGAGCCCCAAGTTCCCCGAGTTATTTGGTTTTGCTTATTTGATTGCTTTGTTTTTGGGTAGGGTGGTGGGTGGAGAAGACTTGGGCATCCGGCTGCATGTTGGGTACTCTAACCCTCACAGAGAGTGTGACCCTGTGCCCAAGGAGAAAGCTCCCTCCCTCCCCTTCATAGCTATAAGCTCTGAGTAGGGAGATTTCATATCTGTTCATTATTATTTGCCCAGGGCTGCGGACACAGTAGATGTTGAACAAATACCTGCTGATTGGAAAATGCAGAGGGCTGAGACATACCCACATGATTCTGGAGAACCTGTCTGGCCAGACCTTGGCTCTCATTGCCCTGAGTTCCTTGGGCAGGAGGGGGAATCGAAGGCCCAGCTCCTCTCAGTCATTGATGGGCAACAGTAACATAGCTATAAGTCAAGGCTCAACTGAAACCACTATCCTGGCCCAGAACCCTGACACGGTGCCACGTTCCCAGCAGACACTCAGAATGTGCTGGGAAAAGACACGTCTCCATCCTAGGTTGGGAAGGGACCTCAAAACTACCTTTTACATTTTCTTAATTTCAAAACAGAGTTGACCAAAAGTCACCTTTTGTGTTGAAAAGTTCCCCAGTCTTTAGAGTCCACTGCTCACACCCAGCGTTCAGCTCAGAGGAGGGCTAGGTCACGCCGGTCCCAGTCTGTCTTGCTGCAGAGCACAAAGCCCAAATGTTCAGCACTGCCTCTGTCCGCTGGTCTTGCCCCAGTCAACCCTTACGTTTCGGCCTTGCCAAAGTCCTTGCAGTTGCCCCAAATAGCCACATCCTCTTTGCCTGCAAACCTCTGCCTAGTTCGCTTCCTCTCTCTAGACACCATTCCTGCACTTCCACCCCTACCATGTGGCTGGCACCACGTGCCTGCGACTCCTCCTCCCCAAAGTGTTTCCTGACCACCCATGCCCCAGTCAGGCCAAGAGTCCTTCTCTGACACTTTCCTCTCTCACAACCTTCAATCCAATTCACCCAGGTTCCTCTCACCCCAGCACCCACTGAGGTCAGATAGCCCAGGTAGAAGTAGTGCAGCAGGACCATGGCACCCTACCCCAGACCTGTGCTGCCCTCGAGGGGAGACAGGAAGGTGTGGGGGTTGCTACAGTTTGGATCTTAAATGTCCCCCAAAGGTCCATGTTTTAAAGGCTTGGTCCTAAGGGTGGCAATATTGGGAGGTGGAGGAATCTTTAAGAGGTAGAGCCCAGAGGAAGTCTTTCAGTCATGGGGGCATGCCCTGAAGGGGACTGGGGGACACTCTGGCCTCTCCTTGCTCTCTGCTCCCTGGCTGGTGATTTAAGCGGTTTTTATCTGCCATGTGCTCCTGCCATGATGTGTTGCCTCACTGCAGGCCCAAACCAAGGGTCAATCAATCATGGACTAAAACCTGAAAAACTGTGAGCCAAAACAAACGTTTTCTCTTTGTAAGTTGATTATCTCAGGTATTTCATTATAGTCACAAGAAAGCTGACTGACATGGGGCTTAGGGGAGTAGGTCTTGAGGCACAGGCCAGAGACCAGCTTTTCCAGGCCAGAAATCCAGCTCCAGCCAGTGGACCCTCCTCAAGTCTCCCAGGTCCAGCCCAGGAAAAAGTACCTACAGCTGCCTTAGGAGGAGACAGAGTCTAAAGAGGCAGCCCGGGACAGGCAGATGACAGCTTCTAACTCCACCTAGCAAGGAAAGCCTGGAAAATGCCTCTCACTTTCTGCCATCTGTAGGTCCAAACCACAGAGCTTTCCTGGCCTAGGAAATACCAGGGAGCTGGAGGCCCACAGCTCCTGCCTGGGCCGGAGAAGGCATGTAAAGGAAGCCAAGAGCAGTAACATGAGGGATGCTCACGTTCCTAGAGGTCCCACAAGCCAGCACTGTGCCGGAGCTTGGCATGTGCCATCCCACCCGGCCCTCACTGCAGCCTTGTGGAGTGGATACTATCCCCATTTTGCAGAGGACACAGTGGGCTCGGTGAGGTGGTATAAGTTCTCTGGAGCTGCAGGAGGAACATCACCTTAGCGAGGTGTCGCAGTGCTGGAGCTGGACACTACTTAGTCCTCTGCTCAAGCACCAGTCATTCTCCTGAGCCAGGCTGGGCTGGGCACTTGGGACAGTGCAGTGGCTCCCCAGGCTCTGTACCTCACAGGAAGCTCATGGGGCAGCCATGCCTTTCCGGACCATGGGACTGCCACCCCAGGTAAACACAGCTGGCATTTCTATGGGGCAGAGGAGGAACTGAAGCTCCGAGAAGAGGCAGGACATTCCCTGCTAGGCCACCCACGACTGGGTCCCAGGCCCCTGACCAGGAGACAGAGCACTTCCTCTGTGTACGAGTCCCCAGGGAACTGGCGTGGGAGCCATGTTCCTGGAGCAGTCCTCCCCAGTCTTCTGTTTGGTCCTGCCTCCCAGTGACCAGCAGGAGCTCTGGGCCCTGCCCAGTGCTCTGGGCCTAGGGCAGGGCCAGGTCCAGTCAGCGGGGAAAGGTCTGGATCCACTCTTGGCTCCTTGTCCACCACAGGCAGCACATTACTGGAAAGGCTTCCAGGACTGGGGGAGGACAGATCCCGTCAGGAGGAGGAGGAGGCTCCTTCAGGCTCTGGGAAGGAGCGCATGGGGGCCTGTTCTAGTTTGCTCTCTCCCAAGGCTCTGATTTCCCCAATGTTCCCATTCTGCATCCCTGAAGAGTCTCCTCAAAGCACTGGAAGCTTGCTGACTCCAGGTGGGGTGTAAGGGGCAACAGAGAATGGATGGTGTCCCTGATAGCCTGACAAGGGCCCAGTATTGAGGAAAGATCCCAGGAGGCCAAGAAGTGAGGCAAAACTTCCAACACTCAAACTTAACGACGCTGGTGACATCACCAGGATGGAATCGGGGTGGGGCAGAGGCAGTTAGAATCAGATCCAGAGACATGAGAGCTGGAACAGACCTTGGAGAGCATTTAATTCTCCATTACGCAGATAGAGAAATGGAGACTCAAAGAGAGTCAGTGACCTGTCCATGGTCACATGACCAGTTCCACCACCAGAGTTGTGACGTTCCAAGTCCAGTGATCCATCAAAGCCACACAGCCTCCTTCCAGACATTCTGTCCTCCCAGAGCAAAGAGGCCAGAAGGTGTGGAATTTAGCATCGTCCAGCCCTGGGACAAACCCTCAGTCATGTTCAAGTCTGGCCTCCCATTGAAGAGAATAGGCGAGTAATGTTTCTTATTCCATCCAGTGTAGGTGTTAGTCTGAACACACACACACACACACACATACACACGGCATGCCAGCAGACACATCATCAAACCTGGGGTTGGCATGGGTTCCCAGCCACTCTGCAGCTGCTCTGTCCTTTGCTACGAAAATGTTTTATCTACCTCTCTCAGATCATCCCCATCTGCTCAGACCGGCACAGTGGAGCAGGCAAGGCTGCCCCAGGTCACCCTCAGTTGCCAGGGTGACCAGATATTCTGATCCCTGGGAAATCAGAGGGGAGTGCTGGGAAGAGGGGTCTCTGAGGCCCACTGGAGTGCCAGGTCACCAGGGACCCAGGGGCAGGCTGGGGGCTCTGCCGCCCTACTTCCAGGCCTGAGGACGGCTCTGGGGCTGCAACTCGGCCAGGTCCCCAGGGATTCCTAGTTGTACAATGATTCCATTTCTTGAACTCCCTCTTCAACTGCCCCAGCAACCAGTCTCAACTACAGCAATGAAAGGTAATACCTCACCATGAAAGCCCAGCACTCTACAGTTTGGAGCAGGGCACGCTGATACTTTTTACATTTGTCTACTCCTTACCACAGCTCCAGAAGGTCCCAATTTTAAAGTGAGGAAATGAAGGCACAGAAAAATTAAACAACCTGCTCAGCGTCACACAGCTGCCAGCTGGGATCCAAAACCCAGGTGCACTGGCTCTGGAGTCTATTATTCTTAGCCACTTGCTACATTATCCCTAGATTTAGTCTTATTTTGTTTCCAAGGGGAGTGTCCACGCAGGACTAGAGATGCAGACAGTTCCCAGAGGCTCAGAGGTAGCCATTTCTTTCCGTGAGCCCTTCTTCAGGGACGTCTCCCCACTGCCCCCCTTCCTCTCTTGGAGCCGAGTACAGTCCTTCCACCTGTGAAGTGCGCCCCTCCCAGAAGCCTTCTGGAGTTAACTGAGCAGGGAGGGGTCAGTCTTTTCTATCAACTCAGGGCAGTGAGTGGGAATTATCAGACTGTTGATTCTTCCCCCACCAAGCCTGGCTGTGGGGCAGGGAGAAAGATAAACTAGATTGGAAGTGACTTAGTCACTGCCCCAGCAGGTTCCCAGCCAGACTGGCAGAGGAGACAGACACGTGGCATTAGCCACCCTGCCCTGTATTCCCACCTCCAGCAAATTGAGCTCCAGTCAGGGTGTAGCCACCAACTAGTGGGGTGGTCAATTTTCCCCTGTGCAAAAGCTTATTTCAGAGGGTGTTTGGAGCACAAGAAGAGATAATAATGGTAAAAAAAATGCCAGCCAATGCTGCTGTTCAATGTAAGCAAAAGTGGTGACGGTCATCTTCTTCAAAATCTGAGCATAACATGCATATAATATGACCTATTGGTGTATGTGCATCCATCACCGGGCTATAAGCCCCCGACAGTGGGAACTTTCTAGAGTCATCTGGGTATCTAGCTTCTAGCATGGAGTAGGCATTGACTTTGTAAACTGAGATTAAACTTATTTGTTAGATATAAAGGGATGGCTATGTGCTTTCAAGAGTAGATGTTGTTGTTAAAAAAAAAAAAAAAAAAGAGTAGGTGGTGTTTTCAGAGCAGGGGCCATTGGAAGGGCTTTGAAGAATCAACAGAAGCATGCCTGAAGAGAAGGATCAGGCTGGGCATGGTGGCACACACCTCTAATCCCAGCTACTTGGGAGGCTGAGGAAGGAGGCTCTCAAGTTCAAGGCCAGCTTAGGCAACTTAGCAACCCCTATCTCAAAAATTTTAAAAGGGCTGGGGATGTAGGGAATGTCACTCAGTGGGAGAACGCTTGTCCACCATGCACCAGGCTCTGGGTTCAGTCCCTAATGCCACACACGAGCGCACGTGCGCACACACGCGCAGGTGCACACACAAGCGGGGGGAAGGGGGCAACAGTTGGTATCCTCCAAAAAGCCTAGCACACAGTAGCCTTCATATGGATACATGCGTAATGAATTAATGAAAAACAAGGAAAGAAGGCCAACAGGAAGGCAGGTTGATGCCCCCAGGCTGCTGCCAACATCCAAACATGAGGGCGCTGTGAAGACGAATTGAGAGGCTGTATTTTAAAGCACTTAGCACAATACCTGGTACATGTGTCATTTGCTCTCTGTAACTGGGATGGTGGTGCCATCTCTAGAGTGGCTGGAAGTGTCACTGAGATCATTTAATTAGAACTCCTAGCCCACAGCAGTCACTCAATGAATAACACCTAAAAAAAATTGTAAACCAATAATGCCCATTCAGTAGGGCTGCATGTGTTATGTTCTACTGTAAGACATGCCCCCCAGCACCGGGAAGAAGGAAAAGATGCTGACACACACAGTATTGGGCTCGGTGCTGTGCTGGGCTGTTCCACACCTCCTCTCATTTCACTTTATACATGACCCCAGGTGACAGGTGAAGAGACCGAGGGTCAGAGAGGTGAGGTGACTTGCCCAAGGCTCCCTAGCTGGGAAGGGCAGTCATAATTAGAAACCAGGGCTCCTAATTGCCAGTTCCTTGTGCCATGCTGCTACTGTGAAAACCAAGCCTGTCAGGATCCACAGGAAGAGATTCAAGTCTGTAATGTGCCTCCCCCACAAACACAGCCATAAATAAGTCTGTACATTCCAGGTACGGGAATGGTTCCCATCCCCAGTCAATCTCTGTGCCTTTCCCAACATTCTTCCAGAGAGCGCCTCTTAGGTCAATCCACATTTCAGGGTGTCCTGCTAGGCTGGGGAGACAGGGTCCCACCCTCCAGGAACATCAGCGTTTGTTGGGAAAGAGCTGAAAGTCTCGCTGAACACACAAGTGGCAATGCTGGGCGCCTGAGGCCTGGAGAAAAGAAGGCTGAGCCAGGGGACCAGACCCAGGTTCCAGGCTGGGCTCTTCCCTGCAGTAGCCATGAGCTTTGGGCAAATCATTACACTGTGGAAGGGCCTCAATTTCCTCATGTGCCAGCAAGTGAGAATCAAGCACCTCATACACTGTGAAGTGACAGAGGTGGCTGATCAAAGACAGGGAAGGACAGAAGGGCCATGGCAGGTCAGAGGGGGCTGAGTAATAAGCAGAGTGATGTCACCAGGAGTCACCTCTGGCCTAGCAAGAAAGGCTGTTCCAGAGCCAGACACTGTGATCAAAGATTCCGGGGCTCGGAAGCTTGGCCCTGGGGACAAGCTCCCTCCCAATTTATAGTCCCTCTCTTCTCACCCTTCTGTCTCCATGGACTCTTCTACTCCAATTACCAGAAGTTTCCCAACCCCATCTCAGCATACAGTGGGAAACTTCATCTTGAACTTCTACCCACTTCTCAAAAGGCAGTCAGCTGTTGCCTCCTCTGAGAAGCCTTCCCTGCACACCATAGGCTGAGTCTCGCGCTCCTACAAACCAAGGAGCTGGATGCTCTGTAGTTAGTGCTCAGGTCTCTGAGGCACCCCAACACACAGCTCTTGGCCCTGCAAAGGTGACGCCCAGGAAATGTGGCTTAAGGGAATGTTGGCCGCTTCCTGAAGCACGTGGGACGAAAGCTTGGTCTTGAGGATGGGACAAGACTGGGTGCAAATGATCAGAGTTAACCTCCAAAGCCACCGAAGGCTGCTGAGGCCTACAGCCAACCTGGAAATGAGGCTGAATACAGGGAGCTGCTGACACGTGGTCCTGAAGCAGGCAGACACTACAGGACTTGAAGGTCCCCCAACCTTGGGGCTGGGCCACAAGCCTGGCCCTGAAGGCGCCTGTCCCAGCCTGCAGCCAGGTTCTACTGCCCTGGGGCTCAAAGACCCATTTTAGTAGCCCCCACTTCATCTCACCCCACACCCGAGCAGCATGCTTTGGTGTCCCAAGCTCTCCACGAAACCATATTGAATGAATTCCACTCGGCAGATTCTGTGCCCCCGCAGTGAGGCGGAGGATGACTCACACAGGGGGAGGGGAGGGACAGGGACCAGGACAGCAATAAACAGCGTGTGTTGACAGGAGACAAAACAACAGGCAGCAACAGTGCCTGGCAAGGGGAGAGGCTCCCGCAGCCAGCAGGAAGGTCACCTGGGTAGGGGCAGCTCAGGGGGTGGGTTTTACTTGGGACAGGTCAGGTAGAACCTCTAGCTCCTGACCCTCAGGGCTGGATTGGGCCCTGGATTGGTAGGTGACCATGTGATACGCACTGGTCTGACTTTTTCAAAATGAAAATACGTTTCTTTGGCCAGTTGCTATCTATTCATTTTGTGGTTCTGGGGCTGACCTTGAACTTTCTAACTGCCTCAGCCATCCCAAGTTGCTAGGATTACAGGTGTGAGCCACCATGCCTGGCTTGCTTTGATGATTTTAAATAGAACCATGGTCATTTGAAAAAAATCTTTCCCAACAATATATAAGTGCTTTTCAGTAGGAGAAACATCTGGTGCTTCTCCCCCTTTACCTAAGCCTGCTATCCCAGGCCCTATGCCAATTCACACTATTAAGTTTCAAACTTTTCTGCATCTCTAGTTTTAAAATCATTTGTAAATGGAAGATTTCACCATAGAGAAATGATGAATATTTGAGGAGGTATATGCTTAATCTATTTTAAACATTACACAATGTGCACATTTTGAAATGTCACATGGTACCCCAATAATAATGTATAATATTTTTTTCTCTTTTTGTGGTGCTGGGGAGTCAGATCCAGGACCTCACACATGCTAGGCAAGTGCTTGACCATGGAGCTACACCCTTGGCCCCTGATATGCACAAATTTGATATTTTTTTGTATCAGTTAAAAATAAATTTAATTTAAAAAATTACATGAGGGCTGGGGTTGTGGCTCAGTGGCAGAGTGCTTGCCTAGCATGTGTGAGGCACTGGGATTGATTCTCAGTACCACATATAAATAAATAAAATTAAGATTCATCGACAACTAAAAAAATAATTTAAAAAATTACATGTAAACAGTCAAACTCCTTCTGTGGGGCAGAGACTGCTCTAAACACTTACAGCAGTATCTCATTTAATTCTCTCAACAGCTTTAAAGCAGTGGGTACTGTTGTTATCCCTGTTTTAAGACACACAAAGAGAAGGTCAGAGGATGACTTCTACTCGCCCCAAGAACACACAGCCAGGGCTACACAGCAATGTTCCGAGCCACCTGAGGCGAAGCTGACCCTACCCCTCCTCTCCACCCCTGCCTGTGAAGCCACCTCCCGCGCGGTGTTGCCTTGCCTGGGCTGTGGAAGCTGAGTGGTCCCGCAGTGCATGGGGGCAGAGGCAGTTTCCTCCAGGAGCTCCGTGCAGGCCTTCCTCGCCTGTGTTGCTGGCAGCGAAATCTTGGCTTCTGGTTTATCTCTACTGTCACCTAACCCAGTGGCACTGCTGGCATTAGAAAAATCTAAATGACATTCCCAGCAAAGGGGGCTGTTTTAGGCTCCCAAATTTCAACCTTGGAGGGTGGGGGAAGTAAAAACAGAATGCTGGGTGGCCTTGGTGTGTGGCTCCCCAGCTTGGGCTGGCCCTCCCATGACCACCTGTCGCTGGCCTGTCTGTGTCTCTCGAGCTGCTCTCAGGACTTACAGCCAGGAGCTCCAAGTGCCAGTTTGTCCCACACTTGAGTTGTGACAGAGGTAGAGGAGAAACGAGAGGTTCCATTTCTAGAAACTTTACAGCCACGGTAAAGCTGGTTTTTCTCTTCTTTTGGGTGGGGGATTGGGTATCGTGTGCAAAATGTAAATTTGGGAGAAAACCTAAATTGGGCATATGAAATACCTGTTGTTCCCAGTGTCCCTTCCGGTTGAAGTCATTTAGCTTAGAAGCACTAAATTGTATAAAATCTATTATACATAACTTGAACTTGCTTGAAATGTCATACTTGGATATAGTGATGGGAAATAGAGAGGCAGAAGAAAGCAACACAAAGAATTCCTACAATTTCTAGGACAACTGCTTAGAAAAAAGCCCAATCACAGCACCCCAATTTTTCTTTTCTCTTCTTTTTTTCCTTCCTTCCTCCCTCCCTCCCTTCTTTTTTTTTCTTTTTGGTTGGTACCAGGAATTGAACACAGGGTGCTGTGCCACTGAGCCACATCCCCAGCCCTTTTTATTTTTTGAGACAGGGTCTTGCTAAGTTGCTAAGGTTAGCCTCAAACTTGTGATCCTCCTGTCTCAGTCTCCCAAGTTATGGGGACTACAGGTGTGTGCCATGATGCCTGGCACAATGTCCAACTCTCAAGTGCTATTTGGCAGGGCCTGGGGGTTGCATAGAAGAACAAGTGTCAGGTGGCACTGGCTGGGTAGGGGACAGGCAACAGCAACCTCCGGGAGGTGACTGGACCTTTCTGTTCTTCATAGCTCAGCTAGTTTTTGGAGGTCTGTTGCATGCTTTGCAGTGTCTGCGCAGTGATGAAGCACTCCTCATCATGGACATCTTGGTGACTCTCAGAGGACAAAGCTTGGCATAGACCAAGAGGATAAGGAGCTTCCTGGAGGGGTGCAAACAGCGGGCACAGGAGGATCTGCAGAGTGGTGAAGACACAAGGTGATTCTCATTTACCTATCCCCAAACCTGCTCCTCCTTCAGTTGCTTAGGCCCCAACCCTGGACTCACCCTGACCCCTTTCTGCCTTTCTCATTCCTCATCCGACCATGGACAAGTGTGCTGGCTCTTCCTTCTAGATGTGGCCCACTGGGCCCCCTTCCACCTCCTCTGCTAACACTGGACCCGTCACGTGACCACTCACCTAGCCCACTGCCGCAGCACTGATCCGCCTCCTGCGTCCACTCTAGCCCCCAGGCTCTTGCTACAGCAGCCAAGAATGAACCTGCCAGAGACTTTTCACCACACCTAAATCTCCACTCACTCCCCACCAGCCCTCCTGGCCTTGCTTTTCTTTGAGCATACATGTGATTCCACCTCAGGACCTTTGCACTTGCTGTTCCCTCTGTCTGAAACCTCTTTGCCAGGCTCCCTTCCTCCCTTCAAGTCCCTGCTCCAGGCCACTCCTCAGGGAGGTCCTCCCCACCCTCTCTATCCTCTCACCCTGCTTTATCTTTCCTATGGCACTCATCACTTCCAGACCGTCTGTGAGTGCTTACTGACGATTCCCACCAATCGTGCGGCTGGGTTCTGTCCCCACCACTGACGTGTCCCTGGCACCCAGACTCGTGCCTGGCATGCAGTAAGCCCACACTTGATATCTGGTGAAGAGATGGTTATCTCCTGTCTCATCACTGTCCCAGGTTATAGTGAGGGGTCACATGAGAGCAGAGCATAGAGCACAGAGCACGAGACCCTGTCGGGCTGAGTTAGTAATATCCTGTGCCCCAGAGTCCTGCAGAGCAGACACGTGGCTCTACTGCACTGGGCACTGGGCTGCTCTGTCTCCCTTTCTAGACCACAGGCAAGATCCTACCTGGAGCAAGGTGAGGACCCCGTCCTGTTCATCTCTGACTCTCCCGCACAGAGCAGAGTGTAGGGCAGGGATTGAGACCTGCGAGTTGAGCCTGTGGGGCTACTGAGGGCTACATTCCTGTTCTCTTCCTCTCCAGCATTTGATGCCAGTCTGTTGGTGCTAAGCTGCCGCTGAACTGGCCGTCGCCTTGAAGGAGGTAAGAGTCGGGAGGCACTGTGAAGGCCTTGCAGGTACGCAGCAGCACCTGGCAAGGCAGGAGGAGGGAAGGCAGGTGTAGGAAGAGGAGATCCACTGGGAGCAACAGGCAGCAAAAGCTGCAGAGGCAGTCATCACCTACACGGCCATAAAGCGGTCTTTTCTCTGGCCCTCACAACGACCCTGGACAGTGGCTAGTAGACAAGGAAAGAGAAGTTCAGAGAGGTCCAGAGACCCAAGATCACACGGTGGCAGTGGAGGCAGGTCACAGTTCCAGAACTGCTGACTTCCAGTCCAGTGCTCGCCTAAGGCCAGATGGTGAAAGGTCTGAAATAAGCTGCGGGGGTGCTGGGGGTAGAGTCTTAATCAACCTGAAGAACCAGATGGAGCTAACCAGACACCCCAGGGAGAAAATCAAGGGAGGCACTGACCACCCAGCTCTTCCTCCTGGGGGGTGCAGAGCGTCCAACGGCCCAGCCATTAAGTCTAGGTTCCAGGGATGGCTGGCACTGCCTCCTGCATGACACCTCCCCCTCTAACCTCCCAAAACTTCCAGACACCAGAGGGCTACGGTCAGAGGGAGGAAGGGGCTGGGAACAGTGCCCACATCTGTATTCCCAGCTACTCTGAGGCAGGAGGATTGCAAGTTTAAGGCCAGCCTGGGCAACTGAGTGAGACCCTGTTTCAAAATAAAAGTTTTTTAAAGGCTGGGGTACAGTTCAGGGGTAGCACACTTGCCTAACATGTATGAGGCCCTGACTTCCATCCCCAGTACCACGAGAAAAAAAGGAAAAAAGAGCCAGAGTCGAGCCCAGGCTAGGGATCAGGAGATCTCCGGCCTCAGTTTCTCCATCCCCAGAGGCTTTTGAGAGCTCTGGCATCTGATGGAGGAGCTCTGCTTCTGGAAAAAGCCAGGCTCTGCAACGCTCACCATCTCTGTCTCTGCCAACAAGTGCAGCATCTGGGCCCAGTGATGGTGCCACAGCAAGATCATGGGGCAGGGCAGCGTAAGGACCCCTGGCCTGCCAACGGGGTCTGCTCTAGTTGGAAGCTTAACTTCTCTGTGGCCTAAGGCAAATCACCTACTGTGCTGAGCTCAGTTTATTCCTCCTTCACTGGGATAAGAAATGCCCAGGGCACAGGGTTACAGGGACCAAGAAGAGGGAATGGAGGTGGAAACACACCAAAGAAAGCAAAAGCCACCAGCCACCTGGAGAAGTACAACCATCATTGACAGTTCTTTTTTGTTTGTTTGCTTGTTTTTGTTTTAAATTTAGAAACAGGTCTTGCCAAGTTGCCCACCTGAGTAGCTAGGATTGAGGTGTGTACCACCACGTCCAGCCGACAGCTCTGCTCTCAAGGAAGACACAAGGCTGTGGGCATAAGATCCCAGGGGTAGAGGGCTCGCCTAGAGTGTACAAGGCCCTGAGGTTGATCCCCAACTCTGCTCCCCGCTAGAAAATCAAGAAAGACGCAGGGGTAGACAACAGCACCTTGGATGGTGGTGGGAGGTCAAGGAGCTTCTCCTTCCTCAAGGGGACATGGTAGGTCTGTTCGGGGGCTGGCATGCTCTGTAGCCTCGTGTGGCTGCCGCCTGCCCTGATGTGGGCTCAACATCAGCACAGCTGGGGTACAAAAGCAGGGGGGTTGGGCCCTCTGCTGGAGCAGAGGTTATTCACTGCCTGTCACACACTGGGGGTGCAGCCCACCCCATAGCCAGGTCCCAGTTAGGTGAGGACCCAGTGGCCAGGGCAGTAGGCTATGCTAGAGGCAGCTTCTACTTAGGACTGGGTATCCAGCACTCTGGGGCTTATGGCACAGGGACAGGGACCCCACATTCAAGCTGGGAGATGCCGAGAAAGATGGCTGGGAAGGGAGGCATCAGAAGAACAAGTGGAAAGTCAGCTTAGGGATCTGTCCAGAGTTTCAACCCAGATTCAGCTACCAGTCAGGGAAGCAGGAGGGTTCCATGGAACCAGGCAGCCAGGTCTCCTGCCGCCAACCAGCCACGGCTCCTTGGCAGGTATTCAACCTCTGGCCCTCACTGTCTTCATCTAAAAAGGGTGGCCCAACAATTTCCATCTCAAGGGGCTGTTCTGTAATTAATAACATGAAGAGAGATCCTGCAGAATGAGAGAAAACCTTCGCCAGCTGCTCCTCTGGCAGAGGACTGATACTCAGAATATACAAAGAACTCAGAAAACAATACCAAGCTAGGTACAGTGGCACAAACCTGTAAACCCAGCAATACAGGAGACTGAGGTAGAAGGATCCCAAGTTCAGACCAGCTTTGGCAACCCCGCGAGACCCTGTCTCAAATTTAAAAAATAAAAAGGACTGGGGATGTAGCTCAATGGTAAAGTGCCCCTGGGTTTAATCCCTAGTAACCAAAACAAAACAAACAAAACACTTACCACACACACACACACACACACACACACACACACACACACACTCCATCAACAAATGGGTAAGTGAACTAAATAGGCATTTCCCAAAAGAAGCACAAAATAGACAACAAATATATGAAAAAAATGTTCAACATCTCTAGCAATTAGGGAAATACCAACCAAAACTACAATGAGATTTCATCTCACTCCTGTTAGAATGGCAATTGTTAAGAATACAAATAATGATAAATGCTGGAGAGGAGACGGGGAAAGGAATTCTTACACACAGTTGGTGAGACCATAAACTGGTAGAGCCATATGGAAATCAATGTGGAGGTTTCTCAGAAGACCAGGATTGGAACCACCATATGATCTAGCTATACCATTTCTCAGTATGTATCCAAAGAACTAAAAAGTTAACATACTATAATGATACATGCATACCCAGGTTTATAGCAGCACAATTCACAACAGCCAAGTTAGAAAACCAGTGTAAATGCAAGTGTATGGGTAAGAAAGTGTGGTGTATATATATACAATGGAGTATTATTCAACTATAAGAATGAAATCATGTCATCTACAGGAAAATGGATGGAATTAGAGAACATCATGTTAAGAGAAGCAAGCTAGACACAGAAAGTCAAGGGTCTTAGGAAAATAGAAAGGAGAACAGTGGAAGAGAGAAACGGATTCCAGGGGAGAGATGAGAGGAGGGCAAGGAGGGACCAGGGGATGAAACTGACCAGATTATACTAAGTCATGTAAGAATACGTCACAATGAATCCCACCGTAATGTATGAATCCCACCGTAATGTATAAGTACTATGCACCAATAATTAAACAATAACAAAAAGATAAGTCTACAAAAACAAAAAAAGCAAGAGCTGTTTTGAGCAAGTGGTAAGATTATATGCCTCAGCCAGACATACTGGCACATGCCTAAAATCCTAGCTACTCAGGAGGCTGAGGTAGGAGGATCACAAGTTCAAGGCCAGCTTCTGAAACTCAGCCAGATTCTATCTCAAAATAAAAAATTAAAAAGGTTGGGGGTGTAGCTCAGTGATAGAGCACTCCTGGGTTCAATCCCCAGTACCAGGGGAGAAAAATTATGGACCTCAATTTGGAGCCAAAGAAAGCACTCAGCCAAGGGTGCTGTCCCATCTCTGCATCCCCCCACCAGAGTCCTGCAGACAGCCTACTGGCTTCTGGACACAGCTGCCAGAGAAGCGGCCAGAGGCCCCTGCAAAAGCAGAGCTTGGTACCCTGTCCCTGTCATCTTAGTTTCAGACTGAGTCTAACCAAAAGAGTCTCCAGGGAACTGAGGGAAGCAGAAGCCCTTTGGAACCCCATAAAACATGCTCCTTGTCAACTGTAAAATCTGGAAAACCTCCTCATAGACTGTGAGGTGTGCCCAGGCTCTGTAAAAGCTGAACGCTCCCGTGTACATGCAGGTTCCCTGAAGCCCTAAGCAGCCGGGTCCCTGAGGCAAGTTGGCAGGGCTGAGGCACCCATCTCCAGGTGAGGTCCTGAAAGTCTCCCACATGCTTCTTCTGAAGACAGTCCAGCTGGCTGAGCCCCAGGAAGGTGGGGGACACAGTGCATGCTGGGAGGGCCTCTCCCTGCCTCCTCTCCCCCACACTGGGGATGGTTTGTCACTCATGCTTCTAGGAGCCAGGAGATGTACTGAATGGATGGGAGAGCTGAGCATGCTCAGAGAAGGCTGCCCTTTAGAGGACACTGCAGAGAAGTGATGAGGACATGGCCAGCAGCAGGCCTTGGTCCCAAACCAGGTGGGTCCAAGACTCAAAGCCTCTCCTGGGGCAGAAGAGGGGGCAGGAAGAAGGCATAGGAGATTAGAAGAGGCAGGGTCTTCCAAGACCATCCAATTTAACCCCTGTTTCACAGATGCAAAAAAGTGAAGCCCGGAGAGGGTCAGGGACTTGGCCAAGGTCACACAGCTAAGTGGTAGCAAAGCAGGGACTTCCACTCACAATGATCTACCTCAAAACTGGTTCTCAGGAAGAACTCGAAGCTGACCCCAAAACCACATGCACTTTGTTTTAACTACCTTTTTCTGAGCACCTCACTTCTGTATACCTTAACATCATGATTCTCCTCACAGCCCTCTGATTAAGTGTCAACTTCCTCATTCTACTGGTGAAGAAACTGAGGCAGAGAGTGGTAAAAGGACTTACCCCAGACCCCACAATCTGTCTTTCTGACTGCAGAGCCATGGCCCCTACCATGCTGCCTGCAGCTCTCGATCTTTTCTCTGGACCAAATGAGTGTGGGTAGCAGAAGCCCAGGCAGGGTTCACTGCCATCTCTTTACCTCTGGCCCCTCTAAGACCCAGAGCAATATCAACAGGCCCTGGTTCTGTGTGTGCCCTGTAAGAAAAGAAGCAGGAGCTATCTGGGGCCTTAGCGAAGGGGAATGGGGTTCTATTGGCAGCACCTCTCAGGCCTGGATCTGGCCTGCAGGCCTCTGCTTCACACCGTGTGCATTGCCTTGGGGACACAGTGCAAGGCAGACATTACTGTTTCCACTTTCCAGTGGAGAAACTGGCTCAGCTTAAAAAAACTTGCTCAAATGACACACAGGCAGTAAGCAACCAAACTGGTATTGGAGTTCAGGAATGCTTGACTCCAGAGGCCTCGCTCTGCCCTCACACCAGGCCTGGTAACTGCCTCCTGTCGATGCAGAGAACAGGGAACAGGTTCTGAAGGAGACCAGGGTTGGAGGTTGGGAGCCCCTGAGTGAAGCGTGGTGCGGAAGGCCAGGAGTCCCAGGCAGGGTGAGGGGCTGCCTGCCTGCCTACTTGCCTGCCAGCTAGCCCACCCCACAGAAGCAAGTGCACAGGGCCCAGGAAGGAGATAAGGGAGCCTTTGTTGGTGCCTGCTTCCGCCTGGCCGGGTGCTGGCTGCTGGGTCTGCACAGGCCCATTGTGTGGTCCTGCACAGGGCACAGAGGCAGGCTGTGTGTGCCTCCCTGCGGCAGGGCAGGGCAGATGCCTGTGGCAGCTGGAAATGGGGAAGCAGCCACCACTGGGCAGGAACACAGAGGATCTGGAACTTGGGTGGCTTCTTCTCATCAGCTCAGTCACCCAGCTTACTTGTGAGATGGGGATGTGGGTGATAATGATAGCTTGCACTTGTTGAGGGCTTCTTAGTACTCACAACCACCCAGTGAGCTAGGCACTGTTGCACCCATATCACAGATGAGCAAACTGAGGCTCACAGAGGCGAGGTGCTTGAGATGACCTAGCTAGTAAGTGGTGGGGCCAAGCTGGATTCAGGCTCAGAAAGTTGCTTCAAGAGCCAGTTAGTGCTGACCCTCCAGGGCGTTTCTCAACAGTTCCTCATCTGTACCTCTGAGAAAATGATCTGGGTGCCGACTTTCTCAGTGCTTCAAAGGTGGACAGAAGCAGAGCTGTCTCAGAAGGCCCACAGGAGCAGGCAAGGCCTCAGCATGGTAACCATGATGGCTGCTGTTGGTGGAACGGAAAAAACACTTCCTGAACACCAGTCCCCACGCTGCCCTAATGCTTTCAGTAAGTGACGCGCTGGGCCTCCTGTCTGCTCAACTGTATAATGAAGAGAGGGGACTAACAAGCTCAAATGGCTTTTGCACTCTGATGGCCTAGCATTCAAGGTCATCCAGGTTCACGGCTTTCCTAGTAAGTTAGTTGACCTCTCTGGGCCTCAGGGGCCTCCTTTAAAATTGGTAATACTCTGCTGTCCTCACAGGGGCAGGTAGGACCATCTGCGACCATGAAGGCAAGGGGCCCAGGGGAGCAGGTAAGGCCAGCACTGGAGCATGAGGGGATGGTGCCTCCCTCTCCTGGCGCAGGACTTTCTCATCGCCTCTCACTGCCACCACAACATGCATCACTTCCAGCCCACGCCCTGAGAAGCAGATACCAGGGCTCTCCCCAGACCCTGCCCTGGGCCAACAGGGCACGCCCAGCTGGCCCTGCCTGGCTCCCTGATTATCACTGCCTTGATATTTTCACACTGGGCTGCAGCACCAAGAGGGAGCAAGACCTGGGGCACCAGGAGCCACTGTACCTGGTACCAAGCACAGTGGCTAAACACCTGGGAGAGGAGGGCCCACTTGGGCCTGCACTATGCAACCCTCACCATGCCAGATGCCTCCTGGGACAGAGCAGGTGAGTGAGGCCAAGGCCCCAGCCACACCAGTCAGGTGTTTCCAATTTTTGTTGTTGTTGTCATTCTTTTTAGTTATTCATAACAATAGGATTCATTTTAACATAATCATCAAAACATAGAATATAATTTGTTCTAATTTGTTTCCAGATTTCTTGACTTAGCCTAGGTTGCAACCTCAAAGATCTGGGGACCCCTCTCTATTCTCCTGCAGAAGCTGTGAGAATAAAAGATCAGAAGATCCAAATACGGAGTCAGAGGTTCAAGAAACAACTCAAATCCAGGCCTGTGGTGGCGCCTGAGAAGACAGGGAGGGACGGGAGGTGGAGTGTGGTGGGAGACTGGAGCCTTGGACATTTTATTTTCCTGTTTTTTTTTTTTTAGTTTTTGTAGTTGTAGATGGACACAATCCTTTATTTTATTTGTTTATTTATTTTTATGTGGTGCTAAGGATCGAACCCAGTGCCTCACACATGCCCGGCAAGTGCTCTGCCTCTGAGCTACAGCCCCAGCCCATCCTGGACATTTTCTTTGTGTGTATGTGTGTGTGGTAATGGGCCTCATGCATGCTAGGCAGGCATTCTGCCACTGAGCTACATCCCCAGCCCCAGCCCCGGGGACTTCCTAAAGCACCCTTTCTCCCTAGCAGGATGAGAAAGAAGTGGGCCAGAGCTAAATTGAGGCCCAAAGACTGGAAGTCTCCAGGGAGGTCCATCTCCCAGGAGGTGGAGAGCAGACTCCGTGGTTCAGTTCTGATTCGATTACTTGTCAGTTCTGTGGCCTTCCCTGAGCCTCCGTTTCCTCCCGTGTAAGACGACAGGGCTGGTTCACTTCTGAGGTCTCCTCCAGCTCTGGCAGCCCATGCTTTTACATGATAACTAGTGCGCATGCATGGCTTCCACTGTGCTTTGTACTTTCATATGCCTTTATCTCATTAAACCTTGTGACATCTATCCGAGGTGGGTATGGGTTCTATACATTAACACTGAGAACAAAGCTCAGGGCCTCGAGACCCAAGAATACACTCAGCCAGGATGTGCTGCCAGGTCTCTGGAAACCCAACCCTGGGTTCCACATGGAGGGAAGCCTGAGAGAGCAGCCGGCCCAGGGTAGAAGGCCCCCAGTGACTGGTTCCCAGGCTCATCCCAGCCTCTCCCTCCCGAAGCTGCTCCCTTGAGGCAAATAAGGGAACTCTTTAAAATATCAGGTTTAATTTAAAGTCAGTTTCGAAAAGAATATGGACATAGAAATTAAAAAGTTGATTTCACAGAAGTCAAGAATAGGAGTGGGTACCAGAGGCAGGGAAGGGTGGGAAGAGGGGGAGATGTAGAAAGGCTGGCAGGGTACAGCTGGGAGTGGGAAGCGGTCTAGTGCTCCACAGCATGGTGGGGTGACTATGGTCGACAGCAACCCATTTAATATTTCCAAGTAGCTGTAGAGAGGATTCTGAATGTTCCCAACACAAAGAAATGATAAATGAGGTGACAGACATGCCTGTTACTCTGATCTGATCAGGATATGTCGAATACATGTACTGAAATGTCACACTGTTCCCCTAAATGTGTACAGTCATATGTGCCAATTAAAAATAAAGTATATTCTTAAAAAAGAGTATGGACAACATGCTGGTTTTTATGCCAACTTTTTTTTTTTTTTTTTTTTTTTTTTTTAATTATAAAGAAGTTCACACCACTGTAGAGAAAAGTCCAGTCAGACACAAACAGTAAGAGACCTCAGCCCAAGGGGCAGGGGAGTGAAAGGAATAGGATTTGCTTTTTTTCTTTAACACTTATGTCATGTTTGGATTGTTTTCTTCCTTTCTCTGGGGAAAAAAAAAAAAAAAAAACCTGGGAGAAATTTTTTTGAGCACCTGCTCTGAGTCATGATTCAGTATTAAATACTTTACTATAATGGATTATCTCATTTAATTCTCACAAAAACCCTATAGAGTATAAGAATACTCAGAGCAGCTTTCTTCATAATTGTCAAAAAAGGGAACCAATTCAAATGCTTATCCACAGGAGAACCAGCCAACTGTGCTGCATTCATCTGAAGCAATACGGAACAGCAATAGAAAGAAAAAACCTCTGGTATACGGAACAACAAAGAGAAATCTCACAAATATGCTGAGCAAAAGAAGCACACACAAAAGAGTACCTATTGTATGATTCCATTTATATGAAGTTCAAGAACAGGTAAAACCAATTAATGGTGATAGATGACAGAAGAGTGTTTAACCCAGGGGAGTGTGGGGTGCAGACTAGGAAGGTCATGTGGGAACCCAGGTGGTACATAGATGTCCTTTATTTTGATTGGGTGGCAAACATGGATGTAGACATTTTAAAGATTCACTGAGCTGCACACTAAGATTAGCACACATGATGTGTATGTATGTAATTAATCAAATAAATGGAGGGGAGCTGGGTATGGTGGTGTATGCCTGTAATCTCAGCAACTTGGGAGGTTGAGGCAGGAGGATCACAATTTAGAGGCCAGCCTTGGCAACTAACTAGTGAGACCCTGACTCGAAATGAAAAATAAAGAGTGCAGTAGAGTGCACTATTTATTCGATCCCCAGTATGATTGATAAATAGATAGACAGATAGGTGGAAGGACAATTTTTTTTTTAATGGGAAAGAGAATTACCTGCAGAAAAATGACACTCGGCGGTCACAGAGTTGGCAGGTAGTGGAGCCGGGATTCAAGCCAGGTCTATTGGACTCTGATGACCTTAAGTTATCAGGCTACATTGAGCCCTGACTGCCCAGAGGGTGCCTTGAATCTCCACCTGCAGCGCCATGCAGGCCCCTCTGGAGGCCGCCGTGCTCCCGGGTTCAGATGTGGGAGCCACTTACTCCTGCAGTAAGCTAATCACTGGTCACTGTGCTTCAGGCCCTAAGTGGAACCAGGCTCCCCAGAAGCTTTAGCACCCTGAGAGCTGCCCTTCAGTCAGGGAGGCGAAATGGGAGCCAAAGTCAGCCCCCCACTAAAAAGCTTTGGGTGTGCGGGACATGGGGCAGGAGGAGGGCTGCTCTGTGCCACGAGAGGGTGCCCAGACATGCCCATCACTCACAAACAGGCCCTGGTCACATGAACGAGATTTCAGATGTGAAGGACCAGGGTCTTCAAGTCAGGTAACAGCTAAGCAGTACAGCGGGCCTGGGCTTGGCTCCAACAGCTGGCCCAACAGTCTGGCCTCTGGGCGACACAGCCTCACACTTTCCCATTAGGACCTCGGCTCCTGTTGATCCAGAAAAGCTAGATCCTGCCAGTCGGCCTCACCCTTCTCCTAACCAGAGATCAAGACCAGAGGAGTTGGAGGGACTCAGACTCGAAGCCACCTGCATCCTGCTTTGCATTCTCAGCCCTGCCCAGGGTTTGCTCCTTTTTCCTTTCCCCTCTCTGAAGGGAGCCACCTCCTGCTGCTTGGCACAGATCCCCCTCTCCCGCTACATCCTCTCCACTCTCCCCCCAACTCCTACACAATCCTTGTCCCAAGCCATTTCCTGCAGCTTCCCATCTGATCAGTTTCTTAGGAAGGATAATTATCCATGGAGGGAGGAGGCGGAAAACTCTTAGAGCCAAGAAAACTGGAAGAAAACTTCGTCTAGTCCATTCACCTGCCAGGATGGCCACTGTCCTAATCACAGCCAGTCAGTCATGCCTCCCCCTAAAACATCTGCAGTCCCCGCATCTGCAGGGGAGTCCACGCTCCTCTGCACTGAATCTAAGGCCTCCTTGATTGGTTCTAACCTAGGTTCAGATTTGTCACCAACACATTCCAAGCAGCAGCATCACCAAGACCCGTCTGCCACCAGGCCCACGCTACACTGTGCTGCATCCCTGTGCCATTTCGACTGCCTTGTACTTTAGCTGTTTACATGTCTGTCTCCCACACAAGTGTGAGTGTCTCAAGGGTGGGAACCAACTCCCACAGCTGCGCCCGATGCATCGTAGGTGCTCAGAAGCAATCTGGAAAGGTGGGACACCAGGGAAAGCCACCATCCTCTCCAGAAGGAACAGAACCGTTTCTGAGAGAATGGGGTCGGGGGAGGAGGGCCACTTGCATCATGGCAGAAGGGCCCAGGCTGGGGTTTGACAACCCCGGCTCTGCTACCAGCTGCTGCAGCCCTTGGGCAAGTCACTTCCGCTCAGGCCTTCTGCTTCCTCCTCTGTAAGATGAGGGGGCGGGCCAGGCTCTGTCACCATTCACCAAACATTCATGGGCCTTCCTGCTTGGTACGCTCCTCAGCGAGCTCATGTAACCTGCTTGGGTCCACATGGCCACAGATGCAAGGGCCAGGACTTTCTGTTCCCAAACCCTCATCTCCTCCATTACACTTTCTGGTCTCTGCACACTGTCTCTAGGTAATAGATATGGAAAATGAAAAAAAACCCAAGATAATGCGGCCTGGGAAAAGGGAGTGAGAAGAAGGCCATACAGTGACAGCCTTCTCCCAAGACAAATGTTTTCCAGATGCTGGCTGCAGACAGGGAGGAGGTGTTTTATCGCCCCTAAAGTAATAGTCTCTAGGAAGTGTTAATCTCCTTCAAAGTAAATCCTCTCCAGACACTTCCCACAGACCCCCCTACCCAAAAAAGTTCAAATTCCCGAGTACCCAAGGAAACGGATATATTCACTAGACCACCCCTTTCTTTGTTCAGTGGGTCATTTTCCACTAGGAAAGTGGGTCCACTGATACCATTTCCTCCCTGCATCCCCTGTTTGGGTGTGAAACTTTGTTCCTGAATAAACAGCTGAGATGATTTGTGAGGTTTGCATCTGGAACAGTCTTTTTGTGCTAACACTAGCATCCCTCTTGGCTCACTCGTCTGATCTCTGATTCTAGGTCTGCCCTCCCTGACCTCGACAAGCCCAGGTCATGCCATTGGGTTCAGCTGGGGAAAGCCATGTCCAGATCCTAGAGCTCTGTGGTGCCCCATCTCCCACATAAGTCTGATGACCATCCACCTGCTGACCCCCCTGAGACTGGGCAGGAGAAGGGATGGCCAGCAGGAGTCTTGTAGAGCCTGGCACCCCACCGAGCCATGTGCCCTTGTGGCCGCCATCTCTGCTCCAGTTTCCTCTTGCCTCCTTGGGAGCAGCTCTCCTAGCCTGGTGCTCCTGCCCCCACTGTTGGCCTGGCCAGAGATGCCTGGAACCTTTGCTGTTCTCTCACAAGCTTGGCTGGGGTGCTGGTGGGCAGGGACCTGCTTTGCTCATCACCCTGTGGTCAGCCCACAGCCCAAGCCAATTCCTTCCTCATCTGACTCCCAGCTATCTCCACGCTGGGTCAGACCACGTGAGACTGCTCCAAATCCTCCAAGAGCACTACACACAGCACATGGCATTGGCTCTAACACCCACACTACAGCCACAGGCCCCTTACCATTTGGCCCCTGCCTTGCCCTCCACTCTCACACCACACTGCCCCTCTTACCCACTCCAGCTTCCTCAAACACACCCTCCTCAGGGGCCTGGTCTCTGAACGTGGGATCCTTCCACCATTCAGCCATCTCCTCCGGAGCTTCTGCTGACCATCCAAAGTAGCCCCCATTTCTCTCTCACACTAATTTCCTTTGGAATACTTATCACAGCCTGATGTTGTCAGGTCCATCCACTGCCCCATGCTGGCATGCGAGCCCCCTGGCCTCAGGAGCCTCTTCTGTCTTGATCATGGCTGTGTTCTCATCATTCAGAATAGAGTCTGGCACTGGGAGAGAGGAAGCTGCCTGGTGTGTGCTCATATTAGCCTGGGTGACCAGGGAGGCCACTCTGAAGACAGGACATGTGACCCGAGGCCTGAATGAGAGCACCAGCCTGAGGCAGTCTATGGGCAGTATTCCAGGCTGGGGACAAGTAAGTGCCACAGCTGCATGGAAGAAAGGGCCTGGCAAGGGACACTGTGTCAGAGGAACACGGGAAGGTCGGCGTGGTTCAGGGCAGAGAGAAGCGAGAAAGGTGCAGGCCACATCTGTCTTGGCTTTCATCCTATGTTCATGAGGAAGCGTCTGAAAGGTCTTCAGAGGGAACGCCAAGTTCTGGTTTACACTTCTACAAACTCCCTCTGGCTGCTCTGTGGAGTTGATTATTGCAGGCAGCAGTGGAGCTGGGAGACCACTCAGGTGGCCATGGGAGTCACCATGAGATGATCATGGCATGGACAGGGACAGCAGGGGTGGAAATGCAGCACGGGGCAAGCCTTCGACTCATGTGGCTAGGCTCTCACCAGCCTGAGGAGTCCTGGCCACAGCCGCACCCCTCTAGCTGGAGTCTGGATGCTCAGCAATCCAGCTGAACCCACCTGCCCAATCTTGCTTCCCACTGATCCTCAACTCACCCTCCTGGCCCCAGCTGGCTGGGTGTCCTTCCAGGTGGTCACCCACACTGGCTGCTCTGAGACTCAGCTGCTGTTGTGACTCTCACCCACTCTGCCACCTCCCCTCCTCTTATGGGATCTGGTGAAGATTCCTGCACCACGGCATCTGCTTACTGCTCATCTCAACTACATTTAGCTGGTCCCTGGAGGCCTCCTGTGCTTTAAGCAGAGTAGCACAGCAAACACCAAGCACTTAATTATTCCCTAACTTAACTTTCCCAAGGTAACTGTAAGCTGGATGAAGGCAGACACCATGCCTTGCATCCTCGGGGTTGTCATAACAATGAGACATTGATGCCCCCTGTGGAGCCCTCAGCATAAGGTCAGTCACTGGCAGGGGCTCAGTTGGTGGCAGTTCCCTCCTCACTGACCACATAGGGTGACATCCATCACAACTGCTCAGCACTACAAGTGTGGCTGAGCACCTCTGTTTTCTTTGCTAGCCAAGCAGGTGGGTGAGATGAGTTCGGTGGACGGGCTACAAATATCCCAATGTGTTTCCAAAAGCAAAGGGCAAAGTTTCAGCGCAACCTCTGCTCTGCACGTTCTTTTCTCTGTGCCTCTCTCCAGTTCTCTCTCCATGTGAGCTGAGCAAACTCCTGCTTAACCTTCAGGACCCTGCTCAGGGCTCTGGGAAGACCTCCCTGAACCACGCCTCACAAGTCCCTCCAGAGCTCCAGCCCTCTGTGGGCCCCTGCTGTGGCGCTTCACGGCACACCATGAATGCGTGTTTACATGTCAGCTTCTCCCTTGAGGTTGGGATTATATTTGTTCACTTTCCATCTTCAGCACATTTATCAGCTCAAATCAATGTTTGCTGAGTGTAGGTCTCCACCCCTCCCGCAACTAAAGACCCAAATCAAACAGTTCAGCTCGGGCCCCACTGGTACCCCCACCCCACCTACTGGTGATATTCGCCCTACCCTAATGCCCTCCGGCTCACAAACTTCAACTCTCCCCTCATCTCTTCCTTTAGTTTAAGAAGGCCCGTGTGGCAGCTCCTGCTAAGTCCTCACAGTGCTCAGGACTTTACAGACCTTATCGCATTTGACTAGGGAAACAGGCTCAGGCAGGGTGACGCAGCTAGGAAGCGGCAGGACCTCCTGCCTTAACTGACACAGCTTGCTTGGCACTTACCGCAGCTGGGCCTATTTTTTAAAACCATTATCTGTTTTGCATAATTGAATGCTTTTACAGCTAGACATCGAGTTGTCATGTACTACTGTATTTACTCATGAAATGTTCTAGGCAATAAGTCTTGCTACTACAGCTAGGTGGTGTACTGTAACATAACTGCTATGTGGCAGAAATAGCACTGGACTTGGAGTGAGAAGTCCTGGCTCTTGCTTCTGCTATGCTGTCATCGCCTAACCCTCCCCTAACCCACCTAACCCACCTAACCCCTGAGTCTCAGCTTCCTCATTAATTAAAAAAAAAAAAAAAAAAAAAAAAAGAATAACAGCTGGATGCAGTGGTGCACACCTGCAATCCCAGCAGCTCGGGAGGCTGAGGCAGGAAAATCATGAGTTCAAAGCAAGCCTAAGTAAAAGCGAGATGCTAAGCAACTCAGTGAGACCCTATCTCTAAATAAAATATAAAATAGGGATGGGATGTTGTTCAGTGGTTGAATGCCCCTGAGTTCAACTCCCAGTATCAAAAAAAAAAAAAAAAAAGGCAATAATAGCATCTCCCTCAAAGGGTTTCCCAAGGGCCTGGGTACATAGCTCAGTGGAAGAGCACATGCTTAGCATGTGCAAGATACTGGGCTCGATCAACAGCACCGCCCTCCCCTCCCCCTGCAAAAAAAAAGAGTTTCCTGATATGTAAGGAAGTGCTCTACCTATCTTAGTGGTGTATTCATTAAAAGAATCAATATTCTTTACCCATAGCCACCTCACCCCGTGCTTAGCATCACTGCATATACAAGACACTAAGAAGTCAGTAGGTGGGAAAACAAGCCAGTGTTTCTCTTCTTCCTAATCCTAAAAGCCACCATTTATTTTATATGTGCCAAACTTCGTACTACCCATCTTACACAGGTGCTCTGAATTCTTCCAACATTCCTTCCTATTGTGTTATCCCACGTTATGGATCAAACTGAGACTCAATGAGGGTAAGTGACTTTCTAAGGTCACTGCCTCAAAGCAGTAGTGCTGAGCTTGAACCCAGGTCTCTTGGGCTGCAAAGCCTGGGCTCCTAACCACCATGCTTGTGAGCATGCTGGAACTGCTGGGGGACCCTTCTGCCCCAGGTAGAAGCTTCTGACCAGCCCAGGGAGCTCTCCTTCAAGCTTCTCATCGACACGCTAGCTATCCTTCATGACCTATCTCAGTGGTCACTTCATAAAGCCAAAGACCACAGCACCTTCTCTTGGTCCACTGCCTAGGTCCTATGTCTAGAGACCCCTGAGTTAGAGAAGAGCCCTGCCTCTGTCATTAGTTCATGTGTGGTCCAGGGCCAGTCTTCTCTGGGCCTCAACTGGAAAATGATAGGACTGGATCAAAACATCTCCACTTTCCCTTTGGGCCTGGGGCCCACAGGCTGGGAGAAGATTCTTTCTACCAGTGAAGTATTAGAATACTTTATACTTTCACTCCCAAAAGCAAGGTGAGAGCAGAGTGTAGGATCCTTGGTTCAGGAAACTGCAGAGGCCAGTCAGGGCTTCCTCGGGCACACCCTGCCACCCCAAGCCTACCCTCCTTCTGAGGCTGCCCCTTGAGTCTGCTGTCTCCAAGGTGGCTGTTCCCCTCACAGGGACTCGGAGGTGTGTTTGGGCCCCAGGCACTTTAAGAAAAAGGGAGGGAGACCTGAGCCACACCTGGGGTGCGAGTTGATTCACCGTGACAACCCAGCTGCCCCAGGGGGCAGAAGGGAAACCAGGTACCTTCTTGCACAGGGTAGGAGAAACCTGCTCATAGCTTTGATCCCCAACCCAGAAAAGGTTTTCTGTAGGGAGTCATTTGTACTTCTCTTCCCTCAGGACACAGCCTGCTTATTCTGAGGGGCTCATTCCCCTTTCCCTGAAGGTGTTCCACAGTCTCTCAGGCAAATTCCACTCATTCCAGGATCAAGAAACACTTTGTCCAAGGGGCCATCCCTTTATCCTTCTTCAATTTCCCACAGCACAAAAGGCAGAAGAACTTAACCTTTAGAACCTGTGGCTACTATGGGCCTTGTCTCCCTGGCAAAAGTCCACATATACAATCGACTCTTCTGGAGGAACCATGACTCTCAAACAACCTTAGAAATGTAGATGCCAAAAGAACAGCAGGTCGTCCAGGCCCTTCTCCCATCTAGGCCAGAATCCCTTAGCAACCACTCCTGAGTGATGCTCCTTTTCTCTCCTGGCCCACTTCTCTAGACTGTCTCCTTCCAGAAGCTTCCCTCATCTCTCCTCTGCTCTGACCTCCCCCACCCCAGCCTGAACCACACAATTACCTACTTGTGCTTTCTCCCTTGTGTGTTGTCTTACTTCCCCTGTGGGCTCATTTCTCCAAACCTGTAACCATGAGTTGGAGTTAGAGATGACCATGAACCTATACTCAAGAATTCTGTGCTCTGAAGCCAGGGCTCCAGGACAGCCCAGGCCTAACCTCAAAGGAAACGAGACTGTGGAGTTCCCCTCGAGTGCCTCCAGTCTGCCCAGGCCCCAACAGAGCAGGGGCTCCCCTGGACTGATAGGCTTCTTGCTGGAAAGCCCCCGGAGCTTTCCACAGTGAAATCCATAGGCAGGGGAACTAAGACCCAGGGAGGAAAGATAACTGACCATAGCCCACATGCAGGA
Organism: Sciurus vulgaris; assembly: GCF_902686455.1. Lineage (NCBI taxonomy): Eukaryota > Metazoa > Chordata > Mammalia > Rodentia > Sciuridae > Sciurus > Sciurus vulgaris. Next base: position 19,350,672 of record NC_136461.1, read on the forward strand.
AAGAGGAAGAGCTGAGACTAGGTCCCAGGTCCTGAATTCCCATCCTAGAGCTCTTTGCCTTTACCCAAGTGGCTTTATAAAAACCAAATTTGCCCTCAAGAACACATACTCACATGCTCAAATATGCATGGAGAATTTCTAAAAAGATGTACAAGAAAGGCTGGGGCTATATAGCTCAGTTGATAGAGTGCTTGCCTTGCAAGCACAAAGCCCCGGGTTCAATTCCCAGCACCGCAAAATAAAGAAAGAAAGAAAAAAAGAAAGAAAGATGTACGAGAAAGTTAACAATGGTAACATCTGGAGAGTATAACAGAGGGGACAGTGAAGGAGGTAAAGAGGGAGACTTTCTTTTCACTTTAATTCCCCTCTGTACTGTTGCTGGGTTTTACTCTGCTGTTTTGTTTTACAAGTTGTATTTATTCATATAAAAATAAATCTACCAGCTAGGCATGGTGGTGCACACCTGTAATCTCAGCAACTCAAGTCAAGAGGCTGAGGTAAGAGGATCACGAGCAATTTGGTGAGACCCTGTCTCAAAAATTAAAAAGGCAGTAGCTCAGTGGTCAATGTGGTAGAGGGCCACTGGGTTCCTCAAAAACAAAAAACCCTACCATATAAAACAGATTCTGGCTCCAGTACACTGATAACACACAAAAAAAACAAAGACAAAACTGTGCACAGTGTCGCACACCTATAATCCCAGCAACTCAAGAGGCTGAGACAGGAAGATCACAAGTTCAAAGCCAGCCTCAGCAATTTAGTAAGGCCCTAGGCAACTTAGCAAGACCCTGTCTCAAAATAAAAATAAAAAGGGTTGGGGATGTGGCTCAGTGATTAAGTGCCCCTGGGTTCAATCCCTGGCATACACCCCACCCCGCCTCCAAAAAAAAAAAAAAAAAAAAAAAAAAAAACCCAAAGACAAGCCATAAGTAAACCTGTACAGGTACAACTATAAATTAACAATACTACCTTCTTATACAGTTTATGGCCACTGGTCTCATGAATTCATGGTCACAGTGCAGTTTATGGCTTGAGAAATCTTCTCAGGAAGAGCTTAATTCAATTAGACCTCTCAGCGACTCCCTAAGGAAGTTCTGGTATCTCACTTTTACTTACACAGATTGAGGGCAGACCAAACAGACTCAGATCTTCCCAGAGAGACCCCACCCAGCCCAAAGAGGATGCCCTTGCAGACCCTCCATTAGAGCCAGGCCCAGGAGGGAGGTGGCCACCACAGCACCACTTAGACACCAGCTAACGCCTAAAGCACCAGTCTATGAATGTCACTTTGGGTTAAACTCCCTGGCCTGGAATTCGGCCTGGCGCCAGAGAGCCTCTGGACCCATTTCTCCCTCCTCTCAGAGCAGTCAACCTGGTTTCCTCTCTGTCCCAATCTCTGCATGGACCCCACTTCCACACGGACATCAGTCAGGTGCTCCTTCGTTCATTCACTTCCTAAATATTTGCAGAGCCCTTGCCCTGCGCCATACACAGATAAGAAAGTGAATGCACAGGGCTGGGATGTAGGTCAGGGCCTAGCATGGGCAACCCTGGGTTCCATCCCCAGACCCTTAAAAAAAGAAAAGAAAACCAAACAAAACAAACCACCCCAGAAAGGGAACACAAAGGCCCTGTCTTCCAGGAGTTTACATTCTTATGGGAATTAGATACTAAGTATAGCCCTCTTAGCCAATCCCTTCCCTCCTTCAAGATCCCTCTCAGGTGCCACCTCCTCCAAGAGGCCTTTCTCTAACCACCCCAGCCCTCAGGGACCGCTGGCTCCCTCTGAACCATGCCTCTGCCAGGAGTCCACCTAGCCCTCAGCACAGATCACATCTTGTCTCAACTCGTCTCATCTTGTCTGGTCCTAAGCAGACTGGAAGCTCCTACTGAGCAGCTCCTGAGTTTCGCTCTTAGTTCCCAAAGGCCACAAGCTGTTGCCAGCTTGCCGATTACAGTTGCCACGCCTCCTCAAACCTGGCTTTTGGCCGCTTAGTCCCAGTTGGCCAGCACAAAGACGGGGTCTTCTTGGGTTTTACCTGGTGCCCAGCAAGTGCAATGTAAGTGTTAGCTATTACTGTTCTGGTGAACTTGTGGGATCTGCCTCACAGCTGTGATGTCACCCCTCCGTCTCCAGTGGCCTGATTTCAAACAGGCTCAGCATTGGGTGGAAGGCCCAGTCCAGCTTATAGGTAAGAATCCTCCAAGAGCCTGGGAAAGAAAAACCCTCTCACCCTGAATCACAGTCAGTGTTACCTAAGGACACACCTTTGCAGGAAAGAGCTTGCTGGGATAATCTGGGGAACTCCAGATTTGTGGCAAGTAGTATTAGAATTCATGGCTCAGGTCTGGTCTAATAAAGCCCAAAACTGGCCCTGCATGTTGGATGAGTTTTAGAAGGAAGGAAAGGAAAGCAGCACGATTCCAGGGAAGGGGGGTAGCCCACTGATCCAGACCCAACCTAAAACTTAGTTCAGTTAAAATTAGATTAGCCCATAAGATTAAAAATACCCACATATAATCACAAGCTGCCTTAAAGTATCAGTTGATGTTTATTGGCATCTAAAGAGACGGTTTGGCCCAGTGTGGTGTGTGCAGACAACCTTGGGGAGACACGTCTGACTCAGACATTTGCAGGGGGGGTGAGCGCTGTAGAGGCGGCCCACACAGGCGATGGATGACTCAGGAATAACCCAGGTCCCAGCCTTGCTGAGCACGGCTTCTCGCCTGCCCAGGAAGGAAAGGGGCGAAGCGGGGGTGGGGGGGCAGGTAACGGGAGGAGGAGAGGAGGGAAGGTGGCAGGCCATCCAGCTGTGTACAGCTGTGACATCTCTGATACTCCTGTGTGTTCAGGAATACCACTACTTCTGAGATGGGAAATTTTGTCACTGTAGGACTTGAAGTAGGTCACAATTTTTTTCCCCAAACCCAAGAAGTGATCAACAGAAAACGGCCAAACCTGTAAACCTCTAGAATGATTACAGGAAAAATTAAATTTCTAAACTGGAATGATGGCATGATGATGAAAAGAAAGGAGGATCCAAAGTCAGACATATCTGGGCTTAAACCCCAGTATTTCCTAGCTGTGCAAGTACCTGACCCAATCTCTGAAACAGCTTAATAAATGGTAGCTAATGTTATTAACAAATATTTAACAAGCTGGGTGAGGCTGAACATACCTGTAGTCCCAGCTGTTCGGGAGGCTGAGGTGGGAGGATCACCTGAACCCAGGAGTTTGACATTAGCCTGGGAAACTTAGCAAGACTGTCTAAAAAACTTTTTTTCCTTAAACAAATACTAAACAAAAATATTATAAGTTAGGAAAAAGGAGTTCAGAGAAGTTGTATTTTGCCTAAGATCACACAGCTGGGCAGAAAAGAGCTAAGATCAGGGTTAGAGGTGTAGCTCAGTGGTAGAACACATGCTTATTAGCATATATGAGGCCCAGGGTTAAAAAAAAAAAAAAAAAAAAGCTGGGAGTGGCGGCACATGCCTGTAATCTCAGCAACTTGGGAGGCTGAGGCAGGAGGATCTCGAGTTCAAAGCCAGCCTCAGCAACTTAGTGAGGCCCCAAGCAACTCAGAGATACTATGTCTCTAAATAAAAAATATTTTTAAAAAGTGGGGGATGGCTGGGGATGTGGATTAGTGGTTAAGGCCCCTGGGTTCAAACCCCTGGTACCAAAAAAAAAAAAAAAAAAAATCTCAGATCTCTTGCTTCCTCACTCCCAAATTCCCCCTCCCATTCAGAAAGTTTTCCATTGTAACTCATTTTCCCCTGCCTCTTCTGTCTCTTCTAGAAAGCCTACAACACTTGGAGGGAAAGAAAAAGCCCTCCACTTAAAACAAGAGCTATGAGAATGACCTTTCCATGTGACTTCAGCCCTCACTCTTCACAAAAATGCAGGTGTACAGGAAGCGTGTTTAAGAACTTGCTGCTGATCCAGCCAGGGCTCCAGACTACCCAACTCTTTCAGTTCTTCCCTCCCACAGGAGGTGTCCCTCCTGACAACCATCCAGGCTACCAATGTGGGTATGTCTGGTCATCTACTCTCCTCAAACCCCCCTGGGCTGGGCACATGTCTGTAATACTAGCAACTTGGGAGTCCAAGGCAGAAGGATTGCAAATTTGAGGCCAGGTTCAGCACCTTAGGTCATAAGCAACTTGGTGAGATCCTGTCTCAAAATAAAAAAAACAGGGGCTGGGGTTGTGGCTCAGTGGTAGAGCACTTGCCTAGCATATGTGAGGCACTGGGTTCAATTCTCAGCACCACATATAAATAAATAATAAAAGGTCAAAAAATTTTTTTTAAAAATAAGAGAGCTAGGGATACAGCTCAGTGCAAAGTGTTCCTGTGTTCAAGCCACTTAAAAAAAAGAAAGAAAGAAAAAAAGCCAGAGCACAGAGGCGCATGTTTGTAATCTCAGCAGCTCAGGAAGCTGAGGCAAGAGGATGGCAAGTTCAATGCCAGCCTCAGCAACTTAGTGAGACCCTGTCTCAAAATAAAAAATAAAAGGGGCTGGAGATGTGGCTCAGTGGTTAAGCACCCTTGGGTTCAATCCCTGGTACAAAAACAAAGCAAAAATATAAAAAACCAACCAAACCCCTGTGGATCTCTGGTTCCCCTTGATTCCTGCCCCCAACCCTCCACACACATGCTTTCTTTCTTTCTTTTTATAGTGCTGGGGATTGAAAGCAGGAGCACCCTACCACTAAGTTATATCCCCACTCCTCTTAATTTCTTATTTGAGACAGGGTCTCACTAAATTGCCCACACTGTCCTCAAACTTTCCACCCTCCTGCCTCAGCCTCCTGAGCAGCTGAGATTACAGGCATGTGCCACTATGCCCAGCACCCTAGATCCTTACAATAACCCACCATGTTATCTAGGGAGGAAAAAGGATAAGACCTTAGGTTAAAAACCAGGGATCGTGTCTTTCGCAAGTTACTTGCTAAGTGACCTCAGGTAGGCCACAGTCCAAGACTGTCTCCTAAGATATTTAAAAAAAAAAAAAAAAAATTAAATCCTGCACATGAAAGGGTTTTAGAAACAAATTATAGCACTAATGAGAACGGCTACTAAACTCCCCTGCTTATAGGGCTAAAGAAAGTTGCGCCACCTGCTCCCAACACAAAGGCGCTCTCAGGGAATTCTGTTGGGCCCTGAGGGTAACCAAGAGCAGCCCAGTACTGTTCCTGCTTAGGGATAAAAGGTCATAGTCACAAGGTTTGCCCCCCACCCCCCAACACACGCACACAACTTTGTCACTCCCCTGCCCAAGAAAGGAAGAAGCAAGCGCTGCTTAGGCAGCTAAGAGGCCACCACCAGCAGAAAGGTGGCAGGCAGAGAACCTGACCACATGATTTGTGCATACCTACACAGATGCAGTGACAGAGGACAGGCCCAAAGCCAGGTGCAGAACACCTATACCTTTTCTCAGGCAGGGACAGGGTTCCCACTATGGACATCTGCCCACATCACAGAGGGAGCCCTGCAGTCCCCAAGTGCAGGTGCATTAGGCTGGGTACCACTTGGCACAGGGCCATGTCCATCTGCTGAGGGCAATGTGAGAGGCAGGAGATGCAGCTGCACCCCTCCAGGAGGCTGTGCCAATACTCGAACAGAAAATAAACAGCAGTTCAGCATCACTGAAGTTAACCCCTGAGCTGTTTCCTCGTCTGCCAAACAGAGAGCCTTTATCTCCTATGATTTTAGTAGGGATTAAATGAGATTACTCTTACAAAGTGCCTGACACTACTCTGTAGATACTCAATAAATGGTAATTATTATTAAAAACAACCCTCCACCCCCAACAGAGGAGATGTCACAGGACAAGCTAGGCCTAATGCCAAAGCTGTGGATAAACAATAAGGGAGAAGGGTTCTGAGGAGAAAGGAAAAGCAATTGCTGCAGGCTAGAGTGGGCAGCCAGGACCTCCCAAAAGGGGAGGGCTACAGTTTGAATCTTCAATGTCGCCCAAGGGGCCACGTGTTAAAGGTCCCCAGAGTGGTGATATTGGCAAGCTGTGGAAACTTCAAGAGGTAGGGCCTAGTGGGAGGTCTTTAGGTCATTAGGGGTGTGCCCCTGAAAGGGACTGTGGGACCTCTACCCTCACCTTGCCCTCTTTTCCTCCTCCTCCTCCTCCTTCTTTTTCTTTTCTTTTTTCTTTTTTTGGCACTGAGGATTTAACCCAGGAGTGCTTTACCACTGAGCCATATCTCCAGCCCTTTTTTATTTTTTATTTTGAGATGGTCCCATTAAGTTGCTTAGGGCCTTACTAAATTGCTGAGGCTGGCCTCAAATTTGTGATCCTCCTGCCTCAGTCTCCCAAGTTGCTAGGATTAAAGGAGTGCACCACCATGCCCAGTCCTCTTTTTCTTCTTGACTATGAGGTAGGCAGTATTGTACGCCATGCATTCATGCCATGATGTGCTATATGACCATTAGCCCAAAGCAACGAGGCCAACCGATCATGCACTGGAACCTCCAAAACCATGAGCTAAAATCAAAACTTTTTTCTTCATAAGTCTATTATTTCAGGTATTTTGGTATAGTGACAGAAAGCTGATTAACACAGGAAGGAATGTGAAGGGACCTAAAAGTCATTACAGTGAACTGGGCAAACTCAAATCTATCTCCACCTCAGTCTTAGAAAGTGGAAACAGCATCTTCACCTTACTAATTCAAGAAATGAGGTACGTGAACCCCACAGTCCCAGTCACACAGGAACCAAGAGGCAGTGGCAGGGGTAGATAGCCCAGGGTTTCTGACCACATCTTTCCTTTATACTAGAGCCGGATGGACTGGGTTGGCTGAGAAAGAGGAAAGGCAAACCTTGTGGGTGCTCAGGTGAATGAAGTCCAGGCCACCTGACCAAGCAAGGCTCTCCAAGGGCCCTGGCTCTCTCAAAGACATACACACTACACGATCCCTTCCTCCCAAGCCTCAGCTGACCTCCCTCCCACCATTTTTTTTTTTAATATTGTTTTAGTTGTCAATGGACTTTTATTTATTTATATGTGGTGCTGAGAATCGGACTCAGTGCCTCATACATACTAAGCAAGCACTCCAACACTGAGCTACAGCCCCAGCCCATCCCTCCCAACATCTTGCAGTCAAGTGACTGTTTTTCCAAAGAGAAAAAGGATGCTTCTTTCTTTTTACTGAGTCCCATCTGGGTTGGGTTTTGTTTTGTTTCGTTTCCTTTCGTTTGTTCTGGGGTTTAAACACAGTGGTGCTTTACCACTGAGCTACCTCCCTTCATCTCCAGCCCTACCTTTTTTTAAATCTTGGGGCAGGGTCTTGCTAAATTGCTGAGGCTGGCCTCGACCTCAGGATCTTCCTGCCTCAGCCTGCCAACATGCTGGGATTACAGGCATGCCATTGTGCCCAGCCCATCTGGGCTTCTTGAGACAACTTCAAGGTGACCTTCAAGTCGTTACTTCCTCTCTCCTTTTGCAAAGTAGGAGAGGCAAGCTCCAGCCTCATTTTTACTGGAAATCAGTTGCTGGATCTGATATTCATGCATGTGAAGTGGGCAACAATGACCTTATTTCCCCTGCTCACAGACTTCTTCTAAGGAGGAAATGGCAGGATATATTTTACAAAGACCAAAACCAAAAGTGCTATAAGATGTAAAGGGACAAAAGAAGCCTTTTTTGTCCCTGTTCAGAAGACGAGATGAATACCTGCTTTATGGGCTTCTGGGCCTCTGCTAGCCAGGAGTTCCAGGTCAGGAATATGGGCAAACAACAGGGGTGCTGCCAGTGGTGAGCTGGGTGAGGCTCTCCCTCAGAACAAGCACTGCCCCAGGAGTCAGATGAACTGGGACAAAGCAGAATCCATGCAGGAGCCAAACCACAGTATGGGAAGCAGGTGGGGAATGGCCCTCCCCTTAAGGCTTAGGGAAATTCTCACAGTTCTCCCAATGTCTAAATCCCCCTCATGCCACCAGCACCTCCCCACTGAGGAAAGGCAAGTATCCCTGACTCCTAGAGTTTGTTTGTTTTTTTTTTTTTTAAGGTCCAGAGAAGGAAGTGATTTGCCTAATGTCACCCCTTGAGTCCAAGTTAGAAGAGAATCCAGAGGCATCTATTATTCTAGAATGGCAGATTTCACCCTGCCCCTCCCACACCAGCCTCTGCAGGAGTCTCCTTGAGACTCTGCTCCATGATTAGGATAGGAAGGAAAACTGCACACAGCACTTTCCATTCTTAAAGGAGGGGTTCCTTGCAAGGGAGGCAGCTGCCAAAGCTGACAGAATGAGGGCTTCACATAACTCCTGCCCACGCTGGGGTGTTGAGAGAACAGAGAACAGGTAAGACCCTGAAATAGGCTCACAGGCTCCTGGGTATCTGGCAGTGCAGAGAGCATGGTGTCAGCCCCCAGCCCTATTCCCCAAGGCAGTTGGTACCATCTCCCCTCCTCCCATGACCAGCTCCGGAAGACAGCTTAAAGGAAAGAATAGTCAGTTGGATACACCCAAAACCTTGAAACCTTTAGGAAGAACATCCAGTGGCAACCTAGGGTTGAGAGATTTGTCATCCTCTTGCCTGGGAGGGAGACTATAGGAGGCAGGGACACATCTGCCCTGAGTGGGTAAAATATTATAAGAGGCAGCCGCTGCTCACTGAGCACTCCCTGTGTGTACAAAGTCAGTTTTACATGCATTAATTGATGTCATCATCACATCAGTAGCACTACAGCTAGATATCATTATTCCTTTTTCCCCCCACAGTGCTGCAGTTGGAACCCAGGACCTTGCACATGCACCCCCTGCCTTTATTTCCCATTTTATGCATGGGGAAACTGAGGCTCAGAGAGCATAAGTGGCAGAGTGGTAGCTGAATTCTACCCTGCAACCTCAACTCAAACCTCAGTTCTGCAACACAAAGGTAAAGGGGGAAGAGAGGAGACATCTGAACAGGAGCCCTTCGGATCTTCTGGCCATCTTTCCTTCCCCTCTCTTTACTGAGATGGCCAGATGTTAGTGCTCCTGTTTTCAGAGGCAGAAAAAAAAAATGCCTTCCAAGCCAAAGACACAGCCTTTTGGAACTGTAAAGGAGATCATGCCCATCCTCCTCATTTTACAATGGGAAAACTGAGGCCCAAGGTTAAGTGACTTTGCCAGGGTTTCACTGTCAGGGGAACAGCAAAAATGTCAGACCTGGAAAGGGTCACAAAGATCATCTGCCTGGTGGGAAGCATGACTGGCCCAAGGTCACAAAGGGAAGATGAATGAGAAGCTGGGTTTCCGGACTTCTAGTCTGATATCCTTGCCACAGCACCATCTCTGCTCTCCAGCTGCCCAGAGTCCTGGGCCCAGCACTCTGGTGGTGACAAAGCAGGCCAAAACCAGCCTGACCCCATTAGGTCAAGCCACATCAGGCCTGCAGGCAGAAACTTCAGACTGCCTAGAGTGGAATCTCTGTGGTCATGCTGTTGTCCCACCAGCAGGCACTGGGACCCTTAGTCTAAGTGCCAGCCCCCAGTGCCCCAATATAATGCCCAGTGTGGTTGGAAGGTGAGGGAATTAGAGGGAGGAGGCAATTTATAGACAGCATTTGTGAGGTCTCTTCCTGGTCTCACACAAGCAAATGACACACCATGGTCACGTTAGTGTCTTACAACAAATTCAGACACAAGGTTTAATGACTCAATTGATATGTTCAGAGAGCAGTTAAGATTCTCGCCCATTTCACAAGTGAAACCTGCAGAAAAGGCCCAAGCTATTCAAGGTCATGAATTTATGTCAGAATCAGTACACATGGTTCCCCTTGTCCAGTCCTTGAGTTTTTCCAGGAAGCTGGCGACCATCAGAGTATAGGTGCTGATGGCCCAGCTCCATGGCCAGGCCCAACCACTGTGACTGGCTCAGCACCAAAGCCCTGCACCAGGAAGCCAGCTCCTGGATCTATCAAAACAGAGGCACCAGTTCATTCCTGCAGCACATCCCAGAGCCTGCCTCACACCAGCCTGGCATCAGCTCTCAGCTCCTGCATGTCCTTGGGATAGCCGTGAGGCTTCCTGCCAAGTCCCACAACTCTCCAAGCCCCCAAATCAGGCAAAGAGGGGAGCAGAGTCCCAGACTTCATGCCTTCCATAGCTAGCTGGGGGTGGGCTGAAGAAGCAAAGGCAGCTTGCAAAGCCCCTCTAGACACCTCTTCCAGGAATTTCTGGGCTACACAGGCTCTGGGGAGCTCCACCAATCACCCAGCAGAATAGGGTGCTCAAACTGGGCAGTGAGCCCAATTCTCTGGGAGGGAATATTTCAAAGTCTCTTCAGATCAGGACACCCCTAACCCTTCTCCCTCTGCCTCTCCTATGAATAAGTGGACAATGTCAGCCCAGTCAGCAGCACCTTGAGACAGGACCAGACACCAACCTGGGGTAAGCTGGGATCAGACCAAGCCTCAACCTCCCCGACTCTTACCACCCCCAAAACAGCCTTCGGAAATTCCCACTAACTGTATAAAGGATGGCACTACTGTACCAGAAATTGACTCAGGGGCTTCTGACCAGCCTGGGCTGGCAAAACTGACAGATAACATTCTGGGGATCAAGGAAGGTGAGACTATGGGAACCCCTGATGTTCTACCACACTTCCATGTATCCTTGCACCCAGGTCTCTGCTATACCTACACTCCTCAGACAGGCCAAGTAGAAACATACTCCGTCCTGGAACACCCTCCAAGGAAGCAGGTAATAAATTGTACTGGATGCTGTTGATAGAGCAAAAAGTGTCACTTGCTGGAAGATACTTCTCTATGTCTCACACATAGCTGGAAGCCTGGCTCCTCTCTGGTCTGGCTCATTCAGAGGAGACCTGCCAGGTCTGGAAGCTTTGCTGAAAGTACCTAGTATCAAAAGTGTCCCATCCTTGAATCCTGCTCTCTCTCCCATGCACGATGTATGTCCCAATCTTGACAGGCCTCAGAACAGAGGCCACAGAGCTGGAGTTTGAGAGAAACCAAGATGGCAGGGTGCAGGCTCCCTACATTACAGAAGTAGTTCGGACCTGTAAATCCTGGGCAGTCTCAAATGGTAAGAGTTGGGGCAAGAAGCTCACTTGTCTGGTGGCGGTGGCAGTGGCAGCAACAGCAGCATCAAGCAAATTGGACTTACCTATCTTCATGAGGCAGGCCAGCAGGATCCACAGAGAGATCTCAAAGGGCGTGCGAACATGTGAGTAGTCAATGCCCAAGACTGGAAAGGCCTTTCGCGGCTTCATGCCATGTTCGGTGACAGAATGGTTAACAGGGCGGCTCTCTGGATGGGGTGCCTCCGGTGGGGCAGTGGTGACATCCCCAATTGAGCGTTCCTGTGGTGGCTCGGACCCTCCGATGGTGCTGGCATGGCTCCTGAGAACAGGTAGTAGCCCCACCAAAGCCACCGCCACCAGCAAGGAGGGGAAGATCCGAAGCGAAGAGGGTCCCCAGAAGCCAGACCACCAAATCATCGTGCTCCTCCCTCAGCCCAGCAGGCCTCAATCCTTAGTAAGTCAGAGTAAGACCTGGAGCATGGGTTGCAGAGAGGGAAGCGTCTGGAGCAGTCTCTAGGAAAAGTTCATGTTTTAGAGTATTTTCGTAGAGGCCGTCTTCTGAGGGTGGAGGGGGGCGAGGTTTGCAACTGGACTCCGAACTGTGGGAAGAGGGACAAGGACCCAGAAGGGACCACAGAAGACCAAAAGGTCTGGAACTCCAGGCCAGGGAGAAGGGAATGGGAGGGACTGCACCCTAGAGAAGGAGGAAGGGGCAGGATAGGCTGGACCCCGGGCAAGGGAAAGGAAAGGAAAGGAACTGGGGACCTCTGGCTGCGGAAAGTGACTGGGGCGCTGGGACTCCGCTAGGGGTAGGGGTAGGGGACCTGAGCTAAAGGAAGAGGAGGAAGAAGGTGAGACCCAGTGCAAGGAAAGGAGAGAGAGGGCTGGAAGCCCAGCCTGCGAGAAAAAGTGAAGCAGCGGGAAAGCGGCCGGGAGCTTCCCCACCCAGGGGAGGGCCGGGGTCCAGGAGCACCCGGCTGAGATTCCGGGGAAATGGAGGGAGGCGGAGGGAGGCGGAAGGAGGAGGCAGGCGGCCTGGCGGGAAGGTGCCTTGGCGCCGGCTGGGGTCGGCTCGCTGTGGGCCAGCAGCAACACGCCCCTCCTTGCGACCCCCGCGCGTCGCTGCGCTCCGCCCCGGCCCAGTTGCAGTCCTTCCACCGCTGGCTCCAGCTCTAGCCCCGACCTCAGCCCCGGCGGCAGCGAACTGATGCCCGGCTAAGCCAGGCGCTGCAATTTATAGGCACCAGAGAGCAGCCGGCCCGCGGGCTAGAGGGACCTGTCAGCGCCAGCTCGGTGCAGCGGCCCCTGTCGCCGAGGGAAGGAAGTATTGCGTAGGAAGAGGAACCCGAATCGGATGGGGGAAAAAAAAAAAAAAAAAAAGTTCAGAACCTACAGATTCTAACACGGGCAAAATTCCGTTCTGTTTATAAGGATCTTTCACATCTACATCCGAAGTCGCATGAAGGCTTCCCAATAAACCTGTGAAGGATACATTATCGTATGTATCTGGTTACCATGTGACCTTGAGCAAGTTATTTGGACTCTGACAACTTTCTAACCTGCTAAGGACATAGTACTGGAATGGTGGAATCATTGGAAAGCCTTTTTTAAAATACCATTACTATCCAGTAGTGGTGGCAGACATCTGTAACCCCAGCTACTCAGGTTACCAAGGCAGGAAGACTGCAAATTGGACGCCAGCCTCAGCAACCTAGTGAGGCCCTGTCTGAAAATTAAAATAAAAAATCAAAAGGGCTGGGGAAGTGATCAGTGGTAGGGCGCCCTGGGTTCACACACACAAGAAAATTACCAAATACCATTACCTGGGACTCACCTTCCCAGATTTAAGTTCAGTTGCTCCACAGTAGTGCCCCCACATGTGAAGTTTTTTCCAAGTCTCTAATGTGCAACTAGGCTGAGAAGTTTTGTGGAATAACTGAATTGCTGTCCTATTTTATAGGAGAGTAAATTAAGGTAAAGAAAGTCAAAGTGACGAACTCAAGATCACAGAAATCTCAGAGGGGGTAAGTGTAGTTTAATAAATGTTTTCTGGGCTTCTTAACCAGGATTTGTGCTGGATTCTAGCAACACAAAATATAAGACATAAGATAATAAATTGGACACAGCAAGGGCTTCTGAGTTGGTTTCTTTACTGAGTTATAGTTACCAAGATTGCACAGAGGTAGTTGTTCTGTGATAACTCATGGAACACGCAGAGTGCATGTTTTCTCTAGCTAATGCTATCCTTCCACGAAAAGGTATATTAAAATAACAGTAGAGTGATATTATGGGAAAAAATATTAGACTGGGTTCTCTGCACCTCACATTTTTCAGATATAGTTTCAGTCATCTAGAAGATGATAAAGAGAGGGAAACACATTCAAAAAAGGCCAGGGGGAGGGGTAGATGTGTTATACAGAAGCAGATGAAAGAATATCAGCTTTTGAATGGATAAAGAAACTGTGATATATATATACAATGGAATATTACTCAGCTATAAAGAATAATAAAATTATGGCATTTGCAGGCAAATGGATGAAATTGGAGAATATCATGCTAAGTGAGATGAGCCAATCTCAAAAATCCAAAAGGCGAATGATCTCACTGATAAGCAGATGATGACACATAATGGGGGGTGGGAGGGGAGCAAAAATGGAGAAGGAGGGACTGTATAGAGGGAAAAGAGGGGTGGGAGGGGTGGGGGGGGGAAGGAAAAAATAACAGGATGAATCAAGCATTATTACCCTATGTAAATGTATGATTACACAAATGGTATGCTGTTACTCCATGTACAAACAGAAACAACATGTATCCCATTTGTTTACAATAAAAAAAAAGGAATATTAGCTATAGTAGAAGTAACCAAAGAGAGGAACAATGTTTAGTTCAAGGATCAGAATAACGACCATATTGCTGAGCATGGTGGCGCAGGCCTGTAATTCCAGTGGCTCTGGACGCTGAGGCAAAAGGATCACAAGTTCAAAGCCAGCCTCAGCAACTTGTTGAGATCCTGTCTATAAATAAATAAACAAACAAACAAATAAATAAAGGGCTGAGGATGTGACTCAATGGTTAAATGCACTTGGTTTCAATCCCCAGTATCAAAAAATAAAAAAATAAAAAACAATAATGACAATATCGCCTAAAAATTATTCAGCCCTTGATAGTTCACAGTCATTCGCCCAGGTTTATTAACGATCCAAGTCCTGTTGCATAGTCAGGGTCAGTGTATAGTGGTGATGATTCTCATCCCCATTTTACAGATGATAAACCAAGGCTCAAAGACACAAAGTCATTTTCTCAAGGTCACACAGCAATTAGGAAGCTGATCTAGGGTTTAAGTCAGGCCTCTGACATCTGAGTCCACTGCTCTATCAAAATACCACAGGTTCAGGGTAGAATAAAGAGAAGAGGGAGAGGGTAGGGCTAATGGAAGAATTTTCCAGAGGTGTCCTGGGGCCAGAACCCTGAGACTTGCAGTCCTTTCCAGTCTAGGAAAGGACTTGGTGCACTCTTATTATTCTGTCTGATGGGGGCCAGCCTGGGAGGTAGCTGATCCCCAGAGGACAAGGAAATGCCACCTTTGAGATCCATGGCCTGCAGAAGGTTATAAAAATATGATAATACCAGGAAATAGTTCTTGGGAGAAACCACCTGAGATAACCTGTGGTTAAGGCCCAGCCCCAGGGTGGTGAAAGGGGCTGCCTAATGAAGACACATTAGGCACGTTGTCTGGGTCCAGACCCAGCACCACAACTCACCAGATGTGGAATAAATCAGTCTCTGTTCCACAGCTTCTTTCTTCATAATGGGGAACAGTAGTAACTGCCAACTGGTGCTGCTGTGGTGAAGATATTAACCAATGAACACAATCTCTGGAGCAGCATCCAGTAAACTCCATGGGTATTTGCCATCATTATCTTTGCTTGCAAGTACAGAGGGCCTGTTTACTTTTGGGGGGGCGTCTGGGTCCTGGGGTTTTAACGCAGGGCAATTTACCACTGAGCTACATCCCCAGTCCTTTTTATTTTGAGATGGGAATCTCACTGAATTGCTGAAGCTGGTTTCCAATTTGCAATCCTCCTGCCTCAGCCTCCCAAATCTCTGGAATTATAGGCATGCACCACTGCACCCAACCGAATTTAACACTTTGAAGTAATTATATTGTTGTGTGTTGTTCGTGTTAAATGAGTTATGTTGTTAAAAGTAGTCAGATAAAATACACTAGAGACTGGGAATGTAACTCAGGGGTGGAACACTTGCCTCTCATGCATAGAGCCCTGGGTATGATTCCTGGCAACAAAGTAAAATAAGAAATGAAATCACTGCAGTATTTGTAACCTTTTCCAGCATATCCTCATATTTATTTATTCATGTATGTATGTATGTATGTATGTATGTATCAGAGATTGAACCCAGAGTTATTTAACCACTGAGCTACATCCCCAGTCCATTTTATTTTTTATTTTTAGACAGGGTCTCACTAAGTTGCTGAGGCTGGCTGGAATTACAGGCATGCACCAAGCAAATTCTCACTTTTAAACCGTTCCATGCCCACACTGTTCTTGACTCATAGAGGCCATGTCTCCACAGACTCTTCCTCCTGTTGATCTAGGACAGCCTCAAGATTCCTAGCCCTTGGCACCATCAACCCCTGCTGAGGTCATGTCTGCTCCCCAACCTCTCATTGAATTATTTTGTTACTAAACCAGGTTCAGAGGCTCATCCCATGGAACAACCAGCATCCAAGAGATAAGTAGCCAAGGAATGGAGAAGAAGGAGCTTTGCTCACAAATCAGCTTCTCAACTCCAAGGGAAAGAAGGGTTCCAGACTAGGAGAGTAATGATGAGGGAGACGGAGAGGCCGCGAAGGGGAACAAGGGGAACCCTTTAAGGAATTTGGATGCCACCACTTGTCACTCTTTGCATGGTCTGGTGTTTCTGGTCATGATGGCTGATAGGTGTCTTTATCTTTAAAGTGGGGGTGGAGGGTGGGGGTGAGTTGTCAAGTCTAGGTTTAGTTAATATCTCAAATAAACAACATGTTTACATGCAGTGCTGAGTAGAATCTGATCCAAAGGTTAAGGCAACAAAGGAGACAGACACAATAGCAATAGAGGCCAAGTCTTCCCCTCCCATTCTGGTCAGTCATTGGATGTCTGCAGACCCAAGTGAAGAGTCATTGTTTTCAACAAAAGCAACCTGCAGGTCTCTGAAGAGTAACCTAGACAACTGTCATCATAACCCATTCAACAGAGGGGTGTCTACAGCATAGTTAGTGGGAGACTGATAATGTATTGCCTAGTCACACGCCCTCCAAAATTAGTGATTTTTAAAGTTAATTAGAAGCAAGTAAAGCTACAGGGTTTATTTAGTTTTTTCCTTGGTAACATTTTCACTAAAAGGACTGAGAATGTTATGGAATTGCTGTAGCTATGATATCAACAGACGCATGCCCAATAATGCATGGCACTGGGAAAAGATCCACTAGGTCATAATTTTTTTAATTTTCAGTAGTGCTAGCTATTGAACCCAGGGACCTGCATATGCTAAGCAAGTGGCCTAGGGCTGAGCCGTATCTCTGACCCCAACTTGGTTACTTAAGAGCTGTGCATCGTGGGTTCACCTTGTCCGATTTCTGTTCTTCAGTTTGTTCAGGTATAAAAAAGTTGGATGGGGTCAGCCTTGTAAGTTTACTGCAAGGATTAAAAGGTCAGTGTATGTCAGGCACAGTTCCTGGCCCAGTTCATTTCCTTCTTTCTCTTGTCATAATATCACAGGCCCACAGGCCTTCTTCCAATCTCCCCTTCACTCACTGGGCTCCAACCACATCACCTTAGTCTCTGTGCTATTTCTCAGACATTTGTCAAACACACTTCTGCCCCGGAGGCTTCACACTTGCTATTCCTTCTGCCTAGAACGGTCTTCCCCAGACAGCCACTCAGCTCACTCCCTTCCTCCTTCAAGACCTTCCACAATCAGATGCAGTGTGCAGGTCATAATCCCAACTCCTGGGGAGGCTGAGGCAGGAGGACTACAAGTTTGAAGCCAGCTTGGTAAACTTAGCGAGATCCTGTCTGAAAATAAAAAATAAAAAGGGGGCTGGGGAGATAGCTCAGTCAGTAGAGGGCTTGCCTTGCAAGCACAAGGCCCTGGGTTCAATCCCCAGCACCGCAATAAATAAATAAATAGGGCCGGGGACGTGGTTCAGCCGCTAAGCAGCCCTGGGTTCAATCCCCCATACAAAAAAAAAAAGAAAGAAAGAAAGAAAAAAGCCTTTCCACACATCTCCCTTCACAACATGGGCTACTAGGTGGTTACCCTATTTAACAGTAACGTGGCTACCACCACCATCCAATTCATATATATACATATAAATGAAAAGTGGTTTATGCCTATGATATCATTTACCTATTTATTTATTTTTGTGGTACTAGGTACTAGGGTTTGAACTCAGGGACACTCTACCACTGAGATACATCCCCAGCCCTTTTTATTTTTTTATTTTGCAACAGGGTCTTGTTAAATCGCCAAGGTTGGCTTTGAACATGCAATCCTCCTGCCTCAGCTTCCCAAGTTGCTGGGATTACAGGTGTGCACCACCTCACCTGGCTGGAGAGGTTAGGATTTAATGTCCTGAGGAGACAGGTCCAGAACTTGCACTTTGATTACATATCCCTAAAAGATTCTGATGCGGATGATTCATAATCCATACTTTGGGAATCTCTGGCCTAGACCATTAAAGTAAACTCGGAATCATTCCTACCCACCCTCCAGGAAAACCTTTTTTGTTTATCATACGAGAAATTGAACTCAGGGGCTCTTTACTGTCCCCTGAGTGAAGGCGTGAGCCCCAGCCCTGGCATGGCGGTGAGCCTTCCACAGCTTTTAGCCTACAAACCTCTTCCTAATTACTTGTAAGAAACTTTCAAAACCTAAACATATCATAATAAACACCCAAATCGTCAACCTTCAGAATGATCAGCTCTTTTAGATTGTTATATTTGCTTTCAATATGTTTTCCTTTTGTGTTTGACAAATGTTAGTGCAGTTTTACCAAATTTTAACAATCCTTTGAACATCAATAACATTTCCCTCCTTTCCTCCAGCCCCCAGGGAACCTCCTTCATGAGTGTTTTGTATCATTTTGACACTTTAACACACATTTCTTCACCCACATCCTCCTCCAGCAAGGACCACAACTCAAAATTTGCCTTCTCCCATTCTCTTGAATGGTCCAACTGGGCTTTCACCCCGAAATCTACACCTACCCTGCTCTCCAACATCACCAACGGCCTCTGCGTTGTTCAAGCCAATGGTAACTTAGTCCTCTTGTTAGTCAGCTTTTCATTCCTGTCATGAAATAATGGAGGAGACTACTTTATTATTATTATTATTATTTTTTAAAGAGATTCATGGGCTGGGGAGATAGCTCAGCTGGTAGAGTGCTTGCCTCGCAAGCACAAGGCCCTGAGTTCGATCCCCAACACCCCAAAAAAAAAAAAAAAAAAAAAAAAAGAGAGAGACAGAGAGATTCATTCTGGCGCACAGTTCTGGAGTTGCCAGGTCTAGGGATCATCATCCAATGATGGCCTTCTTGTTGTCAGAGTCCCGAGGTAGCACAGAGCATCACATAGCAAAAGATAATGAACACGTGTATCTGTTTGTGTGGTCTCTCTCCCTCTTTTTATAAAGTCACCAGGATTTGGTGACGGGAATTTCACCCTGATGACTTCATCTCATCGTAATCACTTTCCAAGACCCCACCTCTAATGAGACAGGGAGATTAAGTTCCCACCCTCTTAATGCCTCACTACACAGGGGTTAAATTTCAACACTTGAAGACACTCAAACCATACCAGAGCCTTTCTTCATCAGCAGCCTGGGACATACCTGGTCATGTGATCCTTCTTGAAATGCTTTCTTCAGTTAACTTTCTGGTTTTGCCCTCACTTCTCCTGTGTCCCCTTGCTGAATCTTTCTCTTGTTCTTCCTCCTCCCCAGGCACAACTCTAAATTTTAGGGCACTCAGGGCTTGATCTCAACCTTCTCCCTTCTCTCTCTACATTCATTTCTTGGTGAATTCATCTTTTCTCATGATTTCAAACATTATCATATGAGGACAGCTCACAAGTATACATCTCTAGTCCAGTTCACTGCTTTCAACTCCAGACTCTTATGTCAAACTGAATAGTCAACATCTTACCTGGTTGTCTAACAGACGACACCTGAAACTCAGTATTTCCAAAATTGAACTGCAGACCTTCCCACGCTCTCCCCAAACCTGTTTCTCCCACCGTCTTCCAACAAAAAACCCCTCATCTTCCCACTTACTCAGGACAAACATATTTACTCAGGCTGAGGCAGGAGGATCTCAAGTTCAAGGCCAGCTTTAGTGAGGCCCTAAGCTACTTGGCAAGACTCTGTCTCAAAAGAAAATCTAAAAAGGACCGAGGATGTTGCTCAGTGGTTAAACATCCCTGGTTTCAATAGTTGGTACCAAAAGAGAAAGCTAACATTGGCAAACTGTGTTCAGATTTCACTGATTTCCTTTTTCTGTTCCAGTATACTATATTGCATTTAGTTCTTATGTCTCCTTAGCCTCCTGTGGTCTGTGACAATTTCTGTCTTTCCTTGCTCCTAGGACAATCATTTTCTTAGACAGGATATTCTTGATAGAAAGACTTATTGAGTATTTTGCACAATGTTGCTCAACATGGGTTGCCTGATATTTTCCTCCTGACTTAACTGGGGTTACAGGACTTGGGGAAGGATCTCTCAGAGGTGAAGTCCCTTCACCTCACATCATGTCAGGGGTATGTGCTGTCCCCATGACTTATCACTAGTGATGTTAACTTGATTACTTGTTTATGAACAGAAAGTCTCCAGGTTTCTCCACTGTAGTTACCACGTTTTCCCTTTCTGTACTCTGTTCACGGAAAGTGGTGTCTAATCATTTTAATTTTCATTTCCCTGATTACTCATGATGCTGAACACCTTTTCATGATATTGGCTGTAGGGCAACCTTCTTACAGGAATTGCCTACTCAGTCTTTTGCCTATGTTTCAACTTGTTTGCTTGTCCTTCGTTCTCAGTGCTCTCTAGGTGTTATTTATATATCAGTTCCAATTATCTTCTCCCAGGGAGTCGTTTAGTTTTTTAATTTTGTTTATAAAATCTCACACCGTCTATCAGCTTTAAATTTTAATTTAGTCACGTTTAAATATTGTTTTAACTTTATTCTTTGTGCTTTTGGAACAACCTTTTGAACACCCAGCCATGACTCAGTATCCCCTAATAACCAGCAATCCTCATGACATGTTGCCTCAAATGCCAAGTGTCCTTCCTCCCTTTCGCTTACAGGCAAACTCCGACTTGTCTTTTCTTCCTTCCTTCCTTCCTTCCTTCCTTCCTTCCTTCCTTCCTTCCTTCCTTCCTTCCTTCCTTCCTTCCTTCCTTCCTTCCTTCCTTCCTTTCTTTCCAGTACTAGGGATTGAACAGAGGGACATTTTGCCACTGAACTACATCCCCAGCCCTTTGAATTAATTTATTTATTTGAGACACACTAAATTATGAGGCTAGCCTCTAACTTGCGATCCTCCTGATTCAGCCTCCCAAGTCATTGGGATTAGAGGCGTGCACTGCTGTGCCCAGTTCCTTCTCATGTTTACCATCATAAAGCAAAGGAAATCTTCTCTGTGACGCCATCTCGAAGGCCCCAGATAGAATTAGTTGGTTGTTCTTTCCACAGTATTTGAATAAATTGTCCAAAAATGTTTCTTTTTCAGTACTGGGTATTGAACCCAGCAGTGCTTTACCAATGAGCTATATTTCTGGTTTTTGTTTTTGTTTTTTTTGTTTTTTGTTTTAAACAGGGCCTCTCTAAATAGCCCAGGTCTGTCTCTAACTTGTTATCCTTCTGCCTCAACCTCTTGAGTCACTGAGATTAAAGGTACCACAGCACCTTGCTGTCCAATTTTTTTTTTTTTTTTTTTTTTTTGGTACCAGGGATTATACTCAGGGGCACTTAACTACTGAGCCACAAACCCACCCCATTTTTTAATTTTATTTAGAGACAGGGTCTCACTGAGTTGCTTAGCACCTCACTTTTGCTGAGGCTGGCTTTGAATTCATGATCCTCCTGCCTCAGCCTCCTGAGCTGCTGGGATTACAGGTATGTGCCACCCCACCTGGCCCAAATTTTTATTAAAGCACATCTTGCACTCTATTATAGTGCCCTGTTTAATTGTGTATCCGGCTCTCCAAGTTGGCTGTTGTTACTGAAGAGGGACCCCATCTAATTTGTCTTTAATGGCGCACCGAGCTCAATGCAGCCAATGTAAATGAATGAATGCAGTAATTGAATGAATGAGGCCATAGCCTGGATCAGTGGTCTTCAGAAGTTTTGCTTTTGTGACCCTGAAGAACTGTAAAACTCTGTGCCACACCCACCATGTCTGTGAGGAGTCCAAGAAGATACAAGTGACACAAGACAATTAGGGCTGCGGGGCAGATCACTGGTAGAGCACTTGCCTAGCATGCACAAGTCCCTGGATTCGATCTGCAGAGTACACGGGAAAAAAGACAATTCATGGAGGACCAATTTGGACAAAGAGGACTAAGAAAATCACGAAGATCATACAGGAAGCTGGAAATCGTTGTGGCCAGGCTGTTAGCACACTAGGCCTAAAAGGGCAAGTCCTCAGCCTTAAGAGGGATGCTAAGCCAGGCACAGTGTTGCACACCTCTAACTTCAGTGGCTCAGGAGGCTGAGGCAGGAGGATTGCAAGTTCAAAGCCAACCTCAGCAACTTAGCAGGGCCCTAAGCAATTTAGCGAGACCCTATCTTCAAATAAAAAGGGATGTGGCTTGGTGGTTGAGTGCCCCTGGGCTCAATCTCTAGTACCCAAAAAAGGGACACTCATTTCTGATCCACTTCCAAGGCCAACCTGAGTCAATGTTACAGGGCAGAAACCAAAGGAATAGATCTCGACCTCAATCTCATCCCTCTACTTTCTTTCCAGAACTCCCTACTGGCCAAACCCAAGCCAAAGCCAGAGGACAGAGGAGCTATGGACGACCACCATCCAATTCAGCTCACCAGGGGAGAGAGGCAGAGTACAGAAGGACAGAGAATGGACCTTTGGGGTTACATGCAGGATATCTGGCACATTTTAAAATAAACAGCTAAAATGTTCATCTAGGGCTAGGGATATAACTCAGTTGGCAGAGTGCTTCCTGCACATATAAACAAGGCCCTGGGTTCAATCCCCAGCACCACCAAAAAAAAACAAAATAAAATGTTCATCTACTAGGGATGGGGGTAGATCAATGGTAGAGAGCTTGCCTAGCATGCTGGAAGCTGGGAGTTCCCCAGCAATAAAAAGAAAGGTCAGCCAAACATGGTGGCACACATGTAGTGATACCAGCTACTACTAGGTAGGTGAGGCAGGAGGATTGAAAGTTCAAGGCCTACTTGGGTAACTTAGTGATACTCTGTCTCAAAATAAAAAATAAAAAGGGCTGGGAATGCAACACAGCGGTAGAGCACCCCTGGGTCAAATCCCCTGTGTCACACAGACACAAAAAGTAAATCATCGGGGCTAGGGAGATAGCTCAGTTGGTAGAGTGCTTGCCTTGTAAGCACAAGGCCCTGGGTTCGATCCCCAGCACTCCCCCCCCCCAAAAAAAAAAAAATCATTGCCAAGGACATACTACCTACCACAATGTGAATATTAATATTTTAAATAAAACTGTTCCATTACGCCACTGAATCTAAGGACCAATGTGATTTGATACCCACTATCATTCATTTAAAGAAGCAACTGGAACAAGCTCTACTTTCACAGTCAGAAATGCTGCATCCTTATTTTTCTTCTTGAATGTAGAGTTACATTTTGGTTGTTCTCACAGGATGCAACCCTAATGTAACATGTTTATACTTGAAAGTTTGCTATGGCTCACCTAATTCATACTCAACAGAAATTTATATGTAAAATTATGATTTAAAAATTCTTGAAATTTGGGCTGGAGTTGTGATTCAGAGGTAGAGCACTTGCCTAGCATGTGTGAAGCACTGGGTATGATTCTCAGCACCACATATAAATAAATAAAATAAAGGTCCATTGACAATAGCAAAAAAATACTTTAAAAAAATTCTTGAAATTTAAATAACTTTAAGTTTGCTCTGACAATGACTCTATGCTTCCAAAATGTCCTTCTGGATTGAAGTATGACATATAATTATTATCATAGTAGTATCAATTGATCAAAACAACATAAAACATAAGTTTGATAAGTAATTATAAAAATAAAAGTACATCATATTGAAAATAAATCTTTTTTGGGGGGAGATGGACATCTCAATGAAACATTTTTTAAATTAATTTATGTATTTATAGATAAATATCACTTTTTGCTATAATGATCCTGGACTCAGCATCAATTCTCCATTTTTCATTTTTATAGATAGAATTTTCATTTTCATTTTTATAGATAGAATATTTACCTAAATAGAGAGAATGGAGGGAACCATAGAGAACCGAGGCAACTTTGTTACAGTAGCATCACTTAGTTATTCGAATTCTTTCTGGATACAAGCCAAAAACCACATAGTGATCTACCACCAGAAGTTTTTCTTGTGTGTGTGGTTTTCTGCTTTTCGTTTTATTTTGTTTTCAGTGCTTGAAACCCAGAGTCTCACACATAATAGGCAAACACGCTACTAGTAAGCTACATTACCAGCCAAAAAACTAGTTGGTTTTTGATTTGTTGACTTCTTTGTTACTGGAGATTGAACCCAGGGGTGCTTTCCCACTGAGCTACATCCCAGTTATGTTTTATTTTAAGGTTGATCTCACTAGGTTGCTTGGAGTCTAATTTACTGAAGCTGACTTCGAACATGTGATTCTCCTGCCTCAGTCTCCCAAGCCACTGGGATTACAGGTATGTGCCTGCATAAACTAGTTTTTAATGACCACACAATTAGAACCTCTTGCAACTTTGTTGAAAGCAAACAACTGGAAAGGTCCTTGTTAATGGTCATTAGGGCTCTTCAAACCAGGTGCAATGGCACATGTCCATAGTTCCAGCTGTTGAGGAAGTTGAGGCAGGTGGATGGACTCCTTGAGGCCAGGGGTTCAAGCCAGCCTAGGCTACATAATAAGAACTTTGCACCCAGTTTTGGTGGTGCTTGCCTGTAATCTTGGCTATTGGAGGTCGAGGCAGGAAGATCATGAGTTCCAGATCCGTCTGGGCAATTTAGGCCTTGTGTCAAAATAAAAAACAAAAAGGGCTGGGGATGTATCTCAGTAGTAAAAGTGCCCCTGGGTTCAAACTCCTGTACCAAAAAATAACCCAAACAAAATAATCCCATTTCAAAACATAAAGGCCTGGAGATGTAGTTCAATGGCAGAGTGGCAGAGTGCTTGCCTACTATATGTGAGTCTCTGGGTTTGAGCTCCAGAATTGCTAAAAAAAAAAAAAAAAAAAAAAAAAAATTTAATAAAAATTAAAAATAGAACTGAGGATGTAATTAAGTGGTAGAGCACTTGCCCTACATGTATGAGATCCTGGGTTAGAGGCCCAGCCCTGGGTGGGGGAGGAGGAGGGATGTAGGGCCCTTCACTTTAATTGGTGCCCTGGAGGGTTTTACCTCTTGCCCCACCCTGGGGCAATGCCATGGAAAGTTCAGAGCTTTGTTTTTCTTTTTTCTTTTTGGTGCTGGGGACTGAACCCAGGTGCACTCTACCACTAAGCCACATCCCCAGTTCTTTTTATTTTTTATTTCAAGACAGGGTCTCACCAAGTTGCTGAGACTGGCGTCTAACTTGTGATCCTCCTGCCTCAGCCTCCTAAGTAAAAGCATGAAGAGAGAGGTGGGACCTATTGTCTAGAAGATGGGTCATAGGAAAGAGCACACATAGAGGTTGGGGTCTTGATTAGTGTACTTGAGAGTTATCTGTGCCACCTGTGGAAAATCTTCATGAACCACAATCTGAATATTGCTGGTCTGACTAGGGAGATGTGATAATAACACAGGAAACCAATGCAAAAGAGAGATGCTCTACGCCCTTGGAGTTTCAATAGAAGGAAACTCCCACAATGGGAGAAAGAGACCGGGGTCAGAGAAGGCTCCCACCACCCACCCTCTCAGGCAGAGTTAGGCCCCTCTGGCTGGGTACCAACCACCTGCACTTCAATTGCTGCTCCTGTTTCCCACGCTGAACATGTTTCCCAGGGAATTTCCAGTACTGGCAAGGACCCGAGGCACAGCAGCCTCAGGAAATGGTCAGTTCACTGGTGACATGAATAAATGAGTGAACGAATAGCATTTGAAGGACAGGTAATACTTGACACTAAGAAATGGGTGGACAGAATGAGTATTCCTGAGAATTAAGGACAGAAGGTAAAACAAAAATACAAAGTAAGCCTTCAAGCAAGAACAACTCTGTTCACTGGTGGTCCAGCATTTTTCTAGCAGGATGGAGCCCTCAAGTTATTATTCCCTTATTGTTCCAGAAAGAGTGTTGACATGGCCTCACTTCTTGAAATTGTCAGCATGAACTCAGGGCCCTCAGGACCTGGACCGGGTAAGCTGGTGCTCACCTCTCCTGTGTACTTGGCTGATCCCACATACCCTAATCACATGGAGGATCACACAGGGCTTGAATCTGGCAGAAGAAACCTGTTTGCTTCTTAAAAGAAAGAGAGAGAGGGGGAGAGAGAGAGAGAGAGAGAGAGAGAGAGAGAGAGAGAAGAAAAGAAAAAAGAAAAAAACAGGTTTTCCTACAGGCCTCAAGCTAGCAGCAAAGTACTACTTCCAGAAGGTCTAGCTGTACAGCCTCAGGTCTCCAAAATACATAAAGGCATGGGGGCAGAGAGCCCTGGACCTATACTCTGTTCTCTAGTGCTCATCATTGGCTATCAATCCTCCTGTGCCTTCATCGACTTGTCCCCCTGACAACAAATTGCTCAGGAAGTTGGGCTTCTTAAGTCCCCAAAGAACTGCCTGCTCCTTCTCACCTCCTCCATCCCCTTCTTCTCACTCCTCTCCCGAGGTCCACTCTTCTTCAGCACTCAGTGACCTCCTCCTTCTCTATGGGTCTAGTTTTTTTTGCTGAATGGTACAATCTCACCCCACACACATTCCCTTACAGGGCTATATTTTTTTTTTCCCCAGTACTGGGGGGTATTGAACCCAGGGCCTTGAGCATGCTAGTCAAGTGCTCTACCTCTGAGCTAAATCCCCAGCCCTACAGGACTGTAACTTTTGAGGGTGGAGGCTACCCTTCATGCATTCCACTTACTGTGCATTTACATGCATTAGGAAAGAGCAGACCTACTCTGTGCCAAGCATAGTTCTCACTAATCCCTATTTTACCAAAGTATAAAGAAATAAAGCAGCAGTTGAGTGCAGTGGCACACACCTGTAATCCCAGCAGCTTGGGAGTCTGAGGCAGGAGGATCGCCAGTTCAAAGCCAGCCTCAGAAACTTAGCAAGGCCCTAAGCAAGTCAGTGAGACCCTGTCTCTAAATAAAAGACAAAAAAAGGTCTGGTATGTGGCTTAGTGGTTAAGTGACCCTGGGTTCAATCCCCAATACAGAAAGGAAGGAAGGAAGGAAGGAAGGAAAGGAAAGGAAAGGAAAGGAAAGGAAAGGAAAGGAAAGGAAAGGAAAGGAAAGGAAAGGAAAGGAAAGGAAGAAAGGAAGGAAGGAAGGAAGGAAGGAAGGAAGGAAGGAAGGAAGGAAGGAAGAAAGAAAGAAAGAAAGAAAGAAAATTTCAGTGATGTTAACATGCCCAGGTCACATGGCACTACTTCTACTCCACCACCGAGGAATCCATAAGCAGCATGTCCTCAAGACACTTTCAGTTCACTAAAGGAGAGAAGTTAGCAAATTGCCAAAGGACAAAATGTACTGAGGGACTGGAGGTACTCAGAGTTTACCTCTGGCTGTAGGGGACCAGGAAAAGTTTCATGGATCAGGTGGTAAGGGAGCTGGTTTTCAGGTTAGGTAGGATTTTGACAAGAAATAGCAGAAGGGGCATTCCAGATGGAGTGTAACCCATGAACAAAGACACAGACAAGAACCCAGAGGCATCTTTGGGAAATAAGAACAAACCTGGTGTGGTTGTGCACACCCGTAATCCCAGTAGCTCTGGAGGCTGAGGTAGGAGGATTGCAAGCTTGAGGCCAGTTGGGCCAACTTAGCGAAATCTTGAAATAAGATTGTGTGTGTGTGTGTGTGTGTGTGTGTGTGTGTAGGCAAGTGCTCTATCCCTGAGCTAGATCCCCAACAATACAGCCCTCCCCTCTTGGCAGTGTTGGGGATCAAACCCAGGGCCTCATACATACTCCACAGGCACTCCACCACTGAGCTAGGTCCCCAGCCCTGTCTGTGGCTGGAAGTAACTTTACAGTGGAGAATCCCTGCAAACATCACCAAGTAATACAAAATATTTAAAATGGTTGGGGATGTAGCTCAGTGGTAGAATGCCTCTGAGATTCAATCCCCAGTAGCAAAAAAAAAAAAAAAAAAAAAAAAAAAAAAAAAAAAAAAAAACCTGGTTTGAGGGAAATGGTTTAGGCATAGACAGAGTAGGAGAAAAAGATGAAAACAGAGAATATAACTCTTTTTTGGGGTGTGGGGGTGCTGGTGATCAAGCCCAGGCCTTTTTACATTTCAGGCAAGTGCTCTACCACTGAGCTACATTCTTAGACCTTTTTATTTTTATTTTGAGACAAGACCTCATTAAATTGCCCAGGCTAGCCTTGAACTCTCTGTCCTCCTGTCTTGGTCTCCTGAGTTGCTATACCTCGCAGTTTCAAAAACTTTTGTGTGTGTGGTGGGGGTGGGTACAATTGAACCCAGAACCTCGTGCATGTTAGGCAAGCATTCTACCACTGAGCTATGGCCCTAGCCTCAGAATCATAAACTTTTTTTAACGTTTTGGTACTGGAGATTTAACCCAGGGGAGCTTTATTACTGAACTACATCCCAGCCCTTTTTATTATTTTTTTATTTTGAAACAGGATCTCCCTTAGTGGCTGAGGCTGACCTTGAACTTGGGTGTGTGTGATCCTCCTGTCTCAGCCTCTCAAGTTGCTGGAATTACAGGGAGTGTGCTATCATGCCTGGCAGAATCATAAGCCCTTGAGAGGCTAAATTCCACCTTAAAGATCTGGGCTGAGTGTATAGCTTAGTGATAGAAGGCATGCTTAGCATGCATGCTGCAGGGCAGGGGTTAGAGCTCACAAAATAAACAAATTACCTAATCCAGTTTCCACTCCTACCACCCCTGCCCACACACACCCAAATCCACTAAATGTTTAAGAACTTCCGGTCATAGGAAACTCACTCTATAGAGCACCCCTGTCTGGTACAAGTCCATCACAAACCATGTATATAATTTTAAAATTTTTAGTAACTATCAAAAAAGTAAAAATAAACATGTGAAATTTCTTTATATCTTATTTATCTCAGCATTTCCAAATAATATCCTTTCAATATGTAATCAAACAAAAAGTAATTTTTTTGTGGTGCTAGGGTGCAAACCTAGAACTTCCTGCTAGCCAAGTACTCTCATCACTGAATAACATACCCAGTCCTACAAAAATTATTAATGAGTTTTTTTATGTTCTTTTCTAGTACTAAATAATTTTAGTTCAGATCAGGTTATTTCATGTGCTCATTAGCCCCGGGAGGCTGATGAATGAAGCAGAAATATAGAGGAAGCACACTATATTCTCAGACCCCTCTAGTGGATTGAGTTTTCCCTTATATGACAGGAGAATAAGGCTGATTTGGTTTCCTTAAAGTCTTCTGCACCTTCTCACTTGTTTATCATGGACATGGTTTATTTTATTTTATATATTTTTTGGTACCAGGGATTTAACCCAGGGGCACTTTACCACTGAGCTGCATCGCCAGCCCTTTTTATTTTTTATTTTGAGTCAGGATATCACTAAGTGGCTGAGACTGACCTTGAACCTGTGATCCTCCTGTCTTAGTTCCCCAGGTTGCTGCACCACTGCACCCACCACAGACATGATACAACATGCAATCAGGAAAGGAATAAGTACTAGGTTCTATGAGCACTCTTAAAAGGGGCACCCAATCCTGGCTTTGCAGTTCAGGGAAAGGTTGCAGGAGGAAGATACAGAGGAATGGGTATAATTAATGCTAAAAACACACTGATTGTGTTCAGTTTGTAATTATTCTTTAAACCATACTTATACGCTTGCTGTACTCTTCTTTACGTATGACATATTTCACAGTTTCAAAACACAGGTCTATTTCCCACTGGCAATGAGCAATGATCTGGCATTCAGCTCTTGGCTTCCAAAACCATTCTTCTCCAATAAAAGGAATTTCAGAAAATGATGGATTCTAGGACTTGGGCAGGGAAAAAGGCAAGAGAAGTCCAGAGCATCGTGTAGTACCAGAAAGTAAGGAAATGCTAAAAAAAAAAAAAAAAAAAAAAAAAAAAAGAAAGATGGGGACATGTCACAGGGACATAGGAGTTAACTTGAAAGAGCTCCCAATCACCAAAGTGGGGATGAGCTGAGGCACAAAAAAATAACAGTATGGGATTATAACCAAAAATATAAAGTAAACATGCACGAGTCCATACTGACACAGCTACATGATTGAATAAATTAAATAAGAGAGAAGAAGCAACACTTTACAGGTGGTACACACCTGTAATTCCAGCTACTCCAGAGGCCGAGGCAGGATTGCAAGCTCAAAACCAGCCTCAGCAATTTAGCAAGACCCTGTTTTGAAAAAAAGGGGCAGGGGGTTGGGAATGTAACTCTGTGGTAAAACGACCCTGGATTCAATCCCCAATACCAAAATAAGAAAAATTAAAAATTCCAATAATTTATGCTTATATTCCTCCCTTGTCAGGAAGAAGGAGGTGGATATCCTGGGAGTAACTTTACAGTGGAGAAACCCTGCAAACATCACCAAGTAATCAAGGTTAGCCTTGCCCATGATAAGGCGTGTAGGTAGCATGTACCTCCTAACATGATATGAAGAGAAGAATCCTATTTTGGGGGGATTCCTCCCTCAAGCCCATAACCCAGTCAAAAGAAAAACATCAGTAAACCCAAACTGAGCAACATTCTCCAAAATACCTGATCGGTATTCCTTAAGACTATATTGGAGCTGGGGTTGTAGCTCAGTAGTAAAGTACTTGCCTAGCACAAGTGAGGCACTGGGTCCAATTCTCAGCACCACATAAAAATAAATAAAATAAGGGTATTGTGTCCATCTAAAATTAAAAAAAAAAAAAAGACCGTATTTGTCATAGAAATAAGGAAACACTGAGAAATGGTCACAGACCGGAGGAGACTAAGGAGACTTGAGGACTAAAAGCAGTAGAGTATCCTGGACGGAACCCTGGAACAGAAAAAGGACATTAATGGGTAAATGAATGAGATCAAGATAAAGTCCAAAATTTAGCTAATGATAACATACCAATGCTGATTTCTCTTCTTTTTCCTCCTCCTTCATTTTTTGGCACTGGGGATTGAATCCAAGGCACTTTACCACCAAGCTAAATCCCTAGTTCTTTTTCTTTTTTGTTTTGAGATAGGATCCAGGCTGACTTCAACTTGTGATCTTCCTGCCTCAGCTTCCCGAGTGGTAAAATTATAGGCATGCACCACTGTACCCAGCAACGCATTCCTCCTTCTGATCCAAATTGCAGGGATCCAATTAGTCTTGGTGCTGCCTTGGACCACACTCCATCAATAAGTTCCCCCAATAAATAACTGCACTGTCTGGGCTGGGGATGTAGCTCAGTTGATAGAGTGCTTGCCTCGCATACACAAGGCCCTGAATTCAATTCCCAGCACCACCAAAAGAAATTTGCACTCTGCAATTCTGGATGTGTCTCTCATTCTTTGATCTCACACCACCACAGAGTTGGTTCTTATATACTAGGACTAGGTTTTTCTGGAATGCTATGTTTGCAAATTTATTGTAAATATAAAATTATTCTAAAGTGAAAGTGTGTGTGTGTGTGTGTGTGTGTGTACAATACTCATACACAATGTGTTTATAGAATATATGAAACCCAGGTGAAGCTGGGCATGGTGGTGCACATCTGTAATACCAGTGAGTCAGGAGGTTGAGGCAGAAGGATGGCAAGTTCAAGGCCAGCCTCGGTAACTTAGCAAGAACTTATCTCAAAATGCAAAATAAAAAGGGCAGGGGATGTTCCTCAGTGGTAAAGCTGGGTTCTGGGTTCAATCCCCAGTACAAAAAAAAAAAAAAGAAAGAAAGAAAGAAAGAAGAGAAGAAGAAGAAGAAGAGGAGGAGGAGGAGGAGGAGGAGGAGGAGGAGGAGGAGGAGGAGAGGGAGAAGGGGAGAGGGGAGGAAGAAGAAAGAAACCTGGGGGGAGAGGCATATAAAAAGAGAAAGGAGAGAAAGCAGGTCTTGCTTATCCCAAACAGAGACCTTTGTCAAAGGCCAAAATTGCAGTTTAGTTTAAAGGTCTCGAGAGGTTGTTTAGAGGTTCTAGCAGGGGAGCACAGCTACTTGTATACTCTTGATCCAAGAAAAGTCATCAGGAAAGGTCGTCCTCTTCAACTGAGAGCATAAGTGCAACTTTGGGAGGGATGCACATGGCCTGGTAAGGGAGGAAGGGGACACTGGCTTAGCCAGCCAGATCAGCCTGGTGATCAATGGGGTGACAGATGTCCCAGCCAGATCACTCTCACATCCTGCTTGAAGGTCTTAATTGGCTTTATTTTTCAATTCTAGAATCAGTCAGCACTTAATTCCATAAAATAGAATGGGCGCCCTGAGGAGCTGAGCAGAGAGGGTAGGTGTTTTGGGTTGCGGTTTACAGTGCGGGATTGAACCCAGGGCCTTGGAAATGCTAGGCAAGTGCGCCACCACTGAGCTACACCCCAAGTCCTTTTTTCCTTATTTTTATTTTGAGACAGGGTGTTACTAAATTGCCCAGACTGGTCTTAAACTTGTGTTCCTCCTGCCTCAGCCTCTCAAGACACAGAAAGCCTAAAAAAAACTGCAGAAAAAATAAGTAATGGATTGTTCATTTCAAAGTTACTTTGTAAAGCAAGGACAGAGCAATAGAAAACTGATTTGGTTAATTAACAACATATTACTCTCTGGAAGGATTAAAGATGGAGGAATCTTGATTATCACAAGAATTGAAACTAGCTTTTCTGGAAAGTTTGCCTGTTATCTCTCATTTCCCCTTTCTTGAAGATCAGATAACACATTTTTATTTATTTATTTACTTTGCAACTGGGGGTTGAAGTCAGGGATGCTTTACCATGGAACTACACTCCTAGCCTTTTTTACTTTTTGAAACAGAATCTTGCTAAGTTTCTGAGCCTAGCCTCAAACTTGCGATTCTCCTCCCTCAGCCTCCAGAGTTGCTGGGATTATAGTCATGCACCACTACACCCAGAAACATCTTAGTTGTGATTTGACTTTTAGTATGAATTGCTCCATTTTGATTTTTATTTTTAGGTGGTCCTGGGGGTTAAATCCAAGGCCTCAAGTATGCAGGTATGCACTCTACCATGGAGCTACAGTCCCTAGTCCCTCTATTTTGATCTTTACTCTAGTCCATAAGAGCCTGGTGCAGGGAGCTTAGTCAAAATAATGAACTCTTGCGATTTTTTTTTTTTTTTTTTTTTTTTTTCCCCAGTGCTGGGATTCAGAGCCTTGGGCCTACAAAGCACAGGCTCTACCCTGAATTCTATCCCCAGTCCTGGTCTCCTGTAATTTTTAGGTAACTCCTCTGATGAGGCTGCTTTGCCAGAAGTAAGGGGAAAGGAAGGGGTAGCATAGCAGGCCCAACTGAAATTGAAGGTTGGGTCTTCAGGACTTTATCTTAAGGCAGTGGAAAGTCATGGGAGGCTGTTCAGCAAGGGCGTGGCCTGATTACTTAGTGACTCAGCCAGACTCACACAGTTCAGCTTCCTGAGGTCTCCTACACTGCCCCTCCTCCACCCAATGCCCCTTCCTTCCACCAGCTCTTCCTTCTTTGCCTCCAGAGGCCTACCTCTGGCTTGAATCATTCAATGAGCTAAGTGATGGTCTCTTCCACTGCCCATCCTCCTACCCACACCCCAGCGAGGTTTGGCTGTCATTAGAGTCTGCACATGACACACCTGGTAAGGCGTGGAGCCACCTTTCAACCCACCCAACACAGAGACCCCTGGGTAGGGAGGGAGTTGCCAGTGGAGCAAATTTGTATAAAATTCCACAAGTCTTACACTGAGTCATTTCTTCTACCACATCCCCTGCTCACTCCCTCCTCACACCTTGAAATGAATCCAGTCTAGTGGTGGGGGAAAGAAGTTCTGGGACAGAAGAAGCTTCAAGACTGAGCCAAGTACTGGCAACACAAGGTAAATTGTCCATTATCAGCCTCTCTTCGATAGACCTGCTTGGAACCAGAAACATGTTCAGGTCAGAAACTGGGGGAAGGAAAAGTGGGAGACAAAAGAGAGTGAAGGGGGTTATCAATAGACTCTCTTACTGCCAGCAATAATACCAATGAGAGTTCAGTACTAGAATAATCAGACTCTCTTACCGAATGAAACCAGTTTTCTGCATCCTTTTTTTATCCCTTTGTGGAAAAACAAAAGGCTAACTCTGGGGGAGGAGACTGGGGATTGAACCCAGGGTCTCTAAGTACTCTACCACTGAGCCACATCCCCAGCCCTTTTTATTTTACTTATTTAATTTTTTTGGTGTGAGGGAGTTAACCCAGTGGTGCTTAATTGCCAAGCCACATCACCAGCCCTTTTTATTTTCTATCGTAAGACAGGGTCTCACTAAATTGCATGGGTCTCTCTAAAATGCTGAGGCTGGCCTTGAACTTGCCATCCTCCTGCCTCAGCCTTCCAAGTGGCTGGTATTACAGGTGTGCTCCATGACTCCTGGTTCTTTATTTTATTTTGAAACAGTGTTTCATTAAATTATCCAGACCAGCCTCAAATTTGCAAACTTGTAATCTTCCTGCCTTAGCCTCCTGAGTTGCCTATGTCATTGTGCCCAGCAAGGCTAACATTATTGAACAATCTGTTCTGTGTCAGGCATAATTTCATTTGGTCCTCACAGCAATGCTATTGGTATATCCATTTTATAAATGAGATAACTGAGACTTGGAGAAGATATGTGACTTGCTCAAGATTACATATCTGGTAAGTGCCAGAGCTAGGAGAGAGCAAAACCGGTTCAGGTCTTTAGAAAACTGCATGGGTTTGAAAATGTCTCATTTGCCTTTGTAGCATCCCACCCCTTGGCCTGTTGATAGACTTATTTCTTTACTCATTATCAGTCTTCACCCAGTAGAATGTAAACTCCATGAGGACAAGGAGCAGGTCTAATTTTATCACTTATATATTCCTGGTTCCTGGAATAATGGACAGACATATAGTAGTGCTCTATCAAATATGTGTTGAAAGAATAAGAAAGGAAAATTAATCATTCTTCCCAAGTATTTGGCCCTGCCTCCCCATCAGCCTCTAAATAAACCCCTCTTGTGCTTCCAAGTATCTTTGTCCTTTGCTGTCCCAGCAGAGACCATTGTTCACACACCTTCCCCAAGACAAGGGATCCACACTGCTACTCATGTGGCTACTTCAGCTAGAAACCAGAAATCATTCTCAAACCCTGTTTCTTTTTTCTTTTCTTTTTTTTTTTTTTTCTGTTTCATGGTGACGAGAATCAAAACTGGACCCTTTTCACGTTAGCCAGGTGCTCTACCACTATACCATACCCCCAGCGGGTTACTCTATAAAATTCCCATGTCGACTGTACTCAGAAGTGGCATCTCTCTAAGAGAATAGCCTGTGTCACTTGGCAATCTCTTCCTAGCATTTTCTTTTTTTCTTTTCTTCTCTCTCTCTCTTTCTTTTTTTTTTTTTTTTTTGCCAAATTTTATCATATTCTGCAGCCTCTTCCTTATTTTTCTAAATTCCGTTTCTTCAGAGCAGTCTGCCAAATACATGTCTCAGGACAGGTGAAATGACAAGGGGCTGGATCTTGGGTGCTTCAGCCCTGGGTTTCTCATATTCTTTAAGGACTTTCTGACAGTGTATTGGCACACATCATCATCTTTAGAGATATTGAAAAATGTGCAGATTCTGCTCACTCTTTGGGGCCCCAAGTGACCATGCACAGTGGTATCAGTCAGTGCAGGAATAGCCTCTTCTTTTTATGATGACCAAGCTGAAACTGCTCAGCTGGCACTCACAGTGCAAGCCCTGAGTGCATTTGGCTTTTCCCTGTTCTCTGGTCTACACAGGATGTCCCTTACTTAGCAGCAGGCAGAAATGACTGTGGGTCAAGAATCCCTGCATCTTGGAGTAAGCTTAAAACCTTGTTTATGGTTCCTTCCACCAATCTGAGTCACATAATCCTTCCTTTTTTCTTTTCTTTTTTTTTTTTGGTCTTTTTTTTTAATTAAAATCTTTTTTATTTTTACAGACTGCATTTTGATTCATTGTACACAAATGGGGTACAACTTTTCATTTCTAAGGTTGAACACAATGTAGATTCACACCACTCATGTAATTATACGTATACATAGGGTAATACTGTCTGTCTCAGTCTACTATCTTTCTGTCCCCCACCCCCTCCCACCCCTTTTTCCTCTACACCATCCAAAGTTCCTTCATTCTTCTCTTCCCCCTGCCACCCCCCATCTCATTATATATTGTCATGCACTTATCAGAGAAAACATTTGGCCTTTGGTTTTTTGGGGCTTGGCCTATTTCACTTAGCATGACATTCTCCAACTGCATCATTTACCAGCAAATGCCATAATTTTATTCTTCTTTATGGTTGAGTAATATTCCATTGTGTATATATACCACAGTTTCTTTATCCATTGGTCAATTGAAGGGCATCTAGTTTGGTTCCACAATCAAGCTATTGTGAATTGAGTTGCTATGAACATTGTTGTGGCTGCATCACTGTAGTATGCTGATTTTAAGTCCTTTGGGTATAAACCAAGGAGTGGGATAGCTGGGTCAAATGGTGGATCTATTCCAACTTTTCTGAGGAATCTCCATACTGCTTTCCAGAGTGGCTGCACCAATTTGCAACTCCACCAGCAACGTATGACTGTGCCTTTTTCCCCACATCCACACCAACACTTAATTATTGCTTGTGTTCTTGATAGTAGTCATTCTATTTGGAGTTAGATGAAATCTTAGGATGATTTTAATTTGCATTTCTCTAATTACTAGGGATAATGAGCACTTTTTCATATATTTGTTGATCACCTGTATAACTTCTTCTGTGAAATGTCTGCCCATTTCCTTAACTCATTTATTGATTGGGTTCTTTGTATTTTGAGTGTAAAGTTTAAGTTCTTTATAAATTTTGGAGATGAGTGCTCTGTCTGAAGTGTGTATGGAAAAGATTTTCTCCCACTCTGTAGGCTCTCTTCTCACATTTTTGATTGTTTCCTATGCTGAGAAAAAACTTTTTAGTTTGAATCTATCCCATTTATTGATTCTTGCTTTTATTTCTTGCGCGATGGGGGTCTTGTTAAGGAAGTCTGATCCTAAGCCAATGTGATAGAAATCCGGGCCTACTTTTTGTTTCTTGTTTCTTTCTTGTTTTTGGTACCGGGAATTGAACCCAGGGGCACTTTAGCACTGAGCTACATTCACAGCCCTTTGTATTTTTTATTTTGAGACAGGGTCTCACTAAATTGCTAGGGCCTTGCTAAATTGCTGAAACTGGACTCAAACTGCGATCTTCCTGCCTCAGCCTCCCAAGTTGCTGGGATTACAGGCATTTGCCTCTGTAGCATCCCATCCTGCCTCTTAATTGTCTTAATTGTTTTCCAATCCCTGCTATGCCCCTTCACAGGTGACCCTCCTCTCCTGCCTGAGTTACTGCAACCGCTTCCTTACTAGCTTCCTTGCCTCCATTCTAGGAATCAAGAGTAACAGATCTATACTTCCCTCTCTTATGATATTGTGAATTGAACCCAGGGCTTTGTACAAGCACTTAGTTAGGCCTCGGTAAACATTGAGCTACATCCCCAATTCTGTTGTTTGTTTGTTTGTTTGGTTGGTACTGGAGATTGAACCTGGGACATTTTACCACTAAGCTGCATCCCCAGCTCTTATTTATTTATTTATTTTAAATTTTGAGACAGGGTTGCTTAAGGCCTAAGTTTCTGAGGCTGGCCTCCAACTTGTGATCCTTCTGCCTCAGTCTCCCGAGTAGCTGGGATCACAGGTATGCACCACTATACCTGGCTTTATAGCTTTCCTTGCCTGGGTGACTATGCCATTGAGTCCTCAGTTGCCTAAGGCAAAGTCCACAATGAGGCTTACAAAACCCTTCCCAATCGGACCACAGTCTCATTTTTAATCACACTCTCCTCCTGCCTGGTTCAACTACTTGTAGTTCTCCAAATATCCTAAGGCTATTTCTTTTGCCTGGAAGTTCTAGCTAACTCCTGCTCATCATTCAGACCTCAACCTGAATGTCACTTTCTCCAGAAAGTCATTCCCGACCTCTTCGTCTGGCCAGGCTGCGTTAAGAATCCTTAATATATGGAATCAGGGAAGCAGGGAAGGGTGGTGCACACCTGTAATCCCACGGGAGGCTAAAGCAGGAAGATGGCAAGTTCAAGGCCAGCCTCAGCAATTTAATGGGAACCTGTCTCAAAACAAGAATAAAAAGGACTGGGGATAGAGCTCAGTGGTAAAATACCCTTGGGTTCAATCCCTAGCACTAAGTAAAAAAAAAGAAAGAAAGAAAAAGAAAAGAAGAAAGAAAGAAAAAAAAAAAAGAATTGGAATTCTTCCAACCTGGAGAGCTCCCAGTGCAATTTTCTACCCTTCTTCATTTTCCAAAGGGATGTTTCAACAGCCGCCTCTGCTTCTCTGATGCCTCTCATCCCTTAAGACCTGTCTCAAGTGTGGAGTTGTCCAGAAAACCTGGGAGTGACAAGAAGGCATCCTCAGGAGGTTATTAGCCCAAGTCTCACCTCTGCCATTTCTAGTCATGTGACCTTGAGCATGGTGCTTTTTTTTTTGAGAATCTCAGTTCCATTTAAAACGGAGATGATCACATTAATAATATCCACTTTGGGACGGTTATGAGTAAAATTACAAACATTAAAGAAGAGCATAAGCTCTGTTATGTAGACCCGAGGATGATGATTCTCGGCCCTGGTCCTGTGCTCCTACAGCTCCCACTGGCCATGACTTGTCCTCTGAACTTCATCATACCCTGCTTCCATTAATCTGCTCTCTATTCTCTGCATAGAAGCCGCTGGGATCAACCTTCTCTGGCTGTTCTGCATCCCCTAACTTTCAGGGATTGGTACCTCGCAATAGGTATACGTGATTACTGTGATTATGACCAACTACTATTTATGGATCACCTATTATGCACTAAGCACTTTACATATATTATTTCTAATTCTCAAAACTACCCAAGAGACAGCTATTTTTTAAAATCTTCACTATGCAACCTGAGACTCAGGAAAATTAAATAACTTGTCCAAGGTCACGGAGTTTTGGGGACTTTAGGGAAAGGGGCCTTGGGAATCTTTCTGATCCTGTCTCCAGGCTTATGTTAAGAGGCTTGTGGCTTTCCACCTACTGGCTCTTCTCTTGGTCTTCAGCTGAGCCGTGTCCAGATGAGGAGTGTAGCAGAGGAGGTGGCTGTCATACCAGGGACAAGAAATGAGAGCATGAGTGCACTCAGCACTGTCACAAAGCCCTGGTTCTGTGGACACAGTGGGTGGGAGGTGGTCAGGGAAAGCTCTGGGACATCTTCGAGCAGTGTCAGGACTGAACTGTCGCCCACATAGTAAGTAAGGAAAAGGAAAGGAGGCTGGAGTGTGTTCTAATGGCCAGGTCACTTGCAGTAAGGGTAGTCAGTTCAGGGTTTCCATCCTCCCTCACCAAGAAATTGATCCAGGAGAAGATGCAAGGTTTACAGCGAACCACTAGGTGGCACCACGAGAGGAGGGCACACAAATACCCTATTACCACCTCTCAACCTGAAGAACTACAGGGGATTGTAGAGCAAGGAAATGTAAATTCTTCCTTTTCTAGAAGAGATGGGTGGGCCAGAGAATTTTTCCAAGTTGCCCGGTTTTGTGACTAAGCCAGTACTGGAGACCCAGGTCTAGGTATAGAGCACCTTAAATGCTGGTTAAAGACATCTGATGTCTTTCTGATCCTCAGTCTTCCTGTCCATAAAATAGAAGATTAGTCTAGATCCGCAATGTCAATATGGTTGCCACTAGCCACATGGCGGCTTTTTGAATTTAAAATATTTAAAACTAATTAAAATTAAAAATTCAGTCCTGGGACTGGAGATATAACTCAGTTGGTAAAGTGCTTGCCTAGCATGCACAAGGCCCTGGGTTCAATTCCCAACACCACTACCACCACCAAAAAAAAAAATCAGTCCTTAGTCACATTCATCATATTTCAAGAACTCAATAAATGATTGTGGATAGTAGCTTCATATTGAACAGCATAAATAGAGAACACTTCCACTATTGCAGATGGTTGTATTGGACAACATTGGATGTTCTTCCAGCCTCGGTATCCTAAGAATATCTGTACAAGCATTGGAGGGGGTGGTATTAAATGTATAAGGTCTTCCAGTTCTCAGCCTGAGTTCTTTTTTATTATTATTTTTTAGTTGTAGATGGACACAATACCTTTATTTTAATTTTATTTTTATGTGGTGCTGAGGATCAAACTCATTGCCTCACACATACTAGGCAAGTGCTCTACCACTGAGCCACAATGGCAGCCCCTCAGCCTGAGTTTTTTTTTTTTTTTTTTGCGGTGCTGGGGATTGAACCCAAGACGTTGTGCTTGCAAGGCAAGCACTCCACCATCTGAGCTATCTCCCCAGCCCCAGCCTGAGTTCTTAACCATATCAAGCACTAGAGAATACAGAAGAAAATTTAAAAAGGGGGGGGGGTAAAATTCTTGTTTTTGTGTTACTTGAGATTGAACCCAGAAGTGCCTTACCACTGAGCCACATTCCCAGCTCATTTTTTCATTTTGACACAAGTTCTTGAGGCTGGCCTTGAACTTGAGATCCTCCTGCCTCCCGAGTCAATGGAATTACAGAAGTGTGCCACAATGCCCAGCCTCATACTATCTTTTAAAAATATATATGTATATTTTAGGTGGACACAATACATTTATTTTTATGTGGTGCTGAGGATCAAACGCAGGGCCTCACATGTGCTAGGTGAATGCTCTACCACTGAGTCACAACCCCAGCCCTACCTCTTACTATCTTTTAAGAGCAGTTCTTTTCTTTCATCATCATTATTATTATTATCTTGGTACTGGGATTTAACTCAGGGGTGCTTAATCAGTGAGCCACATCCCCAGCCCTTTTTTATTTTTTATTTTGAGACAGGGTCTTGCTAAGTTGCTGAGGGTGGCTTTGAACTTTGAATCCTCCTGCCTCGGCCTCCAGAGCCATTGGGATTACAGGCATGTACCATTTCACCTGGCTAGAATTAATACAATTTTTGCTAAAAGCTAGCATGGGGGGTGGGGGGTTGCTTCTCCTATCCCAGATGCCTTCTTTTGGGAAGAAAGAAGAACCTGGAAAAGCTTGTGGATGCTATGCTCATCTTTGCAGCAGCTCATTAACTCCTGCAGACCTGTGCCATTGAGAGTGCTCTGTCCCTCTCTGGTCCCCTTCCTGGCCTCCAGTCCTTCTTGAGGCACCTGCTAGAGGTCTATGGTAAAGGGCTTGGAGTAAATGCAAACTCCCCTTGTGTCTTTTTTGTCTATTCACTGGGACTCGATCCCCAGGACACTGAGCAAGTTAAGCAAGCAATCTGTCACTGATCTACATTCCCAGACCTTATTTTTCTTAATTTTACTCTGAGACAGTGCCTCACTAAGTTGTTGGGGCTAGCCTCGAACTTCAGGTGCTCCTGCTTCAGCCTCCCAAGTAGCTGAGATTACAGGTGCACCCCATCTGACCACTCTTGATCTTTAAAATCTTGTTAAAATTTCACCTGGTTTTTCCTTGCCCTCTTGGACGGTAGCCAACATTTACCTATGCTGTAACAAAGGTGACATGCTTGTGTCCTATTGCATCTTTTTTTTTTTTTTTTTTTTTGAGGGGGGTGGCAGGTACCAGGGATTGAAACCCAGGGACACTTTACCACTAAGCTATCTCCCCAGCCCTTTTTAATTTTTTATTTCGAGGGGCTCTCTAAGTTGCTTAGGGCCTCATTAAGTTGCTGAGGTTGGCCTTGAATTTGTGATCCTCCTGCCTTAGCCTCCCTAAGAGCTTACAGGCACATGTCACCATACCCAGCCCATCACATCTTTGAAAAACTTGTTTCCCTTTGTAGTTATAAAAGTGGTTTATTTGGTTTGTGACTTAAAGTCCAAGATCAGGTGGCCCCATCTGTTTGGCCTCTGGAGAGGGCTTGGTTGGCTGCATCACAGCATGGCAAACAAATGAAAAGGAAAACATCTTGTTATGGTTTTAGTCTTCAATATCCCCAAAGACTCGTGTATTAAATAATTGTTTCTTAGGGTAGCACCCCTGGGAGGCATTAGAACCTTTAAGAGGTAGTGTCTACAAGGTAGTCTTTAGACCCACTGTCTCAACACTGCCACATTGAGGTCCAGGCCTTCAATATAGAAACCCTTGAGGGACACACTCAAACTGTATCAAAGTCGTAAAAGTGTCACTCAGTGCACATTCACTGAAAGCATCCTGTGTGCAGGTATCTGCCAAGCTAGCTGCGGGGGATTCTGCAGGCAAATATGGTCCCAGTCTTCACAGGGCTTACTGTATGGCAAAGCACACTGAAAAAATCATGAGAAGTGTGATAAGTGTTAAAAAAAAAAAAAGTGCAAATAGCTGGGTGCAGTGGTACACACCTGTAATCCTAGTGGCTCAGGAGGCTGAGGCAGGAGGATCGCCAGTTCAAAGCCAGCCTCAAACTTAGCAAGGCCCTAAGCAACTCAGTAAGACCGTGTCTCTAAATAAAATACAAAAAAGGACTGAGGATGTGGCTCAATGATTAAGTGCCCCTGGCACAAACCCCAGTACCAAAAAAAAAAAAAAAAAAAAAAAAAAAAAAAATCCAAGAAAGAGTGCCAGGTAGAAGCATTATCACCTTCTATGACCCAACTTCAGAAGTCACTCGGCACTACTTCTACTACATTCCAATTGTTGAAGCAGCCCAAAGGCCCACCCCTCAATTTCAAGGTAAAGGGAAACAGACTCCATGTTTTGATCCAGGAGTGGCAAAGTTCTAAAAGAGCAGAAATATTGCTGTGACCATTTTTGGAAAACACAGTCTGCCACAGTGGGAAGAAGGTGTCCGTGGGAGAAGGCAGGGCTAAAGGAGCCTGACAAGGTTGGCATGTAGCCAAGAGAAGAAGCTGGTAGAAGATGAGACTTAAGAGGTTGAAAACCAGATCCCTCATTCGTTCCCTTTAGCTTTTCTTTTGTGGGTCTGCGTGTGTTGGTGATGCAATCCAGGACCTAGTCAAGCACTTTACCACTGAGCTACGCCCACAGCCTGAGAAGTGTAGGATCTTGTTATTTGCAGAGCTAGGGATC
This sequence comes from Sciurus vulgaris, assembly GCF_902686455.1. Taxonomy (NCBI): domain Eukaryota; kingdom Metazoa; phylum Chordata; class Mammalia; order Rodentia; family Sciuridae; genus Sciurus; species Sciurus vulgaris. The sequence continues at coordinate 19,393,319 of NC_136461.1, forward strand.
AAACCCAGGGTCTCTTGCATGCTAGGCAAGCACTCAATCACTGAGCTACATCCCCAGCCCGGACTTTATCATCTTAACAGCTTGAGTGCTTTAGAAGCCACGAAATGAGGTCTCAGCTATTTCCTCATTTGTTTCAAAGAATAATCCCATGAAGGAAACGTTAATAACCCCATTTTACAAATGAAGAAACTGAGCATCAGAGAGCTGAGGTGAGAGGAGATGCAGGGGGCAGGAGTCCTCATACAGATTTCAGGTGCCACACAGATAAACATTCTCTATGTTGACCATTAATGTCATTTTTCATAGAAAAAATATGTCTATGACATTACACTCATGATTTCAATTACTATTGGAGCTCTGGATAAATAAAGAAGTAAATTGACTTAAGGTGGACATAAGGGAAATTATTAAATGAATGTAGATATAAGGTCTATACTTCAGTAATAGTGAAAAAGGAGGGTAATAAATGAGAGTTTGAAAAACACTGGCTAAGGATTAAGTGTTAAGTTAATTAACGACTTAACAACAGAAGCAAATATATTGGCTCTTGTAACTGAAAAATGAATGGGTGTCTATTCATGCTGGATCCAACAGGCTGAAAGTGTATAACCAGTGATATCACTGGTTATCTCCACCCCCACTCCCCATCTCCTCTTCTTCCCTCTTCCCCAACTTCTTATCAGTTCAGCTCTGTTCTACCTCTCACCCAATATTGGCAAGGTGGCTGCTGCAGCTACAGGGTTAGAGCCCCAGAGATAAGAGGTGCCTCCAGGCCATTGTTGCAGGAAGAGTCCTGAGTTCTCTTCAGGCCTTACTTGAATCACATGCTCACGCCTCGACCAATCACTGTGACTAATGGGGAGGGCTATGCTGCTTGGCCAGCTCTGAGTCTAAATGGTGGAGCCAGGTTCTTTCACATGGATGGGAGATGTAGGAGGAATGGTTCTTGGGGTGTTGGGGATCAAACCCAGGGCTTCATGGCTGCCTGGCAAACACTCTACCACTGAGTCACATCCCTCACCTAGGAAGAGTGGTTCCCCAAGGATCTAGATGTTCTTCAAAGAAAAGCAGCCTAGGGTTATAGATCAATAGTAGAGTTCTTGCCTAGCATGTGCAAGGTCCGGTGTTCAATTCCACTGCACCAAAAAAAGAAGGAGAGGGAGAAGAAGAAAAGGAATTAGATGCTGGACAGGCAAATAAGCTAACAGAAATTTAAATTCTGCTATATGAAATAACCTTGTAAATTCAGCTCTCTGAGCCTGTTTCCATATATATAAAATGAAGACAATATATAACAGTTCCCAGAGAATAAAGTCATTTTAAGGATTATGTGAGATAAATATTTACTAAAGTTTGGCATCATATGAAGCATACAGTAAGCAACAAATAGCAGTTATTGTTAGTGATGCCCAAGTCATGGAGTTAGCAAATCATGGAGCTAGGAGCTAGGACTTAAACCTAAATTTTCCTAAGGCCAGTGTCTTAGTTCATTTTGTGTTATAACAGAATACCTGAGACTGGGTAATTTGTAAAGAAAAGAAATTTGTCATAGTTCTAGAGGCTGGAAGTCTGAGGTAGAAGGGCTCCATCTGGTGATTGTCTTCTTGCTAAGTTGTTGGACATCATCGCATGATAAGAGGGGGCAGCAAACAAATCTCTCTTCTTTTCCTTCTAAAGCCACTAATTCTATTCCAGAGGTCTCTCCCTCATGACCTCATCTAATCCTAATCATCTCCCACAAGCCCACACCTGTAAGTAACATCAACATATGAATTTGGGAACTAAGTTCTTAATGTGTGAACTTTTGGGGGACACATTAAAACTGTAGCAGACAATGATCTCTTCCCCCATCTTAGGTACCAGGGATTGAACCCAGAGGTACTTAACCACTGAGCCATATCCCTAGCCCCTTTTTATATTTTATTTAAAGACAGGGTCTCTGAGTAACAAGGCCTCACTAAATTACTAAGGCTGCTTTGAACTCTCCATCCTCCTGCCTCAGTCTCCTGAGCTGCTGGGATTACAAGCATGTGCCACAGCCCGCAGCCAATGATCTTTATACCTTTCCCTCAGTTTCTTCTACCAGAAAACCTTCCTATTCTGTGGTATAGAAAGACTTCACCAAGATTTTCTTACTTGAACCTCACAATGACCTTTGTTTGTTTCTTTGTTATTTGGTGCTGGGCACTGAACCCAGGGCCTCAGGCATGCTAAGGATGTGCTCAGCCTGCAACCCCTTTACTTTGGGCAAATGCTACACACTTGAAGAACTAGAGGCTCGAAGACCATTAAGATCACTCCATTCACTTCCTTGACTAATATTAATGACACTTGACACTTTCTGTTGTGAGTGGCTCTTCCCAATGCTGTAGCTTCCTTCCACATTTCCCATGATCTAGACCTCAGAGCAGCAGTTTGCAAGTTGCAGTTATTATCTGTTAGTGGGTCATGAAATCAATTTAATGAACCGTTACCAGCATTTTAATTTTTTTAATGAAATAGAAAACATCTGGTTCAACCCCAGTAGAGAGCCAGAGTACTGTCCTGTGAGAGTCTGATTCAATTACACATCTGCATATGCATGCAGATATGGGGGTCATGATATAAAATGGGTTTCTGGCTGTTAGGCCTTGTGATGTGTTTGGATGTGAGGTATCCCCAGAAGCTCACGTGTGAGACAAAGCAAGAAGGTTCAGGGGAGAAATAATTGGCTTGTAAGTCTTAACCCCATCAGTGATATAATCCCCTCATAGGGATTAACTGAGTGGTACCTGAAGTGGTGGGGTGTGGCTGGGGGAGGTTGGAACTGGGTGATGGCTTTGGATATATATTTGTATCTGGAGAGTTTAGTCTCTCTGCTTCCTCATGATGTGAGCTGCTTCCCTCTACCACACTCTTCCGCCATGATGTTCAGCCTCACCTCAAGTCTCGAGGAATGGAGTTGGCTGTGGATTGAAACCTCTGAAACTGTGATCCTTCAAAGAAATTCTTCCTCCTCTATAATTGTGTTGGTCCAGTCATTTAATCACAGCAGCAAAAAAGTTGACTAACACACCTTGTTAAAGAGTTTAAAAAATATTGTGTAGCAGAGCATCTCAAACTTTTGGTCCTAAGACCCCCTTACAATTTTAAAAGAATATTGAGAATTCTCCCCCAAATTTTGTTTTTTTTTAGGTTTTATCTTTTGATATTTGCCATATTAGAAATTAAAATTAAGGGAGCTGAAGGATGCAGCCTAATGACAGCCTTGTATGTGTGAGGCCCTGGGTTCATTTCCATAAATAAACAAATCAATAAAATTAAAACAAAAATTTAAATTACAGGAATATGCAAGCACATATGTCATTAATTAACAGAATGAATTTGTCATTACATGTTTTGAAGCTTCTGGAAAACACTGTACCCTTGTGAGAAAATAACAACAGAAAAGGTAACTTTTTACTTTTTAGTACTAATTAAGAATACTGGGTGCTTTTTTTGGTTTGTTTTTCTCTTGTGGCACTGGGGATTGAACACAGGGGCACTCTACCACTAAGCTATATCCCCAGACCTTTTTATTTTTTATTTTGAGGCAGGTCTTGCTAAATTTCCCAGGTTTGCCTGAGATTTGTGGTCCTCCTGCCTCAGCCTCCCAAGTTGCTGGGATTACAGACATTGACCACTCTGCCCAGTTATTTTAATGTTTTTGTTGGTGGACATTGTTTTGAATTTGCAGATCCCCTGAAAGGGTCTTGGGAATTGGTCTACAAGATATCTTTGTTTACATATTTCTGCCAAATTTCAATTTTACTCTTTCCAAAAACAAACTCTTTGTCTTCCTCCTCAAACTAATGGACCTTCCCTGTTGGTCATTGGCATTACCCTCCTCCAGTGACCCAGGTTCAAAACTAGGAATTCTGTTTGAGCTCTGTCTCCTTCACCCATAGAAGGCCCAAATCTTATCACCTGTCTTTTCTCTTTCAAAGGGACAAGGCCTGGAATTATTTGGGAGGTGACCTAGTGCAATAATTAAGAGTGTGGAGTAGAGTTACGCACACCTTGCAACAGAACTTTGGAAAAAGTCCTGATGCATGTGGTAAATTCCAAAGTACCAAAAGGTACAAAGTGAAAAGTAAATTAACCTCTTTCTTCCCCTCTCCCAGAGCCACTCTGTTCCTCATCTAGGAGGTTGTGCCTTTCTTGTCTTTCTTTCTTTCTTTTTTTTTTTTTTTTTGTACTGGGGGTTGAACCCAGAGTCACTTAACCACTGAACCACATCCTCAGTCAGTTTTATCTTTTATTTTGAGACAGGGTCTTACTAAGTTGCTTAGAGTCTCGCTAAATTGCTGAGACTGACCTCCAACTTGTGATCCTCCTGCCTAAGCCTCCCTAGTCTCTGGGATTCTAGGCATGCACCACCATGCCTGTTGGTAGCTACTTTTTTAAAAAAAATATTTTTTTAGTTGTAGGTGGACACCTTTATTTTTATTTACTTTTATGTAGTACTGAGGATTGAACCCATTGTCTCACATGTGCTAGGTGAATGCTCTACTGCTGAGCCAAAACCCCAGCCCAGTAGCTACTTTTTGAATGTTAGTTTTAGGTTTCTGATTTCATGTCATGACTAAACTTCTGACTGTCAACCTCTAGGCTCACTTTGAACCCCTCTCTGGGTCTCTTCCCCTAAAACAGAGTTCACAGCTCTTTCCTGTGGGCAAACTACATAAACCTCTATGAAACATACCAAATTTATTGCTTTGACCATGGATGTCACTATATTATGATTGTCTAGAACCATGCCTGATATCTGCCAAGTTGGTGCACAATGCTGTATGGGTTTTCAGTGAATCTCTGAAGACTGAATGCATTTCCCTTGATCAAGCGTTTTCAAAGACTCCCCAGTGCCTGTGAGGATGTAGTCTCAATCTCTCATCTGGGCTTCCCAATTCTTTCCATTAGGCCTCACCTCTCCTACCCAAATTGATCCCCAGGAAATTTATAGCCAAGATAGTCTCCTCGTTAGTGCCTGCCGGTCAGAGGCTGCCCTACTGCCAGGCCTTTCTTTTTGCTGCTGACCATCAGCTGAACTTCTGAAACCAACTATTACCATGATACCAGGTGCAATTTTCAAGGGGTATGATACTTATCTATGCATTATGTAAATAATTAATGTATTTATGAGAAGTTGCCTGATTTGGAAAGTTATATAAAATCAATCCCAATGCAACGTTGTTTATTAAAATAGCAAAAGACTGCTGAGTGTAGTGATGTCCACCTATAGTCTCAATGACTCTGGAGGCTGAGGTGGGAGGATCACAAGTTCTAGGCCAGACTGGGCAACTTAGCAAGACCCTGCCTCAAATTTTTAAAATGCAACAATAAAAAAGGCTAGGGATGGAGCTTAGTGGTAGTGGCCCTGGATTCAATTCTCGATATTATTAAAAAAAAACAAAAAAAAAAAAACCAAAAAAAAACCCAACAACCAAACCTGAAACTGAGCATGGTGGTATACACCTGTAATCCCAATGGCCAGGGAGGCTGAGGCAGGAGGATGGCAAGCTCAAAGCCAGCCTCAGCAACTTAGCAAGGCCCTAAGCAACTTAGCAAAATCTTCTCTCAAAATAAAAAATTAAAAGTGCCTGGGGATGTGGTTCAGTGGTTAAGCACCAGTGGGTTAAATACCTGGTAACAACAACAAAACAAAAAGAAAAAAGAAAGAGAAGAAAACTGGGCTGATAGTACAAAGAAAGTTCCCATATACTCAATTTCTACTTGCCTCATAGTTTCCATGGGGGCTGGGGAGATTGTGTATACACACTGGGGTTTAAAATTATGGTATCATACATCCTAGCAAGCATTTTACCACTAAGCTACGCCCCCCCACCCTATTAGTAATATCTTGCATTAGTGCCGGGGTCCAGCCCTAGCAGGAGTCCATGGGTTCCACACTGGTAAACGGGGTGCGGGGAGACAGCGTCGGCGATGGATGGAGAATGAAAGACACAGACTCTAGTTCTGGTGCAATCAATTCCACTTTATTCTGGGGAAGGCTGGGTTTATATACATTTTTCTTCAGGCTATGATGACAGGCTTATGATTAATAAAATCAAAGAAGTTTCCAAAGCATAGGCAGAAATTGTTTTTACCGAAAGATTATGAGAAAACAGTAACCTTACAGATTATCCTTACTTAATCACAATTATTTTAAGAATATCTAACTATGTCAATGAGCTAATACAATGTTTATTTCCTTAATATCTAAACTCTATATGACCTAAGACTATTTTTATTATTTTTGTGGTAAAGCGATAGACAAATAATGTCATGTGACCATCTCTACTAGGTCCTTCTGGTTAATATCTAAATTGCTGAGTTAAGGGTTATAGGAGGGCAGCGGTCCCAATGGTTATTGTGTACCAACGTTTATTATAGGGGTGACATTTTTTGTAGGAAGGAAGGAATGTTGTAAAACCTTATTTTTTTACCTTACCACCACACATTAACAAAACCATCATCTGGATTAAACCACCCTGTAGGAGACAGGGGGAGATCTATATCTACCTTCTCTAAGGACTTGCCTTTAGTGGGGTAGCAGGGCTTGCCATTGATAAAATAAGCTAGTCCATTTCTAGTAGCTACTGTGGGAGGTGCTTTTTGCATACTCATGGTTGGAAAGACAGACGATTCCGTGGCCAAATTTATGTACTGCATTACATGTTCATAACAAGCACCCCAGGAAGAAGACACATCACACAGTGGTAAAAGATTTTTTACTACTTGTGGCTGAGAAGGAGTTATAGTCCCTAATGTTTTATTAATATTCTTGGGAAACTCTGTAGTATTCCCTTCACCCTCAGTGATTACTACCAAGGAATAGTATGAGTAATATAATATTAGAAACATAATGCAGAAAAAGGACCAGAGCCCGGAGGCAAGCATCTGGCATCTCCCGGGATGATGAGTCCTTGCAAACATCATTCCCCCAGTGGATCCTTGTCAAGCACTGGTTGGGTTGCCAGGCGCCCCCCCGCACATTAGTATGGCGTATTTGTTACAATTGAACCAATACTAGTACATTATTATTAACTAAAGTCCATAGTTGTTATGGTTCACTATGTTGTACAGCAACATGGTTTTTTATTTATTTGTTTGGTACTAAGAATTAAAACCAGGAGTGCTTTACCACTGAACTACCTCTCAAGTCCTTCTTAATTTTTATGTTGAGACAAGGATGCCAGGCTGGCCTTGAACTTGCAACCTTCCTGCATCAGCCTAGAGAATCATTGGGATTTCAGGCTTGTGCCACTGTGCCCAGTGGAAATTTGGTTTTGACAAAAGCATAATATCATATAGCTATCATTACAATATCATATAATATAGTTTCACTGCCTAAAAATCCTTTTTATTGCTCCCTTCCTCTTTCCCCAAAACTCCTGACAACCACTGATCTTTTTACTGTCTTTATAATTTTGCTTTTTCCAAAAGTCATATAGTTGGCATTATACTATTACAGGTTTTTCAGACTGGCTTTTTTCACAAAGCAATGTACAGTTAAGTGTCCTCCATATCTTTTTGTGGACTGGTAGCTCATTTTATCATGAATAATATTCCACTGGAAAGTTGTTCCAGTTTGTTTGTCCATTCGCCTTTTGAAGAACATCTTGGTTACAAGTTGTTTATCTCATAAGTGTTTTATAAATATTTTTTTCCGGTATGTAGTTGGTCTTCATTCTTTTCACATCTTTTGCAAAAAAGTTTTTCATTTAATGAAGTCCAACTTATGATTTTTTACTTGTGTGTGTGTTAAGTTGTTTGCTTTTTCATAAAAATTTTCACATTTTAAATTTATATATATATATATAATATTTTGTTTTAGTTGTAGGTGGACACAATACCTTTATTTTATTTTTATGTGGTGCTGAGGATCGAACCCAGGGTCTCATGCATACTAGGAAAGTGCTGTCCCATTGAGCCACAACCCCAGTCCCATTAATATATATTTTTAAATGACCCAGTAATTTTACATATTGCACAGTGTGGCATTTAAATACATGTATAAAATTAATAATATGCATATAAAAACCTCAGACATAATAATATATGAAATGATATATCATTTCTTTGTGTTAGGAACATTCAAAATTCTATTTCCTATTTTGAAATATTAACTAATTTTTGTCAACCATAATTATGCTATGTATCCAGTTCCTCTTATCCTTTTGTACCCCATTAACCACCCTCTCTCCAGCTCTCTTCCCCATAACCTTGCCATTTTCTTTTCATGGATCTAAAAACACATTAACTTAAGGTCACCTACTATTTCTCCTATAAAATCTTCCAGAAGTTTTGTAATTCTGCATGTCACATTTAGGTCTATGATCCATTTCAAATTAATTTTTATAAAAAGTTTAAGGTCAGTGTCTCAATGTCTTAGTTTATTTGATCTGCTATAATAAAATACATCATCAACTGAATAGTTTATAAACAACGGAAATTTGTCAAGCATGATGGCATATATCTGTAATCCCAGCAACTGGGGAAGGTGAGGCAGGAGGATCACAAGTTCAAGGATAACATCAGTAACTTAGTGAGGCCCTAAGCAACTTAGTGACGCCCTGTCTCAAAATAAAAATAATAATAATAATTTAAAAAGAGCTGGGCACCTAATGACAAAGTGTCCCTAGGTTCAATCTCCATACCAAAACAAAGACAAAAAACAAAAACAAAAACCCCAAAAACAGAAATTTATTTTTTTCACAATACTGAAAGGCTGGGAAGTACAAAGACCAGGCACTGACAAATTTAGAGTCCGGTGACATCCCACTTCCTGGTTTATAGACAGATGTGTTTTTTGCTCTGTCTCAGCATGCTGAAAGGGGATGAACAAGCTTCCTGGGTGTCTTCCGTCAGAGAACTAATTCCATGCAGGAGCCATCCACCCTCACAACCTAATCACCTCTAAAATGCCCCTATTTCCTAATGTCACCAATTTGGAGAGTAGAATTTCATTATATGAGTAGGAGAGAGAGGGACATGCACATTCGGACCATTCCCCTAGGTTTATTCTTTATATGGATGTCCATTTGATCCAACCACCATTTGTTAAAATGACTATCCTTTCTGCATCAAATTACCTTTTCCATTTTGTCAAAGATCAGTTGACTATATTTGAGTTCTCTATTTGGTTCCATTGATCTATTTGGCAAGTCTTTCACCAATACCACACTGTTTTGATTATTGTAACTTTATAATAAGTCTTGAAGTGGGGTAGTATCAGTTCTCCAATTCATTGGTGTTTTAAAATTTGAATGTCATAATTTCAAAATGTCCTACAAACATGTGGTGAATTTCTACTTATTACTTTTGTCAAGTAGGTGATGATGTATGGCATTCCCTGTGTATAGGGAATAAGAGGCTAAAGTACCTGCTCGTCCAACAGGTAATGGTCTCGGTGTTTCAGTGCCTGAGCGCAGTAACCTGCTCCCTGAGTGACAATAGACACTCAGTCTATTGTCAGCAACACTCGGTCTATTGTCAGCAAGGTTAATGATTATTCCTCCTGTGTGTTAAAACATGGGAATTCTACTTGTTCTGTCTGGAGTTTGATCAGCAGATGTCATCTACCCTGATTCTGATGGACATTGCTAAAGAGTCTGACTACATAGAACTAGGCTTGGGTCTTGGATTTTGAGTTCTGTCCCAAATTATCACCTTTAAATGTTCTGTGACAGGTATTCTGGTTGGTTAGTCCAGATACATACCTTGGTTTCTTTACTTTTGCTTCCTCTTACAATATAGAGGCTAGAAATGGTAAAAAAAAAAAAAAAAAAAAAAAAAAGAATCACTTTCCTGAACGTTTCCAGACCTACCTTGTGGACAGATATAATTGCAAGATGTGTTTTGCTGGCAAGTGAGACATAAACAGGAATCTGTTGGGGGTCTCCCAAAAAACTTTCACTTTTTTTTTTTTTTTGATAAAAAGTAGTTACATTTTTTCCTTTGTTTTTCTTGCCATGATGTATAGTGCTGCAGCATCGATGTTGTCACCATAGGGATAATGAAAACTAAGGATTCTGGAACAGGAAAAAATGTAGAAATGAATTATGTTGACCAACTGAACAAATTACAGCAATCTTCTATTTAAAGGTTTCTTGTGTGAGAAAACTTAACCTCATGTGTTTAAGCCACTACTGATCATATTATTTGTTACTTGCAACTGAAAAAACTCTTTACTGCCAGGTGTGATAGTGCATGCCAGCAATCCCATTGACCTGGGAGGCTGAGGCCGGAGAAACACAAGTTCCAGGTCAGCCTCAACAACTCTGCGAGACCCTGTTTCAAAATTTAAAAAATAAAAAGATCTGGGGATATAGTTCAGTGTTAAAGTGTCCCTGGGTTCACCCCCCAGTACCAAAAGAAAAAAAGAAAAAAAAATTTAAGCAGTCCTGTTAATTTATTATTCACAAGCAATAGTAAATTATCCTAATACCATTTCCATGCACTGTTCTTACATGACAGCAGAGTGATTGCAAGAAAATAGGTGCTTGCATGCCACACAAATGTGCTTAATTTCTCCTTTCTTTCTGTTTTTTTATAATGAGTAATCACCACAGTGGCATCCCTCAGAAGAGGATCGCACATCACTCTTGCACTCATGTTTACACTGTACTGTAACTCCAAGAAGCTCCCTCCTCTTGCTTTTTTCCTTCTCCTCCTCCTCCTTTCTTTTCTTTTCTTTTTTATTTTTTTGTAAACAAATGGGATACATGTTGTTTCTCCGTTTGTACATGGAGTAAAGGCGTACCATTTGTGTAATCATAAATTTACATAGGGTAATGTTGTTTGATTCATTCTGTTATTTTTGCCTTCCCCCCACCCCTCCCATCCCTCTTTTCCCTCTATACAGTTCTTCCTTTCTCCATTCTTGCCCCGCTCCCTAACCCTAACTCTAACCCTAACACTAACCCCTCCCACCCCCCATTATGTGTCATCATCCACTTATCAGTGAGATCATTCGTCCTTTGGTTTTTTGAGATTGGCTTATCTCACTTAGCATGATAGTCTCCAATTTCATCCATTTGCCTGCAAATGCCATAATTTTATCATTCTTTATGGCTGAGTAATATTCCATTGTGTATATATATACACAATGGAATATTGTTTCTTTATCCATTCATCAATTGAAGGGCATCTAGGTTGGTTCCACAATCTGGCTATTGTGAATTGAGCAGCTATGAACATTGATGTGGCTGTATCTCTGTAGTATGCTGATTTTAAGTCCTTTGGGTATAGGCCAAGGAGTGGGATAGCTGGGTCAAATGGTGGTTCCATTCCAAGTTTTCTAAGAAATCTCCACACTGCTTTCCAGAGTGGCTGCACTAATTTGCAGCCCCACCAGCAATGTATGAGTGTACCTTTCTCCCCACATCCTTGCCAACACCTGTTGTTGCTTGTATTCTTGATAATTGCCATTCTAATTGGGGTGAGATGGAATCTTAGGGTGGTTTTGATTTGCATTTCTCTTATTACTAGAGATGTTGAACATTTAAGAAAAAAAATTTTAACAGATCTCCTAACTATTTTATGGGAGGCCATCTTTGGTGCCCAGGATTGAACACAAGGCCTATGCATGCTGGGCACAGACTCTACTACAGAGCTACACCCTGGTCAGCTGGGGGCCATATTTACGTAGACATCTTTGGAATGCCTCTTTTCGAAATGCCCAGGAATCCTTTACATATTCTCTTGACTCCCCATTGGTAGCAATCTTTATCTTTTTTGATTGGATTGAAAGATATTTAGCTTGGGAAAGAGAAAACTCAGTGGGGACAGGAGAGCTTTGTTATCTGAAGTTTAAAAGCAAAAGGTAACAACCACTCTTACAAATTCCCCACAGAACAACCCCTCATTTAATACACAAAACCTATGTTGCCGTAGAAAACAGAGTTGGGACAAACAAATGGAAATAAAAACTATATTATTAAAAGCTACCTAGGATCCAGGTATGGTGGTACAGGCCTATAATCCCAGCTACAGAGAAGACTGAGGCAGAAGGATTGCTAAATTCATGCAAGCCAGAGCAATTTAGTGAGACTCTACAGAAAAAGGACTCGGGGTGTAGTTCAGTAATGGAGTTCTTGCCTATCATGCAGCAGATTCTGGGTTAAATCCCCAGTACAAAAAAAAAAAAAAAAAAATCCAACTACCTAGTGATCAGAATAGTTCAAACAAGAAAACATGTTGCCCTGTGAGACGAACGGCTTGTTTTCTTCTTAAGAATGAAGGGGAGTTGAGAAGGGAAGCCAATAGGGCCCATTTGACTCTGATTCAGACTCAGGTCTCGGGGGTAAGATTGGCTAATTCTTTGGTAGCCTAAGTAGAATTTTCAAGAAGGAAATGAATTGGTAAGATAAATGGGAAGAGGGTGATTTCAACGGGAAGAAACCATAATTGCAATGCGCACAAGATCAGATGAGATACTCTACAATGACCAGCAGGACTGGAGTGTAGAATCTGGACCCTTGACTATTTGGGGGCTTTAGGCAAATCACCATTGTTCTAGGCCACAGTCTCTCCCCAGCTTGGTTAAATGAAGGCACTAACTGAAAACAATATAAGTCTCTCATCCTTTACTCACAGTGACCTAAGTTGTACCCTAAAAGACTGTACAAGTTGGGTGTGGTGGTACATGCCTGCAATCCCAGCAACTTGGGAGAAGGAGGCAGGAGGACTGTGAGTCCGAGGCCAGCCTCATGATTAACAAGACTCTCACTATGAAAAATAAAAATGCCCAGGGATGTAACTCAGAGGTGAATTGCCCCCGGATTCAATCCCCAGTATCAAACAAACAAAAGTTTTTCCACTAGACGTTTTAAAAGAGGTATTACCTCATTTATTGTTCTTTTTTAAAATATTGTTTTAGATGTTGATGGAGGTTTATTTTATTCATTTATTTATATGTGGTGCTGAGAATCGAACCCAGTGCCTCACACGTGTTAGACAAGTGCTCTACCACTAAGGCACAACTACAGCCCCTCATTTATTGTTTTTTTTTTTTTCAAATATGTTTTTAGTTGTTGATGGACCTTTATTTAATTAATTTACTTATATGTGGTGTCGAGAATTGAACCTAGTGCTTCACACATACTACACAAGTGCTGCCACTGAGCTACAACCCCAGCCCTCATATATTGTTTAAACAATGAAATTCTTTCTTCCCTCCCTCCCTCCCTCCCTCCCTCCCTTCCTTCCTTCCTTCCTTCCTTCCTTCCTTCCTTCCTTCCTTCCTCTACTGGATATTGAACCCAGAGGCATTTTATCACTGTGCTACATCCCCAACCCTTTTTTATTTTGAGACAGGTTCTCACTAAATTGCTTAGGACCTCACTAAGTCTAAATCACTGAGGCTGGCCTTGAACTTGTGATTCTTCTGCCTTAGCCTCCCAAGTTGCTGGGATTACAGGCCTATACTATGCCCAGCTTCAGTTGATGCCAAAAGAGAAAAAGGCAGCTCTTTTCATTCACTGCCATAGGCTTTATTTATTTATTTGTTTGTTTGTTTTTGTGGTACTGGCGATTAAAGCCAGTGGTGCTCTAATACTGAGCGACTGCCCAAGCTCTATTATTTATTAATTTGTTTATTTACTTATTTTGAGACAGAGCCTCACCAAGTTTTCCAGGCCGGCCTTGAATTTTTTTTTTTTTTTTTTGTACTATGGATTTAACACCCAGGGTTGCTTAACCACTGAGCCACTTCCCTAGCCTTTTAAAAATATTTTATATGAGACAGGATCTCTCTGAGTTGCTAAGTGCCTCTATAAGTTTTTGAGACTGGCTTTGAACTCGAGACCCTCCTGCCTCAGCCTCCAGAGTTGCTGGGATTACAGGCATGCGTCACCAAGCCAGCTTGGCCTTGAACTTAAATCTTCCTGCCTCGGCCTTCTGAGTCACTGGGATTGTAGGTGTGCACCATTGTGCCCAGTTTCCATAGTTATCTGAATAACCTTTGCTTCCAAAAACTAAATCAGAGAATATTGGAATAATTAAGTATCTACCTAATACAATAATTGTTTCTAGAGTGTCCTGGACATGTGAATATATAGCCTCTACTTGAATATTAGCAGAGAGAAAAAACTCATAACCTCTCAAAGTTGTCCAGCTCTATGGTTAGAAAGTTCTCTTCTTCAGTTAATCTGAATACACTTATGGCTGGGAGGAGTATCTGATTTTGAATGTAACTTTATTTTCTTTGCAGGGTTGGGGATCAAACTCAGGACCCAGCACATGCTAGGCAAAGCGCTCTACCACTGAAATATATCCCCAACCCCTAACCTTCTTTTGAGTCTCTTGTTTCTTCTGTGTAAAATGGGAATAAAAATAATCACAGGGCTGGGGATATAGCTCAGTTGATAGAGTGCTTGCCTTGCATGCACAAGACCCTGGGTTCCATACCCAGCACCACACACACACACACACACACACACACATACACGAAGAAGAATACCTAACTCATAAAGTGGTTGTGAGGACCAAATGAGTTAGCATGTGTGAATGTATATGGGTACACACACATGTATATACACATATGCATAGACATTCACAGAGCACGGGGGATGGAGCACACAAGTGCTTCTCATAGAAAATAATCAATCGTAACTGCAGTTGACAGATGATAGTTTTCTTCTAGTTCCAAAGTCTATGATTCTTTTATAATCAGTGGAACAGCTGAGGGGAAAAGGTCGGGAGGAATGACCAAAACACTTTTAGGAGAAAGGCATGAAAGGCTTTGTGAGCTGAATTTGCAAGGGTAGGTTTTTACTCTTCAAATAGGGAGGAGTTACCCTTTGGGAGCTCACAAACTAATATACATAAATAATGAAAGTAGAATTGGGGAAAAGCAATTCACAAAGTGATAAACATGAGACAAACACTATAAATGCTGAATATATATATATATATGTCCAGTCTTTCCTGAGGGTAGGTGCTGCCTGGTTTTCACAGCAGGGACAGGGAATGTTTAAATATTCAGATTCTTAGAGGCTAGTGGGTGTAGTTCAGTGGTAGAGTGCTTTCCTAGCATGTGCGAAGCCCTGGGTTCCATTCTGAGCATTGCAAATATAAAGGCTCAGATTCTGGAGTTAGGCAGGCAGATATGGGTTTGAATCCCAACTTGCTTCCTAACGTGGCAGGTGACCCTTTACTCTCTTTATGCTTCAAACTTCCTCTCTGCAAAACACAGATAATGAATACTATCTAAGGGACTATGCACACACAATACAGTAAAATACAAGCAAATTGTTGTTTTTATCTGACAAGTCGTACCCTACGGGTGAGTACTGTCAACTTCTCAAAAGTTGACAGTGTCTTTCTTTTTTGACTTGAGCCTTTGTGTCTCTGCCTTAAGAAGTTAGGTATAGCCAGCCCCATGGTACACACTTATAATCTCTGCAACTGGGGAGGCTGAGACAGGAGGATAGCAAGTTCGAGACCAGCCTCAGTAATTTAGTGAGATCCTCAGTGACTTAGTGAGACCCTGTCTCTAAAAAATAAAAAGGGTAGCATAGTGGTCAAGTGCTTCTGGATTCAATCCCCAGTACCACCACCACCACCGGAAAAAAAAAAAAAAAAAAGTTAGGCTTAGTGCCTTCCTAATCATCTTGGTGACTTCCTTAGAGAGAGTGTCTCTATAAGATTGGAACTGCCTCTCTGGAGGAGGGATCAGCAGTGACTGCACTAGTATTAGCTGGACCTACCATCAGTCGTAGGGTTCCCAGAGTGATGTGTCTGACTGCCCTCCCGGCTACTGAGTGCTGGAGCAATTCCCTTTTATCTCTTCCTTCAGGCTCGGGAACGTGAGTGAAGAATGTATTACTTCGACAGCCACCTCTTGCCCCGCAGAGGGAAGTAGTAGCCTGAGGCTTGGCTCTGGGGGTCCTGGGCCCTAGCATGTGGGATACAGCAATTCAGGGGCTCATAAGTCTTGAAGAGCTCTTAACGGGTGTGCTCTTCTGGGGGGGATGGGCGAGTGTGTGTGGGAGGGTCCCGAAAGCAGCGTGAAGAAGCATTTTTCCTTGTGGTGGGAAAGGAGGTGCGTCCAGGTAACTAATGGCAACCGGGCGGGGCGAGCCAGCTCTGCCTGGGCTCCTCTGCGGCGAAAAACTACGACTCCCAGGATGCCCGAGGGCTTAACCTGGCTTTCCCGCCCGCCCACTGGCTGCCGGTCCCGCGAGCGGCGAAGCGGATTGGCCACGGCGGAGCGGGGCTCCCCCACTAGCAGGTTAGTAGGCGCCGCCGGCAGCAGACGTTGACCGGGCGCGGGGGGGGGAGCTGGGGCCCCAGCTCGCCATTCTGGAAACTGTCGGGCGCCGTTTCCGTAGCGTAGCTGCGGGCTGCGAGGCGCTGGGCGGGCGCGGAGACTGCGTGGCGCAGGCGCAGTGTTGGGCTTCTCCTGGGTCCCCAGACAGCTGGAGGAGATAAACAGAGCAGGAGGAGGGAGGGGAGTGCGTGTGTGAGAGCGCGCGAGGGAGTGTGAGTGTGTGTGAGCGCGGGTGTGAGGCGGTGCGCAGGGGCGGGCGGAGGCGCTGTCCGGCCCCGGCCAGGCGCCGGGCGGGGAGCATGGGAAGAGGCTAGAGCTGCCCGGGCCCCCCAGCCCCCTTCCCGGGATCCGCGCCCCCACTCCCGGGAGAGGGGCCGGGCCCCCCGGACGGACATGGGCTCCTGAAGTTGCGCGGCTGCTGGTCCGAGGAAGAGACCTGACAGGTACGAGTCGCCGCCGCCCCCTGCCCTCCGCGGGCGCCGAGGCGGACACCCGCTCTCGCAGCCCCGGCGCACGGGCCGCCGGCTCTGGGCTGGCTCCAGCCCTGCCGGCCTGGGGGCCTGAGCCTGCCCGCCTCTGAGCCCCGGGGTGTCCCGAGAGGGACGGGCCTGCTTGGGGCGGCGGGCAGAATGGGCCGGGGGCGGAGTGGAGACGGAGTGCTAGCCAGGAGAAGGCTGTGGGTGTCCCGGGAGGCTCTGCTGGGGGAGAGGTGGAAGTCGTCCCATCACGGGACTTTTTTGCGGAGTTTTTGACATCTGATCTGGCACCGGTCTCAGGAAGAAGGGGGCAGGTGGAAGTTATAGGAGGGCAGTGACCTGACCTGCTCTCTCGTTCGTGTGTGTTCTCTCTCCCTCCCCCTCCCTCTCTCCCCCTCTCCCTCTTTCCGTGTGTGTGTGTGTGTGTGTGTGTGTGTGTGTGTGTGTAGGCTTCTGGCAACTGCAGATGCCTTCAGTGGCCCGTCCTGACTCCAAACTGAACTTTGCCAAGGTGTTTCCATCAGTCGCCCGGTACAAAGGACCTCTGCTTGGATATGGGCCGTTCAGTACCCACTTCAAAGGGTAAATAGGAAGTGAGGAGATAGAAGAGACTTCGAATCAGCAGGATCTATTCTTCCTGAACGCTGCAGTGGGACGCCCCCTTGCCAGGCGGGTTGGATTTGCTTGGTGCCCTCTGGCTTATTCTCCCCTGCCAGGGTTTCTAGAGAAGAGGTATGGGGGCTTATGACTAATGTCTGATAGCCTAATATGACTGTTTCCCTAAAGTTTTTCTCGGATTTTCTTTAACTTCCTGAGGTAGTGGTCAAGCGACTTTAAAGTTTTCTCAAGTTTTTGAGTTTAGGAACCTGATATAGTCCCCATTTTTTCCAAGGATGGGATGGATAATCAGGGCAAAGTGACAGTTGAGTGTTCCTTTTTAAAATAAGCCTGATCCAGTTTTGAGGGGAAAACTATTCTGAGGATACCATCTGGTTCAGAGACATTATGAAATCCCTACCTAGGGCACAGGTATGCCCAGTAGTCTGCAATAAGTTTGTTTGGGTTTTTTTGTTTTTTGTTTTTTGTTTGTTTGTTTGTTTGTTTTGTACTTTAGAGCCCTGGGTGGCCAGTTTCTACTCACCATGAAGGAACTGCTTAAGGCTATTTCTTGTTTGAGTTCTGACTTATTCTTCCTTGTAATTCTTGTATCTTTAGAGAGATAGAATTGAATTTTACTGTTGAATATAATACCCAGATCCTCTAAAACAAACCAAAGAATAACAGGGCTGAGATTAACAATTGGTTTCTTTGTTGTAGATTGTTGTATTTCATTTGCAGGCCTAGGGAAAAAAAAAAACTTTTCTGTTAGTTTGTGATCATACTGTTTTGAAGTCTGGGGTCCTTTTCCTTTTGACCTTTTTGGGAACACTTATACTCAAGTCACATCTCAACTTGTAGAAACAGTGCTTTTGAATCAACTCTGCAGAATAATTGAGCAATAATCTGTATTTCTGCCTGGAACTTCTTTCCTGGTGGTCACTGAAGGAAAGAGAGAATATGTGTAATACTTATGATGATAGTGTTAACTACTATTGGCCAGTTTTGAATTGTCACACAGGTGGCAATTTTTCTAGCTGGAAGGAATTCAGTATTGAGTCATTCATCAAGCATCCTCTGTAGGGTGTTTTCACACATCTGGCCTTCAGGATATAGAAGAACTGAAGATCTTGAAGCCCATTTGCAAATATCTGTGGATCGTGAGGTACCAACTTCTGAGAAAGACTCAGACTGTGCCTCATTCTTAATTATTTTTATTTTTCTTCTCTCCTTTTAAATTAGGGCATGTGGCCCACACATGCAGTTCTGGGTGTCAGAGAAAGTCATAGACGACATGTTAGATGGTGATACTTGCCTTTTAAGTTTAACAATTACTGGGTACAGTGGTGCATGCCTGTAATCCCAGCAACTCTGGAAGGTGAGGCAAAAAGATTGAAAGTTCAAGACCAGCCTCAGCAACATAGATCCCTTCTCAAAATAAAAAAATAAGGATTGGGGATATGGCTCAGTGGTATAGTGCCTCTGGGTTCAGTCCTCAGTACAAAAACAAAAAACAACAACTGCAAAAAGTCTGTCCTGTTTGCTTTCTTCTTTCATGCTCTCCTTTGCAGATTCTCCTCTACGTCTTTGGGCTGCCATTGAAAGTTGTTGCAGCCTTAGAACTCTTAGGCTGTGTTTTCTTCTTTGCTGTCATGTCTTCAAAAACCCAGGTCCTGAAAGTTGCCATTAGAAACCAGTGCCATTATTATAGTTAATTCAGGCTAATTTACTTTGAGAGATATTTACCAGTTGGCATATGTCTTAAAAAGTGACTGACATTTATTGAGGGTCTGGTATATGTTGGGCTTGGTACTAGGTAGTGTTCTTACTTTATTTAATTTAACATTCATGATTGTCTTGTGAAGTGAGAATAATTTTCTCCATTATACAGATGAAGAAACAGATTCAGAGAAGTTAAGAAACTTGCTTAAAATCACACAGCTAGTAAGAAGAAGGATTGGAATTCAAACCCAGATCTGTCTGCTTTGTGATATTGAGTTGCCTCTGGGGACTATGACACATGAGAAAGGGCTGAAAAGACCAAGGTTGAGAGAGCCTAGGGAACATGATACCTGCCTGAAAATACCTGAAGAATTGCCATGGAGAGAGGAAACTGGACTTTCTCTATGTGATTCTAGATGGCAGCACTAGGATTAAAGGAGAGAAATCCCAAGAGGGTAGTCTTTGGTTTGATAGAAAATTTGACTTTCTTTCTTTCTTTCTTTCTTTTTTTCTTGTGGTCTGGGAATTGAACCCTGGACCTTGTACATACTATGCAAGCATCTGTCTGAGTTATATTCCCAGCCCTTTTATTTTGGTATGGGTCTAAGTTCCCCATGATGGCCTTGAACTTGTGATCCTCGTGCCTCAGTCTCCCAATTAGCTGATTTTATAGGCATGCACCACCATGTCTGACCACCATAGTTTTAACACACTTTAATCACCTCAAAAAGAAACCTCATACCACAATGAGATACTACTTTATACTCAATAGGATGGCTATAATTTAAAATACCTAAGCATATCACACCTTACCTAGCAAAGAATTTGACTTTCTAAAAACAAAATGGACTGCCTTCTGAGGGAGTGAGTCACCCATCATTGGAGGTGTTCAAGCAGAATCTGCTGCATTATATCATAGCTATGATAGAAGGGTCCATACTTAGGTAGATAATTGAACTAAGTGATCTTTCAGTATTTTAGACTGTGTGATTCTGTGAAAATGATATCAAACTCTCTTTCTTTTTGATCATAAAAACTAACATGTACTGATTATCTGCTATATTCTGGGTACTTGCTAGATACTTTTTTACAATATCTCACTTAATCCTCAGAAATCCTGGGGTAGAAATATCTCCAAATGAAGAAACTGAGACCCTAGAAAGTAAAGAAATATGCTGGAGGTTACATAGCTAGTAATGATAGGAATACTATTTGAACCCATGTTTGTTCCTTGTTAGCTTGGTGACCTAGGCTAAGTCCCAGGTCATCTCTGAGCTAGTTTTCTCATAAAGTGAGGCTTATGATGGTACCTACCTTATAGTGGGTTTTTGAGGACTGAATGATATAATATGTGCTTTTTACTGGACCTCACTGATTGCCCTCGAGAGCCAGGGCTTGGGGGTAAAGGAGTACCATTTTATTGGCTTCCTCAGGGTGAATTTGGGCCTGAGTGAACCCCTCAGAGTTCTGGGTCTCATTCTTTGTGCTATTAGTAATAGCTGCAGACTCTTCAAAGGGCTTTGTGGCAATAGTGACTAATACTAAAAACTTGAAGCCTGAGTAAGGGGAGGATGCAGCCAACAGGTCAGAATATAGGAGGCAGTGTCAGTCTCAGTGCAAAGCAAATTCTCAGCCACTCAGAGCCAGATTCAGGGGTCACTGTTTACATTTTTATATTTAATATCTTCTTTTACAATGAACAAGGTCAGAAATACAAGAGCTGTGCCAGAGCTGGATGCCAGGGATAATGAGCCTTAATCCTCCCTGTAGCCATCTGGGGAGGTATTAACCCCATTTTCTTGGGGGTGGGGTTGTAGGGGGAAGCAGGATAAGACCTTGCCCAGGAAGCTATTCAGGGCTTTCAAGGGCAGTGTTAGGATCAGAACCTTTGTAAGATATCTGTCCTATTCATAACCCCAGTTTCTATTTTCAGGAAAAGTAAAACTGCTTATTTCTGAACCTTTCAAGGAGCCTTTCGATTTCTCTGAAGCTGAGTCAGGTAGTCCTTTTCTGACACCTTTGTCAGTTGAGGCCCGAGTGTTGGGGGACTGCTCTCTTAGCTGGTTCCCTCTTGAGTTACACATCTGGATGTAGCACAGATGTAACCAAGTTAGGAAGGAAGCATTTCCAAATTGATTGGCTTACTTTTCCTTGACCTTTCTGCTAAATAAAGTTAGAGGGTGGACTTCCCTCCAAGAGGTGCTTTGAATTGGGGCATGATTTGGAAAGATGCAAATTAAAGGCAAAGTCCAAGCCTAGATGCTCTTCATTAAATATTGAGAGAGGACAGTGTCATCAAAATATGTTCCTTTTTCTGTTTCCTTCTGCTATCCTATGATAATTGTGGGCCTACAAGAAGGCAAGTAAACTATGATCACTGAAAAACAAGGTTCTGAAAACATTCTCAGAAATATTCACAAAGCTCAAATGGCACTATAGAGCCCATTCAGGCAGTGGAGACATCCAAGTGAGTTCTCATTCAAAGCCTTCCAGAAAGTGAAGAATTTCTTAGGATGGGCTTCCATAGAGAAAGCTTCAAATAGGATCATTTGAGCCAGGAGCCTCAAAGATGGTAAAGAACATTTCCAAAGATGCTTTACTAATGGGACTTCCTACCAGCCACATCTTTTCTAGGAACTCTCCTTGTGCTAGCTTAGTCTGTGACTCTGAAGTGGATTCTAAGTTTGTGTTTAAGACCAGCAGTTTGGTTGGTTGAGTGGGTTTTGGTTCTGGGAACAAACCCAGGTGGTCTTTGCACATGCTAACCAGGTGTTCACTACTAAGCTACACCCCCAGACAAGGAAATTTTGACTTGGATGTAGTTCAATTAGAGATAGTAATAGTAGTGATTTTTAGTAGTCAATGGCCTGGGCTCTGGGTCAGAATATCTAGATTGACTCCATTTAGTAACTATGTAACTTTGGTAAGTTAACTTTCTGTGCCTGAGATCCTGCATTTGCAAAATGAGGATGATAATAGTACCTGTCTTATAGGGCTGTTATGAGGAGTCTATGAGATAGCACTTATAAAAACATTTAGAAACTGGGCATGGTGGCGCATGCCTATAATCCCAGTGACTTGGGAGGCCGAGGCAGGAGGATTGAGAGTTCAAAGCCAGCCTCAGCAACTTAGCAAGGACCTAAGCAACTCAGTGAGACTCTGTCTCTAAATAAAATACAAATAGGGCTGGGGATGTGGCTTAGTGGTTGAGTTCCCCTGAGTTCAATCTCCATACCTCCTCAAAAAAGTCCCCCCAAAACAAAAACAAAAATGTTTAGAATGTTCAATAAATATCATTTACAGGCTTGATATCAGGCATTTTACACATATGTTCTTTCATTCCTTATCACCCTGCAGAGGAGGGTATTATTAGTTTAGGAAACTGAGATTTAGAAATGTCACACAGAAAATAGTGGCAGAGCTTTGAACCTTAGATCTGTTAGAGTCCACAACTCAACTCTTATTATGCTACTTTCAGTGACCTTTATGCATTGAAAATATAGCTGGGTCTTTGTTGCATTTTTCTTCTTTTCTATAGGATTGCCCCAGTAGGAAAACCACTACAAATAGAACTAAAGGAAATTTGCATACCTCTTTTGCATAAATGAGAATGTTGAGAGGGGGTCTGGTTGTCACCCTGGCTGGAGGCAACATGTCCAAAGGAAAGAGAATATAGATGATTTAAATTCTTTCTTCTGTCTGCTGCTAAATAGCAATGTCTCCTTAGAATCATAAGAGAGAGTTATTGGAAGGGGTTTTGTACCTCATCTCTGAGTCAACCTCGCATTTTTACAGATGGAGAAAGAGAGTGAAATGCCTCACTAAGGGTCATACAGCCAGCTAAAGGCAGAGGATGGCTTGGAGCACAAGACTCCAGATCCCAGTCCAGTGCTTCTTCCTCGGTATCATTAAGTGGGGATAGTAACAGCTTTATAGCTTCCTCACAGGATAGTTCTGAAGCAAATTAAAAGTATAAACAAAAGCGCTTTGATAGGTATAAAACATTGTATGCAAGGTAATCATGCTGTTATTCATTCAGTAACAGTTCAGTAATGTTTTTAGTACCTGCCAATTCATCACTAGCCTATCCTCCTAGGTCCTGGGAGACCTAGGAGGATAAATAGATGAATGAGATGAAGAGCTGACCCTCAGGATGCTTTGTCTTTTAAGGAACAGAAGCCACATACTCTTCCAACTTGAGGTAGAATACAGACAGAGGAAAGGATAAGAACTGAATTTTCTTTTTTCTTTTTATATATATGTTGTAATTTTTGATGTAGAGAAAATAAAAAATATTTGGGACTTAATAGTGGATACATAATTCACATAAAATGTACTTTTAATAAGTTTGCAGTGAGCTGTTTTCAGTAGTCACAAAACTGTGCAGCCATTATCACTATCTCATTTTAGAACCTTTTTATCACTCAAAAAAAGAGTTTTTTCCCTTCCACATTTCTTAATGGTGCATTGTAGTTGTATATATGGTGGGATTTGTTGTTGCATTTTGGAACATGCACACAATACCATAGTATAATTTGGCCAGTTTCCCTCCCCAGCACTCCCTACTTCCCTCCTCCTACCTTCTGATCCCCTTCCTCCATTCCTACTGGTCTCCCTTTGCTTTTCATGAAATCACCCCCCTTCCTTTTTTTCCCTCTCTAGCTTCCACATGTAAGAGAAAACATATGTCCCTTGACTTTCTGAGTTTGGCTTATTTCCCTTAACATAATGGTCTCAAGTTCTATCCATTTTCCTGTGAATGAATTTTCATTTTTCTTTATGACTGAATAAAACTCCATTGTGTATATATACTGCATTTTCTTTATCCATTCATCTGTCAGTGGACATCTAGGCTGGTTCCATAGTTTGGCTATTGTGAATTGTGCTGCTATAAACATGGGTTTGCATGCATTGCTATAGCATGCTGACTTTAATTCTTTAGGATAAATAACAAGGAGCATTATAGCTGGGTCGTACTGTTTTGAGGAACATCTATACTGATTTCAATATCTTACAATCCCACTAACAATGTAAAAGTGTTCTTTCCCCCCCATATCTTCACCAACATTTATTACTGTTTGTATTCTTGATGATGCCATTCTGACTGGTGTGAGATGAAATCTCGGTGTAGTTTTGATTTTCATTTCTCTAATTGCTAATGATGCTGAGTATTTTTTCATTTATTTGAGAAACACACTTTTGAGATACTACAACCTGTCCACCAATCATCCCCATTTCCTCTTTCAGCCTTAGGCAACCACTAATTTACTTTCTGTCTCTATAGGTTTTCCTGTTCTTGAAATTTTGTAATCATATAACACATGGTCTTTGGGACTGACTCTCTTCATTAGAATGTTTCCAGTTATCCATATTGTAGTATGAATCAGTACTTCATTCCTTTTTATGTAAATAATATTCCATTATGTGACTGTACCACATTGTATTTATCCATTCATAAGTTAATGGGCATTTAGGTTGTTTCTATTTTGGGGCTATTATAAATAACACTACTGTGAACATTCCTGCACAAGTCTTTGTATGGCTATTTGTTATCAGTTGTCTTGGGTATATACCAAGGAATGGGATTTCTAGGTTGTGTATTAACTCTATAAACTTTTGAGGTGGGCTTTCCCTTTTTTTTTTTAGATTTAATGTGCTTGGGATAGAACTCAGGTCTTTTGCACATGCTAGGCACATATTCTGCCATTGAGTCTCATCCCCAGCCTGAGGTGTGCTTTTTATTTCTTTATTTTGGTACTTGGGATTGAACCCCCAAGGGTGCTTAACCACTGAGCTACATCCCAGCCCTTATTATTTTATTTTTTATTTTGAGACAGTAACTTAGAACCTACCTAAGTTGCTGAGGGTGGCCTCAAATTTGCCATCCTCTTGCCTCACCCTCTCGAGTCACTGGGATTTCAGGCATGTGCCTCCATGCCCAACCACCATAGTTTTAAAACATTTAAGCCACCTCAACAAAAACCTCTCACCACAGTGAAATACCACGCTATACTCGGTAGGATGGCTATAACTTAAAAAACCTAAACAGGGCACAGTCATGCACATCTGTAATTCCAGCCACTTGAGGCTAGAGGAACACAAGTTCAAGGCCAGCCTCAGCAACTTAACAAGACCTGTCTCATAATAAAAGGGAAGATGATTTAGTTCACTGCTAGAGCACCCTGGAGTTCAATGCCTGGTACCCACCCCCCAAATCTAGATATGTATTTTTTTCGTACTGGGGATTGAACCCAGGGGTGCTTAACTATTGAGCTATATCACCAGTCCTTTTTGTTTTTTATTTTAAGACAGGGTCTTGCTAAGTTGCTTAGGGCCTCACTAAGGCTGGCCTTGAACTTGCTATCCTCCTGCCTCAGCCACTCAAGCCACTGGAATTACAGGTGTGCACCACCATGCTCCCAAATAATATTTCATATTAATGGAAGCATACAATATATAGTCTTTCACTTAGAATAATGTTTCTAAGTTCATCTATGTTTAGTATGTATCAATAGTTCATTACTTTTTACAGTCAAATAACATTTCTTATGTGGATATACACATTTTAAAAATCTAGTCATCTCTTGATAGGCAGTTGAGTTGTTTCTACCTTCTGGTTATGATGAATAATGCTACTATAAACATTCTTGCACAAATTTTTGTGTGACATTCCTTTGTTTTTAACAAGTCACATTTTCCTTTTGATCTTAAATTTTAAAGCTAACAGAGGTGATAAATACTATACTCCCTGCCCCAGCTGCCCCCTGCCCAATACTACAATGGAATTCTCATTGTCTCTGGTAGGGAAATGAGGAAGAAATGTAGCCATGCTACTGAGCATACATAACAAGAGTTATCAGGTTTTAGTAAAGTTCACATTTGGCTAACATCTCTTGAGCACCTACTGTGATCCAGGTACTATTATGCACTTTCATAGATAATTTCTCATAACAATCTATTGAAGTAGGTATTTGCATCCCCACTTTACAAATGAGGAAATTAAAACTCAGAAAGTTTAAATAGCCTGCCTAATTGGCATGTTGAAAGTGCTGGAATTCAGGTCCCCCAGATACTTCAGTGTTTTAAATCTATTCTCTTTCTGTTACATTATCCAGATAGCCCCATGACACATGTGGCATAGATGGTTCCTTTTGTTGGAATATTACCATTCAGTTCTTGGTTCCAGATAGGTCATCTTTGCAGATGGACTTTGTTCTAAGGCTTATTAACCTCAGGCTATTATATTATTGGTGCCCTTTGCATTGTGAGTAGATCACTTCCTCCAAGTTAAGCTATTAGTTGAATTTTTTTTTTTTTTTTTGCAGTACTTGGGGATTGAACCAGGGGTGCTTTCCCATTGAGCTATCTCTCTAGCCCTTTATTTGTTTAATTTATTTTGAGACAGAGTCTTTCTGAGTTGCTCAGGCTAGCCTTAAACTTGCATTTCTTCTTTCTCAGCCTCCCAAGAAGATATGATTCTAGGCATGTGCCACTATGCCTGGTGAATATTGTATTGTTATTAACATTCTTTATAATAGCAAAGATATGTTCATAGAAGAAAGTTTTCCAGTTTTAAAATGAAAGTTTGTAAAAAAGATGAGGCTTAAGTGCTAGGCATATTAGAGCTCCAGGAATAGAATACCTTTTCAGAGGCGTAACATCTGCATAGCAGCTCATATTTTTATTATAATATTATATATTTTCCTGTGTGCCATAGTATTTTTATGTTTTTCATTCTTAGCTCAGACGCTGACTTTCTTCCTGCTTTTCATTGAGTACCTATTAGAGCTGGCCTGCAGTATCCTAAAATATAGAAGATGCCATTCTTTTTCTTTTCTTTTTTTTTTTTTTTTTTTGGTGCTGGGACTTGAACCCAGGGGTGCTCAACCACTGAGCCACATCCCCACCCCCTTTTAAAAAAATATTTTGTATGTTTTATTAGAGACAGGTCTTGCTGGGTTTCTAAGTGCCTCGCTAAGTTGCTGAGACTGGCTTCGAACTGGAGATCCTCCTGCCTCAGCCTCCCAACCTGCTAGAATTAGCTCTGAAGATGCCATTTTTGAACCTTTGTACTCTAGTTGAAGAAATTTTTGTTGAACTTTCATA
Organism: Sciurus vulgaris; assembly: GCF_902686455.1. Lineage (NCBI taxonomy): Eukaryota > Metazoa > Chordata > Mammalia > Rodentia > Sciuridae > Sciurus > Sciurus vulgaris. The sequence goes on from NC_136461.1 coordinate 19,420,514, forward strand.
TTCTGTAAACAAATTAACCCTCAGTGTTATTAGAACTTTAAGTGTGAATATCAGGATATATGAAATTAACTGTGTTTGCCTTAGAATGAAGAATATGCATTAAACATTTCTTGTGGCCTATCATGGTTTCCATTTTCCTTTAGCAACTTCCAGGTTGGTTGTCTTGCTCTACTCTCATATGTTTAATTTGTTTCCTTGCTGTCATTTTTGTAGTTTCTTCTAAGATATGAAAAAATTAGTATAAACAAGATTTAATTTTTTTCCATGTTATTCCTTCTGAATTTACTGTCTTTGTTATTCCTGTTGTTAATTCAGTTAAATTTCCTGTTTGAAAAAGGGACTAAAGTCTTTCAATGGCTCTGATTGTGATGGCATTGCTACCACTGATATTCTTTTAAGGACAACTACATTGTGTTCTTTTTTGGGGGGTCTTGGGGTTTGAACCCAGGGGCACTTCATCACTGCTCTACATTCCCAACCCTTTTTATTTTTTAATTTTTAAAAATCTGGGGTACAGGATCTCATGAAGTTAGTTAGGGCTTCCATAAGTTGCTGTGACTGGCACTGCCTCAAACCTCCCATGTCTCTGTACGTCTGACACCATACTGAGTTCTCTTAAAGAGAAGGGTCTGTGTTTGACATGTTCTCTGCTGTATTTTCCCTCCTTCCTTCCTTTTTTTCTATTTCTTTTGTGCGTGTGTGTGTATGTACACCATACAACACTGGAGATTCCACTCGGGGCCTCCAGCATACTAGCCAAGAGCTCTACCACTCACTTTGTTTTTGTTGTTGTTATTGTTTGTTTTGTTTTTTTCAGTGCTGGGAATTGAACCCAGAACCTCACACATGCTTTTCATTTTTTATTTTGAGACAGGATTTGCCGAGTTGTTGAGGCTGGCCTCCAGCTTGTCATCTTCCTGCCTCAGCCTCCCAAGTAGCTAGAATTGCATGCATAAACCACTATACCTAGTGTCAGCTATATTTTCAAAGTCTAGCACTTTAAAACTTTTCGGAATTCTCAAAGTCACTAATTTCAGCCTTTTTACCTCTCAGTAGAATTGAACATTATGTAATTTACATACCACACCAGAGCTAGAAATCCCCTTGATGTACTTTTCTCTAGTGTTTAATCATATATGTAACCTCCTTATGTCAATTCCAAATCTCTCATTCCATATCTAAGTTTTTCACTATTTCAAGAACCCCCCTTTAAATTATGTTTTTAAAATTTGACCATAATTAAATCTTCTTATCAAGTAACCATTAAGTTATTGACCTAATTATTTGTGTTTGAGAGACTCGGATTGAAGTATGAAAACTAATTGTGCCCCTTTGTTAGATTTAAGTGTATTTCTTTGTGGTGTGAATCTTTTAAATAATATCCACTTAGATGTGTTTTCAGTTATGTTTGTCTGCTAGGAAAAGTTTGTGGAAAGGCACTGAATTTCTGTTTCCTTGTGAAGGGATAAGGTAGGCTATGGTCCAGTATGAGCTATCTGCTATTACATTATCTTTTTTTCTCATGGGAGCAAAAAATGTTCATCAGAATGCTAGCTAGGTATTAGTTGTAATGAATTTCACACTTTAGTTTTTCAAGCCTCTGCCTACCAGTCTGATATAAATCCTAATTTCCATTTTGCATATATGTATATTTTTGCTGTATTAGGGATTGCACTTAGGTGTACTCTATTTCTGAGATACATCTCCAGCCCTTTTGAGTGAGGGTCTCACAAAATTGCTAAGAACGGCCTTGAATTTGCCGTTCTCCTGCCTTAGCCTCCTGAATTGCTAGTATTGCAGGTGCACTGCACCTGGCTTCATTATACTTTTGTGTGTGTGTGTGTGTGTGTGTCAGTAATGGAACCCAGAGCCACTTTACCTCAGAACTACATTCCCAGTACTTATTATTTTGAGACAGTGTCTCACTAAGTCGATGAGGCTGGCTTTGAACTTTGTGATCCTCCTGCCTCAGCTTCCAAAGTCACTGGAATTGCAAGCACACACCACCGCACCCAGTTCCATTTTACCTTTTACCTGAATGTGGTTTCCTGCTTGTCTGGTTTTGTTTTGTTTTGTTTTGTTTTTTGCTCTCTTGACCCTTTTAGTATATCTAAGCCACATACCAATTTTAGTTGAAGTTCCTTGTCTTTGATTCTGAGCTCTCTTAGTATATGAGCTCTCTTAGACAGTACGTGTACTCTTTCATCTCAGTGTTCCCCACATCTAACAAAAAATTGCTTGGTGATTGGTAAATACTCAGTTAATTTTGTAAGAAAATTAATGAGTAGAGACAATTTAGTTGACTCTTTTGGGGTATTTTCATAATGCTTATTAATGTAGGACATTACATGCCATAGGGGTTAAGAGTATGGACTTTGGACTCATAGCCCTGGGTTTGAATCTCTGCTCCAGCTCCAGGTTATTAGCTGAGTGATGTTGTGAAAATTGTTTTATGTCCATGAATCTGTTTTCTTATCTGTAGAATGGAGATGGTAGGAGCTCGAATCTTACAAATTTTTGAATCTCTCTTCCCCCACCTTTCTCTTCTGCCTTTGCACTCTCAGGGAAGGCTACAGAGACAGACTTGAAAATGGGCTAGAACAAGAAAATCTGGGCTGTAATTCACAGAACCAGTCCAGTGAGGACACTGTTGCTATCACCACGCACACAGTGTATACCACTACCACCAGCAGCTCTGGACCTTGATGGTCACTATAGCCACCCATTGCTGTACCCCAGTGGGGACTCTTTGCTGTCCTCAGACTCTGTGACACGAGAACCCAGTTCAAGATCCAGGAATAATGGGTCTAGTTGGTGGAGCCTGGACCATATGTGCACATTCTAGCTACAAGGGAGTCTCAGAAAGAGAATCTCACTGGCCATCATTCTCACTTTGTACTGGGAAGGGGCTCTGCTTCCCACCAGACTCATTAGATGGGGAATTCCCAAAATATGGGAAAGGGTTTTGAGCAGCTAGACAATTCCAAAAATGACTGCTACATCATCTTCAACCTCAAGTCTAAAAATAGGTCATGAGTCACTGTCACATCATCCTGTTTTATTGTCATCATAGCATTTTTCACTGTTGGCTATCTTCTTATTTTTATTTGTGTGTATGTGTACATGCACGTATGTGTATATATTGGGTATTTTGTGTTCATTTTTTGTGGTACTGGGAATCAAAACCCAGGGACTTGTGTGTATGCTATGCAAGCACTCTACCACTGTGCTACATCCCCAGCCTTATATATATATATATATATTTTTTTTTTTTTTTTCGGTGCTGGAGATCAAACCCAGGAACTTGTGCTTGCAACGCAAGCACTCTACCGACTAAGCTATCTCCCCAGCCTGCCTTATATTATTATTTATTGTCTGTCTCCTCCTGTTACAGTTTAAGTACCATGAAAGCAAGAACCTTGCCTGTTTTGCTCACTGCTGTCTCCTGGGCCTGGAACAGTACCTGGCACATAGTAGAAACTTCTTGCATTTTTTAAATGAATAAATAAATGAGTTAATGAATGAATAAAAAGCTCTTAGCATAATGCCTGGCACATAGTAAATACATAATATTTGGCAAATTACTATTCTTAGCAGATAAAAGCATTTACATTGTTAACAGAAAAATACATTTTTTTCCCCTTTCTGTCAGGAATTGAATCCAGGGCTTCATATATGCTAGGCAAGTCCTCTGCCACTGAGCTATACCACTAACCTGAAAAAAAAAAAAAAAAACAAAAAAAAAAACTTCTGATTTACATTATTTTATTTGACTCCTATGGCAGTTCTCCAAAGAAAACTATATTAGGGGCAAGGAATGAACCTTTTTCTGGTGATATACATGGACCCTTCAGTGTTTTGTTCCTATGCCTGTGAGAGATTAAGAGACTTGAGCAAGGTCACACACTGGTCCTAGCTTTGGTGTTATTTTCATTTTAATAAGGTTTATCCCACATTGTTGGTTGATTGTATGAAATTATATTTTTGTTTTGGGTTTGATCATTATACCACAAATCAGAGTATAAACACAGTTGCAGCCACTATGTAGCTTACATTAATCCGGTAGCCAACAACCCCTGGAAAAGACATCTTGAAAATGTAGTTGTTTTCATCTGGTATTCCTGGATGTTCTTGGTGCTTACAGGTGCTGTAAGAGAAATTTCTTGCCTTTTTTTTTTTTTTTTTTTTTTTTTTTAAACAGTTTCTGATTCTAAAATCAATCATGGAGACATTGGCCCCAAAGAACTCAAACTGAATGGGAACACCTAACCAAGCAGCAAGTTTTAGCATTAAAGGGGAGAACACTGTAATGATCTAATGTTTAGAAGTACAGTTTCCTTTTGCGTTAAATGCCAAAAGAAAGGAGGGAGGCTACTCACAGATCAGGTAAAAAAGGTGTAATTTCAGGCAGGTTTGTTAGAAATCTGCAGGTGGTTAGTGGAAAATCTAGAAATGGTCTTGGGAGGTCCTAATGTCTGGGGGAGCTACAGAACCATTCTCATCGCACAGAGGGCTGTCATGGGGAAGAAAGAGTAGACTTCTGTGTGGCCCAGAGGTGGAACTAAGACCAAAATATGGAAATAACAAGAGACAGAACTTCCTTTAAAAAGTGTCGGTGGGCTGAGTGTGGTGGCACACGCCTGTAATCCAACAACTGGGAGGAGGATGGTAAGTTCAAGCACTAGCCTCAGCAATTTAGCAAGGCCCTAAGCAACTTAGTAAGACCCTGTCTCAAAATAAAAAATAAAAAGGGCTGGGGATGTGATTGAGTGCCCCTGAGGTCAGTTCCTGTCACACACACACACACACACAAAACGTGTCTTTCTAGGGGAAAAAAAAAATTTAAAACATTTGAAAAGTTGAAGAAAAAATCAGTCATACTGTTATCCAAAGCAGCTATTATTATTTTTTATATTTCCTTTTTAAAACAGCTATGATGTGTTTGTTGAAAAAGAAGCATACTATGATGACATAGCATTTTTCACACTTCTAGTAATGTATAATATCCTATGACTATCATTTAGCCATTCCTATATTATTAGAAACTTGTGGCTTTAATTTTTTTTCTGTTAAAAAAAATCTGTGATGAATATGCTGAAGTATGGAACTTTTTTCTTTAATGTTTTTAGTTTTTCTGTGCAGAATTCTCGGGAATGGGATTACTTGTTCTTTCTAATCCAGGCAGTATAACACAGGGATATATTCAAGATATGGTAGCCAGGCGTGGTGGCACACATCTGTAATCCCAGAGGCTCTGGAGACTGAGGCAGGAAGATTGTGAGTTCAAAACCAGCCTTAGCAATATAGCAAAGCCCTAAGCAACTTGCGAGATCCTGTCTCTAAATAAAATATAAAAAATGGCTGGGGATCAATCCCCAGTACCAAAAAAAAAAAAAAAAAGATATGGTGAGACTAAAGGTGGATCTATCAGGATGTTAAAGAGGAATTTCTTTATCGAGTTGAATCTTGGACATGGTCACCATTACATTTCTGTGTCACTTTTTTATAAAATTTCAGGTTTATTATTAAGGATATTACAGAGGATACAGGTAAAGAGATGCATAGAGCACGGCATACAGGAAGGGAACCACCCTCCAGGAACTTCCATTTGTTCAGCTATCTGGACAGTCCTCTTTCCACTGTTTGACTATGTGAATCTGTGAGAGAGCTGAGGTTCTGTGTTTGATTCTGATTTGGTTTTGGGGAGAGCCAAGCTGAGGGCCAGGGATTTGAAGCATAGTTAAATGTTCAGATGGCTGCTACCCATGCAAACTGAGCAAGTAAAAGTCTAGCTCTGCACCTTGTTCTGGCTCTCTTCTTTTGTACACACATCCCTCCCCCCCACTCCACAATTTTCTGGTAAAGCATACGTTTATTCCAGTGTTTCCTGTGCCTCTGAGCCTCTGTCCTCCCTGCTGCCTTTACCCATTCCAGAGGTTCTTCAACACTACAGATCAGGGCCAACCCACTCTGACACAAATCACAGGAAATAGTTCACTGAGTGGGCTGGTGGACTGTTTTAGCTGTTGAATCAGGGCCCAGAAGTCACCTTACTCTACCCTCCAAATTTTATGATATTTCTTTCCCCAGGGAATTAAATGTGTGTCTTGCGGACCTGGACTTGGCTGGAATGCACCAGAGTCCTGAAGATCCTTCCATAGCTTCTTCCTGTTGAACCTATTAAGAGAAGATGGCAAAAGTCAACATAACTAGGGACCTCATCCGTAGGCAGATCAAGGTAAGCATTCCAGACTTCTGAATCAGAGCATGAGGTTCTTTCTTCATTTTACAGATGAAAAAACTGAGGTCTAAAGTTGGTGACTTGACTAGAGTCACATAGCTAGTTGATAATGACCCAGGACTATGTAATTTTTGTTGTTGTTGTTGCTGATGTTTTGGTACTGGGGATTGAACCCAGGGTGCTTTACCACTGAGCTATTTCACCAACCTTTTTAAGATTTCTTATTTTGAAACAGGGTCTAAATTGCTGAGGCTGACCTCCAACTGCAATCCTTCTGCCTCAGCCTCCTAAATTGCTGGGATTATAGGCATGTGCCACCCACACCTTCCTATCTTCTTTTATTCAAGAACATGGAATTTATGGAGAGTCCTGTGTCTAAGAGTTTGTGCTTGGGCTGCTGAGATTAATGTAGTGTGGTGAGGGAGGGACACCATCAATGTGTTGTGCATGTGTGCACATCCGATTGTTGGGCAGTACACACAAGAGTAAACATGGTTTCTTTATGTTGCTACAGCCACTCAGTTGTAAATGTTATGTAGAACCTGGGGGGATCTTAGTCCCAGTGTCGCTTAGATTGTTTCTTCTTTTTTGAGTCATCTGTACTAAAGCCAAGTCTCTGATACCTGTGAGATGAACAGAAGACTGGATAGTCCAGTTCAGTTGGTGAGATGGCTCCAGGCTTTGTCAGGGAAGCCCTTACTAAGGGGGCCATCCTGTTTTTGTTGTTGTTATTGGTTTTTTGGTTTTTTTTTTTTGTGGTCCTGGGGATTGAACCCAGGGCCTTGTGCATGCAAGGCACACACTTTACCAACTGAGCTATATCCCCAACCCCTGTTTTTTGTTTGTTTGTGTGTGTGTGTGATTCATTAAATGAATTGTCATGTAATCATATATGCATACAGGAAAGTAATGTCCAATTCATTCCACTGTCTTTCCTATTCCCATTCCCCCTCCCTTCCCTTCATTCCCTTTTGTATAATCCAAAGTACTACTATTCTTCCCTACCCACACCCCTTATTGTGAGTTAGCATCTACATATCAGTAGAACATTGGGCCTTTGGTTTTTGGGATTGGCTTATTTTACTTAGCATGATAATCTCCAGATCCATCCACTTACTGCCAAATGCCATAATTTCATTTCTCTTTATGGCTGAGTAGTATTCCATTGTGTATAAATACCACATTTTATTTATCCATTCATCTGTTGAAGGGCATCTAGGCTGGTTCCGTATTTTAGCTATTGTGAATTAAGCTGCTGTAAACATTGATGTGGCTGCATCACTGTAGTGTGCTGATTTTAAGCCTTTGGGTGTAGGCCAAGGAGTGGGATAGCTGGGTCAAATAGTAGTTCCATTCCAAGTTTTATGAAGAGTCTCCATACTACTTTGCAGAGTGGTTGCACCAATTTGCAGTCCCACCAGCAACGTATGAGCCATCCAGGTTTAATGGAATAGAATCAACCTAGGCATAATGTATTTCTATAGTAAGAACCCCAAACTGGAGTCAGGAGTTTCTTCTCACCACTGCCCTAAGTAAACTAACTACCTATGTAACTAGTCACTGTGCCTTGGTTCTTTTTTTCCCATCTAAGTACTAACCAGTTACTAACCGACCCTGCTTAGCTTCTGAGATCAAGTGTGATTGGGCACATTCAGAATGGTGTGGCCATAGACCATGCCTTGTTTTCCTGTTGTTAAATAATAATATCTGTTTGCTTCCAAGATGATTTTGAGAATGAAGTCTTAAAGAACATGAGAAAGTGCTTTGAAAATCTTAAGTGCTAAAAAAATGTAAACTAAAATATGTTTTTAAATTAAGTAGTATTTATCATAAACTGTGGTCATCATCTAGAAGAATTCAGTGCATGTCTGTGCAGGAGCATGTACTTGGCGCATGTTAGCCTGTATGTTTTGTATATTTCCCCCTGCATCCCTGAATCCTTCTAGCTTTGTCTATTTGTGGGGGTTTGGGGGATGTCATTAGACTGGGTGTGGCCCTCAAGAACAGACTATTTATTACTTAGAGGTACAAACTCAGTAGGTCATTTTTATCTTTATGTATCTTCTACAACATATATATCCTAAAGATGATGCCTATTCTCTCTAACCTAAATAGATGAAAAAATTATGTATTTGTTGTTTCCATTTTTTCTTTTACTTTTTGTCTCAAAAAAAAAAAAAAAACCTCAACAGCACAATTTATTGCTTCATTTTAATTTTCAATTTAGTACTTACATTCTCTTCTATTATATTCTAATGTCTGCCCAGGAATAGCACAAACTCATGTACACCAACTCTTTATCTTTTATAGCTCCTGTGATGCCCAGCACAGGGCTGGATATAGAATTAGGTATGTACTAAATCATGTTGAATTGAATCAATGAAATCATGAGTTTCTGTTTCCAGGAGCGGGGTGCCCTGAGCTTTGAACGGCGCTACCATGTCACTGACCCCTTTATCCGGAGACTAGGCCTGGAAGCAGAGCTGCAGGTAAGAGGTGCAGTTTGCACCCTTGACACATATGACCTTCTCTTCATTTCAGACTACAGAGAATCCTCTTGGTATTGCTCAAAGACAGTTCATTCTTAAATATTACCTCTCCTTTTATTAGGCAGTTTTATTAGGCAGCTAAATCTGAATCCAGTTTAGTGATCAACACGGTCACATAGAAATCATTTTCTTTGAACTTGTTATTTGCTGTGTGCTTAGAAAAAGTTTGTTGAATTCCATAGCACTCTTTTTACTATTAGTGTAGACTGTAATGATTCTTACCTGTATATAGAAATTTAGAATTTACAAAGTATTTTCAGACATATATACACATAATGCTTACTTAAATGCACACACACAATTTTTCATTTTAACTTAAAAGCAATTATTTGGGGAGATAAATAGGAAATAGGTATTAAAAAAAAAAAAAAAAAAAAAAAAAAAAAACATTTTAGAAAGCCAAGACCTTGTCCAGGATTGGTCTGACAAATCCATGAAGGGGCCAGGCTTTTAGTCTAAAAATTCATCTTCTTCATTTTGTCTGACATAGAGGTATTCTATAATGCTAATTCCATTTTCTTACTTATGATTCTATTTGAATCTAAATTTTAGCTGTCCTATCCAACTTATTGTTACCTGTAGGTTGAGTAAGAATTCTCTTTGATTCCTTTAGGTTAGTATATATAAGTGATCTTAGAAAAAGAAGTAGAATTTTGTTGAATGTTAGCAGTGTAATCTTGAGGTAATGAGATTATAGGTGGTTTTTTTGCTTCTTTTTAATCTTAAACTTGTATCTATTATAAAATATTACATTAATAATGATAACAATAATTACATTAATAGTAATATGGAAAAGATGGAGAAATTATTTCCTTTTTATTATTATTCTTATTACTTTTGCTTTGTCAGGTATTGAAACCACAACCTTGCACATGCTAGGCAAGCATGCTACCACTAAGCTACATCTGTAGCCTAGGGAATCACATTCTTAATCCCACCTCAATAATACAATTATTAATGGCATTTTAATAACTCCTTTTATCTCTTGCAAATTTTCACATAATTATAATCTTACTTTACATTGAAATTTGTCTTTTTAAAGTCAACATACAATCCTTTTTTCCATGTTACCAAGTAGTCATCATAATTTTTCCTTAATGTTTTGCTGATTATAGAAGTAATAAATGTAATAGTAGAAAATATGGACTAGATAGAAAAATACAGGGAAGGAAACAAAATAATTTTAATTCTGCAAGTTATAGGTAAACATTGATAACATTTGGTATATTACTTTGTGTATTATGAAGCAGGATTCTAGTTAAGAGACTGGATATTAAAGGAAAAAAATTTTAATCCTGTCTTTTCCACTTTTAGTGGTATTGCTTTGTACAAGTTATCCCAAGTTTATTTTTTATTTTGATTTTTTGGTACTGAGGATTGATCCCAGGGGTGCTTAACCACTGAGCCACATTCCCACATTCCATTTTGATACAGGGTCTCACTAAGTTGCTTAGTGCCTTACTAAGCTACTAAGGCTGGCTTTGAACTAGAGATCCTCCTGCCTCAGCTTCCCAAGTTGCTGGGGTTATAGGTGTGCACACCCATGCCTAGGGACCTAAGCAGCTTTTTTGGAGTAGTGGGAACAAAAGCTACGTTGGAGGGGCTGGTTAGTGAATGGGAAGTGAGGGATCAACAACAGCAAATGTAGACAACTCTTAAGCTTCTTTTTGTTTAACAAAAGGAAACAGAGAAACAGGTCAATAACCAAACTGGTCTATAGGATCAAAGGAAGAATTTGTAAGAATGGGAAGAAAAATTAGTGTGTTTGTATGTTGATGAGAGAGAAAGATATTGACAGAATATCTAATCAGGAATGTCCTGGGGAAGGCTATAGGGAAGGATTCAGAGTAAAAGAAGAGGATGTAGCTTTTGATAGGAGGAGCAAGGACGATTCTGTCATTGTTACAGGGTCCAGTGAAGTCTAGGATCAAAAGATACATATGGACTAGAGAAAAAACCTGGAGAGTCATAGAGGTATTCTGTACTAATAGTTCAACAATAGAATGCATGCTTAGCACACTTGAGGCCCTGGGTTCAATTTCTAGCATCAAAAAAAAAAAAAAAAAAAAAAAGAAAGAAAGAAAGTAGTGAGTAAAACTACTGCTGCCTTAGCAAGAATCAAGGCAAATGGCATCAGACTGTCTTTTTTTTGGGGGGTAGAGGGGTGGGGGAGTTGTATTGCCACCATGCCCAGCTCAAACTGTCTTTTAATTATTCATTCTCATGCACATGTAGTGACAACAGAAAAGCCAGTTTTACTTAAAATGCCCTGGGTGTTAAGCAGCAAAAGGTTTTAATTTTATTAAATTTTAATCCTTAAGTTCAATCTGTGGCATTCTGTATGATTGATGTGAAGTACTCAGATTCCTTGTGCTGCATTCTGAAGCATGATAGTAGGCTTGAAGAAAACACTTGTGTAGTTACTTGAGGTGCAAGTTCAAGTAAACTTTTTTTCTTTTAATGGAATACCACCAAAAGGAATGACTGGCAGGAAGAATAAGAGACCCAGAATAGCCAAAGCAATCCTTAGCAGAAAGAGTAACAGGAGTTATCACCATACCAGACCTTCAACTATACTACAGAGCAATAGTAACAAAAACAGCATGGTATTGGCATCAAAATAGACAGGTAGACCAGTGGTACAGAATAGAGGACACAGAGATAAACCCACATTAATGCAGTTATCTCATATTAGACAAAGCTGCCAAAAACATACAATGGGGAAAAGATAGCCTCTTCAACAAATGGTGCTGGGAAAACTGGAAATCCATATGCAGCAAAATGAAATTAAACCCCTAACTATCACCCTGAACAAAACTCAACTCAAAATGAATCAAGGACCTAGGAATTAGACCAGAGACCCTGCACCAAATAGAAGAAAAAGTAGGCCCAAATCTTCATCATGTCAGCTTAGGACCATACTTCCTTAACAGGACTCCCAAAGCACAAGAAATACAGCAGGAATCAATAAATGGGATAGATTCAAACTAAAAAGCTTTTATCAGCAAAGGAAACAATCAACAATGTGAAGAGAGAGCCTACAGAGTGGGAGAAAATCTTTTCCACACACACTTCAGAGATGGCACTAATCTCCAGAATTTATAAAGAACTCAAAAAACTTAACACCAAAAATATAAATAACCCAATCAATGAATGGGCCAAGGAACTGAGCAGACACTTCACAGAAGATTTCAAGCAATCAATAGATATATGAAAAAATGTTCAACATCTCTAGTAATAAGAGAAATGCAAATCAAAACTATCTTAAAATTTCATCTCATCCCAATTAGAATGGCGATTATCAAGAATACAAGCAATAATAGGTGTTGGTGAGGATGTGGACGAAAAGGTACACTTATACATTGCTGGTAGGATTGCAAATTAGTGTAGCCACTCTGGAAAGCAGTATGGAGATTCCTTAGAAAACTTGGAATGGAACCACCATTTGACCCAGCTATCCCACTTCTTGGTCTATTCCCAGAGGACTTAAAATCAGCATACTACAGTGATGCAGCCACATCAATGTTCATAGCAGCTCAATTCACAATAACTAGATTGTGGAACCAACCTAGATGTCCCTCAATTGATGAGTGGATAAAGAAACTGTGGTATATATATACAATGGAATATTACTCTGCCATAAAGAATGATAAAATTATAGCATTTGCAGGTAAATGGATGGAGTTGGAGAATATCATGCTAAGTAAGATAAGCCAATCCCCAAAACCAAAGGCTGAATGTTTTCTCCTGTAAGTGGATGATGATACATAAGTAGGGGGAGGGGATTAGGGAAGAATGGAGGAACATTGGATTGTGTAGCGGGAAATGAGGGATGGGGAGAAGGGGAGGAGAAGGAAAGATAACGGAATGAGACAAACATCATTACCCTATGTACACATATGATTACATAAACAGTGTGACTACTTCGTGTACAACCAGAGAAATGAAAAGTTGTCCCCCATTTGTGTACAATTTTTTAATCAAAAAATTAAAATTTTTTAATGTTAAAAAAAAAAGAATGGCTAGCAGACAAAAACTATGATTATTCAAAAATGAGTATTTGGCAGACATTTTCTTGAAATGAATGAAGTGAATTGTCACTTCATGGAAAACAACTGACAGTATTTTTTGCCAAGGAAAAAGTTAGAGTTTTTAAGCAAAAAGAAAAAAATAGAATATAGGAAAACTTGTATCTGTCACGTAAGGTTGATAACTTTTTGACACTTTAATTGACTTTTTTGATGGAATCTCTGGTAATATTAACAAATGTTAGCAATATTGTATGGGCACTGCAGGTTTGGCAGAGGAAGTTAGCAATATATATATATATATATATATATATATATATATATATATATATAATAAAATGTGTTAACACTTAAAGATCTCCATATTTCAGTGAGTCACTGATTTCAAACTGACCGATGTATGATGTAACAAAATCATATATGTGTAGACCCATTTACAGATTCAGTGTAGAATACACCAATGTGTTTTTGGCATTTGGGTTTTATGGTGCTAGAGATTGAACCCACTGCCTCATTCATGCTAAGGACATGCAGAATGTGCTCTACATGAAGCTACATCTTCAGACCCTCACCAATTCATTTTAATGTAGCAGGGGACCAATCATTCATTTATTTATGAGATTCCAGATTCTACATTCTGACTAACCTTTAAGAAACTATTACTTGTCAAATTTTAATCTAACCTTTAAGAAACTATTACTTATCAAATTTTGGTATAGTGTCAAAGAAGGATATACACAATTTATCTGAAAAGGCTATTAAAATACTTCTCCCTCTTCCAATTACTTATCTTTGTGAGGCTGGATTATTGTCATATTACTTCAACTAAAATAACATTGCAACACTCTGAGTGCAAAAGCAGATGAAAACCTATTGGTCTGCCATTAAGCTAGATATTAAAAGAGGTTTACAAAAATGTAAAACAATGCCACTCTTCTCATTAAATTATTTTTGTCTTGGAAAATTTAGTGTTTTGTTTTTGTCGTTGTTAGTTTTTTGTACAAGGGATTGAAACCAGGGGTACTTAACCACTGAGTCACATCCCCAGCCCTTTTGTTATATTTTATTTAGAGACAGGGTCTCACTGAGTTGTTTAGGGCCTTGCTAAGTTGCTGAGACTGGCCTCAAACTTGTGATCCTCCTGTCTTAGCCTCCTGAGTCATTGGGATTACAGGTATGTGCCACCACATCTGACTCCTAGTTCTTTCTTCTGAATAAGAAGTTTATTTATTGTATTGCATTCCTCCCTCTTTTGTATTAGGAAATTATCCTTGGCACTCTCAAATCCTGGCACTGTAGATTTTTAAACTAAATCATGATCTAAAAGTGTTCATTGTGTCTTTTTAAAATTTTTTTTCTTTATAGATGGACACAACCTATATTTGATTTATTTTTATGTGGTGCTGAGGATTGAGCCCAGTGCCTCACCCATGCTAGGCAAGTGCTCTACCACTGAGCCACAACCCCAGCCCCTCATCGTGTCTGTGTGTGTGTGTGTGTGTGTGTGTGTGTGTGTGTGTGTGTGTGTGAGGTGCTGGGGAGTGAACCTAGGGCCCTGTGCTAGGCAAGCACTCCAACAACTGAGCCCCAGCCCCTCCTTGTGTCTTAATCCTAGAGGACTTCACTGTCTTCTCGGGTCTGGAGGTTTGGATGGACCACATGAATGATAACTCCTAAACATGTTCTTTAACATGGCACCTTATTTGTGCCCTTTCCTTTCTTGTTTGCTTATTGTTTTAGTAGGTCAACATTCATATGGTTCTAATTCAAAAAGTTTTCAGGATCTCCTTGCCACTTTTTTCCCCAGCTACTTATCATTCACTTGAAGTCAACTATTGCAATCAGTATACTTTCGGATTTTATGAGTAAAATTCTCACTTTTTCTCACAAGTTGTAGCCTAACATATTTACTGTTTTGTACCTTAGTATTTAAATTTAGGAACACACTTAATAATTTTACTCTATCAATAGATAAAGATATTTTTAATTCTTTCATGACTGTAGAGTGTTCTGTTACATGAATATGCCAAAATTTATTTACATTGTCCCTAATGTGGACATGTTGATTGATTCTAATCTTTTGTATGTTTAGCGTTATTCCTTGCAATGTCACTTGGCACATATGAGGATATATCTATAGGATAAATACCTGGAGAGGGATTAATAGGTAAGAAATATATGATAAATATTGCCAAAATTGCCTTCCATGGAGTTTTTAACCTATTAATTTAGGTACTGGGGATTGAACCCAGGGATGCTCTACCACTAACTAAGCTACATCCCCAGCCTTTTTTTTTTTTTTTTTTTATCGAGACAAGGTTTCACTAAGTTTCCCAGACTGGGCCTCAAATTCAATCCTCAGCCACCTGAGTTGTTGGGATTACTGGTGAGAGCCACTGTGCCTGGCAAGTTTGTACTAATTTAAACTTCTATTATACTCCTTCACTCTTATATCAGACATAATGCTCAATAAATACTGTTTTCTCCCCAAAACCAATATGATCATCATCATTCTGAGACATTTTACAGACAAGTGCAAAATGATGAACCAGAGAGATCTCCATGCAACTTCTGCTCAGAAAAATGTGTTTTAAGTTTACACCTGAAAGATGGATGGGAGTAACTAATCAGATGGGTGGGGTGGTAGGGAGAAAGAATGTTCCAGAACAGCATGTGAGTGATACAAGAGATAGTAGAAGGTATTCAGTTCAAGAGAGCAAACTGTCAAAGAATACAAACAGAAGAGGGATGACAGGTGAGGCTGGTGAGGTGAGTGTGGATGAATTGTTCACAATGAACATAATGAACACTGTAAGCTATGTTGAAGACTATGGACTTTATCCTTAGGAGGTAGAGAGCCATTGAATGGCTTATACATAGGAACAACATGGTCAGAATATGCTTTAAACAAAATCAATCTTGTCGGGGTCAGGCTTGGTGGTGCTCACCTGTAATCCCAGTCACTCAGGGTACTGATATGGGAGGATTGCAAGTTCTAGGCCAGCCTCAGCCATTTAGGAATGCCTTAAGAAACTTAGACAATGTCTCAAAATAAGAATATTTTAAAAAATAATGGCATTCAAAATGAAGAATAGATTGCAGAAATTTAAACTGGAGACAGCCAAACTAGTTTAGAAGTGTGACAGTGACTCAGGAGGAATTGTGGGTTACCTGAACTAAGTGGTAATTTGGATGGAGAAAAGTCAGTGAATCTGAAACGTATAAGAGGTAGAATTATCAGAATTCTTGGTGATTGGATGTGGGAAAACAGGAAGAGAGGAGTAAAGAATGAAGATCATGTTTCTGTCTTGAGTAGCAGGGGGGTACATGAACAGATTTGAGGGAAAGATGACTGGTGATAGATCAGCACTATCTAGACAGGTAGTTGAACTATTTGGATTGAGCTCAGAATAGAGGTACAGACTAAAGATGTCATTTGGGAGTAGTGAGCAACATATAGATTGAAGCCATGAAAGTGAGTTGTGATGGCATTGTGTACAGCAAGAAGGAAGTCTAGATGAATCCATTAAGACCAACATTAAAGGACCAGATACACGAAGAGGAGTATGTAACAACCAAGGACTGGGGGTTGATAAAGTGCTTCTCTGGCATACACAAAGCTCTGTGTTCAGTCTTCAGTACCATCAAAACCAAAACAAACAAACAAAACAACCAAAGGGATAGGAAGGAGAACAGAGAGCATGATGTTGCAGAACTCTGAAGAAACTTTTATTAAGGAGAAAATGGACAACACCATCAAATACTGCCAAAGGTCAAGTACAATATAGACCAAGAAGGTATCCATTGATTTTGGGCAAGGAAGCTACAATAGTAACTTTGGCAAAAGCCATGTCTCTGGAGTGTGGTGTGGATATTGAGAAGTGAAAGGAAGAGCATACCAAGTACAGGTTACTATTTCAGCCCAGCTGTGAAGGGGAAGAGAAATGGAAAGCCATAAGTAGACACAGATTTGCTACCAAGGAAGGACTTTTTTAGGTTAGAGAGATTTGAGCATGTTTAATCTCTAGAAGAAAGAATTGGTAGAGAAAGAAAAAAATGAAGATATAGAAAATGATCTAAAATGTGGGTTTTGTCAGATGTATGTTGCGAGAGATTATTGTGGTAATGAGTTATGGATGTATCTTTGAGAAGGGGTGTCCTGCTATGTTGTTAGGCTGGTCTCAAAATCTTGGGCTCAAGTAATCCTCCCGCCTCACCTTCCCTAGTGGCTGGAACTTTGGGCATGTGCCACCATGCTAGTCTCAATCATGGACGCTTGACTGGATAGGGAAGGAGAGAGGAGACAGGTTGACTGACTGGGCTTGGAGGTCCTTTTGAGATGAAGAACTACCAAAGCATGATGTATACAGATAAAAACATATTATCTTGTTCTTGGCTTATTCTACTTACCAATATATCTTAGAAATCATCCCTTATAAGTCCATAGAGTTCTTCCTTATCTTTTATATGTGTGGTATGCTCTTGTATAGCATTATTTATTTAATGAATTTCCCAACTGTGGGTACTTAGAATTGTTTCTAATAATTTACAATTATAGCAATATCATAGTGAATAGCCTTGAATATATGTTATTTTAGTATTTCTGGAGATGTATCTTTAGGGTAAAAAACTAGAAGTGGAATGCTGGTCAGAGGGCAAACATATGTGTTAGATATTGCCAAATTTCCCACCATGGGAGTTGCATAATATGCCGTCTCATCAGCAATACATGAGAGTGCCTGTTTTCCACAGCTTACCAATGGACTGTGTGGTTAAGCTTTTGACTTTTTTCTTAACATTCTGACAGGTGAAAAAATAGTATCTGAACAAAAGAAAAATGTTATCTCAGAGTAAGTTACATTTCTCTTGTGAATGAAGTTGACCATACATTTCATATGTTTGAGGGCTGTTTAATATAATTTTTGCCATTTTTTTGTGTAACAAAGGAGAGAATAAGAATTGATATGTTTCCACATATTTTTTGGCACACAGAAGCACAGGAAGGATAAGCAGAAACTAATGAAATTGGTCACCTCCAGGAGTAGAGGTGGCAATAGTGGAGGAATAAAAAGGAAAGTAACTCCTCTCTGGACTTTCCTTTTTATAATTTTTACTTTAAGAATCATGTTGAGATTTTACATATCTAAAAAGTAAGACTAAATCAAGAAAGGTTAGAAGGTGGATGCCAACTAACTCAAGTAATTTTTGGCATGGGGGTACTGGGGATGGAAACCAGAGGTACTTTACCACTGAGCTACATACCCAATCTTTTTATTTTATTTTTTATTTTGAGACAGGGTTTCACTGAGTTCCTGAAGGTCTCTTTCAATTGCTAAAGTTAGCCTTGAACTTGGAATCCTCCTCCCTCAGCCTCCTAAATCACTGGGATTACAATGAACTTCAATGAAATATTTTTCTTTTTTTAAACCAGGGACTGAATCCAGGGGCAGCTCTACCACTGCATCTCTAACCCTTTAGATTTTTTAAAATTTTGAGACAGGGTCTTACTAAGTTGCCGAGTCCGGCCTCAAACTTGGAATCCTCCTACCTCAACCTCCTGAGTCTCTGGGATTACGGGTGGGTGCCACCATGCTCAATCTGAACTTCAAAGAAATCCTGAATTATACTTTGTAGATTTGTTATTGGTGATGGTATTGCTATAGCAATTTTGTAACTATTTTGTATGTGTTGTAGAATTGAATGAATTAATAAATATAACAATGTTTTGAAGAGCCAAAATTATCACTGTGGCAAAAGGTATATTCGAATAGGGAATAGGAAAATGCAAAGAACTCTGAAATACTGGATTGATATTAGCAGTATCAATATGAACTCATGATTTTTAAAATATATATGTAAAATGTGTGTGTGTGTATTTCCAACTTTTGTCCATTGAAAGGGTCTAAAGGCATTATACCTCAGCAGTTACTCTTTAGTAAATGGATCTAGTGGCACATGCAACTCAGGAGGCTGAGAAAGGAGGATCACAAGTTTGAGACCAGTCTCAGCAACTTAGCAATACACTGTCTCAAAATAAAAAGGGATAGTGATGTAACTCAGTGGTAAAGCACCCCTGGGTTCAATTCCCAGTGTCTCATAAATAGTTACAATTTTTAAAATATCATTCCTTACTGCAAGGAATCAGTATCCCTGGAGAAATAATTGGCTTGGACAGAGAAAGTATAAGGTGAAACTATGACATTTTGTAAAGAAACACATTAAAAATGATAGAAATATATTGTAAGGACATTGGAGCCAACTTGCAGGCCATGCTATTGGCCAAATCTGGAACAATTTTAGTATGGGGATGAATCATGAGAGTAATAAAACCCATCAGATAAAAAATCTGAGTTTGCACTTATGGGGGGTGTAGTTCATTCTAATAGAATGCCAACCATTAAATAAAGAAATGATAGAATTAGAAAATCAACCTTTTATAATTACCATACTAATAAATGATTGAGGCAGGAATAATCAATGGGTGATTGAAACCATTGTGTGAAAATTTGATGGAGGACAAGATTATTTGCACAATGTAAAGTATTTCCTCACAAATAACAAAGGGGAAAATATTAACATAGTGGAGAAATCTGGTGGGTACTTTGACCAGGACAAACAGGCAATATGTGCCACCTGATATTAAGCAATAAGGACACAAAATCATTGAGGTAGTATATCTGTCAAAATGCAGTAGCTAAGTCTAATGAGGAAATACTGAGACAAATCCAAACTAACCAGAAGAACTGATTTATTCTTCAAAAATGTCAATGTCATTAACAAAGAAATGCTGAGGAGCTATTCCGAGGTTAAAGACCAAAGAGTAAGTGAGAGCTAAACGTAGTGTGTGCTCCTGAGTTGGATCTTGGGTCAGGAAAATAAAGAGGATATTATTGAGACAGTGGTCAAAATCTGAATATGGATTATAATTAGATATTGGTATCGTGTTAGTATTAAATTTCCTGTTTTGATAAACAACTCCATATAAATAAAAGAATAGGGCTGGAATTGCAGCTCAGTGGTAAAGTGCTTGCCCAGCATGTGTGAGGCACTGGGTTTGATTCTCAGCACCACATATAAATGAATAAATAAAATAAAGGTCCATCAACATCTAAAAAAGGAAATTAAAATAAATAAAAATAAAAGAACAACCAAGTTCTTAGAAAATACATGATGCAGTTAAGTGGAGAGAGTCTTGCAGTCTGCACATTATTATCCAGTGGTTCAGGAAGAAAGTGCTTGCACATGTGTGTCTCTCTGTACCCACAGAGAGAAAGCAGGAGACAGGGAGAGAAACTATGGTGGTGTTAATAAATTAGATGGAAAGAACGAATGGGTGTTCTTTCCATCTGAACGTAGTTGCGTTCTTTACTACTCTTGAAACTTTTTATACATTTGAAATTGTTTCAAAATAGCAAGTTAGAAATGTTCATTGAGAAAATACAAAGGACTGTTATAGTAGCAACCAAATAAGAGAGCCAGAAGGGAAATTGAGATTAGAGAATTTAATGTTAATTAGAATTAATTCTAAGATGTTCTGTTATATAAAACCAAATCACTTTTCCTTTTTCTTTGGACATCTTTGCTGAAAATTCCCCAAGCCCCTTTTAGTTATGTGTGTTAGGTCATCTTGGCTCAGTGAATTTTATTCCTAGCTGGACAGGAGCCAAATATCTGGACTTTTCTGCAGTCATCATGGGGCAGGGGGCACTTGCTTTCATTTTTCGTTGTATCACCAAAATTTTACTTTTTCACATTGAGGTTGTGACACATTTTGATCCCTCCTATTTCATTCATCTATGGGATTTCTTGGCATTGGGTTAGATACATGGTATAGAAGAGAAGAGAGAAAACTCATTTTACAAATGAGAATAAAACTGAACATCTTTAAGGTCAAATGAGTGTGGAAATAAGATTAATGGGATTTATATCAGTCCCGTCATACTCCAGAGTTCATATTCTTTCCACCTCATCATTGTGTCTTCCTTACTAAAAGGACTTACTAAATAGTTCTTTGCTTAGCGGATTTATTCTCTTGCCTTATTAGTTTTCTTAGTATTACCCTTAAACAAGTTACATATACTATACAAGTCATCCCTTGGTATCCTTGGGGGATTATTTCAGGACTTCCCACAGATTCCAAATCTTCAGATACTCAATTCTCTTATATAAAATGGTGTGGTATTTGCATATAACTTATGCATATACTCAAATACTTTAAATCATCTGTAGATTACTCAAAATTCCTAATAAAATGTGTTTTATTTACATAACATAATGTTACATTGTTTCAGGAATAAGTATAAGAAAAAAGTCTGCATCACATAGATGCAGCCATCATAGTTGTTTTTGATCCATGACTGGTCGAATCCATAGATATGGAATCCACCAATATAGGAATCCTACTATATATATTTCACCTCTGGAATCTGCTCTTATTGCTCTTTATTTCCATTTTTTCTTGTACAATTTATGTATAAACTCGTTACAAATTTTATGGAAGCAAATCATAACCTAGATCAGTATGCTTTTTCAATAGAATTGGTAGAGCTGTTCCATGGGCATAGTGTAACCTGATCCTAACCACTTGTCAATTTAATATTATTATTTTTTAATCATCTTGGAGAAGTAAACTTGGTACCAAGTTCATCAAATAGTCACATTCAAAGAAAAAGATGGAGAGGAGATTTGATTTCATAAGAAATTTCAAAGGATAGTAAATTATAATATGTGGGCCAAAGTCAGACTGCTACCTGTTTGCTTATTTTGTGTTTTATTTAAGTGTACAATTCAGTGGTTTTTAAGTATATTCACCAAGTCATGCAATCATTAGTGCTTGCTAACTCCAGAACATTTTCATCATCCCCAAAATGAACCTCTTACTCAAATTAGCAGTCACTCATTCCCCTCGTCCCATCCCGGTGGCATCCCAGCAACCACTAATCTATTTTCTATCACAATAGAATTTCCTATTCTTGATATTTCATATAAATAGAATCAGACAGTATGTGACTTTTTTGTGTTTGACTTTTTACACTTAGCATAATGTTTTAGAGGTTCATCCATGTTGTAACATGAATCAATACTTTGTTCCTTTTTATGGCCAAATAACATTGCATTGTTACATTTGCCATATTTTGTCTATTCATTCATTAGTTCACAGACATTCAGATTGTTCTACTTTTTGGGTTATTATGAATAATGCTGCTATAAAAATTCATGTGCGGGGCTGGAATTGTGATTCAGTTGCAGAGCACCACACATAAATAAATAAAATTAAACAAAAGATCCATTGACAATTAAAAATATATGTATATATTTTAATGTATATATTTTTAATATTTATAGTTGTAGCTATTTTGTCCAATAATGCCTTTATTTTGTTTAGTTTTTTTTTTTTTTTTTATTGTGCTGGGGATTGAACCCAGTGTCTCACACACACTAGGCAAGCACTCTACCACTGAGCCACAACCCCAGCCCTAAAAAATATATATATATATATTTTTTTTTTAATTCATGTGCAAGTTTTTGTGTAACTGTTATTTTCATTTCTCTTCAGTATGTACCTAAGGATGTTATTGCTGAGTTATATGGTAATTAAATGTTTAACTTTTTGAGTAATTGCCAACTTTTTTTTCAGTACTAGAGATTGAACTAGGGACATTCTACCACCAAACTACATCCCAACCCTTATTTTTTTACTTTCTTATTTTAAGACAGGGTCTCACTGAATTGTCTAGGCTAGCCTCAAACTTGCAATCCTCCTGCCTCAGCCTCCCAAGTCACTGGGATTACAGGCTTGTGCCACTGTATCCACCATCAACAGTTCTTATTATCCATCTTTTTGATTATAACTATCCTAGGAGGAATAAAGTAGTATCTAATTGTAGTTTTGATTTTCATTTCCCTAATGACCAATGATATTGACAGTCCTTTTCATGTGCTTATTGGCCATATTGGTTTATTTTCTGTGGGTAAATGTGTTCAGATCCTTTGTCCATTTGTAATTAGATTATTTGTCTTTTTTATTGATGAGTCATAAGTGTTCTTTATATATATGATTTGAAAATTTTTTCTCTGTGTTGTCTTCTTTCCTTCTTTTTTATTTTTATTTTTCTAGTAGTGGGGATCAAACCCAGAAGCTACATCCTGAGCCCCCTCTTTTTTAAAAGTTTTATTTGGAGATAGGGTCTCACTAGCTTTCCCAGGATGGCCTTGAACTTGCAATCTTTTCTTGATAGTGCCTTTTATGCACAAAAGTTTTAATTTAAATGAAATCAAATTTAATTTTTTTCTTTTGTCACTCCTACTTTTGATGTTACATCTAAGAATTCATTGCTATGCTGGGTGTGGTGGTGCATGTCAATAACCCAGCTACTTGGGAGGCAAGGCAGGAGGATTGCAAGTTTAAGGACAGCCTGGGCAATTCAGTGAGACCCTGACTCAAAATGAAAAACAAAAAGATATAGCTCAGTGGTAGAACTCCCTTGGGTTCAATCCCCAGTATCATATCCACACAGACACAGATTATCCACCCATTGAATTGTTTTGAACTCTTATCATAAATCTAGTGACCATAAAAATATGGGATTCTTTTATTAGCAGTTAGCTGTATTCCATTGATCTAAATGTCTATCCTTATTCCAGTACTACTTTGTAGCATGCTTTGAAATTGGGAAGTATGAATCTTCTAACTTTGTTCTTTTTCAAGATTGTTTTTTTGGTTATTCTGGGTCCTTTGAATTTCCATATAAATTTTAAGTCTACTGCCACCTGTTTTTATAAATAAAGTTTTATTGGAACACAGCCACACTCATTCATTTATGTATTGTCTGTCTGCTTTAGTGATTCAATGGTAGAATTGAGTAGTTCAGACACAGACCATATGGTGTGCAAAGCCTAAAATATCTACTATCTGGCCCTTTAACAGAAAAAGTTGTCAAGCCCTACTTTAGATAATGGAGTAAACGCATGCTTCGAAGCACTAGAGGACCATTCATTCTAGACATGCCATTCATTAATTCACTCATACATTCAGGCAAATAACAAGTGCCCACTATATGCCAGAAATGTTCTAGACATTGGGAGATGAATATAGCAGCAAATAAGTCCAACACTGTTCCTGGCCGCTTGGAAGCTCCTTGCCATGGCCTACAACACTCCCTTAAATTCTGGTCTCTGTTTATGTCCCTGAGCCCATTTTGTTCATCTTACTTTGTCCCTTACATCACTATTCTCTGGCCACTTTGGTTTTCATTCTATTTCTACAGCATACCAAGCCTCTTCCTATCTCTGTGCTTCTTCTTCCTTACATATGGAATTCTTTGCTTTGAGATCTTTTTGTATCTTACTCCTTGTCCACATTCAGATTTCTTCTCAAGTATCACTTCCTCAGAGAAGCTGTTCCTGACTAAAGTACATCTAAAGCATGTCCTGACCACCATGTTTTATGTTCTTCATAGCACCTAACTGCTCTCTGTACTCATCTGACTGACTCTTATTTATTTTTCCTCTCCCCACCCCACTAGAGTTTTCTGCCTTTTTCACCACAGTAGCTTTTTCATGTATAAGATGCCTAGTACATAGTAGGTGCTCAGATAAGTGTTCAAAAATTGAATAAGTAAAGAAAACTTGGAGAGACAGAAGATGTATGCTTAGTTTCAGGAGAAACTTTCTAGTGTGAATTATTTTTGTTGAAATGTACAACACTAAGGGAGAGATGAATAGATAGGGTTTAACCTTTGACATGGATATTGTATAATCATTTGTAGTGATGCTTAGGAGGAGAAAGCTAATGTTGTAGGTTGGGAGACGAGGGTGAGAAAACAATCTCAACAGCTTTGTGGGGATAGGAGGTACGTCGGTCTGATTCAGTCGTGTCTTCCTGAGCCGGTACCATGCTGGCATACAGCAAGCATTTAGGTTTTAAGAGAGAACACTCTGAATAAAAAATAGGCAACGTGACATCATGGTTAAAAGTCAAGCTCTGGAGTTTTGTCAAAGATGGATTCACATTCTAGATAAGCCAGGTTCATTAAATTTTGTGTTCATCTGAACTGTGTGTGTGGATAGTGAGAGTGTTTTCCTCATGAGGTAGTAAGCCATAAAGCACGTATGAAGGGCGCAGTGTTGTGTCTGATGTGGTGAGGCAGTGCCCAGTGTGCTCTAGCTGCTATTGCTAAAATCTTTTTTTCTCTTTTTCATTATCAAGGTATAATTTACCTAAAGTAAAGTACATTTCAAGCATTTAGATGAATTTTGACAATTGTGTGACTATCACATACAATAAGATAAAAAAAAAAAAAAAAAATGCTTCCATCACCCAAGACATTCCCACGGTACCCCTTTCCAATCACCTTCCTACCTCAAAGCAACCACTTTCTGGCTTCTCTGTCCATGGACTCGTTTTGCCTGTCCTTATACTTCCTGTAAATGAAATTTTATAGTCCGTATTCTTTTATATCTGACTCCTTTTGCTATACATAACTATTTTTGTTTCACGCATGTTGAATGTTTCTGTGTTCGTTGCTCTTTTTAAAATTTTTTTTAGTTGTAAATTGGCATAATACATTTATTTTATTTATTTTTATGTGGTGCCAAGGATCGAACCCAGTGCCTCATGTGTACTAGGCAAGTGCTCTACCATTGAGCTACAACCCCAGCTCATGTTCATAGCTTTTTATTGCCGAGTAGCATGTCACTGTATGGATATACCATAGTTTGTGTATTGTCCTGTTGTTGTTGGGTTATTTCTAATTTGGAGCTTTTAAAAACAAGCATCTCTAAATATCCTCATGCCAGTTTTTGTGTGGACAAAATTTTCATTTTTCTGAAGTAAATACCTACCAGAGACTTGCTGAGTCATAGGGTAGATGTAAGTAAGCTTAGCTTATAAGAAATTGCCAAACATTTCTCTAAGGCGAGGGTAGAAATAAGACTTTTTGGGGGGCCCTGTCTCAAAATTTAAAAAAAGGCTAAAGACACAGCAAAGCAGCGGAGCGCCCTGGGTTCAATCCCCAGTATAGACCTCCCCCCCCCCCCCCCCCCCCCAAAAAAAAAAAAAAAAAAAAGGTTTTTTTTTCTCACCCCTACCCACTTTTTTCTTTGTGATGCTGGGGATTAAACTCAGGGCTTTAGCTGGGTTCACCTGTAATCCCAGCAGTTTGGGAGGCTGAGGCAGGAGGATCATGAGTTCAAAGCCAGCCTAAGCAACTTAGTGAGACTTTGCCTCTAAATAAAATGTAAAAAGGGCTGGTGATATTGTTCAGTGGTTAAGTGCCCCTGAGTTCATTCCTCAGTATTAAAATAAATAAATAAATAAACAAACCCAGGGCTTTGTGTGCACTGGGCAAGCTCTCTACCACTGAGCTGTGTCCTTAGCCCCTCCCTTTATTTTTGTTGTTCACTATTAAACTCTGGTATGTCATGAGCACATTTTCTCCTATTCTTCAATGCAAGTATAGATTGTATACCTGTCGCCAAGTCAACCTATCTCAAGACCAAGATAACTCCTCTTAAATATTCTGTTCCTTGAAGGGTAGGTTCCAAAATGTGTGTTCTAACTTGTAAAGGCCTTTATTACTATTTTTACTGTAGTTATTTTGTATTTTTGTAATGGTTTGAAATTTCTTTCTATACTTATTCCAGTTTACCTGCCTCAGAGAGTTTTAAGCATGTGAGGATGAATCCTAAGTATCATATTTGTCTACTGTAGCCCCTGTCTTCTGCACTTTGGATGGGCTACTAATTTGAGGACAAATACAGTCATTCTGTTTTTTGGTTGGTATTTTTGTTTGTTTTTGTTTTGCTTTGAGTTTTTTGGTATCAGGGATTGAACCTAGTGATGCTTAACCACTGAGCCACTGAACCACATCTCTAGCCCTTATTATTATTATTATTTTTTTACTTTTTTATTTTTTATTTATTTATTTATTTATTTATTTATTTATTTATTTATTTATTTATTTATTTATTTTTGCAGTGCTGGGGATCGAACCCAGGGCCTTGTGCTTGCAAGGCAAGTACTCTACCGACTGAGCTATCTCCCCAGTGCTTTATTCTTTATTTTGATGCAGGGTCTCACTAGTTGCTTAGGGGCCTTGCTAAGTTGCTGAGGCTGGCCTCGAACTTGCAATCCTCCTGCCTTGGCCTCCTGAATCATTGGGATTACAGATGCATGCCACCATACCCGGCTCTCAAATATAGTCATTCTGGAAGCATTAATGCATTTGTTACCCGAAAGCCTGAACTCCTGATTTAAAATCCTTCATGTGTCTATCAGTTGTACCACCTTAGGCAGGCTGCTAACCTCTCTGAACATTGCTTTTCCTATTCCTGATATGAGTAATGATGAATGGTCTCTTAAATGAGGTGATGGATGTAGAGTGGGTGTTAGTTTCATGTTGCTACCATAACAAATTTAGTGGCTTCAAACAATACAAGTTTATCATCTTACAGTTCTACAGATCAAAAGTCTAATACAGATCCCACCATGCTAAAATCAAGGGGTTGGCAGTGCTGTGTTTCTTCTGCAAACCGTAGAATAGAATTCATTTTCTTGCTATTCCCAGCTTCTGGAGACTGCTGCATTTCTTGGCTCTTGTCACCCTTCCTCTGACTTTAGGGTCAGCAACAGTGGGTACAGTCCCTTTCACACCTCCATTTCTCTAGTTCTCTGCAGCCAGGAAAGCTTCTCTGATTTTAAGGATTCATATGAATAATCCAGTATAATCTCTCCTATCTCAAGGCCCTTAATAATTGACTCCAGGCGCAGTGGATAGTATATTGGACTTTCAGCCAAATCTGCAGTCTACATTCAAGGCCCTTAATCTTAATCACATCTGCAAGGCCCTTAACCTTAATCACATCTGCAAAGTCCCTTTTGCCACCTAAAATTACATATTCCATCAGTTTTAGAGAATTAGGATGCAGGTGTCACAGCTGAGGGGTCCATTTTTTTGTTTGCCAGAAGTACTCAGTTTAGCACCATTCCTAGCTCTTTGTAAACCCTCAGTAAGTGTCAGTCATTCAAAGCCCTTGGTGCTCTGTGAGATTCCGAGGGTGAAGCTTTGGCCCTCGGCACAAGTAATTTACAGTCAGGTGGGTAAATGAAAAGAGCTAAGGACAGAAATAATTCTGACCCAGAGTGACATGAGATGTGTGGGTTTTACCTAAGTGTCATGGGAAGGCTAAAAGGCCTCAGGTCAGCAAGTGATCTGGCAAGTTTGAACAGAGATATGTCAGTCATGTACACAAGTGGAGAACCTGTGAGGAAATGGGTTTCAATCCAGATGAGAATATTTACAGGCAGGGAGTAAAAGGGAAGGAGAAGGCAGAGGAAAAGCCTTTTTTGACTAGGCAGCTGGGAGATTAGACTTGTCCATATCTCTCAATTTTTCCCACTAGTCCCACTAACTGGACTCACTTGGTCATTTAGGCAACAGATACATGCCAGGCACTTGTGCCTGGGCTTGGGGATTCAGTAAACTAATCCATAAAGCCTGCTTTCTCAGGGCTGGTGGAAAAAGAACAACCATATCAATACTGAGTCATAATACAATATGACATTAGGAGCCCTTGGGAATGTACTTTCTCCTTCCATACTTCACAGGACAGGGAAGAAACTACCTGTAAACTGAGACCTGAAGAATGAGTTGGTTAGGAAGCTTTGGGTCACAAGTAACAACCCAACTCAAATTACCTTAAAAAATAGTGAACTGATTGACTCACTTAACTGGAAGGACAGGAGTAAGTCAGTGTCAGGGTTGGTTATTTCTGATTTGGTCTCACTCCATTTTTTAATGATCCCTTGGCTAAACTTTCCTCTGCATGGTTATTTTACTCTCAAGCTAATTTCCCTCATGATGGCAAAATGTATGCAGCAAGTTTCAGGTTGTCATTCAGTATCCCCAAGCATTCAGAGGAAGACAGACATCTTTTCCATAGACTGTCACCTGAAAATGAAAAACTCCATTTCAGAGGTTCCAGCACCTGTTCCCCATTGTGTCCAATAGGGGTCACAGGTTCATTTCACAGGCCATTCCTTGTGGCCAAGTGTCTGACACATCCTATTTGGTTTAGTCCTGAGTTCCTAAACCCATTACTGTGGCAAGAACAATGAGTTTTGCTTCCTAAAACATCTGATTTGAGGCAGGGAGATAATAATGAAATGTAAATCAGGTGTTCTTCGGAAAGAACGGAAGGTGAAGAAACAAAGAATGTTTGTAGGAATGCCTAGTGACTTGTTCTCTCCTACCATGTGAGACTCAGTTGTACCTTCTGCTTATTCAAGGATACTCTGTCCTCATAACCCTAACGTGCCATTCTCTCTCTCTCGTGCATCCTTTCAGCTTCAGCGTCTCTGCATTTCTCAGTTCGAATCCCTAGGATCAGGACTCTAGCCCAGTGTACTGCACCAGACTTTCAGACCGACAAAGACTTGGTATACTGTCATGCCCAGTGTCCAAAGTAGTATCTGGCTTGCAGTACATACTTGATAAATATAAGTAAACAAATGAAAGATTATTCTTCTAGTTATTTGACTGCCCTTGGGTCGATGCTCCTCTGGGCAAATTTTCTTGACTGAGGGGTTGTCCTTTGGAGGGGCCATTGACATATTCCTTCTGGTGGTAGAAGCAGAAATATTTTGGATCTCATATCTACTTCTTGCTGCTATCTGAACATTAGTTGCCTTTTCTAGAAAATGGGATCAATGAAACCTTCCCTTTGTAGCTCAGAGGTTCCCAGCATCAGGTGAGGTTGTGATTATGAAAGCACTTTATACGTGGTAGTATGCCAAGCAGTGTATCAATTCTGTCCACCCACATACTGTAGAAAACACTGAAGATGAGAAGACCCATCAATGCTGGGGACAGAGCTCAGTGGTAAAGCACTTGCCTAGCATGCATGAGGC
The DNA here is from genome assembly GCF_902686455.1 of Sciurus vulgaris. NCBI lineage: Eukaryota > Metazoa > Chordata > Mammalia > Rodentia > Sciuridae > Sciurus > Sciurus vulgaris. The sequence continues at coordinate 19,450,241 of NC_136461.1, forward strand.
CTTGGTTCAATCCCCAATATCACAAAAACAGCAGAACGAAACAAAAAGAAAGGCAAGTTTTTCTGCTCACTTCCACAGCTCCCCAGGAGAATCTCTAACTGGCTCTCTTCTTGTCCCTTGCCATTTGCCTCCCCAGGGTCACTCAGGATGTGTCAACTGTCTGGAGTGGAATGAGAAAGGAGAGTAAGTATGAGCTAGAGAGTTCTGAAGGGGAGGGGTAAGAAGCTGAGAGAAGGGGCCTTCCTTCCTTCAAGTGGATCTAAGTGAAAAAAACTACTCTCTTCCTATGTTTAGCCTATAACTCTCAACATGGTTAAACATTAATCCACTTAGATGGAAAGGTGGGTGACCATCCAAACTGGTTTTTGTTTTGTTTGTTTGTTTGTTTGTTTTAACTAGTCAGTATATTCAAGGATAATGGGAAATTCTTAGTTTTTTTGTGGCCCAACTCCTTATCAGCTGGGAATGTGAAAGAGGGAGCCTGGGAATTTGAGGAGAGGTCAAAACCCCTCATTCTGCTTGCAGCTTGCTGGCCTCTGGTTCCGACGACCAGCACACAATTGTGTGGGACCCGCTGCACCACAAGAAGCTGCTCTCCATGCACACAGGACACACTGCAAATATCTTCTCTGTCAAGGTGAGCCAGACAAGCCAGAGAACAAGTGATAAGGTGGTGGACTTTGGGCATGGTCTTGTTGGCATGTGTGGGTTCCATGTACCTTCTGGGGTCACAGATTCCCCCACCATGATTTGAGCACTTGATGGTGATGCCTGAAACCTCATCTCTTTCCATGCCCTTCTTTGTCTTTTAGAACCAAGAAGCCAACTCGAAATAGATTTATAATTATCTGAGCATTGAGTGTGGGGGGATGATTCTGAGCTTGAACAATTTTTTACAAAGGAAGTAGTAATCGATGTTACCATTCAATTAAATAATTGATTTTTTATTAAAAAAGAGGCTAGGTGTGGTGGTACATGCCTATAATCCCAGCCACTTGGGAGACTGAGGCAGGAGGATTGCAGATTCACAGCATGTTTGGGCAACTTAGTGAAACCCTGTCCCAAAGTAAAATTTTTTAAAAGACTGAGAATGTAGTTCAGTGGCAGAGCAATTGCCTAGCCAGCTTGAGGCCCTGGGTTCAATCCCTAGCATGCATGCGTATGCACGCATGCACACACACACACACCAGTGATCAGACACCTGAAAAGAAAGTAAATTAGAGAACTCAACACCTACTTATTTCCCATATGCCCAAACTATAACATAGATTTAAGAACTCAAAATATGGGGCTGGGGAGATAGCTCAGTCGGCAGAGTGCTTGCCTTGCAAGCACAAGGCCCTGGGTTCGATCCCCAGCACCGAAAAAAAAAATATATATATATATATGTATATATTTCTTTCCTTAAATTTTGCTCTTTCCCAAGTTTCATTTCTCACCTCCTGTTCTAGGGCCCAATTCCAGATGAATTTGTTTTAGAGACATAACAATGACAATTCACCTCTTACATGACCAACAGAGACTGCTTCCTGCCCCTGCAAAGTTTTAGTTTGTGCATTCAGACTTGGGGAAGGGGACCTGAGCCATCAATTTTACATCATGGAGAACAAAATGTTGACTTTTTAATACAACCTCTTGGTAAGACTTTAGGCAAGTCACTTACACATAGCTCATCACCCTCCTCTTCTGTTTAAAAAGAAAGACAAGTGTAGAAAAGGATTCTGTCTTGGGGTAGTCAAAACACTAGATATATTTACAGTATTTCACCTATGCCTTCCCCCTAGTGGCAACTATTATATGACGTTTGGTAGCAGGTATAGGCCCATAGCCATGGCCCGGGCTTTCCTGTTTATTTCTGCTCTGCATGGAGTATATGCTATCACCAGACAGGATTAAAAACTACTGATTTCCCTAAGATGATTGAATTCTATCTATTTCATCCATCCCTGTCTAATGCGCCAGTGGAGAAGCATATATGGAAAAAGTGGATTGTTGCTCTTGCATAAACATTTAGAGCCAAGAGGAACTGCAGCTATTTAAATGCAGAATGATGCCCCCCTCAGTACTACTGCTCAGCCTTAGTATGGGTTGGGATGAACTTTGAAGTTCAAAAGCAAAAAAGCAAGTTTGGTATGGTGGTACATGCCTGTAACCCCAGCTACTTGGGGAGTTGGAGGATCACAAATTCCAGGCAGCCTGAGCAACTTAGTGAAACCCTGTCTCAAAATAAAAAAAAAAAAAAAAAAAAAAAAAAAAAATGTAAGAAGTTTGTGATGCAACTCAGTAGCAGAGCACTTGCCTAGCATGTGTTAGGCCCTGGATTCAATCCCTAATGCTGAAAAAGAAAATTCAGTCTTTTGAACTCAAAAGAAGTTAGGCAACTCAAAGTTAGGTGATAAAAATGACCTACTTTTATTCCCCTTATTTGAAGCAGTGTTTGTGACTCTTTTGATCTTGCCAGATGTCATCTAGACTATGATATTCCTGACTTCATCATTATAGTGGGGCTCTTGTTTTGTTTTGTTTGGATACTGGGGATCAAACTTACGGCCTCATGTGCATTAGGTAAGCACTCTTCCACTGCGCTGCACCCCCTGCCGCAGAACTCATTCTTAGTTACATAGAGATGGATTTCTTGGTAGTCAGACCTTTCCCAAGGTCCTACATTTGAGCCATTTTCACTGTTATTATAAGGAGTGAAGCTCTGAACATTTCTGCTATGTCCCTTTTTCTTTTTAAATTACTTCTTAGAAGTGAAAGTTTTAGGTTAAAATATAGGAACAGCTTTTTGTCTTTGTTACCTATTGACAGATTATTCTCCAGAAACAGTTGAACCAATTTAAAACAGCTACTACCTTAAAATTCCCTGAAAGTTATTTTCTCCTTAGGACTAATTCATTACTTAATTCTTAAGTTATTAAATAGTCATGGTGGACTAGGGGTATAGTTCGGTGGTAGAGCACATGCTTAGCATGCATCATCATCATCAATAAATACGTAAATAAATAAGGTGGTATGGCATGTGGGAGTCAGGCAGATGGGTTTGAACCCAGTCCTGCTGCATATTAGTACTGAAACTCAATTTTTAAACTTATTTATTTATTTAGGTGCTGGGGGTTGAACCCAGGATCTCTCATATGCTGAGCATGTGCTCTACCACTGAGTTACATCCCAACCCCCAAATCCCAGGGCCTTGTGCTTGTGAGGCAAGCACTTTACCAACTGAGCTATATCCCCAGCCCCAAATCCTATTTTTAATGAGTTCTTTTTAAGTATGAGTAAGATAAAGTTCCTGCCTAGTATCTAGTACATGGAAAATTTTTAGAAAATTGTAATAACTGTGATTATCATTTACTCTTACTTGGGGAAGAATCAAAGGAAAAGGGTTCCTCAAGTAGTTCAACTTGGCATAGGTCATGACCATGTTGGCAAAATTAAAGTGTGTATCTTGATTTTGACCTTTAGGCCAATAGGCTGCTATCTGATATCTAAGAGAGAGAGAGAGAGAGAGAGAGAGTGTGTATGTGTGTGTGTGTGTGTGTGTGTGTGTGTGTGTGTTCGTGTGTATGCATATATATGTGAATTGTCTTGATGAAATTATTATCTTGCCTGATGTGGAGAGGAAACAGGGGTGCTAACATCCTGGCTCATCTCCTTCAATGGCTGGCTTTGTCCCTACCACCTGCCAATCTCTTCTTCAATCTCTCCTGAGCAGTTCCTGCCTCATGCTGGGGACCGCATCTTGATCACGGGAGCAGCTGACTCCAAGGTGCATGTCCACGACCTGACTGTAAAGGAGACTATCCACATGTTTGGAGACCACACAAACCGGGTGAAGCGCATCGCCACAGCACCCATGTGGCCCAACACGTTCTGGAGTGCTGCTGAGGATGGGCTTATCCGGTAAGGGTCTGGGCACTGAGTGGCCTGTGCTTGCCCTGCTCCCCGTGCGTGGTGATTCCCCATCCCATCTGCTCACAGTAGTTCCTTCTATAGGCCTGGTTCCTCCTTCCAGCAGAGGTTCAGCCTCATTTTTCTGCCCAGGGCAGTTGCTGGTACAAACTCAGGCGGGAACATTTGCTTACCCCACCTTCACCATCCTCTGTCTCTGTCATCCTCCATACTACCCCCAGGCCCACTGACCTTCTCCCACCACCTCAGATGCCCAGGTCTCTGCCATCTCTGTGTATTCATACTTGCTGTTTTTTCTTCCTCGATTCTCTGTCCACAGCTCTTTACATGTCTGACTCTCAGCTTGAGTCACCTCTTTAGAAATACCTTGTCTGACTATCCATTTAAAGTAGATAGACATTATTCTGTTTCATAACCCTAATTTCATCCTCTATAACTTTAATCACCATCTATACTTTATTTTTGCTTGTTGGTTTACATTTTTGTCTGTGTCTACACTTGAATAGTAAGTTCTCGGGCTGGGGAGATAGCTCAGTCGGTAGAGTGCTTGCCTTGCAAGCACAAGGCCCTGGGTTCAATACCCAGCACCAAAAAAGAAAAAAATAGTAAATTCTCTTAGAGCAACTCCATGTCTATCTTATTCTTGGTAGTGTCCCTAGAACAGTGCCTGGCACACTTGACACATTTCTCTTCATCAGTTTTGTCATTGAGCATATGCCTGGGACAGGGAGAGCCAGCAGAAACTGGAAAATACTTTCCCCTTTTCTCGTGCCCTATATTGTTACACATTTCCCTGTATTTCCTTCATCCTAAAATGGTATTGCTTTCTTTCTTTCTTTCTTTCTTTCTTTTTTTTTAATGTGGCACTGAGGATTAAACCTAGGGCCTCCTGCATGCCAGGCATGCACTATACCACTGAGTTACACTCCCAGTATCCCCCGCAACCATACCTTTTTGAGATAGGGTCTCATCATGTTGCCCAGGCTGGTCTCAGACTTGTAGACTAAAACGATCCTCCCATCTGAGCCTCCCACGTAGCTGGGATTCCAGGTGCACACTGCAGCACTCGGCTCTCCTTGCCCTTCTTTAACCCCTTTCTGCACATGTGACCTTATAATGGTTTCATATCTCCCCAACCTACTTTAATCTGCCTCCCTTGAGTTCCTATAGGACTTTGTCTCTCTTCACTGTTACAGAAGAGAAGTCTTTATAAGTCATGTGTAAGCTATAACACAGGAGTTATGAGCAGGCCATTGAAGTCAGAACCGGGGTGAAATCCTACTTCTCATTCAGCATTTGGAGAAGATCACTTCACCCCTGAACCTCAGTTTCCTTATATGTAAAATGGGAATAATCTCAGTATTTCCTTTGTTGATCTGAGCATTAAAATTGAGATAGTACATGTAAAACTTTAGCATGGTACTTAGGAAGTACTTGATCAGTGGCATGTGCACTTGTTTAACCTAACTGACCAGATTGCCAGGGATGGCTGGTAGAAGCTGAGCATCTAGGGCACTGGGTAGGATCCTAGGGACTGAGGCAAATTCAATCAGGAAAGGTGCAACAGCAGCAGGTGAACTTAAGCTGGGCTTCCAGAACAGAGGGATTTGGATGATCCAGGAAAGTCTGAGTGGCTTCCTCAGTATGAGTAGAGTTTACAGAGGCAGGGATGAAAGTGGCATGAATAGGATAGAGAATTCTATAGTTATAATTGACCCACATTTAGAAAAAATGTGGGATTTGGTAAAAACAAAGTATTGAGGAATACATTTTGTGGGACAGAGGACAGGAGAGTGCTCTAAAACTATTTTCAGAAGAACATTCTGGTGAGGATGGCTTAATAAAGGCAAACAGCAAAGAGATTGTTGTAGATGTTTAGGCAAGAGGAAGGTGAGCATATAGGTGATGTCCCTCCCAACTCTTTGGAGGTAACTGTATTATAAGAAAAAAAAGTTCTCCAAGCTGGAGAGTAGGAATGTGCTGCTGCTGGATGTGTTGGCATCCCCTTCACCACGTGGCTGGGATTGTTTTTCTAGATAGCTCTTAGACGATACCCAGATTCATTCATATTCTCTCTCTCTCTCTCTCTCTCTCTCTCTCTCTCTCTCTCTCTCTCTCTCTCTCTCTCTCTCTCTCTCTCTCTCTCTCTCTCTCTCCCCTCCCTCCCTCCCTCCATCTCTCCCTCTCTCCTCTCTCTCTTCCATCTATATCCCCTTGTTTCTTGAAAGAAACTAGACTAGGAAGGAGCAGAGCAGAATAGTCTAAATCCAGCCTTGGCCAGTCAGCCCTGTTCTACACCTAGGGACAATACTAGACACACAGCATGTTTTCACTAAGCATTGTAATCAGTGGTAGTATAATAGTAACAATAATACATCTGTAAAATAAATACAGTAGTATATGCCCTAAGGAGTTACATTAGGATAAAAAAGAATGTGCGAGAAGCCTACTACAGGAACCTGGCACACAGTGGGCACTAAGAAATGGAAGAGTGGTTTTGGCATTCTTATTATTTACATATGGGTCCAAAGCCCTCCCAATCCATGCACAACAAGGACTCTGCTTCTCCCTTGCTTTCCACACAAAGACCCCTACCCCTAACTTTGTCCTCTCTCACAGCCAGTACGACCTTCGGGAAAACAGCAAACACTCAGAGGTGCTGATTGACCTGACAGAGTACTGTGGCCAGCTGGTGGAAGCCAAGTGCCTCACAGTCAATCCCCAGGACAACAACTGCCTGGCAGTAGGGGCCAGTGGGCCCTTCGTGAGGCTCTACGACATTCGCATGATCCATAACCATAGGTACGGTTCACTCAGCCTCCTGGTGCAAGGCCTTAGGAACTGGCCATCTCGTTCCTTCATTTCCATGTCCTCTTAGTTTTGTTTTTTTTTTTTTTTTTAACTTTGTGATTTAAAACATCAATATATGCTTATTTTGGAAAATATGGAAAATATAACAAATTACCTGAAATCCCATGACCTGAAAGAAATCACTGTATGTATTTTCTGCTAGTTATTTTAACATGATTGTACAGTTAGTTTTATGCATGTAATTTCTTTGTGCTTATGTTTTATCTTATTCTTTAAAAAAAAAAGTAAGAATATACTCAGCACCCCCATCCTCACAGCAGTCCTAAACCTGAGTGACTCCTGCCCTGGCTATGGCTTTCTGTGATTTGGGGGACAGGTGCAACAATACCTGGCCTGCTTTATTTTCATTCATGAGTGTGGGTGACCACTGATGTCCCTCCCACACTACATGGCTCGGAGTGGGCCTTGAGCCTTAGCTTTGACATCTGTAGAATGGGGGGTATGAGGTGGCCTTGAGGTCCAGACAGGACCTCCTTGGTAAAGCACTGTAATGTCTGTGTCCACACCTGGCTAGTAGATGGACTTCAGAGTCACTTAGGTAAGGAAGAAAGGTGCCTCCTTTATTTCTCAGAGACCCAAACTTAGGCATCTTTTAGGGGAGTCTGGTCTGTCTAGCCAGGGCCAGTGCTAGAATTTCTTGTTCTTTTTTTGGTTGTCTTTTTTTTTTTTTGGGGGGGGGGGGTAATTGTTTTTTTGTTGTCATTGTTATTGTTTTTAGAGTTTCAGCCTATCTTTTCCTTCCCACCAGAAAGAGCATGAAGCAGAGCCCATCAGCAGGTGTACACACCTTCTGTGATCGGCAGAAGCCCCTTCCTGATGGTGCAGCCCAGTATTACGTAGCAGGTAGGGTTCAGCCTGACTCTGGCCCCAAACTCTTGGCTGGATGCTGACTCTCTCTGGGGCAGTGCAGTGGGTCAACATGCCATTCTAGTCAAGAGCAAGGGTTTTAGAGTCAGACAGATCTTTAATCCTCTCATGCTAAACTTCAGCAAATTACTTAACCTTAATGAGTTTCTTTTCTGTAAAATGGGGTTGTAAATATATGAGATAAAGCATGTAAAGCAGCCAGCCCAGTGCTGATCAGAGGGCTCAACACTCATAGCTGCTTCTATGATGAAGTTGGGTGCTAAGGTTTTCAATTCAGGTATCTTCACATAATCTCCTGCCCCTTCGAGGGGGACTGAGAGTCTAATTCTAGGGTAACGGGGCTCTTTCCTCCAGGTCACCTGCCAGTGAAGCTGCCTGATTATAACAACCGTCTTAGAGTGCTGGTTGCCACCTATGTGACCTTTAGCCCCAATGGCACGGAGCTGCTAGTCAACATGGGAGGGGAACAGGTAGGTTCAGCTGCCTCATGTCACTACTGCATCACCATCCCATATCCAGCAAACCAGGCCTGTGTACCTTACCCCCACCACCCTAAGGTGGACAGAAGTAACAGCCTCATTGCAAATGACATTACCGTGCAATGTGGGAGTGACGTGGCATCATAAGAATGCTGAGTCTCTCTCTGTGTTTCTCTCCTTCTATTTTCTTTTTCTTTCTTTCTTTTTTCTTTTTTTTTAAATTGCAATACTTGGGATTGAACCCAGGGGTGTTCTTGCCACTGAGCTACATCCCAGCCTCTTTTATTTTTATTTTGAAACAGGTTCTTGGTAAATTGCCCAGGCCAGGCAACCTGTGATCCTTCTGCCTCACCTCCTGAGTCACTGGGATTACAAATGTGCATCACTTCACCTGGCTTATTTTTTAATGAACTAGGTAGATAATATGATAGTATGAGATTTTGGTTAAGAGTACAGGCTTTGAAATTGACAGATCTATCTCCATCATGGCCCACTGTTTTTCTAGCCGTGTACTGTGACTTTGAGCAAGTCCCTTTATTTTTCTGAGCCTCAGTTTTCCTCATCTGTTGTTTTCTTAGGAGAAAATCCCTGGGCCTCAGAGCACACAGTCAAGCTGTGGTTTAGGGCCAGTTTTAAGAATGTTCTTTGATAATAGGTTGCTAAACCTTCTGTTTGTGTGCTTTCAGGGTATTTAGTTAGTCTTCCATAAATTTTTTATTCTACTGAGCACTCATTGTGGGACTAGAGTATTCTTAAACATAGCATGCATGAGGCCTTGGGTTGGATCCCCAGAACCAGAATACTAGTAAATATAGGGGAGACAATGCAAATATGATCCATCCTCAGGATGACAGGAGACAAGGCAAGGAAATTGTGATGACATTACAGGCAAGGCATGAATATATACCAAAGAAATGGGCTGGAGAATGGGTGAGCACCTGAGTTCAGAATAGTCCTCTGGCTTCACAAAGCTAAGCATCACCTGGCCTGAAGGTGGCATAAGGGTAAGTGGGGAGGCTATCTTAGCGGAGTGCTTCAGAGCCAGACAGACATGGGTTTGAGTCCTGGCTGTGCCATGTGCTGCTTCTTTGATCCTGGATAAATTTCAAATTTTGAACCTGTATTTTTTCATTTGCAAAAGGGATGATTATAATAGTATTCTCCATGTGGTAGTTTCTAGGATGAAATGAGTCAATATTAAAAAAAATACTTAGCAGAGTTCTGGAAAAAGTAAGCATTCAATAAGCGTTAAGTTAATAGATAATATTTACCTACTGAGAGAAGTAACTAGCCGTGTTACTTTAAGCAAGTTGCTTCTCCTTTCTGCAGCCTCACTTTTCCTATCAAAGACATTTAGCTTTGTGACCTCAAGACATTTAGCTTTGTGACCTCTGAGCTCTTTTCCAATTTGAGCACTTGATTCTAATTAATGACAGTGTTTCAATTAGGGCTTTGGGTAGATCGAACAGCCCTTCCCAAGGACCTGGAGGAACGAGGAAGATTTTCCTGCCTGAAGTTCACTTCCTGGGCTAGCTCTATGACTCCCGTGCTCAGCAGTCACTGTATCCTGAAGTCCCGGTTCTTGAGAACCGCCGTAGCCTTGTGAGTGGTTCCACCACATCTATGCCTCATAGCCTTCATATCTTTTTTTGACCCTCAACTTTAGGTCTATTTGTTTGACTTGACTTACAAGCAGCGGCCATACACTTCCTATTGCTCTAGAAATGCCACTCATCAGGGGGTAAGTCCTTCCTAGGGTATCTCTGCTGAAGTGGGGTGGGTAGCTTGAACACCAGCTGCCTCTGCGGGAAGCCTGCCATTACTCTGAACTGTGGCGACAGTATTCCAAAAGCAAGCAGGTCTTCGTTGATCCTGTCCTACAGGAAGAAGGAAGATAACAGTAGGTCAGAGATCTGTTCCAGGGCTTTGCATCAAAGCCCTTTTGCTTCCCTCTGAAAACAGGTTCTTCCCACAGCTTGATTCTTGAGGACCTGAGTAGTTGCCCTTCCTCTTTGCATCCTGGCTTATCACTTTTTCTGGGTCCTACAGTTGATACAGGCACCTTCTCACCCCTATCTCCCCTGTCTCCAGCTAAGGGAAATGACATGCTGAAGCTGTGTCCCTTACTAGCCAGCAGAGGGCGTGCAGGCTTTTCTTTATGCCTTTGCCTGCTGATCTGTCCAAATTTGGGTCCCTGGGACTGGGTCTTACCTTGGCAGAATAGTCCTGCAGTGGAACCATCAGACCCAGTGATGGAAGCTGAAGGGCTGCAGAGAAGAAACGAGGGTCTCATCCTGAGTTGTCTTTCTCCCCATCCTGCCAGAAGTCCAGAACGGCAAGATGTCTACCAATGGTGTGTCCAACGGTGTGTCTAATGGCCTGCACCTTCACAGCAACGGCTTCCGACTGCCAGAGAGTAGGGGGCATATCAGGTGAGGCCAGCAGACCCATTCAGTCCTCCAAGCCTCAGTTACACCTTATGAACTTGAGGGAAGAATATGTCCTATAAATCTTACCCCTGACCTGCACCCAGGCACACATCCCAGAGGGAAGAGACAGGCAGAAAGCTTCTTGGAGGGTGGCTGATGGTCCCATGGCCTCTCCTACCTAGTAGGATACCAGCGATGCTCAGACTGAAGCTCCAGTCCCTTGACAGTAGCGGGGGTCAGGGCCCACAGGCTAGCTGCCTCTCACTAAGCTACCTCCAAATTGAGGTTCCAAACAGATGATCTTCCCCCATTGTATTATTCCCCGCCCTATAGCATATTCCTGCCTCTATTCTGTGCCAGGTCTTATGCTGGCTTGAGTACGTCATGGTCAAATTTTCTATCCATTCAGATAAGCAGTTGTCCATAGAGACATTCATTTGAGGAACTTGGGTGGCCATAAGGTTCAGCTTAGCATGGAGTCACGTAGTGTCAGTTACTGTCATGCCCAAGAGTTTTATTAAGAATTGCCTTAAGATTACACAAATGGTATGCCTTTACGCCATGTACAAACAGAGAAACAACATGTATCCCATTTGTTTACAATAAAAAAATAAATAAATAAAATAAAATAAAAACAGAAAGGAAGGAAAGTCATGTGAAAAAAAAAAAAAAAAAAAAAAAGAATTGCCTTAAGCTGAGTGTGGTGGCTCATGCCCATAATCCCAGTGGCTCGGGAGGCTGAGGCAAGACAATCATGAGTTCAAAGTCAGCCTCAGCAACTTAGCAAGGATCTAAACAACTCAGTAAGACTGTCTCTAAATAAAATACCAAAAAGGGCTGGAGATGTGGTTGAGTGGTTAAGTGCCCCTGGGTTCAACACCCAATACCAAAAAAAAAAAAAAAAAAAAAATTGCCTTAAACTGGGCCAGGTGCAGTGGGGCATGCTATAATTCCAGCTGCTGGGGAGGCTAAGGCAGGAGGATTGCAAGTTAAACACCACACTCAGCAGTTTAACAAAGCCCTGCGAAACTTAATGAGACCCTGTCTTGAAATTTAAAAAATTTTTAAAAGGACTGGGGATGTGGCTCAGTGGCTAAGCACCCTGGGTTCAATCGCCGGTACAAAAAGAAAAAAATCACCTTAAGCCAGGTGCAGTGGTGCACACCTATAATTCTGGGAAGCTGAGGCAGGACGATCACAAGTTCAAGGTCCATCTGGGCAACTTAGCAAGACCCTGTCTCAAAATAAAAATTAAAAAGGGCTGGGGATATAGCTTAGTGATAGAGGGTCCCTGGGTTCAACCCCCAGTACTGCAAAAGGAACTGCCTTAAGGCCATTTAGGATGAATTCATTCCTGCCTCTTTTATTCAATGACTCACAGCTTTGGAATTGTGCCTGTTTCCTCTTAGGTTAATAGGTAATAACCCAGATCAGGGACAGGAGTGGCCCCCTCTTCTAGATGGTAGTGCAGATCACAGGGGCTGAGAAAGCCTGCCTGACCCTCAAACAGTGCTACAGATGTCTGGAGGGCTGCTCTGACCTTTGACTTTTCTGACTTGGCACTGCTTCCCTTACAGCCCCCAGGTGGAGCTGCCCCCATACCTGGAGCGCGTGAAGCAGCAAGCCAATGAGGCTTTTGCCTGCCAGCAGTGGACCCAGGCCATTCAGCTTTACAGCAAGGCTGTGCAGAGGGCCCCTCACAATGCTATGCTCTATGGTAACCGAGCTGCTGCCTACATGAAGCGCAAGTGGTAAGTGGGCCTGCAGAGGAGACCTGGGCTAGAACAAGGGATGTAGCAGCTGGACCACAAAGGCAGCAGGCCTAATGGAGCCGAGTTGCCAAGGCATCCAGGGAGGGAACATTGCTACCTAGGCCTAGGCCTCTCCTCCCCACTCCAGGCTGACAGTAGGCAGGTGAACCAAGTCTCAAACACCAAGGAAGCTCAAAGCTAAGTGGACAAATTCACAAGTAGTTCCAACATAATGCTTTGTTATAAAGTTCTGTGGCCACTGAGGAAGTAGGAGTTGAGAGAATGATTAGTCCCAACTGTTGGAGAATTGGGTCTTGAATTGGACTTTGAAGTAGCAGTGGAATCTTTCTAGGTGAAAATGAGGAGTTTGATGAATTCACTTGGTATCATCTTAAGTGGTTCTGCAGCTCCTTGCCCCTGGGCCTTGCTTTCCATATTTTTAGACCCACTATACCAAGTGCAAACAAAATTCCAGAGATCTGGGGCCAGCTGTGGATCATGCTGGGGTATAGTGGTTGGTGGTAAAGATATGGTGGTCCATATCTTGAGGAAACCATCAGGGCCCCCAGCCCTTCTGCCTGCAGCACCAGCAGGCAAGCAGACAGGCAGACCCCCATCCCCCAGCCAGGGCCAGAACTGGAGATGGATAGAGCTGGGCCCACAGCCATTTCTGCTCCGTCTGGCATACGTCGGCTCTGCCCAGACAGACAGGCCAGCTGGTGTGCCATCGTCTGGCTGAAACTAGGCAGGCCTGGGGAAGCTTAAGAAACCCACCCAAGTCAGCAGGATGTTGGTGGGGGTAGGGAAGATGCTACCCCTGTAGGCCTAGCTCAGGCATCAGGAGTTTTCCCAGGGCTCAAGTGGACTGTTTTGGGTTTTATCCTGAGGTGTGTCACCTCTCTGTCCCAAGAGTTTGATACAGTGTGATAGTCCTCATCCAGGTTCTAGGCTGAGAGCTCAGCTTCAAACCTACATTCTTGCTAAGAGAATTAATAATGTCCTTATTCTCTGAGCTTCTCCTATGTGCTAGGTACACAAAGTTCTGTCCTTCTGTAGCCCTGTGCTCCAAAGACCCCAGCCTCTGGGCAAATAGTAAAGTTCCAGGCATAGTTCAGTACTGAAGAAGCAGAAAGCAGTAAGTCTTGTAAATGGTCAGGTAAAGTGTTATGGTCACTTTAGCTGGTAATCAGTGAAGTACCAGAAAGACATGGTGTTTGGGGCTGGGGGTATAGCCCAGAGATGGGGCTTGCCAAGCATGCATGAGGCCCTGGATTCCTTCCCCAACAGCACAAAAAAAAAAAAAAAAAAAGAAAAGACAAGACCTGATGTCTGTATGGACTTGAAGTGTGGACAGGAGATGAAGGGAGGAAGGTACCATGGGGAAGGACATTCCAGGGAGATGAAATGGTGTGAACAAAGGTGTGGGGGTGGGGGATTGACTGAAGAGCTTGCTTTAGAACAGCCAATCCATTTGGCTGGAGCAGAGGGTTCGGGAAGGGACTGGCAGGAGATGAGTCTGTGAGGTAGCCTGGGGCTGGCCTGGGAAGGGCTTGGAATGCAGAGCAGTGGCGTTTGGCCTCAATTCAGTGCATGATGGGCAGCTACTAGAGAGTTTTGTGCAAAAGAGGGATGCTCAGAGAGCTGTCCTTTCAGGGAGATTGATCTGGCAGTGCAACTAGGATGGGTGAGCCCTGGGGCCAGCCTCTCTCTCCCCCGATCCCCACATGCCTATCAGTGACCCCTATAATGTCACATTCTGTCCCAGGCCAGTCTCCCCAGGGCTACCATCTGCTCCTGGATGTAGACCACCCTCTGGCTCCTGGCTGGTCTCCGGTCTGGCTCTCCCCAGGAGCCTGGAGGGGCACCTTGTAGGCAGTAATTGGGTTTCCAAATAGCGCCTGCTCCTTCGTCATAAGCCCACTGGTTCTGACCGCAGGCCATGCTATCAAAGCAGCTCTGTCTCCTACCCTTCACACTGCTGAGCTGCTGGTTCCTGGTCTGAGAGTGGCTATTCCAGGACTGGTGCTCCCTCTGGAGTGCTGTAGGGAGAGAAGGATCAGAAGGAGCCTTCCAGTGCCAGGCCTGCTTTGGCTGTGCAGGAGGGCTGTGAGCTGTGCCCTTGGTGGAGGGGCCATCAGCTCTAGGGAGCGCTGCTTACTGCTTGAATAGACCAACCCCATCCCAGCAGCAAGAGGAAAAGAAAATATGCTTCGAAAGGGGAATTGGCTCTTGTGACCTGTCTCGCTCTCCAGATGAGAGACAAGGACTGGTCTCTGGGGTCCAGGGCAGCATGCCTCCTATATTCTGGCACAGGATGAGAGGAGGGACTTCTCCTTTTACCTCCGTCTGCTTACTCCCCCCTCCAAAAAAGCTCTCCCACTTCCCTTCATCCATACTCTAGGTTGGAGAAGTGAGTGGGGACAATTTGGAGCTCCTGGCATGCTCAGCCCCCTTGCCATCAGCTTCCAGAGAGCTGACTGTGCCAGACAGTCAGGCCCCATCCTCCAGCCCCAGGAGGTAGAGGCCACAGCTGCTGCGGATCAGTCAGCCAGGACAGAGGGGGGTCTGGATGAGGGCTGCTGCCTGCTGGTCAGACCCCGAGTCCCCAGCCTGGCACTTCTGGCTTCCCTAGACCACAGAACTGTCCTTGAGGGCCCCCTGCCTTGGACATGGCTTTGAAGGCCAGCAGGGGGATTTGAGGAGGTGGATGAAGGAAGAGAGAAGGAGGGCTTGGGGAGCCTGAGGTGGGCAGGATGCCAGGCCTTCTGCTGCAGAGCTGCGGGTGCCTGGGGGGAAAGCAGTGTGCAGTTGCAATCTGTGCCCAGCAGAGGGCAGCCTAACACTGGTTTTTTGCTACCTCCCCAACTCCTCAGGGTTCCTAGTTTGCTCCTTCACATACTCTGTCTCTCAGGGAGGAAGACCTGTGCTGAGCCCGGATTCTCCTCACCCCCAACTCCCTCACCTTCAGGTTTATCAGAGGTGGGCTAGGGTGGCCACAGGAAGCAGAGGAGACGAGTAAGACTGACCCTTGCTTACCACGGGAGACCACCTCCAAGCCACACTCCCCTGCCTTCCAGGGACGGTGACCACTATGATGCCCTGAGGGACTGCCTGAAGGCCATCTCCCTAAACCCATGCCACCGAAGGCACACTTCCGCCTGGCCCGCTGCCTCTTTGGCTCAAGTATGTGGCTGAGGCCCTGGAGTGCCTGGACGACTTTCAAAGGGAAGTTCCCGGAGCAGGCCCATAGCAGCGCTGTGATGCATTGGGCCGCGACATCACAGCCGCCCTCTTCTCCAAAAATGATGGTGGTGAGTGGGCACTGTCGATGGGTGGCTGTCACTCACCTGTTTGAGGGGCTGTGTGACCTTTTGCAAAGAATATGTTTCTGGAATTAGAGAGGCCTGAACTCAGGTGCTGATTCAGAAACCATGTGACCTTGAAACAGTCTCTCAGTCTGAGACTCAGTTTCCTCACCTGAAGAAGGGAAATGTTAGCACCTCCCGTTGAGGGTTTCTGTGGAGGATTGGCTCTAGCGTGCTCAAAGCACCTGCGTAGGAGGAAGCTGAACCCAGTCAGGCCATGTGGTCTCCAGCTGGGCCTTCCCACCTGCTCACAGACAGGGCCTTGGCAGCATCACTGGGCTGAGAGAGAGGCAGGAGCTGCTCATTGCCTTTGTTTCAGTCTGTGTAAATGCAGTAGAGACCACAGCACAGAGCAACAGAAATGCCTCGGTTCCCACCTGAGCTCTACCAGGTGGTAACTGTGTGGCTGTGGGTACAGCACAGCCTGTGAACCACTGCCTCCCCTGCACAGAGGGCTCACGAAGCCCTGCCCAGCTCACCTCACTAGCTAGCTAGCATTGGAGAGTGGGCTGGGCAGGTAGTGTGGTTTACAAACATGGAAGCTGAGCTCACTTGAGGCAAAAAACAGAACCTTGCCTCTCTCCTTTGTGATTTACTAACCATGGGATTGCTTAATTTGTTCAATGAATAGTTAACAGACAACTACCTGGGAAATACAGCTGTGACCCTGTCAAATGAGGTTTCACTGTTGGTAGAATTGGTAGCTTCATAAACGAACCAAGCACTAAAAGAGACAAAGAGAATGACGAGTACCTGGGGCCATGCGTGGCCCAGGTGTATGGGGCAGGGCTCGAGGCAATCTGGGCTCTTCAGGAACAGATGATGAAGCCAAGATCTGAGGGTCCAGAGGATACAGGTGTCTAGGAGGTGTGGAGTCCTTCGCATGGAACCAGTACATACAAAGAAGGCCCCAGAGCAGGTAGAAATGAGGCACCTTTAGGAAACTGAGAAAATCAGTGTGATTTTACCTGTTAACCAATCAGTACTGTGGTTGGAATCCATAAAAACTTGTTTTCCAGAGTATACAAGTATGCAGAGTATACAAGCTTGTTCCTTAAGAGCTATAAGAGCTGTAAGTCTTTGTGAAAGTCACCCATTCAGGTTCTTTTTACTAGTGCCCTGCCCTACCCTACCCTGCCTCTCTTATCCACAGAAACGTTCCTTGAGCCTGTGCATTCGCAGAGCTTCCAGGCCTTTATTCCTTTGCTCAGGGAACTGAACCAAGACTCTCCTGGTTTCAAAGGTCTCCTCTTAGACATCCTCAAAAGATGGCAGGATCCAAAGATACATCTTTCTCACAACCTTTTCCCAATTCTCCAGAGTAAGGGTGGAGGCAGGTTAACGCTCGATTGTCAGTACTGGGCTGAAAACCTGGCCAGGTGGGGAAAAGCTCTGCGGAGGGAGGGAGGGAGGATCAGGACTCTCACCTTTCCTTGCTCTCTCCCCGCAGAAGAGAAGAAGGGAGCTGGTGGTGGTGGAGGCCCAGTCCGCCTCCGAAGCACAAGCCGCAAGGACTCCATCTCAGAAGATGAGATGGTACTGCGGGAGCGAAGCTATGACTATCAGTTCCGCTACTGTGGCCACTGCAACACCACAACAGATATCAAGGAGGCCAATTTCTTTGGCAGGTCCGAGGCCCTGAACAGGAGGAGGGCACAGCCTAGTTGGTAGCAGGAATGGGGTGGGGTGGCATTGGGGCCATAATGCTTTTAGAAAAGAGCCTCAGCTCCCAGCTCTTCTCTGTACCCATGGGCACATGGCTTTACCTCTTTCAGCCTCAGTCTCTTCACCTATGATATGAAACCATTTGAGCGGATATCATATCTGCTCATGGGGTCATAACAAGGACTAACGAGATAATCCAAGTGAAGCATCCAGTGCCTGACCATCCCTCCTCCCCAACTCACCCGCTCTCTACATTTGACACACTTGCTTTCTTTGTCTGGTTGCTTGCAGCTTCTCTCTGCTGGGGGAGGATGAGGCAAGAGCCCTCAGAGGCTGGGAATCGTGGCACGCCCATTGTGTGCTCAGAACTGTGCCCTGGTACTAAGGGACAAAGCCCATATCTCAGATACCATCACCCCAACCCTCCTTTGTGGAGGTTCACACTAAATCTTTGGGTAGGTGAGACACATGGACATGAATCAAGAATCTCTCCGCCTCTAAATGTCAGCATGTGAGGGCCTGTGCTGTGGACTGAGAGTCTGGTTCTGAGACGTCTGTGAGTGCCAAGGGAAGACTTAGGCCAGGGTGTTCTTAGAGACCTGAGGGGTGTGACAGCCCAGCCTGGCATCACTGGGGTTACATTGTGCTTTGGAGGAGACTCTTGGAGGAACCTAGGCAGTCGCCTAGCCTAGGTTTAAGAGAACAGTGACTAGGGTCTGCAGCATGGACAGATTCCTGCGTGTGGGGGAATTTTGAGTCAAGGGCAGACCCCCGAGAGGGGGAGACTGGGTGACAACAGACTTCCCTGCTCCCTCTTGCCCTGAGCCATGTGGCCTCTATTTGAGGCTTTAGGGCAGTACCCCACCTGACCTCCCTGCCCTTTGCCCCCCGCCAGCAACGCTCAGTACATCGTCAGTGGCTCTGACGATGGCTCCTTCTTCATCTGGGAAAAGGAGACCACCAACCTAGTGCGCGTGCTCCAGGGGGATGAGTCCATCGTCAATTGCCTGCAGCCACATCCCAGCTACTGCTTCCTGGCCACCAGTGGCATCGATCCTGTCGTGCGACTCTGGAACCCCCGACCAGAGGTGAGGGTACAGGCAACGTGGCCAAAGGCAGACAGGCAAGAGGGTGGAGGGACCCTGTACAACGCCTCCAGCTGAGCCTGTGAGAGCTAAAAAGAGAGTCACACAGAAGACAGAGGCTACCCATGTGAGTCAGCTCAGCCTAGGGCCCCAGGCCGTGTCAGGAAGAACCCCTCAGGTCTTGGAAGCTCCAAATATAGTGGGCACTTCTGGGGGCAAGAGTTGGCTCCTGCTTTCTTGGAGCATATCCTTGAGCTAGCTGTAAAGATGAGAAGCCCCTTCATCAAGAACAGGTGCAGGAGGGCAGAGAGAATTGACCAGCGCAACCCTCATGAGAAGGATTTCCCAGGGATCCTTTCTCTTATATACTCCGGTGTGTCCGCCCAGCAGCAGTTCAGAGACCAGTCCCTCAGCCACAGGGAAGGGTGCAGGATTTGGTGTGTGGTGGGCCTTCACTCACTGCAGCTTAACCATCTACACTGGAAATGGGAATGACAGCATCACTCCAGAGGTCACTGTGAGGACTCGGAAGTGGTACCTGTGGTGCCCAGCCCATGGGGCTGAGGCCAGTGTGGTCCCTCCACTCCCAACCCCAAGCTCATTTGTGAAGCGCCTCCCTGGGGAGCAGAGGGAAAGGAAGGATGAAGGCGGGGCTTGAGCACAGGACAGAAGGGAACAGGAGGGACCTACACCTGCCCTCTCCCCAGATCCAGTCTGTGTGCTCTCCTGACATGGTGTGTCCCCGATGTGCATCCCAGCATGTGTGTGTCCCATACAGATACAGCCCAGTAGTGCCGTTTGCCTCGTACACACCTGCTGTGTGTTTCCCCCATATATATATTCTGGTACATGTGTCCTGCCCCCGCACAGGTCTCCAGGTACCTGCAGCCCCGCCCTGTGTTGTCCAGTCTGTTTCCCTCCCTGCCACCCCATGCATGTGTCTTGGTGCAAGTGCCCCCTTCAGTATCCTGGAGTCCCCCGACCCCGGGTGCACTCACACATCCCTCTCCTCCACCACAGAGTGAGGACCTCACTGGCCGAGTTGTGGAAGACATGGAGGGTGCTTCTCAGGCCAACCAGCGGCGCATGAATGCGGACCCCTTGGAGGTGATGCTGCTCAACATGGGCTACCGGATCACAGGCCTGAGCAGCGGGGGCGCCGGGGCCTCTGATGATGAGGACAGCTCTGAGGGTCAGGTGCAATGCCGGCCCAGCTAGACACTCCAAGCCCCGGCCCCTAGCCCCATGCTACTGGCTGGACCCTCTTCCCTGAGCAGGAGGCCAGGGGGTTCTGTTTTGGTTTGTCTTCCCACCGCCACCTCCCCATTTTTTCATTTCCCCTGTTTTGTTTGTTAGTTTGGCGTTGGGGGTGGGGGTTGCTGCAACTTGCTGGCTTTCAGACTCTTGAGCTGATTGTCCCTTGATTGTCCCCAACCCTGAGCAGAAGAGCAGGAGGGGAAACCCCTCCCTATGCCACATCTCCTGCTTCCACTTCCATGGAGGGCTCTGGCCTGCCTCAAAACCCTTTCTGCCTCCAGTGGCAGGGCAAGGGCTGACGCTGTCTTCAAGACTGCCCTGCCCTTCAGTTGGCAGCAGAAAGGGTAGTGGAACTGCTGGTGGTAAAGGCCAGCTTGGTCCGTTGCCACTCTTGCTCTCCTGCCTGCAGGGCTTGCTCCCCGTGGTCTTCAGGGAAGGTTCTGAAGAAGGATGGAGTTCTACCCTCCCTCCACAGCCACCAGTGTTAAGGTGGAAGCAAAGGGAAGGATGGGAGCCCTGGAGTGGGCAAGGCCAAGCCACCTGCCCTGGTGGCAGTGGAGCCTCCTTGTCTGCTCTTGGGCACTGGCTTGGGCCCTGAGCCTGCTCACCGTCAGGGGCTCTGCCTTTCCTGAGGGACCTGGCAGGAACTGGGGCACTGCACCATACCCCACCCACCGTGCAGCCACTTCTGCACCATGGCCACTCTCCTCTTGGGCGCTCCTTGGCCTCACTGTGACCTTTTTGCCTGAGCTCCCAGCTGGGCCTACTCTGCTGAGGTGGCGCTTCCTGCTAAGGGCCTGGCTCTGCCCTTTCTGCCCTCCTTCCCACCCCACTGCTGAGCAGCCACAAAGACCAAAGAAGTGATGGCTTCTCTCTGTCCCCTGCTGCTCTGGGGGGAGGTTGGTGGGAAAATGCCTAACTCAGCCCCTCTCTCCTCAGCCCCAAGCTTTACACTGGATGCAGCAGTCACCCCACCACCAAGCCCTGCTCCCTTGCCCCTTTGGCTCCTCTCTGGAGCTGCTCTGGGTAGTTGGTTCTCCCCCCTCCTCTCTCCCTCTCCCTTACCCTTGGTGCTTCCTTGGCTCCAGCCCTCCAGCTGCAGCCTCTGGGGAGCAGCAGCCTCCCTTCTCTCCCGCCCTCCCTCCCTCCCTCTCCCTCACTCAGCCCCTGTCTCTGCCAGGTGCCTCCTCTCAGTCAGGCTTCAGAGCAGCCCTGGAGACAGGAGGGCCATGTTAAAAGCTTTTTCACAGTTTTAAGACGACGAGGGGGGTGAGGCTAGTGGTGGGGGGTCTGGCACCATCTCATTGCTTTAATCCCAGCGACACAGGTGGCAGCTTCTTCCCTTCCTGCCCACCCCAGTCCTGCTTCCCACCCCTCTCTCTAGCTTGGTAATGAAGTATATTTATTGGTGAAGGAAACAGCTGCTGCTGCTTCTCCTGCTGCTGGGACTTGCTCCCCTGTCTCTTCTCCACGACCTTTCTCAAGCCCGGAGCAGGGAGCAGGAGTGCTGGGGCTGGGCCCTAGGGCACAAGAACCGGCCAGGGCCCCTCTGCTTTCCTGTGTTCCAGCCACCTGCCATTTCCTCCCGCCCTGCCTGCCCAGCCTGGGCCCTGCAGTATGGAGGGACACATAAGCCTTACTGTCCTCTGGGGCAGGAGCCGAGCCTTTTGTTGCTCCGCTCCCAGGAGAGTGAGGGCGACGCGATTGATTAAACCGTTTTGTTCTAGCTGTGGCTGGTGCATTTGTGGGGTGCAATGGGTCTTGGGACAAAAGTAAGGGTGCCTCCTCTCTGTGGTTCCATGACTTTGAGCAACCACTGCTCCAGCAGGCAGAATGAGGCCTGCCTTGTAGGGTCACCATGAGCTGGGCCCATTCAGCCCAGCAGGGCCCAGCACAAAGCCCAGCACTGGTGACTGCAGTTTGCAGTAATCAGTTTTCCTTGTCTGGCTTTCTTTTCTGAAATATAAGGGGCTTGGAGTCTTAGTGGTTTTTCAAACTTTTAAAAGCAAAATTCAAATATTCAAATGAGAAATATACAGTTCATACTGTGACCCAAGAAATACATGCATACTTGTGTATATGTATGTGTGTATTGTGTATGTGTATATAAACACTTTAATATCTCACATACACACACAAATATGCATATGTGTTTGTGTGTGTGTGTGTGTGTGTGTGTATAATGAGCCAAAAAGTTTTACTTACCCTTGCTACAGGCAATTTGCTCTATTTACCTTTCTATTTTGTTAGGGAAAAAATACTGGTTGTAATCCACTAAATTGATTTCAAAACCTGCAAGGTTTTTGTTTTTGTTTTTGTTTCTGTTTCAGTTTTATGTGTTCTGGATTATCAGATGATTTCTTAAGACCAGAGGATTCCGAACTGTCTCAGTTCACAGCACCATTAACAGCCCAGTAATGTTTTCATGGAACCCCTAAGTCAAAAGAAATACCTATCAGTTCAATTTATTAATAGTCAAGCCCAAATCACTTAACACATGTTTATGTCCTAACAAGTTAGTTGCTACTTAAAAAATAGTATACATAATATTCTTAAATAACTGCAATTACTAATGGGATCTGTGCACCTGTTGGGCACACAAGTTTTTGTGTCAAACCTTCTAATCAGAACAGACCCTATTATCCATGTTTCCTATTCCTCATTTCATTAGCTTTTTCTTTTCTTTTTTGTTGTTTTTATTTTGTACTGGGGATTGAATCCAGGGACACTTAACTACTGAGCCACATCCCCAGCCCTTTTTATTCTTATCTTGAGACAGGGTCTACTAAATTGCCAAGGCTGGCTTTGAACTTGTTGTTATCCTCCTGCTGCAGCCTTCAGTGTGGTATTGGCAAAAGAATAGAGACCAATGGAATGACTAAGAATCCAGAAATTGACCCACACAAAGGAGCAAAGGCAATTCAATAGAGGACTATCCTTTCTCAGCAAATAATGCTGGAACAACTGGACATCCACATGCAAAAGAGCTCACAAAAATGAACTCATGATGTATAATATAAAACAGGGGCTGGGGTTGTGGCTCAGTCGGGGAGCGCCTGCCTAGCATATGTGAGGCCCTGGGTTCCATCCTCAGCACCACATAAAAATAAAAGTATTGTGTCCACCTATAACTAAAAATATATTTTTTAAAAAGTGTAAAACACAAAAAGTATAAAACTCCTAGAAAATAATAAGCTAGATGACCTTGAATCTGGTAATAAGCTTTTAGATACAACACCAAAAGCATAATCCGTGAAAGAAAGATTCACAAGTTGGACTTCATTCAAATTAAAACTTCTCAGCAAAAGACACTGTTAAGAGAATGAAAAAGACAAGCCAAGGACTCTGCAGAAATATTTCCAAAACACATATCAGGTAAAGGTCTTGAATCTAAAATATACAAAGAACTCCCAAAGCTCAGCAGTTTGAAAACCTAACTTGAAAATGGGCATAAGATCTGAACAAGCTGGGTGCTATGGCACACACATAATCCCAGCTACTTGGAAGGCTGAGACGAGAGGATAGTAAATTCAAGACCAGCCTCAGCAACTTAGACCCTGTCTCAAAATAAAAAAGAGCCAGTAAAGTGCCTCTGGGTTAAATTCCCAGTACCAAAAAAAAAGAACAGATTCCTTACCAACGATGATAGCATATGAGAAGGCATTCAACATGTCATTAGGAAATTGCAAATTAAAACAATGAGCTGGGGACAGTGGCTCACATTGGTAATGTCAGCTCCTTAGGGAAGCTGAGACAGGAGGATCACAAGTTTAAGGTAAGCCTGGGCAACTTAGCAAGATTCTGTCTTAAAAAATTAAAACAGCTGGGATGTAGCCCAGTAGTAGAGCATCCTTGGGTTTAATCCCCAGTACTGCAAATAAAAAATAAATAAATAAATAGATAGATAGATAGATAAAAAACAGTGAAATAACACTATACAAACTCTTAGAATGGTCCCCAAAAAAAATGAAAGAAAAAATTAATGACGATACCAAATGCTGCCAAGGATGTGGAGCAACAGGAACTCTCATTCATTGCCAATGGAAATGCAAAATGGTACAGCCACTTTCGAAGACAGTTTGGCAGTTTCTTATGAAGCCAAACATAGTCTTACTATATGATCCAGCTACACTCCCTGGTACTTACCCAAAGGAGTTGAAATCTTATATCCACACAAAAATCTGTACATGAATATTTATAGCATCTTTTTTCTTGATCACCAAAAGCTGGAAGTAACCAAGATGTTCTTCAAAAAATGAATGGATCAACTGGTGCAACCTACAATGGACTATTTATGATTAAAAGAAATAGGCTATCAAGACAACAAAAGGTAACAGGAGGTTGACTTGTAGCTTGCAATGGAGCAGTTGCCTAGCATGCAGGAGTCTCTGGGTTCCATCCCTATACACACACACACACACACACACACAATTGCATGGCGTGGGGTGCACGGCTGTAAACTAGGGACTCTGGGAGGCTGAGGCAGGAAGGTTGCGACTTCAAGGCTAGCCTCAGCAATTCAGCGAGGCCTTAAACAACCTGGTGAGACCCTGTCTCAAAAGATAAAAAGGGCAGGGGATGTAGCTCAGTGGTAAAGTGCCCCTGGAATCAATCCCCAGCACCTGGGAGCAGTAGCAAGGGCCTCCTAGCTACTAGGGAGGCTAAGGTAGAAGGGTCACTTGAACTCAAGACTTCAAGACCAGCCTGGGCAGCATAGTGAGACTCACTTCTCCAAAACAAACCAAATACATGATATGGAGGAAACTTAAATGCATCTTGCTTAGTGAATGAAGCCAATCTGAAGTGTGTGTGTGTATTCTTCGATTTCAATTATATGACTTTCTGGAAAAGGCAAAACTATAGAGATTACTAAGATCACTGCTGTTCCATTTTTAAAGCATTGTGCATGTATGAGTCATCCAAACTCACGGGCCCTGCTGATAGAGAGCTTGGGGCTCAGATAAGCCCACACAATGAATGGATAGCAAAACAGACATTAGGAATTGGGACGTCTGTGTTTGTGGTAGGCAAGTGTGACCCCAGAGGCCTGCTGCCAGTCACTTTGCTGAGGAGCATGCCAAAATGTGGTTATAGAACTTAAAAGGCAGTGAGAAGTTAGCTATCTCAAAGGTTCTCAGCAATGGCTGTGGATCAGAATCACCCAGCATGTTTTGCAAACTTCCCATGCCCTACACCCAGAGATATTAATTGGTCTGAGGTGGAACCCAGGCACCCATCCATTATTCTAAAGCATGCCAGACTCATTCTAATGTGCAGCTAGAACTGAGAACTAGATCAGTGAGAACTAGACCTATCCACACTGTACAAATGTGGACACTGAGTTCCAAAAGGGGGCAAAAAGGGGATAGCTTGCCCCAGGACCTCCAGTGAATGAGAATCTCTGATCTCTGATTCCTAATCCAGTTCTTCTTTTTCTTTCTTTTTTCCTGGTAGTGGTGGGAAATCAAACACAGGGCCTTGCACATAATAGGCTGTAATCTGTTTCTTTAAAAGTAAATTTCTTAGCATTTGTGGAGCTTTGAGTTCAATATCCAGTGACCCACGAAGAAAGCCACTTTCCTGTAAGTTAAGGCCTGACTACTCTTTGAGCTTCTGTGTACCTGGCATTGGACCGTGCACTGGCTTAATGGAAAGGCACAGAAGAAACCCTGTCCCTGACCTCCTGGAGACCCCAGATTATCTGGAAGTCGGAGAAAACAAACACTGGGTTGTGAATGATCTCTGAATGGTGGACTTCACTGGGAAACGTGAGTCCTCTCCAGTGCTTCCTGCCACCATTGAGTGCCCAACAACATGCCAGGCTCTGTCAGGCCTAGGGATACAAACACGTCTGGCAGGGAAGGCGGGCAGATGGAAGGCATTCTGATGAGAACATGATGGCAGGCATGTGCCACTCAATGGTTCTACCTCCTACTCCCACGTATTTCTTTTCCTTAAATAAAAGAGTTCCTGGTCCTAGTGAAGCCACAGTTTATACTTATTTTACGTTGACTTATAAATACTAAGACTCGTCAGACCTCATCACCCCGGTGGCCCTAAAACTATTGGATTCAGAACCCCAACTCTGTCTAATACATGCTTAGATTTCAGTCCAGTCACTGAACTTCTGAATATACTTCTCATTATGGGTAAAATGGGTATTGCTACCTGCTCTGGTTATCTAACTGCATTGTAAGGAGGCTCCAAATCATAGTGAGATCACGCACATCAAAGTGCTTTGAAGTAGTTACGTGTTCTACAGCAGAGATGTGTGGTTATGAGTGCGACGGGCTAGCGCTGAATCTGTGTTTTGACCAGATTCAGGTGGAAGCTGTCAAGCTGCACAAAAGACAAGATCAGATTATTGTTTCTTACTTTAGAGATGAGGAAACTGATGCCCTGACAGGTTCAGCTAATTTTGATGGCATGACAGTCACCAACAGAGCTAAGGTTCAAACACTGGATCAGCTGGCCCACTCCAGAGTCCACACATCTGACCTTATGCTTTACTGCCCACCCCAAAATAGCATATTAGATTCCATCCCTATCTGTGCTTTCTATAACCTTAGGTAAGTTTGCCCATCTACACAATGGAGTGAAGAAGGAAGTAGTTTGGTGAAGGGTCAGAGTCAGTCATCAAAGGGTACCCTGCATTATGCTGGACCCTTGGGTCCTCCCCTGCAGTCATGAAAAGTTTTGGATCCATGAAGCAGAGAGAGACAGAGACCGGGTCTCACAGAGCCAGAGAGGGTGATTATGGAGCTGAGCAGAAAGACTGCAGAAGAGAAGATACTGCCCTATCCCACGCCTCACACGGCATCATGCCCACCAGCTCCACCATCCTGTAGCTGTGGCAGCACCTGGTTCAGCCCTGTTTCACCATTGTAGGATAAATGGTTGAGGTAATTCTTTCCTTCAGGAGACTCTATGGTCAACAAATAACTCTAGAAACATTCCCTGTTCACTTCCTGTCTGCCAGATACCCTGCTGACTACAGTGACCAGTAGATCCAGTTAGTCTTCTTTCTCAAGGAGTTCACAGTCTCCTGGGGGAGACAGGCATGTAAACAACTAATGCTAATGCAAGTACACATGAATATTCAATAGGTGGAAACAGCCTTCGTGCTCTGGGAGCAAAGAGGGAGCATTTGCCTGAAACCTTGAACATGGTATGGAAGAGGCGGGGAAGGACATCCTCAATTAAGGAACGGTGTAAGCAAAGGCGTGTGGTACAAAGTGCAGGGCCTGCTCTCTAAAGGGCAAATAGGCCAGGGAGGTTAGCGCCAAGTAAGTTGGAGGGGGACAGAGATGAGCCTGGAAAGGAAATTTGGGACCAGCCCGTGGGGAACCCTGAATACCAGGATGAGCCAGATGCCCTGAGAGAGGAGGTGCGTGAGCCCTGGGGACTACTATATGGGTTCAATTGAGGGGGTGCCCTGACTCCCAAGACAGAAGTGTCCGAAGTTCACCCTTCAAACAAGCAGCATCTCTCTCTCAAAGGTTTGCCAGCTTAACAGTTCCCTCTTTGCCATCTTTCTCTCCCCCAGCCAGCCCAGTAAGTGGATCCAGATGGTCATTCCTATTTTCGGTTGGTATACGTGTTGAGGGAGGGAAAGCTCTGAACCCTATCAATCCTGACCCAAGCTCTCTGTGTAAAAGGAGCTTCTTCCAGGCCCCTGCTGTGATCCTCTGAGCCTGGAAGGCAGTTTTAGTCTTTGATGGAGGTTTCCCATCTGTCTATGGGTGAAAAGGGAAGCAGAGGAAGCAAAGGCACAGGCCAGGGAGGCCGTCACACTGGCTGAGAACCAAGGTGATGTGTGTGAGAGCAGGGACCCTGTGGATGGGTTATGGGAGAGGATGAGCCTGGGAGAGGCCCCAGGAGGGCCAGAGAAGGAGCTGTTTCTTCCTCCAGCTTCCTGAACCTCATGCCCCTGCTTCTGCACCTGCCCAGGCCAAAGGGAGGATGATGCAGGCCTTAGGAAAGGGAGCGAGGCTCTGATCAGAACTGCGCCTGAGCTCTGTGCCCACCAACTCCAGGAACCCCTTAGAAAGTTTCAGAGCATGAAGTGACAGCAGGTGACGAACTAGGTTCCTGCCCTCATGTGATGGCAGCCTATAAGTTTTTGCCATTTTTTAAGATTAATGAATACTTATTAAACAGATATCATGTGCTTACCACTCTACGAGAAGTGAACAAACCAAATATACTCTGCCCTGGAGGAGTTTCCAGTGGGGGAGGCGAGCAGTACATGGCTACAAATGTGCTATAAAGAAAAGGAATTTCCAGAGGAGATTAGGAAGGACTTTCTAATTCTGATTGGGAGATCACAGACCAGCTCTCAGAAAGTGACATTTAACGGACTTGAAGAATGGAAGTTATCAAGTCTGAGTGGGTAGGAAGGGCCTTTCAGGAGGAGGGGAACTGTGCAAAGTCCCTGGATATGAAAGAACATGACCCATAAAAGGAACTGAAAAAATGGCAGAGTAGCTGCAGCATAAGGAACAAGTAAGAAAGGGCCATGGTCAGATGGTGCAGGACTTTGTAAACCAGGGTAGAATACTGTGCTTTATACTAATTGCAATGGGAAAGCATTGAAAGTTGTCAAATTAAATGTGATATGTTGGTTAAGACTGTTACGGAGCTGGGGCTTTCCAGGAAACTGAGGCAACGTAAAGACCTCCCTTCAAATCCCCATTCTTTCAATTAAGTTAGAAAAATTTTAGCCATGTCACTCAAATAACAGGAATGAATTTATTGAAGGGATAGGAAAAGGGAAAGGGAACATTCTCAATGGAGAGAGTGGGTTCTCAGGAGAGGGACAATGTGCCTGTCCTACACTCCAGTTTTATTGGGGATCCCAGAGAAGTTTCCAGAGAGTCTGCCCAGGTCCACCTCTTGACTTTTTAAAGATGTGTTCTTTTTAGTTATACATGACAGTAGAATGTATTTGACATATTATACATACATGGAGTATAACTTCCCACTCTTGTGGTTGCACATGATGTGGAGTTACACTGGTTGTGTATTCATATGTGAACATAGGAAAGTTATGTTCCATTCATTGTACTGTCTTTCCTATTCTCTTCACCCCATTCCCTTCGTTCCCCTTTCTCTATTTCAATGAACTTCTAACCTTCCCTCCCACCCCGCTTCTTGTGTGTTAGCATCCACATATCAGAGAGAATATTCAGTCTTTGTTTTTCTCAGACTGGTTTATTTCCCTTAGCATGATAGTCTCTGGTTCCACCCATCTACTGGCAAATGCCATAATTTAATTTTTCTTTACGACCAAGTAATAATCCATTGTGTATATATACCACATTTTATTTATCCATTCATCTGTGGAAGGGCACCAAAGTTGGTTCCACAGCTTAGCTATTATGAATTGAGCCACTATAAACATTGATGTGGCAGTGTCATTATAGAATGCTGATTTTAAGCCCTTTGGGTATATGCTGAAGAGTGGATAATTGGGTCAAATGGTGGTTCCATTGCAAGTTTTCTGCACCTTGATTTTTGACTGACAGGAAAATGACATCTGACTTTTAAGTCCCCACTGCCATGGCAACTCTAGGTAACTTTGGCCCATGCTGACAGGTTCTAATTGAATTCTTAACCATACATTCTTATAGGTTTTATGGTTTGGAGGGACTATCCTTACCTCCCAGAGTTTCAGGATCTGGTGACAAAAGTGTCCCTCTTCAGGGTGACTTGGGTTCCTCTTATCAACATTATTTTGGGCCTGCATTTCTCCTGCAGCTAACAGGCAATTTGCTGAGGAATGTGACATATCCTGTACACTTAGGTCAGGCAGGGTTGCAGGTAAATTGCTTCTTGGAAAAGAAAGCATGTGGGGGTCCCTTTTATAGAAGTAGTCTCTTAACCTCATATTCCCACCATTCACACCAGTCTGTCCCCTAACAGTACTACCAAATTCGTGGCAAACCGTCTGTACAACTGTTCAAGGGGCACATGGACTGACAATGATAGCAGAGGGATTTCAAGGCACAGATCTTCTTTGGGGCCTGTGGTCCAAAGAGATTAGGAAACTACAGTGACCTGATGGAGAAGTAATGTAATTTATTCATCCAACAACCCTATACTGCACACCTAATCTATCCTGTGCCCTGTGCCTCTCTTCAAGCATCACGTTCTTCACAAAGGGTCATGGGACAGGGGCAAACATGCTCAAACAATTTTTAGTGGATTAGAATAACTTCCAGCTGTGATACCTGTGAAGTCTTTAGAAAACATCTGTTTGTTCAATAAATCAATAAACATTGAGTAGGCATCTGCTCTGTACCAGGAGCTGTAGTAGCTACTCAAGTCAAGATCCTTAAGATTCCATAGCAGAGACAGACATACTAAAATACATTAAAGCCAGGCACGGTGGTACATGCCTATAATTTCAGTAACTTGGGAGGCTGAGGCAGGAGGATCACAAGTTCAAGGGCAGTCTCAGCAATTTAGCAAGACCCTGTCTCAAAATAAAAAAGGGCTGCGGATGTTTTTTTAGTGTTAAAGCATCCCTGGGTTCAATCCTCAGCCTCAGTTTTTTAAAAAATCATTAAAGCATTATGGTCTCAAAATAGAACAGGTTTTCCCTAGATTAGCAGGGAGGGAGAGTAATTCAGTGGGAGAAAGACCTTCCCCAAAAGTGCGGCTTCCACCTTCCTGAATGGATTTGTTCCTTTGGCTTGATTTTTAGTGGTTGCCTTCCTTCTTGTCTTCCACACCACCCCTCCCCAGCAGATTTCATTTCCTGTGTCTATCCTGGCATCCCTCTAAATCCAAGACTGAGACGAAGCCTGGCCTCTCGGTAGCATTGGGCGTGATCTCAGACAGTTGCTTAAGTTCCTGAGCCTTCCTCTTCCCAGCTGTAGAATGAGGCCTGCGGTTCACTCCAGCCAGGATGACATTCACACTCTCCCGCACACGGTGCTCCTCCAGGCTTTCCTTTCTTTACAAGGCTGCATCCATCCCCCTCCCCCGTGCCACCTGGCAAACATCAGGGCTCAGCTCAAATACCTTCAGGCAGGCCTCCCCTGCTCACACACAGAGTTCTGTCTGACCTTCCTTACACTACCATTACCTCGTGAAAAGCCATAGCACGAAACGGGCAAAGGGGAGAGAAAGGTTTGAGTCGAGGCCCCTCCCCTCCCCTCCGGAGCCCGTTTCTCATTTGTACAATAAGAAAAACACCTAAATGTGCACGTCTAGTCGGTTTAGGGCATAAGGCACAATGTCAAGTGCGTGGCCCCTACGACGTGCTCTGGACAGCCTGCACCACACCTCTCAGGAGCCTCAGCGCACTGAACTAGGGACCGTCGCGGGGCTCCGCGCTCGACGGCCGGCTGCCTGAGGGCAGCGTGGGCGCCCCAGCGCAGCGGCGGCGCGGGCCGAAAGGCGAGGCTGGCCGGGCCCAGAGGGACGTGGCTCCAATTCCCGGGGGAAGGCCAAGGGCCGCGGACCCCACCTCCAGGAAGTGACGCCACCGCGACCAGCCGCGCGGAGCAGGGCCGGCCGGAGCGGGGCGAGCATAGCATGGCGGAAGCGGAAGGGAGTTCTCCGCTCCTGTTGCCGCCGCCACCGCCCCCTCCCGGGATGGCGGAAGTGGAGGCGCAGACGGCGGCCGAGACGGACATGAAGCCGTACCACTGCTCCAGCGGCGTCACCATGGACGTGGAGCGGAGCCGCTTCCCCTACTGCGTGGTATGGACGCCCATCCCGGTGCTCACGTGAGTCTCCTTCAGCGTCCGCCGGGGGATGGAGAGGGCCCAGAGAGAGCCGGCGCCCCCGCGGTGTCCTCCGGCGGGTGTCCCCGCCCCCGACACGCAGCAAGCCCTCCCGCAGGGACTGGCCGGCGTTCCTCACCCCTCCTCACCCAGTCCGCAGAACCCTGCCACCCGCGCGCTGCCCGTTTCCGCTGACAGTTGGGACGCGCGCCCTGCCCTGGTTGCACCTGGTCTCGACCCGGAGGAAAACAAATGTAGACAGGCGGGAAGGGCCAGGGGGCTGGGAGGCTCGAGAGCTGCGGGCGCACAGAAGAGGGACCCCTAACTTGATCCGAGGAGATGCCTTCATTCATTCACGGTTTTATACACTCATTGGGCAAATGCTTATTGATCACTTGCAGTACCAAGACATCCTGCTGCGTCTGGAAGCAACAGTGCGAGTTTGGCTGGGGCCACACCGGCTCCTGGGAGGTCAAATGGGAAGGAGCCACCAGAGGTCTGGGAGACTAACCCTATGTCTTACCATCTCAGTTGCAAAGCAGGTGCAGGTCCCAGAGTGTCTGCCTCCCAGAGGAAGGTTCTGTGTAGAGCCTTTGTCAGGGCAGAGGCAGGTGCACAGCTGCTGCTTGTTGCCCTCACACTTCAGCTGGTAACACCTGCTCCAAGTGCCAGTTTGCCAAGCCCTTTCACATTTTCCATGAATTTCACAGCCACTTACTAAGGTAGGAACTATCTTCTTCCATGGGAAAGCTAAGCCTCTAGCATAGTTTTGGTTAGCTTCCTACCCCACAAGCAGAGGCTTTCAAAACTCAGTTTTGCGACTGTATGACTTGTTATCGTTCAGCTACATCTTAACACCTTTCACCCAATGAAACAGCTTTGTTTCCTCTATCAGAAATAGCCAAGTGGTGATTCTGGACCAGGGATCATTTTTGACTTTACATGTTGCTTATGTGCTACATCCTAAAGTGTCCTTAACATTTATAATAAAATACTTGGATTGTTTTGTTTTCAAATGCTTCTACATTTAAGACCATCCAAATCTGAGTCCTTCACAAATAAGTTTTTAAAGAACATGTTCATTAATCATTCAATTGACATTTAACACATTTACTAAGTGACTGCTATGTGCCCAGATAGTTCTAGGTAGTAAGAAAACACAATGGCGAATAAAGCAAATGCAGTGTTTGTTCTTGTAGACTGTTAGTCCTGATGGAAGGAGTAGATGGCAAACAAGAGAACTTCTGATAGTGATGAGTGCTATGAAGAAAATAAAATATTAATGTGAAAGTAACTGGACAGGATATTCAGGGAACCTCTTGGTTTTGTTAAAGCCTATCATATTATCCTAAGTTTTCTCTCAACTTATTTTCAAAAACACTATTTGTGCTGGTATTCTGCAGAGAACTGATGGCAACATGAGGTGAAGGCACCATGGGCCCCAGTCATCTGAACCAGAAGCAGTTCACATGCCAGTTGTATTCAGACTTGTCTACAGGTGTTCATAAATCCAAGATGAGTAAGATAATCATGTGCCCGTCAAAGAACTTATACTGCCTTCAGAGGACTCACCCTACAGCAGAAGGGGGAAAGAGAGAGAGAGAGAGAGAGTGTTAAACTAACATTTGTAATACATTGCAGTGTTGTTGTTAAGCGTGCAGAGCTAGATTTGGCACAAGGAACTGTCATGTGTCTTTGCCTTTGGAGGGGAGATCAGAGGAGGAAATTAAGTCAGTCAGTACTCATCCTAGATCTTAATCTAAACTGAACATCCCTCTTTTTTTTTTAAATATTTGGTGGTTCTTTTGTTTTTGTTTTGCAGTACTAGGGATCAAATCCATGGCTTTTCTCATGCTGGGCAAGAGCTGTACCACTGAGTATCTCCCCAGCCCTCCACTCTTTTTTTCTAATTGGCACATAGCCTTACACATATTTATGGGATATAGTGTGACACTTCAGTACCTGTTTAAAATATGTAATGATCACATCATGGTAGTTGGCATATCCATCAACCTCAGGCATTTATCATTTCTTTTTGTTGAGAACATTCAGAATCCTCTCCACTAGCTATTTTGAAATATACAAATTGTGAACTGTAGTTACCGTACTGAACTATATATATAACATTAGAAGTTATTCCTCCAATCCAATTGTACCCTCTCCATTTTTTTTCCTCCGGCAAGGCTGGGGATTGAACCCAGGGTCTCGTATATGTTGGGCAAACACTGAGTTTACATTCCTGACCCTTTTTATTTTTTATTCTAAGGCAGATTGTAAGTTGCTGAGGGTCTTACTAATTGACAAGACTGGCCTTGAACTTATGATTCTTGGCCTCCTGAGTAGCTGGGATTATAGGTGGGCACTACTGCTTCTGGATCACCTGTGCTCTTCCCCCTTGCTTTTGGTGCTGGTGATTGAATCGGGGGCACTTTACCACTGAGCCACATCCCTTTTTATTTTTTATTTTGAGACAGGGCCTCACCAAGTTGCTGAGTCTGGACTTGAACTTGTGGTCCTTCTCTTACACTTTAAATTCAGGGCATTTATTGATCATTTAGTCAGATATTTAGTGAGTTGCAGTTATGTTCCAGGCACTGCCCTAGGGGGTACTATAGTAAACATGACAAAATCCTTCTTCTCATGGAGCTTAAGTTCCAGTGGAGAGAGAGTCAAGGTCCAAGTAGTCAAGATAAATACTGGTAGTCATGCATGGATGTTGTGAAGAAAACACATCAGAGTAATGGCTCTTGGATGTGTAACTACTCTAGAAGGCATAATTCAGGGAAGACCTCCAGAGTCTTGAAACTCTGCCCAGTCTTCCCTTATAAAGATAGCTTGAATCCATCTACTGCTCACCACCCCACCACTGATACTTTAGTCAGGGTCACCATCATCTGCAGCTGGAATTACAGCAGTAGCCTCTGAACTGGTCTCCCTCCTGGCCTCTTTGCTCTCCCCTCCTGTTCTTCACACACAGGTCACACTTTCTGCTTTGGAGATTTCTGTCCTTTCATAGGTTAAGGTTAAAAGTCATCTCTGTGAACCTACTGACTCTGCCCCAGCCTCGGTTCCATGTAATTGCTTCCTTGAGCTGCATCTGTCCAGGGTTTGCCTCCACCTCCCTAGCAGGATGCTTTGTGCTCATGCTCAGGCAGCCTTGAGACCAGGACCTGGTTGCTGGCCCTGCGATACCTGGTTTAGCTGGGTCATTGTCTGCAGCACTCAGACCTTGTAGGGCCACGGTTCTCAGGCAGTAGACTTATCTGGAGTTCTCTGTGTTACATATTGAGGTCCACTTGAGATTTGCTTTTTTAAAAAGGCGTATGGCAGCTGTGCATGGTGGCACATACCTGTAGTCCTAGATACTTGGGAGACTTGAAACTGAGATTGCTTCAGCCCAGGAGTTGGAGGTGAGTCTGGCCAACACAACAAGACCCTGTCTCAAAAAAAAGAAAAAAAATAAAATGATTTGAGCTTTTAAGCTGGGCATGGTGGCACACACCTGTAATCCTAGCTACTTGGGACATTCGGGCAGGAAGATCACAATTTTGAGGTCAGTATGGGCAGTTTAGCAAGACACTGTCTTGAAATAAATAAAAAGTGAGCTGGGGATATAGCTCACTTCGTAGAGTACTTGCCTGTCAAGCTGAAGGCTGTGGGTTCAATACCCAGCATTGCAAAGATGGATGGATGGATGGATAGATAGATAGATTAGATTAGATAGATAGGGCTAGGGAATGTGGGGAGGCGACTCAGTGGTAGAGCACATGCCTGGTATGCACCAGGCCTGGGTTCAATCTACAACACCACAAAACACACACACACACACACACACACACACACACACACTAGACTTTTGGTTCCTGGGGCACACCGTGTTTTGTCCTGATCTCTGCCTTTGCACATTTGTTCATCATTTCCTTAGAGAAGCCTTCCTTGAACCACCCCCATACACTCACAGATTGATTTAAATGCCCACCCTGCTCTTTAACTTTCTTATTGAGGTATTACTCGAATGCAATAAGATGCATAGACCTTAAGTATGGAGCTCAGTGAATCTGTATATGTACACATCATTTAGCTGCCATAGAGAGTATTTCCAGGGCCCTTTGTGACCCTACCAGACAGTTCTGCAGAGATAACCCTTCTTTGACCTCTAGCCATAGTAGAGTTTTGCCATCTCTTGAATTTTATATAACTCTACCACAGTTTACTGATTTTACTATTGTTGAACATTTGGATTATTTCCAGTTATTTTTCTGTCAACTTTATTGAGATAATTTTTATGCAATAAAAGGCACACATTTTAAGAGTACAGTTCAATGAGGTTTTGTTTTTGTTTATTGCATTACCGGGGATGGAACCTAGGACCATGCACATTCTAGGCAGGTACTTTACCACTCAGCTATAGCCCTGAGTTCAGTGAATTTTGACAGACATTTTTGGCTATTTTAAATAAAGGTGCTAGGAACATTCTGTACATGGCCTTGGTAGGCACTAGCACTCATTCCTGTTGGGTGTTTATTCAGAAGTGGACCTGCTAAGGCATAGGGTATAGTGTCCAGCTGGTTTTCAAAGCGAAGGAAACTCTTCACACTCCCCTGGTGATGAGTGGGGTTGCTCCTCATCCTCGCCTGCACTCTCGGTTATTGTGCTTACGGTTGGAGACCTGTGGAGAGGGTGCTGTTGATTAGTTACCCCTCCTCTGTGCTCCCCCTGCCCCTCTGGACCACCCTCACAGGCACACATCACATGACATTATATTCACATGCTCCCACTGGCTACATATCTCCAGCATGTAACTGGCTGAAAAGCCCCTAAGCTCTGTCTCTTTCCTGTCCTTTTCCCTCATAGGTGGTTTTTCCCCATCATTGGCCACATGGGCATCTGCACATCCACAGGAGTTATTCGGGACTTTGCTGGCCCTTATTTTGTCTCGGTGAGTTCCCATTCTGTCCTTCCCTGGAAGGTCCCAAGGCTTGCATGGAAGACTGGCCTGTCCTGCCTGCAGGCGGGCTTCCTATCTCCCCAAATCCAGGAAGATGCAGATAACGTGCATCCCTTGGCCCTAGCCCTCACAGTATCACCTTTCCCCCTTCTCTTACCTCCAGGACAGGCCAGGAGGGCAGTGTGGCCAGAAGGATTCTTAAGTAACTGACCCATTCCTTTGCCCCTGCCCCTGGGGTACCAAGCCATGGGTAAGGGTTAGATGCAAGAGTGGAGTCAGACCATCCAGGAGCCACATCTCTGGACCTTCAGAAGGTGGGAGCCAAGGTGGGGAGATAGGGGAGGCTGACATGGTTCCTGGGGTGGGACGACTAGAATAGACCAGCCCTGTTCTGTTCCCTGTGGTCTAGTCCCTGGAGACGGATGAAGACTGGTCCAGTGGGCTAGTTCCAGATGAACATGTGTCATCTGCCTGTATCTAGGTATCAGGGATAGGAATGAAGGAGATATTGGTGGCATCAGCCTGTTTATATTAATAGTTGTCATGACTTTTTTTTTTTTTGTGGTGGTGGTACTGGGGATTGAACCCAGGATGTTCTACCACTGAGCTACATCCCCAGCCCTTTTTTTATTTTTTATTTTGAGACAGGGTCTCGCTAAGTTGCCCAGGCTGGCCTTGAATTTGTGATTCTCCTGCCTCAGCCTCCCGAGTCACTAGGATTACAGGTGTGCACCACAATATCTTAATACAACAAGGCCAACCCCTTTTCACTGTCATATATTTTTATCATAATTCTGCCTCAACCAGCTCTTTGATTAGTAGCAGCTCCCTGATTCTGAAACCAGACTGTCCCTGCATAATTTCTCTACCCCAGGTCTTACACAGTGAGCCTAGGTCTTTGTTCTAGTGTCTCCCTCGTTGGAAGCCTTTCTAGGCCCAGCAGCCCTCATTCTGCTGTGAATGCATGATGCTACCGGGCGTAGGTGGCTCCACGTGAGCCTCATGGTTGGGTCAGGAGCACAGAGGGCTGGTGTTCACACCATAAAGGAAACTGACAAGAGAACTTAGAGAAAATGATGCCAGAGAATGCACGATTCCTTGGGTATCACACTCCCTCCTTCCCACAGAAAAGTCACTGTTGGCACTTCAGATATCATGCCAGCCCCATAGAAGGCCTGCACCCCACTTTTGCCCACCCCTGACATACCCTCTTCTAAGTCATTGCACTTCAGCCACTGACCCAGGTTTGTTATATGGCCTGGATGTAGGTTCCCCACTGACCTCTGCTCTTGTCCCTCAACAGGAAGACAACATGGCCTTTGGAAAGCCTGCCAAGTAAGTGATGAACACCTGTGCAACTGGCCTGGGGCAGGTTGCTCCTGCCCAGAGCAGCAGGCCAGGCCCTTTGGTGCACAGCAGGAGGACCAGGTGTGGAGGGGAGGGACAGCCAGGGTCAACCCAGGCAGAGCAGCCCTGTATCAAGCACCTACTGTGTCATTCCCTGGCTGGGCCTTTCCTTGTAGACCATCCAGGCCTTGCCTCAGCTCTGCAAGGTTGTGCTTTCCATTCCGTGGCAAAGGGTGAGGCACGGGAAGGGACGTGGTGAAGATCCCACAGGAAGGCAGAACCAGGCTCACGGCCCGAGCTGTCTCCCTCTATCCTGAACTCCTGCCCCTTGGGAGCAAACAGGTCATTTAAGGTGTAAGGGAGGCATTGTTTGGATGCTGCTGTTAGGTTCTGCTTAGAGGTAGTAAAGGTTCAGATCCTTTGGGAAAGAAGCTGGCTTAGTCGGGGGCTTCTGATCTTCATTTTTTTTCATCTTGGGTACTTGCCACAGCTCCGGGCCTGGCGATGATGCCTCAGTCCTCAGTACCCTCAAAACAACAGCAGGTACCCTATGGCCCAAGGGTACCCAGGAGAGGTGGAGGCAGAGAAGAAGTTGTTGTCACAAAGCAGAGGCAGTTTGGAGGCAGCCTCAGCCGAGCTCCCTAACCCTACTCGGGTTTCCTCAGGCAGGTGGAAATATGGTATAGGAGTCTCTGGGCTGGTGTTTGCTGCTAGGCTGCTTTTTGAAGACTGTTTGTTGTTTTATTTTTTCGAAGACAGTTTTAAAGGGCATCTTTTTCCCATAGGAGCTCCCAAGTGGCCCCAAACCAGGCCACCACGGCACTGTGTATAAGCTCCCCACAAGCCGTAGATGGGGAGACTTAGGGAGAATGCTTGCTTGTGGGTAAACGCCTGAGTGTGACATTCAAGTCTCTGCGTGACATGGCCCCCGTTGCATTTCCTACCTCACCAGCCAACATTCCATCACCCCAATTTTCTTCTGAATCTTTCAGTCGTGCTTAGTCACTTAATTTCTGGGACATGCTGCACAGTTTCTGTCTCTCACTTTGTTCAAGCTCTCCCCTCAGTCTACAGGGCCTACCTCCCGGTTCTGTGCTCGGTGACTTCTCTTAGACTAGACTTGGGTGTCATTTCCAGAAAACCATATCCTACCCCCTCTCTTCATCCATTAGGTTACTATGACAAAATACCATCAAGTGGGTGCCTCACAAACCACAGAAATGTATTTCTCACATCTCTGGAGGCTGGGAAAGCTAAGGTCAAGGTGCTGGTAGATTCATGCCTGCCAAGGGTCCGCAGCACCTTCTTGCTATATTCTCACATGGTGGAAGGGGCAAGGGGTCTCTCTCAGGCTATCCTTACAAGAGTGCTAATCCCATTCAGGGGTGCGATACCCCCGTGACTCAGACACTTCCCAAAGGCCTCACCTCCTAATATTTTCACATTGGGGTTTAGGATTTCTACATATCAGTGGTGGGGTGGGGCCAACATCCAGATCATAGTACCCCTCAACTGAGCTAGTTTCATGTCCTCCCAGGATCCACTATGGTACATGGCACCTCACCCTGTTAGTTATCTGCTACATGACTCTTGCCTAGATCTGGCCTCAGCACCCAGCTCAGAGCCAGGCACAGAGCAGGTTGCAAGAGGGCATCACTAGAGCTGAGAGGACACAGGGGGCCAATCCAATGCCAAGAACCTCCTCTCTCCCTCAGGTACTGGAAGCTGGACCCTGCGCAGGTTTATGCTAGCGGGCCCAATGCCTGGGACACAGCTGTGCATGATGCCTCTGAGGAGTACAAGCACCGCATGGTAAGTGCCGGGACAGCAAGCACTCCTGAGATGAGGACCAGAGTGGGGAGTTCACCCCAGCCCATCTTGACCCATCTTGTACTTCCAGCACAATCTCTGCTGTGACAACTGCCATTCACATGTGGCATTGGCCCTGAACCTGATGCGCTACAACAATAGCACAAACTGGAACATGGTGACCCTCTGCTTCTTCTGCCTGCTCTATGGAAAGTATGTCAGGTGAGCTGCCCGCCCTCTACACGTTCCCCTGGGCTGCTCTCCAAAGGGTGCCAGCGCAGCTGTGTCTGAAATCCAGTCAGGAACAGTTGGAGCCATGAAATTTCTAGAATGACTAGCTGAGTTCCTGGTGGAGAAGGTGACGACTAGCCTGAAATGCAGCTCCATCTGGGTCCCCAGCCTGGTTGTCACTTGCTCCCTGGGAGGCTTTGGGTAGATGCCTTGGCCTCTACACTGCAGCTGGCATTGGTGAGATGGCAGTAACGATTCTGGCTCCTCAGGGAGGCTGTAAGTCTACAGAGACCTGTGCTCGGGCAAAGAAAATAGATCTTCATGGAATGGCATGGTGGCTACTCCCACAGGATCTCTTCCTGTACGTCCCTTGTGAAAGGCAGGGTCTTCAGTAGCGAACCCAGTGGTAGCTTAGGTGGGCCTTTGAGGTCACAGTCTTCTGTGAGGTCCAAGACACTCATGCCAGCTCATAGTAAAAATTGAGCTCAGAGAGGTTGAGTGAGTTACCCATAGTCCCACAGCAGAGCCCAGACTTGGGAGTCCGCACACACTGGAGCTAATCTGGCCTCCTCCCTCCAAGCTTCCCTGTTAGTTGTGCTTACCGTTAAAAGCTTCTGGTTGGGTGAGGTGGTGCACTCCTGTAGTGCCAGTACCTCGGAGGCTGAGGCAGGAAGGTTGCAAGTTTGAGGCCAGTGTCAGCAACTTAGCAGGACTTTGTCTCAAAAAATAAAAAGGACTGGGGGTGTGGCTCAGTGGTAGAGCTCTTGCCTAGCATGTTCAAGCTCTAGGTTCAATCCCCAGTTTAAAAAAAAAAAAAAAAAAAAAAAAAAAACTTCTGGAAAGAAGACTCTCCAGGGCCTTTTGTTGTTGTTTTGTTTTTTTTCCTATCATGGAAGGTGTTTGAAGGTCCCCTGAGAAGAACTTAACTGTGGTTGCAGAGAGACTGAGGCAGAGCCAGCGTTGACCCCAGGTCCCTGACTCCCAGCCCCTTGGCTCTAGCCATACCATTGTGCTGACACTACCCAGTCTCCCCTCCCAGTGAGTGCCATCAGGAGAGGCCCCTGTGACTTTCACACCCAAAGTGAAACTCCTAGTCTCCTTGCTGGAGCCCTCTCCTCAGAGATAAGTGATGATGGATGGAGCCAGCAAGACCCAAGGCCCAGAGACCACGCGCCTCCCTCTTCTAGCGGCGTCTAGGTCTCCACCCGGAGCGCATGGTCCTCCGCAGTGGGCACTAGCCAGGTTCCATCCCTTAATTGAGTTTGGGGTGAGGGAGTCGTTCCAGGGCCTCCTTCGGGGTGGCGGTGCTGTCAGGGTTGTAGACAGATGGGCTCAGGGCCACGTGCCTGCACGTCGGGCCCTGCCACCTTGCTCTCTCCCTCTCAGCATCGGAGCCTTCGTGAAGACCTGGCTGCCCTTCATCCTCCTCCTTGGCATCATCCTGACTGCCAGCCTGGTCTTCAACCTGCGGTGATAGCTGCCACATGGCCTCAAGTCTACCGGGCTTCCCCACCGGCCTTCCAAGGAGGAAGCCCCTTTTGGTCCCAGATTCTTTCTCCTCACCCACAAAGGCAGGGGTAGCCTGCTCTGTTGGACTTGGGGACTGGGAGGGTGGGTCAAAGGGACTATGAATGAGCATAGGGCAGGGCTGTCTGCTTGTTGTGTTTCACTGGCTACTCAGACACTCCCTGTCCTGTCCCCTCCCCCTGGACTCGTGGCCCTGCCCTTGAAGCACCGTGTGTCCACCTGTTGGGAAGACCCTGCCTGCCCTAGAGCTCCTTTGGCCACATCCCAGTGCCCAGTGTGGACAGGGACCCACCAGACGAGGCAGCACCATGACCAGAGGTGGATTAGGATCCTGCCCTCTGCCAGTTGCTCTGGTTCCAAGGTGGGGTAGGGTGTGCTATACCCTGGAGCTTTCCCCTTTGGCCTCTAGAATGTTCCAGAGGACTGTTTGGGTCCCTCTTTCAGATGTCTGTCAGAAGCTGCCCTGGGATGCTGTGCCCGTCTCCTGGTGCCCTCCAACCCATGCAGTCTCCTCTTCCCCCTTCCCAGGACCTCCCAGCACTTGGGCCCATCTGCCCTGCAGTTTGGGGCCTGGCTAGTGAGGTGAGTGAAGTCGACATGTGCAGAGGGGCCCCTGGAGACCAGGTGATGTAGACCCACGCTTGGTCCCCTTGGGGCCAAAGCCAGTGCCATCAGGGAGCAGGAGACAGGCTGTTTCCTCCCGCCTGACTACAGTGCCCCATTTGAAGTTGTCAGAAAAGGCCCTGTGCTGCCACCTCACCCCGCTGCTCCATGGGCTCCTTTGTGAGGGGCTCCCTGGCAGGACAATAAAGAGTTTTGAGTCGAGGTGCCTGTCACTGTTTTCTCCATCTCTGGCCCCCTCACTCTTTACCTGGTTATCTTCTTGGTGTCCCTGGTACCTCTACCCCTGGCAAGAGGTCTAGGTGCCAGTACCACAGCTAAGTCTGTTCAGTGCCTGGAGCCCACGGGGACGTCAGCCTCCCTCAGGGACCTCCAGGCCGTGGGAATTTCCCACGTTCCAGGATCACCATTCCAGGCTCTCTCCTGGAGGCAGGTGAATATTGAAACCCCTTCTAAATTCCTTGTTGGGACAAGCTTTGTGGGAAGACTGGTGTTAGAATCCAGCAGGATTTTCATGGGCAGACCAGAGCCCTGGGCTTGTGCCACAATCAGGCATGCCCAGTTTGGAGTAAGCCAAGAGAATCGGCCAGCCATGTCCATTGGTCAGATTGCCAGACTTCTGTCCTGACCCCCATGGTCATGTCCCTGGCCTCTCCACATCACCTCCCTCCCTCGCTGCTGCCCTGCAGGCTCCGTGCTCCCCGCACCCTGCAGCGCTCACCCAACTTTGGTCCTTTACTTTCTGAAACCTGTTGAGAAAGCCTGGCTTAAAATCTGCCTGCAGAGCTGGGGGTGTAGCTCAGTGGTAAAGCAGCTGCCTAGTTTGTGCGAGGCCTGGGTTCTGTCCCCAGCACCTCAAGAAGCAAAAAGAAGCTGCCTCCTCAGCAGACTGAGCTGTGTCACTTCAGATGCACTAGTGAAAGAGTGGTCTGCATCTTGAGGGTCCTTTGTGCTAATCCAGAGGGTGACCGTGAGGGCAAGCACTAGATGCTGGCCCCAAGACCCTGGGTCAGTGACAGCCAGCTCACTCCAGACCCTGCAGTACTGTGGTCCCAAGCCTGGGTCTTGCACATTGGGGTCCATCTGAGGGGACAGGAAGAATACTGAGGACAGATGTAGCAGAATAGGCTGGGCATGGCAGCGTTTGTAATCCCAGCCACTCAAGAAGCTGAGGCAGGAGGATCACAAGTTCAAGGCCAGCCTGGGCAACTTAGACCCTGCCTTAAAATTTTAAAAAGAACTGTGGATGTGGTCAGTGGTATAGCAGTGCTGGGTTTGATCCCCAGTACCAAAAAGAGAAAAAAAAAAAAAAAAAAAATGCATTGGAAAAAAATTTAAGACCTGCTCCAGCCCAGCAGAAACTAGAATTTGCCTTGGGGAGAGAGGACACAAACAAGCCACAGGCAGGGCTGGAGATGTAGCTGGCAGTAGAGCGCCTGCCCAGCATGCATGGGGCCCTGGGTTCCATCCCCACCACCACACATGTACACGCACAACCAGTTAATGAGAGCTCACCACATGATAGGACTTGTAATGAAGTACCGTGGTTCCTCATCAGCCCTACCAGGTAGGTACGGTCATTACCATTTTACAGGCACAGAAAGGTAAGTGGCATGTTCAAGGTTGCGGAGGCAGGAAGAGGAATCATGGTTCAGACTCTGCAGCCTGGTTCGCGCCCCACCCCAGAAGGTGGCCTTGCTAGAGCCCAAGGAGTGAAAGTGGGGAGGGGCTGATTCTCTGGAGGAGGAGTGGTGTGACCAAAAAGAAGGAAGAGTAGGCGCTGGCATTAGAAAAGGACGCCTCCTTACCACACCCTGTGAGATGGCTGCTCTTGTCCTGCAGCGTAAGGCTTGCAGTTTGTGTCGATCAAGGCCACATGGGGACCATGAGGTAGAACCCGGATCTGGCCCCTAGGACACTGCCTCTTCCCCAGGGCATTGCCTGGAGACCAGCAGGAGGACAGAGACAGTCTTGCAGGGCAGATGGCTGCCAGAGCCGCAGCGGCTGGGCAGGGAATGCAGAAGGACCAGAGGTGTTGGAAGGACAAAAGAATCTAAGGTTCTAAAGGCATATGTGACAAAGGACAGAGCCAGAAGTACCATGGTGATCCCGAGGGTCACACTGAGGGTTTGGACAACCCACAGAAGGGACAGTCTATCTTGGAAGGCAGGGAGATTTCGGTGAGCGAAAGTGCCAAGGATCCTGGACTGGTTTGGAGATTTGTGATTGGCTACTGTTAACCTGTCAAACCTGAGGAATGACAAAAGTATGTGGAAAGGACTTCTGACAACTGGACAATAAAGGAGTGGAAAGCCAGGTGTGGCAGAAGAGACCAGAGGAGGAGGCTTCCAGAAAAGGCTGAGCAGGGGCCAGGGACTGTGGGTCAGTAGTAGAGCCCTTGCCTAGCATGTGTGAGGCACTGGGCTGGACCCTCAGCACCACATAAAAATAAACGAATAAAGGCGGTGTGTCCATCTACAACTATACATGTGTGTATATGTATATATT
The DNA here is from genome assembly GCF_902686455.1 of Sciurus vulgaris. NCBI lineage: Eukaryota > Metazoa > Chordata > Mammalia > Rodentia > Sciuridae > Sciurus > Sciurus vulgaris. The sequence goes on from NC_136461.1 coordinate 19,494,648, forward strand.
TCTGAATACATATTTCTCATATATATATGAAGAAAAGGCTGAGCAGGAGCTGAGACCAGGATAGCAGGAGGGCACACCGAGACTAGCCAGGAGGGGACAGTGCCTGGAGTGAAGTGGGTAGCCTCTGGTGATACAGGAGACCTGGGAGCCAGGCTGGTAGTAGCCACTTACAGGAATGGGAACTTGGAAGGGGGCTTCAGATGGGGAGATCAAGCCGGGCATGGTGGTGTAATCCCAGGAGGCTGAAGCAGGAGGATGGTGAGTTCAAAGTCAGTCTCGACAATTTAGTGAGACCCTATCAGAAAATAACTGGTTAAGGGCCCCTGGGCTCAATCAAAAAAAAAAAAAAAAAAAGCAGATGGAGAGGTCACAGGCACCCGACTGTGTTGAAGAGGGGATAATACCTGGCGCCTACTACATGGCTGTCTGTACCAGACCCTTTAATTTCTCTTATAGTAGGCTCCTTGCATTCTGCTATCTAGTTTGCATAGGAGGAAATTGCAGCTCAGAGAGGTTAAGAGACTTGCTGAAGATCACACAGTAGTAGAGCAGGGACTCCAGCTAAGGGTTGTCTTAACTGCAAAGTCTGCAATCCTTCCATTACCTCTGATTCTTCGAAAGGTTGCTAACATTGCTTTCAAAGTAATTTCCTATCAACTCCTCCGTGGGCAGGGTGGGGCTGTTACCCATTAGTCAGACAGGTCAGTCAAGTCTCTCAGAGGCCAGGGCCTCCTTGAGTTACAGGGTGAGTCTACCATGGAACTGGGGCTAAGTCCCAGGCCTGACAGGCCCACCAAACCGGCTCTGGGTTCTCTGAACTCCTGGCGGGCACACCCCCGGAGCCAGCGATCCAGGCCCTGTTTTGCACCAGGCCCTGCTGAGGTGTCTCCTCCTCCTCCCCCCACCCCCCTGGGTTGGGGCAGCTGCTGGGCTGGGCAAGTCAGCCTTAGTCCCTGCACTGCTCTTGTCGTGGTCCCTGAAACTCTGCTGCCAGGGAAGCCAGAGTCACCTAGGAAGGTGTCCTCCTGTGTTGGACCCCTACAGGTAACACACCTCGGTGCTGGAGTCCTGCCAGTATCCTGAGGGGCAGGCACTGCCACCTGGTATCCTGGGCACCCTCTAGCACCTTGGGACCTTGAGGGTGGGGGAGGCAGGAGCAAGTCTGGGCCAGGCAGATGGACCAATGGGTCTGTTCTGAAGTGTTGGAACAGCAGGAAGGACCACATACTTGATCTGACTCTGGAAGGAGAGGGGACTTCAGGAAGGGGGACACTGAGCTTGGATGCCCATGGCCCAGTCCAACAGACCTGCAGGACAAGGGCAGATTCAGTTCTGCCAAATGTCCCCCACCTCCACACTCAGACACATACCTGGTGGCCCTGGGCCACCAGAGTACACACAACACAGCCTGGTCTTGAAGACAGCATAGGAGGAAATGCAGAGTGCACACACCCACACAGCACTGTCACCCAGAAAGTCACTGAACACACCAAACAATCTGGTCAGCCATGTGGTATCACACGGCGACAGGACACACAGACATGCACAAAGACCCCACAGCACACAGACTTGGTCACCAGGCCAGACAGGCACAGCAGCACAACGCAACACAGAGCTGGAGGGCTCATGAGCCACAGCCAGCAGCTGGGCTACGCAGAAGTTCAGGAAAACTGTCACTATCAAGCTCACAGGCGTTCACACAGGACACAGATATGCAGAAGCCCCAGGCTCCCCAGGTGGGCATGTGGGGGTGCAGTGGAGAGCGTTGCTCCACTTGGACAGACTCACTTGGGAGGGAACAGGGTGCAGGAGGTGTCAAGCACAAGCCAGGACCTGCCTCCAAGCCTCCCTCTTCAGATCTCAGCCTCACCTGGAGTTCTGGCATGGAAGGGGCGGGGAGGAGGGAGAGGCCGCCCAGTGGGTTCAGGCCATGACCACGATTGAGTCCTGAGCCCCTGCCATGTACACATGCCCCTCTCAGCTGGGCCTTGTTTTCCTTCCGGAGTCACAGTAGTGCCAGGACATGAGCTGCTTTGCCAGCCTAGGCCTCTGGCCAGGTCCTGGGGTGGGAGTTGGGGGAGCCATGTGTCCAGAGCAGAGGGGCCCTGGGACTGTGGACATGGGGGTGGGGCTGGCAGCAGGGGCATCCCAGGGATGACGGCCTCATTGGGAGTGGGTGCTGCGGCTACCTCAGGGGGAGGAAGTTAGGGGTGTAAGCTGGGGAGGAGGTTGCCTCAGACAGGAAGGCCAAATGGGCCAGGGCAGGGTGGAGGTGAAGGGTGGAGAAGCAGACCCAGGTCGGGAGGTTCCCCAGGCAGGGGGAAAGCGGGTGTGTGTGTGTGTGTGTGCATTCCTAAGTGTGCGGGTATATTTTTGCATTTAATTAAGAAACACTTATCAGCTGCCTGTTGTGTACAAAGTACTGGTTCTGAGGAGCATTATCTGTCCTAGTTAGACGGGTAATGTGTGTGGACAAAAGTCCATGGGATTTTGTGTACATCCAGGGTCACGTACTTGTTCCCAGACTCATTCTTGTGCAGATGAACCTACCTGGGGGGGACCCTGTCCCCATTCATGTGCCCATGCTGTGTGCAGGTTTAGGACTGTGTGGCACAGCTCTCAGGCACAGGTCTGTGTCCAACAAGTCCTTCACGGGGGAACAGGTGTGTGTGTGCCTGTCTTTATCAGCTATCAACGTGCATGTGTGACTGAGGGTGTCTGTGCCCACCAGGATCTCTGTGTGTGCTGTGTGTGTGTGTGTGTGTGTGAGATCTCTGTGGCTCTCTACCTCTGGATGTGGGCACAGGTGTCTCCACACACTCCTTGAGTGCGTGTTTCCATGGCCATGAACACGCCTCACCTCACCTCAACCCCAGCCTTCCTGGGGCTGCACACACTGCCTGGGCACGTGCTTACAGAGAAAAGGGCGGTCAGCTCCAGGCTGTGCTGTGTGTTTGGGAAGAGGTGGTTCTGATCCTTGATCTGCCCCTAGGAAGCCACGTGAGCCCAGCTGGGGTGCAGCCCCAGCCAGTGCCCAGTGGGCCACCCTACTCAGGAGAGGCTTTGGGTTCTACCTCGCTCCATGGCTCATGGACCAGAACCTGAAGCCGAGGGACTTTTGGACCTCAGCTTCCTGACGGAGGAGGAGCAGGAGACCATTGCTGATGTCCTCAAACGAGATGCCCACCTGCGCCAGCTGGAGGAAGGGCGGGTCAGGTGAGGCAGGGCAGCCGCCAGCCAGCAGGAAGGGGCCTCAGGCACCCCGCGGCTCCTACAGCCCCCACGCTGCTCCCTACCAACATGCTGCTGTCAGATGTCTAAGCGCCTCTTTGTCTCACCTTTGGTTCTCTCTACCCTTGACCAGCTCAGAACCCATCACCTCTCCCAGAGTAGCTGTACCAGCCTCCTTCACCAGCCTCCCTGCCTCCAGGAGTGCCCTCTTCAGCCACCTGCCTGCGGCAGCTGGCCCTCCCATCCTTAATATCCTCTTGGAAATGCCCCTGGCCCCTAACACTTGTGTCAAATACCATCTCCTAAGTGTAGACCATGAGGCCTCCCCAACTGACCCCTACCAGCCTCCCCCAGCCCATCTTTCCCCATAAGCCCCACAAATAGACAGTACCCACTACAGAAGCGCAGGTGTTCCCCAGGTCCTGAACACACCCTGCTTTTCCAAGTCTAGGCTGTGCGTCTTCTTCAGAAGAGCACGGTGGCATGGGAGTGACAAGCAGTGTCTGAGGACAGACACTTCCTAGCTATGTGAACTTGGGCAATTTACCTGACCCTGAGCACCACTCTTCCCATCTGTAAAATGGGGCTATGGAGTCTTCTCTTAGAAAAATTATGCAAGTATGGTCCCCAGTAGTCACTTAGTGGATAACAATTACTATCCCTCTCTACCCAGAGAATTCCAGTTTGTCCTTTAAGAAGGAATTCAAATGTCACCTCCTTTGGGAAACCCTCCTGGGAGAGCTGGTCACAGGGAGAGGCAATCCTTCTGACATTCGTCACTGCACCTTCCTTGCAGTATTATACTTGTCTAGTCTGGATTTGGTTTCCCCAGAGGCCTGAGCTCTCCCGAGCAGGAGCCAAGTCTGATTCGCTGTTGAGTCCCTGGTCCCCGGTACAAAGCGGTAGAGTGGAAGGCAGGAAGGTCGGCTGGGTGAGTGGTGGTATCCAAGCCCTCCCCTCCCCTCCAGCAAACTCCGGGCCTCGCTGGCAGACCCTGGGCAGCTGAAGATCCTGACAGGTGACTGGTTCCAGGAAGCACGCTCCCAGCGGCACCACCATGCCCACTTTGGCTCTGACCTTGTCCGAGCCTCTATTCGCAGGAAGAAGAGCTTCAGGGGTGAGAGGGGATCTGGCACAGGGAGGGCAAACCTCATGCGATCCAGGGTGTGGACTGAGAGGGACCCTGGGCTCCAGTCCAGACTTCCCCTAATACTGTGCGTCTTTGGGTGGACACTGTCCTTCCATGGGCTATGGGAGGTGGGTGGGCATCTCAGAGGGTCTCTCTGTGGGTCACAGACTTTATGAGAATGGAGCTCACAGAACTTCTCACCTGGGCCCAGGAGACCAGGCTCTGGGCAGTGATAGGGAGCCTGAGGCTGCTGGAAAAGAGACCGAAGAGGAGCCAGAACCCAGGTGAGGAGGTGTCACAGAAAGGGGAGGTGCCTAGCAGTGGCCCAGTCCCTTCTGAAAACCACCTCTCCTTCCTCCCAGGCTCCCCATAGAAGAGGTCCCTCAAGAGAGGCGCAGTGAGACGCAGGTGAGCGTGGAATGACCAAGCTAATAGCGAGTATTCGGGGCCTGAGAGGGGAGGCCCCCTACTCAGGGGACCCTGGACACACTCCTTCCCTGCTCTGGGCACAGCATCTTCCTTGGTCAAATGGTACAGAACAGCCAGGCCCAGTGGCACACACCTGTAATATTAGTGACACAGGAAGCTGAGGCAGAGGATTGCAAGTTTGAGGTCGTAAGCAAATAAGTGAGACCCTATCTCAAAATTAATAAAGAACTGGGGACTTAGCTCAGAGGTAAAGCACCTATGGGTTCAATCCCCAGTACCAAAAAGAAAGAAAAGAAAGGTAGGTAGGTGTGGGACAGAGTGAGTCTAGGGACTTAGACAATACTGCCACCACCACCAGAACCTGCGAGTCAGGCAGACCCATGGGGGCGCGGGGCCGGGACGTGAGGGTGTGAGTACCGGCCTGACTGGTCCTGCAGCGGGTTGCCAGCCCTGCCTCGAGGGCTGCCCTAAATCTAGAGCTGGGGTAGCCAGGCTGAAGTCTCTGATCTTTGACCCCAGTATGACCTTTGGCGCCGTCTTCAGTCCTCACTGTGACCTCCACCGCTTGCTTTCTTCAGGGACCTGATCTCCCTTCGCCATATGCACCCGCAAAGGCGTCGGATGATCAGGAGGAGGCCCAGGCCCAGGAGGGTGAGTGGGAGCCTGTGTTGGGGAGAACAGAGCTCATGGGATTCAGAGGCTCTCTTAGTGACCCCAATTACCAGGTTCACCTTTCACCCCCCGCCCCGTCCCCCACTGCGCTGAGACCCGCGTGACCTCCTTGGGCGATCCCTGGGTAGCGCGGGGGCCCGAATCTGCAGGTCACCGGGGCTGTGAAGCAGTCCCTCCAGATTCGCTGAGGGCGGGCAAGAGAGGGGCTCGCTCAGCAGCTGGTGCTCACCCCAGCCCCTGGCCGAGGGGGCGTGCAGGTGGACGCCGAGCAAACGGGCCTGGAGCCCGAGCCCGAGCCCGAGCCCTCGCCGCGGGCGGAGAAGGAGCCGCGGCCCCCGCCAGCTCAGGTAGGCGGGAGCGGCTCGCGGCTGCTCTCAAGACCCGGAGCGGACTCCGGGCTGGCAGTGCCGTCGGCCACCGCGCCCGGTCGAGGGAGGGGCGGGGAAGACGGGGGCGCCCGGGTCACTTGCCCCCTCTCCAGACCGAGCCGGCCTCCGAGGTCCTGCAGAACGGGGAGGAGGCCCCGGGGCGCGGCCCCTCACTCGACCGCATGCTCAGCAGCAGTTCCTCGGTGTCCAGCCTCAGCTCCTCCACGGTGAGGGGGCGCCGGGTGCCTCTCCCCCAATCATACCCCGACGCGTAGCCCTGCCCGGCCCTCCCTCACCCCGGGACCTGACGCCCCAGGCCGCAGGCAAGCCACCTCCAAGCGCCTTTCCCCTCTTCCCTCGCTTCCCGCTCATGCCCCGAGGGTGAACCCTCCCGCTGCCCCAGCCCCGACGTGGGCCGGGCACCCGGGCCCTGACACTCGCCCCCGCCCGCAGCTGAGCAGCAGCCAGATGAGCCTGTCGGGGGAGGTGGAGGCGGGCGTGGTGCAGGTGCGCGGCTCCGTGCACTTCGCGCTGCGCTTCGAACCCGGTGCCTCCGAGCTGCGCGTGCACGTGATCCAATGTCAGGGCCTGGCAGCCGCCCGGCGCGGCCGCTCGGACCCGTGAGTGACGGGCCGCCCCAGGTGGGGACTGGGGCGGCGGGGTACCCCGGGTAGGGCCGGTGTGCCAAGGGGCTGCTTTCAAAGCTCAGCCCACCATCAACTGTCCTTGGCCTCAGTTTGCTTATCTTCAAAATGGGAACGACAGTTATGGGAAGGCGTAAGGATTGCGATGATTTCTAAAAGTTAGCAAAAGGCCAGGCACACAGGGTGGTGGCCCGGGAAGCCGCCAAGGCAGGCTAGAAGGCTCTGGAGGGCTCTTACTTACTTCAGGCTCTGACCTCCCTTGCCCCAGCTACGTCAAAAGCTACCTTCTCCCAGATAAGCAGAGCAAGCGCAAGACGGCGGTGAAGAAAAGGAATCTGAATCCGGTCTTCAACGAGATTCTCCAGGTGAGGTTGCCACGAGGGTACCATTAATGAACAGGGTGTCCCACCCTGCGGGCAGAATGGCAGGGGCTGCCAGTTTCCATCTTGCGATCTCTCCGCTCCTCCATTCTGCGGGAGGAACGGCAGGGAAAACGCATTCCCCAGCGTGTCAGTTTGCAGTGGACCCAGCGATAGTCCAGACCCCCACTAATGCCCTCGGGGCTCCCCAGAACTCCATCCTGTAAGGAGCATGGGAGATCCATGCTCAACACTCCCGCAGCACCGATGCCAGCTGTGGTGCTCCACTAAAGCGCACCTCCTGTCCCCAGTACTCTGTCCCGCAGGCCGAGCTCTCGGACCGCGTCCTGAGCCTGTCGGTGTGGCACCGTGAAAGCCTGGGTCGCAACATCTTTCTGGGCGAAGTCGAAGTGCCCTTGGACACGTGGAACTGGGACTCTGAGCCTACCTGGCTCCCCCTGCAACCCCGGGTAAGCCAGGCCTGCGTGGGGAGACCCTTGGCATAGACCTCCCGCGGTTACCCCAAGTCTTTCCCCCAGTCCCTCAGTCCCCGCCCTCAACAAAGCCTCCCTTCCGCCTGGCACCCTAAGCGCCCCAGGCAAGGCTGGCGGGCCACGCCCCTTCGCAGGGGGGTGCTTTTCTCCCGCCCCTCGTAGAAGCCCCGCCCCCATCGCCTGGCCCCGGGCTCACACACTCCGGGTGTCTGGAGACCTCACCCCTCGTCTCTTTCCCCTGGCCCCGCTCCGCCCCGCCCCCTAATACCCCTCTGACTCTTGCAGGTGCCCCGCTCTCCGGACGAGCTTCCCAGCCGCGGGCTGCTCTCCCTATCCCTCAAGTACGTCCCTGCCGGCTCCGAGGGTGAGTGATCGCCCCAAGAGGCCAAGCTGGACTGGCCCCGGGAGGCGGGGGATCCCTGAGCCTTGAGGAGGTGGCCTGAGCCGAGCCTCTCCGCAGGCGCGGGACTGCCTCAGAGCGGGGAGCTGCACTTCTGGGTGAAGGAAGCTCAGGGCCTCGTGCCGCTGCGCTCAGGATCCCCGGATACGTACATTCAATGGTGAGCGGCACGGCTACTTGGACTTCGCTGCTGCACTTTGGCTGAACCTCCCACCAGCCTCTACCTTCAATCCCTGATCAGTTAGCCTCGGTTGTGACCACCGAGCAGGGGTGAAGGGGACGACTGAGGCAAAGGCCAGGAAAGTTTGAAGATGCCTGAGGAGCTGCATTTAAGGGTGACTGTTGCCTATAGGGCTGACTGGGGAGCCAAGCCGAGGCTATTGAGGCACCTCCATAGAGGACCTGGAAGGCTCGCTGTGGGGCTTGGTCCTGAAGTGTAGTTCAGTGGTTTTCAAAGCACTCTGGGGGATCTCTAGGGGCCTTCTAGGTGCCTGCTGTCCCACCTTCAGAGAGGGAAATGAAGGTAGAGTCATCAGATTCTGGGTCTCCAACTCATTCTGTTTTTCTTTCATTTGTTACACTTCCAAGCAATAGTTTATTTTTCAGAAAAGGCTCTAAGGTTTTGAAAAATTTCAAACTAATTTGGTGGGGGTGGGAGCGGGGTAGACAGGGAGCTAGTGAAGGTCACTGAGCCAAGGAGTAGCAGAATTGCATTTCAGAGACCTCTCAGGGATCCTGTGAATAGGAATTCGAAATTTAAAGGCAGGAGACCTGGTGCAAAGGCCCCAGGCAGTGCAGCCTGGAGGGCAGGTCTCAAGCAGGAGCCAGGGCACATGCACGAATTTGAAGGAGAATAGGTAGGATTCCATGATCGGCTGCTGTTAAGAAGTGTGAGGGGCTGGTCACCTGATGCCAGCCCATCTCCCCCACAGCTCAGTGCTGCCCGATGATAGCCGGGCCAGCCGCCAACGTACAAGGGTGGTTCGGCGCAGCCTCAGCCCAGTGTTCAACCACACCATGGTTTACGATGGCTTCGGGCCTGCTGACCTGCGCCAGGCCTGCGCTGAGCTTTCCCTCTGGGACCACGGGGCCCTGACTAATCGCCAGCTGGGGGGTACACGCCTCAGCCTGGGTACTGGTAAGTAGAGCAGGGCCCTGAGGGGAGCCAGGTTGGAGGCAGGGGCTCAGTGCTTGGCCTTGGGCACTTCCCTGCCCTTCCCCAAGCTCAGTCCCCTGAGAACTGGGGATGACTAGGTACATTACACAATTTGGGACAAGGGAAGTGTTTCTTGAGACCTGAGATGGCTAAGGTGACCATGCCCTTCACTTGCCTGGGCACATCCAGGCAGCAGCTATGGGCTCCAGGTACCCTGGATGGATTCCACAGCCGAGGAGAAGCAGCTGTGGCAGACACTCCTGGAGCGGCCGTGTGAGTGGGTGGATGGCCTTCTACCCCTCAGAACTAACCTGGTCCCCCGGGCATAGCCCTACCAAATCCCTCTCTCTGGACTCCCCTCTCAGAGCCCACCTTGGCTAAAGTCAATAAAGTCTGTCCTAAGGACAATCAGGGCTGATGTCTGCTGGTGAGGGATGGTCACAGTGATAAGGTGTTAACAGAAAAGAACCGGGTGAGATTAAGGAGCCTCAGCTTCAACACAAAGACCTCAAGGGGCTGCTCCCAGGACACCCCCACCTCACACCTCCAAAATCGCCAAGACAAGGGCATGAAAGTGTTCTGTTTAATAGTCCTTGGTTGTGCTTGTGCTTGGGGGCCTCTGCAGTTGGATCCCCCCACCAGTGCTAGGCCTGGGCACTACCCTGGCCCCACCTGCCTGGCCTTCTGCTATTGCCCCTGGTCCTGTGCAGGTATGTCAGAGGCTGCTGCTCATGTCTTCTCTGTCCATCTGTCCCTGGGTCTGTTCTGTCTCTGATGTCCTCATTCAGCTTCCCGGGGTCCAGGGGTAACTGGTGTAGATCCTGCTCGCTGTGCCAAGATGGCTCTCCAGATTCGGCATACCATTCCTCCCCTGGGGGCAGCAGACTCAATGTGGCTCAGTCAGAAGAAGGTCCCAGCTCTCACTGGTACCCACTGTCTGCCCAATGCCCCTTCTGTCCCCAGGGGTCCCTGGAATCCCTGTGATTTCCAAGGAGGAACTTAGGGAGGACTGGGTCTGGTCAGCATAAGGCATGTGTGTTGTTCACCCCTGAGGGCCCAGAATGTACCTGATGCGGGTATAGAGGAGGTCATCTCGAGTGGCACAGGTGAGCAGGGCATGGAGGGTGAAGCTATGATTCAGCAGCTGGTTGTGGACAAAGACCCACAAAAATATAGAGAGATAAAACTACAGGAAGATATGTCCAGAGACCCAGGTACTAGCTTTGTTCTATCAAAATACTAAGGTGGATCGCACCCAATTCTGGGCCTCATTTCCCACATCATATATATGATGGAAGGAATTCACTCACTTCTAGGCTTAGAAGAGGGAAAAGTGAGAAAAGCTAAAAGATGGACTGAGACGGACTACTGGTTGTGGGGGTCAGGGATAATTAGCATGTTCCCCTCACCGTTTGGATGGTGCCTGAATCCACATTTAGTTCCTGTAACCACTGCACCAGGCCCTGGTCTGTTGGGAGAGCATCTGTCAAGAAGTCAGGTGATGTGATGAGCCTCCTGCTAAAGACTGCCTCACACCCACGAGCAGTGGCCTCCAGCCACGTCCACTCACCTGAGGGCTTGGAGACCAGGGCATAGGTCCTGGCCTCTGCATTCACTCGATGTAGAGCCTGGTATACCAGGGCCTGGCACTCCCGTTCCTTCTCTGCCAGGACCTCCCGAAGTCTGTGGAGGACAGAAGAGTAGAATGGAATGGCAAGTGAGTTGAAGCTGGCACAGATTCTATGTGCCATTCCAAAGGCCTTACCTGTCGGTCTCTGCCTGCAAGAGGCCCAGTTGCACTATCAGAGGAGGGGGGCTTTGCTCTCCTTCTGCTAGGAGGGGACTCCGCAAGACAGGAGATTCTTGTTGCTTCTGCTGAGACTCCCCTTCTTTACTCAGTTCCTCTGATCTCGATAAGACTTCCTTCTTCTCCACCTCTGCCAATCAGAGTGGGGTGAGCTCAAGCAGTAGAAAGTCCCCCGTTCAGGACCCCCAGATCCTGAGGGCAGGGGAGTTAAGAGCTAGCACTGGGCTCTGGATAGTGACCAGGTGAGGCCAGTCTGGGAGATGCCCACTTAGTCACTCCCCTATGGGTTCCTTTCCACCTTTCCACCTCCCTAAGCCTGGGCCCTACCAGCCTTATTTTGTATTTGCCACGTCCCTGAGGGTCACACCCTCCCCCGCAGGCTGGGAGGCTCCAGCCGGCTCCTACCCGGGTCCAGCACCGCCAAGGCTGCCCGCACAGCGCGGCTGAGCAGGGAGTCCAGCACGAACATCCAATGTGGGCGGATCTGGCGCCTGCGGAGGATGTGCTTCACCTGGAGAGGGAGGGAGGGCGCGCCTGAGACAGTGGATCCTCAAATAGAGCTGGGGCTTGAGTTGGAAAGGCCTAGAAGTCTTTTGCCAGAGGCAAGCGAGGTGGGCGGGCTTGATGTCAAAGGCAGATAGATGGCCGCCTCCACGGAGGTGACTTAGAATCCTGGAACAAGTCCTTGCCAATTACCTATGGCAGGGAGCTCACTACCTATTATTGGGCAGCCCTAACTGCAAGAAAGCCCTCTCACCGCGTCTGGGAAGGCGAAGAGTGGTCCGTTAAGAAGTGTAGACCCAAGGCCCTGGGCCCGCAGCAGCGCTTGCAGCGCCCGCAGCTCCTGGGCCAGCTGCCGACGATTGGGAGTATGGATGTGTGCCCCCAGGCAGCGGAGCAGACGTTCCACATGATTCCTGCTCAGACGCGAACCCTGAGAGGGAGCAAAGGGTCGGCCCGCGGGTCCCACTCCAGCTAAAGAGATGCTGGGGGTGAGGCAGAAGCCAGCAGCAGTCCTGTCCATGCACCACCACCAGGGGTCGCTGGGGCGGGCCGCCCACCTGTTCCTGCTCCAGGCACAGATTCTCGGCGAGCACCGGCAGCTCCTGCTCCAACACCGCAGCCAGCATGGCCCGGCGCTTGCTCTCCTGGTGCAGCAGGCTCAGCCCCGAACTCTCTTCTGGGGAAGTGGGTTCCTCGACCCCGGGCTCCTCCGGCACCCTGGGCGCAATGGAGAGCCACTGATGGAGGGTGGACAACACCATCCAGCCTCCAGGTTTGAATCCTGGCTCTTTTACTTTTATGCCTACCTCTCAGGGAGAGATAGCAAGAGATAAACCCGGAGCTGGGGAGGGAGTGCGAAACACAAGTTTAACATCTGGGAGGGCAATGACAGGCCCCAGATGCCATGCGAGTGGCAGGTGCTCAGGCTCCCGGGGAGGGCTTTTTCTGGAGGGAACAGAATGACAAAACCAGGTGAAGGAAATCGGGACCCACTCTAGGACCAGGACTATAGGTTCTTACCGGAGCTGGCTGGTGTCTCCATAACTGAGGCAGCGCTTCGGGGGACTGGGTGGGTTCTGAGAGGGTGCCTGAGGCCGAGGGAATGTCTGGGACTGAGTGGTGGGGTCACCTGAAGGAGCGGGACTGGCTGCAGGGGCATCTGAGGGAGGGACAAGCTGTCAGCCCTCACACCTTCATAGCTCCAGGCCCCTCCAGGACCTCACTCCCTCGACACCCACAACACCTGAGGGCCGAGGAGCATGACGAGGGGAGGCAGGGCTGCGGCTCCTCTTCCCAGGCTGCAGGAAGGGGTCCCCCAGCAGTGCTTGGGCACTGGCTCGGAGCTGGGGGTCTGGCTCAAAAGTTCGGAGGAGGAAAGCTTGGGCCTCAGCTGACAGAGAACTGGGCATTGGCGGATGTACCTTGTACATGCCCACCTAGCAGTGGTTAGACAGGGAGGGCAAACAAGAGTTAAGGTTAGAGGTGTTCAAGGCCCAGTTTCACCCAAACTGCATGGCCAGGTCTCAAAGGGGACTCACCTGAAACATGGCAGCCTGTGGGCTCCCTAACTCATGGAAGGGCGGGCGACCTGTGGCCATCTCAATTACAGTACAGCCCAATGACCAGATGTCAGCTGCCTTCCCATATCCTCGTGGGCCCTGGTCAATGATTTCTGGGGCCATATACTGCAGGGTTCCTAGGATGAGAATATGAACACCAATGTTCATCTAAGCTTTATCATGGGGATGGGGGACCTCTAGCATCCTCTGGCCACCTGCACCCAGGCTGAACCTATCCTCCAAAATAGTTCCCACCACCTACCTTGATCATCAAACATCTATCCTGAGTTTCATCAACCAACCTATCACCTACCAAAGCTTCCATCATTCACACAAGGCTTCATCAGTCTTAGAGCTCATCACCCACAGGAGAGTTCCATCTTTCATCCCATCCCCCCTGAATTCTACTAAATACTTTGGCGCCCAACACCCACGTTGGCCTGCACCGATACTCCAGGACTCCACTTTAAGTGCTAAACTAAATTTCATCAGTTATCCAAGCTCCGATTCTGGATTCTGTCACCTTACCATTGGCCCAATACCTGTCCTGAATTCCATCCCGCATTAGAACTCTAACTCCATGCCCAGGAGAAACCCTGTTCCCTAGAAGGCTCCAAGAGTTCTGCATCTCAGCTCACCACCCCACACCCCTGTTACCTGTGAAGGTCTCAGTGCAGGGTGTGATGCCCGCCAGTCGTTTGGAGGTACCAAAGTCAGAAATTTTGAGTAGACCACTGAAGGTGTTGATGAGCACATTGTCCCCCTGATTGGTGTAGACATTGTGCTTAGTGCCTACCTGGGCTGGGCTCTGACACAACTGGATCTCCATCCTAGGACTCACATTTCCTGGGGATACCAGCCTGGCCCAAGAATCTATCAACCTCTTCCCACTGCCAGACCATTTATATGCCCCTCTGGGAGCTAGCCCCTGGCTTGTCTTCAGATTTGAACGTCTCTCAGATCAGGAGATCTGAGGTTCTTCTTTCTTTAAGGAACCTCCATGATTAATTCCACCCTTTGCAAATGTTCTGCCCACTTTATATCTAAACCCCCAGGCTCTGGAACCATGTCTCCCAATCCCAATAAGCCAAGTGGGCAGCCACAGGGCTGACCTTGATGTCCCGGTGCACAATACGGTTGTCGTGCAGATAGCTGAGTCCCTGCAAGATCTGGCGGGTGTAGAAACTGATAGTACTCTCGTTGTCCTTCAGGGGTCCCCACACTGACCTCAGCAAGGAGGAGAGGCTGCCTGGGCAAATGATCCGGTAGCCAACATGGTTACCCACATCTCTCTGCTCAAGGCCCAAACTCCATCACCCCACGCCACTCCGTCAGTTAATTCTTGGCGATACTACCCACTCACGCTAGGGTTCATTTGCCCCTAGGGTTCTCCACCCCTGCCTTTCTCCATTCCCATAACCCAAGTTTCACTTTCATCCCACGCAGGGCAGGTACCTCCAGGCACTTCCTCCATGAAGATTTTGAGGTAGCCGCCCTGGCTGGCTGAGCCCAGATAGCGCACGATGTTCTTGTGGCGCAGGCGTTTGTGAAGAGCGATTTCCTCATGCAGAGGCTGAGAGAACCTGGGGGAGGCAGAGGAGAGAGGAATGGGATAGATTTAGGCAGAGACCTCACTACTGCGCATCAGCCGGGCCACGCCCCCAGGGCTAGCCCCTCCCACAAGCCCCTTTCCAACTCCCCAGCCTTATCGCCCTGCCCACAGGCCTCCGCAGAACTCGTCCCTCCGCACCCACCCTGCAGTACGCCAGGCCCCAGTCCACAGCCCGCACTTCCCGGGCTTATGGGGCATTCGGCGCCGACCACTGGGTGTCTGCTTTCCTCCCATACAGCCCCGCCCACAGGAGCCTCTCAACTGGTGGGCCCGCCCACTCGGCCTGCCCACGGCTGCCCTCGCCATTCGGTAGCTGGACCCCAGGTCGCACCACGGTACCTGCTGTCCCGCTCCGGGATCTCCTTGATGGCGATGCGTACCTTCGTGTGCCGATCGCGGCCTGCGTATACTACGCCATAAGTGCCTTTGCCCAGCACTAGCCGTTCGCCTGTCTCCGTGTATTCATAATCAAACTGCAGAGTGCGGGGTGACCGGGGTTCACTAGGGCCTGCGGCCCTTGGCCCTCCTCAGGTCCCCAGTCCCCCGTCCTCACCTCCAGCACCTCCCCGACACCCGCTGCCTCCTCTGCGAGCGCCGTGGAATCTGGATTCGTCACCAAGGACTGGATCTGGCCGCAGAACCTGAGGGCGGGGAAGGTCAGACTGCTGGGAGGGGCATCTGGAACCGAAATAGTCCCCTCCACTATAGGGAGCTCCTGGGGGACATCGTCCCCTCCTTTCCCTCACTCCCTCGGGCATTCCCGTCCCAGGTCCCAGAATACCCCGACCCTGAGAGGCTGAGCGCACCACTGGCAATGCCCTACGCTGGGGAAGCACAACTGGACGTCCTGAGCCGGAGGAAGAGCATAGAGGAAGCAGCAGCGCTCGTCCCGCTTGGAGGCACTGGGAAAGGACAGAGAGGCCTGTGAGCGCCCGGCTGCCAGAACGCCAGAGCTAGCCCGCAGCGCCGGCTTCTCACCTGACTCCGCAGATGGAGGCCACTGGGAAGATCCAGCTGGAGGGACTGTCCTGAGAGAAGAAAGAGGGATTTAATGGGAGGTGCTGGGTCAGGAGAGGGGGTCTGGAGACGGGAGAAGGGCTCCAGGGGAAAGGTACTAGCGACGAGAAAGGAGCCTCAAACGCGAGTTCACCTGGGTCTCGGGCTCCAGCAGGCTTAGGGTCACTGCCCTCACTGGGTCCATGCCCTGAAACTCGAGTCTTGCCGGCAGCAGTACTTTGTTCATCTCCAGGACCAGCACCTGTGGGTAGTGGAGTCCAGGGGTCCCATCAGAAGGAGTTTGATCCTCTCCAGCTCCCCCATTCCCAAAGGCCTCACCAAACACTGGTCCCCCTGGGGAGGGGCTGTCTTGAATGACTGGCAGGACTGAAGCAAGAAGTGGAGCCAGAAGTGAGCACGACACAGGGGCCCTCCAGAGGGCTCTGGTGTGGGTCTGAAGTGCTGGTAGAGCAGGAAGGTTTCCATCACTGACACCAGGTACCTGCAGGTACAGCCTTGTCCTCAGTTCGGCCCAGGCACCACCAGCACCACCAGTAAGAGGAAAGTGACTTGAATGTACCCACAACATGAGCACTAGGTGCCAATGTCACTGGCCTGAAAGTGGCTGGGGTCATATTTTGGGACTCAGGCTTTAGTGCCAATGGACATGGGTGCAGGAACAGCTCAGGAATGCAGAAGGGGCCACCTACCATATGGGGGCATTGAGCTTATACAGTTGTTCTGCAGCCAGCACCACCTGGATGGGGTCATTGGTTAGGATCTGGGCTCCCAGGTAGAAACCTACATCCCAGTAATACTGCATCTTCTCCACACAGCCTTTTCGGGCCAGCAGGCAGCCCAGTTTCATGCCTGGGGGAAAGGGGTGTAGGCTCCAATAAGTGTGAGTAAGACCCAAGTGTGGGCCACACCATTCATAGGGGCATGTGTGTAGCCAAATTCATAGGAATAGGTAAAATAGTAGGTGTGGCAAGATCTCAGGTGGGAGTTGGAACCAGGACAGGTAAGGGTTTGGACACAAGTCAATGTGGAATTCAGTGTGTAATAAACACAAACATGAACCTGGGAACTGTTGTAGGCTCAAGGACTCCTGAGGGCCCGGGGCAGGTTTGAGGATGTGGTTAAGAGCAGAACAGTCCAGAAAGGTATTAACTCAGTGTCGGCTTCTGCCCAGGATTCTCTCCCTGCCCTCTCCTCACGTTCTTCTGGGCACATTTGTAGAGATGGTGGACCGGGGTAAAGCCTCACCTATCAGCTGGAGTTCCTCAGAGTCCTCAAAGTGCTGCCCAGCAGCAATGAGGAGCACAGCAGCATTGATGCCAGAGTGCAGGCTGGGCTCCACATCAAAGGCCTTGCGATACCTGGGGGACCACAGGGCTAGACAGATGCCCAGAACACTGCCCTTCACCCCCTAGCCCAGTTCTCTGTCCACTCTCTTGTGCCCCTTACCAGTGATAGGCCCGCTCCCGGTGCCCAGCATCCTGGAAGCCAGAGCTGAAGAACATGTCCTTGTAGATACGGCCACACATGCAGTACAGATCAGGTGCCACAGAGCCCTCACACTGTACCAGTGGCAGCAGCACATCCAGAGCTTTCTTCCTGTCCCCAGGCCTGTTCCTCCTAAGGGTAGAGGAAGATGGTCTGAGGATCTGTCTGATGACCCTGATGCACTCTGTCCAGGTCCCATCCTGAACAGCAGGGACCCTTCCAGCAACCTGACAACAGAAGGCCACCAAATGGCACTGACCCTGGTCAGCACTGATCTCTGAAGGAGTAGTGACCCCAGATGGAAGTGATTCTTAGATGTAATGGCTCTAAGGAGCAGTGACCTTGGATAACTATAACCACACCAAAGATAGAACCACCTCCCCTGCCCCCACCAGGCAGCAGTAACTAGAACAACCCTCTTGACATCAGTGCCCTGGTCAGCAAACGCCCTGAAGACCAGCGATCCCAGACAGCAATGATCTCATAAAGCAGAGATTCAGCCACGGAAACCTCCATGTGGCTCTGACCCAAGTCTTGCCCCACCACTCACCGGTTGAGGGCAAATGTGTAGTGGAAGCAGACATTGTGTTGCTCAGCCACATCGCAGGTGGGCAAGGCCTGCAGTGTCTCTACCAGCTCAATGATGGCTGAGTAGTCCTGTGTGAGGAAACAGTAAGCACCAGCATTATGAGACCCTAGGCCCTGAGGAAGACCCTGAGCAAGGACCCTGTCCTACCCCTGACAGCCCACCCACTCAGGTCCAGCAGGTGTGCAGATTGGACCTCAAGTGGATAGCCCACTGTGTGCCCCATGCTGGGTGTCCCCAAACTTACAACTGCCCCGAGAGGCAGTGATATCATCAATGTCTGTTACAAATGAGAAAACTGAGGCTCAGAGAGGTTAGCTAGTTTGCTCAAAACCACCAGTGAACAAGAGGCACAGACAGAAGCTGAACTCGGGTTTGTCTGACAACAAATGCCCATCAGCTGGCTGCCCCTCAGAACACCACACACCTGCACATCGCGGTAGGAAAGCAGCAGGTTCATGATGATGTCGGGGCTCAGCAGCTCCACACTGTCCAGTCTCCGCTGCAGACGAGCCAGTTCTTGCCGCAGCTGCTGCCCACTGAACCTCTCCCGAGCCTGCCGGATATCCTGCCGAATGGTCTCCCGGAAATAGCCACTGATGCCCAGACCAGGGAAGGGAGGGAGAGAGAATGGTGGGCCTGTCCCTCAGCCCCAGCCCCAGCCTCTTCTTGGTGCCCTCCAAACAGGTCCCATTACCAAGAGTCTGTAGGAGTGGCCTCCAGCAGGCGAGCAAGCCGGCATACCAGGGGAGTGAGCAGGGCCTCAGTGCCCACCCCTGCCTGAACCAACCCATCAGCCAGGCCCCTCAGAAGGCCTGCGTCACCACAGAGCACCCGACCAGTGGCAGTCACCACGTAGGGGATCAGTGTGTAGCTCCCAGCACAATCCTGGTGGGAAGGAGAGAAATCAGTGGAGGTCAGAGGTAAGTACAGAGTTACAGAGAGACAGGGAGTGATCAAAGGTCAGTACCAGTGATGATTGGAATATCAGGAAAGGGGCACACTTCATGAAAGGAGGCTATAGGGAACAGAGGGTCGCATGGACACCAGAGGCTTTTAGGGAGGTCAGAGGTTACTGAGGAGGTCAGGAAGACCAGTGGGGCATCAGAGGTCAAAGGGCACACTGGAGGAAAGAGTGGGTTCTTCTCACCGAATTCTTCTGGAAAATATCCTCCTGCAGGAGGCAGTCAAATATTAGTATTCTAGGAAGACCTCACCACAACCCTGCACCTTCCCCACTGGCCACAGGTCACCTACTCTCAGGGCCTGCAGGTCAGGGAGTTCAGCCTGGGAGCAGAGGAGCACGTTGTTGGTCATGCTGAAGCTCTCACGCACACCAAGGTGATAGAACAGGGAGGGCTGTGCCAGGGAATTGCTCACCTCCAGCACCACCACATCTGTGGGCACAGAGGTGCAGGCTCTGAGCCCTGAAGCCCAGCTTGGTGGGGAAGTAGCCTGGGGATGCACTCCAGCTGCACCTGCCTTGCTAAGGGACCCCAGCCAGGTTCAGTTCTGCTCTGGGCGTGTTACTCCCTTTTGCAGCCTCCCCACTACATACATAGCACTGAGGTGCTTCTGAAGGCTCACTGGGCACGACACTCACCCCACTGCTCAGAGCCTGTAATCACTGTGCCCAGAGAAGGGGGCCAGGCTGTACTTCACCTGAGAGCCTGTTCCAGGCTGTGTGGCAAGCAGGAGTTGTACAAACACAGAAGTCCCATCCCTGGGTCCTCAGCCTAGCCTCTTGAATGCGGCAGGCAACATCGGCGAAAGTAGACAAAGCCGTGCCTGTATGTGTGTATGTGTAGCTTACTGTGTCTTTGAATGACAAGTTTGCAGGGGCCCCTCTGAGTCAACATGGATGCGATTTGTGAGTCTATCCATGACTGTGTGTCTTTGTGTCTCCAAGGTAGGTCAGTCGTCGTTTTTAGGTTACAATTTCTCTTAACCTTTTTTGTTATTTGGGCTGCAATTTCATGGACGTCCAGGAAGCACGGTTCCCGGATTCCTGGATGAACACATAAGGATAGGAGACCCGGCATCCGGGTAGGCGGGAGAATAGCCGCCTTCTGGCCCCGCCCCGGGTCGTCCGTGTCCCTCCCATTCTCTTTTAGCTGCGGGGTCTTAAAGGTAAGCCTCCTCGCCCAGAATCCAGTCTCGTTGGGACCTTTCGCTTTCCTTTCCTCCTCCTTAGCCCAATCCTTGGAAGCAGTAATGCTAGTACCTCTAAATTTCGGCCCCGTAGAAGGAGCCCTAGTCCAAGCTCCCCTCCCAGGATTCGCCCTGAAGAGCAGGGCGCTCCAACATCCTGAAGCTAGTCTCCAGCCGCCCACGCGCCGCGAAACCACAGCCCTGCCCCTCAGCCACGCCCAGCCTCCAAGCCCCGCCCCGCTCGCTAGGCCCGGCCCCAACTGAAGGGTTCTTAAGCGCCAACCCCAAGCCGGGAGCAGGGGCTGGATCCCTAAATCCAATCCCGAGCTCGCCCACGCTCCAGAGCCTCTAAATTCTACAACGGTCATAGCCGCGCCTCAAATCCTTTAGGTTTAGTTCCCCTACGTCCCTAGACCCCACACCCATCTCAGCCCCGCCCTGGAGTCGCCGTCTCCGCCCCTTTCCCCGCCCAGTACCCGAAGTCCCGCCCGCCTCGCGCTCACCCGCGTTGTAGAAGGAGTCCAGGGCGGCGGTGTCGCCCAGAGCCAGGGTCTCAAAGGGCAGGCTGCGCAGCTGCGGCGGTGGCCGTGGCCCCGGGAGCTGCGCGCAAGCCTCGCGCAGGCAGCGGAGGGGCAGCGGCTCTGCCTGGGTTCCCTCCCCAGGCTCCACCCCGGGCCTCGGCTCCCGGGTCAGCACGTAGACCACGCTGAGCGGCCGGCTCCGAGCGCAGCTCCGGCCCGGTGGGGCAGCGAGCGGTCGGCCCCGGCTCAGCGCTTCCGCCAGAGGGTCCTGCCAGCAACTGCCCGCTCGCTCCAAGGTCCCAGACCCAGTGCACTGCCCCGCCATGCGGGGGTGCTCAAGCGTGGGGCGCCGGGTTCTGGGAACCCTGGGCAGGACAGGAGCCTGGGGAGGTGGATCCAGGGATCTCGGGACTGGGAATCCAGTCGAGATCCAAATTTCCTACGGGATCTGAAGATCCGGAGACCAGTCGGACCTTCTGTTCCGGAAATCTGGAGTCCAGGGAGAAATCTGAGCTCACACTTGCAAGGTCCTGAGGATCTGAAATCCGGGATTGAGTTCCGAGAATCTGGGGAACTTGTTGATCCGCAACTCAGAGTCACAGGGGGATCTCGGGAATCAGGCTGGCAGTGTCTGCCACTCAGACTTCTCAGGGGAGCGCCGGTCGTCACTCTGTCCTGCCCTCACATGTAGGCCGGGCCCAGCCCTTTCCCAACAAACCGGGAAAGCTCCACCCTCGGCCCTGAGGCAGCACCGCTCCCCAGCCGCTGGGGACGCGGCCTCTCCCTTCCCTCCTCTCCCGCCAGAACCTCTGACACTGGCCGCTTCCGGAACAGCTTGTGCCCTAGTGCACGCCAACCTCTGTGGACTGCTAACTGCCGGCACCCTGTACCCAGACCAGGGCTAGAGAACAGGCAAGGTTTGCAGGCCCTGCCCTACAGAGGTCTGCTGAATTCATGATTCTCAAGTCATCAGGGTGTGCAAAACACGCGGAATAGTGGGTGTGCAGAATCCTTCAGCTCTGGAGTGGGGCTTGATGTCTGAGCTCTTGTCTGGGTGCTGGTTTGCCCAGGACTTCATCAGCTATGGAGCCCTATTGATCTTTGAATTCTATCCAGAAGATGACAGTGAGGCCTGAGAAGCACCTTCAACTGTAAACATTTCTCTACCCATCCTTTGAAGAGAATCCTAGAAACCTCAGCTCTTTGAGTTCTAACAGTGTCCCAACCTCAAATCCCTAAGAAGCTCCTTCTAGTGTGAATTAGTGACTGAGACAATAAGCTGGTATAAACCTCAGTGAACCTTGAAATCAGCAACTGAGGACGTACAGAGGTGGAATAACTTGTCCAAGATCAGTCAGCTATATAATAGAACAGAATGCAAACGCAGGACTGTCCAACTCCTAACTACTTGTTTCTGCCACTAGTTGATATGCTGTGACTTTGGGCAAATAAACTGCTCAAAAAGTGATAGCTCAGTGGCTGCTGTTTCATTGCACTGTTTCCTCATGGGAAAAATGTACCTTCTTTGATTTGACCCTGGATGCAAACCAGCTCCGGGTTAGGCAAGGAGCAGCAGAGGGCGAGGACTTGACCCCTAATACAGACCGGGTCGGAAAACACAATTTACAAGGGCCAAGCATGAGCAACAGAGAAGGTGAGAAACCATTCATTTGCTGGACCCAGAGGGCCCAGAATTGTTGGGTAGATTCTTGAATCTCTTCCAGTCCCTCTGCTAGATGTCCCCCTGTTCTTGTTTTGCACACCTCCAGAAACAGAAGCCTCTTCACTTTGGGAGGATTCCCTTCCATTTCCTGATTGGAAAGAAATCTACCCCTGGACCTGAAACTTATGTCCCTGCTCTGCCCTCTTTCCCTAGTAACTGAAAGAATCCTGAAAGCCTGAAAGGGTTAAAATGGTTTATTTTTAAATGTGGACAGGGAAGCAGAGGCCTTGCAGTGGGGAGGTGGTTGAGAGTCCGGAAGCTGTTCAGGAGAGATAAGGGTACTGCAGGGTATCCTAGCGAAGCTCAGCCAAATCCTCACCCTAACCCAACCTTCTTGAGGCCCAGTTGATGCCATACTTGGGGGCAGACACTGCACAGTGACTTTGAGATTGGATTGATAACAGGATTCATACCACCAGGCACCATGGACAACCTCTGCATAGTTGTTCCCAATTGAGTCGTGGGGAGGGTGTCACAGGTGGTAAACAGCTCCTGCTGTGGAGGCTCAAGGAGTCCCTTCCTGCAGTTCCTTCTTGGAGGGCACCTTGGGGACCCACACCATTCCTGGCACCCTTAGGAATACCACCTCAAGCAACTGTAAGGTGGATGTTATCAGCCCCATAAGACGTTAGCAGAATTAAGGGGCCAGGTTGTTTGCCCACGGTCACTCTGTTAATCACAGCAGCAGTGGAACCTGAACTCATGATTGCATGGTTCCGAAGTCACCAACTCTTCCCCCTGCCTTGTCCCCTCCAGAATCCCTAGTTTCCCTCTGTCCTTTGTCTTCTCTTAGCTCCCATCTACAGCCCAAGCATCTGTTCCAGGAAGAGCTGGGAGGAACTTCTTGTGCCTGGGCAGGAAAGGGGGCTCCCCTGAGGCACCTCCCATCACCACTTCCCCCTTTCAGATCTCTCCCCAACAGTCACTGTTTCTCTGAAAGAAGACTTCCCTAGTTCTTTCCCAGAGTAGAGAAGGCTCACCCTCCTGGAGTGTTACCCACAGCCCTGCCCTGTCTCCTGGTCCACTCCCACCCCCGCCCCGCATCCCCATATGGGAGATTGAACTCGGGGCCTTGAGAACGCTAGGCAAGGGCTCCCCACCTGAGCTACAGGCCCAGCTCCTCGCCACCCCTTCTATAGGACATCGAGGCTCTGACGCAGGTCGCATGTAAGTGGCGGATCTGAACTCACTCTCAGGTCTGTTTGCCTCCAGAGCCCTAACTCTCTCCCTCCTGCACCATCCTGTCTCAGGGTTACCATTTCTTGGATGAGAAATCTGAGACCCACAGAGGGGAGGAAATTGCCCTGGAGGCAGAGGCCATGCTCTGAAAGAAGCCAGCCTCCGCCCTTTCCTTCTTCAGAGCCCCACCTTAGACTCACTCACCTGCAGTGGCTCCGAGAACTTGCCCAGCACCAGGTAGCTGGTAGTGGTCTGCCTCCTCAAGACAGAAAGTCACATAGTAGGTGAAGGCGCGGTTGTCATTATAGTCTTCCAGCTCTATGGGAAGCTCCCGGTACCTGGGAGGTAGGGGAAGCTGGAATGGAGGATGCTCAGATTCTCAGGTGTAGACTTGGGATGGAAGACCATACCCTTAGGGACCTTTGACCTTACTGGGAACTAACCCTGAAGGGTGAGCTGGTGTAAGTTCTCATTCCCCAACCAGAACTCAGACTCCTGGCTCCCAAAACCTGCTTTGTACCATGACCCTGAGCAGAAGAAATCCACAGAACCATCCTGTCGCCTTTGGAACACCTGGGGAGGCAGAGAAGGCTGGCATACCAGCTACTACTCCAGCCTGTGCTAGGGGTGCTGGGGAGCAAGGGTAAGTGCTGACTGAGGTCAGGTGAAGAGGAGGGTGAGCTAATATTTCTCTTCTCTTTGGATTGGGGCATAGTGGATAAAACAATTCCTTCAAGGAAGCCTTGCCTGTAAATACATGGATAAACTTGATTTACTTAATAACTTTTACTAACACTCAAATGCATGCCAAAACCTTGAAAGCCCTGGGAGAGACCGAAATGATAGAAATACTGTTCCTGCCCTCAGGAGACTGTTAGTCTCATTAGGAGTCAGACTTGCAATAACCTGCTTTCCTTTACTATGATAAAAAACAAGATATTTAAAGTAGAGATCTTCCCCTCAGTCCAGCCTGGACTTCTGGCCTTACCCTGATTTTCCCCACCTCCTCCTCCAGGCCAAGTACTTTTTTTTTTTTTTTTTTTTTTTGGTACAAGGATTGAACTCAGGGGCACTTAACCACTAAGCCACATCCCCAGCCCTTTTTTATGTTTTATTTAGAGACAGGGTCTTGTTGAGTTGCTTAGGGCCTCACTAAGTTACTGAGGCTGGCTTTGAACTTGTGATCCTCCTGCCTCAACTTCCTGGGAAGCTGGAATTACAGGCGTGTACCAGCCAGAATGGCCCAAGCACTTTTAAAAATTACTATTATTTTTCATTTTGAGACAGTGTCTCACTAAGTTGCCCAGGCTGGCCTCGAGCAATCCTCCTGCCTTAGCCACCTGAGTAACTGGGATTATAGGTGTGTGCAACCACACCTGGCTCATCTACCACCCTTCTTCCCTACTTCAATGCATCTTCCAAGACGTAGCCTAAGACTTTTTTTTTTTTTTTTTTTTTATGGTACCAGAACTAAACCCCAAGGCACTTAACCACTGAGCCACATCCCCAGCCCTTTTATTTTTTATTTTAAGACAGGGTCTCTATAAGTTGCTTATGACCTCACAAACGTGCTGAGGATGGCTTTGAACTGCAGTCCTGCCTCAGTTTCCCAAGTCGCTGGAACTAAGTGTGCACCACCACACCTGGCAAAGTTATCTTTCTAAAACACAAGTCTGACCTGGCTCTTCTGCTTAAATCTCTTCCATGTCTCCCTATGACCCCCCACAACTCCTTAGTCAGTAATTTAATGCCTTCCCTGAGCTGGCCTTTGCAGAGTTCCTCCTTGCATGTTTGGCCACACCTGAAGACCACAGCTGACCACCCACATCTACTCTTAGCTCACTCCCTTGGTGCCCCTAAACCCTCTAGTACTCTCCTGCTGCCATAAATTTTTCTGAACCTCTACCTGGAAAGTTCTTCTGCATCTCATCTTTCTAGATAAAACTTCTACACAGCCTTCAAGGTCCTTTCAAATGGCACCTCCTCTCTGAAGCCTTCTCAGACTTCTTGAGGCCCTGTGGGGAACTCAGCCGCCATCTGTCAGTGAATTCCTCTAACCTTGCTCCAGTGGGCTTTGGCTCCCCCTAGGGGTCATGGGGGAAAAGTGCTCACTGGGTCAGGTGTTCCAGCCCCTTTTCTCATCAGTCAGCCACCTACAGCTGAGTTCATGTCACCAAAGAGCAGGAGAGCCCTGCCCTCTCGTAGGCACAGATGGTACCAGCCATTCAAGGTGGCACCCCAGCTCAGCAGCTCCTGGTGGCTCCTGGAACCCAAGAAAGAGGAGATGGACAGGGGAGGGGGGTCCCCCAAGTTATACCCCAAGCCCCTCTACCCAGGCACTGGAACAAGTGGGGACTCCAAGAAGCCTTCTTGGCTCCTTTGAGCCCCTGAAGGGGTCTGATTTACATGCCTGATTTCAAGTTCCCAGCTCCCACAAAGGCAGCCCCACCCTCCTGGTACCAGAGCAGGTTCGCTGGATCTCCTGTCCCAGAGAAGGAGTACCCATGAGGTCTGAGCACCCATGAGAGAGTGACCATAACCAGTAGTGAGGTGAGGACCCAGGCCCTTCTCCTAATTCTCCCCACCCCTCCCAGCCTCCCATCCCCCATGGGCAGGCAGTCATAGCCAATCGCTGAGCAGCAGGTATGCAGAAACACCCACCCTCGAGTGTGGGGACACACCAAAGAAAGCAGGGAGGCCCTGGCCCCACACACTCCCCAGGATCACCCTTGAGGCCCATCTTGCTGAGGTCCAGGCTGCCCTGAGATCCTAGAGGCAGAGATACCCTGAGTCCTATTCATGTCAGGATGAAAAAGAAACAAGATTTGGAGCTTGAAGTTCCAATCCCCTTTTCACCCTTTACTGGCTCAGTGAGTGGGGACTAACAACTTATCCTCTCTTTTTGAGTCTCACTTCCCTCCTCAGTCAATTGAGGACAATACCACTAACCTGGCAGATCTTGGGATGTTGTGCACCTGCCCATCAGGAGCCTGGGACAGAGGAGTTTCCTGCCCCTTGGCATGGCTCCTCAGCACAAACTGCAACGGCTGCATCCTCACACCCTTTCCAGCAGGCCACCAGGTTAACCAAAGGGCCCTGTCAGCTCCCCAGCATGCCTCACCGTGGGGACCTGAGTTCCCTTCTCCCCAGGACTTTCTGGGGCTCCAGGACAACAACTTTGCTGGCTTCCAGTCTCTGGGTTCTGCAGGGAGACACAGGGTCAGTGGGCACAGGTTGGATGTGTTTCTCGCAGAGCCTTCTGCAGTTCTCATCACACTCCCAGGTTCTAGCATCCAGAGGAGGTGAAGGCTTTGCACTGTTTCTATCCAATTTGCATAAAGATGCGTGCAGAGCCCAGATTGTCACACTCTCACCCTGCTCGTTGGGGCAGGCAGGAAATAAGAGGTGAGTTTACAGAGAGAGCATGCTAAACCCCTATCTGGACAGCTGGGGTGGTCCTGGGTCCTCAAACAGGACCCCCAAATAGGAGGAGCAACAAGGAGAGTGAGGTCCACAGTAGGCCCATCTTGCTGAGGCCACCAGAGAAAGGATGTCAGCTTATAAGAAACTGGACTGATGGGAGAAAATAAAGGAAGACTTCCTCCCACTGTCCCCCAGGGACACTCCACCCAGGCTGATCCTACAGGGGGCATTTCTTCTCCTAGTCCTAGAGAGAATGGGTAGCAACCCTGCCCTGTCCAGCCAGAATGGAGTCCAACTTCTGATCCTGACTTCCAGGACTCCCCAGTCATCTCTCCAGATCTCTATGCTCACGTGGATTTTCTCAGCTTTAAACCTTAGCTCTCGGGTGTGGTGTTGCATGCCTGTAATCCCAGTGGC
Organism: Sciurus vulgaris; assembly: GCF_902686455.1. Lineage (NCBI taxonomy): Eukaryota > Metazoa > Chordata > Mammalia > Rodentia > Sciuridae > Sciurus > Sciurus vulgaris. The sequence continues at coordinate 19,521,514 of NC_136461.1, forward strand.
TCAGGAGGCTGAGTCAGGAGGATTGTGAGTTCAAAGCCAGCCTCAGCAATTTATTGATGTCCTAAGCAATTCAGCAAGACCCTGACTCTAAATAAAATACAAGATGGACTTATTCTGTGCCTTCCATCTGGAATATTCCCTCTTCACCTTCAACCTGTGAAGCTCCATCTATCTTTGAAAATTCAGCCCTAAGGCCATCTCCACTTTCCTGGTCCTTCCTGGTCCTTGTTAACACTATTAATAGTGACCACTGCTACTATTTATTGGGTACCTACTGTACTCAAATGTCACCCTGAGTGTGGTTTGTACATCACTTCCAATCCTCATATGGTCTCTGTCCTTATTATTGGCCCTGGGTTACAGGCCTGGTACAAAACAAATACTCAATAAACATTGGTTGAATAGCTAGGGTTTGGCTTGGTAGTAGAGCATGTCATTAGCACATATAAAGCCCTGGGTTCAATCTCCATCATGTATATATGTAACATTCATGATATTCATATGAATGAAGAGAGGAGGAGGAAAACTGAGACCCAGAGATAGGATATGACTTTCGCTTCCTCTAGTACTTATATGCCTGAAGCCACAGAGCTTTCTCCCAAGCTCCAAACCCCCCACCAGGGAGGAGCGACCTTAGGAATGGGACTGTAGCTTGAGTCCCTGGGCCTAGAAAACAACTGTTGACATAGGCCAGTTGAGTGTGCAGCCTGTTCAGAGGCCTAGAAGTGGCAGCCATGGTTTAGCTATGAGAGGTAAGGCCTGAGTTGGACCAGTACCTCAGGGCGACAGGAGGAGTGAGAAGCATGGTCATTCATTCAGGCCGTAAACCTTCTCTGAGGGCCCGCCCTGTGCCAGGCCAAGTGCTGGTGAGGGTGGTGGCTGAGGTATAAGGAGGTATCAGGGGAAATGGAGGCCGAGTTGGCCTAACAGGATGTATGCATGAGTGCGAGGCCCAAGACCACAACTCCAGTCTAGGAATCTGTCCTCCCCAAACCCTCCCACAGGTGTGTCAAGGTCTGCTGAGGAGCCTCTTCAGCATGGCTGCCTATGAGTTCACCTGAGGGCTGGAGGTGTAGCTCAGTGGTAGAGCACTTGACTCTCATGCTTGAGGCCTGGGTTGGATCATACTCACACTCACAAACTCACATGGAAATGACCCAGCCAGCATTGATGGGACCCAGGCAAATAAATTGGACCATTTGGGGGCTGGGGTTGTGGCTCAGTGGCAGAGTGCTTGCCTAGTATGTGTGAGGCACTGGGTTCCATCCTTAGCACCACATAAAATAAACAAAATAAAGGCATGCTGTCCATCTACAACTACAAAAAAAATTTTTTTTTTTTTTTTAAATACGACCATTTGGACAAGTCATAGGGTGGGATCTGTAGTGAGGAGGGCTACAGAACAGCATGTATAGCCTGATCACACTGATGGAAAAATGCTAAATATGTAAATATACATAATAAATTCACAGAGAAAGTTCTGAAACATGCTGTTTCAGAACCATAGTCATTTCTGGGGAAGGAGGGAGGGAGAGGAGTGATTCTCACTCTTGAAACTTCTATGTAGGGGCTGGGGTTGTGGCTCAGTGGTAGAACACTTGCACGAGTGAGGCACTGGGTTCCATCCTCAGCATTGCATAAATAAGTAAAGGTGTTGTGTCCATCTACAACTAAAAACTTTTAAAAAAACTTAAAAACTTCTATATAGTCCTTTTTTTTTTTTTCCTTCACAGGTATTTAGTACTCTTTGAAAGAAAAACAATAAAGAAGGGGGAAAAGAAATCATGCTGGGAGAAAAGCCAGGAAAGAGCAGTCCCAACTGGAAAACCTGCACGTGCAAAGGCTTAGGGAAGAGAGGAAGCAAGGCAGGCTGGGAACAGAAGGAGATCCCCGAGGTGGAGGGGTACCAAAGGCGGGGCTCTGATGGAAGTGAAGGTAGGAGGGAGAGGCCCCAGGAGGTGGTGCCACATGTGGGCAAGAGAGGCCAAGGAGCAGCTGGAACTGCCTGTGGACCTGAGGGTCCTTTCCAGCCCCTCCAGCTACAGCCAGAGATTCCCAGGGTAGAGGGAGGGTAAGCCTAAGGCTGCGCAGCTTAAGAGGGACAGGTGCCCTGGAGTGAAGCAGATGGAATACATGCACCTGCCCTGAGCCTTCTCCACATCCCACAAAGATGGAAACTGTTATCCCCACCTTACGAATGAGAAACTGAAGACCAGAGCCGTGAAATGCTTGAGTTGGAACAATTGGACTCTCTAGGCTGCACTTGGCAATCGGAGCTTTCTCTCAACTTTCTTTGTCATTGTGCATGTGAAGCAGCGAGACCCTGCTGCATGCCCGGTTCCCACTGAGCACCCAAGACCTGGGGGCTATGAGTCAGGAAAGACCTCTGTGCCCAGGGATGCAGGCAGGGCTTTCAAAGAGGCCTGAATGAGAAAGGCCAGCAATGGCCACCTAAGAGTTCTGGGGGCGGTCCTCCTTGGTCCTGGGGCACAGATATAATTTTAGGGGACAAAGTCTGGAGACACCTTCAGAAGGGAGTCCTGAGGTTCTGCTCACTCTGGAGTCAGAAAAGCCTGGATTCTAACACCAGCTCTGCCCCAATTTTGAGCAAACATTTATCCTTCTGAGTCTCCATAACCCTGCTGGGGAGAGGCAGGCAGAGGGGGGTCAAAAGGATAAGTGACAAAAATGTTTTAAAGGAGTCAGCCATAGCCTTAGGCAGAATTCCTGTTAAGGAGAGGACTTCGGCCATATCCTCATCCATCCACACAACCCAAGACATGGGACAGGAAGCACAGCACCAGAAACAGTTCCTTTATTTGGGGGACAGAGCCCAGGCTAGGTTGGTGGGAAGAGGCGGCACAGACCCCAGGTACCAGGCTGAGGGACCCAGCAGGGTCCACAGATGAGACACGAGGTGGTTGAGGGATGTTCTCAGCTGTAGGTGGCAGGCCCAGGACAGGAGGGGATGTCAGGCATTGGTTGCTGAGCCTGCTCAGTGTCCACAGGGGCCAGAAACTGATGGCCAAAGCTGTTCCCACCCCCAGTGCTCACAAAGTGGCCAAGAGGGTTAGCCTCTGAGTCCTCCTTCCCCTCAGTGTGGAGACCAGGCCCAAGGGGGTCAGATTCTGAGGTCACACAGAGAGGACACTTAAGGGAGGTGACCCTGCCTCAGCTGGGCAAAATATCTCACCCCCCAGAGAGCAGGTGCAGCAGGAAGACAAACACTTTAACGCAGGCTGCAGCGACCCACCCCACGGCACACACAACACGGGGCCTTGCTTGGCTCCCTTCTCAGAGGACACCACACTTTCACACAGCCTGGATCCTGCCCACGGCTCCAGACTGAATGAAGACTTGCCTGGGCCATCACCTACTGGTTCTCCTCCCTGCTGGCAGCATGAGGGGACAAAGACACAATGGGGCTCAGTTGAACTGCCAAGCATGGGGCCCAGGCTGAATCCTGGCCCCAGCTAACATCTAGCAGGGAGCCCCTGTTGCAGGAGAGAAGGGGTGCGGCTCACATGGGGGATGTGGGGAGGGAGGCATTGTCTTTGGGCTACCCCATGGAGAAGACCATCCCTGGGCAGGGAGTAGTACAGGAAGTGAGCTGGGATTTCCCGGCTGCCAGTACTCACAGTGTCTGGTAAGTGCTATCCTTGGCCTTGAGGAAGCGCAGCACGAAGAAGGCCACTGCTTGCAGGCTCAGCACTAGCACAACACCTCCGATGAAGCTGGCACCATCAAAGCCAGGGCTGTGGGCTTCAGGGAGGGGGCTCCCTGCAGAGTGAGACAGGGTGGAGGTCATAGCCAGCCCCCATGGACTAGGATCCCAGCCCCACCTCACAACTGGCACAGGACACCTTGAGGCCTTAGACCTCACCAAGGAGCCTGAACACCAGGCACAGAACCTACAGGCAGTGGGGAAGTGCCTGGTATAAGGGACAGTGCTTGTCAGGAGTTGGCCCTGTTCCTAAGTTGCTGTGTGACTTTATGCCACGCGCACCCTCTCTGGGCCTACTGATCCCATAGGCCCGTTAGGTGAGAGAAGGCTCTCAGGGCTCAGATCCCAGATGCAGATGATGTGGCCCCTTTTCAGGACTACTAAGCCTCTTGCCCCAGTACTCAGAAAAGGAGGAGCAGAAGGAGAAGTAGAGGGCCAGCTCAACACCCTACCGAATGGGTATTAGGAAGAAGAAGATGGGCCCCTTTCTCTTCCCCTCAGACAGTAGAGCCTTAGGGCCACAGTTACCAGGCTGGGTCTGGGTGGCTCCCAGCTGTGCCACCAGGGATTCCATTTCAGGCCCTGGGCCAGGTGCCCAGGACAGGGTAGGGCCAGTGAGGGCAGAGTAAGGCAGGGCTGGTGGGCAGAAGAACACACTGGGACCGTGAACAGGGCTCCTCTGGGGGCAGGGTCCACTTCCCAGAGGGTGTGTGCGGTATAAGGGGGTCTTGAGAATACAAAGGGCAAAAGATGGTCCCAACTGAAGCCCAAGGCTCCTAGAAAAGGATGCCAGGGAAAGAAGAGCAGAAAGGGAAGAGACAAGTCACACACAGTGGATCTGGGGCTTCAGCTGAGGGAACTGGCTCCATCAATAATTCAGCCTCTGAGATCAGTTTCCGGCTTTAATTAACCAAGAGCCTCTTCAGCCATCCTGGCCAAGTCTGGTGACCTCCAGTCTCTGAGGGGCAGTGGGAGTCAAGGGGTGGGGTTCTTGCCACTGCTCTGCCAGGAACCTCTTCTGGGACCCTCTGGCCTGCAGGTTGCTGTAGATGGTCACTGAGAACACCTTATTCACAACTGGAGCCATATACTCTCAGGTCCAAGGGTCAGACTAGGAACAGGTGGGAGCCACCATTTTTTGATCACCTTCAGTGCGTCAGACACTGAAGTGGGCCATGTGCAGACCCATAAAAATCCTCACAGCAGCTCCGTGAGGTGGGTATCACCTAACCCATTTTACAGATGGAGGAGGAACTGAGGGGGTGGAGACCACAGAGCGTGTCAGCACCTGAGCCAGCTGTCTTTCATGCACTTCTGGGCCTCCCACTGCGCCATCCCAGAGGGAGTACTTACCTGTTGTGATTGTCTTCGGTTCATAGGTGGGATGGTGGTGGGCAGCTGAGGAGACAGGAAATCCATAATAAGACAGCCTCCCTGTCCCCTGGCTCCCATCAAGGCCGCAGTCTCTGCCAGCTGCTGCACTCTGACTCAGATCAGGCCCCTCTCCAAGATCGACACCCAATGTTCTATAAAGCCTTAGTCTCACAGTTCCCTCCACCAGATGTGCCCCCTCTCCAGTTCTACCTACCAAGCTCATCTCTGACCCCACTTCCTCCAGGAATCCTCCCTCCAGTTCCTTCTGAACTTCTGAAACCCCAGCTCTGCCTTACATTACAGGAAGACCTAGTGCCCCCATCCCCTCACACATTCAGACCAATTTACAGTGATAAAACAGATCATAGAGGGGAGGAGAATTCTGAGAGCTGAAGACAGAATTGAAAATGGACCCAGGTGTTCATGGGCATAGTCCACTCCCTGAGAGGCTGGTTTTTCCTGGGAACAGGTTCAGGATGGGGAGACCAGCCCCCTCCCTCCAACTTGGCTTAGGCCAGTGGGGACTCTTTTACCTGGACAGGACTCTGAATGGTTGTAGACAGAGCAACCCTCCTTGACCACCTCAGCTTGGGCCACACAGTGTCCTTATGGGAGAAGGGGCAGGGAAGAGGTTTGAGGATAGGGTCCAAGACTCTGGGGTTCAGAGCTGGGCCAATGAGTTTGGAAGGGCCCACCTTCATACCTGGTTCCTGTGGTCGACATTGCTGCCACACACAACCTGAGAGGTTGTGTGCTCTGTCCCCCTCCACACAATGCTCACAGAGCTCCAGTTGTTTGCAGCCCCCTTGGACAGTAGGCCAGATGTTCAGGCGGATCAGGGCTCCACGCCCAAAGCCTTGAGCTCCTTTACCTGGGAATGGGGTGGGAGTGGGAAGAGAGCAACTCTGGGAAGCCAAGTTGCAGCACCTACCCCACCACCTCTGTGGTTCTCACTCCTTTACCCATGCCTGGAGCTTCTGCAAGCACAAGGTAACACTCACCTAGCCTTCGCCACATACCCCCAACACCCCCTCCCTTTAAGTACACCTGGGGTTCCCAGACACATTTGGAGCTATCGCCTCCAGATACACCTGAAGTTCCCTAATCCCCCACATCTGGAGCCTATATATACTCCACATAAAACGGGAGCCCCCTTCTTCTCCCACCCCTGGAGCCCTGCACAGGTCTTGGAAGTCCCTTCCTACCCCCAAGCCCAGACTGGGAGGCGGCTGGATGAGGGGAATGCGCCAACTGCCCCAGCCTGGTCCTAGCCAGACCCTGTCCTGCGTTACCAGCCACAGCGAGTTGGGCACACAGGAGGAGGCAGCAGCAGCCGCCGCAAAGCGCAGCCCGAAAGGCACGGGGTCCCGGCGCTGCCATGGACGAGGGTGGGAACTGGGAGTCCGCGGACAGCTGGTGTGGCGCGTCCCTTCTGGACTCCGCTCGCGGGAGCTTGTGGAGAGGGAGACCGGGGCAACCGGGGCGTGGCCAGTAGGGGCGTGACCAATAGGAGAGGTCGGGTGGGGCTGCGCTCTGGTAGGGCGGAGCCAACGAGGGCGGGGCCAGATAGGTACTTGACTGGGTTAGTTGGTTTGGGGCGGGGCTTGAACAAAATGGGTGGAGTCCAGTAGTAAATGCAGCCAGAACACTGAGCGCTCCAACCCGTAGCTGGGTGTAACAGTTAAGTAGAGAATATTTTTATCCCTGCTTCATAGGTCAGGAAACTGAGGCCCCAGGTCACAGACGTAAAATATGGATATGAAAGTGAGGTCGCTTTCTTACGTTTAGGGCTTGACTCAGGCCAGGCCTTCCTTATAGGGAGCAGCCTCCCAGCAGACCCTATGAAGCCTAGGACAGGTCTCAGCTATCCCTCCCCTCTGGCTGCCTGTGCCCAGCTTTGGTGTTTTCTCTCGGCTTCATCCCTTGCACCGTCCCCCCGTCGCACCCTCTGGCCAAGTCATGGGTCATGCCCTTACTAAGTCAATAGGTTCTTTCCACAGCCTTTCCCATGGCCTCCTCTCCTGTCCCCAGTACCACTCTTGCAGCCACGTCTCAGGTTCCTTAGAGGCACCTCTTCTTTCTCTTCTCCCTCCTCCTCCTTCTCACCCTAGCCCCCTTTAAACTGATGGTGACCCAGTTTAATTCTGAGCCCAAATTCACACTCTTTTGGAGTCATCTTGGCCATTCCTCTGCCATCAGTCCCACTGAAAAGCCAACAAATCTCTAATCTTCACCTCCTGGCCAGTTCTGGCTCCACAGCTACAACGCCTGTAACTAATAACACATAGCTTATAATCATGGAGCCCTCACTACTAGCAGAATGTACGTTCTCTTAAGCTTTTATTTGCAGCCTCTCATCTAATGTCCACAACTAACCTGTAGGCATGGGTTGTGTCATCCTCAATTTACAATGTGCTCAGGGACACAGAACACATTGTGCCAGGATGCCAGGATCCAATGAAGCTAGAAGCCACACTCCCCTCTGCCATGCCTCCTGCAGGTCCCCTGCTTCTTGGATACCTGGGCCTGAACACCCTCAGGGTATTGTCTGGTCCCTTTTCCCCACTCAGGGAGGCCCCATCACCTCCCTTTGGTTACCTGGGTTGGGAATCATGGTTTCACATTCACCTCCTGTCTCCATCTCAGCCCCCTTCACACTCTACATCTACATGTCCCCTGGGTCCCACTCCCTCGAACTCTCCAGGCCCATCTCCAAGCTGGCCCTCACAGTGCAGGGCTGTCCTGAAACCATGGATCTGACCACACCTCTTCTAATTAACAACTTTTCAACAATGGCTTGGTCTCCACATTTCTGTGATTTCTGGCTCTAGAAGTCTCTTAGCCTGTCTTGGGCTCTCTGCATCACCTTTCTATCCCTCCAGGAGATAGAACAGTGTCCCTCCTTGCCTTTATCCTAGCTCCTCTCCTGCAGTGTGTGTGTAGGGAGGACCTCCTCCTTTCCCAACTATATCTGCCTGGCAAACTAAAGTCACCATTAAAAGAGTGATCCTTGAAAAAAATAAGCCAGATCATACCACTCCCCTGCCCAACCCACTAGTGCCTTGCATCTTGGAACTTTTCTCCATCCACAGGATTTTCGCCTGCCCACCTCTCTGGGCTCAAACCCTCCCTCACAGCTGTGCTCATTGGCCTCCTCTCTACTCTTCAAATCTTCTCCTCACAGCCTGTGCATTTGCCATGCCCTTTCCTTGAAACTTTTTCTTTTATTTCTTTTTCTTTATTTCTTTTTCTCAGTACTGGGATTTAACCCAGGGACACTTAACCACTGAGCCACATCCCCAGCCATTTTAATTTTTTGATACAGGGTCTCACTAAGTTGCTTAGGGCCTCATTAAATCGCTGAGGCTGACTTTGAACTTGCAATCCTCCTGCCTCAGCCTCCAGAGATACTGGGATTACAGGTATGTGTCACCATTCTTGGCTTCTTGAAACTCTTCTGCTCTCTTTAAGTGACTTTGTAACCTCCCTACCTAAAAACCATCTCCTGGTTATTCTACATTACAGTATCTGTTTTTTCCTTTGAAGCATGTATCAAATGTATAATTAACTACCTGTTTGTTTCCTGGGCTATAAGCTCCACAAAGGCAGGAACTATGTTTGTCTCCTTCCCTAGGGAACTCCCTACACACAGAACAAGCTAAGTACATGTTTATTAGTAGCTATACTGTACCATGTTGTGACCATCTGAGTGCATGTTTGAGCCACTGGTCTTTGATACCTTCAAGGGCTCTCTATTTGACATTAAGTGTCTCTTTGTAAATTGCCTATCTCTCCCCCTTAAATGGGAGCTCCTTGAAAAAGGCAAGGGTTTGTTCACAGCTGTATCCTCTGGCCAATAGTAGATGCTCAGTAAATATACACTAAACATTGAAAATGAAGGGATGTGGTCAGATCATCTCTTCCTACCAAAACCCAAAGCCAGGGGAACATCAGTGAATAGTGGTTGAATGAAGTGTGTATTAAGAATACATGTACTATCAATGACTGGACCTCTGGGTTTTGGACAAGGGCCTCAAGTGTAGAGATTATCTGTGTTTCACAAGTATACGCAAACACGCACACTCCTCGCTTTAGACTTAGGCCCAAGTTCTGAAGACTGGTGAAGAATGAAGAGATAAAGAAGCCTCACCCGGAAGTGAGAGTTCACAGCCATCTGGTGGCCACCTGGCAAACTGCGGTATTGTCCGCCCTCATCTAACTTCTCATCAGTCTCTCCTGGGAATGAGAGTGCGCCTAAGCTAGTGTGGAAGGCACCCTGGGCTTGGTTAAAGGTGGACCGGGCCTCAGATCCTGACTCTGCCATTTACTATGTGATCAGGGGCAAGTTCCTTGGCTTCTCTGGAGATATGTTCTATTACCTTTGCAGAGTTGTTGTAAGGAAGAACTGGTCTGGCACCTGATTGGTGGGAAGAAAGTAAGGTGGTAGGGGGCAGAGGGCATGAGGAGAGACTGCCCTTCTGGGAGGAAAGATCTGCTAGGCAGTGATGGTCTCAATTGTCCTATTGGCAAGAACGATTTTGGTGCATGAGAGAGCATACACTTGATCATGCACAGCTTCCCTTCAGTCTCTTGGGTTTCTGGGGTTTCCAGGAGTTAGAAATATCCCCCATCTTTCCTCTATAGCTGCCTGAGGAACAACCTCCATGTAAAGGGCACAGTAACTATCCAGATCAGGAAGTTCACGACCAACCAACTATTTCATTGGAAACAAGTGTCCTTCACCCTAGGATGCTAACTGTAACTAAGACAAAAACACCAAAACATATAAGGCCATGTCACATGTGAGCTTTGTATTTGGTGGTGGCAACACAACTGTCTAGGGCACTATTTATGATTCTTTGGATTCTACAAAGAAAAACTAATCCAGGGAGTGGGACTGTAGCTCAGTGGCAGAGTGCTTGCCTAGCCCATATGAGACACTGGGTTTGATCCTTAGCACCACATAAAAATAGACAAAATAAAGGCATGCTGTCCATCTACAACTACAAAAAAAATTTTTTTTTAAAGACACAGGAGAAATGAGGAGAAAAAGGTCTCAAGAAAACAGAGAAATGTGAGCACAGAATGAAGACAGCTGTGGGACCCCAAAGGTCAAACAAGGTTGGAGCTGGCAAGTGGGAGGGAAGATTCTGTGGTGACTTTATCTGCAGTGATGTACACGTTTCACCAGGGGATCAATGAACTATGAAAACTGCCACTCGGAAGTCTCTCATGTGCCACTTTACCAACCCCCCAGTACCCTTCACCTTTCTCTGAGACCAGAACTTTGTTGGGACCCAGTTCAGACTGGGGAGAAAAGGGACATCTGAGTCTTGGGTTGCTGATGCCCTGTCTCCTCTCTCTCAGTCACCTCGAGCATGCATCCTCCTACTTTGTGTTTCTCTTCGAAGCAGCTCCTGTTTAGTTGAATCATCTAGTCAACGGATATTTATTGAACACCCACTTTATGTTAGGCACTGCTTTCCAGCAGAAAAGAGGACATGGTCACTGCTCTCTCGTGGAGCTTGCAATGGAGCGGGACTGAGACATAGTAAGAAAGAAAGATGACTAAAGATATATTTCCTGGGTTTAGGGTTTAAAGGCAGGCAGGGTTAGGGAAGGGGAGCTCTTTCTCCATGCCCCCACCCCACCAGGGTGCCTCAGAAGGGAGGCTGAGAGGGACCTGCCAGGAGAACTGGTTTTCTGCTTCCAGTTCTTCCCTATCTCCTGCTGCTTCAGGGAAGTGCTCCCCCTTCTGCTGGCTTTCCAGATCCTTGAATAAATAATTCAGGTTTTTAAATCTTGCCAGGCCTACTCTTCCATGCTGTGAGGGCGCTATTGGACTGACATGAATGATGTCACCCAGTTCCTTATTCCAGCCTCAACATCACGGGACCTGTCCTGGCAGCAACTTACTTGCCCGGTCACTGTCAGCTCCTCTACCCTGTTCCCCTCAACCTGGGGCTCACTTACCAGGCACCTAGCATCTTCATTCCAGGACCCAACAACCCTTGACCCTCAGAGTTTAGTTTTGTCACCTCAGTACCTCAGCACTTGAAAGGGTCGTGGTGACCTGAAATCCCTTCACCTGGATACCCCATCTTCTTGCCACCACTTCTGCCACCCTTGGATCCCTAAACTCCATCACGCTCTAAAGTCTCCCTGACACTGCTATGGTTGTCCTGGGGATTCTACCATCCTCTACCTTCAGCGTCCCAAGGCCACCATCCCCCAAGATCCTGTCACCAGCTCATATCGTCACTTCCACCCACCTCCCTGCTTTCTCGTGCTCTTGTCACCGTCACCTGAGGGCCCATCGTCATTCTCATAGGAGGACGCCCTTTCAGCCCCATCACTCGGCCTCCGTCACCTGAATTCTGTCATCTTGTTCCCGTCACCTGAGGGTCCCCATCACCCCACAGACTATCCGGGCCCCCTTTCAGCTCCCCACCATATTCCCTGAAGGCTCCCTGAGACTTCTCCAAAGATCTCCACCAGCGCCCCAGAAACCCCTGGCCCGCAGAGGGCGCCGCGTCAAGGACAGCTCGGGCCGCTTCGGGAGGGGGCGGGGCCGCGGCCGCGGTCGCTTTTTATGAATGGGGGAGCGGGCGGTGCGAGGCCTCATTACTATGCCACGCAACGCGCGCTGCGCTCCAGCGCGCCGCGCCTATTGGCCTACTGGGCCGCTGACGTCACTGAACCGGCGGCCGGGGGCGGGGCGGGGTGACTCACGCCGCTTCTCCCGCGGCCGCGGGGGCTTCTCGGGGTCCGCGCACACCTTGCGCTGCCAGGACCCAACCGGAGCCTCCCCGCGGCCCGGCCGCGCCCTGTCCTGAGCGGTGAGTAGCGGGCCCTTCCGCGGGCACCAGGCGTCCTGGAGAGCACGCCGGATGCTGGGGCACTGGACTGGCTGAAGGCTCCCTGCCGCTGGCCGCTGGGGTCGGAGGTCGAGACTGGGATTCTGGCTTAGCAATTCTGGGTCAGCAGGCGGGGCCCCAAGTGTTGGGGTATTGGAGCGGTCAGTTGGGTGACCTGGCAAAGGGTGAGCATCCCTGCAGGGACCCGTGGCTCTGGAGGTTCGAACAGTCGTCTGAGGTTGGGCGGGCAGGAGACGACTGGGGCAAGGACACAGGCGTCCGAGCCGCGGGAGGTGTCTGATTGAGGGATCTAGATATTCGGGCAGGAGGCGGAGTCAGGCCCCTGATCTAGGTGTCCAAGCAGAAGGAGGGGTCTGACTCAGGAATCCAGACTTCCAGCGAGGAAGATCTCACAGAGATCTAGGGGGTTCAGACAGAAGGAGGGGTCAGTCCAGGGACAGAAGTCTGGGAGAGCGTGCGGGGTGGGGGGCTGCGTTCCCAGGTGATGTTACCCTAGGAATGTCGCGTGGGGGTTGACAGGAGCTTCACGAGCTTTTCTTGGGGGCGGAGCCTTGGCCCGCTGTGCTGAGAATCGTGAGGGGTCTGGGAGCCTCAGAAACCGAGTCATTCTCTGATGGGAGGAAGCAGAGATTCTCTCCCCCGCCTCCACCGGATCTTGAGTCTTTTGGTGCATCGCCTGGATTCTGTGACCCCCCCATTCACTTATGGTAGCCTTTCATCTGGTTCTGATTACACACGTGGGAAAAAGAGGCGTGCAGGACCCAGAGAATTGGAAGGGAGGGTGCAGAGACTCAGTACAGGAATCCCCAGAAAAGAAGACCCTTGTTTAAAGGTCTGGAGGCATTAGAGAAGACATGGGCATGAATGGGGGGACAAGGCACCAGGGCTGCTCCACATATCCTGAAGGGCACCTCACCCCCTCTCGACCCCTCCTGTCAGCACCCAGCCCTGCCAGCATCTCACAGGGCCTTTCTCCTGCAGGTACCACGATGTGGGGTGCAGGCGGCCCCTTGGCCTGGCTCTCAGCTGGCCCAGGCAACGTGAATGTGAGCAGCGTGGGCCCCGCAGAAGGGCCCACAGGCCCAGCTGCACCACTGCCCTCACCCAAGGCCTGGGATGTGGTGCTGTGCATCTCAGGCACCCTGGTGTCCTGCGAGAACGCGCTGGTGGTGGCCATCATCGTGGGCACTCCTGCCTTTCGTGCCCCCATGTTCCTGTTGGTGGGCAGCCTGGCTGTGGCAGACCTGCTGGCAGGCCTGGGCCTGGTCCTGCACTTCGCTGCTGTCTTCTGCATAGGCTCGGAGGAGATGAGCCTGGTGCTTGTTGGTGTGCTGGCAATGGCCTTTACCGCCAGCATTGGCAGCCTACTGGCCATCACTGTCGACCGCTACCTTTCCCTGTACAATGCCCTCACCTACTACTCAGAGACAACAGTGACTCGGACCTACGTGATGCTGGCCTTGGTGTGGGGGGGTGCCCTGGGCCTGGGACTGTTGCCTGTGCTGGCCTGGAACTGCCTGGATGGCCTGACCACGTGTGGCGTGGTATATCCACTCTCCAAGAACCATCTGGTGGTCCTGGCTATTGCCTTCTTCATGGTGTTTGGCATCATGCTGCAGCTCTATGCCCAGATCTGCCGCATCGTCTGCCGCCATGCCCAGCAGATCGCCCTTCAGCGGCACCTGCTGCCTGCCTCCCACTATGTGGCTACCCGCAAGGGCATCGCCACACTGGCTGTGGTGCTCGGCGCCTTTGCTGCCTGCTGGTTGCCCTTCACTGTCTACTGCCTGCTGGGTGATGCCCGCTCCCCACCCCTCTACACCTATCTCACCCTGCTCCCCGCCACCTACAACTCCATGATCAACCCCATCATCTATGCCTTCCGCAACCAGGACGTGCAGAAGGTGCTGTGGGCCATTTGCTGCTGCTGTTCCTCTTCCAAGATTCCTTTTCGATCCCGCTCCCCCAGTGATGTCTAGTTACATCCTGGTGACCCCTGCAGCCCTGATCACTACAAAATTCCAGAATGTTAGGTCCTCCAGGGCTTTGTTCCAAACCTCCAGCTCTACACCCCCAGACCCAGCTGGTTCTGGAGTTCTAGGACATTGGGTGTTTCAGGATTCTGTTCGAGATGCCTGCAGCGGCCCAGCTGGCTCCATGGTTCTAGAATGTTCCAGGTGGTCAGGGTTCCTCTTAGAAATGTCCCACAGCCCAGCTGACTTGCAGTTTCAGAATGCTGGGCGTTTTACAGTGCCATTCAAGTCCTTGATCTTTCCCCTCCCCTGAACTTGCCCTTAGCCATGTCACTTTACTTTTGAATTTCTGAGCTCAAGAGTCAGAGAGTTTAGTCACTTAGTTGCCTAGATAGGAGAAAGATCTATCTATCTATCTATCTATCTATCTATATATATTGCACATACAAAGAAAGTATATTATTTATTTATTTATTTATTTATAAGTTTATTTATGGGTGATAAGGGGAAAAAAGGACCCATACCTTGAAATCTAGGCCATACCAGGGTATTCCCAATCCCCACACCCCCATTTCTGACCTCAGTTCCTGGAGGAGGGAAATGGAGAAAGAGAAACCACGTATTTTGTTATTATTTTTGCTTATTTTTTATCGAAGAGATAATAGAAACCAGAGCCTTCTCCCCAGGCCCGACACCCTCGGGTTTGCAGGAGGAACACACCAGCCTCTGGTTTTTTATTTTTTTAAGAAGCCATCACCTGAGCAACCGATAATTCCTCTGCGCTGGGGGCCGGCTTCCCTCTGGTGGCCATTTGTGGGAACTGCAGCCCGACCAGGCAGCCGGTACCAGAAAATGCAACCCCAACTCTACTCAGGCCTGGCATCCAGCGCCACAGGCATGGCCTGGGGGTCAGGTCTCACCCTGAGGTGCCCTAGAGGAGGCGGGGCAAGAGCCAACACCCCACCCCTCTGCCAACTGGGGTATGGCCCCCAGTGCATTCCCTGTTCCTGTCCCCCTGACCCAACTCATTAAAAAATGATTTTGTGATAAATAAGTTTCTGTGTGTGTGTATGTATGTATGTGTGTGTGCGCACTCGCGTGCATGCATGCAGGGTGTAGAGTCTAACGAGGGGTAGACCAGAATGAGAGGATCAGGCCAAGCTAGAGGGGCCTAATGGGGGGATTTGAGGAGCTGAATGCTGGGATGGAGTGTGGTTGACCGCCCCGCCCCCCCCCCAGGATATCAATGCCTCTCTGGTCAGCCCTGGGCATTGCCTGGCAAGGACCGCACATCCTCTTGGGGACCAGGGTTCTGGGCTCTGAAGATGCCCACATCCTGCCCACATGAGCCAGTTTGGGGCTCTGACATGAAGAATATGTGCACAGCATGTTTGTTTCCTTCATAATAATAATCCCTCTCTGGCCTGGGGATGTAGCTCAATGGTAGGGCACTTGCCTAGCATGTGATAGGAACAGTGTTCAACCACAAGTACTGCCAAAATGAACAAATAAACAAAAACCGCTTTCTTCTGATAGTATGTGCTTACTGTGTGGGATAGGCACTCTGCAAAAGGTAGGTATGCACATTATCTCCTATATGCCTCACAAGCATTCCCTGGCATATATAGTATTGTCTCCTTACAGATGAAGAAATGGAGGCTGAGAGTGTGTTGGTGATTGACCCAAAGCCATATAGTTGGGAAATGGTAAAGTCAGGATTCAAACAGGGAACATCTGTTTCCAGAATCTGTGTTCTGTCTGTCTCCTAGGCAATGTCCTCTCACTTCCTTCTTTCCCAAGCCTGGGGCTTAGGACATTCTGGACCCTGACTTATATCCTCAGGGCCAGTGGCCCACATTTGGGAGATGATTGGACAAGGTCTGGTCATTGTGGAGCTAGAAGTTCTTTCCCAAGTAAAGATGAGTGGCTATACGTGTGTGCATTTGGGGACCCGAGTTTGGGTGTTTGGGAGTGGAGGAGGACCCCAGAAGATCGTGTTCATCAGGGAGGCAGAAGCAGGTTTGGGGTGTGGCTTACCAGGGCTCTCTGACTACCCTAACTTCCCAGCCTCCCAGCTTCTCAGGCCTTACAGCTGGATAAAGCCTAGCGATGGGACCCTAGGAGCATTTCTGGCCTACCTCACCATCACACAGACAGGCTGAGACACAAAAAAGAGCAGCTATTTGCTCAAACTCATCCTGCGGTGCCAGGCTGGGATACGGGTCTTTCTCCTCTTCCTTGCCTACAGCTCTTTTGCCATGTATTCAAAACCCCTCCCCAATAGTGGTTACAGGAGTCTAGGTGGTAGACATGCCAACAGGCCCAGGCACAAAATGAAGAGGCCAGCCCAGGGCCCTGGGAAGAGACCCCACCCATACATGCCACAAGCACTTCCCCAAGGTCAAGCCTTGAGCCAAAGGTTTCACACACCACCACCCTGACTTCGTCAGAGGTATGCTGTCGCTCTCCCCACTTTTCACAGGGGAGAGCTGAGACTGTGAGAGCAACGGGCCTCTCCATTCATTCACAGATGGAGCTTAATGACCAGCGTGGAGCAGTTCCGTACAGATGGCACTACACAGAAGAGTTTTTCAAAAAAATGTAATGTTAGAAGCTGGGCACGGTGGCACATGCCTATAATCTCAGCAACTCAGGAGATGGGGGCAGGAGGATCACAGGTTTAGAAACTTGGCAAGACATCCTGTCTCAAAATGAAAAATTAAATAAATAAAAAGGACTGGGGATGTAGCTCAGTGGTAAAGCATCCCAGGTTCAATCTCCAGTATAAAAAAAAAAGTAAAGTGGGCTGGGGAGATAGCTCAGTTGGTAGAGTGCTTGCCTTGCAAGCCCAAAGCCCTGGGTTCAATCCCTAGCACCGCAAAAAAATTAAAAAAAAAATAAAAATTAAAAAAAAAAGTAACATTGATAATAAGTCTTCAGAGAAAAAGCAAAGTAGGGAAGAAAGAGAATATGTGAGTAGTTTTAAAAGGAAGGTGCCCTAAAGAAAGGTCTCTCTAAAAGGTGACATTTGATTTGCCCAAAGTCACAGTCAGGAGTTGAGTTAGGATTTGAACCTAGTTCATTCATTTCCAAATCTATTTCGTTCATGGTAAGGAGAGGGTTTCAGAAACATCAGGCCAGAAAACTGGGACAAGGTGGTCTGAGCCCAGACTGGAGAAAGCTGGGGGTCTCCAGGTTATGACCAGACCTTTGGAGGGGCGATGTAGGGAAGAGTATCCTGACTGCCTCCCACCTGCTCCTGAGAAGCCCCCACCAGGGTCTACAAGGAAGGGCCAGGTGCCCATTCTAGCTGAGTGTGGCTTGGCCCTTTGTGTCCTCCTCCCAGCTTCTGGCTCCCGGGCCCAAACCAGGACCTACTGCTTTCCATCCTGTGTCTGGGAGGGTCTGTGCTGGGCTCCATGCCAAGGGTCTTCATCTTATCTGTGTGGGGTGGTTATGCAGTGGATTTGAGGCATTTGGGAGAGCCCGAGTGTGTGGTGGGCTGGCTGGGTTACCCTCCTCCCAGGATTCTGCAGACGCAGCTCCAGTCCTCTCTGTACCGCCACTGCATGCCTCTTCCTGGAGCCCCCTTGATTGAGCCCTGCTGTGCCTGTGGAGATGTGATTCCTACACCACATCTTCCCACAGCTCCCCTGAGTAATCATGAGTACGGAAGTCTTGCTTCTTCCTCAGAATAGGGCCCCTAAAGGCAGGGCTGTAGCCCATTTTCAACCGAGGGTCCCTGAGAAAAGAGGCATGTCTATTCCCTAAAACTGAAGGCCCCTGAAAGCAACTCTCTGTCTCTCCTCAGATCAAGGGGCTCCAGAATACAAGGTCATGTCTCTCCCTTAGACCATGAATTCCTGAGAACTGGGCCCTGTCACTCACTGCCTTCAGCCAACGATCTCAGAGAGCAGGGTCATGCCTTTTACCTTGAACTGAGACCCCCTGAGGGCTGGACTGTGTCTTCTCCTCCGACTGAGCCTTGTCTCCTTCAGCCTCAGACTCCTCTGGTGCTCAGCTCTGAGCAGCTTGGTGCGCAAGCTTTTGTGTGTGTGTGTGTGTGTGTGTGTGTGTGTGTGTTTAGGCTTTTTGCCTCTGCCAGCTTTCTAACCCCCATGCCTGATCCTACCCAGCTAGAGGCCCCAGCTGCCTCCTGAATTGCGGAAGGCATGGGCTCTCTCCCTGCCAAGCTAGGCCCTGGGATGGTGCTGGGCTCATCTCTCTGGTGCAGTATGTGTTGGGGAGGGCAGTACTGAGGGCCGAACCCTCGCTGGGGCCATGACCGCCTCTCCCTGCAATAAGTGAGGAGACAGCAGCTATTAATATAAGATGAGTTCACGGGCTCACAGCTTCTGCAGGCTGGAAAACAGGCTCCCAGGGCCCGGGGGCTGCGGCAAGGTTCGTCTGTCAGATTCCCTCCTGGAGCCTGGAGGCTGCCAACCCTGCATCCCCCAGCTCCTTCCATGCATAGAACTCTGAGCATGTGGACCCATGCACAGGGCCACAGTGTAGGGGACAGGTGTCCAGCTGTTCCAAGAACACACACACACACACACTCGTATGCATCTGTGCAGTAGTGCACACACCCTTGTGTACAGACACATCATTGTACATGTGTATGCAGATCATGGTGACTTTGTATGCACAAGAATGCAGGTTGGAACACATACTTAAATGTGTGTACATGCTCTTGCACATGTGTGTACAGACTTACCCTTGTACGCACCTATGTGCAAACAGATCCAGACCTGCTCACATAAGCAAATCCACTTGCATACCTTTGCACACATGTATGTACAGATAGCAATCTGCATGAGTGTATAAAGGTGATATGCATAGGCATGTATACACAAATGCATGCAAGTCCACATTCAAGGACTAGAATGCATGCACACACCGTTTCACAGTGTACACACACACATGCTCCCCACTGTCAGTGCTCAGCAATCATGAATCCACCTGGTTTCCCGCACCAACAGGCTGTCTTGGCCTCCCCTCCCCCAGTATTATGACAGGCAGCTCAAGCTGCTGCCAACCCCATGCCTGCCTTCAGCTTCCTGCCCCCTGGAGGTCCCCAGATCTCTGATTAACCCCCTCGCTAATTGGCCACCAGCCCCTTGACTTTGCTGCAGGCCTTCCCAGGAGCTGGGAGCAAAAGGCTGCAAATTGGCCGAGCAGAATGGGTCTGGGGAATAGTGAGCATGTGGAGGGTGCGGGTGGGGTGCTGTGAGCCCAGTCCCCAACTGGAGTCAGGCAGGGCACCCTGCATTCCAAGGTTGGGGCAACACATTATCCTGTCTTGGGAGGGCATTCTTGTGATTCATGTGTATTGGCACATGAAGACAATCCTGCATGTATACTGACATACCACTCATGTTTAGGTATGTTCTGCCCCACTCTGCACACAAATGCATGTGAACATTTGCTCATGCACAAGCACACTCAATGGTCATCTGAATCTGAGTCTGTAAGTAGGCAGGCAAGATTTTTTTTTCCTTTTTTTTTTTTTTTTTCAGTGCTTGGGATTGAACTCAGGACCTCACATGGTAGGCAAGTGCTTTATCACACAGCTACATCCCTAGTCCTACAAACAAGGTCTTATATGTGCATTTAGTCACCTGGCCATTATGCAGACACCATTTATATACGTATATCCAAACATACAGTGGCTGGAGGTGTGTGTGTGCTAGGCCCTGGGTTCAATTCCCAACACCAAAAAAACACACACAGAGGATACTCTGCACACACATACAACTAGCCACCCAAACAGTCACATGTACGCAGGCTTGCAAACACACTTACATGCCACACACACATATGAATATTCTCCTGTATATTTGTACACATGCACAAAAATACAGCCACAGGCATGAGTCCATGCATGGAGTCTGGACACACATGTACACATCACTCATGTGTGTATACATCTTGATGAGCTAGCCACTAAGTGGCCACAGGCTAGGGAGAAGCCACTTTAGTCCTCAGTCTGCTAATGGGGATCCTACTTCCTAAGGGCAGAATCCACTGGGGTTCCAAGTTACTTTTTCCAGCCTCTCTGATAAATGTCTAAGTCTGGGACCTTCTCTGGGCTTTCCCCAAGCTTTCAGGCAGCCACAGGGACCGTCAGAGCTTCTAGACCAAAGAGCAAAGCCTTTGGCTTTAGTCCTTGGAAATCTAGTCCCCTTGGTTCTGGGTCCAAGCCCACAAGGTGATCTGCTTTCTGGTGCATTGGAAAGAAGGTTTTCTATTTCTTTATCTGCTTTCAGCTTGCTGTGTGAGTTAGGGCAAATCGTTGTGCCTCTCTGTGCCTCATTTATTTATCTATAAAATTAGGCACAAAAGGCTTTGTGTTGGTAATCCTTCCTAAACTGTCCTAAGCAATCCATGGAATCATGTTAATGGATGTACTCTGCCCAGACACACAATGGGAGCAATCAGCACCCAAGATGGTGAGAGGCTAGAGTGAAGGAACCACTTCTATCATCAAGGTTAACTCTTTGCTGAATAGGCGAGGAAGCTGAGGTCCAGGGAGGGTGCAGCCAGCTGGGTGCTAGACAAGCCAGCTCTCTCGAATGCTTGGCTGGCAGGTCTGCTCCTCTTAACACGTGTGACAGCATGAGTGCAAGTGTGCTTAGTTTTTTAGGGCAGGCAGGGTGGTGGCCCACTGACATGGGAGGCTGTTTATGCAGACCCCTTGCCCAAATCTTACCTGCCCTTCAAGACAGACACAGACCACAAGACAATTCTACCTTGAAAGATTCCTTTGACTGTTAAAGGTTATTTTTGTCATTAAGCTTGAAGAATCCCCTCTAGACCCACCTCCCCCGGGGTTGAGGGTGAGCATCTGAAACTGCTCTTGCCCTATGATCTAAGGAGCTGGCTGCCAACCACCCAGAGCAGAACTTCAGGAAATGGTGCCAGGTTGCCCTGGCCGCTAGGCAGCCAGGAGGGGGCAGTGAGCAACTGGCGGAGGCAGCGAGTAGGGAGGGGTGGCTTGGAAGGACTTTGTGAGGCTTGCCTGCAATTATTTATGTTCCTGCAACTGTTTGCTGATTTGCGTCCTTGTTTGCACAAGGGTAGGGGTCTGCACACAGTGCACGTACTTGTCCCTAGGTCTGTGTTGTATGCCACTAACACACATGCCTCTGAATGTGTACAAAATGAGCGTGTGCATCTGTGTGAAGCCCCAGCCCATATCTAGAGTGCCCACAAGACGCCACCCAGGTGTTGGGAGGCGGCTTCTCAGACAGATGAGGGTGCAGGCTACTTCCCCTCAAGGTCTAGGATAGCTGGCCCTCAAACTTGCTTGGTTTCTAAGAGCAAAAATAAACCCTCACCTGCATTTCACATGTAAAACTGGGCACCAGAGGGTGTGGTAGGTAACTGAAAACTTACACATACCCTTAGCACACTAAAGACTGATACTGAAGGATGTAGCAATTGCATGGTGAATGGGGCGTGGGCTGTCCCTGGCCAGCTGCATGACCTTAGGTAACTTACTGCCTCCGTGAACCTGTTTTACTCCTGTGTTAATACAGGAGCCCTCTGCTTCTAAAGATTGAAACTAAGCATACGCTGGCTTTGGCAGGTAGTGGGCGCTCAGTAAGTGCTCATTCTTCTCAGGATTATCCCAGAGGTGCAGTGACTAGCACAGGGTCACTGCTCCCAAGTGGCAGAGCCAGAATTCAAGCTCAGGCCTCTTCTTCGCAGAACCACATTCCTTCTCTCCAATTCGCTATCAAGGGCGACTCCCAACACTACCATTTTGTCTTCTGCCAGGGCGGGCATCTGGCCGCCTGTCAGTCACTGGCCTCGGGCAGCCAAATGCTGACTAAACACAGGCCTGAGCAGGAGGGTGGAGCAGAGGGGCTCCGAAGGGCGAGCCGGCTCTACGCCCCCTCCCCTGCATCTCTACTTCCAGCGATGAGCTCAGAGCGGCTGGCGCAGCAGTTGCTGACAATTCAAAACTTCTGCCCCCTCTCCTGGGACACCAGTGGGTGATTCTCTCCCTCTAGCAGCAGGCGTGACCCACAGCCACCAACTCTGCTCCCTCCCCTCTCCCGGGGGCCACCCCACTGCGTCTGCTGGGCCTGGAACTGGGAGTCTGATCATAAATTACCCCCAGGGACAGTTACCCGCAGCAGCTGTGCTCTGAACAACCGTTGCTTCCTGGGTAGGTCATTTTTTTTTTTTGGGGGGGGGGGGCAGAATATAAACCCAGCCCCCTTCTCTTCCCCAGGCAGGAGAGGGGGTGTGAAGCAGCCTAAACCTTTTATCGGATTCCATTGTAAATCGTTCTATTTAAGGTAAGTTGCTTGGGTCTGAGAGGCAGACAAGATGCCGGCCAGATGTTGGGAGTCAGCATCAGCATTCAGCCCGTGCTCCTCTCCTGCCTGGTGGAAGGAGCTCAGCAGCCAGGCACTGGCACACAGCCTCTCCTCATGGGGAAAGGGGCCTGGGGATCTGCATCTCTGGTCCCCCAACTCAGGTCTACACCCAGAAGCCTCCTGCCCTTTAAGTCCACCCAGGCCAAACCCCTCCGAGCTGTCACCGCCAGCGGTTATCAGTGTAGCCTCTTCTAATCTCTTCTCCCAGCTCGCTGTCTCTCTCCCTTCTCTCGCTCTCTCACACACACACACACATACACACACAAATATATATGTACACCCTCAGAGGTGGCTGAGTGACTACAAAGACTTTATCAAATTATTGAAAATATTGGCATTTAAGTATTCATGTGTATACATATAATAGTTACATGGAACCTTCAGGTCACTGGATACAGGTGTACACACATGAGCCTGGCAGGAAAGCAAATGAGACCAGGCTTGAAGCTGCAGGGATTTAAACAATTAGGTGTCCTTCTAGGGTCTGAGAAGAACAGGGCAAAGGAGGAAAGGGTCACTTTGGGGGTTTGACTTAACCCCACTGCTTGGATTTTCAACTGAAGTCTCCCTCTTCCCCACCCTCAGGGAAAAGGGGCCTGTATTCAGACAGTATGCCCACTATACTTGCTCACTCCCTAAAATCTTCATGTGGCAAGCATACCCAAGAACCCACTGGAATATGTCCTTATAAATATATTTATATCAGAAAAAACAAGGCACTTTGGGAGCATTACAGCTTACTCTTCTACACGTACATCATTCTAGACAGAAAGTAAAAATTGGTTAGTTTCTCAAGTGAATTAACTGAATGAAGTTAATACAGTAACAGAACTGTCCCTTGCCCTCACCGAGGCACTGTTAAAGTAAGTGTAGCAGGAGGCACAGAGTGAGGCACTTTTCTGAGAGACACCTGGTCCCAGATCAGCTGGACCCTGGCCAGCTGCATCCTGGCAGAGCTCAAAGCCTGATGCCCCCCAGGAAGGCAGACGACTCTCCTGAGCAGAAGCGCCTGGCCCTGGTGCACTGCCTCCTTCCCCAGGCCCTGAGGTCAGGTGAGGGGCTGCAGAGGGAGGCAGTCCTAGAGCAGAGCAGGGACACGGTGGGAATGCATAAGCAGGGTCACCAAAGCCACAGAGACCTCAATCTGTCCAAGCTGGCGCTGCAGAGTCGGAGGATCGGCGCCACGGGAAGAGATTTCACATTAGCCCTGACAACAGCGCCTCGGCTCTGCGGTGACATTGGCCAGGGTCGTTTCTGAGGGCGCTCAAGCTTCCACTGGAGGCAAGCTGGAGCTTGGGCCAGCTGCTCTGAGCCTCCAAGGGATCAACACCGCCCCCCCCCCGCCTGCTCCTTTGGAATGAAATCATCTCACGACCAAGGCAAAGCCACAAGTCACTTCTGACACTGCCTATTGGAAGCTGGGCCCCTGGGCCACAGGAATGGGGGCAGGTCCCCTGGGCTGGGCTGGGCTGGGGCAGACCAGGAAGGAAGGTGGCTCCTTGGCTTTGGGGTTTGAGTCCTCACAGGCCATTGTTCATACTCTCACCAGCCTCAGCTTCTTGGTTTAAATAATCACTAAACTTTGTATTCTACAATTATAAGATTCTAAAGACACATCTACCTGCACTGGATCCTTTATCATCTTAAAGGGCTTTGGGTTTCAAGAAGCACATTTTGTGTGTGTGTGCACATATGCATAAGTAGAGCCCAGAGGGCCTCTCAGCTGACTGGGTCCCCAGCCCCCCCGAGCTGAGGAGGCTTCGCAAGGCCGGCTGCTACAAAGCGCCGGGCTTGGCTGCATAGATTTTAATGAGAGCGTCAGGCAGAGCTGTGCTGTTGCTCTCCGGGACTTGCAGATCATTACCAAACCAGCTGTAGGATGAGAACACAGCACATCGAAACCCTAGGAGGTCACTGAGCTAATGATCTAATCCTACCTTCCGCAGGCAGGGCCCCTCCCCACCTCCTCCTGCCCCCAGTCCTTTCCGCGGTGGACTCTGTCCATTCCAGAAGCCAGGCCAACACTGCCCCCTTCAAGGTCAGAGCAGAATGATAGTAGTGGCTCTGGCTCCCTCTTTTCCGGAAAGGAGGAGGATGGGGGTAATTTACTCACAGCCATTAGGCCCAAACCCTGGCCTGGCCAGGCCCCAGGACTCCTATTTGGGAGAAACACTGCCCTCCGCCTGCCTCTCCAGCCGCTGCTGGGCTGCAGCAGGGGCACCTTCAACAGTCATTTCAGGGTTCTGATAAAAGCAACTTTGGCTTCCAAAGTGCAAGTGGGGGACATGGTTGGAAAGGCCCAGCTTGGTGTGCTCAGCATGGAGCTGGGTGCCAAGCCCTGTGTCTGATACACCCTATCTGAGGAGTAGGAGGAGGAGGGCACACTCTGGAGCAGCTGCAGCAGAAGCATCCTCTGGCACTTGCAGACTCTCCCCATAACCCAAGTTCAAGAAGGAGGCAGAGGGAGGTATTCAGCAAGGGCAGGCAGCAGTGCCCACGATTATACTCTCCTCAAGCCGGAGGGGTTTATGAGGGCTTTGGCAATTACTACAACCATTTGCTGTGCTGGGTAAAGACAGATCCTGTTTCTCTTTGTTTCAGGCTCTGAAAGCTGGAGAAACTGATTTCGACATGAGAGGCTACACAATTGTTGGGGCAGAAGAGAGAAACCTTGCTGTTGGCCACAGCTGACCAGTTTTTTCCTAAATAACAGCACCTGTGTATGAGCTCTGGGAAGGGGCTGGGGGTGGGGGAATGAACATCACCATGTGCAGTAAGTGGGGACCTGAGTCCCTCCACCTTCAACCCTTTTCATGACTGCCAGGCACCTGCCCCCCACCATTCCCAGGCAGGTACCTGGGGCGGCTGCCAGCCTGAGGGGCTCAAGTTTCTACAGCTGGCAGAACCTATGCTTAAAATGGGGAAATAAAAGGGGGAGGAGTTGCAGCAGAACTCAAAACAGCACCTGTCAAAGCTGCCTGCCCTCTTCTTTTTCTCCCTACTCTGGTTTCCCAGAAGCACAGCTCCTAGGCCTTGTGGTTGGCTGGTGATAGGAAGGGGCAACAAAGGGTTACAAAAGAGGCTATAAGGGTCTGAGCAGCACTGACAGGGCTGGCACAGGCCCTGAGCCCTCCGACTGGGACCCCTGCCTATGGGGAGGTCTGGAGTAGCACAGAGCCAAGACTGCTCTGCCCAGACTCCAGCAGGTGCCCATTATTTGGTCCCAGAAAGCACAGGTGACTTGGAATCAGGATGTTTGGGCTCTTGCTCCATTACTATCCAACTGTGTGACCTTGAGCAAGTCACTTCCCATGTCTAGGCCTCAGCATCCTTAGGAGGGCAGAACCCAAGGAATTCTACCATAATTCTAGTTTTGTAGTTTCAAGTCTCTAAGCTTTGCTCCTGACAGTCAGCAGAAGCCCAGGTCCCTGTGTGTCAGGGCTAGTTTGGTCATGGATATTAGAGGTTAAACCTGGGCGACACAGCCTGAAGGCACCTAAGGGCAAGGAAGGGGCATTTAAAGGACACTTTACCATCACACTCAATAAGAGGGAGTTTAGGAGGGAGGTAACAGCCTCAGTCTTCAGAGGCCTTGTTTCCAGGAAGAGTGGAAGAGACACTCTGTAGTGGTCTGTTACCTCCTGGAATAAAATATGGTTTCCCAGTCTAAAAGACCGCTGAGTAAAAAGCAGCCCTCCACTGCTGATTAGGGCAGAGAGCAGGGAGGGACAAGAGGCAGTCTGACTTCAGGGCACTCAGCCTGCTCTGCCTCTCAGGACACAGGAAAGGAGGCAGCCATGTCCACAAAGGCTGCTCTCACTACTTTAGGACCAGAGGATGGTTGGCATGATTTGAAGCAGCTGAGGGCCACAGCTAAAAATGGGTCCTAGGGGAGAGCACCATTTCCATTTGAAGCCCAATCAAAAGAATCTGCTTCGGGGGTTTTCCTTCCTTTCAACATGCACCAGTCATTTGAAGGAAGAGGGAACATCTCAGCTATGAAACTCAGAAGCCCATGCACTTGACAATAGGGAGAGAAAATACATGTTGATTTGGAGGAAGCACTTGGATATATCTTTGGTTGCTTCAGGGAAGGCTTTGGCCCTTGAAATTCTTTTTTTTCTCCCCCCTCCCATGGGACTGTTGGGATAGACATCAAAAAAAAAAAAAAAAAAAAAGGTAGGAAGGAAAGAAAAGGTGGGCGGCAGGCAGAAAGAGTTAATCCGACCAGTCGTCCTCATCAAATTCAGAGGAGTCATCTTCCGAGTCACTGTACTCAACAGCAATACGACGTGACAGGATGGTGGCCACGTCATTGCCCACAACATCACGCTTCTCTTGTTCCCGCTGCTCTTCAACCCTGCGCAGCTGAAAGCCTGGTGACAGAGAGGGAGAAGGGTTAAGAAGGCGTATCTTGGACTGGGGGATGTAGCTCAACAGTAGAGCGTGTGAGGTCCTGGGTTTGATTCCCAGCACTTGGGGAAATGGCCACTGATAATAAATTGGAAAGAATCAAGAAAAAGAAGGATCCTCTGGGAAAGGTTAGCAGGAAGAGAAAGAAAGAATAGGCTTTTTTGCTGGATGTGGTGGCACATGCCTGTAATCCCAAAGGCTTGGAGGACGAGGCAGTAGGATTGAAAATTCAAGACCAGCCTCAGCAACTTAGTGAGACCCTGTCTCAAAATAAAAAATTAAATGGCCAGGGATGTGGCTCAGTGGTTAAGCACCCCTGGGTTCAATCCCTGGTATCATAAAAAAAGAAAGAAAAAGAAAAAGAAGTCCTTGTCCTGGTGCTGTAGGTGTATCTGAAACCTGGCATTTTTCCTGGCTGCTGAGGATGAGGATGAGGACTGGACTTTCTCATGAGGCTTTGAGTAGTTCAAGTCCAGTGCATGTTGGACTCAGCAGCTCTGGACCATCTCCTCTAGACTAGAAGTCCCTTGAGAATCACAAATAGAACCAACCACTCCAACCCCCTTGGGACCAGACCTGGCCACTGGTAGAGAAAAAATGCTCCAGGCTGGTGAGAGGATGACAGGGGGAGGAGGAGGGAGGATAAAGGAAGGAAAGGGGAGAACAGATAAAGGAAAGGGGATAAGTGGAAATGGGGAGAAAAAGGAGAAAAGAGGGCAGAGGGAGAGAGTATATAAAAGGCAAAGTAGTAGAAAAGGACAGTGAGTGACTGAGTGCAGCTAAAGAGGGACCCACAAGACTGATTCTTGATATTTCCTGGGTACCTTTTGAGTACCTGAGGAAAAATGGGGATACTTCCTTTTTTAAAATTTTTATTTTTACAGACTGCATTTTGATTCATTATACACAAATGAGGTATAACTTATCA
Organism: Sciurus vulgaris; assembly: GCF_902686455.1. Classification (NCBI taxonomy): domain Eukaryota; kingdom Metazoa; phylum Chordata; class Mammalia; order Rodentia; family Sciuridae; genus Sciurus; species Sciurus vulgaris. The sequence continues at coordinate 19,549,194 of NC_136461.1, forward strand.
TTTCTATGGTTGTGCATAATGTAGATTCACACCATTCATGTAATCATACATATACATAGGGTAATACTGTCTCAGTCTACTGTCTTTCCTCCCCCCACCCCCTCCCACCCCATTTTCCTCTACACCATCCAAAGTTCCTTCATTTTTCTCTCCCCCTGGCTGCCACCCCACCTCGTTATGTATTGTCATCCACTTATCAGAGAAAACATTCGGCCTTTGGTTTTTTGGGCTTGGCCTATTTCACTTAGCATGATATTCTCCAACCCCATCATTTACCAGCAAATGCCATAATTTTATTCTTCTTATGGCTCAGTAATATTCCATTGTGTATATATTCCACAGTTTCTTTATCAAAAAAATGGGAATACTTTCTAAACAGGAAAAAATACATGCAGACACACGCACACACACAAAGCATACATTTTCTTTTTTGGTATTAGGGACTGAACCCAGAGGGGCTTAACCCCTGAGCCACATTTTTTATTTTGAGATAGGATCTTGTTAAGTTGCTTAGGGCCTTGCTAAATTGCTGGGATTAAAGGTGTTCACCACCTGTATAGTAAAGCATACATTTTTAAGAAGTTCCAAGATCCCAAGTTAAGAATTTTTTATTTTAGACTAATGTGGAAAGAAATCTCATATTTTCAGGGTGAAGTTTTTTTTCAGTCTGTTGAGGTCTGAGGTCCCAACCTCTCCACATTCAATGAAAGCCATTCTCTGGAAAAGGCACAGAACCCTTTTCCCCCATCCCCCTAATTAGTCATCACGGCTTCAGAAAGACAAGGCTCCATGGTCCCAAACCCACCACTGGGATTTACCTTGACGGATGGCAGAAAGCAGGTCACTACGGGCATCACTCACAGCAGGCAAGGACGACTTGGGCTTAGTGGCATCAGAAAGCGGCGGTGGTGGTATGGCAGGCTGGCCATCCCCACCACTGAAAGGGAGAGGTGGAGGTCCTGGAGGGGGAGGGGGTGGGGGAGGGGGAGGTGCACTGCCTGCTGGTTGGGACAAGGGAGGTGGTGGCAGAGTAGGGTAGTCCACTGCAGGTGGCAGGGGAGGAGGGGGAGGGGCGGCAAAGTCAGGGTGAGGTGGAAAAGATGGGGGTGAAGGTGGTGGAGGGGTCCCTGGAGACCCAAATCCTACAGGTGGTGGTGGAGGGGGGATGCCCATTGGAGGTGGAGGTGGAGGGGCAGGTGGTGGAGCAAACCCAGGTTTGGGGCCTGGTGGAGAACCCAGTGGAGGAGCTGGGGGTGGGTGGCTCGGGCTGACCACGCTGGATCTTTTGGGTCCGGCCAAGCCAGATCCTCTTTGGTTGTCTGCTGGGTAGCTACAAGGCCAAAGACAAGAGATCCACCATCACTCTCAGGATGCGAACACCCACCTAAAGGCAGACTTGTAACTTAGGCTCCTTTTGGTTGACTCCAACATTTCCTCTTGGCTCAAACAGAAAGAAATATCTGGGAATGGTCAGAACAGACCAACAAGAAAATAGGCAGCCTTCTAAGATAATGAGCTTCCTCCCAGCAGAAGAATACAATCAGAAATACTCCTGAGGGCTCGCGATATAGCTCAGTTGGTAGAGTGCCTGAAAGAAGTAGACTTGGGACTCCTTATCACATAAGTGCTGGCTGAAACATATCTTAGGTTCCCCTCTAACCTTAGGTCTCCAGGGGAAGGCACCCTCAGATGAATGTCCCATGGGTGGCTCTCAGTTTTAAGCCTGGAACCAAGACTAAGAATGCACACAAGAAAGAACTGGAATGAAAATTCAAACACTACCCTCCCATTGGGTTGTTTCTCAGGCTATTAACATTCACCAGATCTGGTGAAGGCAAGAAACCCACTCTGAGCTGACTAAACCTGAGCAGGGTATAGATTTAAGTGTGTGCATCTTCACTTGAGAGAGAATGAGTCTCCATCTAGGATCTGAGATAAATGTGCCACCGATTTTTGATCTAGGTTTGAAAGAGGATTAAGCCTCCATTTCCCCTAAGATCAGATTTGTGCAGCTATAGCTGTAGGGTCTCAGGCCACGTGTGAGGCTGAGGGTTTTCTTTTTCCACCTTTGCATCTGTCCTGCACTAATAGCTACTCCTTAGGAAAGCATCCATCTTGGAATTTTCCACAGACCTTCAAGCCTTAGCTGCATCTGACAGGGTAACCAGCAGGAAGTGATTTGGGATTAGTGGACTCAAGGGCCAAGAAGAATAGAGGCGAGGACAAGTGGGCAACAGTACTTTAGGTCTCCATCTGAGGGGGGCCTCAACATATTCAGTCACTAATTAAACAGTGTCCAAGGAGTAAAGTGCACTTTTCAAAGCTCTCATTTGCCAGACATCAGAAAGACAGAAAGTAACTGTGAGAAAATAGTGCAATCCAAAAATTCTCAGGCCTCCTTTCAGCCATTGTAAGCAATCTCTTCCTCTGTACACCTCTGCCAGGGGCATTAACAAATATCAAAATGGACAGATTCTAAGTTTTACCCCCTTTTCCCATGGTTTCATTCTTTCTGGAGAGTCAACCAGCAGTGAAATGAACCAGAAGCAATAGAAGAGGGAAGTAACTATTTGCAATGTTCCTAGATCCTGGGCAAAGTGTCTGGGAAATATTTTATGGCTGGTGAATTGTAACACAACATTTCATACTGAGTTAAAGCTAAGTGAAAAAAAAACAAGAGATAATTTGGTGATTTCTATTTGTTCAGGTATAGACAAACAGTAGTTAAGAATACAGTCTTGGGAATTTGAGTGGTCAATTGGGGCTCTGTCTCTTTTTACCTGTGTGACTTTAGGTAAGTTCATTAACCCCTGTATGCTTCACAATTTACTTATCTGTAACATGGGGATAAGAGTACCTATCTCAAAAGGACTCTGGTGGGGATTAAGCAGCATTAATGGTGTGTAGCACAATGCCTGGCACCTTACAAACACCTGATAAATGATAACTACTTCTATTATGTAGACGGATTGGCCTGAAGTTATTTTAGTGGTCTTGGCCTAGATTTTGAACTCTTATTTTGTTCTTGGATGTTTAACCACACAGGATGGAGGGAAAAGGTTCCACCATTTACCTGAATTCTGCTGGTGGGGGAGGCAAGTTGTCCTCAGAGAAAGAAGGTGAAGGTGATGAGGTGGAGTCTGACTGTGGTGGTGGTGGATAGCTGCCTACATCCACATTTTCAATAGAGCCAATGCTGCCATTCTGGTACACTAAGGCGGGTGAATACCTGACAATGAACCCAATGCCAAAAACTGTCATTTAAAGAGCCTGAGTGGTATTTTCTTTTCTTCTTAAAAGAGTCCACAAAAAAATGCATTTGATATAAAAGCTATGAGAAAGAAATAAACAGATTTTTCCTAATGCTGAGATTTTATTTAAGGACTAAATATTGCACTGTTATGTATATCCCAGACATTTCTGCTGGATTGTTTGTAATAATGGGATTCAACCCAGATTACCAAAACCCTTTTGTTCCTTTCCCAGTGTAAGCCTGGTCAAACCCATTCTTTTAAATTCTCTTCTGAGTGTTAGGTGCAGCTATACCTGGATCCCAAAGCCTGTCTTGTGCAAAGGGTGAAGCCAAGCCTACAGGCTAGTGAGCTACAAACATGTGACAGGCATGCAGCCTGATTTTGAGGTCGGCAAGCCTCTAGAGAACTCAAAGGCCAAGGAGACATTTGATTGCAAAATCAAGCCAAGGCTGAAAGCAGGTTGCTGTGTGGTAGTAAATGTGGTATCTCTGCCAGGTCTCTTATCAAACAAAATAAGCTGCCGATTAAAAGTAGGTTGTTAGGGCTTGCCTCATGAAAATCTGCCTCAGAGCACTGGGCCGTGGGTAAATTTGCTCTGGGTGAACAACATTAAAACTTCAAAAAAGCATAAATATACCAAGCAATAAGTTTCCACACAAGCACAAATATACTAAGCATCAGCTAGCAAAATCTGGCCTGCTCTGTCCACCTCCCCCTTCTTTCCACCATTGTTGGGTTCTAAAGAACTCATCAAAAACAGATCCCAGGGAGAACAGAATTGGAGGGAACTAACTAAATCAAATGATGCTCTGATGTGGAAAATCCCCAAAGCCTGGAGCCACGTAGGCTGGGCACATCTCTTGATAGATTCACCAAAAAGCATGTCCAGAGACACTAGCCAGCAGCCCACTCCAAACCTCTTGGACAATAAGGAAACAGGAGGCAAACTCCTCATATTCACCACCCCCATCCTGCAAAAAAGACATACATAACAGCTGGCTTTCTGAACAAGTAAGCTTCTGGTCTTAGAGTCACTGAACCTATGATAAATGCCTGTCTGAACAGGATGGGTCCACAGAACAAAATAGTCCCTTTCATTGGGAGATGGAGGTACGAACCCTCAGGGCTGAAAGAAAGAAAAATAATGTTCATTTTTCTTCTCACCATCTTCATCACTCTTTAAAACAAATCTCTTAATCCAGGAAGAACAAGTGTCAGAAATGTCAAGATTTTTAAAAGTCAAGATTTTTATGGTAGAGTTATTCCTAAAAGCAAGAACAACTCAACTCTTTCCTTTTTATCATTCCCAGACACCCGGCATGGGCTGGCATGGTTCTGACAGTCCGCATACAATGTATTTAGAGGAAAAATCAGAGTAACACTCATGCCAAATGGCCGTGGTGACTTGGCTTTGAATGTCATACAGGTCAGACAACAGGATAAGCATCAAACCAAGCTTAAACCCCATGTTCCCCCTTTAAACTTCCAGTGTGATTTGGTATTGGGAAATGGGGTCAGACTGACATCTCCCATTTCTCCACAGAGATATATAGCCTCCACAGTGGCCAAGCAACCTTTCCCACACTGACTCTTCTCAGGTCTGCATTCAATCCTTTGGCTAGTTTCTAAGACTGACAAAGGCTGGTTGAAAAGTTGCTCTGGTGATGTGCACAATTTCCTTGCCTGGCCCTCCCTATTCCCTTGAAATGCTTGGCTCTTAGGTATGACCTTCAAATCCATGCTCTGGAGGCAAAGGGCTCCCAAGACCACTTTTCTTCCCTTTCCAATCTTTCCTCTGAGACCCTCAGACATACTAGTGTCTGGTAGAGTAAGGGTACTAGAAGCCACGGGCCTTCTTTTCCAGACTACTCCAGTTACCTCATTTAAATTGCTGAGTCTCTTGATTTATTTAGCAAATTTTAATCACCAGATGGATGCACTTAAAAGAAACTGATTAATAGTGGTATTGATCGAAACCACACAGCCAGATTTCAGGGGGTGTGAAAGGCGTCATGCCAAAGCTGTCAGACTGTTGTCCCCAGGTCCTCAGACCCTTCAAAGAATGCTACCAATAGTACAAAAGCATGACTTACCCAGAAGGTCCTAGCTTTTCTTTGGACTCCACAAACTCTTGTCCCATCTTCATTTTCTCCCATTCTTCCTTACGTGTCTTAATTTTACGTGGGTTTACATTCCCTCGATTTGGATTATCTTTCTTCTCTTTCTACAATGAAAAGAAACAAAAAAAGTCTCTGGGAAATATTTTTCAAAGTTCTTCATTAAAATTCCACCCATCTTCAAAGATGTATATTCAAGAGACTATTTGTCTAGACAACATATGATAAGAACAGAATTTATAGAATTGCTAGGTTTGGGGTGACCTAGAGGTCATCTAATTCAAACCACCTTCCAGGCAAAACATTTGCTCAATCCCACACTTAAACACCTCTAGCAATGGGAAGCCTATTACCTGAGTAACTCTTTCATGTCTTTGAATAGCTCTAATTGTTAGGAAGTTAATAAATAGTTTTTTGTTACTTGCTCTGCCACAAAGAACAGTTAAGAGAAGGAATGACAGCTGCAGATGGGACAGATATAAGGAAATAGTTAAAAAACAAAACAAAACAAAAACCACTGAAGAATTTTCCATCCTGTGCAGCTGGACTAGCCTATGGCATTCTCTTGGACCTGCTGGCAGCCATGCTAATGGGATTGTAAGGTCAAAACTGGTAGGTCACACATGTAGCACCAGGAGCCTAGGAGAAAGGGGCATATCCACAAACCAGGCATATCCCCTCCCCTGGTGCTAACCAAGCAGAAGCGAAGGTGTTAAACTGTTCCTGTTGCAAATCAAACACTGCAGAACCTTGTGCTAGTCTCTGAGAAATGAGCTGCAAAACTGGTGGGGAAGGGACTAGCCTAGCTCAAGTGTCCAGCAGAGTCAGGTGCAAATTGCAAGAGAAATAAATGGTGAATAGAAAAGTCAATTTCTAAAACTCAGCCTGAATACACTCGATTGTTAATAGCACCAGGGGGAACAAACACATTTTTGGTGTGATTTATACTTTCATCTTGGTGGTGGTTGGTGTGGACACATTTTTTTTAAGAGTTTCACCTGGCATCCAAGCAAGCAGCCATTCGGAATTACTTCACATAAGACTGGCTTCCTTTTTATTCCCCCTCCACAATCGTGCCTACTGATGTGTAGAACAGAGGCCCCTTTCCCCTCACCCTATGCTTTCTCTTCTCTTTCATGATATCCTTGGTGTCCTGCAGCATCTTCTCCTTCCAAAGATCAAAGAAGTATGAAGGGTCGGTGTAGAATTTGAGTGCCTCTTTTCCATCATCCCTGGGATAGAAATGAAGACAAGTAGCTGTCAGTAGACAGATGAGCTCCCAACCAAATCCAATATTCCAAACACCTATCAGTTAGCAGTTTTTACACTAAGGAATCAAGAAGTCATTCAAATCGATTGCATATTTCCTCTCCCATACCTGCATTTCAATGCCCCTGAATGGCACCTCTCTACTTCTTAAGAACCTTCTCATTACTTTCAATTCCTAATAAAGGAATTGGCATGGTTAGGGCAAGAACAAATTATAGCAGGGATCCTGATTATTTCCAAAGATCTGCATGGCCACAGTCAGCTCCCTGAGGACATCTGGATATGCTGGCTCATCCGAGAGGATTTCTGTTCCTGCTTCCTCTTTCCCCACCAATTCTCCAGAACTCTTTAGTGGCCTTCCACCCACCTGAAACCTGTGCATTCATGTACAGGTTTACATGTACACACAAATATAAACATATGTGTGTATGTGTACAGCGGTCATTTCTCTATTCACAGATAACCACTGCATCTTTTTGCTGACTTCTAGAATAGCGCAGTGTCCACCCTCAACCCTACCACAAGGGGGCCTCGCTGAGAACAGATGACCAGCAGTTTTAGGACCATAAGGTTTAATGACCATCTCTTGGTGACTATGATAGTGCTACATAGTAAGCTACTGAGTGTCAATATAAGGGGCTATCTGCCAGACTTAATGATCCTGGATGGAATCCTCCACTTTAGCATAGCTAAGCCCCCACTGTCCAGAAAACTCATGCTTCAGGATGAACATTTAAAATTATTCTGATCAAAAAAGTATTGGAAAGGCAATCCTATTTTCTGCCTTCCAATCCTATCACAACACAGAGAAAATGTTTCCAAGTCAAACATTAATGACTTTTTTATTAAATCTTGTTCTGAGTTGGATACCACTGTTTATTTCTGTTAGGCCAAGTCCAAAAAATTAAGAGATGCTAATTCTGACTGTATGTTTAAAAAGAAAATAGCATTCCTTGAAAAACAAAATTCTCTGAACAATATTTGTTTATCCTATCTTACCACACAAACCACATGTATAACACTCCCCATAACATTATCAGGTGTGTGACCCCTTCCTGCCCCACACTCCTCTGCACACATCCAACTAGACTAAAGAATGGAGACCACTAAGTCAAAGCTCTGTCCTGTTATGCTTACTAGCCCCTTTGAAAGCCAAAGGGCAAGAATAATTTCATACAGTAATAAAAAAGGGTGGATACCTTGTACTTTCTCTGTATCTGTGCGAGAAGCTACCAAGTTCCCATCCCATGATCCCTGAATCAGAATGGTATCCTTGAATTTCACAGGGGTATACACACACACACACACACACACACTCTTCTTTGCAGTGTACCCATGTGTGATAGACAACATCTGCCTGCAGCTATGTGTAATTACTTTTTACCTGTTCTAAAGATATTTATGGATACAAGAAAGATAAATATTCTTTCTGCCTCATTCAGTGGAATTGTACAGGATGACAACACTACCAAACCACTAGTGGCAAGGAGGGGCTTTAAGTTGTATTTAAGGTTACCTTCTTTTTCAAGTCCAGCCACAGAAAGGTAGGTCCTTGCAAAAGGAAATACAGAAAGGATGTTCAAAACAAAGTGAACGACAATCACTTGGAAGAATGCCAATTATTCCTTAAGCTTTGGAAGGACCCCTCTGGGCCCAGAGCTGCCAGTTCATGAAGCTGGCCCCATGAATACGCCCATACATCTGGCAATCTAATGGTTTCCAAATAAGTGTGGGAACCTTTCTAGAACGTTGCCCCTGGGATCCATGCTGTAGGACTGCCTTGTAACAAAGTCCTTTTGGTTCTATAATAACTAAATTCCTTGGATGAAACCCAAGATGGACCTGACTTATACCAAATTAAACTCTGCAGCATGCAATGTTACACCAAACTTTCAATATGTATTATATTTACTATGTATTTCAGAAACCAAACAATAATAAGTGACAATGGCTTTTAAGGTAAACTTTAGCTTCTGCTGCTGCAAGCAACTCCTGGGTAGGTAGTAAGCTTTTTGATACAACCCTCTAATGTAAACAACATCTTTAGATATTTTAGACAATCTACAGTTGTTAGCCATGGGCCAAAAAAAAAGGGCTAAGCAGCTGTTACCTATAAGGGGTTAGATTGTTGAGAGGGGGCGGAGTATCACAGGTATTGTACGTTTCCAAGACAGGCACTGGGAGAGAATTTCTGTCAAAAAGCTTCTGGTCTTGAATGGTAGAGCTTCTGAAAGCCTTTCGGGTGTTGATTCCTTGAAGTGACACTGAGAGAAGATGGAAGGCGTTAGAAAATGGACGACAAGCTATTTGAACAAACACTGAGTCACACCAGTCAGAGAGGCCTCAGCTGCTGCATTTCTTGGCTGCGGCTGTCTGCAGCCAGGTTTTTTTTTTTCCCTCCCACTCTGGGGAAGCCCCATAAGGCTGTCAAGCAGCCCAGCCATTTCATGACTGAACAAAATGAGGCAACACAAAGGTTTACTATGTGGCCAGATCTAGCAGACCTCTTCTTAGGTGGAATGAATCTTCCAAGTACTTTAATGGTAGCAAAATATGAAGGGAAATTTGAGAATGAAGGATTGGGGAATGGGAGAAAGGAAGTATGTGGGGGTGTGGTAGAACTAAAAAGATTTCTTCACACCTCCCAGGCTTATGTCATTTCAAAGCAGATCTCCATAGGTCTCTGTGATTTTTCTCCTTGCTTTTTAATAAATCAGAAGAAATTGTAAGAAACTGCTCACCAGTCTGTAAATGCTGAGCTCAGCTTCCTTACCTTCTTCTTCCTTGGGATCCAGCTGAGTGACTTTAACTTGTAGTCGGTCAACCCTCTCAGCAAGGGTGCTTACCCGAGAGGCAAAGGTATTTGCCTGAGTAAAGAGCTCTCCAAAAATGTCCTCTGCATATTTACCTGGAAATATCAAAGCAACCAAGTCACTAGTGCATAGGAATGTCATAAAAGGACATAAAACCTGCCTACTAAAAATTGTATTCCCCACTCCTCCAACACACACACATACATATGCTTCCACTTGGAGACAAAGATACATTCTCCAAAGTTTGGGCGGTCTGCATATGCTCCATAACTATTAGCACCTTCTTAGCAAACTCTGAACAGTAATGACACTCAAAGCAGGCTGAATAAAATCAAAAGGTATAATGCAAAAATTAATCCTGGAAGAAGAGACAATAGTCTTCACATTTATCTGTAACACTCAGCACCTTGTGATTCTGTAAAGCAACTTGTAAAACGGTTCCAAAAAACAGATTGGGAGTTAAGAAGACCTATTAGGTGCTCACAATTAATATTATAAAAAAGAAAATACTTTCTCAGTGGAGCTTCAAAAGCCCATTTACCAGTCAGGCTTGGTGGTGCACGCATGTAATCCTAGCAACTCAGGAAGCTACAGCAGGAGGATCACAGGTTCAAAAAAACCAGCCTCAGCAACATAGTAAGACCCTAAGCAACTTAGTGAGAGCCTGTCTCAAAAAATAAAAAGGGATGGGGATGTGACTCAGTGGTAAAGCACCCCTAGGTTGTTAAATCTCCAATACCCCACCTCCCACAAAAAAAAAAAAAAAAAGTCCACTGAACAACCAAGATGAGTTGTGTTATCTCCTAGGGGCCTTGAACTTACCAACATCCCACAACAGAGACATAAGTTCTTCTAGGGCTAAAAAGGTTACTTTAGGTTCTATAACATACAACTATCAAAGTTTTTGCTGTAGGTTAAAACACTTTATTATCTATATCACAGGCCAGGTGGAGTGGTGCACACCCCCACAACTCAGGAGGTTGAGGCAAGAGGACTGCAAGTTCAGTCAGCCTCAGCAACTTAGTGAGAGACCCTCTCTCAACAACAACAAAAACAGATTGGGGATGTAACTCAATGGTAAAGTGCCCCTGGTTAAATCCCCAGTAACACACACACACAAACAAAACAGCAACAACCACCAAAAACACTACATCTCAGGAAACAAATAAAAAGTTGAAGCTTTCAAACCCTCCCTAAAAAACAACATACCAGTGATCTCTTTCTACAATGTTTGGTTTTTTTAGAAAAAGAGTTCTGTATTTTCAACCCTGGAATGCAAGGAGAATTTGCAGCCAAAGAAACATAACAGCAATTTGACACTACTTCCATATTGTCATTCCAAGCCACAAGGCACATTCTTACTAGGAACAAGAAGTAGTGCATATGAATAAATATACCATTTGAGTTTCTTACTTGCAAGGTGAAGGCAGGTATAAATAACTATGCCTAACAAAGATAATTTTCTTGAGAACTATTAAAACTAAACTATTAAAACTATTAGAACTAAAGTAAACTGTCATATTTAGCTTCTAAACTACATTAATGCTTAGTCCATATTTTGGGGGGCAGAGGTGGATTAGACTGAAAGGCCAAAACTGCACCTTTAGAGTGGAATGCAGCTTACCTTTCCAGTATAACCTGCAAAGTAAGGATAAGATCAATCAACTTATTTCAAATTGCTGGTAAATTTAAGTCAATAAGGAGTTTCTAATCAGGGAAGGAGCAAGGCCTTGCATACTGAATGGTCCCATGATTTAAACACTATAGGAAGCTCCTGAGCTCAAAGGACTCAAATTGGTTAACAAGCTGAATTTCTACTCTGCAGGTGGAGGATCCTATTTGATCCCTGTCCATAATATGACTATGTTCCTATAAAAATGATTCTGTTATGCTCTACCAGGTAAAAGAAAATTGTGTTTGGAGCTGGGTGCAGTGGTGCACACCTGTATCCCAGTGACTCGGGAGGTTGAGGCAGGAAGGATTTAAGTTTGAGACCAGCATAAGCAATTTAATGAGATGCTATCTCAAAATAAAAAGTAAAAAGGGCTAGAGATATGGCTCAGTGGTTAAGCACACCTGGGTTCGAAGGAAGGAAGGAAGGAAGGGTGGGAGGGAGGGAAGGAAGGAAGGAAGGGTGGGAGGGAGGGAAGGAAGGAGGGGAGTGGAGGGAGAGGAGGGAGGGAGGGTCGGTGTTGTGTCTCAAAGAGGAAAAAAAGAAAAAAGAAAGAAAGAAAAGGGAGCTGGGAATGTAGCTCCATGGCAGATTGCTCCCCTAGCATGCAAGAGACTGTGGGTTTGATCCCCAGTACTATCAAAAACAAAAGGAAAAAAAAAAAAAAAAACTTGCAAAAACCCCTAATGTATGAAACTGGTAACATGGGATATCTTTTTGTAAGAGGAATGTGGTAGGGTAAATGTTTTCCCACCACTGTCACATCAGTTCAGGCCCTTGGCAAACTCAGAACTGTACTATGGGACATAAAAGCAGACTTTGGAAGACCTGGGTTTATATCTCAGCTCTATTTATACCTGTGTACTCCTTTGCAAGTCACAGTCTCTCAGTCTTAGTCTCATCTATAAACTGGGGACAATAACTACATTTATCTCACCAAGTTACTATAAGGATTAAATAAACTAAAATTCTAAGTTGTTATAATGAGAGTCTTCTTCAGCCAGGTTAGAGGACTTTTTTTGACTGTATAAACTTTTTAGTTGTAGATGAACACTATTTATTTATCTATTTATTATTATTTTTTATGTGGTGCTGAGAATCAAACCCAGTGCCTGGAAGTGCAAACGCTCTACCACTGAGCCACAACCACAGCCCTAGAAGACTTTTAAGATGATGATCATTTGAGCCAGGCAGGCATAGAAGTGCACGCTTGCAGCCCCAAAAAGCTACTTGAGATGCTGAGGCAGCTCCAAGTTCAAGACCAGCATGGGCAGTGATAGCAAGATCCTGTTTCGTTTTTGTTTTAAATAAATTAAATATCAATATCCTATTTTAAACTTAGAGTAAATTTGAAATATAATTCCAAATGGTGACTCAATAGCCCATATTCTTTAGGTGCTAAAAATGACTCCAATCTCTAAAAACACGATACTTAAATGAAAAAAACAAAGTGCCTTGTTCAGAGTTAAATTTCACTCATTCAGATTACCAGGACAGACCCAATACCCACCAAAGCATCCATAACAGAATGTCCTTATGGGACATTTTGTAGAATATTTCAGAGCAGTCTTAAAGTTTTTTTTTTTCCTTGGCAGAATTCTTCAAATAAAATGTTATGTGGCAGTAGAACAGGTAAAACTCATTTTTTAAAATGTGCAGCTGTGGGGCTGGGGTTGTGGCTCAGTGGCAGAGCACTTGCCTAGCATGTGTGAGGCACTGGGCTCAATGCTCAGCACCACATAAATAAATAAAATAAAGGCCCATTGACAACTAAAAAAAAAATATTTTTAAAAAATGTGCAGCTGCTCTTACGGAAGTTGAGTGGGAGTCCTGAAGCTCCCCCATGCCACCAGTCAGAAAATCCAGTATCAGAGCACGATTCCCTAATGACCGAAGCAGGGGTTCCAGTCTCCTGAATAGCCACAATACTGATCCAAAGTGCTGAGTGGCTGACTGTGCTTTTATTTCCTAAAACATGGCAAGCTAAAATGTGAATGCGACCTCACCATACTGAAGGAAAATAAGAATTCTGAATGTGCTATCATTAAGGAATTTGTGGCTCTGAACTTTTTTAGGTTCCCCCCAGTCCCTTCCCAGTTCTGGGGACTGAACCTAGGACATGCTAGGCACATGCTAGGCAAGTGCTCTACCACTGAGTTATATCCCCAGCATTTTTCATATTATTTTGAAACAAGATTTCACTAAATTGCCCAGGTTGGCCTCTAACTCATGATCCTCTGACGCAGCCTCCCAAGTAGTTGGGATTATAGGCATGTGCTACTATGCCCAGAGGAATTTTTAGGGTTTCTTTTCATGTATGTGTATGTTAGGGATCAAACTCAGGGCCTTGCACATGCAAGGCAAGGACTCTACCACTGAACTGCATTCCCAGCCCAGAATTTTCAGTTTTATGCTTTATCTATTCCATAACCAGATTTTCACTATCAGAAGAGACAGTTCTGGTTAGAGTACAATGCATGAGGGCCAAGGTGAAAGCCTACCCCTGAGCCCCTTTCTGCTAGACGAACTCCTTCAAAGCCCGCTTTAAATATAACCTCTTCTAGAAGCCTTCCTTTCCCCACCTGTCCTCCCACTTCTCATAGAGAGCATTCTTTCCTCCCCTGTATTCTCCGTGTACCAACAGCACAGAATGGTGGGGAACATACAGACATGAATCATTCAACATTTCCTGAACTTCTACTGGGTGCCAGGTACTATATAAGGTCGACACAGAAGTTCAAGGACGAACAACAGGATTTCTGATTTCAACAAACTTTTAATTTAGCATAAGAGACATAGCTTATTTGCAATATAATGTGGTAGATAATAATATAGGCATGTAATGGGAGCTCAGAGGAGCACTTATCCCAATCTGAAGGAGATTCCAGATCTGGCCTTGAAGGATCAGCTACAGCTAACCAGGTAGACAAAGAGGGCAGGGGTTGTCCAGCAATAGCACTACATGGAAATATGAATTTAAAAGATTGTGAAATGTAAAGATTGTAAACTAGGAGATGACAAATTGTAGCAAATGAAACTAGAAAGGAAGACAGGTCTTAAGAGTCTTAAATGCTAGGCCAAGGAACTTAGATTATTCCATAGTGAGGAACTGGGAAGATAAATGCTTAAGATTTGTATTCTTAGCTGGGCATGGTGGTACACTCCTGTAATCCCAGTGACTTGGGAGAATGAGGCAAGAAGATCTCAATCAAGTTTAAGGCCAGCCTTAGCAACTTAGCAAGACCCTGTCTTTAAAAAAAAAAAAAAAGATAAGAAAAGGGAATGTAGCTCAGTTGGCAAAGCACTCCTCAGTTCATTCCCTATGCCCTCTTCAAATCAAAAGTTCAGAATTATTAAAGTAAAAAGTGAGAACTGTGTGTTAGGTAGATCACTCTGGCGGAGATATAGGTGACAAATCAAAGGGGCTCAAGAAAAAGGAGGTCAAAGGTAGACTACATCAATAGTTTAGGTCAAAGTCAATTAAGGTCTGAACTAGGGCATTGTTGGCAGAAACAGAGTAAAGGACTGAGCAAAGAAATTCTTAAGAAGGCTAAGTTTAAATATTGGCTTTGAGGCTGAGAGTGTAGCTCAGTAGTACAGTGCATGCTGATCATACACAAGATCCTGGGTTCTATCCCAAGCACTAAAAAATAAGTAAATATTGACTTTGCTTTCTACTGATTGTGTCTTTTTTTTTTTAGTAGTAGACAGACACAATATCTTTATTTTACTTATTCATTTTATGTTGTGCTGAGGATCGAATCCAGAGACTCACACATGCGAGGCAAGTGCTCTACCACTGAGCCACAATCCCAGCCCATCAACTGGCTGTGTCTCTTTAGAGAAGAAGTTACCTTACTTTTCTGAGCTTTTATTTTATCTGAAAAAGGAGAAAAGAACTTCCTACCCTTATAGGACTATTGGGAAGAATTAAATGAGATCATATCAAGATCCTATCAAAACCTGGAAAAGCAGGGGCTGGGTTTGTGGCTCAGTGGTAGAGCGCTTGCCTAGCATGTGTGAGGCACTGGGTTCAATCCTCAGCACCACATAAAAATAAATAAAAAAGGTATTGTGTACATCTTCAACTAAAAAAATATTTAAAACAAACAAACAAACCCGGCAAAAGCAGATAATCAAGAAATTTCAGTTCCTTTCTCACCCTCTCCCTATGATCCCTTGAAGAATTACTTATTTCTATCTTTCCTGGTAGGTATGAACTCCGGGAAAGCAGAAACCATTTCTTATCACTGTATATTCTCAGCATCCAGCACATGAAATATGTTCAATACATGTTTACTGGATGAACAAAGGGTCAGTTAGCTCCATAATGTGAGGAAATCTTGTTTCCTTAGGCACAAACAGAACCCTGGCCCTTAGATGGGCTTCCTTAACATAGGAGTGGCTGGATCACAAGTAGGAAAGTCTGCAATGGCATCCATCAACACTATCCTGGAAAAACACCTTAGAGGGAGCATAACTCCTGCTGAGTGAGAATAAGAAGCATCATTAGCTAGATGTTCTGTGTCCTATGGAGAAGGAACCAGTATGTAATTGACTTCCACCCATTTGGCCTTCTCAGGGTGACAGAAGCAGAAATGATGCTTTTAAGAAGCAGTGAGGTTCTCTGCAGCTTTCATGTGCTTCTTTGTCAGCAGCACTGTTGTTGCGCTACTGTCAATGTTCCTTTGTATAAGACAGGCACTGGCAGGGTTTCATTTCTTTGTGACACCCCATCCAGGTTTCCCTAAGCCCTGGATCAATTCAGATGGTCCCTGAACTAAGTGAAGGCTTAGGAATCTCAAACTCCATACATCATTTGGTCACAGAGCTCTATCTTCTCAGGCTCCTGTTTTAAAGGCAGGACCTATTACTATCTGGGGGAATGCAGGCTTTCTTGATATTCCTCTGCCTTCACTAAGGGCAGTGATGCGACAGGAGGGTGAGTATCTGAAATAATTCACATCAAGATGCTTTTGCTAAGGAACATCACACTAAAATCGCATTTTGACGGAGATGCTTATGGGACCTGGGATGGCACTAGACAAATGCAGAGCCAATCCAAGCATCTGCCCTTCCCATACCTCAGCTTCAAGCAAACAAAGTCAGCTTGATTCAGAATGAAATTCAAACCACATGCATGTACCCCACCCATGGCAGTCTCATTCATTCTTGCCAATTAAAAAAAAAAAAAATGTAATTGAACTGGCTTTCCCTCAGCTCCAAAACGGACTGGGCTAGCCCCCATCTTCTCCTATAGAAGAATGGCTCCAGCTACTATTTGTGTCACTGTGTATTCACACAGCTTGTAAAACTCCCAATACCCTAGAGACTGCAGAAGTAATTTGTACCCTGAACTTGGACCTGGGGGCTTGCAGCACAATTAAATGTGTACCAGGGTAGACTAGTCAGGCAGAATTTCTCTGAGTACATGTTTGCTTTACTCCTCTTTGGAAAGAAAGTGGGGGAGGGTGTTGGGTTGATAAAGGCTATTGGCACATTTGAGGCTTCAACAAAGTCAGGCTACATCGAACAGCTCCTGTAATTAGAGGCACATTCCCGACCCAAGACACTGCTCTGTGAACCTCCCACTTTACACACAGAGAATTCTGCTCTGTCATTCCATCTGCAGTTTTTGCTGCAGCTCTTCCTGCTACCCTTCCCACAGATTTCTTTTGAAGCAGGTGGAGGGGGAGGGGGAGGGGGACGGAACCTAGAGGGTGGTGGTAGATGGAGAAAGGATAGAGGGGAAGAATATGTACCAAAAAAGGAGCCTCTCTTTGGAAAGGGGGAGATGGGATACATTTCACATTACCTAGGGAAGGCAGATGGGGGAGAAACAGGAACATGGGAGGAGAAGGAAACTAAATAAAGAGCACCAACGACCCCTGAGGGCAAAGCACAGGCTCTCCGAGGCACTCACTCAGGCTGCCCAGCTGTCGGATGACATTTGCCAGGGTGATGTTGGTCATGCATTCCAGCTCGCTTCTAACGCTAGGCAACGTCTGACGGCACAGGTGCCTTGGCTCGATGTTTCTCGTTACTAACGGCATGGTGGACCTGCTTCAGGCAATGTTCTGAATGATGAAAAACAACCTAAAACAGAAATAACAGGAAAGTATTACTCAACCACAAATTCCAGGCACACTAGGGCTGTGTCTTTTCTTTTTGTCTTGCTCTGATCCAAAACAGCTTTGAAAAATCTTTACCCTCTTTTTTTTCTCCCGACACTGCCACCATTTCTTTTAAGGTTTGCTATTAGAAGACCTGCTATATAAATTTATTACATAAACTTGTATATGTAATATACAAGTGAACTGGTGATTGCTGGCTGAGGTACACAGTTACAACTACTGATCCAACCAAAGAGAGTCCCCAGAGGCAAGGAGGCATGGTCAGAAAAAAGTCCATTCAGCAAACACTGGATGGTACAGATTCTATCCTTGGGGCGTCCATAACCAAGACAGATCAGATTCTAGGCCACCAATTATATGGATCAAAAAAGAGCTTCTGTCATCTGATAATCTTCAAAATGAAATCAAGCTGCCAATAGTGATTCCACTGATATACATCAGGACATAGCTTCTCCAGTTCCTCCTAGATGAATGACTGTTAAAGTACAACTAAATGCTAGCTGCCAGTATCTGTTAACAGTAGTAAAGTTTAGTCCGTAAATTGACAGAATGAAAGAATATGAAGAATAATTTTAAATGTTCAATATGTCAAACAGGATTCTAAGCCAACTATGTTAAAAGATTCCCTGATCCCTTCTCTTGTACCCATAGCCTCTCTCTCCCTCTCCCAGGTGGGTTCTATTCACCTGGGCCAAAGGGATCTAGAGACAGCAGGAAGTGACTGCAGCAGACGGGGAAACTTGCAGTTACTGTTTCTTAGCCAACCAGTTAAGCCCCTTTCCCTAGGAAATCCTCCAGCACTTCAGGTTCATGCTGAGCTATTGTTTTAGATTTAGATTACCAAATTCCTAATTTTACAAGTTTAGGAGAAGGTTTCAATTTCAACACAGTGAATACGACTACAGTTAAAGCACACTGGTCTGATACTGTTTCTCCATCTTGAGAATCTAAATCTAAAATAGCCAAATGGTTTTAATACTAGGGAAAATGGCAAATTCACTTCAAATTAAAAGACAAGGCATAAAAGTAGCATATGCAAGCCCCCAATATTATAAATGCCTCTTTAAATTAAAAAAAAAAAAAAAAAAAAAAGCAGAGGTTTACTTACATCATATCTTAAAACACCAGCTCATCACCAAAAATGTTGATTGTGGATACAAAATGCTTAAACCAAACTAACCATCACAGATCCTAAAAGCAAACCAACATATTGTCTGACCAAAAAAAAAAAAAAAAAAAAAAAAAAGCTCTTCAGGCTCAAAAAGGGAGTAGAACCTTTTGGAACAGACTGCTCCTTGTTATGGACATTGTGATCTGCTACAAGTAAAAATAAAACAGGAAGCCAGCAGCTTGGGGAACAAGATTTCCTGTCACCAACAGCAACAGCCCAAGAACCAAGAGAATCAGCTGTTTGCTTATAACACTGAACCTCCCTTTAATAGTCACTGTGTGGCAGCTGTGCCTATCTTTGGGGTACAGAGGTATTTCCTGAATACTTGTCTACTCTCTTAGGAAATGATTTCCATTCCATTTTTCTGCTAAATTCCTCCTTTAACTCAACAGGTTTCTAATCCAAACCCCAGACATTCCAGTTTAACTTTTTCCCTCTTTTACTTCATATAAACAGTATTAGGTACTAAGATGCAATCTTTAATATTGTAACCCTAGTGAAAAGAGTCTAGAACAAGAAGGGAGGCAGGAGGTTACAAACAAAAGAATTTCACAGGGCTCTGTACAACATTCTTGGGGTGCCCTCCCTCAGATTCCCAAATTCAAACCTTCTGGAAGAACTAGGTAGGGAAGAGTCAGGAATGATTCAAGACAGTTACTATGAAGTTGGATGTGGTGGCACATGCCTGTAATTCCAGCTGCTCAGGAGGATGAGGCAGGAGGATGGAAAATCAAGCCCAGCCTCTGCAACTTAGCAAGACCCTGTCTTAAAATTAAAAATAAATGGGGCTGGAGCTGGAGCTCAGTGGTAGAGCATTTGCCTACCATGTGTGAGGCACTGGGTTTGATCCTCAGCACCACATGAAAAAATAAAATAAAAATATTGTGTCTATCTACGACTAAAAATATCTTTTTAAAAAATTAAAATAAATAAATACAAAGGGCTGGGGATGTAGCTCAGTGGTGGAGTACTTACGTAGTATGTGCCAAGCCCTGGGTTTGATCCCCAGCACTGGGAGTGGGGGGAAGAGGGAACAAGAAGAAAAATCACTGGGATTCCATCCATTTGTATACTGTTCAAGTTTCTCAGAGAAGCTACAAAAACAGACCACCTGGAAATGTGACCACTTCCCAGTGTATTCCAGACTTTCCCTCTGGACACCTAATGGAAACTGGATTCCAGATAGCTAGGTAAATGTCATACAGAGGGTAGGGAGCAAATTCTAATATCTTGGTGCTTGAGCATTTATGTTTTTCCAAGTGCTTTGGGTAAGCAAACCCAAATGGAGTTACTAAGTGTCATCTGTGTAGGGTTTACCTAAAACCAAGTTTTCAATAACAAGATGGCTTACTTTTTATTTTTTTCTTTTTAATACTAAGGATTGAATCCAAGGGCACTTCATACCACTGAGCTGTATCCCAAGTCCTTTTTATTTTATTTTATTTTATTTTGAGACAGGTCTCACTAAATTGCTGAGGCTGGCTTCAAACTTGTGATCTTCCTGCCTCAGTCTCCCTAGTCACTGGGATTACAGGTGTGTGTCACTGTACCTGGCAAGAGAGCTTTCTCTTGCCAAGAAAAGCCAGCTCCTATAACTAGCTAGAGAATACTCAAGAAATAACAAGACATCAATATCTATCAAGACAAAACAATTAGAAAAGTATATCCGCTATTGCACAATTATTCATTTTTCTTTTGCATAATCAATAGTTAGTCATCTTCTGCAGAAGAAGTATGGAATTATGCATGATCTGTACTTGACCAAGAAAAAAAAAAAATCTTATATTCCTAAGAAGATAAATTGAGAAATGGTCAAAAAGACTTCCAGGCTCAGCCAGGCGCAGAGGTACATACCTATAATCCCAGCAGCTTGGGAGACTGAGGCAGGAGGATCACAAGTTCAAAGCCAGCCTCAGCTACTAAGCGAGGTCCTAAGCAACTTAGTGAGACCCTGTCTCAAAATAAAACAAGGGCTGAGGATGTGACTCAGTGGTTAAACACCCCTGGGGTTCTGCCCCCAAATCCCCAGTACAAAAAAAAAAAAAACCACAAAACAAAAAAACTCTAGGCTCTCAACTCTCAATTTAGCTTCAAGTAGTAGAAAATGCATGGGTTTGGGAGATGAGATATACATGGGTTAGTACTCTGACTTTTTACTAACTGTGATCCTGGACAACTTTCGTAGAGACATGGAAAAATATAACATATATAAAATGCCCTCTAGGTGAGCATGTTGGCTCACACCTATAACTCAGGAGGTTGAGGCAGGAGGATCACAAGTTCAAGACCAGCCTCAGCAAGTTAGGGGTCCTAAGCAACTTAGTCTCTGTCTCAAAAGTAAATAAACAAGCAAACAAACAAATAAATAAATAAAATAAAAAGCGTTGGGGATGTGAGTCTGGAGGCTGAGGCAGGAGGATTACGGGTTCAAGACAAATCTTAGCAAGACCAGCAAGACCCTAAGCAACTTAGTGAGACCCTGTTTCAAAATTAAAGAAAAAAAAAATTAAATACAGTTTTAACCATGGACATATTATATAGTAGAATGTAATATTCACATAAAAATTAAAAATAAAACCCTAGACTTCAATGAAATTTGATGGTTTTCCCCTGAAGCTGCTCCCAGCTATGCTCCTGGGCCTCCTGAAAAAGAGACACTATTTTTCTTCTGCAGTCTTTCCTAACTGGGTTTCTTGTCTGCATCACAGAACAAAGAAAATGATTAGTGACTTTCTTCTCAGTTGTTCTCAAGACTGTACATAACTAGCACCATTCTAGATACACAGCAAAGACGTCAACACATTACATACAATAAATGGCTAATGGCATTAGGGTTCAATTTTCTTATGGACTCCAGTTGACAAAAGATCTCCCAAAATCAGAAGCACATTACTGGAAAATTTGTATAACACTGGGTGTTAAGAAACAACTGAATTAAGGAAGTACAGGTCAATTTTGCATTTTAGACAAATCATTCAACATCATTCAACAGAATTTATATTGGGATAGGAAAAAGCTGGAGATAAGACCAACTGGAAAACTCTTCACAAAAAGAGAGCAGTGGGCTGGGGATATAGCTCAGTTGGTAGAGTGCTTGCCTTGTAAGCACAAGGCCCTGGGTTCAATCCCCAGCACGGCAAAAAAAAAAAAAGGAGAGAGCAGAAAGAGGGGCCCACCATAGAACAGATAGTACATATGAACTGAGAAACCATAGGCAAGTTGCAGGGGTGAGTCTAGCCTACTTGACCACCACCTGCTGTTCTTTCCTTGTAGCTTTGTACAGTTAAATGCACAGTGATAAAATGTATGTTTCCTTATTAGTGTAAACAAAAGAGTTAAAATGTTAGTGTTAGGGACAGAAATGAAATGTGAAGAGAACCAAGAAAGCAGTGGTTCTTAGGTGGAAAAAAAAGAAGTTACAGAGCTACATGTGAGAGCACATACCTATAATTGCACCAACTCTAGAGGCTAAGGGAGAAGGATTCCAAGTTCAAGAACAGCCTCAGCTTTGAGACCCTGTTTCAAAATAAAAAATAAGGACTGGGGGTATAGCTCAGTGGTAAAGTGCCCCAGTGTTCCATCCCCAGTACCAAAACAATAAATTAAAATTTAAAAGAGCTGGGAATGTAGATCCGTAGTACAGTGCCCCTAGGTTCAATCCCTAGGACAGGAAAAACAAACAAACATATAGCAAAAACAGTAGTATTAGGAGGAGGACTTGTTATGGATACATCAAAGAGTATAATGCCCAG
The DNA here is from genome assembly GCF_902686455.1 of Sciurus vulgaris. NCBI lineage: Eukaryota > Metazoa > Chordata > Mammalia > Rodentia > Sciuridae > Sciurus > Sciurus vulgaris. The sequence continues at coordinate 19,571,376 of NC_136461.1, forward strand.
TCTTTATGGAATCAGTAAAGATCTTTTTCAGTCATATTTTACTCTGGGAAAATGATATGCTATAGTGCTATTTGCTCATTTGGAGATTTAAGAAGGTCCTACCTTATGTGTGTGTGTTTGCATAGAAGAGGAATTAAATTAGACTTGCTGAAAAGATAAATGACATGGAAGTAACTATCTAGTTACCTAGTTTCTTTTCTAGAGCTGTTCTACAGTAGAATAGGTTCTCTTTAGATAAGGTTGTAAGTTCCCTCAGTCTCTAGATGACCAGATATTAGACATGTTGAAGGAGAAATTCCTAGAGGACAAGACAGTATTGGGCCAGATCTTAAACTATAAAAAAATGGCATGTTATTGGCACCAAAACAGACACATAGACCAATGGTACAAAACAGAAGACACAGAGACAAATCCACATAAATACTGTTATCTCATACTAGACAAAGGTGCAAAAAACATTCAGTGGAGAAAAGATAGACTATTCAATAAATGGTGCTGGGAAAATTGAAAATTCACATGTAATGAAATGAAATTAAACCCCTATCTCTCACCCTTAATGAAACTCAACTCAAAGTGGATCAAAGACTTAGGCACTAGAACAGAGACCCTGCATCTAATAGAAAAAAAAGTAGGCCCAAATCTTTACCATGTGGGCTTAGGATCTGACATCCTTAACAAGACTCCTAAAGCGCAAGAAGTAAAAATCAAGAATCAATAAATGGGATGATTTCAAACTAAAAAGCTTCTCAGCAAAGGAAACAATCAATTATGTGAAGAAAGAGCCTAAAGAATGGGAGAAAATCTTTACCACATGCACCTCAGACAGAGCATTAATCTCTAGAATATACAGAGAACTCAAAAAACTTAACACCAAAAAACCAAATAACCCAATCACAGAAGAAGAAATACAATTGATCAACAAATGTATGAAAAAAATGTTCAACACCTTTAGTAATTAAAGAAATGCAAATCAAAACTATTCAAAGATTTTATTTCACCCCAGTCAGAATGGCAATTATCAAGAATACAAACAACAATAAATGTTGACATGGATGTGGGGGAAAAGGTACACTGATGAGTCACTGGTGGGACTGCAAATTGGTGCAACCACTATGGAAAGCAGTATGGAGATTCCTCAGAAAACTTAGAATGGAACCACCATTGACCCAACTATCCCATTCTTGGTTTATACCCAAAGGACTTAAAATCAGCATATTACAGTGATGCAGCTTTTATAGCAGCTCAATTATTCAGCCTTAAAGAAGAATGAAATTATGGCATTTGCTGGTAAATGGATAGAGCTGGAGAGTATCATGCTAAGCAAAATAAGCCAACCCAAAAAAACCAAGTCAAATGTCTTCTCTGACATGCAGGTGCTAATTAACAATGGGAGCAGAGGTTAGGGAAGAATAGAGTTACTTTAGATTAATTAGGTAGAGGGGAGTGAACGGAGAGGAGAAGGTATGGGGGTAAGAAGGATAGTAAAATGAATCAGACATTATTACCCATGTACATATATAACTATATGATTGGTGGTATTCTACATTATGTATAACCAGAATAATGAGAAATTATACGCCATTATTTATGATGTATCAAAGTGCATTCTACTGTCATGTATAACTAATTAAAATAAATTTAAAATATTTTTTAAAAAGAAGGTATTGGGCAGTCAAACTGGATAACCTTTATATTGCCTTATAAATCAGAGATATTACAATTCTTACTCTGGACTTAGTGTCCTCATCTACCAAATAAAGGGACTAAACTAATGATCTTTAAGAAGCTTCCTAGCTCTAATTTTTTTTGGATTTACTTCTACCTAAACTGCCATTACCTTCTCACTTAGCCAACCTCCACTTGGTTTCTGAACCCAAGAGGCAGAGGCCATTTATCTAGCTCCTTCTGGAGGCCTGCATTTGTTAGTTACCAAGATCTGCAGAATCCAGAATGGCCCAAACGATGTTTCAGGCAGAGTCCTGGGTTAAGTTATTTATATCCTGGGAGGGTCCTGGACTGGTCTGGGAGGGTGCTTATCCAAGGAAGCCCAAAGAAAAAACTGACTTTTAGACGAGTTTCAAATATCTAGGAAGAAACCAGCAGCAATCTCTATCTTCACCCCTGACTAGTTTCACTTTTAGGGAATGAGTTCAAAAACAAATATGAGACTTGAGAATCCATTCCTAGTCATGGCCTGGTAGTATACTGACCTGTCTCAGCTGTCAGTGCTATGACACTGGCATGTCATACTTTTGAAAGGGAACTGGATGAGAGGCTTTATCAGGTCCCCTCAAACAGTGAGACTCTTCTGAGTCTGTATGCTGGAAGTTACCATGGAATATTTACATATAACATTTGGTCAGTGTAAAGTAAAAAAGAGACTTTGACATTCACTCAAATTTTTGACTCCTATAACTCTGCTCCCAACAGCATGGGGTGGAGTAAGATGAGGAAAGGGCTGAGAGGCAGGAAGTGGCAATAAAAGAAGGTTGCATGTGAGAGGGAGGTAAGTCATTCTGGATTGATGTTTATTATTGTTTATGATAAATAAACAATGGTGCATTAAAAGCCAAAGTCACTGATAATACCTGCAGAATTCTAAGTTCACATCCAAAAAGCAAGTATATCTGGACAACAGCAATAACCACTACAACAGAAACGCTTCTCAAGGCAGTTCCTCTTTGAAACATATCACCAAAATGCTGATCAGCAGTAGCAGGGGATGGGAACATGTGGGGATGTTGTATTTGTGGCAATCAGGACTTCTGCTTTCACTTCAGCATTTTCCACCATTTTACAGTTAACAGCACTCTGGATGGCAGCATAAGAGAAGAGGTTTACTTTAGTTTCCTCTTGAAAGAAGCAAATTTATTTATGTTAAAATATACATATTCCATGGATTCAAGAGTTTAAAAGTTGAATAATCATCTGACTTTAAAATGGCAAACCAGCCAGGTGTGGTGGAAAACACCTGTCATCTCAGTTACTCAGGAGAATGAGGCAGGAAGATCACAAGTTTGAGGCCAGCCTGGGCAACTTATTAAGATACTGCCTCAACTTAAAAAAAAGACTGGGGATACAGCTCAGTGGAAGAGTGCTTGCCTAGCATGAGCAAGGGCCTGAGTTCAGTCTCTGGTACCACCACCTCTACACACACACAATTATAGGCAACACACCGTCTTATTGTAATCTAAGTCAGTATACTAAAATGTTTACAGTAATGAATTTTCTTTAGCAGTCCTCACTGCCATGCAACAACTACAAGAAGGAATGCTTCATAGGCTTAAGAACCCACCCACTTCCTGTTGAAACACAGGGTGGGGCTGAACTGACAAATATAACCAGACTCTCTCCAGACATAAGGAAATACTGACGAATCAGTTTGGGTTACTAGAATGATGCCCAAAAGAGTTAGCAGGACAGAAATGGAACTCCTGGGGTGGACAGATAAAGTATGTGACTGTGAGAACCAAGAAAAAGAGCTTACTTGTGATCTAAAGCCATGAGAAATTTCCAATTTTGTAAAGGAATGAGACCAGCTCTGGGCCTACACTGAATCAATATGAGAAACCTTCTTGTCTTGATTTGACTTTGGAACAGTAGCCCAGGAAAAGAGACTTCTAAACTTCAGTATCTTACTTCTTGAGCACACTAAACATCTATCAAGGACCATTTACATCTGGTAATTCTAGAGCTTTCTATTATCTTTTGGGGGCAATTCCACCTTTTGTTCTTACCTTTATCACTCTTCAGGCTCTAATCATACCATTGCTCTTAAGACTAAAATTGGGGGATCACTTTTACCTTCAAAATTGGTTTCTTCTAGTATCAACCTTTCTGTAGAAATTTTCCCCATAAATGTCCAAAATTAGGCTCTCTTTTTAGTAGGATCCATCTGGTTGTCCAAAAGAATATACATTTAAACTGTGATTTGGAAATCTGGACACTAGTTCTTAGTTTAATGATTACTGGCAACTGGGGGTAAGATTTCACATCATCCCTCCAGTTCATTTGTAAACCACACTAAAAAAAAAAAAAAAAAAAAAAAAAAAGTTGAGAGATGCTATATGAAACTGAGATTTTATTTGCAAAGTATTCTCAGCTCTGAAAAAAGCCTTATTTGAATATTTCTTGTATCTTCATCTTGACTCAGTTCCCTGTTATGGATCTACTTAAATTTTGTAGGATCTACAATGATGACATTGATAACTTTCAGTTACAAAGTTAATTTTCCTTTCTCAACCTAATGCCAATTTCTAGGAATAACCAAATCATCAAAATGATATAGTTTGAAATACTTCAGGCTGAGCTTGGTGCCACAGACCTGTAATTCCAGCTATTAGGGAAACAGAGGCAAAGAGGATCTCAAGTTCAAGGTCAGCCTTGGCAACTTAGCAAGACCTTGTCTCAAAAATAAAAACACTAGGGTTCAGCTCAGAGGCAAATGCTCCTGGGTTCAATCCCAACTAAAGAGAGAGAGACTGACTTCAAATTATCCATCATCAAAATAGGCTTATTTTGACTTTGATTAAATATAATATCAAATAATTTCCCTCAAATACGTAGAAATCTTACTCCTAACATTTGTGTGTACCAGATTTCTTTCAGCCATAATCATCAATTGAGCATTAAATTCACACAGGAGTTAACATGAAAAACAATTAAGATGCACTGAAAAACAAACCTCTGCATACCCCATTCCCACGTACTTAGCAGACCTCAATAAATCAGTTCAAAGGATTACTAGAAATAAGTCAATAATTCACATAAGCCCCCATATTCTTCATTTTCAAATGCTTGCTCTTTTTATTTATAGCCAATGACAAAGGAAAGTGATCTTTAGTTGGTGATAAGTAAAAATCTGGGACAAGTAACTGGGAAGAAGCCAACATAGGCATGTATTCTAGACTTCCAGACAAATGGAGAGCCAAAGTGCAATTCCATGAGGGAACACACACTTGGTTTTTATGGAAAGGTCTCACCCCCATTTACTTCCCTACTTAGGGATGAAGAACATGGTACTAGGCTGTAACCTTTCTTTAAGCCCCTCTACAGACAAGGCATTGGAGTACCCAGTGCTGTTCTGAATATAGTGGAGGGTTTAGAAATGAAGGAGGAAGGCCATAATTGGAGCCGAACGGCACATCAGGCACGGAGTAAGTCTCATTTCATCTTGCCAACTGTCTAACCATTCATTTTAATCTCTATGATGTCTCACTTCATATTTCAAGCTTCTCTCTGCAATAACTGCTCCTTCTCTGGAATGGAACAGCCAAAAAAGAAACTGACTTTACACAACTAAGAAAGGCCAGGGAAAAGAAGGTTGCAAAGTGACAACAGAAAAGGAAATTCAGCAAAATGTTTTGCTGACAGCTCAGGGTAATATACAAACACACCGTGTGGTCATGGAGCAAGCAGAAGCAGCAGTCCTGAGATGTGACTGTTCGTATACCAACTTGAGTGAAAGGAGAGACCTAGCAATCACAACTACATCTGAGCAACAGGGAGTAGAATTATGGAGCAAACTGCCACGCAATTCCATATCAACTATTCTATTCTGCCAGATATAACAAGAATTCATTCCTGAAAAAGTGTCACACACTCATCTGTCACTAACAGCCAAGCCACCAGCAACTGACTAAGAGTCAGCAGCAAAGGGCAGCTGTACATCTACTTCCTCTCAGAAGGTCTAGCCACCACTCAAAACAATGGATTTATAAGGGAAAGTCCTCGAGCAGAGGGAAAAATAAGTACCTCCTCCCTTCTTTTCTTTTTCCCACATTTTTTTATTGGTGAAATCTCTTCTTTTCTGCCTTTAGTTCACTAGACAGTTACCAAATCCCTCAAAATTTGAAAGAGGGGCTGAATAGCAAGATCATGCATTTTAAGAAGCGTTAAGTGTGGGTTTCACTCTACCACAGCCACATTTCAGCTTTGGGACTCTGACAAGCAGTGTAATCTCTGTTTTCTAACCTGTTAAATTATTTTAACAATTCCTAACGTGTAAGGTTATTATGAGGAAAAATAAAACAGTGCATGTATAAAATGCTTAGCACAATGCATGGCACAGGAAAAGATAACTGATATGACAGCAGGAGTAACTAGAAGTAATAATAGTGGTAATGGTAGTGTTAGAATGATTAACATCTATCTGGCACTTGTGCTGTTCTAAATGTTTTATATGTGATTCTTTTAACCTTTATATAATATTGTGTCTTAATAAACTTCAGGTTGTATTAATGGTTAACTACTAATTATAGCACGCTTATCAATCAATGAATATTTATCAAGAAGTCACTGAAAGACACAAAGAAATATATACAATTTCTTCCTTGACTTCAAGAGCTTATAATTTAGTTAAGAAGACAGACAAAACCTCAGTTATGTAATAATACAGCAAATAAATAGAAGTTTAATTATCAAAGGAAAGATGTAGTCAATGATGGCAACAGAAAGGATGAAAAGATCACTGTGAACTGGAGAGACGGAATAGACTCCTGAAACAAAAATATTAAAATGGGCAGATTTTAAAATAAAATAACAAGCAATCAACAAACATATGGAAAAATGTTCAACATCTCTAGTAATAAGAGAAATGCAAATCAAAACCACCCTAAGATTCCATCTCACCCCAATTAGAATGGCGATTATCAAGAATACGAGCAACAACAGGTGTTGGCGAGGATGTGGGGAGAAAGGTACACTCATACACTGCTGGTGGGGCTGCAAATTAGTGCAGCCACTCTGGAAAGCAGTGTGGAGATTCCTTAGAAAACTTGGAATGGACCCTCCATTTGACCCAGCTATCCCACTCCTTGGCCTATACCCAAAGGACTTAAAATCTGCATACTACAGAGATACAACCACATCAATGTTCATAGCACAATAGCCAGACTGTGGAACCAACCTAGATGCCCTTCAATTGATGAGTGGATAAAGAAACTGTGGTACATATATACAATGGAATATTACTCAGCCATAAAGAATCATAAAATTATGGCATTTGCAGGCAAATGGATGAAATTGGAGAATATCATGCTAAGTGAGATAAGCCAATCTCAAAAAGCGAAAGGACGAATGATATCACTAATAAGTGGAGGATGACACATAATGGGGGGGAGGGAAGGGTTAGTGTTAGGGTTAGAGTTAGGGTTAGGGAGGGGGGCAAGTATGGAGGAAGGAACTACTGTATAGAGGGTAAAGAGGGGTGGGGGGGTGGGGGGAAGGGAAAAAAATAACAGAATGAATCAAACAACATTACTCTATGTAAATTTATGATTACACAAATGGTATGCCTTTACGCCATGTATAAACAGAGAAACAACATGTATCCCATTTGTTTACAATAAAAAAAAAATAAATAAAATAAAATAAAATAAAATAAAAGCAGTGTAGAAAAGTATCTGGAAGCACCAACAAGCGCCAAAAAAATAAAAAAATAAAAAATAAAATAAAATAGGCAGATTTGGACATAAAGAAAAACACAGGGGTGGGGGATATAGCTCAGTTGGTATAGTGCTTGCCTTGTGTGCACAGGGCCCTGGGTTCAATCCCCAACACCGAAAGAAAGAAAGAAAGAAAAGAAAGAAAAGAAAGAAAAGAAAGAAAGAAAGAAAGAAAGAAAGAAAGAAAGAACAGGAAGTTTTCCAAGTAGAGCTAATAATGTTAAACAAAAGTCATGAATTCTACCACTAGTAATCACAGAAACGTCACAATTCCAATGGAACTCTACCTTATTTCATCAAATCTCAGATGCCACTATATGTGAGACACATAACGATAGATAAGATAGGGGAGATGTTAAAATGTGGAGGAAATTTTATATTTCAGAACAAATGAAATATTTTTATTTATTTATTTTTAGTACTAGGGATTGAACTTAGGGGTGCTTTACCACTGAGCTACATCCCCAGTCATTTTTCTTGTTTTTACTGAGTCTTGCTAAGTTTCTAAGGCTGGCCTAGAACTTGTGATTCTCCTACTTGAGCCTCCCAAATGTCTGGGATTATAGGTGTGTGTTGCCATGCCCACCTGAAATCTTTACTTTTTATAATGAGAGGGTGGACAAGATTATCTTTTAAAAAGTTCTTTCTAACCTAAAATACTATGCTTCTATAATTCAAGTTTACAAGAGAATATTTAAATTTTACCAAATCATAAACACCACAAGAACAAAGACAATAAAAATAACAGAGACTGAGATCATACTCCATAATTTGCAAGAAGGCTAAAATACCTCCAATATGTTTATGTTTTACTTTATATACTTGAATATACAGGTATCTTCATACCTTTGCCTATCAATCGTATCACCTCCCCGTAATTTCTCAGTCTGTTTCTGCTAACTAGTCAAATCTTCCTGGCATGTATTATAAACTTTTTTTTTTTTTTTTTTTTTTTTAAAGTCCAGTAACAAAGCTTGAGCCCAGGGGTGCTATAGCCCTGTTTTTCATTTTGAGATAGGGTCTTCTAAACTGCGCAGGCTGGCCTTAATTTGTGATCCCCCTATCTCTGCCTCCCAAAGCACTGTGAACTGTAATTACAGGCCTGCACTACCACTTAGCCTGCCAGCCAGTCTTGTAACTTTTTTTTTGGCGGTGCTGGGGATTTGAACCCAGGGCCTTGTGCTTGCAAAGCAAGCACTCAACCAACTGGGCTATATCACCAGCCCTTGTAACTTTTTTTAAAAAATATTTTGTTTTAGTTGTAGGTGGACACAGTGCCTTTAATTTTATATGGTGCTGAGGACTGAACTCACACATGCTAGGCAAGCGCTCTATCACTGAGCCACAACTCCAGCCCCTCCTTATAACTTTTGATTGGACACTAGACATTACTTTATGTTTTACATTCTTGAGTCTCTAACATTGTTGGTTGGTTGGTTGGTACTAGAGACTGAATGCAGGGGCACTTAACCATTGACCCACATCCCTAGCTCCCTCCCTCCTTTTTAAAAAATTTAAAATTTTTAAATTTCGAGTCAGGGCCTCAGTAAGTTACTGAGGCTGGCTTTGAACTTGTGATTCTCCTACCTCAGACTTTCAATAGTGTTGGACTTTGTTCTGATAGTCAGTTAAATGACTTTTGGTTCAGTTTGGTAGTTCTGAGGCTTGTTTTTAAGTCTTATGAAGGCAGGCCTACAGTATCCTTTACTCAGGAATATTTTAGCTCCAGTACTAACATATGGCTCTTTGGGGATCACTATGTAGTGTCCTAAGTGGGTCATGTGAACTTTACTCTGGTTGGTAGAAACCCAAACACATTCCTGCTCTGGGAACCAGTTAGCTGATAGCTTCCTGGTCACTCTTTGCCAGCCTCCTGGAGTTTGAACCTACTTGCAGTTTATGTGTGTTGTCAACAAAGATTCAAGGTGACCCAATGGAGATTCCTAGAGCAATTTTTCTGCATAAGTCTCTCCTCTAGAACTTTACCCCATAGCTTCCAGTCACCTTTGCCTCCCTTAAACTATAATCCCTATCTCTTCAGTACAGCATGACCACTCACTGTCTTCTGTTTGAGATCCTCTAATCTGCATGGTTCAGAATATGCATCTGGATGGAGAACCAGGGGAAATCACAAGATTTAAGATTCATCTTTATTTCCCTTTTCCAGAGATCACAGACCTATACTTCCTGTTTAAGTCAAAAATGATTTCCAAGCCAGGCACAGTGGTGTATGCCTGTAGTCCCAGAAGCTAGGGAGGCTGAAGCAAGAGGATCTCAGAGTTCAAAGCCAGCCTCAGCAAAAGTGAGGCCTTAAGCAACTCAGTGAGACCCTGTCTCTAAATAAAATACAAAATAGGGCTGGAGATGTGGGTCAGTGGTCAAGGGCCCCTGAGTTCAATTCCGGTACCAAAAAAAAAAAAAAAGGAAGAATGCATTTCCATTCTAGTTTTAACAGAGCCCCAGAATTCTTTTTTTTTTTTTTTTTTTTTTTTTAAGTTTTTAGGTTTTGATTTACACAATGCTTTTATTTTACTTACTTTTTTTTTTTTTTTTTTTTAATGTGGGGCTGAGGAGTGAATACAGTGCTTCACACATGCTAGGGAAGCACTCTACCACTGAGCTCCCTCCCAGAATTCTTAGTCAGATTAATTTGAATTTATCTTCAATAAGTACACACCAAATTGCACTTTGGGAAGTAATAAGAGGAAAAAGTAGACATCCTAAAGTCCAACAAACTGCAAATAGGATATTATCATCATAAGCATAACACACTTGAATAACTTATTTAATATTTTGAATGATCACAATTGAGAACAATGATCAAACAAGTATTTTCTTTTTTAAAGCTAACATTCATATGGGTGCTTTCTACATTAAAACAAAACAAAGCAAAAGCTTGGTGAACCCAGAAGAATATTCAGTCAAGGGATACAAGAATTCCTTGAGCCACTAGATATATGACCTTAGGCTGGTTTCTCTCTCTGACCCACATCTGTAAAAGGGAAAAAATAAAACCTGCCTCAGGATGGTTCTAATGATAAAATAAGATAACATGTAAGCCTTCTAAAAGAGTACAGAGGGCTGGGGAGATAGCTCAGTCAGTAGAGTGCTTGCCTTGCCCTGGGTTCGATCCCCAGCACCGCAAAAAAAAGAGTACGGAGCACCTAGTAGAGACTCAGTAACTGAAAGCTCTCATTATACTAACTCAAAGGAATAATGAGTTTTTTGGACTCACCTCCTAGTGGTAATGGAATAGTCTAAGAGCAAGCCAAACTAAACAACACTGAGCATTACACAAGGACTCTCCTAACTGCTCCTTTTTTCCCCCGCTTTGGTCTCAATGGAGGCCAAGTTGTGTGAGGGCCTCTTAACTTCTCAAATAAGACTCTCCAGGAAGTATAAAGATTAATACAAGAAAAAAAAATTGGATAGCGTCGGCTTATGTTATGCCGATTTTAAGGAAGGATTACAACAAAATATCAGACTTCTGTATCAGTCAAGAGTTAATACAGGGCTGGGGGTAGAGCTTGGTGGCAGCAAGTTTGACTCGTGTGTGTGAAGCCTTTAGTATGGGACACTATACCACACATATACAGAATCAATACAGTATTTTCATATTATGTACAGAATAATCTCAAAAGGACCTTTATCTGGATTGTGGCATATCTTTTTAAAAAACACAGAGCCAGGGTATGGTAGTACACGACTGTGGTGCTGGCACTCAGGAGGCTGAGGCAAGAGGATCACTTGAGACCAGGAGTTGGAAACCAGTCTGGGCTACCTGGCAAGACACAGTCTCAAAAAACAAACACCCTTTCATCTTAAAGACCCAAGGCAAAAGTCATCAATTCTAAAAAACCTTATTTGACTCTTCTAATCTGAAGCCATTTCTCCCCCTCCCAAAGTGCCAAAGAGGTATATCTAACCTCTTTTATGGCAGTTACTACATTCTATTTTGTAGCGAACTTTTAGGATATAAAACTCTTTGAGTACCAGAACTGAAAAACAAAGTATCTCTAAACCTAAAAGAAGTAGAAGTAGTAATGGCAGCTATCTGGAGTCAAGCCTGGGATTATTAAAACTTCTTTGCATCCTATAGTGTTTGCTCAATAAATATTTGTTAAATTCCTAAAATGTATCATCTATTTATTCACATTTTCTTGAATATCTCTAACCCTCAAAAGAATTCTGCAAGGGAAGAAGTGGTACTCTGATTTTATAGATGAGAAAACTAAAACTTAAAGTAGTTTTCAAACTGTGTTCTGTTTTGATTTGTTTGATTTGTTTGAGATGGAGGGTCTTGCTAAATTGCCCAGGCCAGCCATGAACTCGAGCTCCTTCTGCCTTAGTCCCCAAGTAGCTGGGACAACAGGTAAGACCCACTGTGTCCAGTTCAGTTCTGTAACTTTATCAAAGTCACAAAGATTCAAAGTTCATGCTTTTTTCCATGACACACTGCAGACAACTCATCACAAAACACCCAAACGAAGAAATCAGACAAATATGCCCATATTTCTCATCTTCATACACAGTGGCAGCAGGCCCCAGACCAGTATCTTCCCTCTTAAAGAAAAAGATTGCATGCTAGCACAGGAAATCTTCCTGACATATTTACCATGGAACAGAAATGGTGTTAATGAGGATAACACACTGCTTTCTCCCTCTCTACACCCAATTTTAGCCAGCAGCTGATGGGGCTTCACATCTTTCACTTTAAACAACATAAACACTAGCTCATTTAAAGTGCCAGCCTCAAATAACATGTTCAGTTGTTACCGCTTTCCAAACAAACTCCTGTTTTCAAACAGCTAGGCATTTGGGGTTCCATTGCTTCTGATGGGTTACTTTTATCCACAGGATCCCAGAAAATCACTTTAAGCTTCATTCTCTGCCGTTCAGCTCATCAAATCTTGTCATCAGGGACTTTTTTTTTTAAGCACCTAGTCTTTCATCTTCTTTTACAATGAATCAAAACATATTCCTTTGGGTAATTCATAAACTGTACATGTATGTTTTAAAATAATATTCTTCTGACCCTTTTTCTAAAAAGCACAGTTATTTTTCCTATTTAGCCCAAGTCAAGATAATTATATCAGAAGTTTTACCCCATCTCTTTCTGCATATAGGGAATACTGAAAAGATAAGTATTTTTTAATTATTAAATGTAAATAGCTCATTAAATATAATCCAATTACTTTAATTGTAAAAAGGAAGTAATTACAATATGTACATGTATTCTTGCCTAGTAGATTTAATATCTTAAATTAATCTTTTTAGCATTAATATTTTAAATTAACCCCTGACATTAGAAAAATGCAAGAAATTGATGTCTCTTTAAAAAAATATATGTAGAAAGCTGTATACTATGGATCTTTGTTGCAATTTCACCCACAAACAATTTCAGTGGGATGAGCCCACTCCCACAGAGCAAAATAAGTATATACCGCCTGCCCAAACTGAACTGGTATTTCTTGTCAGCCATAAATCATATTAAAGGGTCTATCATATTCTAATGCCTTGGTGGGACAAAAAGACAAGAGATGAATTCTGTGGTAGTCCAATCATCACAAAGGCTTTACTGGGAAAGACAATTCCAAGACAAAATTTGTTAGAAGAATGTGTTTAAAATAGTAACCAAATTGATATAGTAATCAAATTATTGTTTTCCTGATTTTATTCTGTCACTATCAGCTCCCTGGGACTCCTCCCAAGCACTCTTCCTGCTCTCAGGCCTCTAGACCCTCAAATTTGTTTTTATTATGTTTTCCCCTCAGTAGTCTTTGGTTCTTAGGTTCTTACTTTTTCTTGGTTACCAGTGGTAAATATATAGCTAAATTTCTTTGAAATGGGTTCTGCCATAGTCTGTGCACTGAAGAACATCTATCAGAAAGGAGGGAAAGGCTTACACAGATGAGGAATTAAGATTAAGCTCTGTTTTTCTACCTCCTATCAAAATCTATCAATGAGTATAATTTTGAGCTGTAGCATGCATGAGGCACTGGGTTCAATCCCAGTTCTGCAATAAAACAAACAAAAAACATTATTTTAAAACATGTATTTAGAAAAAAATATTACATTTATATTATCACAGAACTTTTTCCAAACTTCAGAAATAGCAAGAACTCTTTGAATATACATGTTGTAAAGGTAGCAACCAGGGTCATGTCTGTACAGCAATTTCCCTCCAAAGTAGGAAAATTCTATTTAAAGAACTAGGAAGCATCATGTGTTTTTAGCAACTCTTAAGGATTTCACTGAAATAGATTTTCCTGTTCAGACCTTGTATTAATGAGCCAAAGGTGCAGCTCTGTCTCACTGATACCATTGTCTAAAACAAATTAATGAAATAGATGAGGCTGACTGTAACTAACTCCCATGGTTATTTAGACTATAGCCATGTTGGAACAGTTCCTGAATATATAAGGCTAATTTCTATCCAGCCTAAGTTTGGGAAGTTACTTTATTGTCCAAAAGGATAGTGTATGGGTTGGTGTGGGTTCCTTCATCCCAAACACTGTACTGAAGTGTGAACAGTTACCTGATACCTGATGATAACCACAGTACTCTAGAGGACAGCATCATTAAAAGTCTATAAGAAGTAATATCACAGGTAAAAGGTATAAGAGCAGGTAAAACTAAGCCCCTTTCAAAATTTCAATGATTCAAGTTTCATCTTGATAACATTGATATTTTTGTACAAAATATATCTTATTAGGCTAGCTCTTTAGTTAAAAAGGTGTATTTAAATGTCTGCTGACCTAAAATTGCCATGTTCCATGCTTTAAAGGGATTGATTTTCTGGAGAAGGACAATGAGATGCCAAATTCTGTTCAATGAAGATCAGAATTCTATTTGGCGAACCTACTCCACACCTGTGGAAGTAAAAGAATAAGACTTACCCCAGAGGGAGGATGGTATTTATGTGGGCTCTCCCTATGACCTCTTGGCAGCAAATGTGAAAAAATCCTTTTCTGAGGCTAAGGGGCGGGCCCAGGACTTTCAACTACCCATTCAAGCAGGATTACAATTCCCCTCCTCCATAATTAAGTTCTCTTTCCACTCTCCATGCATGCATGAATTGCAGTGACATTGACATGGGGGCCTGACATTAGTGTCTGAAGGTCATTTAAATCCTCCTTCTTCCAAGCTGCCTTAAAAGCAATGCATCACCCATTCTACAATGCCTGAATGTAGGATTTGACTGGATAGGACTCAAAGCAGAATCACCTAAAGAATAAAAAGAAAGAGGGCTCCAAATCGGGTATCACAAAAAGAAAAAAAATCAAAAAAATAAAACTCAGTTACTTAAGAGACAACAGAAAAACATTGACAACTAATGCTGATTGAATGAAAACACTTAGGATAATCCCTTTTATTAAGGAATACAGAAAAAGGTCATTCATGATATGGCCCCTTTATATGTCTCTGGTCTCATCTCCTGTCACTTTCTCATACATACACACTGTTCCTTAATCACACAGACCTTCCCAGGGCTCCCTATTGCACTTTTGCTCAAGTCTGACCACTCACCACAATCCCCAAAAACTTCTAAGGTCTTCCAAGATCTAACTCAGGTAAAACATTTCTTGATGGACTTTGTCCCTAAGGAGATCAGTGTCCACTCTCTTACATACGATATTGGTTCTCTAAGCTTTAGTACACCTTATCCACACCTATACCATCAGACTGGACTGAAAACACTGATTTTATTAGTTCCTCTCCACTAGACAGTGAGCTCTTTGAGGCTGGTGATATCAGTAATCTATAATAATACTGTCTACCACCATGCTAGGTACCAAGAGAATGCTCAGGAAATGTTTATCAAATGAATGAAACCACCATAGGTGGCTCTTGTGTGATAGCCCTTATAAAGGTAAAGACAGGAGGATGTCTGAACTTTCAGTCCTTACAGCATTCTTCCAGAGGGAAGAGAACCCAATCTGAATAGCTCAAGTTCAGCCTCTGTTTTAGAATTAAGATTCTTGGCAGGTTACCAGGTTACAAAACAGAATTTCATATACTCTTCAAGCCCAGGGAAGCAACAAGGAGGAGTCTTGTCTGGGACATGGCAGATTAAGAAGATAAAAATTAGAAACCAAGGCATGGTGCATATGCCTATAATGCCAACTACTTGGGAGGCCAAGATAGGAAGACTGAAATTTTGAGGCCAGCCTAAGCAATTTAGCAAGACCCTCCGCAACTTAGCAAAATCCTCTCAAAATAAAATAAATAAATAAATAAAAAGGGCTGGGAATATAGTTCAATCTTCAGCTACCTGCTGCAAACACCAAATTTTAAAAAAGGGCTGGGATGTAATTCAGTGGTAGAGCATGCCTCTAGGTTCAATCTCAGTTTTTTTTTTTATTGCCAGATTTAAAAAAAAAAAAAAAAAAAAAATTAGAAAGCAAGGCTAGGTGGTGCATGCCTGTACAAATCCCAGCAACTCAGGAGGCTAAGGCAGGAGGATCACAAGTTCCAGGCCAGCTTCAGCAACTCAGCAAGATCCTAGCTCAAAATAAAAAATAAAAAGGATTGGGGATGCTGCTCAGTGGTAGGGTGCTCCTGTGTTAAATCCATAGTCCCGCAAGAAAGAAAGAAAAGGCAGGCAGGCAGGCAGGCAGGCAGGCAGGCAAGCATGTCTTAAACAATAAATAAGGTTGGCTAAGAGAAGTTCCAGGTGGAGGGAGCAGTAAGAGCAGAAGCAAATGGTGTTCCAGGAACAGCAAATGCCTTGGTGTGGCTGAAGTGCAGGAAGTCATGAGTGATGAGACTAATAAGGCAGACAGAAGCCAAGGCATAGAGGGCTTTGTATGCTGCGCTATAGCACTTTGAGTGTGTTGAAGACTATAGGGAGCTATTTAAGACTGAGGCCAGAGAGTGACACGATCAGATTTGCATTTAGAAAGCTCTCTCTGGCATCAGTGTGGAGAAATGTACTACATGAAGGGGTGAAAGACTGAGGCAGTAGTCCAAGCGGAAGCACTTCTAATTGATCGATAGAATCTACATAACAGGAGAGTTACAATATATGATAGAAAGTGTTCTACCACTGAGTTTGAGACCAGGTTATGTCACTAATAAGCTTTTCCCTTGAACAATTATGTTGCTTAATTTCTCTCAGCTTTTACCTATGTATTTATGTATGAAAACAACTAGAAAAAACACTTATTATCAAGTGTGACCAACCTTTCTTAATACTTTAAAATTACTTATAGATATAAATTTTTAAAAATACATATAAGGGGGACTGGGGATACAGCTCAGTTGGTAGAGTGCTTATCTCGCATGTACAAGGCCCCGGGGTTCAATCCCCAGCACCACAAAAAAAAAAAAAAAAGAAAAAAAAATATATATATAGTATAACAAATTACGATGTAGCAAATATCAGTTTATCTACCATTCGGTTAAAGAATATTACCATTAGCTTTAAAACCCTCTGCATGCTATCTCTTTCCAAACCCATCTTCTTCCCTTCTCACCCTTGGATAACCACTATCCTTGTTTTTTTGCTTTTAATTATAATTTTATCCTATTTCTGTCTCTAAACATTTAGTTTCACCTTCCTGAACTTCACATGACTCATATATATTCTTCTGCAACTTTTTCATTTATTTGTTCTGAGATTAATTTATATTTATAATTTATGAATGCAATTTATTCATTGTTATATAGTATCCTATTTATTCATCCAATCTCAAGTTCATGGGCACTGGAATTTTTTTCAGTTTGGATTTTTTTTAATTATTTTATTGTCAACAGTGTTGCTATGGATACTTCTTTTTTTTTTTTTTTTTTTTTTTGCGGTACTGGGGATTTGAACCCAGGGCCTTGTGCTCTATGGACACTTCTACACATATTTCCTGGTGCACGTATGCACAGGAATTGAATTGCTAGGTCAGAGTACGCACACCTTTAATCATGAGTTGATGCCAGGGATAGAACACAGGGCCATGTGCAAGGTAGGCAAGTATTCTATGGCTATGCTTCATCTTCACCTTTGCACTCCAGTTTGCAGAGTTCTAGGTGCTCTTTATATCTTTGCTAACATTTTTTGTCAGACTTTAACTTCTGCCAATATGATGGACAAAAGAGTAGTATATCACTGTGGTTTTAACTTGCATTTCCCTGATCACTAATGAAGAAGAGTAACCCCAAATCTTTTTTGTATGAAGAAGCTACTTTTTAATTTTTCCAAAAACACTAAGATCAAGTTCCTTATCTGAAAGACTGGAATATGTGCAGCAGCTGCCTTCCAGCAAATAACCAAAGGGAGACTGGTTTCTTTCGGTACTAATGTAAAACTGCATGACCAAATCTCAGCCATACTAACACCTAATAGAGGCAAATGTGAACATTTTTATCTCAGAACTAGGGTGGGTTGGGGATGCTATAAGGACTGAGACTGAGAAAAATTAGAGAGAGAATTATTAGGGCAAATATGAGGTATGCTGAGGTCTTTCATTACCTGACACTAACATTCTTTTTTAGGATTCTCTCTGGCCACACCTTTCCAATGTGCTCCCCAGGTCCTTCACTCAAACACCTGTGATTTTACTCAAAAAATTTTCCACTTTCAGGATTATCCATCTTTCTGTTTTGCTCTTCCCTGCTTCTTGAAATTTTATTAATCTTTCCTTGCCCAGTTCAAATGTAATTGCTTCCATGAAGTTATCCTAACCCTGTTCCACAGGAAGAAATAGTCAAACTCACCTCTATTCTTGCTTTTTTGTGGGTGTGTGTGGTATCAGAGATTTAACCCAGGGGCATTCGAACACTGAGTTACCAGCACCTTTTTTATTCTTATTTTGAGATAGGGTCTTGCTAAGTTGCTGAAGCTGACCTTGGGATCCTCCTCAAGTCACTGGGATTGCAGACGTGGACCACAGCACCCAGTCAAGCTCCTTATTCTAACAGCATTCTATTATTTCTCTATATTACAGCATTCATTCCATATTACAGTTGTAACAGGATAGATTGTAAACTCTTTGAGGGAAGGTACTATCTTTTATTTATTTTTTTATTTTTGGTACTATTTTTTAAATCTTGAGGTGCTACATGACTCTTCTGTCACCCATTGAGGCTTCATAAAATACTGGATAAATGGAAAGAAAGGAATAGAATCTGCTGGAGGGAAAAAACCTCTAAACAATGGAAAGATTCTTTCTGACTCTGGCTGGCTATGAAGGGGGAAAAAAAATCAGACAAAAGGCAAAAAAGTAGAAAGGTACTGGGAGCTAATAAAGAATAAAATGTGACAATTAGGAGTTCTTAGTAAAGACCAATGTCAGGAAGACCAGGAAGTGAATATGTAAACAGTCACTTTTTTCTTTTCTTTTTTTGGGGGGGGGGTGGGGGGTGGGGGGGGGTGCAGGTACCAGGAATTGAACTCAGAGGCACTCAACCACTGAGTCACATCCCCAGCCAAATTTTGGATTTTATTTAGAGACAGGGTCTCACTGAGTTGCTTAGCTACTCGCTTTTGCTGAGGCTGGCTTTGAACTTTCAATTCTGCCTCAGCCTCCCGAGCCCCTGGGATTATTACAGGCATGCGCCAACACACCCATCTTAAAGTCACCTTCCTAAAGTAGGGCACAACTGCCATGAAAAGTAAAATTTACAGATGTTTCTAAAATTGCAGGCTGAATCTTGAAATTCTGATGGGATTCATTTAGAAAATTATTTGGGCATCATCTTTTCTCTGGGAGAAGTACAACTTCAATTTTTTTAATAGCTAAAGACTTTTTTTTTTTCTTGAATCATCTTGGTAAGTTATCTTTTGCTATAAGTTTGTCCACATTTATCTAGCTAAGGTTTCAAATTAATTAACACAGCATTTATAATAATCCTTAAATTGATTAGCAAAATTATTGTTATTAAGACAAAATGAGGAGCTGGGCACAGTGGCGCACACCCAACAATTCTCAGAATATGTTTCTGGACAGGAGACTGTGCCTACCACAGTCCTTTGCATATACTGTGTTACTAAAAGTTCAGTATTTTTTGTTTTCCCATACCAAATAAAAATTACAAAATTCAAACCAAACAGGTCTTATCTTAATAAGTGAATTTGATTAGTGAATGGTTGATCCAAGTGACATTTGCAGTTGTCCTTGAAAATAAAGATACTTAAAAATTAAGTTGGCCTAGGAATGTAGTTCAGTACTTGCCAAGCAAGGGTGAAACTCTGGGTTAAATCCCCAGTACTGCAAAAATATTAAGTAAATAACATATGGCTTCAACTTGGAATGGATCTGCCATTTGACCCTGTCATCCCACTCCTCAGCATATTCTCAAAGGACTTAAAATCAGCATACTATAGTGATACAGCCACATCAATGTTTATAGAAGCTCAATTCACAATAGCTAAGCTATGAAACCAACCTAGGTGCCCTTCAACAGATGAATAGATAAAAGAAAATGTGGTATATTACTCAGCCATAAAGAATGAAACTATGGCACTTGCCAGTAAAGTGCCATATCATGCTGGAGACTATCATGCTAACTGAAATAAGTCAATCCCAAAAAACCAAAGGCCGAATGTTCTCTCTGATATGTGGATCATATTGTGTGTTATGCTAACACATAATAAGGTGGGGGAGAGAAGAATAGAAAGTTCATTGGATTAGAGAAAGGGGAATGAAGGGAAGGGGGACAGGAATAGGAAAGACAGTAGAATGAATGGGACATAACTTTCCTATGTTCATGTACGAGTACACAACCAACATAACTCCACATCATGTACAAACACAAAAATGGGAAGTAATACTCCATGGATGTATAATATGTCAAAATACACTTTACTGTCACATCTAAACAGAAGAAATAATTTTAAAAAAAAATGGTTTCATGGATCATTCTCATTCAAGAAAATTTATTTTTAAAAAATCTAAATTTGTGTATTACAAGTTCAAAGCCAGCATTAGCACCTTAGCAAGACCACAAGCAACTCAATAAAACCCTGTCACAAAATAAAAAATAAAAGGAGTAGGAATGTGGCTCATGGCTCATGGTTAAAGCCCCCTGGGTTCAATCCCCAGTATCCAAAAAAAAATCTAACATTTTAGGGGCAGAGGACATAACTCAGTGGTAGAACATGTGCTTAGCATGTGTGAGGACTGCGTTAAACCCTCAGCACAAAAAAAAGAAAGAGTCCATCATTTTACATATAGCAATTTACTGAATTTTAAGGAATAAGAAATTTAACAATCTTGAACTACAAAATACACATTATTTTTAAAAATAAAAATGTAAAACCAAGAGTGGTGCTATACATCTATAATTCCAGCTACTCCAGAGGCTATGGCAGGAGGATCACAAGTCTGAAACCAGCAGGGGCAACCTAGTGAGACCCTGTCTCAAAATTAAAAACAGAAAGGACTGGGAATGAAGCTCAGTTGCAAAGTGCCCCTGGATTCAATCTCCAGTAGCCCGGGGAGTGGGGAGGGGAGGGGTGTGAAGGGGACAGATGGGGCATAGACTACTGTTAATATAAAAACACATTTCATAGGCTGAAAACTATCTGATAAAAAATTTCAGTGTTGACACTCTGTCCCACCCCTTCCTGCCTTAGTGGATGCCCACTTGGTTCAATACATATTTTACGAAAAAGGAGAAACAAAGAGGTGGCTTGATCTTTAAAAATCCACAGTAGATTATACTAGAATAATTTTGAAAGCTTATTTAGAGATTGACCAAAAAATACTAGCTTTTTTCCAGGTCAGCCACCAACTGGAGTCAGTTCCAACATTATTGTAAATAACTGCAATTAGAAGACTGGCAATGGATACTACCTGGCCAACAGATCACTGAGACAGCTTTGATTCGAGATTGGTATAATCCTTTTCAACAAACATTAAAACAGTACCACACAATAAGGCTATTTTTTCCAAATACCTATGAGAAGTTATACTTCTTTGCCAATCTGGTAGTACAGATGCCTTTACCAGCTCCTCTCCTTTTAGATATCATGTTAATAAAGAT
Source organism: Sciurus vulgaris (assembly GCF_902686455.1). Taxonomy (NCBI): domain Eukaryota; kingdom Metazoa; phylum Chordata; class Mammalia; order Rodentia; family Sciuridae; genus Sciurus; species Sciurus vulgaris. The sequence goes on from NC_136461.1 coordinate 19,592,801, forward strand.
GTTTAGGTATTTGTTTTAGTCAGCATTTTCCTGTGATCAAAAGATCTGACAAAAACAATGTTAGACGAGGAAAAGTTTCAAAGGTCTCAGTCCATAGATGGCCAACTCCGTTAGCTCTGGGCCTAATGTCAGGGCAGATCACAGTGAAAGGGTATGGTAGAGGAAAACAGCTCAGGACATGACAGTTAGGAAGCAAAGAGAGACAAGCTCCCCTCACCACCTCCTCCAGCCCACACCCTACCTTCCTACAATTACCACCCAATTAATCCTTTTAAGCGTATTAATGTACTGATTAGGTTAAAGTTCAAATAACCCAATCATTTCACCTCTAGATTTTCTTGCATTGTCTCACACATGAGCTTTTGGGGGCACCTAATATCTAAACCATAAGTACTTAGGGTTTTAAATGACAATTGTTTGCTATTTCCTCCCCCGCCACCCCCCCCACCCCCCCACCCCCGTCATCCTTTTTTTAATAGTACTAGGGCTTGAACATAGGGTCTTGTAAGGCAAGCACTCTACCATTAAGTTATATCCCCAGCCCTTTTTACATTTTATTCTGAGACAGGATCTTACCAAATTGCCCAGGCTGGCTTTGAGCTTGCCACCCAAGAAGCTAGGATTATAGGCATGAGCCACTACACATGATTAAATGCCAATATTTTTTAAAATAGGAAAATTGTTACAGAAACTCCTGTTGGTATTTTTCAGACTTGGAGGAAACTGAGATACTTCCAAGTGGTCTGAAAGGAAAAATAAAAATTACCAAACTCAAGAGAAGAAAATATAAAAATGTACAGAAGAAGGTCTGAGAAAAAAAGCATGTGTATTATAAAAACAAAAATCCATGGTAAGCAAAATTCAATTAAAATAAAACAATGATCATGTCCTGTCACATGTATTAAAACCAAATTTTTCCATTTATCCTGGTTTACATCATAGTCCCAGAATTTTTTTTTTTTTTTTTTTTTTTTTTAAATACTAGGGACTAAATTCAGGGGTGCTTTGCCACTGAGCTACCTCTCCAGCCCTTTTTATTTTTATTTTTTATTGAGACAGGGTCTTGCTAAATAACTGAGGCTAATCCCAAGCTTGTGATCCTTGTGCCTCAGTCTTCTAAGTGGAATTACAGGTGTGTACCAATGTGTCCAGACAAAATGATTACTAACAGTATTCCCTTTACCCTTTTTTTTTTTCGATATTACGGATTGAACTACACAACAGTCATCACTGAGTCATATCCCCAACCCTATTTTGTATTTTATTTTGAGACAGGGTCTCACAGTTGCTTAGCACCTCGATTTGCTGAGGTTGGCTTTGAACTCACCCTCCCGAGGCACTGGGATTACAGGAGTGAGCCCTGCTCCTTTTACTCTTAAAAGTGAATGGTTTCAGGGCTAGGGTTGTGGCTCAGTGGTAGAGCACTTGCCTAACACATGTGGGGCACCACATAAAAATAAATAAATAGGGGTGGGGTTGTGGCTCAGTGGTGGAGCGCTTGCCTAGCATGTGTGAGGCACTGGGTTCGAGTCTCAGCACCACATATAAATAAATGAATAAAATAAAGGTCTATCAACATCTTTAAAATATTTAAAAATAAGTAAATAAATAAATAAAGGTATTATCTTCATCTACAACTAAAAAAATTTTTTTTTTGCGGTGCTGGGGATTGAACCCAGGGCCTTGTACTTGCGAGGCAAGCACTCTACCAACTGAGCTATATCCCCAGCCCTTAAAAATTTTTTTTTAAAAATTAAAACCAAAAAAAAAAGGGGGAACGGCCAGGCACGGTGGCACATACCTGTGATCCCAATGGTTCAGGAGGCTGATGTAGGAGGAGCATGAGTTCAAAGTCAGCCTCAGCAATTTAGTGAGGACCTAAGCAACTATGCAAGAAGCTGTCTCTAAATAAAATACAAAAAAGGCTGGGGATGTGGCTCAGTGGCTCAGTGCCCCGGGGCTCATTGGTTCAGTGGTTAAGCAGCTCTGGGTTCAATTCCTAGTACCAAAAAAAAAAAAAAAAAAAAAAAAGGATTCTGGAACCAAATGGCCTAGGTTCAAACCTCAGCCCTGCTATATATATTCTTTAGCTATGTGACCTTAGGAAAGTTTTGGTGGTGGTGTTTTGCTTTTCATTTTCAAATAATTTAAAACTGTTGAGAAAAATCCAATAACAGTACAAAGAATTCCCATACACCCATCATCTAGGTTCATAAATTACTAATACTCTGCCACGTTTACTTTATTTTTCTCTACATACATACATACACACAAACCTATTTTTACTACTAATTTTTTAACACTTGGATAATAGGTTACAGATAGCATGCCCCTTTCTCTAAATACCACAGTGAGTTATTTTCTAAAAAGAAAGTGCAATACAATTATCACAACAGGAAATTTAACACTGATATAATACTATTATCTAACATTAAATCCATGTCTAAATTCTACAAATTATGGGACTGGGCATGTACCTCAAAGGTACAGCACTTGCCTAGCATGTGCAAGGCCCTTGATCCAACCCCCAGTGTCACAATCGATCAAATCAATCAATCAATACTATCAGTTAATATAATAATGCTTTTTTATTTTGGCAGTTGGGTGCAGGGGCAGGACTGGAGATTTAAACACAGAAGCCTCTACTACTGTGTTACACCCCCAGTCCTTTTTGATAGGTTCTCATAAAGTTACAAGGCTGGCCTCAAACTTGCTATCCTCCTGTTTCAGCCTCCCAAGTCACTGGGATTAAAGGTATGCGCATCATGCCCAGCTTGCAATAATGCTCTTTATGGCAATTTTTTCCTCAATTCAGGATTTTGGGCAGGTCTGAATCTCTTTGTACATAAGCTTCCCCATCTGTAAAATGGAAACTAGTAACAGTATGTAGTTCATGGGATTAGTGGGATAAATTAAGGAGTAAATGTTATAGAGAACTGAGAAGAGCTGCTGGCATTTAGTGCAGGTGTTTTGCTTCTAGAGAATGACAGACTCTACACAAGATAGAACTGTCAGATTAAAAAAAAATAACTCTTTAAGATACTACTTTTTAAAGTCACTTAAGAAAATCTGTAAAATATACTGTGCATATCAACTGTTTCTTAAGCAAAGTATATACTAGCCGGGTGCAGTGGTACACTGTAATCCCCGTGACTCAGGAAACTGAGGCAGGAGGATTGCAAGTTCAAAGCTAGCCTTGGCAATTTAGTGACACCCTAAGTGACTATAATGAGACCTTGTCTCAATATAAAAAATAAAAAGGGCTGGGGGTGTAGTTCAGTGGTTAAGCACTCAAGTTCAATTCCTGGTACCAAAAATAAAAAAGTACACTAATAATACCAGCACCACAAAAACAACTATAATAAATATAACTTAACCTTTCCTTGGTTCCTTGGTGACTCAGTGGTGCTGGGTGGGGCGCAGTGACACACAGTTCAAACATACCTGAAATTCCAGCTATTCAAGAGGCTGAGATAGACAAATCATAAATTCAAGACCGGCCTAGGCAATCTAGTAAAACTCTGTCTCAAAAAAAAATTTTTAAAGGGTTGAGGATGTAGCTCAGTGGTAGAGCACTTGCCTAGCATGTGAGAGGCACTGAGTTCGTTTCTCAGCATCACATATAAATAAATAAATAAAAGTCCATTGACGACTAAAAAAATATTTAAAAATAAATAAATAAATAAATAATAAAGAACAAAAAAACATGATGCTGACAGGGTTCTTAGGGTGTAAGGGTTGTATGCTCTGCAGTAAAATGGCTGCAAAGTTCTGTACAGATCACAATTCTTTAATCTACTCCTGTTGTCATCTTCTGATCACTAAAATGTATCAGTGTATCTATATTATTTTCATAATGCTATGGTCACACAAAGCTAGTTTAAAAAGACTTTCATATCATCTCTCATTAATTCAATAAATACAATAACTATCTATTTTGTAATTAATCAATTTGAATCTCCTAAGTAGTCTGTGAGGTTGAAAAAACACATTACCACCCCTAATTTTTTGTTCCATACTGGTGATTGAACCTAGGGCTTCAACCATGCTAGGAAAGTGCTCTACCAATAAGCTACCTCTCTACCACCCCTAATTTTAACTGCCTCATTAGAGAAAAACTAAGACCCAAGGAGATCAGGTCACAGAGTCAACAGGCAACACAATCAGCCTTTACACACCTGGGTCCTCTGTGCCTCAAAATCCACAGATGAGTGAGGCCCTAGGGTGATGCTACTTTTGAGATAAAGTGAAGGAGCTTTCCAAAAGCTCTTTGCTACTCAGAAACACTTTCAGCTTACTTTTAGATGCAAGGAATTGCATTCTGGTTAGTTGAAACTGCCAGATGTCTGACTTTTGGATGCTCTTCCTCTGCACTTTCTCAAATTATCTTTCAAAACTTCTTCGAATTGTATTATACATTATTAATATAGACTCCACACATTTGAAATGAGATAAATTCAGATCTGAGCTAAAGTTTACCTCTGTACTCTAGTAAAGACTTAGAAAACAGTGCAAATAAGATTGCAGGGAGAAATGTTTAATGAGCTGTTTTTAAGCATTTCAAGAGTCTAATTTACATAAATTAAAGTTAAATTGCACATCATTCTCAGCTATTCATTAAACCAGGTACAAGGACCTCTACCTAACAAAATAACCTGGTAACACTATTAGCCTAGTTTCTGTTACTCTATGAACTCAAAGTAACAGCTGCATCTAAAGAAAAACAACATACAACATTCTCACTGTTTTCCCCCAATTAGCTCAAATTAATGAGGTTTGTTAATACCTTCAACAATGACCCACAAAACCCATCTCTCCCTGATGGTCTAGAGGAGAAGCTGAAACATAGCTAAACTACCTGTCCTAGAAACTAGGTAGAAGAAGGAATAGAAAATGTCAATAGTATAGAAATAAGAGCCAGAGGGCTAGGATTCTATGGCAAATTATGGCACTAAATTTGTGTAACCTTGGTTAAATCACTGGACAAAATGAAGGAGCCAGTAATGTGGTCTCTATATACAATACCCCACTCAAAGATCTAGAGTTCTTTGAGGAAAGGGCAGGACATATAAAGATGGGTGTGAAGCATCATACCAAAAATCAAGGAACACTTGTAAAGACAACTGCAGTATGCCAAAAGGAATCGGAGACAACTTGAAGAGCCTCTCACTGATCTAAGATGGCACAAACTGAACATCTGTAAGAATAACTACAACTATAATACATCAAATATATTAAAACCCAAAAATTCATAATCATACTTTAAAAATTCAAAAGAATTCACTGGTCCCCTTTGAGCATATCAGGAAACCAACTCATCATTTTGAAAACTGGTAAATAAACAAATAAAAGGAATGAATTAAGTATTTATCCTGTTTTTTTCCTACACATATTAAACCTCACAGTAACCAAAGAGTTGATAAGGAAAGGTTATTCTTTTCTTTCAGGGGGCTGGGGGCAGGTACCAGGGATTGAACTTAGGGGCGCTCAACCACTGAGACACAACCCCAGCCCTATTTTGTATTTTATTTAGAGACAGGGTCTCACTGAGTTGCTTAGCACCTCGCTTTTGCTGAAGCTGACTTTGACCTCATGATCCTCCTGCCTCAGCCTTCCCAGTCCCGGGAATTACAGGCATGTGCCCCGCACCCCGTTAGGGTTATTCTTTTTTGAAGTATTCTACATAAAAACCAGGGAAGAAAGATATAACTGAAATATAATCATTTGGCAGATATCTAATAAAATCCTGGATCTAGATAATCACCACCCATGACCACTTACAACATAAAAAGAGACACCTGAACATTATAAACCTACTTAAGGAAAAATACAGGACCACTTATTAAGTACTACTGTCAAAACAGGAACCTCATTCAGGTAAATCCTTTAGAGGTACACTGTCCAACATGTAGCTACTACACACATGTAGCTATTGAGAACTTAAAACAGCTGTGATATGCTATAAATGCAAAACATCAAGCTTCAAAGGAATGGTATAAAAAAAACTTAAAATATTTCATTAATAATTTTTTTTTCCATACTGGGAATTGAACCAGGGGTACTTATCACTGGGCTACATCCCCAACCCGTTTCACTTTGAGACAGGGTCTCACTAAGATGCTGAAGCTGGACTCCAAGTTGCAATTTTCCTGCCTCAGCCTCCCAAGTAGCTGTGATAATAAGCATACTCCCCCGTGCATATGCCATCATGTTCGGCTCACTAATAACTTTTTTCTGGTGCTGAGGATTGAACCTAGCTAGACAAGCACTCTGCCACTGAATTGTATCGTCAGCCCAATCACCTTTTATTATTACATGTTAAGAGATAAGTTTGCAATTACTAAGTTAAATCAATTATGAAAACACAGTTCCTGTTTCCTTTTGTCTTTTTAACGTGCCAACTAAACAATCTAAGTTTCATTTAAAGCTTTAATATTTCTTAGACAACACTGTTCTAGATCTAACCAGTTTACAAAGAATATAATGGATAGAGGAACATAATGTTCTATTCAATTAACAAAGTCCAGTATGGGAAAACTACAGAACAACTTAGTTACTTTGACAGTAGCAAAAGCAACAAAAATACAAGTGACAAGAAGTGCGACAATCTACAGATTAAAAGAGATTTAGAAGCCATAGAAACCAATTCAATGCATGGATCTTGTTTGAAACCTGATTCAAATAAACCAAAAGTTTAGAGAGAAAGGATGGCATGGGTGAAGGAAAAGACAACACGATTTTAGAAGTGTGAACATTAACAGGATATATGCTGAAATATGAAATACTATGGTTATGTTTTTTAAAAAATAGTAACTTTTGCTAGGTACAATGGCACATGCCTATAATCCTAGCTATTCAGAGGCCGAGGCAGAAAAATTGAAAGTTTGAGCATGGGCAACTTAGTGAGACCCTATCTCAAAATAAATTTTTTTTTTTTTTTTTTTTGCGGTGCTGGGGATTGAACCCAGGGCCCTGTGCTTTTAAGACAAGCACTTTACCAACTGAGCTATCTCCCCAGCCCCTCAGAATAAAATTTAAAAAGGGTTGAGGTATAGCTCAGTTGTGCAGTATTTGTCTAGTATCCATTAAGCCCTAGGTTCAATCCCCAGGATCACAAAATATAAAAATAAAAATTCCAGGTCAGGTATAGTGGCACACACCGGTAATCCCAGCAACTGAGGAGGCTGAGGCAGGAGGATCCCAAGGTTCAAGGCCAGCCTCAGCAACTTGAAGACCCTGTCTCAAAATAAAAAATAAAAAAGGCCAGGGATGTGATTCACTGACTATGTGCCCCTGAGTTTAATCCCTAGTACCAAACAACAACATCAACAACACAACAACAAAATCCCAGCTAGCTGGAAACACTGGCATGTGCATTGATGAGACAGAATGATCACAGGAACCTAGAAGTTCAAATCCAGCTTGGACAATGTAACCAGATGCTTTCTCAAAAGAAACAAAAAGAAAAAGACTGGGTGCAGTAATACATGCCTGTAATCCAGTGACGCAGGAGGCTAAAGCAGGAGGATTTCAAGTTTAAGACCAGCCTTGGCAAATTAGTGAGACCCTGTCTCAAAATAAAATATAAAAAGGGTTTGAGATTTGGCTCAGTGGTACAGCACTCCTGTGTTCAGTACCCAGTACTATAAAAACTAAATAAATAAATTCATTCGTTCATTAGCTAACATCACACTTACTGGTAAAACACTAAATGCTTTCCTCCTAAGATCATGAACAAGACTAGATGTCCTCTCTTACCACTTTTGTTCAAAACTGTACTAGAGGTTTAGCCAGAGTAATAAGCAAGGAAAAGAAAGGTAGACAGGTACAGTTGCACACATCTGTAATTTCAGCTAAATGGGAGACTGAGGCAGAAGAATCAGAAGTTTGAGGTCAGCGTGGGTAACTCAGCAAGACCCTGTCTCAAAATAAAAAGGGCAAGGATGTAGCCCAGTGTTTGCCTAGTTTATGCAAGGTCCTGGGTTCAATCCCCAGTATTGAGAAGGAAGGAAAGAAAAGAAAGGAAGGAAGGAAATCTTCATGGTCATAGACTAAAAAATAGTTATATATGACACTTCAAACTGAAGCAACCTAAGAAAAAAATAAATTAGACTTTCATCAAAATTTTAAACTTTCATGCTCTGAAGAGCATGATCAAGAAAATAAAGGACAACTTACAAGAATACCGGTGTAATTCAGAGGGAAACCACTTGCCTAGAATGCTACAAGGTTTTGGATTTGAGCCCCAGCACCACACACACACACACACACACTTACAAAACTGCAGGGCATGATGACACATGCTTGTAATCCTAGCCACTTGGAGGCTGAGACAGGAAGACTGAAAATTGAAGGCCAGCCTGGGCAACATTAGGGAGACCCTGTCTCAGAAGGGGGTGTGGGGAGCTAGTAATGCAGCTCTGAGGTACAGTGCTTGCCTAGCATGCTGGAGGCCCTGATTCAATGGGGGTGAGGGCAGGGTAAAAGAATATTTTTTATCAGTCCTACAAAGTTTTGAAACATCTGGCTCCTACCTACTCTCTCTCTAATCACTTATTGGGTCACCACAGTTCACTAATAGTCACAGTGAGCTTCCATTTTCTCAGAATAAGGTAAGGATTTTCCTGATTTGACACCTTTGCTTTTATGGTTCCTTCTAACTAGAATTCTCCTTCCCATCTCTTCATTTGGCTAGTTCATTTTCATTCAGTTTCAGTTTTTTGCCCTCTCAGAGAAAGTTTTTCCATTACTCTCTATTATAGCATCTGACTTATTCTCTTTCTAACACATCACAATCTTTTAACATCTTATTTACGTGCTTATTGTCTAAATCGCATGAGAGCAAGGACCTTGTTTCTCATGATCACTGAGCTGCATCTCTAGAAACTGACACACAGGAAGTATTCAATAAATCAGTAATCCAATACTGGACATCACTCTGTTGTTAAATGTTTAATATAATAAAGGCTTAGAGAGAACCTACAGTTGCAAGGCTTCCAGTAATATATACATACACCTGAGAGCAGAGGAGACATGGTAGAATGAGAATCAAATGAGCAGGAAGAAAAATAAAAAACAAAATTTCCAAAGGCTACAACAGCAAATAGACTATCTTTACCTCCAGAGAGAAAATTCATTTAGAAACAGAAAAAAGTTGTGAGCTGGGTGGGTATGGTGGCGCACACCTGTTATCCCAGCGGCTCGGGAGGCTGAGGCAGGAGGATTGTGAGTTTAAAGCCAGCCTTAGCAACAGCGAGGTGCTAAGCCACTCAATGTAGATCCTGTCTCTAAATAAAATAGGGCTGGGGATGTGGCTCAGTGGTTGAGTGCCCCTGAGTTCAATCCACGGTACCAAAAAGAACAAAAAAAAAGTTGTGATATAGTCCCTTCCCTAGACAAAGTATATAAACAAACAGGCTCCCAGATATTATGACTGAACTATCACAATTAATATTTTTAGGAATTATCTAGAAAGAAAACTACCTAGTGAAATCTTCTCAGTTTGCAGATGACTACAGTTACAGGCAGAAATATGAAGGTGTAAGATTTTTTGTGTCCAGAAATGTAAAAAAGTTTCCAAATAGATAAAAATAAGGTAATGCAGCAGTGGAAAAATAGTCCAAACTATAATTATCAAGTGAAGAGCTCTAAAGCTACCTGTTGCAACATAGGGAAGGAGGTTCAGAATTCCAGGACTGTATCCTGACTATAGATACAAAAGGGCAACAAAATGCTAGTGTTATTATGAAAGCTTGGAAAACAGAACACATTATCCTATCCTTGTACAAATCAAAGTGTATCTGTACTTAGAATAGAATGTGCAGTTGTGGTCACCTTAACACAGAAAAGGTAAAATAGAGAAGGACTAGAAAGATATCTGAAAAGATCAAAGGACAGAGGAGTTTCTGTATGATAATAGATATTTTTAAAATATAGATAGATATAGCTATATAAAGTATACTTAAAATGAAGCAAAGAGTGTGTGTAAATAGCAGAAACTTCTACATCAAATCTAAAGAAACAATGATCGGGTATAGAGGTTTAGTTCAGTGGTAGAACACTTGCCTAGCATCAGAAGGTTCATCAGAAAGAAAAAAGGAATGGGAAGGATGGGAAGGAGGCCTAAGTCCAGGTTTTAGATTCAGACAAGATTTTTAAAATTCTAGTCCCAGTTGGTTTAGTTGTGTGACAATGGGCCAGTTACTTAATTTTGTGAGCCTTTCTTTTCTATAAACAACTAATTTGAGTAACTGCTGTGAGAATGGAGATAAGCACACTGCCTGGCAAACAGCACACATTCACCAAACACCAGCTATTGCTTTTATTAGACCAGTAAAAAGGGCCCAGCGTGGTAACATTCATCTGTAATCCCAACAACCCAAGAGGCTGAGGCAGGAGGAACTCAAGTCCAAAGGACAGCCTGGGCAACTTAATAAGAGCTTGTCTCAAAATAAAAAATAAAAAGGGCTGGGGATGTAGCTCATTGATAGAGTACCCCTGGGTTTAACCCCTAGTATGGCAAAAACAAATAAATAAATAAAAATAAATAACAGTTTACTGTTTTATCCAATAAATAAAAGTAATAAAGATCATTATTTAGGTCAAGAGTATAAAATACAAAAACTAAGGGCTGGGGATATTATAGCTCAGCTAATAGAGTGCTTGCCTTGCATGCACAAGGCACCACACCAAAAAAAAAAAAAAAAAAAAGTAATTCAAAGATAGTATGGATACATTCATAGATAACATTTCCATAACAAACTCCCAAGAGAAGGCCTTGGGATGTAGCTCAATGACAGAGCACTTGCTTGGCATGCTCAAGGTTAGATCCCCAGCACAGGAATAGAAGATAATAGAAGGGAGAAAGGAAGAGGATGGGAAGAAAAGAGAGACACCCAAAAGAAATCATGAATTCTAAGCCCCAAAGTCCTAACTTTTGAAGCTGATATTTTCATGCCTTCCCAACAAAACCCTACAAACGGCTACCTTTTAACCAAGATGGTGCTAAAGATAAAGAAGGAAGTTCCTGGCTATTCCAAAGTCAAAGCCAAACCCAGAGCAAAGGCTTTGAAGGCCAAAAAAGCATACTGAAAAGTATCCACAGCCCGCCCCCCACACACACAAAATCTGCATGTCACCCACTTCTGGGGCTCAAGACACTGCTTCAGGAGACAGCCCAAATATCCTGGCAAGACTGACCCTCAAAGAAACAAGCTTGACCACTATGCCATCACAAATTTCCCCTGATCAACTAGTCTGCCATAAAGACAGAGACAAAAACTTATTTATGTTCACTGTGTACCTAAAGGTCAAAAAGCACTAGATCAAACAGGTTTTAAAGAAACTGTATGACATTAAAGTGGCCAAGATTAATACCTCCATCGGGCCTGATGGAGAGAAGAAGGCATTTGTTCAACTGGCTCCTGACTATGACGCTTTGGATGTTATCAACAAAACTGGGATCATCTAAACTGAATCCAATGTCTAATTCTGAATATACATTTTTTTCACCATTTAAAAAGGGAGGGTGCACAGTGGCACATACCTGTAATCATAGCAGCTTGAGAGGCTGAGGCAAGAAGATTCTAAGTTCAAAGTCAGCCTCAGCAACTTAGCAAGACTCTATCTCAAAATAAAAAACAAAAAGGGGTGGGGACATGGCTTAGAGGTTGAGCGTCCCTGGATTCAATCCCTAATACAAAAAGGTGGGCTGAAGATGTAGCTCAATGGTAGAGCCCTTGCCTAGCATGCAAGGCCCTGGATTCAATACCCAATACCAATAAATAAACAAACAAACAAGCCAGGCCTAGTGGCACAGACCTGTAATCTCAACAACTCAGGAGACTGAAACAGGCTGATCATAAATTCAAGGTCAGTGTTAGCAACTTAGCAACACCCTGTCTCAACAATTAAAAAAAAAAAAAAGTGCAGAGGACTGGGGATGTAACTCAGTAGTAAAGTGTCCCTAGGTTCAATTCACAGTGCGAAAAGAATAGAAAAAGACATAGAATTCTGGACTAGATAATGTGTCTGACCAAATATGCCATTGCTTGCTTGCTTTCTTTGTTTTTTTTTTTTTTTTGTTTTGTTTTGTTTTTTTTTTTGCTGTACTGGGAATTGAACCCAGGGTCTCACACATAATAGGTAAGCACTCTACCACTAAGTTACAGCTTCAGACTTTTTTATTTCATTTTGAGAAAGGGTTTCCCTAAGTTTTCCAGACTAGCCTTGAACTTACAACCCTTCTGCCTCAGCCTCCCAAGTAGCTGAGATTAAAGGTATGTACCACCATACCCAGTTGCCGTTTTAAAATTTATAATAAAAATTATGGAGAATTTATTGAGCACTGAACTAACAATATCGGTTATTCCTTCTAACAACTCCTCTGAGGGATGCTCTGCATTTTGCAGTAAAATAAGATACCCCATTTTCAGATGAGAAAACCAAAGCTAAAAGAGGTTGCATCATTTATCCAAGGCTTCAGAGCTAGTGTAAGTAGAGAATACTATAGGAAAACCTAGATGGAGACTGACTCCAGATTCTATACTCCCCGCCCTCTGCCCCCAGTGGTACTAGGGATTGAATTCAGGGATGCTCTACCACTAAGCTACATCTCCAGTCCTTTTTATTTTTTATTTTGACACAGGGTCGTACTAACTTGCCCAGGTTGGTTTCAAACTTGTCATCCTACTGCCACAGTTTCCAGACTGCTAGGATTATAGGGGGATGCCACCATACCCACATGCCCAGCCAGAATCTATACTCTGAATTATTTATTTATTTATTTATTTAGGTACTGGGGGTTGAGCCCAAGGGCAGTTCACCACTAAGGTATATACCCAGTTCTTTTTACTTTTTTTTTTTTTTTTTTGGCACTAGGGATTGAATGCAGGGGTGCTTTACCAATGAGCTACATCCCCAGCCCTTTTAATTTCCCAAGTTGCTAGGATTATAGGCAAGGACCACCACACCCAGTCAGAATCTATACTCTTTAAACAGAGCAATACTGCCTCTGTTGAGAAATGCTCGTTGTTGGATATGTAACAATGATAAAGTGTAGAGTAAGCATTCACAAATGTTGCCTGATGCATCCAAGTCAGTCAAGATTACAAGCAGCTAGACAGTCAGATGTAGGGTGTCTCCAAGCATGAACACGGAAATAACAAGAACTGATAAAGGATAGGATAAAGCTAATGTAAAAAGGGAAACCTAAAAAGCCCTATATCATGGTCTCAGCTGTGGTAAACAAAGTGCAAAGAAAGAGAAATTGCATCAAAATGTTAATTAGTGCAGAGCACAGTGGTCCATGCCTGTAATCCCAGCAACTCAGGAGACTGAAGCAGGAGGATGGCAAATTTGAGGCCAGTTTGGGCAAATTAGTGAGCCCTTAGCAAATGAGCAAGACCACATCTCAAAACATAAAATAAAAAGGACTGGGGATGTAGGTCACTGGTAGAACGCCCGTGGGATTCAATACCCAGAATGAAAAAAAGAAAGTTAACTGGTAGGATGACAGGTGATTCTTTTTCTCTTTCTCTGCTTGGTATTATCTGAATTGAGCAATTTTTTTTTTTCCTTTTACAAATAACATTCATTTCTGTAATTGGAAAAATGCAGAAACAAAAATAAATTTAAGTAAAGTTTCACTCTTTATTCACTTCTGCTTGTGTAATTTGTTGCAATGAGCATATATTACTTTTGTAATTTCAATGAGATTCCTAAAATAAATAAATATTAGAGAAGGGAAATACATTACATGCAAATATCAAAGTTAAAAATAGATGTGGAGGGCTGGGGTTGTAGCTTAGTGGTAGAGCACTTTTGCCTAGCACATGTGAGGCACTGGGTCCAATCTTCAGCACCACATAAAAAATAAATAAATAAATAAACTAAAGGCATTGTGTCCATCTACAACTAAAACATATTTAAAAAAAAAAAGTAAGACTGACTACAAAGGGTCACGAGAGAACTTTGGAGAGTTATAGAAAGGCTCTCACTTGCAGGGTAGGGTGGCATACACCTGTAATCTCAGTCACTTGGGAGATTGAGGAGGAAGGATCACAAGTTCAAGGTCAGTCTCAGCAACTTGTTCAGACCCTATCTCAATAAAAGATAAAAAAGGACTGGGGATGTAGTTCAGTGGCAAAATGTCCCTGGGTTCAATCCCCAATGTAAAAACAAAAAAGAAATGAGATCTCTCTCCTCTCTCTCTCTCTCTCTCTCTCTCTCTCTCTCTCTCTCTCTTTCTCTCTCACACACACACATCAGGGATAGAATCCAGGGGCACTCAACCACTAAGTCACATCCTCAGCCCTTTTTTATTTTTTATTTTGAGACAAGGTCTCACTAGGTTGCTGAGGCTGGCTTTGAATTTGCAATCCCCCTACATCAGCCTGACAAGTCACTGGAGGCATGCACTATCACACCTGGCACGCTCTTTCTCTTGATTGGCCAGTTAGCTACACATTTGCTAAACATCTAATTATAAACTTGCATTTTTGTGCATTTCACTGTATGTAACTTTAATGTTTTAAAAATCTCATTTTAACAAAATGACCTAAAATCTGCTATTCATCAGTTGAGTGACTTTGTGGTAATCTCACAAAATCAATTTACTTTATCTATAAACTATAGCTACATAATTTATCTCAAGTGCTGGGGACTGACTAATGATATATATCAAAGTGGAAGCACTGTGCTTTGCAAATTATCATCCACTGAATAGTGGAGCTTTAAAAGTAAAGTGAGAGGCAAAGTTTGTCTTCCATCTCTCAGGAATCCACAGATGCCTTTGACATCAGGACTACATAGTTCCCAATGGTGAAGGGAAGAGAATATCTATGAACATGGCCTAAGACCTTCTATACATTTAATTTCTCAAGAGGTGAATTGAGAAAAGGTTTTTTAGACTGAGTACTTGCTAGAACAAAGGATTTCAATTCTAAATACTTAAAATAATTACTCTTGTTACTTGGCTATGCAGATTACAAAGTTTAAATTTCACAAGTCATATCATACATGTTTGTAGTTAGCATGTACATACACACATATTTACTCAAACTGGAACTAAAGGAACCACACTACTCTTTCCCAAAAGGGTTTCTATATAGTTTAAAAATAAGAAATTTAATTTTGCTCAACTGGAATTAATCTTACAACTAAGAGAATGTATCTCTGATTCTTCCGTATTTTACCAGAAAAGGAAAACAGAGCTTGAAAAGAAATAACCACAAGCAAAGTTTAATACCCTTTCCTATCAATCTCAAAACTGTTTATTTTTATTAGTCTGGAACTCATAATGAACAGCAAATTTTTCTGAGATACTTCTATATCTGAACATTATTTTCTCTGCAAGCATTCAATGATTCTTCTTTCTATTCTCTGTTCTAATTCAATTCTGTTTGGTTTCTAAGTTAAGAAATGTATTTCATTTGCATAAATGGTAACTATTCTGAGATACTATTCATAACTATACATTTGAATTCTCTAGAATACCATTCATAACTTCAAATGTAACAGGAAAATAACACTCATTCAACTTCACCTTAACAGTGACTAAGACATGAAAGATTATACTATGCTGTAGAGAGCTGGCCAAAAGAAAGTGAAGTTCCCAAGTGTCATTAATACCTTGTCATTAATTTATGAATACTCAAAGGACCATTGCCTTGACCAATCTACCTGACACAAAAAACACTGAACTAAAAAAGCATGCTAACTAGTTAGCATGCTAACTAGTTTTTTAGAATTACAAAGTATCTATACAAGGACATCAAAAAACATCTTATTCATGAAACTCAAAATTAGCAAAGAAAAATTGTGACAAGTCCTGGCAAGTTCTTTTTAAAAAGCAATACTTGTTATTCTTTAGATGTTAAACTTTTCAGCCATGAATTCTTCTGAGAAAGTAATTCGTACACGGTAGTCTTTTTTTTTTTTTTTTTTGGTGGGGGAGGGGTACTGGGGATTGAACCCAGAGGTGATTTACTACTGAGTAACATCCCAGCTCTTTTTATTTTTTTATTCTGAGACTGGGTCTTGCTAAATTTCTTAGAGTCTCACTAAGTTGCTAAGGCTCAACCTGTGATCCTCCTGCCTCAGCCTCTCAAGTTGTGGAATCACAGGCATATTCTACTATTCTTTTTTTATAATAACTTTTATTTATTTATTTTTATGTGGTGCTGAGGATTCAACCCAGTGCTTCACACATGATAGGCAAGCGCTCTACAACTAAGTCACAACCTCAGCCCACAAGGTAGTAATATTCTAAAAGTAATCTTTACTCCATCTAATCTTAATCAGTGACAGAAATTGAATTTACATAGATCTGCACAAAAAATTCAGCTATCTATACTGCTCTAATATATTTAAACTGAATAAAATTTGAACAGAATGAAAATAATGGGCCTATTTTAAATGTGTCACTTTCTGATTTCCCTCATTTTCCTTTCTTATCCAAAGTTAGTGACAAGAGACTGTATAACCAGACAGAAGGAATAAAGGAGAGCACACATCTGAGGACATTCATATTCCTTTCTTTTACTCCATCACCTTTACCCCTGTTAATACAGTGGTTCTTAAAAAGTGCAATTTTGTCCTCCAGGGTTCATATGACATCTGGAAACACTTTTGAGTGTCACAATTAGGGGAGTGGGTGCTACTGGCATCTAGTAGATAGACCCCATGATGCTGCTTACATGAAATGAAAGAAAGATGAGCCAACTAAATGAAGCAGAAGAAAACAGAGGCCATAATTTAAGCATTATTGGCATCTATTAAGTGCATATCCTGTGTTGTGCATTGGTCATACAAAAAAGAACATTATTCTCTTGCTCTTAAGGAACTTAGGTAAGGCAGTTTCATAATTTGTCTGATATCAGATTTGACTGTCTGATAAATGCTTTAACAAAGAAGACATAAAAGGGAAGCACTCAACTATTCCTGGGGAAAAGCATCAGGGAACATACCTCTTAGACAGTTCTAAGGATGAGTAAGAAGCACCTTACTTCATAGCCTACATTTCTCTTCCCAAACAAGGAACCAATCATTTCTTTACTCAACATAAAGCTATGGAGTGTCAATTATGTTCCCTGTATTATGCTGTGTTGGAGATCCAGGCAAATTACAACTTTCCATTTCTTCCTTTGGCATCACTGGTGTCCAGCAGTCTACCTTCAATACCCAAGAACTCTGCATTTAGACCTATTCCTAATTTAGTTACTGTTGCCCTAAGTCAATTCTAGTAAGGCCAACAACCAAGAAGGAAACAAAACTTTCAGTTGCCTGTTTACATAGACTGCATCCAATCCTGCCTAGTTACAACATGAGGTGGTAATGCTAGCAAAGTAGCCAACAGTGAAATGACTATGGATACAGATCTACCAACCGTTTGATGTGTGTAGATATTTTGGAGAGCTATCTTAGCTTACAAAAAATCTGGGTCCTCTTCTACCCTATGTAACTCATGTCAGGGAAAATAGCAAATTAATCAAAAAATATTTGAGAGGCTAAGTATATGGTTTCGTGGTACAGCACTTGCCAAGCATGTGTGTGAGGACTTAGGTTTGATCCCTAGTACTGCATGAGAGCAGGGGGGGGGACTTATTGAGTGCTTACAATTTGCGATGTCAATGATTCTCAACCCTAGCTATGTACTTACTGCCAGGGCTCCCATGAGAGATATGCACATTTTTTATTTTTATTTATTTATTTTTAGGTACTAGGGATTGAACCCAGAGGCACTTTACCACTGAGCTACCTCCTAAGCCCTTTTTTTTTTTTTTTTTTTTTTTTTAATTTATTTATTTTACAGCAGGGTCTCACTAGGTTGCTTGGGGCCTTGTTAAATTGCTGAGGCTAGCCTCAAAATTGTGATCTCCCTGCCTAAGCCTCTGGAGTCACCGGGATTAAGGTATGCACACCCAGCAGATATGCACATTTTTTTAAAGAAAAATTTGATAACCAAGACAAGTTTGAAGTCCTGGCCTTTAGGCATTACAGAATACCAAAAAATACAAAAATAGTACCTGTCTTCAAGAATTTACTCATACTCACAACAGAGTAACATAACAGAATGTTAGTCCACCAATTTGTAATTCTTTTGCAATATTATCAATCCTTATGAAATAGAATAAATTGGGTAGTCTGGATAACAATTGTTCCTATTTCCTAGTCTAATCATACACCTACTCCACTTGCAATTCCTGATAGGTTCCACACCCTTTCTATCTCCCAGACAGTGAAGTAACCATTCTCAGGAAACAAGGAACCACCCCAAGTAGGAGGATGAATTGAGGTCTCAAACCAAGTGGCATTGTGATTTCTTTTCTTTCTTTCTTTCTTTCTTTTTTTTTTTTTGTAAGATCGTTACACTTTTTAACACAACACTCAGTGGTAGAGCACTTGACTAGCATGTATGAGGCACTGAGTTCGCTCCTCAGCACCACATATAAATAAGTAAAATAAAGGTCCATCAACAATTAAAAATATTTTTTAAAAAAAGATTGTTATACTTTTTAAAAACATGTCTTTAGTTGTCAATGAACCTTTATTTTTATTTATTTACATGCAATGCCGAGGATCAAACCCAGTGCCTCACACATGCTAGGCAAGTGCTCTACCAACGAGCTACAACCCCAGCCCCATTGTGATTTCTTGAAGGACAGAATTCTTCAAATACATTTTGTCATGGGGCTGCTGCTTCTTCTCCACCTGCCCCAATACTGGGGATTGAACCCAAAGGCACTTTACAACTGAGCTACATCCCCAGTCCTTTTTTTTTTATTTTAAGACAGGGTCTTACTAAGTTACTTAGGGCCTTGCTAAATTGCTGAGACTTGTAATCCTCCTGCTTCAGCCTCCTCAGTCACTAGGATTACAGGAGTATACCACCACATCCAGCTCATAGGGTTGAAGAAATAAATCTTCAATCTCCAGCAATACCAATCAATCTCATTCAACAGTACAGGTGTCTGAGAAAAGGTAAGAGTAGCCTAAACCTTTAAAATATGCTCATGGAAGTCCTTGGTCACTTAAATATCCAAATTCATATGGTTAGTAAATGAGTTCCTCATACAGCACAAATTTAAAAGGAGATATGTTAATTTTTTTGCTAAATTAAATATTTGTTAGTAAACTCCTCAGCAAGATGTGCAAATTATGGAAGCTTCATAAATTTAAAAATAAAGAAAAAATTGACCTAAATTCCATTTAGTAGTGATTACCTCAAACTAAAGGACCCCCCTGAAAGGAAAAATATCAGCTTTAAAATTCTGCCAACATAGCCAGTTCTGCTGGTGCACATTATCATCACAGCTACTCAGAAGGCTGAGGCAGGAGGATTGCAAATTTGAGACCTGCCCAAGCAATTTAGCAAGACCCATCTTAAAAAAAAAAAAAGAAGAAGAAAGAAAAGCAGAGCCAGGGATGTAGCATGTAGCTTAGTTATAAAGCATTTGCTTAACATGTGCATTACCCTGGGTTCAATCCTTGGTACCACAAAAAAGAAAAAAAAAATTTTTGTAAACATTAATCTATAGATCCTCACCTGATTAATTTTTCTCTGAATCACACAGATACAAAAATATACAATTCTCTTTAATTGTTATAAAAAAAATTATGAGCAAAGACCCTAAAATTACTATTTATAAAAGAGAT
Organism: Sciurus vulgaris; assembly: GCF_902686455.1. Lineage (NCBI taxonomy): Eukaryota > Metazoa > Chordata > Mammalia > Rodentia > Sciuridae > Sciurus > Sciurus vulgaris. The sequence goes on from NC_136461.1 coordinate 19,612,457, forward strand.
GACTGGGGATGTAGCTCAGTGATAACATGTGCAAGACCCTGGGTTCTATCCCTAGCACCAACAAAAAAGAGGCAGAGTGTATCATTTTAGCATCTCAAATCTTTAGTGAGAGTACTAAAGATATATTTTAGGGCTAGATCAGTGGTAAAGCACTTACTTGGCATATATGAAGCCCTGGGTTTTATCCCCAGCATCATTAAACAACAACAACAACAAAAGGATAATACCAGTAGTTAGGGAAAAATTAACATCAGGTTTATTTTAATTGGAATAAGAATTTTACATGACAAACCAAAAAAATGTAATACTATTTTTAGGACTCATGACTTTGAAATTAACATGGTTATACAATATTTTCCTTTGTTTTCATCATATAAGCTTTATTTATGGAGGTACTCAATCCCTTCCCTTTGATTCAAAAATTCAAAAAGCTGTGAAAAACAACTTTTTCATTATTCATGTGGTAGCAAAACATGACATGAAACTATTTATAATATATATTTATCCCAGTTAGAGTGAGCATTTAAACATTTTACTCCTGAAATAGTAATATGATTGAGTACAAGGTGCTGCCCTAGACCTCTCTGGAGTGTTAACACAGTAGACATTGCACATTTCTTTACTAAAATCTCCAAACTTTCTAAATTAAGACACACATCTGGTCCCAAGACTTTTTTTTTTTTTTTTTTTAAGACAAGGGTTTTGAATGACATACTGTGGACTAGGGTTTTGAACATACTGTGGACTAGTATACTAATTAAGACTAAATCATCTTATATAAAAAATATAACTAATACTGAGAATGACTGTAGATCTTGACATGCAGCAAATCTAATGTCTTAACAACTATCAAACACAATCCTGGAAAACAAAGCATTAAAAAGACTTTTTTTTTTTTTTTTTTTTTTGGTACCAAGGGGTTGAACCCAGGGGCACTTAACCACTAGCCACATCCCCAGCCCTTTTTTATATTTTAAGCAACTATCACTGAGTTGCTTAAGGCCTCTCTTAGTTGCTGAGGCTGGTTTGAACTCACAATCCTCCTGCCTCATCCTCCCAGGCCACTAGGATTACAGGCGTATGCCACCACACAGGTTAAAAAGACTTTAAATGACTGTCAAAAAGCAAAACACCATTATGTTTTTTAAGTGATGGTGGCATTTGCATCTTCTGATATCTAAATCAATTCCTCCTAGGTTGAAATTCACTAATTTAAATCACAGTTAAAACAGAGGTAAAGATTGGAAATAGTAACTACGTTGAGAAAAATGAATCTTCAGCGATAACTTCCTCAGTAAAATGTTCTGATTTCTCAAAAATTTATATCAGAGGGATGCTATGCAACCACTTTATATCAGAGGGATGCTATGCAACCACTCAGGGGCAGAGTGCTTGCCCAGAATGCACCAAGCCATGGGTTCAATCCCCAGAATCACAAAAAGAAAAAAATTAGATCAGAGGCTAAGATTTTAAATTATTTCACTGTGGAAGACAATTTCTGAATGTCCAACAAATTAGAATGGACTTTTTCTGTGAAAGCAGAGCCTCAAACATGAATAAAGGCAAGAACAGCTCTTAAAGATCTTTGAACAGGAAGAAAAGTTTCATAGTTCTTTCCTTCCTTCCTCCTTTAGTTGCTGCTTTTCTGGTTTTAGAATTTCAAACAAAGACAATACATATTGGCTCCACTGCTAAGAAACGCCCTCTTTCTTAGCAACTTCCTCTCCCAATTTTCTTCCCCACCACTGACATATCAGAACAATACCCACAGCAGGACCTACCATTTTAATTAATCCAAAGTTCTGACGTTTAGAAAAATTAAGAGCTGTATTTATGGTACCCAACTACTGCCTACCCCAAGTCCACAGTCTTCTCTCTCTCATCTAAAAGTCAGATAACAACAAAGAAAGGAACATTATGCTTAATCAAAGGTAGGCTGTTGAGCCTTTCACCCCACAGAATCCAGTGAAATCTGAACTAATAAATGGGAAAACTTCTCCATTTCCAAGAAAACATGGCCTTCTTGGGGAGGAGAAAAAGACACTGGGCTGGTACCACAGTGAACCAAAACTCAAGTCTATATACCAAGAGTTGATGAAACTTTCTTCTACAGGACATCCAATATGAATTCAAACTGAGTCCCTGAAGTTCTGACACACTTCAAAATGACTTTGACAATTTAGACTTTTTCAACTCACATACTCAACAAAGGGGATGAACTTATAATTAACCATCCAGAGATCAAGGCCCTACTTGTCTCCATGCCAGAAGTCTGGGACCAGACCTCTCCCCAAGTCTGTGACAATGTAAACTTCCTTAATACTGTCTTTTAAGTAGGCAATGACTTTCCCCCTTACCCAGTGATTCCCAGAGGAAACACCATCACACTGGTAAACTGCACTTTATTAGAGGTCCTGGGCAAGTCACTTGGGTTCTCTGAAACTTAGTTTCCTTCTGTGCAAATTCTCAAGGGAAGTTGTAAAAATTAAACAACAATATTTGCCTAACCAAGGTTTGGCACACAGTAGGAGCACCATAAATATTCTTCTCCCTCTTCCTCCTCCTGACTTCTGCGCCTAAATTCCAATCTTGGCTCCAAGAAGCTCCAAGGATTTCTTCCTCATCTCTGATTCTACATCCAAGGGTAGACACCTTCCCCATCTCATGGGCTCTACGACTGCTGGAGGACCCAGAGAACCCAACCCCATCCCATCCCATCCATCACGGTCTGGGGAGCACCCACCGCCTTCGCGAAAGAGCCCGTTTAGCCAACTCTCCTCCTCAGTCTGCACGTGGGGTGCTCTACCCGCCGCTCCCCGACTTAACAGGCAGGGGCCTTGACGAGCACCTCAGTTATTGCAAGATCCGGGACAGAAACCGAGGCTCATCCTCGGAAGAACTTCCCCAAACAGGTACTCCTGCCGACAGTCTTCGTTTTACAAATGGGGATACTAAGGCCCGAAGAAGGAAGTGACTTGCCCACGATCACAAAGCGACCTGGGGACAGAACCAGGTCAGGCCGGGACACTTCCATAGTCTCACAGACTCGCAGGCCCCTTCACGAACCCGCTGGGGACTCCGAGGCACCCACTCCCTGAGGGGGGCAGGATGAACTAAGACGCCATCCGCCGCGGGCCGCTGGCCGGTCTCTGCTAGTCGCAGCAGGAGGTGCGGCACCCATTCCCCCTGGACTCTGCGCGGCTCCGGAGGGGCGGCCCAGGTGGGGCCGGCGCCTCACAGCGGGGCCCGCCCAAGGGGACTTGTTGCTCACCTGGCCTCGCGCAGTTGCCCTCAGAGACAGGAATAGCCGGCCAGCCACCCTATCTCAGCACGGGACCTGCTCCCGCCGACCGCCTAGCGAGCTGCCACACAGCCGGACCCCCCTCAATGCGCTACGCCCCCAGCCGCGCTCGCCCGGTCCGTGTCCGCCATTACGCGATTCCCCGCCCTGGGACGCAGCCACACCCCGCCAACGGCTCTGATTGGTCCTCCGCCCCACCCGCCCTGGGCTCCCAGTCATTCCATTGGCCTGAATAGAATGCCAGTTAAATAACTACGCAAAAGACGTACTCAAGGCTACTGTCCGTAGAGCTCCACCCGAGCGACTTCCGCAATAGGAGTAAACAGCGGGAGGCAAACCAAGTGGAGTCGGGGTGGAGATTAAGGTAAAGCAACTCCTGAATTCAGAGTAGAAAAATCCCACCGAAGAAAGGGTAAAGTGTCTCCCAGAATGTGTTGAAAGACAAATTCTTCTTGTTGGAGTTCAAAGAACCGGTATTTTGGGTGATAGGAAGGGACCAAGCCTGTAAACTTCTCTGTGGACACCCCTCAAGTTGCAGATAGTTATGTCCCTTCACTTTGGGTCTCAGGCGGGGCCAAAAGTAAGGTGGGGGGAGTGAGTCAGAGGCTTTAAGAGCCCGCCCCTAAGGGATCCTGGAAGGTTGGGGGGTGTCCTGGAACTGGGAGCTAGTTCTGACAGGCCGCTGTCGTGTGAGCTGGTCCCCAGTTCAACCGCCACCGCACTGTGCAACCTCAGACAACTCCCTGAGCTTATCCGGGTCTCAGTTTGTCCTTCTGCAAAATGGGCGCAGTAGGCTCAGGCCCGTTCGCCTTCGTGCCTCAGTGGGCATATGCAAGGCTTATTGGTTATAAAAGGCCGCAGCCGGATGACAATGTAACAAATTAATAAGTTAGACAAGATATCCATTTTAGTTCCCTAGAGCCGCTCTTTGAGCAGGTATTGTCCTCAACTTGCAGGGAGTCTCCATGACAGCAGATTTACCCAGGTTCACCAAAGACTCGGAAGCAAACCTAGGACTCAAACCTGTACAATTGAGCTTCCATTCCTATATTTTTCCTTCCCTCCCCCATCCCTTTAGTAGGTCAGGGATGGTTTTAAGGGTGCCAGATTTGCCCTCGCTCCTGGTTACAATTGACTTGATCATAGGCCACTCCCAAGCTAAGTGACCAACTGGGATCCTAGAATCAGGAGGTCGAGTATGACGGATGATCAGCAATGTAGGCAGAATCCCAGATGAGGACATGGATTGTGGGGCAGCAAAATTTAAATCCAGGTCTCTCCACTTTCAGAACAGAGCTCCATTCACCACAGGATTGTTTTCCCAGCACGACTGTCTTGGCTGTGACTCCTAGTCCTTTTCTCTCCCTAGAGGCCAAGATTGGAATTGGAGGGGAGCAGCTTAAGACTTAAGAAGGGCAGAGACTGGACAAGTGGGTGGTGCCAGCAGGGTCCCAGTGCTGACTGGGTTGGTGTCCTCCAGGCTCAGATTGATACATGATCTGATAGCCAATGACTGTTTAAATCTGGCTGTGGCTGTTGGGTGCAGGAGGCAGCAGTGGTTTGGGGGTTAATCCTGACCTGGGATTGAATCCTAGCTCCACCACTTTGCAGCTCTTTGAGCCTTACCTACCTCTTCTCTAAAATGGGATGATAGACCAGTTGTGAAGATTCAGTGAGTTAATTGTAGAGCTAAAGAGTCATGTCATTAAAATGCCTGGTAGCTACTTATTCATTCATGGATTCATTCATTCAATGAAAAATTATTGAGTACCTAGCATGTGTAGAACAGCCTGCCAATGGCACAGCTACAGTGGTGAACCAAATAGTCAGACCCTTGAGCTGGGGATATATTTCAGTTGGTAGAATGCTTGCCTCAAATGCACAAGGCTCTGGGTTCAATCCCCAGCACCACAAAAAAAAAAAAAAAAAAAAAAAACCTCCTTTAGAGTCTGGTAAGGAAGACAGTGGCTAAACAAATGAATGAACAAATCGAAGTACAGTTAGAAAGTGATAAGGAACAAGAAGGCAAAGTACAATATGTTTAAGAGAGTGAAGGCCAGGAGATGGGAGGGGTCAAAGGAGGCTTCCCTGAATGGGTGGTATCTGCGGTGGGTTGATGAATGTGGTTCACCCATTCATGAATGAGGAGAGTGGGAGGGTGGGAGAAATGGAGCAGGACAAGAGAAAGGGCGCAGGTATGAAGGCATGTCGGCCAAGGAAGATTGGGCAGTGGGGAGGGAGGGCAGAGCACACCAGCCCTGAGGACCACAATAGAGAGGGTCATTCCTAAACTAGACGGTGACCTGGGAGGGTACCCGGCTTTGAAAATGGACAGACTTTATCAGGTGTGGTGGTAAGTGCTTGTCATCCCAGCTACTCAGGGGCTGAAGTAGGAGGATTGCGAGTTCAAGGCCAGTCTGGGCAATTCCCTAGCCTGGGCAATTTAAAAAAAAAAAAAAAACATGTGGGTACCGTGGCACAGGCCTATAATCCCAGCCACTCAGGAGGCTGAGGCAGAAGGATCGCAAATTCAAAGCCAGCCTCAGCAATAGCAAGGCACTAAGCAACTCAGTGAGACCTTGTTTCTAAATAAAATACAAAATAGGCCTCAGAATGTGGCTCAGTGGTTGAGTGTCCCTGAGTTCAATCCCTGGTGCAATTAAAAAAAAAAAAAAAAAAATTAAAAAAAAAAAAAAAAAAAACAGCGAGAGGCCAGGGCATGAACACATGCCTATAATCCCAGCAACTCAGGAGGCTAAGGCAGGAGAATCAAAGTTCAAAGCCAGACTCAGCAATTTAGCAAGGCCCTAGCAACTTAGCAAGATCCCCCCCCAACCCCCGACTCTAAGTAAAAAAATAAAATAAAATAAAATAAAAAGGGCTGGGGATGTGTCTCAGTGGTTAAGTGCCCCTGGATTCAATCCTGGTACAAAAAACAAAAAGACCATGATATAGCTCAGTGGTAAAGCACCATTGAGTTTAATTTGGGGATGGGGGCAAGGGGAGGATTCAGGCTTCCAGAACCAGGACTATGGCTCTCTGGTAGAGCTCATCCTTAGCATGTGCAAGGCCCTGGATTCAATCCCCAATATTTTAGAAAAGAAGAGAATAAAATGCAGGCTTCCAGGTAGGCCTTCCTGGGTTTGAACTTGACTGTACCATCTTACCTTAGATACAGTGACCTTGAACTGTCACCAAACCTAATTGTGCTTCAGTTATACTTATTATTATACTTTTAGGGGATAATGATAGAGGGTCATAAGGTAACGGTAAGGATTTAGAGGGAAATATGATAAAGTGGCACATAGAAGTCACTTCATAAATGGTCCTTGGTCTTCCCAGCATGGCGGGAGGTAAACCTGGGGTTTGGAATAGAACTGATGTAGACAACCACATATTCTGCAAGTTATTCCCTAACCTTAATTGTCATAGGAGACTTGGGAGTCAATCAAACCTGAGTTTAAATAATGGTTTTACCATTTTCTAGCTGTGTGACTTTAAGCAGGTGACTTCACTTCTCTGACCCTCAGTCTCAGTTTCCTTATCCATAAAATGGGGGTCATAATTATTCCTACTTCCCAGAATTGTGAAGATTAAATGAGATAATAATGTGAAGTTCCTAGGGGATGGGGGTGTAGCTCAGTGGTAGAGCACTTGCCTAGTGTACACAGGGTCCTGGGTTCAGTCCCCAGAATTGAAAAAAAAAAAAAAGTTATTTCAAATGAGTCACTCAGCACAATGATTGGCACATATTAAGCAATTGTTGAATGTTAGTTATAACAATAATTACTGTTATTATTTACATCAGCAGTTCCCACCTGCTTTAGAAATTAATATTCTTAGCTGGGACTGGTGGTACACACCTATAATCCTAGCAACTCAGGAAGATGAGGCAGAAGGATCAGAAGTTTGAGGACAGCCTCAGCAATTTAATGAGACCCTGTCTCAAAATAAAAAATAAAAGTGGGAGCTGGAGATTTTGCTCAGTGGTACATGGATTCAATTCAGTGCCCCTGGATTCAATCCCCAGTACCAAAAAAATAATAATAATAAAAAGAAATTAATATTCTTGGGCTTTGCTTACAGGTTGTCCAACAACAATAGCCTTAGTATTTCCTTTTAGGGGATGCAGATAGGTTACTTTCTGAGGACAGGTGCTATACATATTACTGGTACTGAGCACCAACATTTAGTGAGCATTTACTATATGCCAGGCATGTGCTAATCACTTTAAATGGATTAATTCTCATAGTGGTCCTGTAAATTAGGTCCCATTATCATTCTCATTTTACAAATGAGGACAAGGAAGCACAGAGAGGTTAAATCCCAAGGATACCCAGTAGGAAGTAACAAGGCTGAAATTCATACCCAGCCATGGAACTTGAGAATTCCAGAGGAGTGAGCCCTCTTCTACCCAAAGAGTAAAAGGTATCACCTAGAGCCAGCGCTGAAATTATTCACTGCTTATAGCAAGTCCCCAGGTTGCAAAGCCCAAACCCTGTTCCTTTCCTAACAATTCTGAATAGTAACTCCTGCCTATTTCCCTAGTAAGAGCAAGAAACAGACCTTCTTCCTCTGCAACAGGAGGCAAAAAGTCAGAGTCACTGGAACTGGGTCTGAATCCCAGCTTTGCTACCTGATGGCTCCTTAATGTGCCCAAGTCATGCCCTCTCAGAGACTCAGTTTCCTTATCTATGAAATAGAGATGATAAAGCTCTGCCTGCCAGGCTGTCATGAGGAGCGAAAGAAATAAGCTCAACTAAAGTACAGGCCACATGAGTTCCTGTCATTGTTCCTGTGGGGATAGGAGCCCTTTGGGAAACAGTCCAAGTTGGCAACAGGCCAGAGACAGACAGACTCGGGTTCAAGTCCCTGGTCTGCCTTTTACACTGCCTGATCTTGAACAAGTTATATAACTGGGCTGAACCTCAGCTTTCTCATCTCTAAAATGGAGTGAATAATGGATCTGTGGAGCTGGAGAGGAAACACAATGTCAATGAGAGAATGTACAAGAAGCCAGGAGCCGGGCCTGGTACAGAGCCTGCAGAGCGACCAGTGAAGCAGAGGACCAAGAAGAATAAGAATCACCCCTCTGCATCCCCCACCCCTGTCCCAGGGGAAGTGGGTAAAAAGCACTGTGCTCAGAGCCCAGAATGGTCTCCAGGCCACTTCCTTCCCTCTGGCACCCTCAGCTCTTGCTGGGTCCTTAGCCTGCCCACCCCCCTTCCTCTCTCTCTCCCTCTCTCTCCCTCCCCCCTCCCTCTCGTCAAACAAGTTCTTCTCCACTGAGCAATCCCAGGGGGCCCCCCAACCTCAGTTCCAGCCCAGCTCTCAGGCTTTCCCCGCCTCCACATCCTTAATCCGCAGCCTGTGCGTTTGCCATTCCTTCCACCTGGAATGCTCTCTCCTCCCGGAGCGCCTTTGATGGGGAAGGGGGGTGCTAGAGGGGAAGGATCTGGAATGATGCTCCCCCACCTCCTCACTCCCCTCCCCTGCATCCCCCAAGCTGCATGCCTGACCTCCCCCCTCCCAGCGTGGGGGATGAGACAGCGCTGGAGGGGAGGGAAGGGGGGACTCAGGGAGGGAAGGGCCCTCTGTGGGGTTTTTCACCTGCTCAGAAGAGGCAGACGGAAATGAAAGCTCTGGAAAAAACGCCTGCTGCTCTGCTGAGGCCCCAGTTCGGTGAAGCCTCCCTGCCTTCCCACCATGCCATCTCCTCCTCCTCCCCTTCCTCCTGCAGGCAGATGCCACAGTCAAGGAACATGGGTGGGTGGCAGGGCCAGAGAGACCTGGGTTCAAATCCCATTCCTGCCACTTACCCAGCAAGTGACCTTAGCAAGCTGCTTGGCCTGCTTACGCCTCATTTCTTTGGAAAAGGGGACAACAATCCCTGCCTGTCAGGCTGCTGGGAGGACTAAGTGAGATGGCAGATCAAAGTGCCTGGCACGACCAAAGTACTCAGCAATAGAGATAATAACAACGATAGCAAACACACAGGGCCCCGTGTGTCTGGCACAGGTCTCAGCACCTTGCATAGATTAACCTATTTAATGCCAGGTGAGGTGGAGATGATTACATTTAGAAAATGAAGAAACTGAGGCACAGAAAGGTTATGTAACTTCCCTAAGCTCATAGAGCCCATAAGGGATAGCGCCTCCTCTGCGCTCTTACCCACCACACTAAGGTACACTCAGTGACAGTTGCCATGATGATTACAATGATTTGTTTTTATCTATACTGACTCTATGCCCTCAGTAAGTACATGTTATTCTCTTTGCTCTCACCTTCAAAATTCTGCCTGCAGCTGGGGGTGTAGCTTGGTGGTAGAGCAAGTGCTTAGCATGCAAAAGGCCCTGGGTTTAATCCCCAGCACTGCCACTCCTGCAAAATAAAAGCCAAACCCTGTCTGAATTTTACCTATTTTTCCAGTCTTTTCATGAGAAAAGCATTTGAGGGGAGGGGGGTGTTGGGGGTATTCGTTATTGAACCCAGGGATGCTTTACCGCAAAATTATATCCCCAACCCTTTTTATTTTGAAACAGGGTTGTTTAGGGCCTTGCTAAATTACTGAGGCTGGTCTTGAACTTGGGATCCTCCAGCCTCAGTCTCCTGAGTAGCTGGGATTACAGGTGTGCGCCACTGCACCTGGCTAATAAGCATACATTGCTGCCTGCTCTGTATGCAGAGCACTAGAGACCCAGGGATCAACCATCCAGCCTCTGCTCTGAAGTGATTCCTAGTCTAGTGAGAGAGACAACATACATAAAAATTGTAATAAAAGAGGGAGACATGAATCGCAGTGAGAACTATGAGTTTACAGAAGCAGAGTTTACCTCAGTTTACCTCAACTGGAAAACGGGGTTAGAGTTACAGAGCAGGGGTCATTTAGACAGGGTTTTGAAGGGTGAGTATGAGTTCCTCGTATAGTGGTATGAAGAAGGAACAGGATATGTATGTGTAGGGCAAAGCCTACAAAGGGGATTGAATGAACACAGGCTAGTGAGTAACATGTCTAGGGCCCTTCCATGCTAGGTCCTACACTAAGCACTGCAGGTATGGAAGGTGTAGAAGTAGAAAAATATGGACTGGGCCCTCAGGGAGTTTACAGATGTAGAGTACAGGGATGGAGAACAATAAGCAAAACAAAATAGGATATTTTTTAAAAGTCTAAACCAGGCACGGCAGTACATCCATAATCCCCGCAACTCAGGGGAGGCTAAGGCAGAAGGATCCCAAGCATGAGGCCAGCCTGGCCAATTTAGAGAGATCCTGTCTCAAAATAAAACTTTAAAAAGGACTGGGGATGTAGATTGAGGGTAGAGCACCTACCTGCCTAGCATTTATGAGACCCTGGGTTTGATCCCCAGTGTCACCCCCCACCCCCACCCCCAAAAAAAAAAAAAAAAAAGAAGGAGAAGAAGAAAAAGTCCAGAGGGACTTTGGAAGCACCACAAAGAGACCTAAGCCCATCTGGAGGCGTCAGCAAAGGCTTTCTGAAGGAGTGTTAAATATCAAAGTCAGATTATACCACCTTCTGCAACACTGGCCTATGTGTCAACTCAACATAGAAACAGCACTCACCGTACAATAGGAGTACTGGTACTCCAGTACGGTTCTAATTTTTCCCTAAATGCCGTTTCAATGGATTTAGACAATTATTAAATGTCAATTTATTTGAAAAAAGAGGTGTTAGTGTCCTTGCTTTGCTGGTGCTCCCAGTGCATGCTTGTTCTGTTCCTTGGGTGGTCTGACAGGGGACAGGCTACTGGAGGTCAGCCAGATGAGACCCCAGGTGTGGCAGGCAAAGAGAGTTTCATATGCAAAGGTCCAGAGGTCAGAGAAAAGATGGCTCTTTACAAGGAAAGGAAACCCTCCCAGGAGGGTTGGCGAGTGTGGAAAGCTGGGGATGAGGATTCTGAGGGAGCTGGGGAGGTATGGAAGGCTTTTAACAGGGATGTGTCATAATCAAATGGCCCTTTTGCAAGATTGCTCTGGATACTTCAAGAGATCTATCTGTGGTTTAAATTCATTAAGAAACACCACAGTGGACCTACTATGTGTCAGGTGCTAACCCAGGGGCTGAAACTACAACAGATGATTAAGAGGAGTCAGCCAGAGCAAAGGCAGCACAGAAGGTCTCAATGGGTAAAGACAGTGTGAAAGTGGGTGACTTTCTCAAAATAGAAAGCCAAGCCCTGCCCTGGGTACGGAGGGTGCAGTTGGGATACAGAGGTGGGAGGTGGCCCTCAAGGAATCTGCACTAAAGCCCAGTGATTCACAAGTCAGAAGGAACAAAGAGGAATGAAGCAGGACGGGGAAGTGGGCTGGGGGTAAAGGTCCAGCCTGCAACCTCTCGAGATGGGAGCCCAGTGGGCAGGGCAGGTCCCCCGCCACCCCCTCAGCACCCCCGTGTTTCCTCAGCCCTGCTGAGCCCTGCAGCTTGCCTCCTCCTGGCTCCAAAAGCCAGACCAAATCTGAAGGAGAACGGAGGCGGGAGAGGAGGGGCGGGCACCAGCGCAGCCTCGCCCCAGCAGGCCTTCCTTCCAGTGCCCGGGGCCAACCCGGCTGGGAAGCCAGAGGTTGCAGGGAAGGACTGAGTTGGTTGCTTTTTTATCCAAGCCATGGTTGCAATTCTCTCTTCCTTTCTTTCAGACTCTTTCTCTCTCTCTCTTTTTTTTTTTTTTTAAAGAAAAATGTTCCTGTACACGCACCCGGAGGCTTTTGCAGGAGGCGGCTGTTGGAGAACTGGGAAAACAAGCCAAGAAACAAGAGAGAGGAAAAAGACCACGCCTCGCCTGGCAGATTCCTAATGGCCCAGGAGACCTGAGGCTTTACAGGGGGAGGAGAGTGGGGGCTGGCTGGGTGGGAGGGAAGGGCGGGCAGAAGGACAGCCACTTGCTGGCTGGTGACCTTGGGCAGGATGCTGCCTGCTTCCCTCTGGTGAGGATGGGGAGGAGGGAGGCAGGGCAGGGCTGGCCGGCTGAGGTCACAGGAAGGCCCCTTCCAGCCTGAAATGCGATCTTGGGATGTGGGGCCTGCCAACCTTCAGTGACCCTGGGCCAGCAGAGATGAAAGGCTGCCTGTCCCCAGCTTCCAGACCCCCAAGGCCCTAGCGCCTCAACTTGGAGGGCAGCAAAGCTGCTGCAGCTGGCTGAAACTGGTTGCTGGGCTCCCACCCCACTTATGTCATCCACTCTCCCCTCCCTCTGTTTTGCAGAGGACACGCAGGTCCAGAGAGGGCTAGTGACCTGCCTGCGGTTACACAGCAAGTTGGAGGGGCTTCAAGTCCAGGCCTCCTTGCCTTTCCCAGAAAGTTGACTGCCTCAGGACTTACCCTGGGGAGATGGAGAGCCACAGGGCCAGGGAGGACAGTTTGGAGTTGTTTGAAGTCACAACTTAATGTTGACTAAAGTGGGGTTTTGTTGTTGGTTTTGGGTTTCTTTCTTTCTTTCTTTTTTTTCTGTAAAGACCAAAAGAAAGTTCTTGGCCCCTGCCTAAGCCTGGACTTGCTCTGTTGGCAGGGGAAGGAATGCAGATCTGGCCACCACAGCTGTTGGTGGCCAGCTGCAGCCTTAGCTCCTGCTGCTCCCACCCCAGCAGGCAAAGGGACAAAGGCCTCTTCTGAGGCCTGTCTCCTCCAGTCCTCTGAGCTTCCTAATCACAGACCTACTAAGCCCCTGTTCCCCTCTGGGCCTTAATGCCCCTTCTATAAAATGGGCAGTGTCTGCCTAACCTACTTTTCAGCACTGTTTTTGAGTTCCAAAGAGGTAAAATTGCAGAAATACAGACCTCAGCACCTTCTTCCACTCGAGGGTCTGCTCACTCACTGTCCCCTCTGCCTCCAGTGCTCTTCGCTCCCTGGTCCTCCACCTGGCCAGCCCCCGTTGGCTGGGCTCAGCTCAGCAGGCCCATCCCTCCCACTGGGAAACCTGCCCTCACCTCCGATCTGTACTGCTTCTTCAGGTTATTTATCATTGTGGTAATATAATAATTAATTGTGTAATTGAATCTGTCTCCCCACTAAAATGCAAACCCTGTAATAACAGCTACCACTGCATGCTTACCCTGTGCCAGGGACGTGGGGTAAGCAGATACGTCCTGGTCTCACAGATGAGAAACTGAGACAACGAGAGGTTCCGTCACCCACCTGAAGTCACAGCAAGTCACAGGCTGAGCCAGGACTTACCACGAGTAAGTTGCAGAACCAAGGTTCAAATCCAGACCCCAGGCCTTAGCGGGCTCACCCACGTGCTCCCCCTCTCCCAGCACAGGATCTCTCATGCAGTGGGTGCTCCATGTATGTTGGTTGAAAACGGGTGATGAAGACATATGAGTGTTTGGGAAGAAGAGAGCAGGTGAGCTGAGCAGGTGCCGCACGTGGGGCTGGGCCATGGTGGGGGAGGGGTGTCCAGTGTAAAGCCCAATTAAAGGCTTCCTTCTGGAGCCCCAAGACCCCCAGGGGACAACACCTTTGACTCCTCCTTCCACTTCTTCTGCCAGAACCAACCAGTCCCCAGGTTCTGCTTGGTGTCTCCCAGTGCACCCCCTCCTCTCCACCCCTCAGCCCCCATCTTTCTCTTGGATTTTTGCAGCAACGCCCACACAGGTTTTCTCTGTCTCTAATTTCTTCTCTTCAAAGTGGGCCTCTGAAAACAGAGAGCTAATTGTGTCATCCCCCCACCCCAGTGTACCTCTGGTAGCTCCCCACTGCTCTCTAGATAAAGCCCACAACCCCAACAAGCCCACCCCCCCAGCCGCTGCCTACCCAGCCCTCCAGGGTATCCTTGGCCCAGGCAACTCTGTATAGAAGTTAAGAGTGTGGAAGCAGACAGAACAGTCCAGGTCCTAGTTCTGCCACTTACCTGCTGTGAGAGTTTGAAAACAAGCTAATTACCTTCCCTCAGCCTCAGTTACCACCTCTGGAAAATGGGCATAATTATGTGATTTCATAGAGTCAATGTGAGGGTCAAATGAATATTGTTGGTACTGAGCACAGTACCTGACACTACCATTAGTCATTATAATTCTTACACTTTCCTCTCCCACTAAGAGCACCTCTTCCTGGCAGTCTTACCTATTCCTTCTGGTCCAGCCCAGATGAATTCTCAGAGGAAATTTTCCTTGATATCCACACACTGTTCCACAAGTGAAATCAGCCTTGCTTTCTAGACTCAATTGCACTTTGCACTTCTATAAAACACTTGTAATGTTGGCTGTGTACTCTTTCCCCCATTACCTGGAGAGTTCCCGGAGAGGCACCTTCTCAACTCTAGCGCATTGCCTGTCCTGTAGCAGGCACTCAATCGATGTCAGTTAGATTGAATGGAGTCACCACTGTCATTGGCTTTCCTGAGCACCTTTGCAAGGAGAAGGCCTGAGTGATAAGGAGCTGGATTCTGCAGTGACCTGGTTACCTGAGGCCCACCCCAGCTCTGGTGTGGAGTCTGGTGGTATGTGTGTCGGGGTGGGAGTGGGTGGAGGAAACTGTTGTTCTGTGGGCTCTCTCTTCCCAAGGGAGGGAGAGAGGGAAGGTCGGTGAGGAGATCCAGGTGCTGAGCAGAGGTGGATGGGGCTACAGCAGGAGCTGGGGTGTGGGTGGGAGCTGACAGACTCCAGGTCCTCTAAGACCCAGACTGGCCCCTGCAGGACAAGGCCTCACCACGGAGAGTCCCCCCACCCCCACCCACCCCCCCGCTCCCGGGGTGTCCCACCTCATCCTTGCACCTGGATGAAGTGACTTTTCAAGTTGTAAAAACTGTAACTTGATTGCAAAGGAGCAGAATCCAAGTGTGACCTGGTCTTGTTGCTGGGCAGGGAACAGGGGGCGATGTTTCCTCTTATTCTCCTTTTTGTGGAGGCAACACCTTGCAGTCCTGCACACATC
Source organism: Sciurus vulgaris (assembly GCF_902686455.1). Classification (NCBI taxonomy): domain Eukaryota; kingdom Metazoa; phylum Chordata; class Mammalia; order Rodentia; family Sciuridae; genus Sciurus; species Sciurus vulgaris. The sequence continues at coordinate 19,627,642 of NC_136461.1, forward strand.
AAAGGAGATAGGACTAGGTTTTTCAAAGTCTAGTTAGGGTTACATTATCTCCAACCTTCGTTCCAGTTGCTGTTCCCGCCACACCCACTCTGACTACCTAATAGTCTCAGAATGAGGACGAACTCAATCCTAATCCAACCCACAGGTCCTGGGTGGTCTGGCCCCTGCCTACCTCTTGACCTTTCTCTCCTTTCACTGCCCCGCTTTGACTCCTTCTGACCTTTTCTCCATTCTCGCCCCTTCTTTCCTCAGGGCCTTCTCACATGCTGTTTTCTGGGTCTTGGATGCTTTCCCCTATCCCCTGATAATCTTGTTTTATGGCTAGTGCTTTTAATGCCCAAGAAATATTTGCCTATTCCATGATCATGAAGATATTTTCACATTTTCTTCTAGAAACTTATAGCTTTCACATTCAGGCCCATGTTTCATGGTGAGTTAAGTTTTGTGCCGTGTGAGGTAGGGGTGGAGACTCATTCCCATGATGAACCTGCTCATTCTTTGCAGTTCTACTTATACCTCACCTTCTTTGACAAGGCTTCCTTGACTACTACCAGGCTGGATCAGGCCCTCCCAATCTTTAGTCCCTAACATCTATTTTAGTGTGTCATCTGTCACAATTACAATTAGTGTGCATAATCAGTTGTCCAATGTCTGAGCTCCTCTCCTATACTCTAACTCCTGTGAGCTCAATGCTTGCGACTGTCTATTTATTTATTTATTTATTTATGTAGTTTTTGTGATGCTGGAGATTGAACCCAGGGCCTCACACATGCTAGGCAGGTACCCTACCACTGAGTTACACCTCCAGCAGTGACTGTCTTTAATACAGACAACAACAACAACGAACTTTTTTTCTCAGTACTGATACTTGAATCTAGGACTTATACATGCTAGCACTCTACCACTGAGCTACAGCTGCAGCCCTTTTTTATTTATTTTATTTTATTTTGAGACAGGTCCTCACTAACTTGCTGAGGCTGGCCTCAAACTTGTGATCCCCCTACCTCAGCCTCCCAAGTAGGTGTGATTTTAGGAGTGTACTCTGTGCCAAGCTTCAATGTCTCTCTTTTTTAATTCTTGTATTCTCAGTTCCCAGGACACAGACTGGAATGAGTAGGCTTGCAAATCTTTGCTGAATGAATGAATTCGTTGATAATGCTTAATTCTTCAAAGAACTCAACATGGAATCCTGTCTTAGCTCTAGCCCCAGCTCTGTGACCTTGAGGAGGCCCCTTCTGCTTTCTGGGTCACAGTTAGCTTTTCCGAGATGGAAATAGATGAAGGGAGATTGGACTAATAATCTCTTTGGGGTTTTTCCATATTGGGGTAGAACTAACCTCTGGGGTTCTGGCAATACATAGGAGCTATTTTGGTCTCCTGCCGAAAATGAGGACCTGGGAGGATTGGAAACTTGATCCATGTATAGTGTCAGAACCTGGGTCTGAGAGTCAGAAGACCTGCGTTTCAGTCCCAGCCTGGCCCCTAGGTGATTTTTGTCAAGTCCCTTCCCTTCCCAGGCCTCCTGGGTTCCTTTACTTGGTACGTGAGAGGTCACTGAAGAACCATCCATCGTGCTGGCTCCGGGCCTCTGACTGCTGAGGTTTGGTTCTTGGGGCAAGGGCAGATCTCTGACTCTGGGCTCCACCCTGCCAGGCACCACAGGGAAGAGGGAAGCACACAATGTGACACTGCCTTGGGGAAGGGCAGTATTCTGGCCAGGGGGACCCAATGTTCAGCCAGGAACCAATGGAAAATGGGCTGATGGAAAAATGACTCTCTATGCATGGGGTTGAAAGGAGGGGGCTGGAATGCTCTGAGGGGTGTAGGAGACCTAGGGATAGGGGCAGCAGTAGGGACAAAGATGGCTTCCTGGGGGAGAAGCCTTTGGAAATTGGCAGGACAGCTGAAGGGTGTATGCCAAAGATGGGAGGAGGCAGGAAGAAGGAAATTGGGTCCAGGTGACCACAGAGCAGCAACTTGGCTGGGTGTAGGAAAGGCGGAGCTGGCAGCCGCTCCACAACTGGGAGAAGAAGGGGGGCGCCATCTTCTCAGACCACAGGCCGGGAAGATGGGCATAACTGCAAACCAGAAGGCCTCTCACTGAACAGCCCACAGGGCCCTGCCTGGCTGTCCTAGGACTTTGGGACAGAGGGTGAGAAACAGGGTCAGACCCACGTCCCCCAGCTACTTCCACATAGTCGACCCAAAGGCCTTCAGCTTGGATCACATTTGTGCTGTTCCTGGTTTTACAACCAGAGGACACACAGAGCATCTCTAGCCCATTCCTCAGGCCGACGCAAAGGCCGGTTGCTAACCAAGCTAAGGAACGGGTTCTAACTATGATACCGGCAGTAGATAGCGGTGTACAGTTCAGCTCCCAGCTCTGCCACTTGTGAGCTATGCAACCTTAGGCAGATTTCTCTTTCTCTCTCAATCTGTGTGTGTGTGTGTGTGTGACTGTGTGTCTGTGTACAATCAAACCCAGGGCCTTGTGCACCATGTGCATGTTAAGGAAGCACTGCCACTGAATTACACCCCTTGCCCTTTTCCTTTTCTTTCTTTAAAAATATTTTTAATACAGATGGACACAATATCTTTATTTTATTTATTTTTTCTGTGGTGCTGAGAATCAAACCCAGTGTTTTTTGCATGTGCTAAGCCCGTGCTCTACCACTGAGCCACAACCCCAGTCCCCCTTTTTCTTTTTTCTTTCTTTCTTTTTTTGCGATGCAGGGGATTGAACCCAGGGCCTTGTGCTTGCAAGGCAAGCACTCTACCAACTGAACTCTCTCCCCACTCTCTCCCCAGCCCTCCTTTTTTTTTTTTTGGTACTGGAGATTGAATCCAAGGATGCTCTACCACAGAGCTACACCCCTAACACTTTTTCTTTTTCATTTTTGAGACAGGGTCTCATTATGTTTTAGAGACTAGCCTTGAACTTGATGTTCTTCGGCCTCAGCCTCTCAGGTAGCTGGAATTACAGGCATGCATCTCCATAGGCAGCTCCAGTATATTCTGATTTGGGATCAGCTTGTCCTCACTTATCTTCATAAATGTCCCAAAAGGCAGAAATTATTAGTCCCATTTTAGAGATAAACTGAGGCTCACTGGGTGCAGTGGCACATGCCTGAGGCTATTCCCATACCACCTCCCTGCCCCATTGCCTGCTTGTTCAAGCTCTGTTCACCCACCTCTGGTGAATAGCTGTCTTCCACCACCCCTCAGATCTAGGAATCTGGTTTGGTTTCAGGAAGGGCCTACTCAAGCCGGGGAAGTTAGCTCAGGAATTCTAGGATCCTGGGTACTGAGAGTGCCTCTAAGAGTGAGTCAGGGTGACCTTCAGGTGGGTGTGTCCTCTTGGCCTCTCTGACTCCTCACTCTGTGGGAAGGGACCAGCAGAGGAAGGCTAGAGTGACCTTCTGAAGTGCTGAGGCCCCCACCTCCCTGACTGCCTAGTCCTAAGGGCTGTACTAATTAAGAATAAGTGGTGGTGCACGCCTGTAATCACAGCGACTGAGGCTGAGGCAGGAGGACCGCAAGCTTAGGGTCAGCCTCAGCAAATTAGCGAGGCCCTAAGCAACTTAGTGAGACCCTGTCTCAAAATAAAAAATAAAAAAGGATTTGGGATGTGACTCAGTAGTAAAGCATATCTGGGTTAGATCTCCAATACCAAAAAAAGAAAAAAAAAAAAGAATAAATGACATCCTGGAGCAGCACATAGCGGACACTCAGGAAATGTCGGCTGCCATTCATTATCTTCGCAGCAACCTCAAGAGGGAGTTACTTTTTTTTTTTTTTTTTTTTTTTGATACCAGAGATTGAACCCAGAGGGGCTTAACCACTGAGCCACATCCCCAGTCCTTTTTATATTTTATTTAGAGACAGGGTCTCACTAAGTTGCTGAGGCTGGCTTTCAACTTTTGTGATTCTCCCACCTCAGCCTCCCCAGCTGCTGGAATTACAGGCATGCGCCACCACACCAGCAAGAGGCAGTTACTTTTTGAACTCATTTTGAAAGTAAAGAAACAGACTCAGATTGGTAAAGTCACTTGCTTGAGGTCACACAGCTATATCTAAGGGTAGCACTGAGATTCAAAGTAGAATGTGTCTGATTCCAAAGGGTCTGCAAGCTGGAGGATGGAAAGTCAAGGGGTGGAAATCCAAGGTCATCAGTAGATCTTTTTTTTTGGGGGGGGGGACAAAACGCTGGACTGGACATAGTGTCTGTCCCAAGACCCACTCAGAATAGGGGCCTGGTGCTGTTCCCCTCAGTAGCCTGTCCATGAGCCCATCTCACAACCTTCTGGCAGCATCCTACCTAAACTTGTTTATTCATTCCGTACACATTCATTCTGCGCACACCCAGCTTGTGTGTGGAGCCATATGCTGGGTCCTGGAGACCTTGAATGAATCGGACTTGGACTCTGCACTCCCAGAGCTGTTAGTCTGGTAAGGGAGGCAGATACATAACTAAGAAGCCTTTCCACAGCAGTGTAGCGGAGGGATGAAGGACATGAGCTGTGGCTGCAAACTACCTGGGTTCAAGTCCCAACTTTGTCACTTATTTTACCTTTGGGAACTGTGCAAGTCACTTAACCTTTCTTAGCCTTAGTTTCACCTGGGTAAAACAGGGATGATGATAAGATTCTTACAAGCTAGCCATGAAGATTAAATAAGATCATGAACACAAAATGTTTACATTAATATTAAATGTAAGACACAGGAAGAAGCAGTCAGTGAGCACCAACTACCTGTAATTGTCAGGGGGACACAGAGGAGAAACTTACTCTTGATGGGGAAAAGGGATCAGAGAGGGCTTCCTGGAGGAAGGGACATTTGTGTTAGGCCCTCAACCAAGTGGGCAGGGCATTCAGGAGGAATGTACAACCTGGATGAAGGCCCAGAGACATGGAAGGATATGACCTGTCTGGGTGTGGTTGAACACAGCTGGGAGGCGGGGTAAGAAATGAGGCTGGAAAGGGCCTCAAGTGCCTTCTTGCTGAACTTGAACTTTAAAGGCCTGGGGAGACAGAACAAGGTTGTTCCTATTTTATCATGTTTTTGTGGTCCTGGGGATCAAACCCAGGGCCTCACACATGCTAGGCAAGTCTCTACCACTGAGCTACAGCCCCAGCCCTGTGTCCATTTTAGACTGATGAATCTAACTGCAGTGTGGCCAGTACACCAGAAGGGGAGAGGCTGGATGCCCGGGAGCAGATCTGAGCATGCTCTCCGCGGGTTAAAGTCCCTTGGTGGCTCCCCACCAGCTTCTAGAGCCAGCTCTGACCTCTCTAACTTCCTGCCTTCCCACGTGCTCTTTCCTCTGTTTGGAATATCCTCCCCCTCCCTGCTTGGCTGACTCCTGAAGCAGGCCTCAGGTCTCAGTGGAGCGGCCCTTCCTCCAGGAATGCCCCTTAACGCCGTCTAGGTTAGGTCCTCCTACTTCTCTTCTGTGCTTGCAGACCTGGCACCTCCCCAACTGGGCTCTGGCTGAGGGCAGGGACTCTGTGCCTACTCATCGCTGTATCCACAAGGCCCTGTGGCATTGTGCCTGGCACACAGCAGGGTTCCACCTGTGATCAGAGGAATGGCTAAGCCTGTTGGGGCAGGCGTGCTAGTGGGAGTGAACACGATGGGGTCTGCAGTGGCAATGCGGAGTGAAGAGACAGTGATGGAAGTGACAGGACCCAGCAATGAGGAGAGGCGCAGCGGGAGAAGAAAGAATGGGTGATGACTCAGAGGTTTTTTTCTCACTTGGATAAACCCAATGCCTTTAACCAAGATAAAAAACATGGAGGTGTTTGGAAGCAGGGAGGCAGGAGTAGGCTAGGGCAGAGGGGCAGGGCAGAGCCTTCCTCCTTGGCACAGGCTCCCTGGAATGCTCCTCCCCTCTTTCTGCCCACTGGTAGATCCTCACCAATATCTGAGACTCTCTCAGCAAAGCCACCTTGACCACCTGAATAGGCTACCTTCCCAACATGCAGCATTATAATTGGATCTCTCTCTCTCTCTCTCTCTCTCTCTCTCTCTCTCTCTCTCTCTCTCTCTCTCTCTCTCTCTCCAGTACTGGGGATTGAACTAGACAACATACTAACTCTCAGCCCTTTTTATTTTATTCTGAGACACGGTCTCACCAAGTTGCCTGGGCTGCCTCGAACTTGTGATCCTCCTATATCAGCTTCCTGAGTCACTGGAATTCTGGCATGTGCCACCGTGCTTGGCTCTAATCAGATCTCTGGATTTGTATTTTGTTTATACTCCCCCTCACTAGATTGGAAGTTCCATGAAGGCAGAGCTCTCGCTTGTTTCATTAACTGTGTGTACCTGGCAAGCTCCCTTACATACAGTAGGTGCTCTAAAAAGATGTGTTGAATGAATGAAAGTCTGCAACACCATGATAAGGAATTAGACTCAGCCTCCAGGGGATCAGGCAGTGTCAGGATTCAGCTCATGTTTTAGAAAGCTCACTCTGGTGGCTACACGGAAGATGGATTGGGGAGAGAAGGCAGACAACAAGAGGAGGGGAATTGAGGACCCACTGTGGGAGACAAAGACACAGCACAGGGACCAGGCCGGGGCACCCCCTGCCTGTGAGGGCCCTGAGCTCCCTCCCAGCTCTCCCCCCCAGGCCTGTTGTCTCTAGCCCAGCAGCGGGCGGTGGGAAGAGCAGGGCTGGCAAAGCTGACACTCACTAATCACGGCCCTCACCCCAGAGCCTCGCTGACTGTCTGGTCTCCATGGAGACACGGCAACCTCCGGCCACTTGTTAATGGCAGCTCAACAAGGCTGCTGCAACAGGGACAGGCCTGACCAGCTTGCCCAGCTTTGCACCATCCATCCCAGTCTAGGTCTCTGCAGCAGACTGCAGGGGCGCCTGAGTGGAGGGACAGAACACAGGTCTGGTGGCTGGGAGGCGCCTCCCTACCCCTCCACAGCCCTGCTTCCCTTGGCACTGCCAAGCACTGAGGGCAGAGGCAGCCTCTGCCCAGGCTGACTCCTCCACAAGGCTGCTGGGAAGCTGAGCTCATGCAGGTCATCCAGGCAAGGCCAAAGGCCTGGAGGGGGATGATGAGGAGGGGACCTGCCTGCATCCCACTCGATAGCAGGATGGAGGGGGATGTGCTCCGCCTGCCCTGACAACCCTCTGCTCTGCTAGCCTGAGGCAGGGGCCCAATTGGGAACCATCTGTCCAGAACCTCTTCCCAGAGCACTGTCACTACATCTGAAATGCCACCATTAGCAATTTGCTCCTTTGGGAAGCAGCGTGGCATAGCACACAAAATACAGGCTTTGCAGTTGGGCTGGCCAGGGTGCAAGGCCTGGTTCTATCTCTCTTCCTCTGTGCATTGATTTCCCCATCTGTAAAATGGGGAGCATAATCACACATGCATATACATATGTACACGCATGTTGGCACACACTGGCATGCTTACTTTGACTTGTTATGGAAACCTGAACTCCGTACCCCCTGTGGACCAGCTGGGTGCCTCCTCTACAGTCCCTAGAGATGATCCCACAGATGCTCTGACCTCCTGTAACTGTCCCACATTTGTCCTCCCCACAGACTGAAGGCTTGGCAGAGTGAGCAGCAGGAGAAGGTTGTGGAATAAACAAAGCAGGGCGTTCAGGGGAGACTTCCCCTGCCTTTTGTCATCTCTTCTCCTCCTCAGCACCCTCCTAAGGCAGTAGTCCAGGGCCTCTCTTCCTTTTGCTCCTTCGTACCTTTGTGGGTCCCTCTGTCCATCCTTCCCTTGTGCAAACACTCCCTGAGAGTCTCCCTTATGTGGGAGATGAATATGCCACTCCAGCCCGCAGGTAAGGCAGGGGCCAGGTTCCTGGGTTCCAGACACCACACCGTGCCTGCCCAGAAACCTGGGCATAACTATCTCCCCACTCCATGTTTTTCCTTTGTTGCTCCACAGGCAACAGCCCTAGCTGAAAGGGTCCTTGGAAATCTAGTCCAATCAATGACAGTCAGCCAGATGAAGAAACTGAGGCCCAGGGCAGCCCAAGATCCCATAGCAGCTCTGTTTTCAGGCTGACAATGTACCAATTATGTGGGCCTGCTCAAGAGGCAGCTCTTGGCTCTCTCAGCCCTGCTGACAGCTGTGTTCCCAGTGGCAGCTGGAATGCTGGTGGGAGGCCTGTCTGGCCTTTGCACCCTGACTCCCCAGGGCAGAACCAGGTGGCTCTGGTAGGGCCCAGGGCCAGGAGGTGGGGTAAGGCAACAATTCTGGAGGGCCAGTCAGGGCATGGGATGACTAGAAGATGAGGAAGACAGCCTCGATTTTGGAGACTAAATCATAAACCCTAGTTCCTGTCCCAACTCTGTCATTCACTGGCTTTGTTACCTTGGGCATATCACTTGACCTCTCTGAACCTGTTTTCTTACCTATAAGTGATGCTACCTTTGTAGAATGAAAATGTTTTGTCAATGGTGGTGGTTGTAAAAAAAAAAAAAAAAAAAAAAAGTGAAGGATTTTTATTTTGGGGCTGAAATAAGGGAAGGAACTACAGGTTCCTCAAGACCACAGAGAGAACCTATATCTTCCTCCTGAGTTCCCTACACTGAAGGGGACACAAGCATTTCAAGCCAGAGAAATGTCCTGTCCAGACTGTTCATTCACTAAGGAAGGAAATGGGACCAGAGAGGGAAAAAGAGTTGCTCAAGGTCACCCAGCAAGTGTGGGGCCAATGTGGGCCCAGAGCCCAGGCTGTGCACAAGGTCCCCCTGCCCAGCTGCCTCGCTTGCTCATCCAGCCCCTTGGTTTTGTCTCCCCCAGTGAGTGGGTGCAGAATGGCCCAGCTTCCTTCCTGCCGCCCTGCCTGCCGTCTGCCACGTTGGCAGCCGCCTGCAGCCTTCTCGCCCCTGCTGCTGCTGCTGCTGATGCGGCATCAGACGAGACCAACCCGCAGAGAGTTTGCCCAGAGCAGCCAGGGCTGCTGGAGCTGGGCTGGGCTGGCTGACTCTGCCAGACAGGAGGGAGCTCGCCAGCCGGTGGAGGGAGGGCACTGGGCTGAGCCAGCCCCCAACCTTCCAGCCCGTCCCCACTCTCATCAGCCAAGGGAGGGAGGCTGGACGAGGGTTGGAGGCCCGGACGGCAGTGTCTGAGCCTGAGGTTCAGAGAGCAAGGTCGGGCCCCCGTGAGAGCGTGCACACGTACATGTATGCGTGGAAGAGCATGTTGAGGGCAGCTTGTGAGTCTGTGTTTATACTGACACAGGGAGCTACCGTGTGTTGACGTAAACACAGGGAAAACTGTGTGCGTCCTGAGTTGAACACAGGCTATGTACAGAGAAATGCTGTCTAGCAGGGCGTGCACATGGAAGCCAGCATGTACCACATCAGTGACAAAGAATTCATGTTTGCCCAGAAGAGTCAACATGTGTGCCTGAATTTGTACTTGTCATGTCTGTGTATGTTGGGAGCCCCTGGGACTTTGTTAGGGTACACAGGAGGATGGTAGCATAATCATGGGGTGGGCTTATCTGTGTGCACACAAGGGATAGTGATTGTGTGTGCATAAGAAATGCTTCTTGGAATGTGTCTCTGTGCCCAGGAAGACACTGCATAACCCTGTGGATTCATATGTCCAGTGGTGGACCAGTGGCATCCCTGTCTATGGACTTTGTAAGGGTATTATAATTATTATTTTGGTACTGGGGATTTAACCCAGGGGTGCTGTACCACTGAGCTAAATTCCCTACCTTTTTTATTTTTAATTTTGAGACAGGGTCTTGCTAAGTTGCCCAGGCCAGCCTTGGACTTGTGATCCTCCTGCCTCAGCCAGAGTAGCTGGGGTTACAGGAGCACACCACTGCGCTCCGCGTGTGTGCTTCTTGATGGTGATGTGGGGGACACAGTGCAGGCCTGTCCATGCTTGGCTGTGTGTGCAGGCAGCACAGGCATTGTGTTCCCCTGGCTGCATTTGCACAGGGTGGTTGTGACGGCGATGGTGCTGCCAGGGAGACACTGTGCTGCGGGTTTGCACTTGTTTCTCTGTACGGTGAGGCCTGTGTGTGACTGTTTGTGCGTGTCTACGAGCCCTGTGTGCTAGAAACCGCGTGCTTCTCAGGCGGTTGAGCTGAGTGCAGGAAGGGGGTGGGTTACATGGCTGTGTTGGTGCTTGTCTGAGCCTGAGGTCAGATGCGCTCCATGTGCTACCTCCTGTGTGCACAGGTGGCCGCTGTGTCCAACCGTGTCTTTGTGTGTTTCGGGTCGCCTGAATGTGCACAGGAGGAGGACATGTGGGGGGGGGCGGGGGGCTTGAGTGCGTGCCTGCGCAGGCCCCTTTAACGTGGCAAGTCTAAGAAATGTCAGCCTTCTTGGCAGCAAATCTGGGCTTGGTTCCACTGGGGGTGTCTGCAGAGAGGGGCTCTTAGAAGGGACGTGCTTGAGTGAGAGAGACAGGAAGGGAAGGGGGGGCAGCCCCAGCTCGGGGTTTCCAGGAGGGAAAGCCAGACATTGGAACTTGTCAGCGCTACCTCCTTCCCTGCCCCCACCTCCCCACGGCTGCCTCCCCTCCTGGCGCCTGAAGGCTGTTGGCAGACGGACGGACAGACAGTGCACACATAGACTGGCTCAGTGGCACAGAGCCCAAAACCGAGCCCCTAAATACACAAGCCTGGACACTGAGGTCCAGAGAGGGTGGAGGAAGTGGCTGTATCTTGGAGGAGCACATGTGTTTATGGGGGGTGGGGAGAGCTGTTGGCCTCTGGTGCTTCAACACAGACTAGCAGGCCTGGGAGGGGGAGGAGCTGCTGGGGGGAGCCTCTGGGGAGGGGGTTTTTATGGCTTGAACCAGGTTCTCAGAGCTCCCAGCCCTTCTCCCTGTTTATACAACTGCTGCAGTATCTGAGAATCCCCTTGCTTCAAAAATCACCCACTATTTTTACTGGGTCAGAAAAAGCCCAGAGTGGGGCAGCAACTGACCCAGGATCACACAGCAGAACCAGGACTAGAACCCAGGGTTCCTTCTCCCAGTCATGACTGATTTGCAGGTTTACCCAGATGCCAGTTAGTCCTATCCTCCCCTTGGCTCATTTAGTTCTTCTTCCCACCCAGGTCTTTAGAACAATGATTTCTCTCCTTCCTCTCTCTCTCTCTCTCTCTCTCTCTCTCTCTCTCTCTCTCTCTCTGGTCCCCAAGTGATATGTCTGTCTGCCTGTTAGTCCATATGTTTGTCACAAGAGCTCTGATACTCTCTAGCAGAACCCAGAAGAAAAGAGGAGCGCTTAGTAGCCAGGCACATGGGCACATGCCTGTAAACCCAGTTACTTGGGAGGCTAAGGCAGGAAAAGTAAAAGTCAGAGGCCAGCTTGGGCAACATAAAAAGACTCTATCTCAAAATAAAATATAAAAAGGGAGAGAATCGGGGGCGGTGCCACAAGCCTGTAATTCCAGCAGCTCCGGAGGTTGAGGCAGGAGGATCAGGAGTTCAAAGCCAGCCTCAGCAAAAGTGAGGTACTAAGCAACTCAGTGAAACCCTGTTTCTAAATAAAATACAAAATAGGGCTGGGTTTGTGGCTCAGTGGTTGAGTGCCCCTGAGTTCAATCCCAGTACCCTTTCCCCTCCAAAAAAGGGATGGGGATGTAGCTCAGGGTTAGAGCACCTCTGAATTCAATTGCCAGTACCTCCCCCCACTCCGCAAAAAAAAAAAAAAAAAAAAAAAAAAAAAAGATAAAAAGAGTTTGGTTCTGAGTCAAAGGTTATGGGAAAAGTAGGAGTGGGGCGGGGAGATGGAGGAATTGAAGCCAGGAAGAAGGGGAGATGAACGAAGAGAGAAAGCAGGTGACAGACCTGAGAAGCAGAGATTCTCTGCCTCTACCTTCAGCCTGGGCATCAGGGCAACGAATTCCCTGGGCCAGCAGGTTCGGAATCTTAGGGCAGCCTTCTAAGCACACATCTGGGTAGTGTGGTGGCCACACCTACCTGGCCAAAGAGGAGGGGGACTGGGATGGGCGGAGCAACCGTAACTGGGTATGAGCTGAGTGGGTTTCTTTGGAGCATGGTGGTTGGGTGTGTTATGTGGCTGTTCACATGTGTGGTTGTGTATTTTGGAGGATAGGATCTTTTTTTAAAATATTTTTTTAGATGTTGATGGACCTTTATTTTACGCATTTATTTATATGTGATGCTGATAATCCAACCCAGTGTCTCACACATGCCAGGCAAGTTCTCTACCACTGAGACACAACCCCAGTCCCGAGGATAGGATCTTATGCATGGTTTTCTTTATTTTCTTTCTTTATTTATTTTTGGCATTGGGAATTGAACCTAAGGGTGCTATGCCACTGAACTACATTCCCAGCCCTTTTTATTTTGAGGCAGGTTCTCTCTAAGTTGCCTAGGGCCTCACTAACTTGCTAAATCTGGCCTCCAACTTGTGATCCTCCTGCCTCAGCCTCTCCAGTTGCTGGGCTTACAGGTGTGCACTACTGTGCCTGGCTACCTGTGGTCCTTGAAGGATACTCTATTTTTTATTGTCAAACTTCACCAATCAGAATGTAAACTAAGAGGAATGAAAATTTTAGCTCACGGTATCCCTAGTGTCTAGAATAGCACCCAATGTGTAGTAGGCACCAAATACATATTTCTCGAATGAATGATGAACGAGTGTGTGCGTGCTTGGCTAGATGTGGGAAATGTGTTATAAGTGTGTATCGTGTGTGTCTGGGTGTGTGAATGGCTACCTTTTTAGGGTATCCAGGTGTGAAGCTTCTGGCACAAGTGACCTGTGAACCGAGCGCACGTAGAAGCATGTGTACATCGAGGAGTATTGCTGTGTACCTGAAGCTGTGCTGTTCCCATGAGCACTGCGAGCATTGGGGGACGTGGCTGGGTGTGAGCACAGTTGTGTGTGCATGTGCATGGGGGCGGGAAGGCGCGTCGCTTCTCCCAGCCTTCAGCACTCACTCAGCTTCACCCCAGGTCGCCTGCTGCGAAATGTCAGTGGCAGAGAAGCTAAAAATATCCACTCTCCTCCTTCTGCTCTCTGCCTGGGCTGATGGGACTGTGGGGCCCCAGCCGGCCCCTTGGGCCCTGGGGGAGGAGGAACTGCGGGAAGAGGGGGTGGGGCAGGGAGGAGAGGAGGCCCTCCTCAGTGACTCCAAAGCAGGCCCCAGGCTCACCTGCTTCAAGAAGTCCTCCACAACCCTGCAGAAGCTGCCACATGCTCATGAGTGCCTATAAGTGTCTGCCTGTCTGTCTGTAGTGTCCAGAGCTGCCTGGAAGAGAGCGACGGCCTTCAACAGATTGGTGGCTCCTAGGGCAGAACTGTGCCTCTTCTGTCAGCCCAGGAACTCCAGAGAACAGAGCCTTGTCTCCCACTTCAGAAGGCGGGTTCCCAAGGCAGTCAGTCTCCCTAGGACTGAGGGTCGGGGATTCAGCTCTAACCCTACACAGATTCACCTGGCCCTGTTCCTGGGTCCACTAGGACCCTCTGACCCCAGGGCAGATCTGCTGCTACTCACAGGGTTGGTGGGTAGGGAAGAGTTATCCCTGTCCATACCACACCCTAGGCTAGCACGTGTTTGTGCTACGGATACTTGTGTGGGTGCAGGTGGGACATGTCAGGGCCTGTGGTTCTTTGCGGACCTATGCCTCTTCACATGTTGGGCTTCTGGGTGTGTCTTTGCCTGTGACAGTAGTGTTAGCCACTGCCTGCGTTAGGCATTGTGGGTAATCAGTAGAAATTTGGTGAGCTTTGTGTTTCTCTTGTGTTCTAGTGTGTACACGTGGGTGACTCCCTATGTGGGTTTCTGTCTTTTGTCACTCAGGCCTGTAAACACTGCAGGTATTAGCTGTATGTAGTTGAGAGTTGATTTATGTGTTGGTATGTCGAAGTGTGTCTTTGTCAGATAGTCAGGGTCCGTTTGGCCTCTGTAACAAGATATGTGTGGGTATCTCTCTGTGTTGGTGTTTTAGTCACTTGATGACATTTTCTGTGTGTCTGTCTGTGGATTTTATGACCCAGAACATCTCTGTGCTGGTGTTGTGTGTCTGTGTCACTTATGGATCTGTACATCCATGTGTCCCTGTGTATGTTGGTGTTTTCTGTATGAGTTGGCATCTGGGTCCCCCTCTCTTTTTCTTAGTTTCCCATTATCCCATGTTGAAAGAGTGTGTGTGCACGTGTGTGCATGTGCGAGCCCGCGCGCGCGCGCGCGCGCGTGTGTGTGTGTGTGTGTGTATACAGCAACTTTCCCCCGCTGCAAAGCCTCCAGCCCTGAGATCTCTCCCGCTCTTTCTCTGTTGGACTTGAGGTAGGAGCAGAAGCAAAAAGGGCAGACAGGCATGGAGCCCATGAAAGCCAGGTCCAGGTCCAGGTCCAGGCTGCCACGAGGGCCCTGCCTCAGCTTTCCTCCAAGCAAGCGCTAAGCAGAGCCTCGGTTACATGTAAACACCAGCTGTGTCAAGACAGCACAGCTTCTTCTAGGTCAACAGACAGCTGTGGGGTTGCTAGGCAACCGCCTGGCTCCCCCCATTGGGCCCCCCTCCCACTGCCTCTACCTGCAAACCCTCTGCTGGCTGCCCCCACCCCAGATAGGCCTCACCCCTCCATGCCAATTAACACAGCGGGCTGAGGGGGTAGCAGGTCAGAGAAGCTCTGGGACTGGGATCAAGGTATAGGGAGGCATTAACCCTTCCAGTGCCACACCTCCTCTGCCAGTCCTCAGTGCAGTTCTCCAAGGTCCCCCACCTCACCAGATGAGGGCCTGACTGGAGTGATGAAGGGCAGGTAATGAGAGATGGGGGACCGACGTCCACCCCAGGCCAAACCAGGCCAGGAGAGCTGCTGGAAGCAGGAGAGGGATGCGACTGCATGAGCACTGGTCAGGTTCCTTCCCTTATTCCCAGGCTTGGAGGACCCAGTGGCAACGCAGGGTTAAGCGCCCCCTTTATTTCCCGTCCCTTCCTCTCTCAGGATGGCCGCCCCCATTTCCAAGGCAGCACCTGCGCTCCCAGCTGCCATGCCCGCTTGGTGCCTGCGCCCAGCCCGGCCCTCGCCCTCGCGCCTCCGCGCCGCCTTTTGCAGGCGGGCCTCTCTGGGGAGAGGGAAGCTAAGCGCCCCGAGGCCATGCAGGGGGCTCGTGCCCTGAGTGGGGTGCGTAGGCCGAGGCCGCGGGCCGGGTGACTTGACGGGAGCTGGAGGAAGGAGTGGGAGGACAGCGCGACCGGCCGGGGGCAGCTGTGGGGCAGAGCCCGTGGCGCATATTAGTATGCGGCCCCGCTCCGCGCGCCATGGCAACCGCTCCCCCCGCACCGCGCCGGCCGGGCAGCCCCGGGCGCCGTGCGCACCTCTCCTCCCACAGGTGGCGGCGCGCACCGGCGGGCACGCACGCACGGGCACGCACACTCGTGCCGCGGGGTGCCTGGGGGCCTGCCCAGGGCTCCAGGTGCGCTAGGGCCTTGGCCCCCCTACCTGCCACCTATGGGCGTGTCCCCAGGTGCTCCAGAGTGAGCCCCGAGGGAGGGGTGTGTACCTGAGGTTGTTCTACCTGCGTGTGTCCCTGGGGGGTGTCCCTCAGTGTGCCTGTTGTGCCTGTCTCTGATTGTCCTTGAGGGTTTATGCCTGTCTGTGCTCATTTGCCTCCGTATCCCTGAACGCATATGGCTCCGGGTGTGATTGCCAAGGTGCACTGACTGTACTTGTGTCTTCGTATATCTGTGTTCCAGTTTGTGATCGCACCTATTATCTTTGTGTCTGTGTATGTGCTGAAGGTGTTTGTGCCCCTGTGTATGTCCATGGCTCTGGGTTTTCTTCTGGAGGAATGCCCTGGGTGTATCTGAGACGGTCTGTGTGTCTGGATGAGTATTTTTGTGTGTACCTTTGTAATGAGCACGTTGGTGTGTGTGATCCGTTGATACCTGCATGTGACACTCCGTCTGGTATTCTTGTGTTTCTGGGCATGGCTGCGTGTGCAGTTTTGTACCTGTGTGTATGTCCCCGTGAATGTCTTCAGGAACCCATTTCTGCACATATGTCATTGTGTGTCCCTGTGAGCACCCTGAATGTGTCCCAGAGTGTGGCTATGTCCAGGGGCTGCTGGCTCTTTGCCCTCCTTGGCTTCACTCCCTGCTGCCTGAGTGAGTCCACACCTGCTCCCTGAGCACTGGGCCCCTCCCCCCACCTGGCAAGGACAAGGAAGGACACTGAGACAGAGGCAGACACAGAGGAGGACACAGAGCCAAGTAAGCTGGAGAGGTGGAGACCCAGAGTCATGTGATCAGCCTCATAGTCCAAGACCCAGAAGAGAAAGAGAGATGCCAAGATCCGGACATTAGAGAGAGGGACACCCAGTCACACAGAAACCCAGAGCACCAAGTCCGGAACTGCTGGAACAGAACAGAGATCAAGGATGTGGCTCTTGAGCCTCCCTCCCACCCTCCCACTCTCGAGTTTCCAGCCCCAGCTGTGCCTCCCCCACATACCCAAGGCAAATTTCTCCTGGCCTTAGAACTGGAACCCAGCCTCCTCCCTACAGCTGGCTCTGTGTGTGTGTGTGTGTGTGTGCGCGCACGCGCGCATGTGTGCACACAGCATCTGTGTGGTGTTCTGGGCTAGTACCTACCTTGCACACAGCCTTTCTCCCCTACTGTTGTCCACATTTTCGTAGGTCCATGTCATGTACACCTTTACACATCCACACATGACACATAGTCACGCTAATTTGAACCCGGAAACATGCCCTGGGCCTCCCTCTCTGTCACATCTGCACATAGGGCCAGAAGACCTAAAATGTCCAGTCATACAGGTAAGTCTCTCCTGTCCTAAGCTCTTCCAGTCAGCCATTCAACCTTCAGTAACCATCAAGGAGGTCCACATGGCTGCCACTCATAGGGAAAGACACCAGCAATATGTCAGTTCCTTCAGACTGTACACTCAAAGGCAGGTGCCATTTGACTTGTTCACCATTGTATCCCCACCCAGTTGTCTGGACCAGTGTCTGGAAACTTGCACGTGCTAAGAAATATCTATTGAATGACTGTTCATACTGCATCTCCAGCAGTCACTCAGAGAACCCACAGTAACTTCCAGACACTCAGTGAAAATGCTTATGGATTCACATCATCCACGCAGGAAGGCATCATAGGCACACCTAGGACCACACATTAAAAATTAGTGTGTTACACAGAGGTTGCTTGTGTGCAGACACTCAACACAATACCTTGGTCAGAGGTTCTTTACTTTGTGTGCACATTAGAACCATTGAGGAACTTATAAAAATTCCCTGATGCCCAGACCCCATTCCAGACCAATAAACCAGAACTCTTGGAGTAGGACTTGGGCATCAAGATTCCGAAGCTTTCCAGGTGATTCCTCCCTACAGGCAGGGTCAAGAACCACTGACTTAGGTGAACAGATTGGAAAACCTTGATATGGGGGTTGTTTCCAGGTTCAATCGTTTTTTGTTTTGGTGCTGAGGATGAACTTAGGCGCTCTAGAGCACACTCCACCACTGGGCTACACCCCCTGGGTTCTCAGTTTTAACAGTATAATGAAGCAAAGCTCTGACTCCTGAACCAAACTACTTGCACCCTGCCCCCCCACATACTGGGGACTGGACCCTGGGATGCTCTACCACTGAGCGACATCCCCAGCTCTCTCTCTCTCTTTTTTTTAAATTTCATTTTTATTTCTAGACAAGATCTACCTAAGTTACTGAAGCTGGCCTCAAATTTGCCATCCTCCTGCCTCAGCTACCCAAGTAGCTGGGTAGAGACTTGTGCTGTAGCACCTAGCAACACTGCTCACTTTGAACTCTGGTGTCACCATTTACTCACTGAGTGGTTTTTGCAAATTACCTCTTTCCACTTGAGTTTCCTGTCTGTAAAATGGGGATAGTAATCATTCCAGTAAAGCCCCATTGCATTGTTATAGACACCAAATTAGTGAATTAATATAAAGTGTTTAGAACAGCTAGTATGTAGTAAGTGCTATCTAATTTTCTTGTTATTATTGTATTTCAATTATTATTATTATTATTTTACTTAAAAGTTTTTTTGGTGTGTGTGATGCTAGAGATCAAACCTGGGACCTGAAGCATGCTAAGAACATGTTCTACCACTGCTACATTCCTGGCTCTAAAAATTAAAAAAAAAAAAAAAATTTTTTTTTAAACATAGGTCCGCCTGGCAACTCAGGGACCTTGCTTGCGATATTGGTCTTTTTTTTTTTTTTTTTTTAATTGTTTTTAGATGTTGATGGACCTTTATTTTATTCATTTACTTATTTATATGTGGTGCTGAAAATTGAACCCAGGACCTCACCCATGCTAGGCAAGCACTCTACTGCTGAGCCACAACCCCAGCCCCTCTAAAAATTTTTATTATAGAATGGACTAATTTTTTGGTTTTAATAAGAATTTTTTTTTTTTTTTCTGGTGCTGGGTATTGAGTCCAGGGCCCTGTACATGCTAAGCATGAGCTTTTCCATTGAGCTACTCCCCAGTTCTAAGTGGATTTTTTTTTTTTTTTTTCTTTAAATTGCTATGAAAGGGCTGGGGATATGGCTCAGTTGGTAGAGTGCTTGCCTTGCAAGCACAAGGCCCTGGGTTCAATCCCCAGCACCACACACACACACACACAAATGCTATGAAAAATCAGAGGTGTGGAGTCAATCTTTGGACTCACCTACTTCTGCCATTTCCCATGTGACTGTGGACAAGTCACTCTAGGGACAAGTCACTTACTCCATGTCTGTGAACTTGTATTCTCATCTGTAAATGACAGGAGTATCTTTCTCTACCTCAAGAATTATTTTGAAAAATAAGCACTTCAGGGAAGTATTTAATAAATGGTGGCAAAACCCAAATATCTAGGAGACATACATCTCCCCCCAACTGGGGATTGAACCCAGGGCTTCACGCATGCTAGGTAAGTACTCTACTTCTGAGCTCAATTCTCAGTCCTTTTCACTTCTTTTTTTTTTTTAATATTTTTTTAGTGGTAGATGGACATAATACCTTTATCCTATTTATTCATTTTTATGTGATGCTGAGGATCGAACCCAGTGCCTCACTCACACCAGGCAAGCACTCTACCACTGAGTCACATAGCCCTTCATTTTCTAAATTAATTTTGTTTTATTTTTTGGTATTAGGGATTGAACCCAGAGACACTTAACCACTGAGCTACATCCCCAGCCCTTTTTATTTTAAGACAGGGTCTCACTAAGTTGATTAGGGCCTTGCTAAGTTGCTAAAGCTGACTTTGAACTTGAGATCCTCCTGCCTCAGCCTCCTGAGCCACTGGGATTACAGGCATGCACCACCATGGCTGGCCTTTTTATTTTTTGAGAAAATCTTGCTAAGTTACTCATGATGGCCTTGAACTTGTCATCTTCCTGCCTCAGCCTTCCAAGTAGCTGGAATTCCAGGCATGTGCCACTGTACCTGATCGCCACAGTCTTGATGCGTTCTGGGATCATGTGGCATCCTGGCTGTGAGGGCCTCAACCTCTAAATAGAACAAATCAAAATAAGGTGACCCTATCCCTGCTTGACCCACATGGCAAGGTCTTTGCTACTCTTTCTTCAGGGACCTCAGAGCCTAAGGACACAAAAAACTCTTATATCCCAAATGCTAGGTCTTTGGCCCTGGAAGGTCTCTTGGGTCTGGTTTCCAAAATACATCTTATCCCTTCTCACCCCTTCCTAAGCATTAGACCCTAGACGAGACCATCTCTGCTCCAGTCTCCCATTCTCCCTCTGACCCTTCTCTTCATTTCTCATGGAGCCAGTTCTCTCACCAAGCCTCCTTCTCTGTGTCCCTCTTCTTGTGGTGAATCCACTTCAAGTTAAGGAACACACTGCCTATACTCTCCTCTAAACTCCCATTTCCTTCACGAGTCTCCTTCCTTACCCCAATTCCCGAGCTCCTGGGCCCATGACCCTTCACTGCTCTTCATCCCCTTCTTGAGGCCTATCTTGTGTGGCGCTCCAGTCCCTTCCACTGAATAATCCCAGTGCTCTCCTGAGTTCTCCATCAGATGCACCAGGCCTCACTTTCTCACGGAACTCAGATTCTTTTGGAAGCCAACTCTGCCCAGCTTGCCCCACCTGGCCATCTTCCTTACATCTCTTCTGCTCCCTCTTCTGCTCTGAACGCACTCATTTTCTCATTGCAGGTGATTCTTAGGGCTGTAAACAGGCTTCTCTTGGGTTGGCCGATTCCAGCCACCTCCCACTGGATTCTCTGATGCCCCCACCCACTCCTCCCAGCCTCCTTGCAACCCCAGAGTGACCTTTCCAAAGCTCTTTCCCCTCCCTGAACACGTTCAGTATCTACTCCAAACAGACCTAACTTGGCTTCTACCTCCTGCCACCTCTCTCACACCTCTGGGCCTTTTCACATGCTCTTTCCTCCTCCAGGAATTCCCTACTTTTTCTGCTTAGTACCCTAGGCGAGGCCTTTAAAAGCTTTCTCCTCTGGGAAGCTTCCTGGGGTCTTACTGCTTCCAGTCCCGACTTCCAGCTATATAGGGGACAGTCATATTGAATGTGATGGATTCTCTCCCTCTGCAGACAGGAAGGGTAGGACAATGTCTTCATCCTGGCAGGTTGATGAGCCTTTACATCCAGCACTGAGTTTGTGTTTTTCAGGGCCTATGACCCAAATCCTCCAGCCTCTTCCAGACAAGGATACCCAGAAGATGGGGTGTGTTTTCCACTCAGACCATGGGTTCCTCCAACTCTCCCAAGGCCCAAGACTTTCTGGTTGGGTCAGGGAGGGAAGGCCACCTGGAGTCTTGGTGTCTCCCTGAGCTTCACTGAGGAGGAAAAATAAGCTACACTCGGCATAACTTTAACATAAAATGGGTCATGGGAAGAACAGTAGGCCAAAGTGGGCATCGATAGGAAGAGAATAGTCCAGAGCTCTCTGATAGCAGGGAGTGGGAAATGGCTCAGCCTTCTAAGTCCAGTAGAAATAGGCCAACAGTGAGGAGTTCTCTTTTTTTCATAGTTTTACCAAAGCTGCAAGGAAACACAGATTTGGTATTTGAGGTTCAGCGGGGAAAGAAAGGGGAAGGTGGAGAAACACTGGAGTGACTGGCCTGCTCACAGTTTGTGTTTTGCATAAGCAGATGTGAGCTGGGGTAAGTGAGAGACCTGGAGGCAGAGGAGACCTAGGACCTGGGATGAACAGACAGGGCACCCTTAAGTCCTAGGGGAAGGGGTCTTGCAAGGGTTCTTGGACTTGGAATGAGTACCTCAAAGATAGGTGTCCCTGAACCATGACGGAACTGTGGGGCCTAAAGGCCAGGAAGACATGGGATAAACAAAGGGTCTAGGGGCAGAGCCCTGGGACCTAGGATGGAAGAAGGAGAGACCCAAGACCTAATTCTTCAGGGAGTGGAATCCAGATTTGAGGACATAAAAAAGGATCCAGAGAAAGGGAGATCTGGGAGTTGGGATACAACAGTGCGTCTTAGAGTCAGGGAAGCCCCAGGACCAAAGTGAAATGAAGATCAAGAGGAGAATCCTTGAACCTGGGGCAGATTGCATAGGCCAGGGGCCAAGAAGTCCTAGGAAGCAGAATAGAGAGCTCAGGGGCAGGAGGGCCCAGGGCAGGAGTAGAATGGGAGACCTAAAGGCAGACAGGGTAGACCCTGGGCCTGGGGTGGGATGTGAGGGCCCAGATGCAAAAATGACCCAAATGTCAGGCAGAAGGGAGGGAAAACTCAGAGGTAGAGAGCATATGTAGGTGGGTCAGCTCCTCTGGGGAAGCAGGCTGGTGACAAATTCCAGCTGGATCCCTTCCATTCCATCCATCCACCCTCACTCACCCCCTTTCACAAGACACACGGTTAGTTTTTTTTTTTTTTTTTTTTTTTTTTTTTTGCTTTTTTTCATTTCTTTTTAATACAAACTTGGATCTTTGGGTGTGTCCTGCCAACAAAAAACAACAACAACAACAGAAGAGAAAACCCAAAAGAGTGAAAAATAAGAAAGAAAGAAAGAAAGAAAAAAAAAAAGCTCCCGCAAGAGGTTCTTCACCCTCCCCCCCACCATGCGAATTTGCACACCACGGGACCACAGCAGGTTTACAGAATGCAATATACAATCCACGATTTATAATAAAACAGTATATACAATAAATAGGATATTGTTCATTTTTGTCAAACGACCTGTAGATAAATTTCTCAGTGCATACTTGCAGGGGCTCTGGACACCTGGAAGCCCCACTCGCAACCTCTTGCACACGCTCGCTCTCTCGCTCTTTTTTTTTTTTTGTCTTTTTCTAAAACTGTTTTGTTTTTTAAGTTTTGTACATTTTTAAAAAGTATTTACAATTGCTGGTTTTGTGCAGAAAGGGCTCACCTTCGGCTTCTGCGTGGAGGAGATGGGTGTGGGGTGGGGGGTAGGGGGTGCGGGGAGGCGGGGGAGGCAGAGGGGCAGGAGCTCCTGCCAGAGGACGATGTGGACACTGGGAGGGGTCTTGGCGTTGGTTTTCTGAAAGCTGCAAAAAACACAAGAGGCAGAAGTCAGTGGCAGACACAGACAGTGAATTCTGAGACCAGGGAAGCTAAAAGAGGGACTACTTAATTCTTAGTTATTTTTTGGTACTGGGGACTGAATCCAGGAGTGCACCACCACTGAGCTACATCACCACTCCTTTTTTTTATTTTTGAGATAGGGCTAAGTGTGAAGGCTGGCCTCAAACTTATGATCCTCCCACCTCAGCCTTCAAGTTGCTGGGATTATAGCTGTGTGCCATGATGCCTGGCAGGACCACTCAGTTCTTAAACGAGATTGGAGGAGAAGCTGACCCCGTTGTTCCTTTCCCTAGAGACTTCAAACCAGCCATCTGACTCTGGGACTGATTCTGGCCTTCTCTGAGCTCAGTTTCCTCATCTATAAAATAGAAATGTCCAAGCCCTCCACCAAGAGTTCGTGAAGGATGTGTTGGATAAGCAGCTAGAGTCCCAAGCCATCGAATTTGTTAAAAGCTTAGACTCGAGTTAGACCAGCTGAGTTCAAATGCTAGCGCCATTGTTTAATAGTCCTGGTACCTTGGGTAGATGTTGAACTCCTTGTTTTTTGTTTTCTTTTTTGCTACTGCTGGGTGTCGAACCCAGGATTCCCAGACTAGGTACATCCCCAGCCTAAGACACTGAACTTCTGTGAGCCTCAGTTTAGTCATCAGTAAAGAAGGGACACTAGAACTACCTAATAGGTTTGTTGGCAGGAGTCAGTGGTTTAGGGCAGAGGAAACCTAGTATGTAAGTGCATAATAAATTAAACTAATTACTCCTTATTATTATTTTCCTGGGGCTAGCTGAACTCTCCAAACCTCTGTCTCCTAATACCACGGTAAGTTTGTTTAGTCATTCTTCCAACCTAGGCTGTTGAGGGAAGGATATAGGAAGAAGGCCTCAGCCTAGCACAGGTGTGAACGAGTGCTTCAATTTCTTGTAAATCCACCTCTTCTCAGCCCCACACATGCCATTCTGTTCCTCAGAGGTGAGGTGACGAAGAAATCTGTCTGCACAAAGGGATAAAAACTGCCCAACAAGATACCATCTGTTTGGTGGAATGCTGTCTTTCTGAAGCTTAGAAACCCCCATGTCCTCAGTCCCCAGAATCACCAGACACTAGAAGTTGGGCACACCCCCTTTTCCTAGATAGTCCTAATCATATTTGTGGGGCCCCGTCTTCCTTAATCAGACCCACAGCCTGCCTAGACCTACTGGATCCACAGTTCTGCTGGGGTGACTGACAAGTGGCCAGGATAGGGCCGGGCTCTACCATTCCCAACTCCAGCCATTAGCCTGCCAGCCTCTGAGAGCCCTAAAACTCCTGCCTCCCACCCCCAGTGTCTATTTCCTCCAGAACTGAGGGCGGGCTGGGGGTGCTAAAACTGCCTCCTAAGCCTCCTCTGAGAGCCACCCATCCTCCCCCACGCCCGCCGGCAGGAGCCAGGCAGCGACAGAAACCTCGCCTCCCTTGTACTTTCTTGGCTTCCCTTTCCACCAGGGCTATATTGACATTCTGCTCAGCCTCAGCTGCTGTCTGCTGGGCAGTCAGCCCTGAGGATGACTTTTGTCCTGAGGTTGGACTAGCCAGGACTCCCCGGAGGGCCAGGGGGACCAGGTGGGCTCCTGCAGAAGAGGGGCAGCACCCCATCCTGGTGATCAGGCCATGCAGCAAGCAGAGGTCTGAGAGGGCAAAGAGCTGCCAGCTATGAAGCCAGCAGGTCTGCAGTGGAGGAAGGACAGGGCCTTAGTGGGAGCAAGCAGTGTGCATCTAGGGGGACAGCTGAATGGCAACTGGAGGACTAGGCAGAAGAGCAGCTCTTGGGGCAGGCAGGGGTGCCATGGGGTTGGATGTCAGCTCTCCACAGTTAGGGTGACAAGCAGACCAACTGCAGAGATTGGGGACTGAACTGTGCATCTGGAGTGCCAGGTTCAGCCGAGAGCTAAGGATCTCCATGCAGAGGCTGGCCTTATTGCAGTTCAAGGACAGTTGCCAAGCTGAAGAACCTCTATGGGTAACAAGTGAGGGGAGACTGAGGGTGGGCTGCTCTAAACGGCTCAGCACACTGGCGGTGACAAACCCCAGCAATGCCCACTCCCTACAAGGGCCCAGGGCAGGCTGGAAGTCTCTGCACAAATCCCTGCCACCCCTGCCCCCACCAGCCCTTAGCTACTGCCAGTGACCCTCTCCAAGCCAGGTCTCCATGGTGATCTCAGCCCAGCAGGCGGCTCCTGCCAGAACCTTCCCGTGGCCAGGCAGCAGGAGGCTTTCTCACCCTCTGCTAAGCCGCCCAGCTCGGCTCACCTACCTCCTCCCACCGCCCTCCCAGCTTTCAGGACTTGGCCAGCCAGAGACTCTGGCAGAATGTGGGGGAAGGGGGTGGGGAGGGAATCAAAGCCCAGGGGCTTTTGGTGGGGGATGAACAGAGAATGCTGTGGCTGTGTGGAACCCAGACCTCACCAAGCTCAGCTCTCCACAAAACAGAACCAAATGCTAAGGTGCCAGGCAGCCCATGCCCGGCATGAGACAAAGCAGAGAACAAGACAGTGCTGGCTCTGGCCTCAGAGAGGCTCATGAAGCAGAGGGAGAAAGCAGAACCCATATCAGGCCATCCTCATGCGGGAGACAGGAAGTCCCAGGGAGCTCGGGAAGAAGTGGGGGTCTAGCCCTAATTTGGCCGGAGGGACTGGGCTTTTAACCCACTGCTGAGCACAGTGCCCAGCACATGCTGGGGTCACAAATGTGTGTGAACTGAATGACACAGTGATGACTGATCCAAGCCTGGTCAGCATGTCAATGTCCAGCTCAGCTCTTGTGCGCCGCCAGGACACCTCCTTAGACCACCCCGTTACCATAGCTACCAGTGCACTTGTCATTCCCTACCCTGTTCCTCCAGGGCAGAGGCCTGTGTGTGGTAGCTCTGTACCCTCAATGCCAGCATGCACCTGGCCCCAGGACACCAGTTACTGTTCGTAAGACTTAACCTTTTAGTGCCTCCGTAAGGAACCTCAGAGCCATGTTCCACTGAATTCTCATGCTCCAGCAGTTTTAGCATCTGAGGTGCCAGGGTATTAAGTGGTCTCTGCCTGGCAGTGGCACTGAAGGGCACCTGAGCAGAGATTCAGTGCTATAGATGACACACAAAATCAGGTTGTTCTGAGAGCTGCTCTCCCCATAAAAGGGCACACATTTGTGCATTCATTTAAGCAACTAGCAAACATGTATTCACACCCACTAACTGCCAGGGCCTGAGTGAAAGTCTACCTTTCACTCTAGTCTCTGCCCTTCAAAAGGGAATCTCAGTGTTAAGACAGTAGAGCAGAAGGCAATGAGGGTGCATGAGAATTGAGACTGATCTGCTGGGTGACCTAGGGCAAGGCCTTTCCCTCTCTGGGCTTCAGTTTCTATTCTGTAAAATAAGGGCATCAAATAGGCAATGGGAGAGATCTTTTGTCACTGAGATGGTGCCAAAGACAAGGAGTTGAGGTAAACTGCAACTGCCCAAAGGCTGATCCACTTCTCCAGCACTTTCAGGCTATTGGGCCTGTTACACACATAGATGTATAGAGGATACTGCTTGAAGCAGAAATACCAACGAAGTAGGATGGGCCCAGAGTCCACTGAAGTGTCACAAGTGCTAGTCACTCTCCTTAGAGACCTGCTTCCCCCACTGTTGGGTATAGAGACCTAAAATATTTGCTCATGGGACCAAATGGGTTCATATCCAAGGTCAGCCTCCCACCTCCCACCTCCCACCTCCCAGAGCCTCACATTCCTTACCCATCCCACACTTGCACGCTCTGTCTTCCCCCTCCCAGCTAGAGATGTACCACAGAAAGACAGGGGTCACCAGTGATGTGTGCTGGACACGCAACTGAAGCAGAGGCTGAGGAAAGATGAGAATGTGCCCCTGGGGATGTTGGCTTCGGGTGAGTCTCTTTCCGTCGGGGAGGGTTGTGCTTAGAGACCTCTTCAACCCTGTCAATGGCTTATTCACACACCCCTCTCCCCCATGTTCAGGAGCATTTCCGAATGGGGGCTATACCTGTTCCACAGAGCTCAGTCTTTCCTCTTATGGCTCTCCCACTTCTAAGTGCTTTTCACTGGCTCAAGTTCACGCACACTCACACACACACACCTGAAACTTTCCAGGCCCCAATGAGACACTGGGCTGGGAGTAGGACGTTGCACAGAGATGAGTAACTGGCCTAAAGGAGTTGATGGTGTGGTGAGGACATTCCCAGGGAGGGCTGTCATGGATGCATAAAGGGCGAGAGATTAATTGTGCCTGGGAAGGATCCTGGAATGCTTCGTGGAGGAGGTGATGTCTGAATGAAAAATAGGAACTGACAGGTAGGAGACCATGGTGGGCAGGAGAGGGCAATCCAGGCCAGGGAACTGCCAAATGCACAGGGCACATTCAGGAAAGACCCCTCGGACAGCTCCTCCTCCTGACTAGACATTCTCAGTCTGGTAAGGAAGGATGAGTGAGGGAGGCCGAGGCAGAAAAAGCCCCAAAAGAGGCTTGGATCCCTTGAACACCCTGCTAGGAAGTGGGCCTGTCTTTTGTGGGGAAGGAGCTAGAGAGCAAAGGATACAATCAAAAGGTGTGAAGCAATGGAATTGCAGGAGCAGATGTGCTTTAATCAATTCATCCAATAAATATTTTAGGGGCTCCAGACACCATGAATATAAGAATGCTGAAGAACAAGCACTTTGGAAGCTATAATGGGGAGAATGGACTCCAGTGGGGGTGGGGCAAGTCAGAAACCCAGATGGCTGAGGTGGGGCTCAGTCTCTGAAGCCTCCAATTTGTCAAGACCCATTTCTTGCCTCCAGGAAGCTCCTGCTGCCTGCCCTGCTCTCATGGTTCAGGAGGGTGATCCCTGGTGACCTCCTGGGAGAGCTCTAGTCCTTCCCCTGGAAAGTGATGCCCATTCCCAGATGGAGGTTTTTAATTTAATTTTATTTATTTATTTATTAAATGATGTTGGGAGCTGAACCCAGGGCTTTCTGCATGCTAGCTGTGTTCCACCTCTGAGTTGCATTTCTGGCCCTTTTTACAATTTGAGACAGCGTCTCTCTAAGTTGCCTAGGCTGGCCCTGAACTTGTCATCCTTATCTCACCCTCCAAGCCACTGGGATTACAAGAGTGTGCCACCACACCTGGTTTTCATGTGGAGGTTTTTGTGGTGCTGGGGATCAAATCCCAGGACTTATGATAGGAAAGCACTCTACCACTGAGTGCACACCTACCCTGGAAAAAAAAATTTTTTTTTTCCCTGGTACTGGGGTTTGAACCCAGGGGTACTCTACCTCTGAGCTGTATCTTTATCCTTTTTATTTTTTGAGACAGTGTTTTGCTAAATTGCCAAGGCTGGCCTCTAACGTGTGACCCTCCTGCCTCAGTTTCCTGAGTTGCAGGAATTACAGGCATGCACCGCTATGCCTGGGTGCTCTGTAGGCTTTTAAGAAATCTGTTTATAGGTTGCAAGCCCCGTGAGGGCAGGGCTCTGCAGGTCTCATTCAGCAGCACCCTCAGAGCTAGATGCCCTCAGAGCTGGTTGTTGGCTGGTGCGTGCTGAACACAGAATTGACCTACGCCCCCCACCCCCCGCCTTCCAGCACAAACACAGGACACCATGGCAGTAAAGGTTATGATGACAAAGGCAAATCTGCCAGGGGGGAAATCATGCTGCATTACAAAGTCACAAGGAAGTTCACTTCAGATTATTTGTGTTGGGAGAGAGGCCTGGTGTGGATAGCTGTGTGGACAGGATTCCTGGCTGATGCAGATCATTTTTAAGTCTGGTTTCCACTCCCTTGGGGTGGGGTTTACCTTGTTGCTGTTCGCCTCTCTTCCCAGGACTAGGTACAGTTGCTAAGGCAAAGAACCAGGTGGCATTTCAAAAACCTCCTCCAAAGGCCCCCAGCCCATGCCAGAATACAGTACCCTTTGCAGGAGGGAACTGGCTCGTGGGCCTGAGAGATGAGGGTCAGGGGTTCGTGATACACACACACACTGGGTCAGAGGCCCCAGAAGTTAGTCTTTGGGGAGGTGTTTGCTCACCCATCTCCCACCCACTGATTACGTGTTTCCTGTGTGCAGGACTGGTGAAGTGCTTCACTAGTAATCTCATTTAATTCTCACAAGAGACGCAGAGAGGTGATGTGACTCATCAGGTCACCGAGCTGGTAAGGAATGGAACCAGGTTGGACACAAAAGCCTGCCTATGAACACAATGGGCTCCCAGCCACTGCCCTCCAGTTTCAGGAATCTGCTCTGGGATGTGGGGGGCTGGGACAAGGTAAGAGGGTATGTTCATGAAGAGATGATGTTTCCAGGAAACATGGGCTCAAAACAAGAAGGCTGGCCTAAATGTGCTTCTGGAGAGGCAAGAGATAGGATCGGCTGGAAGATGGCCTCAGAGAGTGGCGGGGGGTGGGGGGTGGGCAGGAAGGGAAGAGCTGGAGCCCAGAAGAGGCAGGGCAGGACTGGCTGAGCCCTGCCGTGAGGCCTCTTGCTCAGAGCCAGAGGCAAGATCAAGTGACCTCTCAAGGTTTCATGACACGGAGAAACAAAGCCCAGAGCAGCCGGGGCCTGGCCCAGGCCTGGGCATGCCTGCTGACCCCGGCTGGATGGTGGCCTTGGAAACTGTCTCCTGCTCCGGTCAGGCCCCAGCTGGTGTAACCTTGGAGGACCTGTGACATTTCTCTTGGCCTCAGTTCCAGGCCAGAGAGGGAGTAGGGAGGGGAGAGGGACTTGGGATTCCTGAACACCTTGGAGGCCCTTCCTTTGCTGCCACCAGTCCCCAGTATCTGGCAGGGCCAATCTTCGGCTCACAGGGTCCCAATGTGGAGCCAGTCTGTCTGGCTCTGCTTTCTATCTAGGGGGCCAAAGAAGATGTCTGCACAGGCCCACGGCCCCCCTCCCTTGACCCACTCTCATCTCTGTCCTGTCAGCCACAGCTCTCAGCCAAGTCGTGGCCCACATTCCCCACTCTCTCCTCTGACCTTTCATCTTCTAACTCACACTGGGATGTGACCTGCCTTTGCCCACAGTTCTCACTGCCTAGATTGCCCTTCCCTGTCTCCAAATCTTGCCTATCTTTCAAGG
Source organism: Sciurus vulgaris (assembly GCF_902686455.1). Classification (NCBI taxonomy): domain Eukaryota; kingdom Metazoa; phylum Chordata; class Mammalia; order Rodentia; family Sciuridae; genus Sciurus; species Sciurus vulgaris. The sequence continues at coordinate 19,657,241 of NC_136461.1, forward strand.
TCAAGCTCAAGTGCAGCTTCTTCCACAGAACTTCAAAATCCATTTAAAACGTCAGACCTAGAAAGCAGCATAGGGTTCCTCCAGTCTAGCCCCCCTTTATCAGACAGGGAAGCAGGGACACGGGGCAGAAAGCGGCAGGCCAAGGCTCGGTTCCCAGGCTCTGGAGGGGTAGTAGTGTGCTTCAAACTTGGCTCTAGCACACACTAACCATGGAGCCCCTGGGCAAGGCTCCTGCTGTACCTGTTTCCTGCACTCTCTGATGGGGACAGGGAGCACTCCTAGACTACTGTGAAGTGTCTGTGGGGTGACGTTACACAAAGGGCCCAGAACAAATGTGTGTCCCTCTTCTCACCAAGCAAGCAGAGGGATTCGTTCTGACCCAATAACCAGCTGCTTGGTCACAATATTCACCTCTCCCTGCCTCCGGGCACCTGCCACTTCCTACCAGGCATTTTTAGGTTCTTTGTGTACTTGGTTTAGCTTCCTGGGGTGGTTGCTGAACCCAAGGACAGGGGCCATGTCTGCTTGTCTCCCCAGCACACGACACTGAATGAGCATGGAGGGGCTCAAGATGCACAGCTGAGCTAAACGACTGCTTCCCCAGTGCCAGTGTCAAAGCTGCTCACTGCCTATTGGTGAGTGAGCGTGTCATTGTCTTCTCTGGTTAAGCCTTCTGTTGACAATGTGACTTCATCTATTAATTCTCCTTACTCACCACTCTGGTCCTATATACCAAACCCTGTCTCATTCCCACCATGATTTTAACTGGCACTGGAGGACTGCCCTCGATGGGGGAGCCCGTGTATTATCTTAAATAAGGGAGCCCAGCAGGGCACAGTGGTGCATGCCTGTAATCCTAGCAGCTTGGGAGGCTGAGGCAGGAGGATAGTGATTTCGAGGCCAGACCCTGCAATTTAGCAAAGTCCTAAGCAACTTAGCGAGACCCTGTCTCTAAATAAAATATAAAAAGGGATGGGGACAGGGATGGGGATGGGCTTAGTGGTTAAGCACATCTGGGTTCAATCTCTAGTATTAAAAAAAAAAAAAAAAAAAAAAAAAAAGGGAGACCACCCTGGGCCAGCAGACCTGGCCCTGCCTGCCTCACCTCCTCATTCAACTTCGCTTGGTTCCTTGGAGCTGAACCTCTTCCTCCTCCAGGCTGTACACACTGCTTTCCCTCTGTTCAGAATGCTCTCCATCTAGCTGGCTAGCCCCCTTATCCTTTGATGAAGCAGCTCCAAGATCTGGTCAGCCCGTCACAGGCTGTCACGGCCCCACAGCCTCCCTTCTCTTGCACAGTCCTTCCCCCACTTGAATTATCCAGTGCCTGGGGTTATCCCCTTTAATGTCTTTCCCTCTAAACTAGAAGCACCCTGAGGACCAGGTGCTTCATCTGTGGTGTTCAGTGTGGTGTCCCAATGCCTGGCTGCACAGATGTCTCTGGAACAACTGCCTGCATCAGCTTGAGGACAGTGCTGTTAATTCCCAGCCCTGGGTGGGGAGCAGGGCCAGAATGTGGGGCTGGATGGCATCCCAGTCCCTCCTGTGTTCAGGCCTCACTGGGTGGTTCCATTATGTATTTCACTGAGCTGTGACCTGCCCAAACACCCAGCCCCCAGGCCCGTTCGTTTTCCCACCCAGAGCCTGGGAGGAACGGTTTTTGGATTATTTCACATTTCTGGATTATCCATGAGACATCTCCCCTCCAGTGAGAAGGATCAAGAGTCTGACATTTTAAACCCTAAGCAGCTTCTCCCTGGTCTGCTTCAGATCGGCAGCTCTGCTGCTTGCAATGAGACGCATGGGGAATGGAAGGCCATTTTAATCTTGGCCTGGCTTCATTAGGAAAGAAAATATGCTGCCAAAAAAAAGGAGAAAAAAAAAAAAAAAGTTTGGTTCATTGTCTCTGCCATGCAGAGCTACGAGAGCCTAAGAGATTATTAAAGTCAATTTCCTTCAACAGATGGGGAAACAGAGGCCAGAGAAGGGCAAAAGCTTGGTCAAGGGCCTGTAGGCAGCTGGTAGCTAATTGGAGATTAGTTCTCCCCGAGGACTCCTGGCTCCTGTGTCTGCCCTATGCTACCTTCAGGCACCAGGGGTCTAATAGAGAGGGGTAGTAAGTTTCCGCTGACATTACTTAAGGACCCTGAGTCACTCTGACCTTGAACTGCTTCCCCAGAGGAGGGATAGGACTTTCCAGGAGCCCAGTTAGTCCACCTCCAGGAAGAGAAACTCCCAGGAGGCTTTGGGGCTGCAGAGGTAGAGATCAAGGGTCTTGGACATGTCCTCAGCCCACCCTACTGCCAATTACCACATCTAGACCAATTCTGTGACAGATCTGATGTCCCAAAGTGGGGCTAGAGTGGTTGTATTCTGGAACAGGTAGCTCTTCAAGAAAATGATTTCTTTAAACTTAACTACTCCCCACTTTGATTATTTTGGGGCATGTGTCTTTTATTTTCTTTCTTAGAAATATCAAATCTAAATCTCGTGATACTTAATTCTTGGAGAAGCACCTGGCTGAAGGAAAAGGACTCAGTTTTCTAGGGTGAGGTCATCCTATATCTGGGGATAGACCCTTTGATTGTGGATTCTTGGGGACAATGGAACTACAGTGCCCCTTCTCCTTTTCTGGATCCCTCCCCCACATACCCCAACCATACTGAGCCTACCTCAGATCAAAGAGGTTAAGAAACAACCTTTGAGGCTACTCAGGGGCAGTCAAGAGAAGATCCTTTGGGTCATTCTGTGAAGCCCTTATAGAGTATGTGAACAAGATGTACTGGCCACACTGTGGCCCTGGACCTTGCCATGCTGTCTTAAGAGTCAATGAGGGTGCCCAGCAGCGCTGGAACTCTGGATTGCCCCTGGATGATTGTCTGACCTGCTTCTCCCTTCACCACCTCCCACAGAGCAATATGAATGCCCCCCTCCCAATAGTGAAGTGGTGTGTTCTTGCTCAAGGCCATGAGAGAATGAGGGAAATCAACGCTTGACAAACCAAACCAGGTGGTCCCCTCCAGTCTACGGTTCTCTGGCCATTCCAATTACCAGTACCCCCTGAGTCTCACGATGGCTTCCCCACCCAAGTATTCTGTCTCCTCCTCAAGACCACCCATAACCTCTAATCCTGAATCCCTTCTCCCTGCTGTGGGCCCCCAGTCATACATTTAAATCCCACAGATGTTTCCTGCTCACCTCGCCACCTCTTCCCCATGCTCAAGCTTTAACACCCTCCTCCTTTCCACCCCCAGGCTTTTGCCCACTGCACCCACATCCCCAGACTCACCCAGGAACAAAACCTCGCGGTCCAGTCGGCACTTCAGTTGGCACTACAGGGAGGTGACGGTGAATGTGTCCTCAGGGTGAGGTTCCGCCATGGGCCCCAGGAAGCCGCTCTTGGGGCCCCCACCCAGGCCAGGATGCGCCTGTGGCATAAAGCCTGGATACCTGTAGGCGGTGTCCTGCAGGGGCAGCAGCGAGTCCCTCGGCACAGGGGACAGGGTCAAGTCACTAAGGAGTGGGCAGCCATAGCCAGCAGTGGCTGCAGCAGGGCCACGGGGTGGACCAGGTGGTCGGGCCATCTCCAGTGGCTCCTTGTCGGCCTTGGGTGTGGCCGGTGGGCTAGCCAGGTGTGGGGCACTGAGGCACGCGGCCTCCGTCCTGCCCAGGAAGTCAGCCAGCAGCCCTGTACCCACCTTGCCTTCATATGGTGGGCTACGGGCAGCTGACCCTGGTGGGTACCAATAGGCTGTGCCCTTGCAACTGGGGGAATCGTAGTGAGGCTGGCCTAGTGGCAGGTCCCGGCAGCTCAGGTGGGCCTGGGCCGCAGCTGCATGGCCCAGGCTGGCCCCCTGGAGCCCATGCTTGAGGGGCTCACAGGCAGTCAGCTTTGTGGGCGGTGGCCGCAGCTCTTCCTTGAAGCCCAGTGTGGGTGAGCAGGTGGGTGAATATGCCTTCTGCAGGCCAGTATCGAACACTGTGGGTGGGTGGGCCAACGGCGGGAAATGCTTGCCATCAAGCTCAGGAGCACCCAAGCTGGGTGAGTCGCAGTGAAAGCCTTGGCCAAAAGTGCCGTCAGAAGGCGTGGATGGGTTCATGGAATAGGGTCCCATGAAGTCACAGGGGTCTCGCTCTCCCACACCGAAGGCCCTCGACTGTGAGGGTAGTGGTGACATGCTGCTGTCCCCGCTGTAGTAGTCCAAGCCAAGGTCTGGGCTGTCCTGGAACAGCGGGTTGACGGGCTGTGGCTTGGGGATGAACTTGGCTTTGGCTGCTGCACCACCTCGCTCCTTCTTGGCGGAGCAGGCTCCGCCACCCCTACCACCCCTGGGCTGCCGGGGCCCGGTGCTCCGTTTAGATGGGTAGCCTGAGGCAGCAGCAGAGGCAGATGTCGAGAAGCCCAGATGTGAGGCTTCAAACAGGTCCACCTTCTTCCGCCGTCCACGGCCAGGTTTGGAGCTGCTCTGGAAGAGGACGCTCTGGTTCCAGTTGTAGCCCGGGGCAGATGACGCCTCGTTCCAGTCCATCATTAGTTTCTCCAGACTGGACAGGCTCGACTGGCCCTCACTGCTCGAGGCCTCACTGTTGGCACGCCGAAAACCACCACCGCCAACTGGCTGATTGAACTGGGTGCTGTCGGAGGAGGACTCGGAGAAGGTCTCAGATACGGCCGTCTGCTGCTTCACCTTCTGTGGCGTGTAGTTGGAGATGTCCAGGATCACATTGGGCTCGCTGACGTGGCAGTCAAAACTGGGATTGTACAGCTGACTAAAGGCTTCTGAGGCCCAGTCCAGGCCTCCGTAGCCCTGCCGGAAAGGCCACTGAGAAGCCCCCGCAAACTGCCGACAGTTCTCAGGCGAGGGCTGAAAGGAGGAAGAGGAGGAGGAGGCGGCAGAGGCAGCGGAGGTGGCAGAAGCTGTGGTGCCCTTGGGCACCATGTAGCCACCGGGCGAGACAGTGCTGGCCCGGCTGTCACAGCGCAGGGGTGTGGGGGCTGAACCAGAGAAGGGGGTCCCCTCAGAGCTGTTGAAGAAGGAGGCCTTGCTTGGTGGCAGGCAAGGGCCCCCCGTAGGTGGTGGGGCATAGCCAGCACTATGGGCGCTGCTGGGCGAAGCAGGAAGGCTATTGCCACTGCCATAGGCAAAGCTGCAGTCCTTGCTGTTAGCACAGTCCTGCCCTGTAAAGGGCTTAGCTGGGGCGAATACACTTTGTCCAGCCCCATAGCCACTGTACTGAGCGGGGTAGGTGTTGGTGGGCGGGTGGGTTGTAGGAGAACGGGCCACAGCTGAAGGCGGGGGAGCCAGCTTTGGAAAGGTCTCAGCTGCCCGGCAGTCTGAAGTGGCTGGGGTGATACCGTAGCTCGCTGCCCGTCCTGGGGGGAAAGTCTGGCGAGTGGGCAGGACAGGCTGGAAGGAGGGGTCTGCCCCAGCCCCACTGCTACCCACCGCCACCGGGCTGGCCTTGGCTCCCCGACTGGGGAAGGTGGACAGGCCCCGCTGGGCAGGCAGGGCACTGGTGGGAGGCCCCGCATAGGTGCCTGATGCCTTCCGGGACTCTGGGCGAGAGGCTGAGAGGGCGAAGTCCAATAGGTCAGAGGAGTCATCCGAATCGAGCAGCGAGCGAAAATAGCCGGTGAAGAGGTTTTGGCGCTCCTGGCTGAGCTCAGTCTGGCCCGAGGGTGCGCCCGTGCTGTAGTAGCTGCTGCGGCCAGAAGCCCCACTCTCCAGCCCAGCGGAGGCAAAGGCCCGGGCCTCGGTCCCTTGGAAACCACAGTTTCGACTAGCTTGCCCACCTGGGTGCCCGTGGTGAGGGGCCCAGCCACCACCCTTGTCCCCGGCCCACTCGGCACCTGCCTCCCCAAAACCTGGGCCACTGGGCACCTGCTCTGGGAACAGAGTCCCGTTCTTCCGGGACCGCCTCTTCCGCTTCGGCTTCCCAGTCACAGAATCCACTTCCCCCCGGCCCCGTTTACGTGGGTGCCCCAACTCGGTGAGGCCAGGACCCCCTACCCCAGCAGCTGTCACTGCCACCACCTTCTTTTTCTTTCCAATGCCCTCAAAGAAGTCACTGAAGGAGCATCGGGCTGCCTTGGCTGCATGGCCCCCACCCCGGCCACCAAAACCACCTGTTTTGCCCCCACGCCGCCGGAAGCCCTGCACACGATGCAGGAAGTGGGAGATGCTCTGGGTGTCAGGGGCCTGGTGCACTGACTCGGGTTCACTGGGCGTCCAGCAGCGGGGTGGGGAGCACCGCCCAGCACACTGGCTCTGGCGGTTCAGGAAGGCCAGTTTGGCCAGGACGTCCGAGTACTCGGCTTTACTGTCATTGGCGTCCGCTGCATAGGACGGCTGGGGAGAGGCCAGCTTCTGTTTCCGCCGTCGCCGTTTCTTTACCTCTGGCATGGCCATGGTGGCTGCCGCCACAGTGGCTGCCTCAGTTGCCACCACTGCTGGCTCTTTGGGCTTGCCGGGACCCAGCAGCAGGTTCTTAGGAGGGCGGCCACGCTTTCGCTTGAGAATAATGGGCATCTCACCCGGTGGGAAGACCACCACCACATTCCGCCCATTATTCTTCATCTTTAGCAATGGAGTGGGCTCTGCTGACACACGCAGGCCCAGCTCCTTGCCTTCCACGCTCAGGCTGCTACTCAAGGATGACACTTTGTATGTGGTCTTGTTCCGTCGCCCCAGCGACACAGGGATCTTAGCCATCTTCACCACCATCCGCCGCACACCCCGGCACTTGCCTTTGCGGGTAGGGGCCACAGGGGTCTGGGATTCTGTCTCCAGCTCTGGGACTGGGACTGGGCCTGGGCCTGGCAGGGTGGGAGGTGGTGGAGGTGGTGGTGGTGGGGGCTCCACCAGGGCAGCTGCCAGCCCTGTGGGCATAGGAAGGGGGAGTAGGCGGCCCTCAGGTCCAGCCTCTGCCTTACGCCCCCGTCCGGCTTTCCGCCGGCGACACAGGATCTTTGGCCTATCGGTGCGCCGCAAGGCATACTTGGGATGGCCCTCGGGCCCAGGGGGACCATGGGGTGAGCACAAGTCCAAGCGCAAGGGCTCAGCCAGTGGGCAGTGCCCCAGGGGCTGCTGGGGTTCCAGACGGCGACCTGGGACATCCAGCAACTTAGGCAGAGGGTCAAGGGCCTGGGGGTCAAGCAGCTGTGACTCTAGGGAGTCAGGCAGGGTATCCAGGGCCTGTAGAGCCAGGCCTGGCAGCCCCAGAGGATCAGCAAGAGGTTGCAGGGGTGGCAGCTCCAAAGTTTCCCCAAGTGGCTCTAGTGCCTGTGGGTCCAGGAAGCGGGGCTGGGGGTCCAGGAGCTGAGGCTCCGGCTCAGGAGATGGTGGCTCGAGGGCCTGGGCCTCCAGCAGCTGGGCCTCAGGGCAGGTAAGGGAGGCCAGCTCACTGAGGATGTCAGCCTCAGCGAGTTCTGAGTAATCAGGACCGTCTGGCTCAGGCTCTGGGGGCAGACCAGTGGCAGCAGCCGTGGCCCCAGGACTATGGCCTTGGCCAGGCTGGGGGCTATCTCTAGGCTCAGGTTCAGGCTCATAGAGAGGATGGCCAGGTCGTTCTGATTTGGCATGAGGGGTGGCACGTTCCTCAGGGCTGCGGATGCTGTTGGCCAGGCTGGGCGAGGAAAAGAAGCTGTACTGTAGATCGCCAGGTGGTGGGGCAGGGGGGCGGCTCAGCCTCAGCCCACCACAGTCCAGATGCACACCGCTGTGCTGCAGGTCCTGGGAGAGTCGTGTCAGGTCCTTCATGATGTCAATCAGCTGCACCACTGGACGCAGGTTCACCCGCCCGTTATCCCAGCGGCGACAGGAGCTGCTGCTGTCTCCGGCTGGTGTGGGGCAGCGGGCCTGGGAGATGGGCCGGGCTGCCCTCGGGGACAGCGGGTCCTCTCCCTTGGCAAGGACTGGTGGGCGCCGGGTGCTAGGGTCCCGGCGTGGGGGTGGGCGTGGGTTCTCGGAGAAGGTGTGGGTAGAGAAGGCCTTGTCGGGTGGACTGGCGGGGGGCCGGGTAGGAAGCAAGGGCCGGGGGGTGGGGGGGCCACCGGGGTAGTACTTGGGCTCCCGGAGGTAGTCAGGAGAGCTGCACACGGCACTGGAAGTCACCACCAGGCCCTGGGGCTTCACACGCATCCTGACCTTGTCCTCCGCGGGCCTCCGGGCGGGGCCGGGGCTGACATGAGGGTGCGAGAAGCCGGGACCAGGACCTGCTGGGCGGGACAGGCAGGAGATCCCTCATTGAACATCCGGCTTCCTCTAGTTCACCCAATGAGCCCCTGGTCCCTTCCCCAAGGTCTCATCCCCCTTATCAAGCTCAAGTCCCTTCCCCAAAGCCCAATCTTGCAATCCCCAGTCTTTCTCAAATCACCTGTGCACAGTGAACCCCTCACGGGCCCCAGTCACACATATGGACAACTGACCCCGTTCTACATCCTGGCTATGGGCTAAGGAAGCCCATCAGCAGCGGGAGGTGACCACGCCAGATCAAACTTAAAGAGAGGGCCAAAGAGTCTTATTGGAGGTATAGGCTTCCTCATTCCAGCCCCCACCCTGGGACTCCAGGAAGAACCCTGGCCACTCACCCTCGGCTCTGCCGCCTGGGCTGTCACACTGGAGATCTCTGTGGGCAGCAAGAGAGGCAACAGGAGATCTGAATCCCCCATGCGATTGGGTGGCCACACTCAATCTTTCCCACCTGCCCACTGGTCCAGCCTCCTATAGATGCCACCCCAAGTTCCTCCTACAGATGCCCCCTCCAGTGTGCATACCCGGCTGACCTGGGAGAGAGAGGGCCCCCGTGCCTGGAGGCTTTGCCCGTCGCTGGCTGTCAGTTGTGGGTGCTGAGGAGCAACTTCTGCCTGAGCCCAGGCCTCAGGCCGTGGACAGCGCCTAGAAAGGACCATCGCAGCTCAGGTTTAGTAAGCACCTACTGTGCGCCAGGTCCTGGGCTGGAAGCTGTCCAGGCATCACTTCATTAAATTCTTCATACCAAGCCTGTGAGGTAGGGGCTATTAATAACCACATTTTGCAGATGAGAAATGGAGGCTCAGAGCTGAAGTAACACCTTTCATTCATACGCTCATTTTTTATGGAATGCCCACCTTGCACAAGGACTGGGTAGACAGACATTGATGAGATAATCATAAGTGATTTCATGATTAGTGTGATAAGAGTTGCAAAGAAAAAGTGAAGGCTGCCTAGGTCAGAGGTCTCGTGATCACTGGGGGGGGGGGGGGGGGGCTCAACAATACAATCCTGTACTTGCGGGACACTTTCTCTGCTGCCAGTGATGGGCCAAGCATTTTATTTAGATGATCTCGTCCCATCCTTTCACACCTGAGATCAATACAATTATCTTCCTCATTTTTACAGAAACCATCCACTACAGGTATTAAACACCACGGGGGCAAAGCTAGCTGTCCCATTCAGCAATGTTCGAACCTCTCAACATCCAGAACCACACGGCCCAAAGGCCTCTGCTCAATGAATGTGGCACACAGCCTCCACCAACCTGCCTTTTCCCATGAGGCTCTTTTCCTTCTCCAGACTCAAAAGTGTGACCCAAGAAAGATGCTGTCGGAGGACCAGAAACAAGAACGTGGAAAGGGTCATTCTCCGACTCCCCTTTCCCCTTCATCAGAAAGACCCTCCGATGCTCCATCCTACCTCGGGCCTCTGTTCAGCCCCTATCTATTTCACCTGCATAGCATTTATCACAACTGTAATCAATTACTTGTGTGACTGGCTGTTTAGTGTGTCTCCCCAGAGAGTGTGGGCTCTTCAGGGGCAGGGATCACATCTGTCTTGTTTACCATTGTATCCTCTGACCCCAAGGGCCTGGGCTATGGATGCTACATAAATATTTACCGACTAACTCCCTGAGCTGGTCAGGGCAGAGCTGGGATTTACATCCAGGCATGTGTGACTCCCAAGGAAGCCTTGGGGACTCAGGACTGGGCTGATTCCCAGGACCTAGGATCTCAGGGAGCTGAATGAGCCCTGATCACTGAGAGGATCATAAAGACTGACACTGATCACTGCCTAGTGTTTGGCTCTGACCTAGCTTTGGATCCCCAGGACCCATTCCCTACAGACACATGTCTATTCTCACTTGCTGCCCTACTGTCCAGTGCTATCACCCCATAGGCAGACTGCAGAGCTGACTCAGGGACAAGATGGTGTGAAAAGGAACATTCCTCTGCTCCCTTTTGGTGGGCAGCAATGTGCAATCTACAAGGCACCTCCACATATATAATCCACTGAATCTTCACAGCAACCCGGGTGGCATGCATGGTTTATTACCCCCACTTTACAGAGGAAACAGGCCCAGAGCAGTTGTGAAACTTGCCTGAAGTCACACAGCTGCTCAAAGGCAGGCTTCCTAATTTTGCCCAAGGCCAAAGCCTCCTTCCACTCCCTGCTCCTGCAACTCTCCTTCAGTCACTTCTGGAAATGCTCCTTCTAGAACTGTGGTCTAATTTAAGGCTGGGAGGAACCTTAAAATTATCTAAGCCATTGGCTTTCAAACCCTGGGCCTGGGGGAGCTGTGTAACATTCCAGATACCCAGGCCCTAGTCCAGGGGAGTCTGACTCACACGTCTGAGAGACATCTGGGAATCTGTATTTTTAATCGGCTGCCCCAGTGGGTACACTGTTCAAGTGCCATCTCATGCCCTCCCATTTTATAGATGAGGAAACTGAGATGAGAAGACTTTGTCCAAGGCTACAAAATGGCATATGAAGGGCCCCTTTGTTGCTTATCCAGGTGGATCATCCCTCTGCCCACTGTTCCTTCCCTCCCTGCAGGTCCCAGGCTTCAGTTGCTCCTCACTGTTCTACCCCCGGGCTCACTGAGGACTCTGCTCTCTCCCACACTGGCAGTGGCCCTGGCCCCTCCCAGGTCAGGCTCTCTGTGCTCCTAGGACTTGGAGCACCGCTGCTCTTGCAGGAAGAACTGTGGGTAACAGCCTCCCAGAGGGGAGAAGGGGGTCAGACTATGGAATCCCAACCCCATGTCCAACAGTGTGGCTGATCCTTGGCTCTGATGTCCTGTCTGAGATACCTACCAGCAGCCACTATCCCTCCCTTACTGCGGGTGGGGCTCTGCAGACCTCCCACTTGGGGCCTGAGGGTGTGATCTTGGCAGAAGAGACGAACCTCCTCTCCAGTGGTTGCTTCTGTTCCACCCACCCGTGAAGACCTTTGGCCACGTTCTCCTGAGTGTCCACAGCTCTTTTTGCAGCCTCTAGGATCTGAGGAAAGCAGCTGGCTCCCCTCTCCACCACACCCCAGCAGGCAGCCTTCTCCTGGCCCCCTCCCAAGGGTACTACCTAGCCCTGGTCTGTGAACAAAGTCGAAAGGGTCCTTCTGTCCTCTTGTCTGCTTCTGGGTTAGTGCGTCTGAGCTTGCCCACAGGGACGCCAGTCACTGGGAGGGGGCTGGGGGCCCCAACCTGCTGCACAGTGCCGGGAAGCGCCAGCCCACATCCTTGAGTCCCTAGCCCCACCCTCCCGGCTGTGGCTGTGACCACCCCACCCCTTCCCCACCCTCTTCCCCTCCCCCACCCACAGCCTCCCCAGGGGAGCCCGGCTGCCAGCCCCAGCACTCACTTCCGGCCTCATGACCCTCTCTCCAGCCTCATGCACTCCCCCCTCCCTTTCCCCTCCCTGCCTGGTGGAGGACCCAGGGACATCCTCTCAGCAGTGGAAAACGCTGCATCAAAAGGGCTATTACTGCTGTCCAGAGCCCTGAGACCTTTCCCATTGCCTCCTTTCCCTCCCAGAGCCTCACCTCTCAGGATCAGCCACCTCAGGAATGAGGCAGTGCTGCTCTCAGTCTCCTTCCCTTCACCTCCCCACCTGCTGATCCAACCTGAAGATCTTCCAACCAGATTCCAGCCCAAAATCATAACAGAAGTAATGATGGAAATGATAATGGCATCTTATCTGGCATTTAAAGATAGGCACAGAGAGGTTAACAAATGCCCTTAAAGACAAACAGCCATGCCAATTTGCCAGAGCTTGACTTTAGTTTCATTGGGCTCCCCTAAACCAGACTACTTTGCTATACAGGGACTCAGCTCCCTTCCAGCCTGCCGCCTCCAACTGTCCAAGTCCTAACTAGAAATTCTAATTGTTGACTTCTAACCTACCTTCTTCCTAGCTTCCTGTACCACCTCCCAACAGTCATTCAGCTGCACTACCTTCCCTCGCCACTAGGTGTCCCCTTGGAGCCACTGATGCCCCCAAGGGGAGCTGGTCCAGCCCAGCGCCAACAGCCCCCCCCTCCACCCCTGAGCCATCAGGGCCCCCCCACAGCACAGCACACCCCGGCCACACAGAGCTCCTTTGTGCAGTCCTCGCCCACCCCCTTCCTGTCCAGAGTGGGGCACCTGGCAAGCAGGTCTGCCCCCAAACCGCCCCCTGCCAGCCCCCTGCCCTGGGTGCCAGGTGTGTAGGCGCCACTGCCAGTTCTTGCTGGACCTGAGGGTCACCCTGCTGGCGGCCCTCCCTTCCTCCCTTCGAGGTCACCCAGGGACTGTGCTTCCCGCCCTGCTCCGCCCCCATCCCCTCCTGCCCTTGGCCCTTCCAGACTCCCGTCCTTGTCTTTCCTTCTGTCTCCCAGAGGACTCCCTCCTCCAGCCCCACCAGGCCCTCCCCCCACCTCTCTCCCCCTCCCACCGCCCTCCCCGGAGAGCACCCCATTCGCCCCGCCCCTCCCACCCAGGTCTGAAGAACTCCTCCTCCTGGAAAGTCACTGCTGGAAAGGAAGTGACTTCAGCGATTTGGCCACAAGGCTGGGCACTGCTGAGCCCAGCTCAGCTCAAGGCTTGCCAGGCCCACCTCCAAATGGAGCCACGTGCACACACCACCCAAGCGTGCACCCGGAACCCTGAGTGTACACCTTTCCACCTCAGGGTCCTCAGATCTTGTCCACACATCTCTCCAGTGTGCACTAGCAACTTGTGTACATATGTCAACACTCAGTGTGGCATACACATGCCCACCCAGAACCCAACCTGCATCCCACATGCTCACCACTCCAGTGCACCACTTACCAAGCCCTTGAACGTTCCCCCCAGCTCAGCTGATTGGTACAACCCTTGCACACACAACCCTGAGCACCTAAGAACAGAGCCCTACACACACACCTGCTTGCACACAAGCCTGAGTGCCAGTAATTTACAGCCGGGTACACACAGCCTCATCCTCTCAGGGCCTCCCCACCCTTCCAATCCCAGGAGGCCCCACCCCCAGACCTCAGGCCCCAGGAATGCTCCTGTGGAAGTTGGGTGGGGTCCCCAGAAGGCTGGGCTCTAGTTTCCTGGAGCCCAAAGGCTTCATGTGTCAGTTTTAGGGAGTTGCCTTTGCAGGGTAGGGCGGCCCCACCTGGCCTGAGCCTGGGTGGGCTAACCTAGCTTAGGAGGAGGGAGGCGGTTCTACTGTCCTCACCCCCTCCCAGTCTTTTGAGGGCATCCTAGCATACCTGGATTACCCAGGGCCTCCCAGCACCTCACCTTGGCCTCCCTGCTCTTTGCTTCCATAGAATCCAGTAGAAAGGTGTCCTGGGGGGTCAGCTGCACACATCGGGCACTGTGGTTTCCACCTCTGCCCCGAGTCCTGGTCACTGTCACAACCCCTTTCTCCTCCCAGTCCTCTCAGGTCATCAAGGCGCAGCAAAAGAGTCCTCAGGTTAGAAGGCAGGACTCTAGGGCCTCACTGCATATCCATGAGCCTCAGTTCCCCTTTCTGGATAAGGGGAATTTGAGTAAGCTGGGTTAATATCTCTTGACTTTATTTAAAGGGCCTCTTTGTGGCCTAAGCTAGGAGGGGGTCCTTGCTGAACTGGAAAGCAAGTCCCTGACCCCCACTTCCTGTGGGGTGGCACAGGAACATGCCTGGTTTCCTCACATGGTTACCTGAGCAGGCTGTGCAGAAAGGCCTGGCTCAGCAGGAAAGGCCTGTCTTTGCCAGTGTCTCCAGGGTGGTCTTCTCAGAGGCCTGAGTGTCACTTCTCACCCGGGGGCCTCTGCACAAGCTCAGTTGAGTGGGCTCTGGAGTCCAGGCCAATGGATAGACAATCAGGCAAGCTCCCATCTGTGGAAGCAAAAACAGCACATCAGGTATAAGCATGGATGCAGGTGAGCCAGCCAGGAGGGAGGGCACAGGGGCACTTTGAGCCGGCAGGCTATCCTAGATGGGGTCCAATCCAGCTCCAACCTCATTGCAGCGAGGAGTTGTAAAACCCCATCTCCAGTCAGAAAGCAGGGTCTTTGTATGTTTTGGTGCTTACACACACACATGTGCACATAACACCATGGTTGGGGAGAACTGGTCTTAGGGAATCAACTTCTCCAGCCAGCAAACTCTTTGGTTCTCCATTTTTTTCCATCTCTAAAATGGGAAGAATAGATCTTATGGATGGAGAGGAACAATCTGAAGAAGTTATATGTGCCCAGAGCTTGTCTACGGTGCAGGTGTGAGAGCTGCTGTTCAGGGTGATGGCGGATGTAGATTTCCATGAGGGTGCCCGTGCAGCTGGTACCTGCCCCTCTCCATCAGGTTAGGTCTCTTGTTTTCTTTAATAACCATGGCCTTCTTCACCATCCCCCTGCTTCCTGCCCATTTGTCTGGAGGTCTGTACTGGAGCCCCCCAAGGGATCTGGGAACCAGGCCTCATGGACCGTTTACAGGTCTTAGTTGCCTGGGAATTTGTATGTATGCGCCAGAGATTCTGCCTGTGTAAATGCATGCTGGTGAATGTCCCATTGTCTGGGTAAATACACCTGTATGTGGGTTCTTGGGGTCTACTGAGCCCATCTGTATGTTTTCCTGTATTTCTGCATGCTTAAGATAGTATATATACGGGACCACGTGTCTGCTCAGATGTGCCTGGTTGGTGTGTGTGTGCGCGTGCCAGGCCCAGTGGCTGAGTGTCTTCAGCCTCACATGTGGGTATGTGCACTGTTTGAATTTCTATTCTGTTCACCTTTGTGTGTGCATCTAAGTGAGCCTGTGTTCATACACCTGAGAGACTGAAGTGTCAGTGCCTGTGCGTGACAGGTGTGCCCAGCTGCGGTCAGGCTGTGCCTGTTCCTGTGTGCTCACGCACTGTGCCTGGCTCTCTGTATCTAGCTGTGTCAGGAGCCAAACCGGCTCCTGCCTGTCTCAGAGCTCTCTGGATGTGTGTGTGGTGGGGGGTGGGGGCGTGAGGCTGATTCCCTGCTGTCCCTGCAGGTTTCCAATCTCCAGGCCTATGACTGCGGGCACTGGTGTCACTGTAGATCAGCATTGCCTCCCTCCTATCTCTGCCTTTCTCTGGGTTTTCAGGGTCATGGTGTGATGGTGTGACTGGTCATGATGTCCCTGTTGGTCTGTTTCACCATGGGTCAGTATGTACTCGTGGGTGTGTCCCTGCATGTGTGGATTTGTGTGACCTTATCATTGTGTGTCTGTGCATCCCTGCGGGTCCTTGTGCTGTGTCACTGTATGTCTGTGCCAGTACAGCTGTGTGTCAGCGTCCACACATGTGAACAGGTCTGTGTGCCACAGTATGCCTGTCAGCACAATGGTGCCTCAGTGCCTGCGTGGTACTTTTGTAAAACGTGTGTGCATGCGTGTGCAAGGAGAGCCCTTTGTGAGACAGTGTGTGTGTCTGTGTCACTGTGTTTATATGTGCCTGCTTCCCTCTTCCCTCCCTCCCTATCTCCTGCTCTCTCTCTCTCTCTCTCTCTCTCTCTCTCTCTCTCTGTAGGAGCCAGACAACTCCCCAAGCCTGGATTAGGGACAATTTATCCACAGGCAGAGAAGGAGAATTCCAACCTGCCAGAGCCTCCCTCCTCTGATCTGTCCCCCCTTCCCTGTGGTTGGGTGGGCACAGAAATGCAGCCTGGCAGCTCCCAAGCCCTTGGGGAGCCCCCACCTCTGCAGCTCCCCAGAGGCCCAGGAGGGCAGAGAGATGGAAATCTAGGTGGCTCCAGAGTCCTCCAGTGGAGGCAGTGGAGGTGGACTGGCTGCCCCCATCTAGGTCCCCACAGCTCAGTGCATCTTGGCCCTGTTCTCCTGCAGATGGTGGTGGGCGGGGGGGGGGGGGGGGGGGGGGGGGGGGGGGGGGGGGGGGGGAGAGTCTGCATGGGGTCTGCCTGCCCCCAGGGGTGGGGAGACCTACGGAGCAGAGCTGTCCCCAGCCCCTCCACAACCTGACACTCCCCAACTGATAAATGTCAGCCCCCACCAACATAAATGACCGGGGAAGTTGCGACTGTGCTGCTCAGGCTGGGGGAGGCGGAGGGGGAGTGCAGCACGGGGAGCAGGCCGGGCTGGGACTAAGGCTCCCTTCACGGTGCTCCAGGCGCAAGGCGGAATCACATGTTTCCCATTAGCTGCTCTGGCCTCCTTGTTCAGGGGGTGTTGGCTGGGGGAGATTTGTTCTGGTTGCAGACACCAGCCGAGACCACACAAGAGAGAGAGAGAGAGAGAGAGAGAGAGAGCGAGCAAGAGAGGGAGAGCCAGAGGGAGAAAGGAAAAGAGACAGACAGACACACAGGGAGACAGAGATACAAGAGGGAGAGAGACAGACAGAACTGTGAGAGACAGACGCAGACACAAAAAGGGGGACAGAGACTGGTGGTAAGAGACAGTGGGGGACCGGGCAGGGAGGCAGGGGCAAAGTGCAGAGGTTGTGGGCAGGTATGGTCAGGTACAGAATGAGGGCAGAAAGGCCTGAGAGGGAGAGGGGCACCAGCTGGCAGGGGCACTGATGGAGATGGCAGTGGAAAGGGACAACCAGGGACTAGACTGTCCCACAGGAACCTGAAAAAGCACTGGCGAGGCAGAGACGGGGTGGGCCGGGGGAAGGGCAGGTGAGGGCAGGGGAATGGCCGTGCGGGGCGGGGGCGGCGGCGGCCTCCCGCCTCTGACCCTCCAGCCTCGGAGATAACAGGCCCGAATAGTGCTGACTTGCGGTTCAGAAATCCAATATCCTCCGCGGCGCACTAATCGACTACCTGAGCTCCCGGCCCGCGCCGAGCTGCCCCGATTAATCCTGCGGCTCCACAGCCTTAATTAGTTTAACAGTTTCAGGGGCAGAAGAGGCAGGGAATAGGGTCCCCAGGCCCGTGGGGGCACAGGCCCCCACGCAAAACCTGCCTGATGCTCCACCTTCGCAGTCACACACCTGCCTCAGTCCCAGAGGCCCCCAGTCCACATGATCTGAAAAACACTGGGTCCTTCCTCCTGGGGAACAGTCCCAAGGGTTGGCACCTGGGTCAGAAGGTAGGTCACGTGACACTGAGGCACCCCTCCCCACACACGCTTGTCCTATGCTCAGGGCCTCAGTGCTTCCTCTGGGTAGCCCTTTGGGGCCATGAGGTCTGCATGGGGAGGCCCCACCAACTGCCAGTCCCATACCCCTGGGCAACATGTTGTCTCTTTAGGGTGAGAGACGGGATACCGTGAGCTACCACGATACTGACAACTTCCCAACAGCATGAGATAATCACACGTCACCCCCCACAAGAAGCACGAGATGGGCACACGGTGCTCTCTCTCACACATGCAACAGTCGGAAAGACAGGTCCACAAGTCAGTGACAACCCTCCTAACAGATGAGCTAAGCACATAACCTGTCGCTTCCCCGAAAGTGTGAGATGGTCACATCTTCCACCTCAGCGAGACAGGCCTCCAGGTGGTCATCCCTCACGACAGAATGACTACCACACAACAGGCGCCTCCATGCCAGAGGGTGTGGGAGGCACAGAGAACCTGTCACACACAGCCGAGCGAAACAGCCGCACACACCCCAGTAAGACAAGCCTCTTTTTCTACCTGAGGGGAAGGCACAGACCCTCCACCCACGACAGCGTGAGGCAGGGCACAACCTCCCCCCTTCCTTGAGGCCTCCCTCCAGATTGTGGGATGGGTATGTGACATGTCACCTCCCTGACTGCTTGGGACAGGTGACAGTCTGCCCACCCACACCCCTCCCCCACCATTGTCGCCAGCCTGAGTGGTGTGTCCTCTGCCTGCAGAGGCGTCACAGCTCACAGGGCATGAATGTCACCCCAGCACTGCCAGAGCCAGGCACAGCCACACGTTGCCCCAGTGACAAACACCACTGGCCCCAGGAGGAGGTGGAGGCACACAGGACTCTGGGTGTGACCTTGGTCCCTGGACACCATGAGGGGCGGTGCTGTGGCCTTCTGCCTGGGTAACCCGTGCTGGGCGAGAGGAGTGCTGGGAGGAAGCTGCCTGGGCATAGAGATAACCTGAAATGCCACCTCTCCAAGCACCCCCTGCCCCCATTTCTCATTTAATGTAGCTGTGTCTCTAGGCAGGGGGCAGGAGGAGCGGTGGGGGGAGGGCTGTCACTGAGGCTGTTTCTGTCTCACTATTTAGAGACTGGTGGGAAGTAGAGGGTTGAGGGCTTGCTGTCACCATGCACTCATGGAGGAGGGGGTAGAATAATGGCTTGAGACCACTGTGCTGTGAGGAGCACCCCTCTTCCTTAGAAAGGCCCTCTCTCCAAACTTCAGGTCATAGAGCTAGGGATAAGGAGGCCAAAGTCCAGGGGCATGACTCACCCAGGGAACAGGCCCAGCCTGCTGGCCAGAGTGGTGAGGAAGGCCAGGAGCCAAGAGGCCCGGGTTCAAGTCTGAGCTCCTCCCAGGCCAAGCTGGGTGACCTTGGAGCAGAGGCTCAGCCTCTTTGGCTTTGGGGAGGTGGGAAGGAAGAGCCAGGTCCAGAGAGAAGCTGAAGGGGTGGGCCCAGGAGGGGGAGGACAGAAAGGACAGTGGGCTCCTCCCCTGGCTCTGCTCTGCTGCTTCCTCACAAGGAACCTCATCTCTCTGCACCTCAGTTTCCTCATCTGTGAAGTAGAGGGATTAACATGAGTCTCACAAGAACACATAGCATAAAGTGGCCAGGTGCTCAAGAAACAGGAAGTTTCTTACTGGAAAGAGGGAGAACTAGATGAAGAGGAGGCAAAAGACTTGCCCAGGCTGGTTTCTCACCTGGGTTGTTTCTTTAAAATTGCCAGGAGGTGTGTGTGTATGTGTGGGGGTACTGTTAGATACAGAGAAGACCACCCCAAGACCAAGGGATGTGACAGGAGTGTTAACCCCCTCACCTTTACTCTAAACTTCACTTTGCCCACTTCAAACCTTGGACTAGAGTGGCAGCTCAAAGGGAACAGTGCAGCCCACACCCCAGCTCCCCAGTACCCCAACAGCACCTGCTGCTTGGAAGGAGCAGGGGACCTAGCTGTCAGCATTGTACAAGAGCCCCCCTCTTACAAGAGCCCAGAGAGGGACAGGACTAGCCTGAGGTCACACAGCAGCAACAGAGCCCAGAGCTCTGGTCAGGGACAGCCTCAGAGCAGAGTTCCTCTAGCCCCTGGGGGTGGCTGGAGCTGGGGGGCCCTAAGGGACTGAGCAAAACGTGGCGACAGATGGCCTGCCGAGGCAGCGGCGATCTGGGCGGCTGGCAGGCATGCTCGCTCCCGCGCAGGGAAGCAGCTAATTTTAGCTGAGGCCTCGATGCCAGCTTTGTTCCCCCCACCCACCCGCCGAGGGGGCCCAGCATGCCTTGCGTGCAACCCGCCTCCCCCAGGCACCCCTACTCCCCCGCCTGGCCCCTTGGTGAGTAGTGCCCAGACCCCAGGGTCCTAGAACTGTCTGCCTGACCAGGCCTCACCACACCCAGAGGCAAGGGCTGGGCTCTGGAGGCCTGGCTGCCTACTCCAGGCCTGTTTGCCCATGACTCCAAGCTCATTCCTTGAAGAGGATGACAGGAGGAAGGCTAGAGGCCACTGCCCAGACTGGGAGGGCCGGACAGCAGGGGCTGCCAGTGTTGAGGGGAGGCGGGCACTGTCCTCCACCCAGCACTTAAGGAGACAGGACCCTGATTCCACCAGGGCCTTGGTTCTTCTGGGCTGGAGTCTTCCTGCTGTTGGTGAGCAGGGGCTCAGGAGTTACTCAAGTCTTTCCTTGTTCCTCATAACTTTGACTTTGCTTCAGGGACCCTTATAAGCCTTTAAAGAAGTCAGAGCTAAAGCAAGGGTTGTACCCCTGTGCCACGGGGGTAAACTGAGGCATGGTCCAAGAGAGTTATTATTGTATGGGGGGAGGACATACTCAGGAAGCAGTGAAGGCTAGACATGATCTTCTCTAAGTCCTTATGTCTAAGGGGCTTCTTGGCTGACACAGCCCCTGGGACTACCCTCTGCCCCTACCTGGGCTGGTGAAAGGTAAACCAGGTGGATAGAGTCCATCCTCTAAAATCCTGCAAAGGGAGACCTGGCACCCCACTCTCTGCAGGCTCTTTAACCTGAGACCCTCCTCATTTCAGGTTCAACTACACATGCCCAACGGGGCTTTCAAATCATATGGCCCTCACTAGTAAGGGGGCTCTTCTGGGGTGATTCTGGAGGGCTCCCCTCAGCTCCAGGACCAAAGGCTATGAGGGAAATGGCTAAGTAGGAAAGCGAGGAACGAGACCTGAAAGAAATCTGTATTTAGGAAGAGAGTCAGAGAAAGAGAAGGAAGGGGAGGGAGAAATCAAGGCAGAGAATTAGAGACAAAAAGAGGAAGATCATGGGGGCAAGAGAATCAGGGCCAAATGAGGCTTAAGGAGAAAGAGATAAAGGAGGGCTTGGGAGACAGTGACCAGGAAGGAGAGGAAAGGGACAGGGGTGGGAGGACACGCCAGAGGAAGGAAGGCAGCAAGAAAGAGACTCAGGAAGGGAGAGAAGGAAGAAAAAGACAAAGAGAGACAGGCAGGATGATGCAGAGACAAAGACACACTCACACACAGAAGGGGAGAAGAGACAGACACATGGTGGGAAAGAGACAGAGGAGCCTGCCACAGGCAGGCCACAGCAGCGACCCAGGGAGCTGGAAGCAGGGACTGACACACCCAGAGACCATCAGAGACAGTAGAGAGGGTGAGACTCACTTCCAGAATGGGGCGGGAACAAGGGGGAGACACTAAGTGATAGATAGAGTGTGGGGGGAACAGCAGGAGTAGGCAGAGGCAAGGAGGGAGGGGGCGTAAGGAGGAGAAAGAGGAGGGGAGATGTCGTCGCCAGAACTGGGGGGGACAGAGGACAGAAATGGAATGTGGGTCTAGGCATGAGGCTCACAGATGCATCGGCTCCGGTTTCAGCTGGGGCAGTTGGCTGCTGGCGGGGGGAGAGGAAGGAGCAGAGCTGGCAAGGGAGGGGGCCTGTTGCCATGGCGGCGGGCACGGCAGGGGCATAGTCTGCTGGCACTTGGAGCTCTGGGCATGGTAGGGGGCTGACTGAGGGGGAAAAGGGGGGTGATGAAGAAGCCTTGCCCTTGCCCTCGGGGCTCTACCAAGAAGAAAGTTTCCAGAGAGCGGCTGGGAGATGCTGGGAGTGGAACACAGCTCCGGGCCCTGCCCAACCCCAGGGAGGCTGCCAAGGGGGCAACCTTCTCCAGGTTGCTTGTGCCATCCTAGGTTCCCACTGGTGTCTCATGCTGGCCCCTGGGACCCCTCTTTTCTGTCCCCTCTGGTCTAGCTGAAGATCCCACATGCTGCTGCTGCTGCAGCTTCTGCTTGCAGGGGAGCAGCAAGATTGTGAATTCAGGATCTGTAATCCTAACGCAGAGCCCAGGCCTACCGGGCTCCAGTTGCCAAGGAGACGGCGGGTCAGAGGGCAGAGCGGGGCGCCCGCTCCTCCAAGTCAGAATCCCAATTGTTAAAGCCCAAGAATAAACAGCTGAAGCGGCTGTGGGGGGGCTGGGAGGGGGGCTGAGGTCTGCATCGGCTCAGTGTGGTGTTGTCAAGCGAGATGTCACTAATTGTCTGAAGGAACGGGCTGAGGCAGCTCTTAACTGCTTCTGTGCCACCGGAGACACCTTGGCTGCCTGGCCTCATCCCTGGGGCCTCCCAGCATTCCGCTGGGCCAGCTTGTTGGTGGGGGAGTGCTGGCCCAGCATAATCCCTGCCTCCCTTGCACTGAACCCCCACATACTTTGGTTCCCAACACTCTTTGCCCATCTTGGAACCTCCCACCTGCAAGCTAAATCTTTGTTCCTAGAACCAGCATCCCCCAATCACTGGAGCCACAATACTCCCTGTAGCCCAGAACTGTTCCCTTTGGTCTGCAAAAGCCCTTCCAGCTCTTCCAACATCTCCTCTTCCCAGCACTCAGAGGTTCTGGTTCAAGCTGTATGCCCTGCAAAGGAAGGCAGACCTAGTTCTGCTGGTCTTTGCAGAGAGGGAGCAGTTGGACAGAGATACTCCAGTGGAGAAGGGGAAGTCCTAGCAATTCTCTGCAACTCCCTACTCAAGTCACGCATGAGAACTAAAGGTCTGAAGAAGTCAGGAATCCTAGTTTCTAGTTTTGATTGTTCTACCTCCTACTGTGGCTTACTTTCCCTTCAAGAGTCTGTCTCCTCATCTATCATCCATCCTAAATCGAGTGCCCACTCTGAGCCAGGCCATGTCTATAACCCCTGCCCAGAAGTCATCCCAGTCTAGTGGGTGAGAAGGGTTCAACAAGACAAGGTAGAAAGCTGAAAGCGAAGCATCAGGTAAGATGTTTCATGAAAGACAACAGCGTCTGGTACAGTCAACCACTCGGTGGACTGCGGCTGGTGTTAGCAGAATTACAGCCCCTGCTGTGATTGTAGAGGGCCACTAAAAAGGCGAAGGCAATAAGAAAAAACTAAAAAAAGATGGTAAGACTCGGTTCTGAAAAAGGCTTCGTCCAAAAAGTATTAATCAGTAAGATACGGACAGGTGGGTAAGAAGGCAGAGCACTCCAGGAGGTCTTGTGAGGTTCTTCAAGGAAAGCTGAGCACTCGGTCTCAGGGTCGCCTGGTCAGCCGGTCCCAGAGCAGGAAGGGCGAGGCCTTCGATTCTCCCCGCCCCATCGCCGGTCCTGCCTCCTCCCACACCTCCCGCCGGCTCCACCCACCGCACAACCCCAGCACCAGGGAGCCGAGCCGCGAGAGGGCAGGCCGCCCATAGGCGGGGCTCCTAGAGATTGGTAGCACCTGGAGTGACGTCACGAGGGCGGAACAGGCTTTGGGCACGCCCCTCCCTCAGACCCCCTTCTCCACACCCTCAGCCCCTCTGCGCAGGTCCCCGCGAGGGGGCGCTCAGACCGTCGCGCCCCACAGGTGGGGGCCTGAGGCAGGCTGGGCTGGGGCGCTGTCCGTGGGCGGGGAACTGGGCGAGGAAACAGGGGATCCCCCAGAGAGGGCCCAGCCCAGCCGGGGGCTGGACGCGTACAAAAGGCGACTTGTTCTTTCTCGGGATGCCTGCGCCTTCTCAAACATACCTACAGCCGCACTCCGGGGACAGCTACACCCACACGGCCGCACAAAGCCTGCCAGGGTGGGGTATGGGGGTTGTTGCCAGGCGGTAGGATCAACCCTGTTTCAAACCAACCCCAGCCACATACTCAACACCATTCACCTCACCCTGTCCCATCTGAACACACCCACAGCCTCAAGCGCAGCCCTGGGCACACTGACCCAGTCCCATTCTCAAACTACCCTCTCCTTCACACTGTCTATAACTTACCAATTCCTGCTCTGCAGAGTCCCACTGCCAGCTGCCATTGAGGCTCCATGCTGTGTGTAACCTGTGTGCCACCTCATAAGGCTTACATTTTTTTTTTTTCTCTCTCCAGTCCTGGGGATGGAACCCACCTCTGACACATGCTAGGCACTGCACCCCTAGCCCAGTTAATTTTTTACTGAGCACCTATTTTGTGCAGTCCTCACAATTATTCTACATAGTGGGTTCTATTTTTCCTATTTTATGAATAGGGAAACTGATGCTCAGGTTAGCGTGCTCAAGACAGAGGCAAGAATTTGAACCCAGGTCAAACCTGGCTTCAGAGCCTTTGTTCTCCCATGTGTTGTCATCTCTGCCTCCCATCAAACCCTCTTACGCAGTACCCCTCCAGACATACAACCGGAGAGCAAAGCCATCTCAGTCAAGGTGTGTAATTCACCCCAAACACATCTCAATGTCTAGTACCAGGTGGCCACCCTCACTGATCAAGCTGTGTGTGTGTGTGTGTGTGTGTGTGTGTGTTGGGGGGTTTCCTATCCCTAAGCCTCTCCCATCCCATGCTGGTCATTATAAATGGGGCCCAGAGCAGGCTACCTTTAACCTTTCCAGCAGGCTCTCCTCCACCTCCCCTGACCCCAGGATGACAAAGCACTGCCATACTAGTCGAGGTGCCCGGCCACCAAATCTCCCTGACCCCATGGGCCTGGACCCTCTTCTAGCCCACGACCCCTGCTGAGAACAAGTGAAACAAACTCCTTCCCGGGGATGTCAAAGCACCTTTCCTGGGGGTGGCGGCACTGTGATCCCCAGAGCCTGGTTAGGGAGAAGGATCGCGTTACTCTTTCCCCAGCTGTGCTTGGACTCCTTGGGGCTGACCTTTCACCTCATCCAGGCCAGGACCCAAAGGGGGCCAGAGTCCAGTCCTCACCTCCGGTTAACCCTCTGCATTCTTGTCTTTTCATTCCTGGGCCCCTGCCAGGGCCTGGCAGGTCTCAGGAAGCCCAGCTGGGCATGCCAACCTTTCCCTAGCCTCCCATCCTAGCGTCCGGTTTCCCAGAGAGCTTTACAGAATGCTCCTCCCTGCCCCCTGCCCATGCTGCCCTGCTGGGATCAGATACCTCCGCCCAAGCAGCTGAAAATGACCTGGGCTATTTTCGCTGCAGGATCACGTTGCAACTCCCCCTAGAGCTGGCAGCTTCTCACACCTCTCCAGACCATCGCCCCCCACCCCTCATCTCTCACCCAGAAGCAGTGACTCAAAGGGCAGGAGGGCTTTAGAAAGCACTGGCCTAAGCCTGTCAGATGGGGAGACTGAGGTCATGAGGAGCGAGGCACAAGGCTGGGCAGAGAACCAGGCTCCCTGGGTCCCTACCCAGGTGTGTTACTGCTGTCTAGCACAGCCTGCCATGCACCTACATCTCAGAACCTCTGACCCACCCACCTTCCCCCAAGCATCACAAAGTCACACCAGAGTCTACCCACAAGTCTCTGTGCTGCTCTGCATGTCAGAAACTGCCTTTGCCACGTTCTTTTCTTTGTTTAAAATTGGGACTAGGTCTGTACCTGTGTCATTAGACACGTGGACCCAGCCAGAAAGTTTTAGGGGGTGCAAACTGAGAGGAAAGTCAGGGAGACTGAGGCCTAAAGGAGTGGGAGGTGGATTCAGCTGCTTCTTGCCCCAGATTCTCACTTGTGTCCCCCACCCTCCCACCCCAGGGCCTTCCATTCCTACAAACTCAGCCTTCTCCAGGTCTCTGCCTCTGCCCCTTGCCCCTGCCCCTGCCCTCTGCCTCAAGCCCCAACCCTCCTGGGTAGGAATGTGACTGGTCAGGTCTGAGCTGACCACATGAGTGACTATAAGGTGACAGACCCCCACCCTCCCAACCCCCAAGCCTGGGGGAGTTCACATACCAAGGCAAGTGGGGCAGGAACTGCTTTAACCCTTTGCAGCCTGGCTTTCAGGAGAAAAGGAAGGGTACTCTACTTCTTATGGTCAGTGTCACATGAGGACTGCCTGGTGGTGGGGACTGCGGGCAGAATACGCCAGCATGAAGGGACAGAATGGGGTATCTGCCTGACTAGTCCCCATTAGGAAATACCCTCTGCCACCCTAAATGCTTATCTCATCTCCCACGACATTTGTTAAGTAAGGAGCCGGTGTTGAGGGCTGAGAAGGAAGAGGCATCACGAATCCCAACCTCAGGAGTCCCTGGTCTGATGGGAGAAATACAACCCTGCCCTGGGGAGTCTGCTGGGGGAGACCAGGCACAGAGGCTGGGACAAAGAGCTGAGCACAGAGAAGAGCATGGAGCTGCTGCAAGTGGGAGGAAGCCAGGGCAGGAGAACAAGCCAGGTGGGGTCAGACCGGGCAGGCTTCCCGGAGGCCCCTCGGCCCACACCCCTCCCCCCAGGCTCTGGAATCTCGGGGGTCAGGGCTGAGGGACAGCCCCACCCCCTGCTCCCCTCGGGCTCAGGAATTCCACCAGCCAAGTGTGTGTGGGGGGGGTGGCTGCATCGGACTCAGTCCAAGTTGGCTCCCACTGGACCGGGAACTGCAACTCCTCCTCGCCCCCAACCCCCGCCCAAGCCCAAGCCCCTGGGCTGGCCCCCAGCCCCCTACCCTCCCCCTGCCTGGCTGGCACGGTGTGTGCCAGGCGCTGGCAGAAAACAAACCCGCCGGGGTGGGTTTGCAGGGAGCGGGGTAACCTTGACACAGTTGCGGCAGTCGCTAATGGCAGACACACACTCCGCCTGTTCTGGGGGGACTGTTGCCGTTGCTAGGAAACCAGCAGCCGCGTGAATGGAAATGGGTCAGTAAACCTGGGGAGAGATAGTGTGACACTCGAACCACTGCAGCTGCTCCAGCCCACACCGAAATCCCTCCTCTTCAATATTTATCACTCCCGCCTGGGCCCTCAGCTCCTGCCAGACCCTGCACCAGCCTGGCCCTCAGGCCCCCCCAAGGCCCGGTGGGGGTGGAGGGAGAAAAGTGATGGAGGGGGTTGCTTATCCACTGTTGGGGGGGCAGGCGGGATGGAACTGGTTCTGGAGGAGATTGAACAGGAAGCAGAGTCTAATCCCGTGGTGGGGAAGGGGTTAAAAGGTCAATTCACGCCTGTTCCTGACTTAGGCACCGTGGTAAAATTACTTTGAGAGTGAGCGGGCTTGCGGCTGCCTGCCTACCTGCAGAGGGACTGATTAAGACAGGAGGCTTCCCTCTCTGCAGAAGAGAAGAGGCACCCAAAACAGCCAGGATTCGCTTGCAGCCTGAAAATACCATTCGATGGCACCAGTACAACCGGACAGCACCCCAAATGGCCAGGGGCTGCCTACTGCCTTACCACACACCCTGACACTCACTGTTCAGGAAACCTTGACAACACCCCTACACAGACAGATACCCTCACAAAAGAGCATGACAACTGCAATTCCGAACAGTGCTATTCAGCTCAACACCCATAAACAAGCTGACGGGCCTAGGCACACGCGAAACTCTTCCACCACTCCCCATGAGGCTGGAGCCTGCCAGGCAGCCTGCCCTGACCCAAAGCCAGGTTCTCTGGCTCATATATGGTTCTTTTTCCTCCCTCCCACTGCCAGCCTCCTTGTCTTGAACACACCCTGATACACCAAGCGCCCCTGTGATCACTCTTCTGCACACTCCATCCCTCGAGCCAGCTGCCTTGTGCCCGGCACCCCACTACCTGGAGGCTGACCGGCCACTGACACACACATTCTCTTCCCCTATCAGCACGCAGTCTCATTGTCCCGACTGGTACAAGTACTTGTTCTTAAGCACAGATCTCTCTCCAGATAATATGAACCCTGAGAATCATCAGGACCACTCACTTGGGTGATATGTACCCTCCACCCCACAATCTCCACCAGTATCCCTGTAAGGTGTGTCGCAACAAGGGAGGCACTTCAGGGGGTACCCTGACAGGGATCTCCCAGCTGACTTGGTTCTGTGTGCTCCTATCTCCTAGGATACATCAGTCAACACAGGCTTGGAGCCTGTCAGAGCTAGAAGGTGCCTTAGGGAGTCACTAATCCAGCCTCCTCCGCTAAGCAGGAGCAAACAGATACCCAGAGAGGGAAGCAGCCTGCCCAAAGTCACACAGCCCAACTGCTGTTCCAGCCTCTTTCTCTTTTATAGTCCCTCACTGGGAGTCTTCTCTGGGGTGGAGAGGAACTGAAGGCTGGGCTGGAGATATAACAACCCAGAAAGGTTCCCTTGACGCAGAGGGAAGTGGGACTGGGCTAGTTAGGAAAGGAAATCCGTGGTCCCCATGAGAAGTTCATGGTGACTGCCCAGCAGTATATTCAGAGATGAGTCCTGGGCAGCCCTGGAATGAGTGGCATAAATTTGGTTGAATCCAGACTTTGCCAAAATGATTCGATGGACAATCATCCCTGCCCCACATCCTATCCCAGGGCTCACTGCCTTCCCAAACCAAAGCAGAGGTTATTCTCTTCCTATACCTGGCCTTCAGTGCAAATTCCCTCTAGTTCCAGGGCCTCCCTGCCTTCTATTATTTAAAAAGATCTCTCTGCCAGGATGCCTCTGGGACAGATGACTGAAGAGGTGTCTGGGACAGACGGGCAAAGAGGTGTTCTCTTAGAGTTTTTATTCCAACTCCATTTGTAGAAAAGCTGAGGCTTACAGGTAGGATAATTTGCTCATTTACACAGATAACAAATGGAATCTCAAGCTTCTTTGAGTACCCCAGGGTCTCTCCCAGTGGCCAAGAAAGGTCAAACAGGAAACAGAACTGGGGAGTTGGTCCAGGCTGACCTCCTGGGCGGAAGAGGGGCTTAAGGGCATCAGAATTTGAATCTGGGTATCTGGCAGTGGTGGAGTGAAAGGTCAGCAAGGAACTGGGAGAGGGAGGAAAGCAGAATCCCACCAGCCTCAAGTCTGCCTGGGTCATACCCAGGAAGCCAGGTCAGCGATCTGAGCCAGCCCTCACCCCCAGTGAACAACTGGAGCATTGTAAGGGGACTCAGCCCCCCTTTCCAGGCCTCAGTTTCCCCCTCTGTACTGAGCTGGCCTGACAGGTAAGACTTCTAAGGGCCTTTCCAACTTTAACCCTACTGTGACCAATGTTAGGTCTCAGTGGCTGAGAGTAACAACAGTAAATATGTATTTAATGAATGTTTACTGAGTATTCACTCAATAAAACCATCTTTCCATCCTACCCAGCCTAAGAGGCACTACTTACCTTGGAGAGCCCCATTTCACAAGACTGCTAGAGGATAAGGGGATTCAAAGACTTTGAGGGCTGCCTCTGCTCCTCTGAGTGGGGCTGTTACACAGGTGCCCTTTATGCCCTCATACACTATGCTCATTGCTTTAAACTTGCTACTTTAAACCCCACAACAAGGCCATGACCTGCCTATTATCTGTTTTTCATGAGGAAAGGGAAACTCAGGAGTGAAAGGACTTGCCCAAGGTCACACAACCAGTGAGTGGCAGAGAAGGCATTCCAACTGGGTCTATCTTCATTGCTTTTGTTCAACGTGGTAAATGTGCGTTAGGTGGGGGCAGGAAATGGAACTGAACAGAGGCCACAGGCAGGGGGAGAAGGGGTCCACCCCAGGCGGGGGAGCCGCCTGCTGAGTTGCCAAATGGTTCATCAGTTTGCAGAGTACCAAATGGTGCTGGAACGCAGCAAAGTTGTGGGAAAGCATCTCTTCCTTCCCCTCCCCCACAAGGGGCAGGGTAGGCCTCTTTCCCTCCCCCATCCCAGTACCAGGAGTGAGTCCAGGGAGGTCACTTACCTACTCCCCTGGATCTCAGGACTCCAGTAAATGGAAGCCCCTCCCTCCACGGGGGCCCTTTTCTGGACTCCGGGACATGCCGGGTGCAGAGCCGCCCCCAAAGAAAGACGCCGCCATCTCCGTCGGGGAAATTATCCAGGATTTTTCCAGCAGGTCCGCCCCCCAACCGGCTCGGCGGCTGGGGGCGGAGGGGAGCTGGGAAAGGACTACTTCGCCTCCCTTCCAGAAGCCCTTGGACGCCTTAGTTCCAACAGAAGGCTCTAGGCTGCAGGTCCAGCCGTTCTGGGACCGAACAGTCCGCCTCCGAGTTTTCCCGTCGCCGCCCCTCTGGCTACCTGGCTGCCCCCCCCCCCCCCCCCGGGAGAGGCCGCAGGGCTTTTGACTCCAGAAGGAGGTGACGGGCGGAGAGGGAAACCAGGCGGCTGGGGGAGGGGCATTGCCTGCACCTGGCCCCTCTCCGCCGCCGAGGCTGGGAGGGCGGGACTGGACCCCCGCCAGACCCGAAAAGGGCTGCGCGGGAGGGAGGAGGCTCCCGGCCCGCTCGCAGTTCGGGGCCGAGAGAGGAGATCTTCCCCGGCACCCTCCTCAGGAAGGCGCCCCCTAGGGCCGGGCCGCTAGCCGCCCCTTTCCGAGCCGTGCGCTAGGCCGGCTCCTCCGGCCGGCCGCGCTCTCCAGCTGCAGGAAATTCCAGAAGCTCTCCATCATCCCGGCGCAGCGCGCAGCCCGGGCTGCCAAGGCTCCCCGAAGGAGAGCCACATGCCGGCCGGCCGCGCGGCCCGCCCTCGCCCCCCACCCCGTCCAGCCTGGCGGGGCAGCCACGTCGGGCCCGGATGGAGCCCGGCCCGTCTCCCCTTCCCGCGCCCCGGGGCGGGCGGAATGCATGGCAGCCCCAGCCTGGGGGCTATTTTGAGCAGGAGGGGAGCGGCGTTTTGGGCTTTTTCCTGGCCCCCAGCCCGCCCTCCTGGGCCCTCGGCTGCCTGCGGGGGGAGGGGGGGCGTGTCACGTGGAGAGGGGGCCGCCGCGATCCGGATCCGACCCGGGTCCGGCGGGCGCCCGGCCGCAGTCCTGACCTGCGCGCTCCGCGCGGGCGGAGCGGCGAGATTATTAATAGCGCGCCTGGCTCTGGCTGAGGCTCCCGGGCGCCCGCTACCTGCACGCCCCTCCTCCGGTGAGCGCAGGCGGCCAGGGCACTCCCTCCCCAGCGGCGGACTCAGGCCTCACTGGATAGCGCCACTGTGCACCAGTGACCAATCACCGGCCTCGATTTCCTTACCTGTAAATTGGGAATGAGCTACATGGCTTTATATGGTAGGTACCTTAACAAAATTTTGCTTGCTGTGTAACTCTCCTTAGGCAAAACGCCTTCGCGCCCGGCGCGGTGGTGCACCCCTGTAATCCCAGAGACTCGGAGGCTGAGGCAGGAGGGTTGCAAGTTCCGGGCCAGCCTCAGCAATTTAGCGAGACCCCGTCTCAAGATCAACTTTAAAAGGGCTGGGATTCCAGCTCAATCGTAAAGTGCTCCTGTGTTCAGTTCTAATACTGCCCCCCAACCCGAAAAAAAAAGGAAAAAGAAAAACGCGTATTGCTCAGTTTTCCAGTTTTTAATAAAGTGGGAGGTTTTGGGGTTTGTCTTTTTTTTTTTTTTTTTTTAAGTGAGAGGTTTTAAAAAGACCTCTTTTCAGGGAAAAAGTCTCTTGTATTTGAACAACACATTTTCACTCAAAATCCTGTTGAGTCTAGCCACTACCCAATGGTAATGGCCAACACTAAGCATCTGCCTGCGTTATCAGCGTGAATTAATTTACTTGATTAAGGTTCCCTTAAAGAAGGTAATATCCCCTTCTTGCTGATGAGGAAATACATGGACTCAGGAAAGTTAAGTGACCTGCCAAATGTCATACAATGGCACAGCCCAGAGTCATACAAACCAGCTCCAGAGAGGCTAAGTTAACCACTGAACTATAGGGTCAGACACAAGATGTCCTTTTAAATTTTTTTAAGAAACCTAGGCTTAAATTGTGATCGGCCCAGAGCTGCCTTTGGCTAGTTAGGCAGCCAGAGGAGAACCTAGGACAGGGTCCTAAAAATGGACACCAAGTTGTGTCAAGGGGCCTAAAGGACCACTTGGTGCTCTCAAGTGTCCGTCCCAGATTTTAGGGTCCCCAGTGTGTACTAATTCATCAAATTCTACTCTCAGGGAGGAGAGAGGGTAAGGGAAGATGACATACAGGGGGGATAGCTTGGGACAGGGCCTGGAGCTGCTTCCTGCTCCCCCCACCCCCCAGCAAGGAAGCACAAAGGCTGGCAGGCCCCCCACTCCGCCCCGGAAACCTGGCGGTTTATTTCTGTCTCTGGGCCCCCTGTTTCCACAGAGTCAGTCCAGGAAGGCTGGCAGCAGCTGGTTTGGAGGGGTGGAGCTCCTGCTCCCTCAAGGGTCCAGCTGCCACTCTGCCCTCCCCCACCTGCTGGGTCAAACCAGACTCCGGAGTCAGAAGTGACACTGGGATGAGGGAGAGAGGAGCTGGGGGCCAGTGCTCAGGTGATGCCGATCACCCTGAGAGGCCCAGAGCCCCGGAGATTCCACCTGAGGCCAGTTTTAGTCATAACTCCGAGGGAAAGAATCCCCCATTCCCTAACCCAGAGCCCAGGTGCTCTTCCAAACTGGGACAGTCTATACCCAGTTCAAGTCTGCTAAGGGTGTAGCCTCTGGCATGTCCAACCCTATTTATTCCAGATCATTTTGGGTCATGACTCCTCTGGACCCTCATCCAAAGAAAAGCCTCTTTTCTAAAAGGTAGCCACTTGTCACATGGGCCAGTCCAAACTGGGATATGATACACACCAGATTCTGAAGTCTTTTTTATTTTTTTATTTACTTATTTATTCATTCATTCATACCAGGAATTGAACCCAGGGGCACTTAACCACTGAACCACAACCCCAGTCCCTTTTTAAAAATTTTTAAATTTTGATATAGGGTCTCATTTAGTTGCTGAGACTGGCTTTGAACTTATGATCTTCCTGCCTCAGCCTCCAAAGCTGCTGGGATTATAGGCGTGTGCCACGGCACCTTGCATAGTCTTACTTTTTTTAAAAAATAAAAAGTATGTAAAATCTTAGTTTTTACAATGATTATATTGAGATAATATTTTATATAATGAGTTAGATAAGGTACTTCATTAAAATTAATTTTACTTCTTTATATTTTGTTATAAATGCGGGTATTAGACATTTTAAAATTATATATGTGGCTTCTATTACATTTCTGTTGGACAGTGCTATTCTAGATCTTATGGTGCTCTGGCTTAGGACCAAAGCTCAGCCTCCTCTAGATCAATATCTGTGTTGCTTTAACTCACCCACTTCCCCATATTCAGACCACAGTCTATGTGTGGGTCTAAATCTCACTATCCCATACCACCCTGCCCCAGCCTTCTGTGAATTTAGGCTCAGCCAGAGAATTCAACTAAGTCTGCTTTAAACCACTGTCTAGTCCATTTCTTATTCACCAGTTCCCAAAAGCTAGATCCCAGTAAGAGTGTGGCTCTAGATCACTTTCTGTGTTAAACCTCCATGGATCTAGATTCCAGCCGGACCCCCCAAGCTTGTTTGCTTAGATCACTGTCTAATAGAAAGTTTAAAATCTCCACACCTCTCAGGAGGAAGAAGGTTCTACACCAGGAGTTGGTAAACTATGGCCCACGGGCCAAATCTCGCCTGTTGTCTGTTTTTATAATTGGAGTTTGACTGGAACACAGCCAAGCTTATTTTTTCATGTGTTGTTTATAACTGCTTTCAAGGTATTAATAACAGATTGAATGGCCTACAAAGCCTAAAATTTTTACTGTGTGGCTCTTTACGGAAAGACCGTGTTCTAGATAACCAACCATCGAGACCATGACCAGTCTAATCTACACTACCTCCTCCGATGCTTCCAGGTGGTACTGCCAACCAGATCTAAGCCATTGCCTAACATGGGCCTGTGGAGCCTGGGTTCCAGACTGTACTCTGATCTCAGCAGATGGGCCCCAGGACTCCTCTCTGGAATGGAAAGAGTGTCTCTACTTCTGAACTCCCCTAGAGAGATCAAGGCCCACTGGCCCTTCTCAATGGCCTTGGGATAGGGAGGGAGGGTAGATTCCAGAGACAGTACTGGAGGCTGAGTCAAAGAGTCAGGGATAAGCCCTTTTCTGCCAAGGGGGCTGAATGTAATCAGGCCAAGAAGCTAGAGTAGCCCCACGCTCCACCCTTCCCCAGCAGGCTCCAGAGCAGGTCACTTGGCTGGGGGCCATGTGGGGCAGATCCAAGCTCTGGAAAGCCAGGAAAGGGAGCTCCAAATGAAATCTTCACCAGCCCTCACCTCTAGCCACTCGATGCTTCTCACCTCAGGGCTGAGTTGGCACTGCTACCCTTTTCCCCCTTAGTTCTAGCTCTGTCTTCTCTATGGCTGTCTTTGAAAATCCTCCCCTATCTGCCCCTTCCTTGCCATTTCTCCCTCCTGTCCTAGAATCCAAGCTAACCTCAGTGGTAAGATCTTAAGCTCTGCTGGGTGTGGTGGCACACACTATAATCCCAGCTACTTGGGAGGCTGAGGCAGGAGGCTCACAAGTTCAAGGCCAGCCTGGGCAACTTAGTGAGACCCTGTCTCAAAATAAAAAGGGCTGGTGGTGTAACTCAGTGGTAGAGTGCCTCTGGGTTCAGTCCCCAGTACCAATAAACAAATAAACAGCAAAAAATTTTAAAAAGAAGCTCTAGAATTGACAAAACCAGGCTTAAATTCCAGCTCTGACTCTGAGCAAATTACTTTTCAAGGCGACCTCAGTTTCCTCATCTGTAAAATGGAATAAACAGAATGGTACCTATTTCATAGAGCTGGTGCAGAGCTTTAACAAGATCATGAGGTAGATCACTTTGCCCAGCACCTGGCCCATAATTAGCATTCAGTGCTAGCTGCTATTTTTATTACTATTGATCATCTAGCGTGGTTCCATGGATGGACTTTGGCAGGTTTGTAAACCTCACAAAATGTTAACCAAAACTTGGTTTTATATCCTTCTGAAATGGGTCCTTAGCCCAAAAGGCTTTCAAAAAAGAAAAGAATGAAAGGAAACTTTAGTTCAACCCAAATGGGGACACACAGGCACATAGAGGGCAGGAGAGGGACCAGCCCAGGTCCCTCAGAAAACCTGGGCAGACTCTTGGCTACAGCCCAGGAGTATCATCTCCCAGGCCTTACTTTTACCAGTTCAAGCTGTCTCTTTGATCTGACCTCCTCATTTCTCACCTGCTCAGCTGTGACCGCCTCCCAGTGAGCTCCCCACCTCTAGCTGCCTCCATGGAATCTCCACCTGGTGCCAGATACATCTTCCTCAAATCCCATTCTCGTGACACTGAGTCTCTGCTCTAAAACCTTTAATAGCTCCCTACTGCTGACGACAACCCCAAGGCTGAGGTCTTTGGCTTGACACTCCAGGGCCTCCGCAGCCAGCTCTGGCCAGCCAGACTCCTTGCTGTTCCCCCTCATCCAGTCATGGGCTGACTTCTTCCTCTCCTTCCTGCTCCCCTCAGTCTCGATGCCACCCACACACTCGCTCAATGCTGGACAGATTCTACCCCTCTGCTCAATCACACAGTGTCTCAGGCCTAGCCTGCTGCCCCCGCTCTGCCCTCGGGGTTGCTCCTGGGTCCAGCCACTCTCTGAGCTCACCCTCATCAGGCCAGGCAGAAGTACACTGACCGTGGCTCTGCTCTCCACTCAGCTCCGTCCCCGGACACTGACATACCTTAGCAGCATCCCGACTCTCTCCCAATCACTCTCATTCTGTGCTCCACACTTTCAGGAACAGTATTGCCTCTGTCACAGGGATCCATGAGGCACGGCCAGTATAGCACTGTCCTCAAAGTCATGACTCCTGGCTCAGATGCTCCCCTGAGCCTCAGAGTCCTCATCTATAAGATGGGAACAACATCTCTACTCACGATTCTCATGTAGGATAAATGCTTTGTAAACTGGAAGGTGCTTTTTCTACTGAAACCTTCGAACAGTACAAAAAATTCACCACAGCCTCCATTTAAGTTTATATAGAATTGTGGTCGGTGTTGGGCATAGTGGTGTGGACCTGCAGAACCAGTTACTTGGGAGGCCGAGGCGGGAGGATTGCTTGAGCCCAGGAATTCAAGGTCAGCCTGGGCAACAGAGCGAGACCTCCGCTCCAAAAAACACAGAAATTTTTAAGAAATAAAACAAAATTGCAATAACCTTGCCACCTTGGCGCCCTGCCTTGTTTCATTTCCTTCTCTTCACGTCCCATCTAACAAACCACATGTTTTACTTGTTTTCACGTTAACTGCCTGTTTCACCTGCTAAGTGTAAGCTCTTTGAGGGCAGGGATTTTTCTCTATTTTGTTCACTGCTGTGTGTCCTGG
Source organism: Sciurus vulgaris (assembly GCF_902686455.1). Classification (NCBI taxonomy): domain Eukaryota; kingdom Metazoa; phylum Chordata; class Mammalia; order Rodentia; family Sciuridae; genus Sciurus; species Sciurus vulgaris. The sequence continues at coordinate 19,693,005 of NC_136461.1, forward strand.
AAGAGTGTCTGACACCAAGTGAGCGCTTGTTAGTTGAAGAATGAAAGAATGAGTCAAGCGCTTATACAGGCCAGGCACTGTGCACAGCACCTCTCAGACTGTCTCATCCAAGGAGCCAGGTACTGTGATGACATCTTATTTTTAAAATGAGATGTTAAGTGACCTACCCTGATCATTGGTGGGAAGTCCTGGGCTTGGATTGGATTCAGGAGCCTGCCCTGGTGATGGCTATGCTCTCTTTCCTTTCACGATGATTAGCTAAGTCTCCTGAATCTGTCACGCTCCCTATCTCCCTGAGGCTGTCAACCTCCTTATGCCCCTGAGGCCACCAGACCTCTCAACCTTCATTCCACTGGGCCATTTCCTCCCCACTCTTCAGCTCTGAGCCATGCTGCTCCTTCTCACCTCAGGGCCTTTGCCTGTGCTCCCCTGCCTGGAATGCTCTGGCTCCCCATCTCCAAGTCACCCAGTTCTTAAGACTCACCTTTCACCAGTCCCAACCCAGGGCCTTGTGTGTGTTAAGAAAGTGCTCTACCACCACGCCCCATCCTCAGCCCTGTTTCCCAAATTTGAGGTCTTGCCCACCTCAGTCTCTTCCTCCCTACTCCCTGTGTCCCTCTCCAGGCCAGGTCTCCTGGCTTTTCTGCTTGTTCAATGGCCTTACCCACACCCCTTCTCTTAACCTGGTTTAAAGAACATGGCTGCAATTCCACCCCCAACTGTGTTTCTTTGGGAGTCACTACACCTCTCTGTACCTGTATCCTCATCTACACAAGATGGATACACAAGTAAATGTCTCATAAGTCAATGTGCCTGACACTGATTAAGCACTCAATGAATAACAGTCCATACCAGGTACAGTGGTGCACACCTATAATCCCAGTGACGGGAGGCCAAGGCAGGAGGATCACAGGTTCAAGGCCAGCCTGGAAAATTTAGTGAGACTGTCTCAGGAAAAAAAAAAAAAAAAAAGGACTGGGGATGTAGCTCAGTGGTACAGCACTCCTTGATTCAATCCCCACTACTGCAAAAAATATATCAATAAACGAAAACCTCAGTCTCCTCCGTTCCTCTTTCCTGTACAGTTTCCAGACTCAGCTGATAAGATTGCTAACATGGATTGACCTCTACTATGTGCAATGATTGGACACACATGAGGCACCTACCAGGTGCTCAGTATTGTTGAATAATTTAATCTTTAACAGACCGATGGGGTGGGGAGAACTAGAATGATTATTATATCCATTTTACAGACAAGGAAATCAAGGCCAAGAGAGGGAAAGCCATTTGCCATGGTTGGGATTTAAACCCAAGCAGTCTGACTCCAAAGCTGGGCACGCCACTGCCCTTCCCATCCTGATCTGCTCTGATGCCAGCCCCCCGCAGGGGGCTTGCTTTTTCCAGGTTTTGGGATTTAGGCTCTAGATGTACACTCACTGAGCTTCTGCTTCAGAACTCAACGCCTCCCAGTCATCTCATGTGAGCCTCCCAAAACCCTGGGGCATCAGTGCCGTGATTATTTCCCCAAGACAGGTAAGGAAACTGGGGCTCAGAGAGGGATCAAGAAATTAAAGGACACACAGGATTCAAAGCCCAAACTCTGAACCATATCATGTATTTTGTGATGTTTTTCGTGATCTTTTTCCCATTGCCTTACACAACCATCAAGTACTGTTCACACACGTCTTATTTTTCCATCTAGACTGTGAGCTCTCCAAAGGCAGCCCTTCCATGCCAGCACTGGCAGTGTGGACTGTGCCCCGAGGCCCTAACTGCTGATCTGCAGCCTCCTGCCACATCCTGATGTGGCACATCCTAGGCACATCCTGGTGCTCTGCCTGTTTCTCTCCACAGCAGGTCTTGATTTGTGGATGCCATCTCTCCATTTGTGGATGCATCAAGGGAACAGGACAGCATGGTGGTTCAGAAGGAGGACTCTGGATCCCAGACAAGTTCAAAGGTCCCGGTTCTGTGTGACCTTGACCCAGTCACTTAACCTTTCTAAGTCTCAATAATCTGACATAGTGGTCCTCCACCCTTATCCATGAGGGAACATTCCAAGATCTCCAGGGGACATGGAAACTGCAGATAATACCAAACCCTATAGATATTTTTTTCCTATAACATATACCTATGAGAGTTTAATTTATAAATTAGGCACAGTAAGAAATTAACAACTAGCAAATGGAACGATTATAATATACCATAATAAAAGTCATTTGAAACTTACAAATGTTTATTTCTGGAAGCATCCTGATAATATTTTTTGACTGCAGTTGACCACAGTTAACTAAAATTGTGGAAAGTGAAAGAGGATAAGGGGGCCACTGTATAAAATAAGGACAACAACAATAGGGATGTGACAGTGATTAAGTAACACTATTTAGAAAATTAGAAGAGGGTCGGACATAGTAAACCCTATGTAAACATCTGTTAAATAACAGTCAAAGCAAGGGGGAGTGGCTCAGTGACAGGAGCATGTGCTTAGCTTGCATGAGGCCTTGGGTTCAATTCCAACCACCCAAACCAAACAAGCACATAATAAATAAAGTGGGGCCCCACCTAGCCGGGAAGGGTCCCTGAGGTGGGGTACAGTGTAAGTGACAAAGCAAACCCCAGTTCCAGGCGACTAAAGTTACACGGGGAAACAGGTGGCAGAGATCTTACCCCTTCAGGAAACCCCTGTGGCAGGGACCTACTTCCAACCCACATCCTCCAGAGCCAGAGGACCCCATTTCCTACCCTAATCAAGACTTTGGACGTAATCCCTCCCCCCAAACTCTCTCCAAGCTACTTCCCCCTCCACCCAACTTAACTTTTCATATAGTCAGATGGATGATTATGGCTGAAATCCAGGCCCTGCTTCTCTGGGTTGCTGTGTGACCTTGGGCAAGTCCCTTGGCCTAGCTGAGTTTTACCCCTCTCCACCAGATCTGTCCTAGGGATTAACTATGAACTGAAATCATGCCCATGGATGTATCCACAGGTGTTAGGACACACTAATGTCCCTTTAGCCAGACTGCACAGACCCACATGCTGTTTGAATACCAGGATAGGGAAGGGGGCTTCTAGTAAACACATATACTCCAAAAATATCCCCAGCAGCCCCTAAGCACCACCAGGGCAAGTTCCTTAACTTGCCCTGATGTTAAAATACACTTTACTGGGGCGTCTCATGTCACTCTTACTACTCCTGAGGCCCTGAAGCAGACCTGGGAGAGAAAAGAGGGATGGGAGGGGCCCCAAGTGTTGGGGGAGGGGACAGCCCCTCAGGGAGAAAAGCAGGTGGAGCGGAAGCACTGGCCCGCCAAGCCCTCCCTCCTCACAGCTAACCCAGCAATCACCCAGCCGGCTTCCCACCCCTCCAAAAAGGAAGAGGAGCCCGCGGCCGCATGTCAGGGTAGGCGATTACCTCTCTTAATTAATTAAAATAAATAGCAAATTAAATACAGCAAAATTAAAATAGCACAGGAAATTAATTCTCTCCCAGCCCCACCTCACAGGTGAGATGCTTACAGGGCCCCTCGCAGCCCGGATCCAGGGCAGCTGGGGGCTCACCAAAACCTGCCTTGCACTACGACTTCTGGCAACCCAGATATCCATGGCAGAGCCCAGCCACCCACAGGCATTTACTTGGCTCTGCCATTCTGAGCTAGCCTCCTGGCTTCTTACTCCCAGGGGACCCCAAGCCCTGGGTCACATTCCTGAACCAAAGCTCTGCTCCCTGGGCAGTGGACAGAGAGGGTCCTAATACCCTCTGAGGAAGGGATTGGTCACTGTGCTCTCTGAGCCCATGGTCCATTGCCACATGGGTCAGGGTAGGAGGAAGGAAGAAACTAGGTCTTCTCTTTTGGGTCTCCTCTGGGGCTTAGAGTCTGATTCTAGAAAGATACTTCCGTTCTGTGTGAGCTCTGGCCCTTCATTCAGGGTGCCCAAAATTCATCTCTGGAGACTCCTCGCTTTGCTCAGAATGCCCAAGAAGAAAGCACTGCTTTCAGAAGATGCCTGCCCAGGTTGGCCAGGTCAGCCCCTAGGACATGATGCCAGGGTTCCCTGCTATGAAATCCTAGTCAGCTCATCACACAGATGGGGAAAGCAAGGCCAGGCAGAGCAAGCGACAGAGCCTGAAGTGGAATCCCGGTGGTTCTCAATGGACCATGTTCCCATCAAAACACTTTGAGTATAGCTCAACTCCATGCTGACCCCCTCCCCACCTCAGCCTGGCCCCTCTAAAAATCCCAGCCCCCAAAACTCTTCCCTCCCTGTGTCCTACCAGAGAGTGAAGGAGACTCTGTTCCTGCCCTGGGGCTATTGGTCAGAGGCCACTCTCCTCAAAGCACCTTCCCAACCTCTGCCTGAGGAAATTCTCCCAGCCAGTTCAACACTAGCTTCTTCAGGAATCACCCAGAACCCTGATAGGTACTGCCTCATCTTCCTTTAAAGGAAGACAGATGTTTCACTCCACCTCCTCCTGGGGCCTTCGCTGCTATCTTCATGATACAGTTATCACAAAGAAAACTAGCACAGTACCCAGCACTCAGTAGGTGCTGAGTAGACCTTTGTATTTGATGTCCCCCAACATCCAAATGATACCTGACAATACGATTATCAGCTATCCTTTATTGAGCATCTACTACAAACCTAGTACCTGCTCTGTCCCATCCTCACATGATGAACCTTGCTCACGAAGATGTGCGTGCGTCTTTCCTGAGGTCACACAGCTCTGGAGCTGGAACCACACTGGCCTTTGCCCCTAAACAAATCCATCCCACATGCCTCTTCTAGGTTAAACCACCATCATCTCCCACATGTACTATTCAAACCTCCCAACTAGCCTCCCTGTGTCCAGTCTATCTCTATCCTATCCTTGGGCCTGTCACTAAATACTTCCCCTGATTCCTTGTGACCCATAGGACAAAACAACCCCAAGCATGGCACCCGAACCCTGTGCCATCTGCCTTCTGCACTCTTTGCAGCATCTCCTCTGATGTCTAAGCAGTACTACATTCTCCCAGTGTATCATACTTCAATTTACTTCCACGCTTTGCATATGCTGTTCCCTCTGCCTGGAACACCCTTCCCACACTTTTCCTATTATGAATTCCTACACATTCCTGTAAGCCGAGATCAAGGGTTCCCTTCCAATCTAGTTAGAGGAAGGAAGCAACAACCAGGCTGGTCATAAAACTGAGACTCTGTGAAGAAAGGGTCTATGTCTGTCTTGGTCACCATGGTCTCCCCCAGGCTTCACCCGTAAACAGTGTTCAATCAGAATTTGCTGAAGGAATGAATGATCCACATCCACTTGTTAACCAAACAGAGAGGACAAAAGAATACAAGGCCACAGTATGCAGGGCCCGAGAGAGAGGAGGAGAGACTGAGGCCAGGAAGGGCAAGGACGTCAACTGCTGAAGAGTAGTGACAAATACCATCAGGGACTAGTCTGAGGCAGAGCCACTCTTGGCAGAGGGAGTGTTTGTGAGAGACAGAGGAAGGAAAGTGATGGGAGGCTCTGGAAGTGTGTGTGTGTGTGTGTGTGTGTGTGTGTGTGTGTGTGTGTGTGTGTGCGCGCGCGCGCACGTGTGAGAGGTGAGGATGCATGTGAGGCAGTGTGTGTTGCAATTTGTGAATTAGTGTGTGTGAGAGGGCGGGAAAAGGGGAGGGGAGGTGCACCTGGGGCTCTGTGTGTGCACGCCAGGAGACTGGGGCACGCACAAGTGTGCAAGTGAGGGATGCCGCGTGTGATGGTGCCAGAGGTGGTACTTGTCTGCTGGGGGCAGAGTGATAAAGACAGGAGGGGGGCTGTTGGGAGTGCCTACGGGGAAGATGGTGTGCTTGTGTGGCCCAGGGGGAAGGGAAGGGAAGGGAAGGAAGAAGTATTGGGGCTCTGCTGTGGCCTTGGTCACAGGCCTGGGGCCAGAGGTAGGGCCTGGCCCTGGGCCCAGGGTGGGGGGCACTAACAGAGTAGAAGACTCCTCAGAGTCCTCCCTGGAGCCACAGGCACCAGATTACTATGTCCCCAGGCAGGGAGGTCGAGGAGGAGGCCCAGATGTGCATGCGCCTCTACATCTGTCCACAGTAAAACCTCTGGGCATTTATTTGTCTTTGTCTGTGTCCGGGTGTGCACGCCTGTGCTTGTGTGAGCTCCGCCGGCTGTGTGTCTGCGCCCGTCTTTGTCTCTGTATGTATCTGGGTCTTTGTCTCAGAGTGTGTGGCTGTTGGTCTGTGCCTGTCTGCATGGCTGTGTCTGGTTTTGTGCGTGTCTAAGTGTGCCTGGGACTATGAGGCACCATGTGTCCTTGACTCTATGCATGTCTCAGCAGTGGGTACGAGCAACTCCCTGGACTGTTTGTTTGCATCTGTGGGTCTCTGTGACCTCAGTGTGAGTGTGGACACACTGTGTTTTTGAGGTTGTGGGTCCAGATCTTGGTGCATCTAAGTGTGCTTGTGTCTCTGTGTGTAAGACCATGCTGTGTGCTATAGCACAGAAATGCTTGTCTGTGTCTGTGTGATGTGTGTTTGTGACACCAAGGATATGTGTGTGTCTCCACTTCTGTGTGTGTGTGTGTGTGTGTGTTGGGTGTGAGGGGTTTGTCACAGACTGGTGAGCAAGTTAATCTCAGACTCCGTGACACGTGGAATAAAATCACGCTCCCATAATGGGATCATTCGTCTTCCTGTCCAAGGAGGGAACCAACTCTTCACCCTCCGCCCTGGGGGAGCCAATGGGGCCAGAGCCAGGCACCGGCCCCCACCCAGGCCCCTTTCGGGCCTCAGTGCCCTATGCTGCCCCCCCTCTGCTACACTAGGCGCATTTGGCCTCCAGAGTGCCCTGGTGCCCACTATGGGCTGGGCAGGGCTCCAGGGCATGTGACTGGGCCTTAGAGGCCTGTCCTGGGCCCCCCAGCCCCACCCACTGCTGAGGAGAGCCCTGCCCCAGATGAGAGGGGGGTGCAGGAAGGAATCTTTGGGCCCCTCCTCCTCCCGGAGGGGAGGGATGAGCTGCAGGCCCTGCCGGGATTTTCCATCTCTCAGCAACAAGATTCCTGGTGAGCAGGCTGCAGGGTTTGGCAGGGCGCCTGCTGGAGACCCGCCCTCACCCGCCAGGATGCCTGGGTCCTGGGGCCAGGCAGCAACGGGTTCCCTGGGGAGCTGAGAGGGCCCCAGAACTCCAGCCTACGGTTGCCTGGGCCTGTGGGAAAGCTAGACCCTTCCAGGCTCCAACCAAAGATGGCTCACCAGCACCCCGACCCCCAGGCAAACCACCACCCTTCCTCTGGTCTCCTCCAAGCCTGGGTCTTTGCTTGAGAAAGTCTTCCCAGGCCAGCCACCCAGCACCACCCCTGCCTGACCTCATCACACACCCAGCCTGGGTTCTAGACCTCACCTCCAGCTCTGAGGGCTCACAAGGGCAGGGCTGTGCTCCTTCGGAGCCTCAGAGTCGGGGGTTCTGAGGACAAGGCTATGTGTCCTCCATCTGCTAAATCCTCCTGGCCTCAGTTCTCCTTCCACACCAAGCTGAGAGGCACCGGAGAAGATTTCCCAAAGCTGGGGAAACTGAGACCGAGCAGCCCTCTGCTCCACCTACCACAATGAATCAAGAGTTAAGATGCAGGAGTCTGGACACGCTGTCTTAATCTTTCCCAGCAACAACAGCTGCATCTCTCTCCCATGGGTGCAATTTCAGGAGAGGGTGAGCCTCAGTTGGAGAGAGAGGGGAGTGGGCAGGTGGGTTCCCTCAACCCCCAGTACCTTGGATGAGCAGCTGGAAAGCAGGTTTGGTAAGAGATTAAGTTTGAAGAGAAATAAGAAGCTCCAAGATTTATGAGCCTCATTTCTCCCTCAAATTCCCCTCCAAGCCCCCCAGCCCTAGCCTGGTCCCTCCAGGGCCATGCTGTGGCCCCAGGCCAATGTCAAGGCCCTAACCCATCCATCAGCTGTTGCCAGGGAGTTTCCACCACAACGGGTCCCAAAGGGAGGGGTTCAACTGACACTTGGGGCCCAGATCAATAGGAGGGGGCATGGCCCTAAAGACTCAGCCAACAACCCTATACCCTCCCCTGAGTTGGGGGCTCACAACCTTCAAGGAAGAAACTAGACTGGTGGGTGGGGCCCAAGAGAGGTGGTGTCCCAACTCTGGGACCACACCCAGCCCCACCCTTTCAACAGGCCAAGAGACCTGGGATCCCAAGAGGCCCTACAGCTCACAGGGTGTGTGACCTTGGGCGGCTGGCTGCTCCTCAGCCTCTCTGCCACAGCATGCAGGAAGTGGCTCAGATATCCCAGGTGTCCCCTGTTCAGCTCAGCCCCTCAGCACTAAGTCCTGCCCTCTCTACAGTGCAGGGGTGTCACCAGAATCTGGGCCAGATGGGGTAGGGCTGTGGCAGCTAGCTAGAGGAATCCCTGCAGTCACCCAAGTCAGAGCTAAAGACCTACAGTGATTACCCTCCACCACATAATCGATCTTCCAGAAGAGTGAAACTGAGAACCTGAGCAAGGGTCAGGTCTACACCAAGACCTGAGTCTTACTGGTGGGCTGGTTATGAGGACAAGCTCTGGGGAGAGAGATCTGGATTAAAATCCCAGCTGCACCACTAACTTGTTATATGAAGCTCCAGCTTTCTCTCAGCCTCAGATTGCTCATCTGTAAAATGGGATGATAAAGCCTCCCTCTTAGGACTGTTGAGTTGAAATGAGAAAATGCACATAAAGGGCTTGGCACAGTGCCTGACACACAGTGTGTTCATGAACAACGGCGCCATCATGACCGTAGTTAGTACAGTATGAACATAAATCCAAGTGGCCAGGGGTAAAGGGAAGGAGCGGTCCAGACCTGGTTAGAGGATGAGACCAGCCTTATCCTTAAGCCAGGTCAGGACCCCCAGGATCTCGGCTCAGGAGGGCAGCCAAATTCCTTGAAGCCCCCCAGCTGTCTCCCCTCTTCGTTAAAGGCCTCTCATTAGTGAGCCTGGGCACCTGCCCCTCCATGCGTAATAAGCCTCATTAGGATCTTAGCCCCAAGCTCTGAGCCCAGAGTCTATGTGTATGCACACGCATGAGGGTAGGGGGGCTGCAACAGGCCACCAGCCAGGAGACAGCATCCTCGCCAACCACACCCCCTGCCTGTCATCCGCAGAGCCCGTCACCACCCAGCTTGTCACCTGCCTGCCTCGCACCCGCACCACCTGTCACCCACCCAGGCTCATCACCCACCCAGCCCATCACCTGCACCACCTGTCACCCACCCAGCCTGTCACTGGAACCGCCTGACAGGCATCTGGGTGGGGGGACAGGAGATGGGGAGGAGAAGACCACAGGGGTGTGGAGCTGGGGGCCCCAGAGACCCTGTGGGACCCCCACTTCAGCTCGGCATCCTGCAGTATTGCCATGGCAACCTCTCAGCCGCAACCACTTTCCCAAACATCCCCCGCCCTCCCCCCCCCAGGCCCTGCTCTTAGCTGAGCTGAGGCTGAGAAGAGCCTGAGTGACAGCAGAATGGGGCAGGAAGGAGGGGGTTCATCAGCAGGCTGGCCTTGACCATCCTTCCGCCTTTGGACTCATTTACTCCATCTGCAAAATGGAGGGGCCAGAATGGATAAAGCCCTTGTAGAGCAGGCCATCCCTCTTCAGCCTGGATTGGCTGAGTCAGCTGCCAGTTAACCTGTGAGGGCTGGGAGGTAGGACATAAGGACAGGAGTTTCTGGGTTCTTCCACACTCCTCTGCTTGGCCCAGCCCAGAAAGGCTGGACCTCTGGCCCAAGCTCACCCAGCAGAAAGGGAGGGGAGCAGGCTGGAAGGGAGAAGGGCTCTGCCACTGGACTGCTAGCTGGAGGCACCATACTGGGTGACCCAAGGTGACTGGGGGCCAAGTTGGCCCCCACCTCCAAGCTGCATTATTTATAAAACCCAGGGCGTGGAGTTGAGCAATGGTTGTAGCACTGGCCCTCTAGGGGCCACAGTGGGATGGAGAAAACAAGGTGCCCCTGAGAAGCAGCCTGGGGTCCCTGGCTCCCTCCAGGGCTGGCTGGGGCAGGGGCTGAGGTGGCAAAGGGGCAGCAGCTCTTCCTCCCCTCCCCTGCCGACCCCCTCTCCTCTCCACTCCTCCAAGCAGGCGGCGATAGGATTACTTCTGCATGACTGCCCGCTCCACAGGGTTCCAGAGACCCTCCTGCCTGCAGCAATCTTTAAAATTCCTCCAGCCCAGCCTCTCTCCCTTTCTCCCTGCAGTGAATGCTCCAGAGTCTACCGCAGTGTGCCCACTGCTGCCGCGCTGCTGCCACCACCACCACGACCAAGCAGGCGGAGGCCCTGGTCCCTGGTGCCCATGGACAAAGACGGACCCGTCCTCAGAGTGGAGCTCCACAGCCCTCAGACCCTCTGGCCCTTGGTGCCGGCCCAGTCCAACAGACCATGGTTCCTGTTGGGTCAGGCATGCCAGCAACACCAAGACGGGTGGGTGGGCACTAGGTGCAAACACACCTGGTGGGTCTAGGCATGCCTGCCGGTGTCCTCTGTTGCTAGACCCTGGCTGCACACCTCTGCTCTGACCCCCTCCCTATTTCACTACCTATCCCTGCTACCCCCTGGGGTGAGGAGACAGCTGGGCCAAGCCAGCGCCTGTGGTTCCCCAAGGTACAAGAGGCAGGCAGGAGATCGATCCACTGAATTTTTTAAGGCCCTAATGGAGCCTGCATCCCAGGACTTGCTGGACTGGGACACAGGCGATGTCTTGGGGACCCCTCCCACTGCACGGCACTGCAGTTGCTTCCTCTTTCAGGTCTTGGGGGAGTCAGAGAATCCTTCTATGAGCCTTCCCCCAGCAAGAGGCACAAGGGACCTCCAGGAAAGAGATCGAGACTGGGGGGCTGTGAGTGATACCAGAGCGCCCCCCTACCCCATCTCCCCAGCCCAAATGCAGGCAGAAGCAGCTCAGCCTCTAAATCACTCCCCTCATGCTGCCCTCTGAGGCGGATTCTGTGCATCTGTAATTAGGGGGTGGAACAGATGGTGGAGATTCCGTTTAAAATCATGCATCTAGTAAAGTAACCTTCACTGTCGGAACTGACTCCCAGGGAGACCAAGCCCCGCAGCCTGTACTGGGGGTGGGGGGAGCCAGCACCTTTCCCATCCCTTTCCCTGAAGCCCCAGCCCATGTCTTTCAGGTGAGCCAAGCGGGGAGGATCTGGAACACACTTGAAAAGTGCAGGCTGGGTCTAACTCCCCTTGGCCCCCACAGACATGCCAGACTCAGGCAGTGCTGGGTACTCAGCGTTCTTGGCTGAGAGACCAGGGTGACCAGGTGCCAAGGGGCTTGGCCCCACCCCCAAAGGGGCCCCAAGCCCCCAAGCCCAGGTCAGAGTGTTCACAGCACAGGGTCTTGGGGAGGGGGCAGCTTTGAACCAGATGTCCAGCCTCACTGTCCAGGAATGAAAGGCCTGGGGCAGTGAGGGGGTGGAGAGAGCTCCCCAGGCAGAGGAGGCTCTGGGAAGTGGGGGAGGCTGGGGCAGCAGACAAGTGAGAGCAATGCGTGTGAAAGGCAAGGCCTTCTGGGGGGACGGCTGCGGGGAGGATGTGCTGGAATGTTCGTCTGGTGGGAGCAAGGGCTACAGAACCATGGCAGGGTATGTGACGGGGAGTTGTGGGGTGTAAGGGGGAGCAGGAAGAATTGCTTGTGAGCTCAAAGGGGCGAATGGGTCAGGGTTGTGACTTGCAGAGGCTGTGTGTGTTGTGGATAAGTATGGCGTCATATTTGGAGAGGTGTAGGACTGTCCCCTGGCCCCTACACTGAGCAAAGTCCTGGAGTCAGAGCTGGGTTACACCTGGGGAGTCTCTGGGACTCAGGCAGGATGGCCTGTGAGGTGTGGGGACCTGCAGGGAGTGTGTGTGCAGGCACACGCATGCTGGGGAAGGCATCAGAAGCTGTGAGGATATTATCTGGAGGTCCACCAGAAGCGATGCGTCTATGAGAGAACTGTTGCTTCTGGGTCGGGGTTCTGGTCTGGGAGGGTGTTGAAGCTGGGTGTGTGTGCTGGGAGAGAGGTAGTTTGGAAAGAGTAGAGGGCCTTATTTGTGTTTGTGGGGGAGGGTGCCAGGCCATACCTGGGGGAGATAAGTATGTACAGGGTGATGCTGGGCTCTGGGGCCTCAATATGTGGGATGGTATCCCAGCTGTGTGGGTCCTGGATGTACCTGGGGGAGATGTTGGGGTTGGAGAGGGAGAGGGAGCTGACATGGGTGAGGATGTAGAAGCTGTGTGTGTGCTGTTTCTGGAAAGGTTATTTTGACTATAACTGGGCACCTGATGGGCTTGGGGGCTTGAGAGTGCTGCAGGGCTGGGGTGGGAGACTGTCTGGGGAGGTGCTGGAGGCCTTAAGAACCGCCGGTTGTGGAAAGGTAAGAGTGGGTCCCTGATGTCAGAGAGGTGCTGGTGGCTCTGCAGGACACACATGGGAGGGTACCGGGGCTCTAACTGGGTTCCTGATGTTTGGGGAAGTGTAGCTACGTGGCAGGTGTATGCTGGCTGCGTGTGAGAGGCAGAGGCATGTCAGGGAGGTGATCACATGTGGAGTGACAGTGTGTTTGTAGGTGTGTTTAGCAGTTGGCTTTGGAGGTACTGGCGCTGTGAGGGTGTATGTGGGCAAGCTGTATATCTGAGTGGTGTCGGGGACTGCGGCTGGGTCCTGTGTTCAGAGGGGCGATGGGGCTACAGGGTGAGGGTGGGTACCCCTCTGGGGACATGTAGAGCAAAGGCCTTTGCTCAGGGGCTCATCTGGGGGCTGCCCACTTCAACCCCTCTGCGGTGGGGTGCCTGTGTGGGGTGGGAGGGCTGTCAAGGCAGGCAGTCCATCTGTCTGTGCCTGTGCCCAGGCCTGAGGAGCAGAGCTGCCTCCTCACTCCCTGGGGGGCGGCAACGGATCCCAGCCCACCCATCTGCCTTCAGATGGTCCAGGCAGGAGCCTCCACAAAGCTGCCTGGAGGGCATCGCTGTGTTTGAAGAGGCACAGGCTGGGGGTGGGGGCACTGCACAGCAAACAGTCCTCATGGAGGCTCCTTTGAAAACCACTGACGCCAGGCGAGAGGAAGAGGGAGGACAGGGGCGGGCACGTCTGTCCTTGTGTGTCTCTGTGGGTCAGTGCCCAACTGAGAACACCGCAGCCCCTTCCCACGTGTTTGTGTTAATGGTCCCTGTTCGGGTAGTGTCTGGGCTTGGAATACACCCCTCCAACCCAGGCAACAGGCCCACGCCTCACACCTGCAGCTACACCTCACACAGGCACGCTCCCTCCACTCACACACCAACACCCACACACCTCCACATCCGCATGGGTACCTCTGCACCCCCACATGCAGTTCACCCATGCCCCGTACCTCCACGATACATGCCCCATCACACAGACACCCCACCACAAATCCTGTATAGCCACAGACCCCTGTTACACACACACCTATCACATAAACGAGCATCCACATCCACACCTGACAAGCAGCTATGAGACATACACCCACATACTCCGCTCCCTCCCGTCACACCCATACCCCATCTCACCCATGCTCAGTGTCTCTCACACGCACGACAGACACACGTGTGTACACGGTTCTATCTCTTTCTCTCTTGCTCACACACCCCCCCCTCGCCAGCTCTCAGATAGCTCTTTCCTAAGACAGACCCACCAGACCATCATCATCCAGGTGGGCCCTGCACCCTCTTAGAAGGGCTCCCACTGACTGAGGGAGCCTCCTGCCTCCTCACCCTGCTAGCTGGGCCAGAGTGGGAGTGTTCTCTGCTCAGGTGTGACTGCCACTGTATGTGTGAGTGTGTGACTGTGTGTGACAGTATGTCCTGAGAGCTCATGACAAGGGCCTGTGTGTCACCACCTGGATAAGGAAGAAAGCACAGGAACATGTTTATGAGCTATGTTGTGAGATGCGCAATGAGTGACATTGGAGAGCTCCATGTCACAAAATGTGTGTGTGTGTGTGTGTGTGTGTGTGTGTGTGTGTGCGCCTGCCTGTGCACACAGGTGTAAGTGTAGTGGGTGCGTTTATACAAGGAGCCATCTCCCCCAGTGAGCATGAGGAGACATTTTTGAGACCTGTAAATCTGTGCGTAGGGGTCGGAGCTAGGCAAGCTCTCTCAGCCAGCCCCCGGCTTCCAACAGAAGAGCAGGGAGGAAGGGGCTCTGCAAGGCTTCGCTCTCTCCCTCTCTTTCTCCCTGACCTCTTTAGCAGCTGGAAACTGAGCCGGGGGTGGAAGGAATGGAGACTTGGCTGGCCTGGGGGTTTGGGGAGGGAAGAGGCAGAAAACACCTTCCAGATTCTCATCAAATCCCTGTTTGTGGTTTGTAGCCTCCAGTCTCTCTCCCTCTCTCCCTCTCTCTCTCTCTCTGTCTGGGTTTTCCCCTTTCTTTATCTCTTCCTGTCTCTCAGCGCCCCCCTCCATCTCTCTCCTCACTCACCCTTTCTCCCTTCTTGTCTCCAAAGTCTCTGTTTCTCTCCTCAATCCTTCCATTTTTCTGACTCCTTTCTCTGCCAGCACCTCTGTCTGTCCGTCTCTCCCTGTCCCAGTCCATCTGTCCGTCTCTCTCAGTCTATCTGTGCGTGGGTGTCTCTGTCCATCTGTTCCACCACCCATCTGTCTGGCTGTCTGTGTGAGTCCTTCTAAGGGTGCCCACTCGCTCCCCAAGACCCCCACCCCCAGGTCAGCAAAGGCCTCTCCTGGCTCAGGGGGTGAAGAAGGGGTGCAGAACTGCAGCTTCTGGAAGCTTCAGTAGCAGCTGGGCTGAACTGGGAGTTGGGGCCAGCCAGCTGCAGAAGCGGCCCCTCCCCTGGGCTCCCAGGCCAAGGACCCCAGAACAGAAAGAGGAGAGAAAACAGGGCCTCACTGCAGCTGGGTGTGTGCATGAGCAGCCTGCGGGGCCTCACTCTACCCTCACTTCAACATTCACCCCAAGCCAGGCCTTGCAGAAGAGGGCTCCTAAGTGCCCACCTTCCTCCTGCCCTAGCCAATGGAGAGATGCTGGGATCCAGGAGGGAGGGGTGGGGGAGGCCAGGCCTTGGGGAAGGAGGGGTTGGGAGCCAGGGCTTCCTGTCAGCTGGGCAGGAGGGGGGGCTCCTCCCCTCCTTCCCTCCAGGCAGTCCCTGGGGATCCCTCCTGCTCTGGTCCCAGCTCCAAGCATGAGGGGCTGTACAGGCAGTTCTCAGCCCCACAAGCCCATTCCCATCTCCCAGCTATTCACAGGGAAGTGGGGATCACAGCAGTATCTCCCCAGCTACAGCAGAGGTTTGTTATGGGTGTGTGGAGATCCTGGCTCAGTCCAGGCACTGGCCATCCTGAGAGGCCTCAAGCAGCCCACCCACCATTGCCAGACCAGCACAACATCCCCCACCTCATACTCTCACACACCCAGTAGATCTTAACACCCACCACCCACCAAGCAATTCCCATGCCAGCACCCACTGTCGTGACACAAACTCAGGGTTCAACAGAGAGTCCTGCCTGGGTCTCACACCCTACCTAGCACTGGTGGCAGGCGCCCACAGTGCCCCCAACACACGGTCAGCAGCTTGAGACCACATCCCTTCCAGGTTGCACTCTTCCCTCCACTCCCTCTCCAAGAGCTCAAGGTCCAAATCCCACAATGGGCAGGGAAACTGAGGCCCAAAATCAAGGGATGCGAAGACACAGTCATCCTTCTGAGACCCTGGGATGGCACAAAATATGAGGAACGAGGAAAGAAAGAGATGCTGCAGGGGCAGAATCTGGCTCCTTCCTGACCCACCTCGGGCAAAGTCCATACCGGCTGCACCCTGCACACAGCTCTATGGCTGGGCCAGGGCCAGGGGCTGGCTGCCTCCCTCCCTAGCTCTCCTTGCCCCTGGCTGGGCCCCCTCCCTCTCCCCCGTTGGAGCAGCCCTCCCTGCCCTCTCCCTCCCAGCTCTGGCTCTCTCATCCTCAGCTCTTGGAAGCCTGACTCACTGTTTCCCCTCCTCTCTCCCCTCCCTCCCTCCCTCTCCAGGCAGTGGCGCCTCCCCCTCCCCTGGGGGGGCTCTGGCCACAAGGGTGCCCGCGTGCTGCTCTCCCTAGGCTCCAGCCCCCCTCTGCACCCAGGAGGCCCCCCGCAGCTGTTCCAGTTCTCTAGCCATGGTGAGACAGAGTGCAAGAGCCTGGGTCCCAGCCTGGCCTTGCAGAGAATATCTGCGACCCTGGATGAGTGGCTCCCCTTGCTAGACTTGGATTCCTCCTGTCAAACTGTCGGGTGGTGGGGTGTCCAGATGGATGATGCCTCTGGCATCTCTGGGGCCCTAATCTTCCTGCTTTTATAACCCCTCCTAGCACAGGGTACCTGTCAACCTGTAGGGTATTGTACCTGCCCTCAGGACCCTGCCCCCAGGTCCCAAAAAGAGCTCAGCTCTGTTCCCAGACATCCGAAGAGAACAGAGGGGAAATACTGCCCTGGGGCCTCAGGACCTGGAGCATTAGTCAAGACCCCTGGAATTCCCCCTTCCTTGCCATTGTCCTTCCTCCTGTGGGATCCTTTCCTTCTCTTTTTCTCTACCCCCCACCTGTCCTCCTCCCTCTTCCCAGAGACATCTGCTTATCTTTTCACCAAAAACAACCCAGCACCTGATCCGGGTGAGAGGCCCTCAGTGCTCCCTCGCTTCTGGCTACAGAGGTTGGTGAGGTGTACCTGGACCCCTGAGTCTCTGGGCCTCACTGCCAGCCTGTGACCCCAGCTCTTCTAGCCTGTTTTCTATCTTCCCCTCCCTCATAAGTGGCTTCAGTCCCTCTATTCACCAGCATGTGGCTGTCTGGGTCTCCTCTCCCCAATTCTCTCTTCCTGGGGGGCCCATCTGCTGGCATTAGCAACAGTGTTGCCCTTGCTCCCTCCTACAGTCCCCAGCTCCACCCCATCCTGGCTTTGCTCCTTCCCCTTCTGTCCCAAGAGACTTCGGGGACCTAGAGACAGAGCTAGTCCATCCCATAATATTCTGCTTGACCTCACCCAGCCAGACCAGAAGGGCCTGGGCATCTGGTACACAGACATGGCACCCCCTGGTCTTGGGTGGCTGGCATGAGACACAGAGACACAGAGTTCTGTATTCCACAAAAGGAAAAAAAAAAAAAAAAAAAAAAAAATTGACCTGGGGTTGGGGGTGGGACATAGGGAGAGTGAAGGGGAAGTGAGGGAGGTCAAATTTGTCTGGAAGATGCCCCTGTCCAATGCGGAACACAGGCATAAAGGAGGGAGTGGTTCAAAACCTATTCTTCAGGCTGATTCAAAAATAAGCATTGTCCCTCTGGGGCTCTGCAAGCACAACCCCCTCCCAAAAAAATGTCTTCTTCCAGGGACAGTGTATACCCCTTGAGCCTCCAGCACAGAAACAACAATCAGGTAAAGACCCCATCTCTCAATCTCCTTTAAAATCCAAGTTCAGCCTTTCCACAGCACACTTGGCTCAGTAGGGGGTTCCAGAAGCCTCCAGCCAAAATCAAAGTATGTGGAGTCGGGGGAACGAAGCCCCCCAGCCCCCAAGTCCCTTCACCAAAGGTCCCATCAAGGGCTGCAGAGCAATGCAAAAGAATCCTGGAATCCTCCCTCACACATCAGTGCCGAGAAACTAAGCTGCCCATCAGCAGCACCCGGGGGTGCTGGGGGCTTCCTGCCCCTATGACCTCGTCCCAGACCCCCCAGTCCAGCAACCACAATAAACAGCAAGATCTTTTTCTTTATGACACCAAATTTCTCCAAGCCCAACAGCTCCTTCCATCACTACCTCAGCCATAGATCACATTAAAAACTCACAGAGGGCAACTTAAACACATCACATTTGTTTCTCTCTATATTATTTCAAAAGTAACGGCATTAAAAATGGATTTTACTACAGAAAATAAATATCAGCACGTGGGTCGGGAGCCCAGGCAGAGAGAGAGCCCACCAGGGGAATGTCCCTGAGGGTTTGGGCACAACTTAGGCACTGACCAGGGAGGTAGCTGAGTGGCCAAACTGTACCCTGGGGTATGGGGGGATGCCTGGGGTGGGGGCAATGCTGGTTCACCTAAGCACCTGTCCTGATACCAGACCAAGAGGGACAAGAGTCACTGGTTTGGACTGGTGCCCACTGGTCCCCCAAAGCTCATGCCCTCACTGGTTTATGCAACCTCTGAGGGTGGGAGCTCTGGGGCCAGAAGTTCACCAGTCTCTGGGGGTTACTCCAACTATTGACACAGTAGGAGAAAAAAATGAATTCAGCTTACTATCCAGTTTGATTTTCCATTACTATAAAAATAAATATACATCTGCTCAACGGAGGGAGATGGCAAGCAGCATGCACATGCCACCTGGGGGGTCCCCCCACAGCTTACCACAACCAAGTCTGTCTGCCCCCCAACCCCCCATGCTGGAGGGGTGGACAGAGTGGTAATCTTTCACTTATAGCCCCAGTCACACAGCCACACACACCGGGCCACACGGAACAGGAACCAGCCAACAATAGAAACACCCCAAATGCCCCTGGCAGGACTCTGCCCAGGCCTGGGCACATGCCCCCGCCCTGCCAGCGGCAACAGCAGCAACGGGCAAAATGTGGCCACCCTGACCCGGAGGCAAAGCTTGTCCTCACACCCTGAGCTCAGCCCAGGGAGCTGGGGCCAAGTCCCGCCTGACACCAACTGGTCCGGCGGGAAACGCCTGCCCAGCCAGACAGGCACAGGCCCCCCAAGGGTCCCTCCTTGTGCTCAGGGACCAGGCTGGTGCAGCCTAGCCCTGCCTCCCAGGGTGACGCCTGGGCCCAAATTCAGCTGGCCCTGCCAGTCAGGCACTGGTGCAGAACCGAGGGCACCAGGCTCAGCCCCTCCCAGCCCAGCCCCAGGGCCCTCAAGCTTGGAGGGAGGGGAGACTCCCCACCCCTCCACATCTGGCCCTGGCCCCCAGGGTCTGCGGTAGAGAATTCCCGCCCCCGCTGCTCTCTCCCTCCCGCTCTGTGCCCGCTGCCCGCCTCAGGGACAGCCCCAGCTCCCGCCTCCGGCCAGCAAGGCCCACATCCTTCCTCCCTGGGCTGGCCCCTTTGCCTGGCAGGAGGCTAGGGGGTCAGGCTGCTGGGGAACCCTCCCCACCCCCAGCTCCCATCAGTCCTCATCCCCAGCCCCCAAACTCTGGGTTGCTGTCCCTTTTCCTGTAGAACAGGAAACAAGGTTATTTCCTAGACTCAGAGCCAGCCCCCTGCCCCTCTGGCTCTGCCTGGGGACCCAGACCCAGCAGGGGAAGGCGCCCTCAGCCAGAAAGCAGGGAGATTCTGCAATTCACCCCCAGCTCCTGGCCCAGGGGGCTGACAGCTGTCACTCAGCACCCCACCCCCTGGGGAAGAGGGGGCCGATTCAATCAGAGCCCCAGAGGAAACGCATTGATAGGTGATTATTTATTTATTTATTTATGCAAAAGTGAGCCGACTTTGTTCGCCAGGTAACCGGGCACGCGGCCCAACCCCTACGGCCCTGGCCGCCCCCAAATCCCTCCTCCACCCCACACCCCCTCCGGGTCATTAGGTCCCCGCCCCTCAACTCCCAGAGCGCCAGCGGAACCTTGGGATTTGGGGTTTGGAGGGGAGGGGCTCCTCCCTCCGCAGTCTCCCCGTTTCCCAGCGCCAATCCTAAAATCCAGCCTTGTTCTCCGCTCCCACGGTCCCCCTTCATCCCCCCCCCCCACATTCTCAGCAAGCTGGAGAGCAAATTGCAGTTTTAAATCCAAAGGCGGAGGGAGGGGGAAGGAGGAGGGGGCGCGCGGCAGCGCTGGGCGCGCACCTCGCCCCCGAGCCGGGGGAGCCGCGGGGCGGCCAGGAAACCCGAGAACCCCCCCTCCCAACCCCCCCCTCTCGTCCACCTCCCCCTCCCCCTTCCCGGCGCTGCCTGCCAGGCTTCGAGCCGAGCCCAGTCGAGCCGCGGGCCCCGGTGGAAACAAAGACCGATCGCACCGCGGGCACCGCAGCCACGGGGTCCGGCGGACCGGACCAGAGGGCGCGGGGGACCCCCCTGGTGCGCTGCACAAAAGAGCCGGACCGGCCGGTCCCCAGCGGGGGTCTAGGGCTGGGGAGGAGGCGCCACTCACCGGAGTGCTGGGCTGCTGGCTCTGTGGGTCCGAGCCAGGCTAGGGGTTTTGGGGGGCGTCTGTCTTCCGGCGGCGGCAGCGACGCGGGCGCCCGGCTGATGAAGAGAGGAGTCGTGGAGGAGCCCTGAGCCGCCTGCCGTCGCTGACAGCATGGCTCGCGCCTCGGCTCACATTCTCCGCCGCTAACTCTGCTGGACACGGCCCCCCGCTCCCGCGGCGCCCCCCCACCTCAATCACTCCTTCGCTCTCTGTGCCCCCCTCAGTCCCCCCGCCGCGCACACACTCTTACAGCCCTGGACACCCCCGCCCCCACCCCCCCAATTGCAAACCTGGGAGGGAACGCGCCCCGCGTAGTCCTCCTGCTCCTGCTCCTGCTCCTGCTCCTGCTCCTCCTCCTCCGCCCTCCTCCCTCCCGCTCTGTCTGTCTGTCTGTCTGTCTGTCTGCCTGTCTCTATTTCTCGCTCTCTCTGCCTTTCTCTGCTCTCCGAGCTGGGTGGGAAAAGGAAATGAGGACAGAAAGCAGACGCTGGCTTTGGGTGGTGGTAGCTGGATTCCCTCTCTCCCTCCCTCCTCCCTCCTCCCCTCCCTCCTCCTGCCTTCTGCTCTCTCCGCTGCTAGCGGGGCTGAGCGCAGCCTGGCGGGTGGCTCGCTCTGCCCGCCCGCCCGCCCGCCTGTCTGTCTGTCTGGTCTGCTTCGCTCGCTCCCTCCCTCCGTCTCTCGCCCTCGCCCTGCCTGCCTGCCTCTCTCCGTCTCCGCCGCCGCCGCCGCTGCCTCTGCGAGCTCGCCTTACCTTCGCCGCTCACCATCCGGAACCCCAGGGGGGAGCGCGCGCACGGCACGCCGGGACTTGTAGTCCCCGCCCCGGCCGCTCAGCGCGCTGGGCGGGCGGGGCGGCGCCCGCTGCTCCGACGGCGCGGCCCGGAACCCGCAGGGACCCTATGCCTGGGGCACCTCTGGCGGAGGTGCGTCCTGGTTTACCAAGGGGCGCCGATCCTCCCCGAGGGTCAGGAATGTTCCCTATGTTCTCTGGCCCCTGCGGCGGGCTCTGGCTCGCGCTGAGGTTGCGGGTGGGAGCGAAGGGGCGGGGTCTGAGAATGGAATGGGAGTGGAATAGGGAATCTGGGGACTAGCCAAAGGGGCTGCGACTTTCTGGGGCGTCCCAATTACGTGGGAGGGAAAGAGGAGAGAGGAGAAGGCTCTCAATTTAGGGACTTTCTCCCTTTCTGTAAAGGTTTCCTATTGAATAAAAGCGAGGGTTTCTAGCAGGCACGCTAGAAACCTCAAAGCCCCAGCCAGCGCCTCCTCCGCACTCGGTGACCCCTTCTCTGAAACACTGATCCTTGGGTTTAGCCCTTCCAACGCCTGCTTTCCCTAGTTGTTCAAGGGTGGCGAGAGCGCAAAACCCCTGGATAATCCAACGATAGTACTCCCTCCCTCCTGAATTCGACTGAGCAGTTGCGTCAGGAAGCAGGATTCAGATTCAACAGTTCTGAGCTCCTGCTGTGGCGGGGGGCTGGGCTCAGCACTTTCACCTACCTCCTCTTCAGGTCACATCTGTTCTCCAGCCCCTGGCTCTAGGCCCCCTGCCTGGCCTATCCCACAGATGGGAATGTGCGCTGCCGAGAGGGCCTCTAACCCCGGGGAGATGGCTGGACAGCCCTGGAAGTTGAACTGCTGTGGCTGCCATTTATTGGCCACCGCAGGGCTCTTGAGGTCTGCAACAACCCTGGAAGGCTGTATTGCTATCATTTCCATTCTAGATATGAGGGTACTGAGGCCCAGTTCCCCTAATTAGAAATAGGTGAACCCAGCCAGATTTGAGCCAGAGTCTAGCTGACTCCAGAGCCCCTGTGCTTAACCCCTGGGCTACGGCAGGGAGTTGTCCTCCCTCCCACACTGACCTTTTCTCCCTGAATCTGTCTTCCTTTGGCACTTCAACTAGACCAATGTTAACTGAAGTATGCAGGACTTGCAGGAGACACAGGGATGAATGATGCATGGTCACTGTCCTGTCCTCAGGTGTCTACCAACACCAGCCTTGCTGGTCCTACTACTTGTCCCCACCTTATTGGTGTTAAACATTCCTTTGTCCTGTGTCTGCTGGCGTAGTCCATCCTACCCCAAGTCTGAAGTTCCTTCAGCAATGCCCTTGTTCTTAGACCCACTGTTTTTGACTCCTTTGGCCTGCAGATTGCTAGCCAGCGTATGACAAAGACAAGTGATGACATTTTGCCTACTGTAGCTTCCTCTCACAATCTTCCCCCAACCCTCCCAAAACCCTCCCATAGGACAGTCTGGAACCCCTAGAGGACAAAAGAGAGGACCTGGGGGGATTGTCTGTTGATCCTTTGAGGGGGGCAGTCGTAATAGGAGAGGCAAAAGGCTGTAAACAGTACACCTATTGATTTGGCATTATGACTGGCAAGGCCAGCTGGAAAGGCAGTCATTCGGCAGCTTCTCCTTGCAGACAAGCTAGGCTTTGGGTTCAAAGATTCATTCATTGAATGGGAAGTATTATAAAGTCAGATATTAGTAAAAGCCAGGGTTAAAGTTGATAGAGGTCCTTCACAGTCCCAAAGCTGGTCTGGAGTTATAGATGAGGCTCTGGCATCTTGTGCTAGCTGGTCCTGCACAGGACAGACTTTAACAGTGGGTGGGAGTGGAGGCTGGAGAAGCCCAGATCCCCTCCTCTTTAATCCTCCCCCCCCCCCCCACTATCCTTATCCACTAGTCTATATCTCAGGTTGTGAAGACCCCACTTAGTCTGAATCGTTTGGGGTTGGGTAATATAGAAGGGTTTCCAGTAGGTAGGGAGCCCCAGGAAAATTGGAACAAAGGGGAATTTGGGAAAGACAAGAAAGAGGGGGGTTAAGTGACGAAGTGCTGAGGAAAAGATAATAAGGTTCATGGCCCTATGAATGAGAGGGGACTAGAAGTTAGGATTTCCCAAGCATGTCCTTCCCTGCAGATGGCTTCAGGTGCCCCCTCCCTAGAGGGAGTGGGTGCCATTAGCCTTAAAGGTGTTCATCATCACTGGAAATCAAGCACTACAAAGTCTCCTTATTATTTGGGGTCTGTTTTTTTCCACGGATCCTCTTCAAACTGTATTTGGGGTACCCTAAAGGCCAAGCCGAGTCTTCCTGTGGGCTGCTGCTGCCACCTAGTGTCTAATCTCCATGTCTGCTTCAGCAGCTGTGGGCTAGAGGAGATGGAGGGAGGAGACCCAGTTGTTCAGAATTCTGCATCATCCCTTTCTGGGCTCAACTTGCTTGAGCCACGTTTGTTTCATTCTAAGCAAGAGATACTATGGCCAGACCCTAGAGAATGCAATGGGAAGTCTAGAGTTGTGGGGCGTAAGGTTTTGGAGGCCATGTGGACTGGGAACTAGACAACTGGTCCAGATTCTGCTTTTTCTTGTCATGTGTCCTGAACTTGTCTGTGTCTCCCATGTGTGAAATTGAGGTAGAATTGTTGAGAAGATTAACTGAGCACATGAATATGAAAACATTTTGAAACTGGCGAGGGGATAGGGAGAAATTATTAAGTTGTCGTCATCATCATAACAATAACTAACCAGTCACAGCAGCATGAAGCCAGGGCCCTGGGGTTCATGGAAAGGGAAGAATGAAGCGTTGGGTAGGCAGCATCTCTCTCCCTGAACCCAGAAGTTCTTGGGCTGGCCCCACTCTTGGGACTGTTTCAGGGGAGATGTGGAATGCTAGAGAGTGGTTTAGCCCAGTCCACAGAAGAGGAGAATGAAGCCTGGAGAACTTGAAGTCTTATCCTAAGCCACTGAGTTACAGATCCAAGAACATAAGGCTGATGGACAATTGGACCAGAGCCATTATGGCCCTGGTTTTCCCCTCCTTTAGATGGGAACAGCTCAGAGCTGGAGCCCAAGAGACCTGAAAGCAGGAAGCCCCCCTCATTGTGGTACAGTGGAGACTAAGGCCCCCAGGCCCCCATCAGCCCTCCTCCTGGGCCTGCCCCTCTCCCCTCCCCTGTACAAGGCCTCCCACATTCCTCCAGGCAACAGGAAACCCCAGCTGCAGCCCAGACTTCAAACAGCTCCTCCCTCTGGGGCAGGGGGTGTGGGAGGAGAGGCCAGAGGCCAGAGGGCAGAGGTCAGCTTTGTTCCTGCCAGAGGTGGTGAGGGACCTGGGGAAGACAGAGGGGGGCAGGGTAGGGCCCTTGACAGCCACACTGCATGTGTGTGAATTCTTGTGTCCATCAGGGTGTGTATGGTTCTGGCTGTTGGCCCGTGTCTGGGGATAAATGTGTGTCCTTGCTTTGATTTCTACTCATGGCCTGAGTTCCATATCTGACTGCATATGAGCACATGCTTGTCTGTAAGTGTTTAGCCTAGGACCCCGCTGATATGGCTGTAGGTGTCATCGAGCATATTGATAGGTCTGCTTCACAGGCCTGGTCAAAGCCATGTGTCCTTCTATGAGTGTGACCTGGTGTCATTCTTTGTGTCCAAGAGGGGTGTCCCCTCTCCTGCCTTTTCTCTCATTCTTCCTCCATGCTGGTCACCAGAGGATTCTATTTGAAAAGTGAATCTAACCTGGTTACTCTCCTGCTCAAAACCCTACAGTGGCTTCCCATTGCCCGAGGCTTAGAATTCTAGCCAAGTGCATGGTCAACCAGACCCCATGTACCTCACCATTTTCCTCTTTAGCCACTATCCCCCCTCAAATTTTATAGTCCAGTCACACCTATCTAATTGTAACTCCCTGCACAGCCTCATTTCCTGCCTCTGAGCTCACTTAATTCTTTCCGGTCTGGAATGTCCTCTTGCTTCGTTATCAAGCAAATTCTTTTTTTGGGGGGGTGTTTGTTTAGTGAAGCAACACCTCCTCTGAGAAACCTTCCAGGCTTCCCCTTGTCCAGTTGTTAGGACCCTCCCCGTTCCCCAGCACATCCTACGTTGTCATTTTCTGACTGTGTCAGACCCTTGAATCCTCATCACCGTTAAACTATGTGCTCTCTGAGAGAAGGGACTGTGTTGTATCTATATCCTGGGATGGGAAGTTTCTGAAGGGACATGGCCCCCCATCCCAGGGGGAAGTTTGCTGCACTTTTGGTGTAGTACCCAAAGTTTTCACTAGAGGGCGAGAGAACACCACTGCAGGACCATCCAGGCAGTGTGAGTAATAGAGGAGTGTGGGAGGAAGGTTTCTATTCTGTACCTGGGAGACAATCCCTGGAGTGGATAGAGGACTCATCTAACTCAGTCCTGGAGCAGTGGTACTCAAGATAGACTCCCCAGTGGGTCCTGGGAGCCCCAGATTTCTTTTTTCTGACTTCTCCCCGCAACTCATGGGCCGTCCCACCTGGATTCCCCCCTTCTACTTGACTTCTGGTCTTCCAACCTTCTTCCATGCTTCATCAGCACACTCCACCCTCCTGTAAATAATTATTTGCCCTTGCATGAACGGGTCATGCTTTACCATACCTCTGGGCCTTTACACAGGCTGTTCTTTCAGCCAAAGATGACCTCACTCTCTGCTTCATTAAGCAAACTCTTCTTTCACATACTCCAAGAAATTGCCCTTCGCTCTCAGACTGACCTTGCCCCTAAGTACTATAATTGTTTACTATTCTGCTTCTCTGATAGGACCAGTCTATAGGAGATATCACTAAATATGTGTGAAATTAATAAATGATTTAGTTCTTTTTTGAGTATGCGCTTCAGCACGTATGGGGCTACCCTAGGCTCTTATCTGCACCGTGACCTCCCTGGGCCTGACTCCAGCTCAGTATTATACTTTCCCATGCTTCTCTATGAAATAAAGAGCATGAGATTTTGAGTTCAAATCCTGGTGCTATTATCCAGCTGTATAACCTTGGGTGAGTGTTGGAGCCTCCCAGACTCTTCATTTCCTCTTTTATAAAATGGTGATAATCTCACCTCTGCACTGCTTCACAGTGAGGATCAAATTAGACAATGCATGCGAAACACCCAGCATTTGTCAATTAGGTGTCCTCCTCCCCCAGCATGAACTCGGAAATAAAATTGCCCTTTGAGTCTTAAGCCAGTAAAATCCATGCATCATGGAGGAGAAGAGCCAGGTGGGGGAGTGAATGAGGCGAGAGATGGTTTTGTAAACGAC
This sequence comes from Sciurus vulgaris, assembly GCF_902686455.1. NCBI lineage: Eukaryota > Metazoa > Chordata > Mammalia > Rodentia > Sciuridae > Sciurus > Sciurus vulgaris. The sequence continues at coordinate 19,719,223 of NC_136461.1, forward strand.
CGAAGAGTTTTGTGAACGGTGCAAACCGCAATCAAGGTGACCCGCCTGTAATCTCAGGGAGGCAGGGCGAGGATGTGATTGAAATTGAGAAAGCAGAAGCCTAATCAATTGCATTGTGCTCTATCTGAAGGGAACAGAAGGCTGCACGGAAATGGGGGAGCAAGGGAGATTCATTCAGCTGCTCCAGGGGGAGAGAGGGGCACTGTAGACACAGGGAGGCTCTGGTGTGCTGAAGAACAGTGGGGGACCTATGAACTTCAGATGGTTCACTGCCCTGCTGGGCCTTCACAGGAACCACATGGGCATCCAGGTAGAAGGCAGAGCCCCAGAAGGCAGATAAGAATATTCTGGTTGCACAGAAAGACTACAGAGATTAAGAGCACTGGCTTGGGGGCCAGAATACTTGATTTAGGCTCCTTCCCTGCCACTTATGCCCTGTCAGCCTTGAAAAAGTTGATTTCCTTCACTGTGCCTCAGTTTCACTACTGGCAAAAGTGAAGACAGAACAGCCTTCTCTTTCCTAGGGTTCTGTGAGGAAAAGATGGCAGCATGCACTTAGCAGGATGCCTCGCACAGCGTAAACAATGTGTAAATGGTGAGGACAAAGAGAGCTAATGTGTATGGAGCATTTTGTTGCTACTTCATAGATGAGCAAATTGAGGCTTGGAGAGATTAATACTTGCAAAAAATCACATCACCAGGCAGAGGCAGGAGTCACACCAGGCACACAGCTCCAGAGGTGTGCTCTTATTTGCATACTCAAAGGCAGGTAGAAACGCTGCCCTCTTGCTTCTACATCAGGCTGTTGTGAGTTGGATGGTCAGAGTCTATGGCCCTCAGGAAGTTTGCTCCTGAGTTGTCTGCAGAGCTGTCTCCCAATCTTACGACAACCTCTCAAGCAGCCACTTGGACTCTTCATTTTTTGTTCCCATTCAACAGCCTCCAACATAGGGCTAGGCACAGGGAACTCTCAGGTCACATTGACTGCCTTGTCCCCCTTTCCTTTAGGGTCCCCAATTTGGGGAGATTTCCAGGGCCTCTTTCTGCCAATAACTGGGAAAGAAATACACGCACATACCCCAAAAATACTGTCTTCCCACAGCCTAGAGGCAGTGAGGTCTAGTGGAAAGACCTTGGCATTGGTGTAAGGCCTTCTGTATCACATACAGCAGTGTGATCCTGGTACATCACATAACCTTAAGCCTCAGTTTTCTCATCTACCAATGGGGCTAACACAGAAACAGGCTCAAGACTGGATTCCATGACAAAACAATTTTGATATAAACACAGATGACATTCAGCAGGCAGACACTTAATAAATGAGTTATTATTATCATTATTACTATTACCTCTCCCCAGCCTGACTGAACTCCTTTAGTGCAGAGGCAGGTCTTATTTGTGCTGGCGTTCCCAGGGTTTGGCTTAGCAATTGATGCCTGGTAACTTTTTGCCAATTGCAGCAGTGATTCTCAGCTCCTTAATAAGTCACAGGGTCAACAAACATTTCCTGATGGGAGAAGTGGAAATCCTTATTTCCTGTTCCCTTGTTTTCACAGGAGGCACGTCAGTTGCCGGTTTCCCAAAGGAAGACACAGGGGGTGGGACAATTTGTCATTGCACAGGTGTGCTGCAGGTTGTTTAGCATCCTTGATCCCAGCCAGTAGGAGCCCTCAGTCATTGTAACATACAAAACTGCTTCCAAAAGCTCCCTGGTGAGAGCCATTGAGTTAGACTAATCCTCGGGTCTCTCCTCTTCCTTCCCCTTCCTTCCGCCTTCTTTTGGAGAAGAACTGCAGAGGGTCCTTTGGGATCTCTTCCCCTGCCTCTCTTGAGGAAGGTCTCAGGTTGTCCCAATGTGCCTATGATGAGTGGCAAATCTGAAATCAGGTAAACGACTAGCAAACCCATTGTGAACAGACTGAAAGCCATATTGGTATTGGAGGGGACATTTGATCTGTTTCTAGTTGCCTGTCTTCTCTGTCCATCTCTCAACTCATCGTAAGTTCACATGGGATGAGTAGTAGGACTTTTGGGTATCCTAAAACCTTATGTGTGTGTGCCTTATGCTTATCAGGTGGTACCCTTCTCTCCTGCTCCCAATAGCCAAATCTGTCCTATTCACCTCTCAGTGACCACGATGGCTCCAAAGGAAGATTCAGAAAACTTTCATGGCTTAAGGATTCATATCGTCATTTTCCTCATTTACATAATCAATAAACACACATTATTCAGAGAGGCGACCTCAGCAACTCTCTCCCTCATATCTGTGCCTGGACCCCAGTTCTGGAACACAGCAGCCAGCCAGCAGGAAGGGAATCCAGCAAAGAATTCCTGAGTCTGTAATTTACAAGAGAATTGAGAGCAGGGGACAAAGGCTTGGGGCCTGGACCACAGTAGAAAGACAGGAGGATAGGAAAGCAAGGATTGGAGACCAGAGAGAGAAGGGAAATCCAATGTTATAAATTACTAGACAAGGTTGAGCATCTTTGAAAGGCAGGGGAGAGAGGCCAGGGGCACACAGGACCCTAAGTAGAAAAATAATAAACAGCATTTGGGGTCAGAGTCAGTGAGAGATGAGCTCTGAGCGTCCATTTCCTCCTCCATCTGTAAAAATGAGTGGGTTGCCCTAGATTTAGATTTAAGTGGGAAGGGGAAGAAGAGTGCTTGGGGTCAAAGTGGGTGAGGGATGAGCTCTTACCCTCCATTTGCCTCATCTGTAAAATGAGTGGGTTGCCCTAGATGGTGTCAGAACACCTGTCCTCTGACATGCTCGGAGTCTATAAGGTTCTAAGCCTGGAGGCTTTGGGACCAGAGTCCTGGGAATTTGCAAAGGGTGGTAGGCACCCCCAGAGAGGTGGTTGATTCCTGATCAGGCTATGCCTGGTCTCCAGGCTGGTACTGTGGTTCTGTGGAGGTGAAGTAGTCTTCTAGGAAGGACTGCAGGTACTCAAAAGTGGGCCTCTCCTCTGGGTCCAGACGCCAGGTCTGTTCCATGGCTTCATACAGGGATGTTGGGCAGCCTGGGGGGCATGGCATGTGGTAGCCATGCTCTACCTGTTCCAACACTTCTCGGTTGTTCATGCCTGTGTGGGGTGGAGCTCTGTCAGTCAGGGGGCTTGGCCTCTCCCAAAGGGACTGCCAGGAGGAAACCCTTCCTTGGGACCATCCCCCAACCTCCAGCGCACCCGGGTAGGGGACTCGGCCCTTGGTGATGAGTTCAGTGAGCAGGATCCCAAAGGACCACACATCTGACTTGATGGTGAATCTGCCAAAGAGAGCTGCCTCTGGAGCTGTCCACTTTATGGGGAACTTGGTCCCTGGAAAGTTTGGAGAAAAAGGGAAAGTCAGTGAGGGGACCCCTGGGAACAGCTGGATTAAGAGAATAGGGATTTGAGAATTAGGGATCTTGGGGACCTTGAGCACAGGGTCTTTGAACACAGTAGAAAGGACCCGGTATCTAGTCCTTTATGTGTCTAGTACATTGCTAAGCACTTTATAAACATTGTAATTTTTTTTCATAATAATAACAGCTAACATGTGCCTAGCTTTTACTATGTGCTAGGCACTGTTGTTTTTTCTTCCTTCTTTGCTCTCTCTTCCTCTGGGGATCGAGAAGCCAGGGCCACTAGGCAAAATGTTCTAGCACTGAGCTACATTCCCAGCCCCAGGCACTGTTTTAGGTGATATATATGCATTAATTCATTGAACCCTCATGAAAACTCCATGAAGTAGATACTATTATTGCCCTCATTTTATAGGTGAGGAAAAGGAGGCATTGAGAAAAGTAACTTTCCCAGCTCACACTGCCAACAAGTGGCTGGGATTCATACCAGGAATTCTGGCTACAGAATTCACACTAATACATCCTATTGCCTCTAGCTTAAGAATTGTAGTGTGAATGGCACATAGTAGGTGCTTGGTAAATATTTGTCAACTTATTGTTGTCTGAATATTTTCATTTTATATTCTTATAAAGGTTGGATGACTTGCTCATGCCACAATGTCTGGCAAGTGGCTGAGCTGGGATTTGAACCCTGAATTGCCTCTTGAACATATCTGAATGGGAGTGTCCCTGATCATGGGGTGGGGAAGGGTTCCTGAGTATGTGGGACCCATGGCAGCCTCTTGGAGCTTTGCAAACTCTAGGGAGATGGGGTGAAGATCAGCACCTTGCTGGGGGTTGTACTCATTATCTTCGATCAGGCGGGCCAGCCCAAAGTCAGCAATCTTGCAGACCAGCCTCTCCCCAACCAGAATGTTGGCTGCCCTCAGGTCTCGATGGATGTAGTTCATGCGTTCCATGTAGGCCATGCCCTCAGCTACCTGGTGATGGGGGATAAGGTATGGAGAGAAGGGAGCTCATGTGGACTCATAACACCATAGCCTGGGTGAGGGGTAAGGAACCATCTGAAAAATCCACCCTTTTGATGGGGATACTGAGGCCCAGAGAGTAGCAGCGCCCTGCCTTGGGTCTCGCAGCTGATGCAGTGGGCGGGGCCGCACTTCCAAGGGTAGGTTAGGTATTTAAAGGCACTAGGATTTGTGGAAAGATAACAGGAGCGAGATCTGAGAGACAAAGGCTGCTGGTCCAGTTTACCTGGGCTGCCATATCCACCAACTGGGGCAGCCTCAAGTTCTGGCTCTCCCGGTCCTTGAGGAACTCCAGCAAGCTACCTGGAGAGAAGAAGCCAGAAAATCAGCCACAAGCCCCTACTCCAGGCTGGCCTTCTCTAGATTGTTCGCGCCCCAAACCCGAACCTACGGAATCTAGCCTGGCCCAGCCTCCAGCTCCCAACCCTCTCCCATGGGTCCACCCCCGACTCAGGATCCTGCCGGATGCCTCGACTCCGCAGTGACTCGCCCAGGTGCAGCCCCTGTACTGACGCGGTGCACACCTCGTTTCTTCTCCGCCTGGGCCCCCCCCTCCCGACACGCCCCACTTGGACTCTGCCGCGTCCGGGATCCAGCCTTCGATCCAGCCAGCTAACCACACCCCGCGCCGGAGGCTCCGCCCCGCCCCAGGCCCCGCCTCCACTTACTTGGCCTGGCTGGGAATCCAGCACTCCCGAGGTTTCGGGTACTCCAGCCCCTCTCTAGGACTCTGCCCATTGTCCGTCGTCCCTTCCCAGGTTGTGGCCCTGTCCCACCCCACCCTAACCTCCCACCAACTCCCGGCCTCCCGGGCCCCGCCTCCTGCCCCGCCTCTCACCGTGGCACATCAACTCGGTCACGATGTAGATGGGTTCCTCCGACACCACCGCGTACAGCTGCACCAGCTTGTCATGCCGCAGCAGCTTCATGACCTGCGCCTCCTCCAAGAAGGCCTTCGGGGACATGGTGCCCGGCTTCAGCGTCTTCACCGCCACCTTGGTGCTACCATTCCACGTGCCTGCCCGGTGGTGGCGTCTTGTCAAGACCCGCTCCCCTCCGGCCCAGACCCTCGCCCCTGCCCCTGGCCCCAGCTCCCGGGACCTCCGTACCCAGCCACACATCCCCAAAGCAGCCGGTGCCCAGCCGGCGATCCAACGTAATGGAACTGCGGCTGATCTCCCAGGCGTCCTTAGCCAGGCCCAGCGTCTGTGGCTTCATGGTAGTGCAGGCCGCTGTGAGCAGGTGGCACAGCCCATCATTCACCTCTGCGGGTGGGCAGATGGAGGGAGGTCAGGGACAGGCCAGTATACCCCCACACTCCTCATCCCATCCCACCCCATCCCAGCATCCAGATCTCAGGGTTAGTCAATCATAAATAACTAGGTCCAGGCGAGGTTCCAGTCCAGGACAGAAGGCAACTCAGCCTGCTGAGGGTATAAACATTTTGGTGCCCAGGGAAGGGAGTGGCACCCAGAGGGAAAGATGATCCCCATAAGGATTGGGACCTTCTTCTAGGAGGTGGCCTCAGCTGGGACTTTAAGGATAAGGTTGGATTCTGACAGGTGGAAATGGGGTTTGGGATTCCAGGTGAAGCTGTGGACAAAAGGCCCACTCCCTTCCCTGGGCCTCCATGGCCTAACCAATCAAGGTGGAAACCTGGGCATTGACTCTCACCTTCTCCTCAATACCAAACCCAGTTTTCCACTGAGTTTTTTCTGTCTCCTCTCCAACTTCAGAATTGTCCGCTTCTTTATTTCACTGCCACTGATTAAATCTGACCACCATCACCTCTCACCTGGAATGACCACTGTCTCCTAACAGACCCCTCCTTCTGCCTTGTGCCCTGGCATCCGAGCTCCCCTCAGCAACCAGAGTTTCTCACTGAAGTGCAGACAAGCTGGTCAGCCCCTGTTCAGGGCCCTGCGATGGTGACTTACTGCCCTGGTGCCTTGGTGGGGCATTCAAGACATCACTAACCCTCAGTAGTTTCCAGATTTAGACCTTAAGACAAGAAAGTGGCCAATTCCCTGCTCAGACCTTAGGAGATGCTACTTGGCCATGGTGGGGCTTTGCACCTCGGTTTCCTCTGAATCCCACAGAGCAGGGTCCTAGACTGGGAACCTCCATATGTGGGTTCTAGTCCTGGCCTGGTTGCTATTGCTTTGGGAAAACTTCCCCTTCTCTGAGCCTCAGTCTCTCCATTGAAATAGCGCATCAACTGGTTTGCTCAGGGATCTGAAGCACCAGCTTACCAATGTAGTGCTGTACCAGCTCCTGCACTGACTGGAATTGGGCCCTTGTGGTGATGTAGTAGCCACCAGTGTCCAGTTTGCGGATTTTGTAATGTTTGACATGGTCGCCTCTGTTCTGGTCCCAATCACGGATGGACAGGGAGTAGGCACCTGTGGGGAAGGGTCACTTTGGATCCACGGTCCTCTCCCTCATTCTGGGAGCTGGAAGAGGCCCCAAAGACAGGAACTGTTTGTTGTTGTTGTTGTTGTCTGTTTTTGTACTAGAGATTGAACTCAGCCTCTTGCAAATGGTAGGCAAGCATTCACCAGTGAGCTACATTTCCAGCCCTTTCTTTAAAATTTTATTTTGAGACAGGGTCTCTAAATTGCCCCAGCGGGTCTCGAACTTGGATCCTCATGACTCAGCCTCCTGAGCAGCTGGCATTACAGGTGTGTGCCACCATGCCTGGCTGAGGCTGGGACTCTTTAGTCTGATGGCCATGTCTCTAGAACCCAGGGCCAGGCTAAGCTCTGCTTCTCTACTTGTCCCAGTCTTGTCCCTGAACGAAGCACCACCCACCAATCCTAGCCTAGCCCTAATGGCTGGGCTTCCCAGATGCCAGTGGCATGTTGCAGCCCCCACCTTTGGTAGTCTCACTCTCCCGAATGAGAAAGGCCCCTCGGGGGTTGCCTGGTGAGAGAAGCTGCCTCTCTGCATCCTTCCTCCCGATCTTTCCAAAGTACCACCTGTTGGGAAGGACAGGCAAGAATCAGGTACAGTCCCTTCAAACTCCCCTCCACCCCGTGAGCCAGGACTGAATTTCCTCACTTGTAAAATGGAGCTCAAACACCTACTTGATGGCTTGGGCATCAAGATCACAGAGCAGAGGAGTAGGAAATGCCTGGCACATAATAGGTACCCAAAAAAGGTTACGCTTCTCCTCTCTAACTTTTAAGTATCTCTTGAATTAAAATTGCTAGAACCAAATCCCCAGTGATCTCATCAGGGTGTGAAGGGTTCCCTTAGTCCATCTCTGTGCTCTAGCCGTCTATGCACTCATGAGGAAGTTGAGGCTCAGAGGGGAAGTGACCTGCCCACAAGGCTGGCTGATGTACTCCACCTAAAATCCTCTGCCACCCACCCTAATTCTTTCCCCACCATCTCAAGTAATCTCTCAGCTGCCTCCCCAACTCCAGCTCTAAATACTTTTCTCCTCTGGCTTCCAGAACCCCCTCTCTTGCTTTTTCTTCTCCTCTGACAGTTCCTGGCTGCTATTTTCCTCTCATTCTCTTAAATTTAGAATGTTGTCCTAAGTTTCATCTTCGACCTCAGGCCTTACCCACTCCTGCTTTCTCTTGGGGATTCATTTTGGAATTCAATTATAGCCCTAAACCAACTGTGCAAGTCTATTGGGGGAACAGAAGTGACATGGGGGCCATAGAAGATTTGGATGTGATCTGATCACTAGATTGACAGACCTGTGACCGTTTGGGCTCAATTCAAAGGAGCATAGTTTTCAAATCAAGGGAAGTAGAAGTCTCAGTGAACTCTGGGAGTTCACTGAGCGCAGTGAAATGCTGGGCGCAGTTTGGGGGACAGGGGAGGTATTCCCAAATGGTGTGTCCAGGAGGGCATGCAGGAGGAGGAAGGAGGAATTATTGAAGGACCATGTAGACACAGTCCCAAGTGTTTTCAAAGCCCTCTTCCCACTCCCACCCATGACATTAGCTACTTCCTTAATAAACAATATAATAATGCTTATTTCATGTCAGGTTCTGCTTCATATACATACACGTATTCGTTTAATTCTCATAACATTGCGAGGTAAGTGCTATTAATATTAACCCCCACTAAACAGATGAGGAAATCGAGATGCCTAGTGGTTAAGCAACTTGCCTGAGGTCTGTGATGCCGGAATAGGAACCCAAGCTGTCTACTCTGGGGCCTGTGCTCTTAACCGGGACACTGCACTTAACCACAGCCTGCACTGGGCACTTCTCAGAAGTCTTGACACTGCACCCAGGACCCTCCCAAACCTCGCCTTCTGCATCATTACCCCTCATCTCCTTCACGCCTCCTCTAACCCTCCCCAGAAGGCCTCACCCGCTGTTCTCTGGACCCTGCCCGTGCTTCCCTCTGCGGGAGGAACCCGCCCTCCATGAGCAGCCCACATGCCCCTTTCTGCTTTCCCCAAGGGAAACTGCTCTAAGCCCCATCATTTTTTCTTTTCTTTTTTCCTTTTTTTAATACTGGGGATTGAGCCCAGGGGTGCTTAACCACTGAGCAACCTCCCCAGTCCTTCTTTATATTTTATTTAGAAACAGGGTCTGAGTTGCTTGGGGCTTCACTACATTGCTAAGGTCATCTTTGAACATGCGATTCTCCTCCCGAGTTGCTGGGATTACAGGCGTGTGCCACTGGCTCTAAGTCCAATCAAAATTCCTCTCAGTCTTCTCACCTTGCCTTCACTTGAAAGCTACTTCACACTTGGGTCTCCACTTCCTAGCCTCCCACTCCTCCCAGGCTCTGCTGTCTGGCCTCTGCCCTCACTTCACAGGAAAGATCTCCATCAAGGTCACTCCCTTTGCCAAATCCACTGGCAGCCTCTGACACTCTCACTTGTTTTCTGAAACATCTCACTTTCCCCAGACTTGGATCCTAGGGTCAATCCCTTTCTCAGCCTCCTCCCTCTTCCTTCACCCTCCTGTGCAGCTTTAATTATCATCTCTACTCTGATGAATCCCACATTTCTACCAGCCCAGGTATGCCATCTGCAAGGGCCACAGCACACAAACGAAGGAATCTTAAGTGCCAATTAGGAAAAGGTGACCTTCTTCTGGGCTTTGAGCACGGGCTGGGCGCCTCCCATACAAAGCACAATCTATTCTAATTTTTGGCAGCCTCCTCCACCAGAGTGTTCCTCTTAAACTTCAATCCAACATGTCCCCCCATAACCCATTACCTCTACTTGCCCCTTTGTCCCGCCTTAGCATTGGCATCCCACCCACCTGGAGTCACCCTTGATACCCCCGCCCCACCCAGGCAGATACCGAACCCATCGCCAGGTCCCAGGCATTCCCATTCTGCAAGGACTCTTCTATCCTTTCTTTTCTCATAGCTGTATGGCACCCATGAGGATAGACCTTAAAAAGCTCTTACGAACCCCAGTGTCCCCATCTATAAAACGGGGACACTAATGATATCAATAATGTTATTGTGAGAACCGAAAGAATCAAGCTAGGTAAAGTACCTCTTGCAGGGTCTTGAGTGTTTAAAGAAAGGTACTCAGTGAATGGTGATTCCCTGTCTCTCTCTCTCTCTTTTTTTTTTTTTTTTGGTGGGAGGCGTTGCTGGGGATGGAACCCAGGGAGGCCTGGTGCCTGCTAAGCAGGAGGTGCTCTACCCCTAGGCTACACTGCAGCTCCTCCCTGACTCCTTTCTTTTGTACTGGGGATTGAACCCAGGGGCACTTAACCACTGAGCCACACCCCCCCAAGCCCTTTTTTGTATTTTATTTAGATAAAGGGCTTGATGAGTTGCTCAGGGCTTCATTAAATTGCTGAGATTGGCTTTGAACTCTGTGATCCTCCTGCCTCAGCCTCCCCAGTGGCCGGGATTTACAATTGTGTGCCACGGTGCCAGCCCTCTGCCTCCTTAATAGAATTAACTTTAAGGAATGTTTCCTTGCCATTGTTTAGCCTCATGCCTACTCAACCACTGAACAAGACCATAGTCCCTATTTTATAGATTTTATTTTGTTCGTTTTAATATATGATGCTGGGGATAAGCTCGGGGCTTCAGGCATGCTGTACCACCCAGTCACACCCTCAGATCCACACACTCTGAGAGGCCATCACTGAGAGGCCATGTGGACCATGCTTAGCAAGTGCTGCAGGACTACCTGGCTTCATACAGCTGCTCTGCTGCTCACTAGCCATGTCAACTTGGGCAGCCATGTGGACTCTGAGCCTCCGCTTCCTCATTTGTAAAATAGGATAATAATAGAAGCACTTTAAAGAGCATCCAGAACACAGTACCTGCTATATATGCATTATTTACTATTATTCTCCTCATTATTGTCTCATTTTATTCCCACGGTAACCTTATAACAGCGTAGATAAGGGGCAGGCTCAGAGTTTGGACTCCAGGGTCTTGTCCATAGGACTGGCCTCCCCGCCTTCCCCACTCACTCTTCAGCTTGGATGGAGTCCACAGGGGCCACATAGTTGCTGGGAATGTAGCCAGTTTGTCCGGAGCTGAGAGAACGAGCCTCCCACCAGTCACCTTCACTGCAGGCACAAGAACAGGGTGGGGGAGGGGTAGTCAGGGGCAGCTCCAACCCCTGGGGCACGCTGGGGCCAGACAGGGTCACACTGATTGACTGTATACTGCCAACCCCTCACCTGGGGGACTGTTCTGGGTCTGTTCTGCCCCCAGCCACTGCGGTTGCCCCAGGAGGGCTGTTTCCTGAAGAAGGAATCAGTTTGAGGACATCTGGACCTCCTGTTCTTTCCTCTTGCTCCTGGCCAGGCAGGAGTGAGTCGCTGACGAGGTCACTTGCCCCACTGAAGCTCCCCCACCATGGTTATATATTTCCTTCTAGATAAAATTCAGACAACTCATTCATTTTTTTTTTTTTTTTTTCCTTCCCAGTGCTGGGGATGGAACCCAGGGCCTGGCACGTGCACTCCCAGCTCCTGAATCTCAATATATATGATCCACCTAGACCTAACTGCTTGGTGGTTTCCAGAAGTTATCATTTATTCTCTCAGACTCTCCTCCTCCTTTTTCACCTCTTCCTTCACTGTCCATTAACTTTTCTAATCTCATCTTTAAAATCTCCTCCTCCAGGAAGCCTGCCCTGATCGCTACTATCCTGGAGACCAAGTTCATTGTTCTTTTTGTGCCCATATTTCCTCATGTTCCCTCCACCCACAAGGTAGCACTCACCCAGTTTTTTTTTTTTTTTTTTTTTTTTGGCTGTGTGGGGTACTGGGGGTTGAACCCAGGGGCACTCTACCACTGACCTACGCTCCCAGCCTACCAATTCCCTTCCTTCCTTCCTTCCTTCCTTCCTTCCAGATAGGATTTTGCTAAATTGCTCAGGCTGGCTTTGAACTTGTGACCCTCCTGCCTCCACCTCGGTAGGTGGGATTAACCCCACCTCTGCCACTGTGATCACCCAGTGTTTTTGTTTTGTTTTGTTTTGCAGGACTGGAATGAACATAAGGCCCTGAACATGCTGGGCACTTACTCTACCACTGAGCTGCACCCCCTGCCCTCATCCAGAGGTTTTATTGTCATGTATACGTGTCCCCAACTTGTCTGAAGCTTTCTGAATACAGGGGCCAGTTAGAACTCTTCTCGGGGTCTTGCTGTCAGTCCAGGCCTGAGCGAAGTGGCCTGGTCACTTACGTGTTATTCAGGATGTGGAGCTTCTCGCCCTTGGTGAAGGTGAGGTCATCCTCCGTCCGGGCCTCATAGTCATACAGGGCGATGAACATGGTCACCCCCGTCCCTGCAGGGTCAGGGTTGCTCAGTAGAGTAGGGAACAAAATGGGGCACCAAGGGAGCCGCATCCGAAATCCCTATTCCCCAGCCAGGCTCTGCCTCCCCACGGCCTCAGAGCCCCGGGTGCCAAAGGCCTTCGGAGGTCGGTGGATTTTGGATTTGAGCTTCACCACTTGGCCCCCACATGGATTCAGGATACACAGCTTCATGCCCTTCTCATCATGGGCAGTTGCCAAGTTGCCCACTCCTCCTCTTCCCCACCAAGAAGACCCCCCACCTGGGAAGTGGCACCTGAGCGGCCAAAGACATCTGTCATTGGGGTGCCTCTCTCAGGTGAGAACAGAGCTCCATCTCCCTCTCAGACTGGGGTTCCAGGGTAGGGCTATGCACACTCCCTCCACCTGGGTAAGCTTGAGAGGAGAGCTGCACCTCCCACATCAGTCTGGAAGCTTCTAAGGAGAAGTCCACATCTCCCCTTCCCTCCATTTCTCTCAGGACCCAGGAAGCACCTGTCTCCAGCCCTCTGAACTCACCTGAGACACCCCTGATGATACCACTATCGAGGAAGGCGGGGCTGGCGGGCTGAGGGGTGAAGTTGCTATAGTTGGGGATGTGGGCAAAGGAGGATGCGCACCGGGCCTGAGTGGGGTCAGGGCCATAGCGGTCTGCAGCCCCATAGCTCTTGAAGTCCCCTTCCAGGCCAACATCTTCCTTGGTGGTCCCCGGCTCCAACTTCTTGCAGAACACACAGCCCATTCCAGGTACCCTGCTGCAGAATGGGCGCGTGGCTCACTCAGGGGCCCCTGCCAGGTGCACCCCCCTATGCACACGTGTGCAAGGGCACACACACATGCACACACACTCCCACAGGCACCAAGCTCCCCCTCTAGGGCCTGGATGAGGATCCTCCCTCATAAGGGGTAAAGGTGCAGCAGGACCATGCTTGGGTCCGCCTTGGTGCGTCTCCTCAGTGCTTGTCACCACCCCCCAGGCCCACATCTCTCAGGCGGATGTTTTACATCAGGATGGTGCTGTGTTGCCTCCTATTGCTTTGAAATGTTGTTTCTACCACTCCTTCAGGGTGCTTGGGCATGTGTCTTTGTGTGTCTTTAAGTGTGTATGTGGCTCCTGGTGAACGTCTGTGTGTGCAGGTTGGTGTGTACAGAAGTGTGTGTAAAGGTCTGCAGGTGTGTTCGGCTATGTGTGTGCCCATCCATATGAGTGTGTGAGTGTGTGTGTGTGTGTGTGTGTGTGTGCGCACACATGCACAGGTCCGTATGCACAGATGTCTCTGGTCTGTTTGTGACCATGTACACAGCTCTGGGTGGAAGCTTATAGGCTTGTCTCTGTGTGTGCCCATCTGTGAGTGTCTCTCTCTCTTTCTCTCTCTGTCTGCAGGTTTGTGTGTGAGTGTGTGGAGGGCTCTGTGCCTGCACCTGGAGATTCCCTGCAGAGGGGGATCAAGGCCATTTCCTGTCGTGGGTCCAGCCTCAGGCCTCTCAAGCTGCCTCATTCTGGCTCCCCCATCCGTTACCTAGCAACAGGGCCCTTGTAGGAGGAGGGGGCTGTGAGGCGGTTGTGGGGCCCAGGAAGGCCACCCCCACCCTGTTTCCTGACCCTAAAAGCCTTAGTCCTTTCCCCGCCCCCACTCACCCTACAGGCCCTGAATCCTGGGTCAGTGGGGCTGTTGCATGGTCCTTGGGAGGGGCTGGAGACCTGAGGGCGAGACAGAAGGCATGAAAGATGAGGGCCCTGCCAATGTTCCTGGCAGCCAGCTGCCCAGCTCCTGCCCTCTTCAGGAAGCCAGAAGGCCTGGGCTCCGCCCCAGCATGACTTCTGCCTTCATTTTCCTTCCCACCACCCCTGGTACACTTACACATCCACCCTCTCACGTAGGACACACCACCCACACCAACTCTCTCACACTCAGACCCACCTGACACCAACACATGAACACACACACCAGCACACAGTCACACAACACCGCTCACAGCATATGCTTGCCTGAGTGTGCTTGCCAACACCGCCACACACCAGCACAGCTCGAACAAGCCCAGGCTCTGATGCACGACAGCCCCCACGCACGTCCACATGCATGTGCGCGTGGATGCCTCCCAGGTTAACAGACTCACACGCTCAGACGCTCATATTTTTGTATTTAGACCCATCTCTCTACAGCTCCCTCACAGGCTCCCCGTCATTGTCTCCTAAAAATCAAGCCTTTCCCTGGAACTGGGCCTCTGCTCCCAGTCTGGGCTGGGCAAACCCCAGCAGCCCTAAGATCTCTGGTGCCAGAACAAAAGCAGACACCTACCTCCAGAGCTCCACTCCTAACCCCACATCAGAGAAAGGTCCGGGGCAGAAGTTAGGGCCAATAGTCCCCTGGGGAGCTCCCCAAATCAAACAAGCCTTCCCTAGCAATGGTGTCCTCTGAGCAACAGGGCAGGCAAGTCATTGGGCAAGGGGTCCCCCCACCCCCCGCCCCCGGCCAGAAATTCTGCCATTGCAACACTCAGAGAGGAACTAGCTGGGGAGAGGGCTCTGTTTCCCAAGATGTAAAAGGAATGAAGAGTTGTAGGGTGGGGCCATCTCAGAGAATTCCAGTTTCCCCCAGAGGGGCCTGAAGATCTTGGAGATAGGGGCCTCTAATTGCCTCCCTTGGCTCCCTGGTTGCCCTCCTATACTGAGAGACCCTTCCTCTTTTCTCAGGATTCTGCCCTCCAGACCAGAACTACCAACCTTTTACAGGAGGCCTTCGTGGATCCAACAGGTCCAGTTGCCCACAGTTCTGTCACACCAGTGCCCAGACCTCTGCCCGAGCCCCACCAACCCCTCTCACCCTTCACTGGAACTGTTCTCCCATGTGGGGGGTGAGGGGTGACACTCATGTGGTAAACTGTGAGGCCAGCTGTGGTGAGAGGTCTGCCCTAAAATAGCCCAGGTTCACTGGGCCCCGGCTGAGGCCTTCACCCAGGACCCTTCTCCTGTGAAACCACTATGTCTAAAAGGCCAGGTTGCAGGCTGGCTAAGGTCAGGGAGAGAATAAAGGAGGAGGGGATTGACATCTAGGACCAAGCTGAAGGGACTTCAGGGAAGGTGAGAGGACAGATGGGGTGGGTATGAAAGCAGTGGCTACAAGGTAAGAGGAAGACAAACACACACCTCAAAAGCTGCACCAAGCTAACGCCGACCCACACAGGCCTTTTGACATATTCTTGGACGTTATTTCAGCTACACACACATCATACAAACTCTGAGCTCCTCGGTACTGATTCCCAGATACGTACATCTTCAAGTGTTTACACACCACATGTACACAAACATCGGCCTTCATCCGTCTGTACGTAGACATATACACAGCCTCTCCACAAGAGTAAATATGGCCTGCACTTGTAATTCCAGCAATTTGCAAGGCCGAGGCAAGAGGATCGCAAGTTCAAGGCCAGCCTCAGCAATTTAGTGAGGACCTAGGAGACTTAGGGAGACCCTGTCTCAAAAAAAAGGGGGGGAGCTGGGGATTTGGTTCAGTGGTTAAGTGCCCTTGGGATCAATTCTCAATACCAAAGGGAAAAAAAAGATGGCCAGCAGATATGGAATTTATAGCATTTACTATGTAGCCACCACTACGTTAAGCACTGTGCCAATACCACCTCATTTTGTCCTCAAAAACACCCTATAATTTTAAGTATTTTTATTATGGATGAGGCAACTGAGGCACAGAGAGGCTCAGAAAGTTGTTCAAGACCACACAGATTTGGCTCCAAAATCTAAGTTCTCAACTGATTCTCTTCATCATCTGTCACAGGTATAGGTAGTTGCAGCCATTCCTACAACTGTGTGCAAATTCAGAGCCCCCATAGGACACACATAGATCACATAGCCTTCTCCTTGAGATAGCCCTACACATAGCTACACTGTTGTCACTTCCAAATAATACTCAAGTGCATATTGCCACAACATCTCTCTATCAGCATCAGATTCTGCATGCCTGGTATGGAGGTAGGATACGAGACCATTAGTCTCTGAGGTCAAAAGCTCTGTGGGCTGAGGAGCCCTGGCAGGGCTGACATCTGGCCAGAGGCAGAAGCAGGCAGCTCTCAGGGCTTTATCACACCCAGACTTGAGGGGCCCCATCTGAGCCTGGCTCTTGGGACCAGCTGTCAGGGGCTGAGAGGCTGTGGGACGCAGGGTGTGGCATCTGCATGGCCCCAGAGACGGGACATGCTGCGTGTGACTATGCTCATGTCATATTTTTGTCAGAGAGAAAAAGATGAGAAAAACAGCAAAAGAGAGAGAGAAAGCCAGGGTGGAGTGGGCAGAGAGAGAGACACAGAGAGAGAGACAGAGAGAGAGAGAGAGAGAGAGAGAGAGCGAGAGCTACAGAAAGAAAAAAAAAAAAAAATGAGAAAGCCAGAGAGACAGAAAGATGGAGAAAAATAAGGAAGAAACAGAGACAAAGAAACGCAGCGTGGTGTGCTGGTAAACTGACTCTCAGAAAAACAAAACAGAAATCCCAAGCCCTGATTTGTAGCATGTGCTGATGTCCGTGGTGTAAATGTTCCCACCATGGCTGATTTAAGGCTACTAAAGTGTCTTTCTGAAGGCCGAGCCTAGCTGGGAAGGGATGCAAAGAATCAGCTCCTCTGAGCCAGTGCCAGGCGGCTCCCACCCATCACCCCCAGAAAGAACAGGGACAAATACAAAAAGAAAAGTTGAGACAGAAATGCAATGTAGAAAGAAGAGCAATGGAGAAAAAGAGAGAGACAGAAACAGAAAAAGAGAAAGGCAGAGATGAAAAGAAAGGTCAACGACAGATAGAAAACTAAAGAGATGCGGGCCGGGGGCGTGGAGAGGGCAGGACTAGAGAAAGCAGCCCCTGTGTCCTCTCTGCTTAGGCATCTGTATGAGAATAGCCTCCAGGACTCTTTGCCCCTTGCTCTGATGCCAACTCTCATGCCACCAATTCTCTAGGGAGTGATTAGACTTCCTCAGAGTTGGGATAGCAGGCATTATTCGTAAAAATATGCTAATTTATTAAACATGTACACAGTGGTTGGCATCATGCCAAGCGATTCCTACGCATGATCTCAGTTGGTGACCTTATGAGGTAGGTTTTATGTTTAATCTAATAAGGAAACTGAGGCATAGCCATTAAGTAACTTGCCCAAGATTACATTTCCAGTAGGAAGTCAATCAATTTGGTTCCAAAGCCCACCTAGGCACTGTTCTAGTCGAAGCAAGGATGTGTGTCCCTTTATGAGTGCCCACTGTGTGCTAGGCCCTGTGCTATATGCGCTAAATTCTGGTTATGGTCCAGAGTGAAATTGATCTGCACCGTCCCTTTCCTTGGAGGCCCTGAACTTGGCTGCCTGCTGACACTAGAAAGGGAGCAACTCAAAGAGTGGCCACCAGCATTCTGGGCACTTCAGTGACTGGAGTTTATTTGTGAATTTGTGTGTGTGTGTGTGTGTGTGTGTGTGTGTGTGTGCTGGGAACCAAACCCAGGGCCAAGCACATGCTAAGCATATGCTCTACCACTGAGCTATACCCCATGTCCTGAGTATGTCCCTTGAACACCTGGTTGACAGGAATAGGTTCTCAGAGCCCCATCAGGATCCAAATCAGATTATGGGTATCAGAGCTGAGGTCCACCTTAGATCGTGGTGGTCCTCCACTTTAATACCTACCTCGGGTGGCCCTCCCTAGGTCTATTCTTTAGATGAACATCAAGCCCTCCGAACCTCAGTTTTCTTGTCTGCACTTCTGTGCACAACTGTTGTGAGAACTTCATCAGATAAAGCTCTTGCTTAGTGGTGCAGTGACTAAGTTAGGCTGAGACCACCAATAGCAGAGTAGCATGGCTCCCAGGGACACTTGTCAATCCACTCTCCTCTTTTGTGCAGGTGAGGAGTGACTCACCTGAGGTCACAAAGCCAGGCAGAAGATTCAAAGCCAGGACTACTAATTCAGTCCAGAGATCTGTTCCTGGCATTGTGATGCTGATCTCCAAAGCCCAAGCAAAATCATGCTGAGTGGTGAATGTCATTCTCCCTACTCAATCCCTGGTCAACAGATAACATCACCCTTGACAAGCTACATGGAAGTTAACCACCCAGCGGGAGAACTGCCTCCCACTCACCCCTGCTGTTGTACATAGAAGCCCCAGGCCCACCCATCCTTTCTTGAGAACCATAATTCCCTATGGTATTCAAGGCTTTGATATAGACACGTGATGTCCTGCCCTCTCAACCCATGCCAAGGACCTGGGGATCAGGAGACAGATTAAGGCTCACACTCTCCTCCTATCTGACAACTAGCTTGAGACATTGGCAATTCATCGCTATGAATTGAAGTTTCTTTGCCTGTAAAACAGGAATACAGATCTCTACCTTACAGGGTTCCACCTGAGCATCAAATGCTATCAAGCCCCTGACCTAACAGGCACACAGTAGGTGTTTAGTGAACTTTCACTTCCTTCCTTCCCCTTTGAAGAAGGAGGGTAATGAGAGGATAGGTGAGAGTGCAAGGTTAGGCGGGGCTGAGAAGAAAGAGAAGTTCCCAAGTCAGGTGGGAGAGCTGAGCTTGCCCAGCATGCCGGGGATTTCACCAAAAGGGAACTGGGACTTGGGGCAGTGGCAGGAAACCACCATCCTGCAAGAGTTCCGGCTTCTCCTCAGGCTCCTGGCTAAGCGGGGGCAGGCCTGGGCTGGAGGGGCAAGTCTAAGGTCTGCAGACTCCCCCCGTCCCTCACCAAGCCCTGAACCCTCAGTGAGTGCTTCCATATTCACCTGCAGTCCTTTGACTAAGTCCTGCCATCCACGTGACTCAAGGGCCCTTACTGAGCCCCCATTTCCCTCATCTCATTTGAGGCCTTCACTTCTCATCAACCCTCTTCTCTCTCACACCTTCCTTTCTTGAGGCCTCACAGTCTCCCCACCCCTGAATGTGTAGGTGTCAAGACGTGCCCCATGAGACTCACTCTATCCCCTGGTGAGGCCGGGGGAGAGCGTGTGTGTGTGTGTGTGTGTGTGTGTGTGAGAGTGAGATCTCTCTGTGAAACAATAGTTCTATCCTCCTGAGGGTAGAAGCTGAGTTTTTTCCACTTCTTCTGGGTAAAAGTGTTCTTTTCCCAGGATTTTCAGAAGATGGGAGCCAAGAGTGGTTGATGGGGAACTAAGGGAATCAAATCTAGGTTCCACAGGTGGCCAGATGGGAAGCACCTCCCAGGTCCAGCAGGGGTAGGGTGGGAGGGACCTAGCCCTCTCCCATCTTGACCAGCCCAGTCTGCTCTGTATGGAAGAGGCTTCTTTCTCCAGATTTGGACTTCACTACCCAGCATGCCAAAGTCTGGTCATTTCCTTTGCCACATGGGCCCCAGGTGGCTACAGAGAACACCCAAACACCCACGCATAAGCTCCCAGGCTCAAGCTCATTCACTCAAAGCCCAAATCAATCTCACTAACACTCTCACACCCTCACTCACAGCTTCACACCCACTGAGGAACAGGAGCTAATGGGCTCCACCATGCACCCCTCCAGACGGCCATAAGAGCTTGATCAAGAATGGAATGGGGACTCAGGCCTCAGCTCTGGCTACCTCCTGCACACATAACATGAGATATCCCGGATTCAGGGCCTCTGGTGCTGCCCTGTGAGTCACTGACTCCCAAACCTGCATCTGCCCATCCATGAAGTGGCAACAGAGCCCTGCTCTTCCATCCCCACCACAGACCTAAGATGCAAAGGCCTCAAGATCCCTGAGAGACTCATGTCTGAGGGGCAGCCAACCTGATGTGGCACCATAGAGGGTGGGAACAAATCCCAAACCCTGCTGGGATCCCCAGCATGAACCCTCAACAGATCCACAGACACGTATTTATTAAATGCCAATTGTGTGCTGCTAGTCCCTGAAGGTGCTGTCAGTAAGACCCAGGCTTTCTGCTCCCCCTTCATGTTTTGAGAAGGTGAAGGACGTCACACTGGGTCAGTGATAACCCTTAACCCCATCAGCAAAAGTGCTTTCTCTGTAACCCCAGTTAGTAGGCAGACTGAGGCAGAGGGTTCCAGAGCCAGGCCAGCCTGGGCAATTTAGCAAGACCCTGTCCCAAAATAAAATAAAAAGGACTGGGGATGTAGCTCAGAAGTTGAGTTCTAGCCTAGCATGCCTGAGGCCCTGGGTTCAATCTCCAGTAGAGCATAAACAAAACAAAAACTGCTTTTCTGCAGGTGATTCACAAGGGAGAGAAATAATTTCTCTGTGCAGTTCAAATGAGGAAAAGGAGACTGAGAGAAGTCTTGTAACTTGCCTTTAGTCACACATCAATTAGGAGACCAATCTTGCTAAGAACCCAGCTCGCTGAGACTGCAGATCCCTCACCCCAGGATCCCTGAATACTGAATGTCATCTCTTCACTGCTCGGTTTGGCAGCACCCCCGACCGAGGATCCAAAACAGGGACGAAAGCCGGACCAAAGGGGGCCGCCAGCAGCGAGCCTGCAGTGACCCAGCGCCCGCTGGCCTCGCCGCCCTCTCGTTGCCATGGAAACAGCCCCTCCGGGCATTCGCGGTCAAAGGCAGGATTTCCGTCGAGGTTGCCAGCAATTCCCGGATCCCGAGGGGAATGTGGACCAAGACCGCTACTGAGGGCGGGGAGGGGGCACCCAGGGAGGCCATCCCTGCTGAGGGCGGGGACTTCCCCAGGAAGCTGGGACCCACGCCTCTAGCGCCTTCAAGGAGTCCCCTCGCCACCCGGAGCCCGCCCACCACTGCGGGGCGGGAGGGTAGGGGGTCTGCAGTCGCGGCCGCCTCGCCCACCCCGCCGGTCATGGGCTTCTCCCCGTCTTCGGCCGATTCCGGAAGGGGGACATTCCTGGGTCCCCGGGACTACGCCTCGCACTGCATCCCACAAACCGTTCTCCCTGACTCCCTTCGCGTGAACTCCCGCACCTGATCCTCTCAGGGCGCCCACCTAGACCCCCTTTGCCAGAGCTCTCAGCCCTGCCCAGTTTCTTACTCTCAAGGTCTCCTCAGTTTCTCCCCAAGACCCTTCGGGGGTACCCTTAGTCCCTTCCCTTGATTCTGCCCTCTCCCCAAAGTCTAGGGACCTCACTCCATAGATGCCCTCCGTTTTCCCCATCAGCCCTTTTTTGGGGGATCTCTTCAGTTTGCTTTCTCCATATTTTCTCAGCTCTTTCCCCCAGATGTTTTCAGGCTCACTCTGCAGGTCCACCACCTCCTTAAGCTCTTTCGGGGTGGTATCCTGGTGGTCAGCACCCTCAGTCTCCTCCCCAAGTTCAAGCTTGTCCCCAGGCGCTCTAGAGTGTTCCTGCGGGCGCAGGCGGGACGCCACCTGCCGTTCCCAGCCCCTACCTGTCACGGCCGCCTACCTGGTCCCAGGGGAGCCCGCTTCTGACCGACCTGGGGCGACCCAGCCCCAGTTCCCAGCAGCCACGAGTGCTGACGTAGGGGACAAGTGGGGTGCTGCCCGCCTCTGCCCGCTGCCCCTTCTGGGCAGAGAGGAGGAAGCCGCCTTGGACTTCTCTCTTATTGCGGTGGCGGCGGCGGGGAGAATTCGCAGTCACGCCCCATCCCCTAGCCAGCTGCCCGCAGCAGGGAGGGGCCCCAGATCCAGGGCCGCCCGCCCCCACTTCCCGCCTTCCTGGGTTACCGGGGGTCAGCTCTCCCAGTCCCCTCCCGCCTGCCCGCACCCCAGCTCCACACTCAGACCTGAACGCTCTGCGCTGCCCACCCAAAGCTCCCTCTCCAAAGAGACAGGTTCCTCACCCCCAGAAGCACCTTCATTTAGAATCATTGTAGTGGAGAGCTACAGTCGCTTTTCTCTGTCACTGAGCCCCGCTCCCCCCCCCCCCCCCCCCCCCCCCCCCCCCCCCCCCGCCACGCCACTTTTCCTGCCGGGAAAACTGAGAACCAGATCAGAACTGACCTTACACAAGTTCCCAAAGACAGTTGACCTCAGACTGCTGTCACCAGAGCCACCGTGTATCCTGTCACCATGCTTTCCTTTCCTTAGGAGGTAGGGAGCAGGGAAGACCTTGTCCTTAAGAAACTGCTTTTCAGAGGAATCCATTCTCAGTCCAGGATCACAGCCCAAGTTTTAGAAAAACTGAGTGTCATCCTTTATCACTGTTCCAGCCTTTCCTAGTAAGGATCCCTGACCCCTACCCAACCTGGGATCCACCCCTTTCCCCACTGTTACCAGGAAAAATGCCTTCTGTCTGGGGAGGAGGAGGTGTGCATGAGAGGGTTGTTCTGTGAAGAAATAGTTTGACGGGGCGGGGGGGTGTAAACACACAAGGGGGATAGTTGATTGTAGGCAATGACATGATGACTTTGGCTTTGAAATGAAAAACTGGGACAGGTGTGTTTCTATGTAAGGGCAGGGGTGTGTGTCCAGCAGGGTGTCTGGTGTGACTTTGGGGTGACAGCGAGTGGTAGGATGTATATAAGACTGCTTTCTCTTAGGAAAATGGGAGGTGGGGGATGAGGAGGAAGACAGGAAAGTCAGTGGAGGGGCAAGGACTTTGGAAGGGTGACCTTGCCCTGGCTGGGCAGCTTACCTCCACCATTGGACACCTCCTGATGGGCCATTGGTCCACATGTTTTATTTACAAATAAACATTTATCACTGCCTGTCAGGTGCCAGCCTTAGGGAATACAGAGATGAAGACACTTGTCCCTGCTCTTGGGGGAGCTTCCAGTCAACCAGGCTTGCTCTGTCATCCTTCAAGGTCTGGCTCACAGACATCTCCAGGAGGTCTTCGCTGGTGGCCACCCTCATCCCCAGCAGAGCACTCAGCAACTCCTGCCTGGCATATCAGTGGCTCCAGCGGGTGGGTGTGAGGGATGTTTTCCTCAAGGTCAGGACTGGGTCTGGCTAGCTTCCATGCCTCCAGTGCCTACACAGGTCCTGGCCGAGTAGCAATCTTTCTGGGCACAGGAATACAAGACTCGGCCAAAGAACAAGAATTAACAGGTAGGGACTGAGTAGTGGCTCAGTGGTGGAGCACTTGCCTAACAGGTGTGAGGCACTGGGTTAGATTCTCAACACCACATAAAAATAAATAAGTAAAATAAAGGTCCATCAACAACTAAAAAAAAAAATGTTAAAAAAAGAATGAACTGGTAAACAAATGAAAGTCCAGTGGAAAAATGAATAATTAAAGGTAAGAATGAATAAATTAAAAAACCAACCAATGACTGAATAATCAAATGAATGGAAGAACAAAATTGATCCTGATTTGTATTTATTTATAACTTAAATATATATTTGTATGTGTGTGTGTGTGTGTGTGTGTGTGTGTGTGCGTGGTCCTTAGGATTGAACTCAGAGGTGATTTACCACTGAGCTACATCCCCAGCTCTTTATTTTTATTTCATCTTATTTTTAAATGAAGAGCATCTTTTTAAAATTTAATTTTTTTTTTTTTTTTAATATTAGGGATTGAACCCAGGGATGCCAAAAACTAAGTCACATCCCCAGCACACTTTTTTTGTATTTTATTAGAGACAAGATCTCGCTGAGTTGCTAAATGCCTCAGTAAGTTGCTGAGGCTGGCTTGGAACTCATGATCACCTTGCAGGCAGTAGGATTACAGGCTTGCGCCTTGGTGCCCAGCATGCTCTTTATTTTTCATTTACAGGTTCTCACTAAGTTGTTGAGGTTGGCATCTAACTTGTGATCCTCCTGCCTCAGTCTCCCAAGTCACTGAGATTACAGGCCTATATCACAATGCCCTGCTTTATTTTTTGCTTTTATCTATCTATCTATCTATCTATCTATCTATCTATCTATCTATCTATCTATCTATCTATCTATTTATTTCAGGGCTGGGGATTGAACCCATGGCCTCATTTATGCTAGGCAAGTATTCTACCATTGAGTTACGCTCCCTCCCCCCCAGTTCTTATCATTTTTTATCTTGAGATATGGTCTAGCTAAGTAGTGGAGGCTGGTCTTGAACTTGAGATCCTCCTTCCTCAGTCTCCTGAGTAGCTAGGATTACAGACATGTGCCACAGCACCCAGCTGGATGCTCCTTTTTAAAATACATATTGGATCACATTTCTTCCGTGTTTAAAATCTCCCAGTGGCTTACTTTTCATTTTGCTTGGAATAATAAAAATAAAATACAATAGTTAAAATATATATGTATATCCAAAGGCCTTGCCATGGCCTTCCCCATCCCTTTCTAGTCCCACTATGAACCATCTTCCTCTTTAGCTCCACCGGAGTCCTCTTCAGTTCCTAGAGCACATTGAATGTTTGCCTCTGGGCCTTCTTGCATACTGTCCCCTTTTCCCTGAACACAGTTCCTCTTGCTCTTCACAGTACTGGTTCCTTTCCATTCTTCACTGAAAGTGCCATCTCCTCCCAGAGCCTTTTCTGACCACCTCAGCTAAGGAGGTCCCCTCTTTCTGAGTCTTGGCACCTGGTTTTTCTTCTTTGTGGCCATCACCATTCGGAATGGTGTATCTCTGTTCTGAGCTCTGACCTCAGGGGACACCTGTAGTACTCAGCACAAAGACAGGGGCATTCTAGGCCTTGTTCACTCATGCAGAAGAGCAGTGAAGAACACAGACTGTCTGCTTTGTAGAGCAGTCTGCCTCTTCCTGGCTCCATGATCTTGGACAAGCTCTCACCCTTCAGTAACTCGGTTTTCCTCATCTGTAGATTGGGGATAATAGTAGACCCCACCTCACAGAAGACTTTGGAGAAATCAGAGAGCTGTTAGACGCATGCTTGCTACATAGTAAATGCCATATAGGTGTTGTTTTCATTCATTCACTCACTCATTCATTCTGCCAATTTGAGTCACTACTTGGTGGCTATGCCCAGTCACTGTCCCCTGTGGGGCATTTGCCCCTATGTGGCACAGGAAAAAGCACAGAGCATACAGGCCACAGGAGGGGTCTTTTGAAACTGTCCACTCTCTGAACAGACTTCTTTCCTTACAACTCTGTGCTTACAAGTTCCTTTAAAACAAGTTCCTGATGCAAAAATGGAAGCAGCAAGCCTGTGTCCCATCTACTCATCCCTTTCCTCCTATTCTCACTTCTGCTTTCAACCAGCCTAGATTCTCTGTCCGTCCTTAGAGCCCTTCTTTGCCAAAACCCTGCCCTGCCCTGACACCTCTCCTCCAGGGTGCTTGCCTGGGAAGCTCTGTCCTGCAGGAATCCAACCTTTCACCTTCTCTCAGGGAGGAGGGGAAAACCACGTGCTCTGCAGACAGGGTCACAACCTCTGCCTCAAAAGAGACCAACCAGGCCCAGCCATGCTCTGGTGAGTTTCCCAGTGAACTGACTCTATTTCTGCCCAGATGGCCAGATGGTGCCCACGACACCCTTAGTTCTGTCCTCCAACTTCCTACCCCTTTTCCACGTGTCTTCTGCATCCTTTCACCCTCAGAGGAACTTCACACCTGTAATTCCCTTTCCTACACCACATAGCTTCTCTCTCTCTCACGGAATTATCTTCTTGGCATACAAACACATTCTAGACTCTCCCATTTCAAAAGAAAAAAATTTTGAAAATTAAGGATCCATCCTGCCTTTTCGGGATGTTGGTGCTCATTTGTAGTTGATGAGGGAAGGCAGTTCTTTGGAGGAAAATGCCTGCTGGATATGAGCACACAAGAGAGTGGCAAGCAGGGCACAGTGGCACATGCCCATAATCCCAGCCCATAATCTTGGGAGGCTGAGGCAGGAGGATCACAAGTTCAAGACCAGCCTCAGCAACTTAATGGGGCCCTAAAAAATTTAGTGAGACCCTGTCTGTAAATAAAATATTAAAAAGGACTGAGGATCTGACTTGGTGGTTAAGCACCCCTGGGTTTAATCCCCAGTACCAAGACGAACAAAAAAGAAAAAAAAGAGGAAAAAACAAAGAGAGAGAGAGACTGCCTACAGGTGGAGGGAAGAGACCTTACGATGAACTCTACCTTGCCGGCATCTTGATCCTGAATTTCCTGGTCTCCAAGACTGTGAGAAAACAAATTTCTGTTGTTTAAACAAAGAAAGAAAAAGCAAGATGTCTGCTGATAACATAAAAAGAATATGAGAATTAGAAAAATTGTTTTGTGATCCCAATTAAATCATTGATTTAGGGTTGCAGGTGTAGCTCAGGGATACAGTATTTGCCTAGCATGCATGAGGCCCTGGGTTCAAACTCTAATTCCTAAAAACAAAGATCATTGATTTGAAGAAGTGTCAATGATGCTGTTTTAGTCTTCTTGGGCTGCCATAATAAAATACCACACATTGGGTGGTTTATACAACAGAAATGTATTTTCTTCCAGTCATGGAGGCCAGAAGTCCTAGATCAAGATGGAGCAAGGTGGGTTTCTGGTGTGGGCTCCCTTCCTGACTTGCAAATGGCCACCTTCTCACTATGTTCTCACACAGCAGAGAGAAAAGTGTGTGTATGAGAGAGAGCTTTGTCTAGTGTCTCTTCTTGTCAGCACATTCATCCTGTCTTCATTTATTCTTAATTGCTTATGTTAAAGGCCATCTCTCCAAATAGAGTCACACTGGGGATTAGGGATTTGACGTATAAAGGAGGGGCAAAATTCAGTTTGTAGCGGGTGCTAAGATAGCTAGGTAAAAGGTCGTAAAGAACAGCATATTGCCTGGGACACAGGGTACACATAATCCCAAAGACTAGGGAGACCAAGGCAGGAGGATCACAAATTTGAGGCCAGTCTCAGCAACTTAGCAAGATCCTGTCTCAAAATAAAAATGAAACGGACTGGGGGTGTGCCTCAGTAGTAAAGCACCAGAGGTTCAATTCCCATTACCAAAAATAAAAAATAAAACCAAAAAACCAAAGGCTCATCTGGTGGGTACCTCTAATGGACACTAAGCTGGTGGTATGCGCCTCCTCCTGAGGTGACTCTACAGTGTATACCTTCTTTGTGAAGAATCTGTCATCTTCACAGCTGTTTAAACCAAGTACAATCAAGAGGTCAGCAAACCATGAGCCAAATACTGTCCCACCTGTTTTTGTGTAGCCCATGGACTAAGAATGGTCTTTTCTTTTCTTTCTTTTCTTTTCTTTTCTGGTGCTGGAGATTGAGTCCAGAGCCTGCGCGTGCTGAGCACGGGCTCTACCACTAAGCTACACCCCCTACCCTGGTTTTCATATTTTTTTAATGGTTCAACAAAATCAAAGGAAGGATAATATTTCATGACATAAGAAAATTATGTTAAATCCAAATTTCAATGTCCATAAACAAAGTTGCATTGGAACACAGCCAGGCTCCATTTATGTACCGTGCAATGGCTGCTTTCATGTTACCATGACAGAGCTGAGTAGCTGCGACCAAGACCGTATGGCAGGCAAAGCCAAAAATATTTACTTTCTGGTCTTTTACAGAAAAAGTTTGCCAAGCTCTGCTCTAGACTTAAGTTTCAGTTATAAGAGATAAGGGTTTAAAGGAGTAAGATAAAAAAAAAAAAAACACTGAGGGAACTATCAGACCCATCTACAGTGTGGAGCATTCCATAAGACAAGTAAGACAACTGACCTGGTCGCTTCTTTTTCTTTGGTGGCACTGGGGATTGAACCCAGGGTGCTCTACCACTGAGTATATCCTCAGCCCTTTTTATTTTTTCATCTTGAGACAGGGTCTTGCTAAGTTGCCCAGACTGTCCTTGAACTTGTGGTTTCCCTACCTCAGCCTCCTTGCTGGAATTGTAAGCATGTGCCTCCATGCCTACCTGACTTGGTCACTCTCAAAGTAATTGTCATTAAAAAAAAAAAAAAAAAAAAAGCAGGAATGGGTGACTATTTTATATCATAAGAGACATAAAAAAAGCATCAGCACCAAATGTAATGTGCAAATCTTGATTCGGTTTCTTTTGGAAAAGCTGAGTGCTATGGTCCATACCTCAAATCCCCATGACTTTGGGAGGCTGAGGCAAGAGGATCACAAGTTCAAGGCCAGCCTCAGAAATTTAGCGAGGCACTGAACAACTCAGAATAAAAAATAAAAAAATTAAATTAAATTAAATAAATAAAAGGGCTGGGATCTAGAGGAGTATAGAGCATCCCTGGATTCCATTCCCCATGCCAAAACAAAAAAAACGAAACATCTTTTAGAAAAACACCCAGCTTTCATCGTGTGTCTTGCTCAATGTGTTTTTCTTTTCTTTTCCATTTTTGGTGCTGGGGCTGGGAACCCAACCCAAGGCCTCATGTATGCTAAACATGTGCTCTACCACCAAGCTACACCCCAGCCCCTGTTGATCCATTTTTCTCTTTCCCTCCAGTACTGCAAGCTCTGCTAGGGTGGGGGTTTTGTCCATCTAACTTACTGCAGTCGAACCCATATCTTACAAGAGTCTGACACCCACGGGATGCTTAATGAAAGCTGGCCGAAAACAGGAATGAAGGAAAGAAGGAATTTTATTGGGTTGGGGGAATCCCTTCCCAGAGGAGGGCATATCTAAGTTGATTCAGAAAAACAAATAGTAGGTCGCCCCCAGGTGAGATCCAGCTCAGTGCCTGGTACGGCACTCATTTTGGGGAGCTCGAGATAGCAGAATTCTGACCAGGAGTGCAGTTTCAAGCAGCAGACTTTCATCTTAGGCACAGAAAGAGATCAGCGCAGAGCCGCTGGTCTCCGGAGATGCCAGAATGAGCCAGCATGAACAGGGGAGGGGCCTCCGTGGTCCTTCACACTACAGTGATTTCCCCACCAAGCCTCACCCCAAGTCTTCCCAGCTGCCGGCCTAGCTTTTTGCCCAGGAGCAGCTGTTTGGGGCAGGCAGTATTCTAAGTATTTTCCCTCTTCTGTAACCTTGAGCTTTTTTGGTCTCCATCACCAGGAGCCCTTTGGTTCCATGTGCCTTTTATGGGCATCCTTTTACCTGGGTAAGAGGCAGAGTCTCTGACAGGCTGTGTGACCTTCAGTAAGTGTTTACCTGTCTCTGAGCCTCTGTTTCTGGATCTGTATAAAACAGGGTGGGATAAGATGCCTCATGAGACCTTTGCACCTCCAGAGAGATGTCTTGCTTAGAGTGTGGTCCTCTGATCTTCCATAGCACTGGGGAGTCCAAGGGGATGCATATGGTATTAGCCAAGGCCCCTGTCAAAATCCCCAGGGAAACCTCCCTGGATCATCACCCAAAAATGTACAGGGACCCTGGTGACACCCTTTCCTCCCTCTTTGCCAAAGGTAGCATGGTTCAAATTTGGGAGCCACAGGTTACTAACTGTGTTACTTTAGGCAGTGACTTAACCCTGGGCTTCTCTTTCCGTGTCAATAAAACAAGAACAGTCATAACCAATTTCTAGAAGAGGAGTAAAGGGAATGAGGGCTTTAAAAACACCTGTATGTAAAAAAGTGTACAAAAGACTTCTAGGAGCCAGGGCTTAAGGTCTGCTCAGAGCTTTGGAATTTCTCCAACACCCTTCATTCTATCGTCATTGTCATAAACTGATGAATGCAGGAAGAAATAGGTTAATATCTCTATCTAAAGCAGGCTAAGTACATAGTAGGTTCTCAATAAAGTATTTGTTGAAAGAAAGATTCATTCTGTAACCACCATCTCACTTGAGTCTTGAAGAGAACTGATAAGGGGAAACATAAGGGTTATGATCTCTATTTCAAAGGTGAAACCATTGCAGCTCAGAGAGGGAAAGTAACTTGCCCAAGGTAACATAGTAGAGCAGGGCTTGAAACTCAGTTCCTTCCAGTTGCAGAACTCATCCTCAGGATCCCCGCCCTCGCAGACCCCTTCTAGTAGGGACTTCCTAGGCTGCACCTACACCCTCCTCTCATAAGGAAGTGGCCTAGTTGGTGGCACTTTGCCAAAGCAGGGAGATAAGTTCCCCTAGCACGTCCTGGGGAACCAGCTCTGTTCCCTGATGACATGGAGCCCCTTCTGGATTACTGTGATCCTTGACCAAAGGCATTGACCTTGGTCTAGCTGTCCTTCTACCAGTAGACCCACTGAGACACAGGACAGCTGATTCAGAGCTACACAATGGGGGACCTGGGCCAGTACTGGGTTTGAGCCTGTGGAGTTGCCTCTCGGGGATTGACCCAGCCTGGGGGGCTCATGGCAATAGAGTCTGGCAGGTCAGGAGTGCGCCATCCCCCAGAGCCTGGTGCCCTTGACTTTTGGTGATGACAAGCACGTTTCTGATCAGTGGGGTTCTTAGCCCCTGGACTCTGCTTGGCTGAGAGCACCACAGTCTGGGGCCATGTAGCAGCCCCATCCCACTGAGAGTGCTGATGTTCCCCTTCTAGGCCACCCAGAAGCCCTTGGAGGCCTAGAAAGACATGAAAGCCAGCAGGAACTGGATTGGATACACTCAGGGCAGGACTTGGAGTCCATCCTTCCCTCAGGGCAGGACACGACATTACAGAAATGTTTGACTATCAGAATGGAGGCAGGGTATTGTGAAACGGCTAGAGGATTTTCCCAGGGGTGGGAGTGAGGGCTGAAGTAAAAAAGTGGTGCAAAGTATAAGGGATGCTGCCATATTTCAGGGGGACGGGAGTATTAAAGTTGGAGAAAGCCAGGCTTGGTGGTGCACGTCAGTAATCCCAGTGACTTGGGAGGCTGAGGCAGGAGGATCTCAAGTTCGAAGCAACCTAAGAGAGAGACCCTGTCTCCAAATAAAAAATAAAAAGAGCTGTAGCTCCGAGTTAGAGTGCTTCTAGGTTCTATCCCCAGCACTGCAGAATAATCATAACATTATTATTATTTATTTGTTGGGAGAAATTTTTTCTCAAGTTGAGGCTGGAATTTAACAGCGGGTATTCTGGTAAGGGCTGGAATACTTCGGAGATGATTGGAGTATTGTACAGTGGGGGCTAAAGGATTCCACTGAAGGCTGTTTTGTGTCAGAAGGTTCTAGAATATTCTGGGGAGTGAGAGAGGTCTTATAATATTTCAGAGGGAGGCTGGAATATCATAGGGAAATTTGGAGTCTTCCAGGGGCGTCTGGATCACTTCAGAGGGAACAGGAATGCTTTGGAGGGGTTTGGAGTGTGTCACGGGGTGGTCTGGGATGTTTTGAGGGGTGAGCAAGAGTGCCAGAGGCATGGCGTATGGCCTCAGGGGCTGCCTGGGGAGCCCCCTTTAGCCCCAAGTCTGCAGGCCAAGGACTCTGAAGGTCCCTGGGAGTCCAGACCTGGGCTCTCTCATGTCCCACAGGATAGTTACAGTCGTCCTTCACATGGGCTACAAGGTCATGCCAGTGACCCTGGCCTTGGGGGCCCATGTCTGCTGTTGCCTCCAAGTCAATGGCACCAGAAAGCAGCCAGTCCCAGTGCAGAGTGAGCGCTCGGGCTTTCCGCGAGAGTCTACGTGGCCACCCATCTGCCTCCAGGCAGGATTCCCTTCCCTTGCCCAGCAGTCTCCTCCCAAGAGCCGGACTTGCAGTGAGGCAGGGAGCCTGCCTGGGTCTCCCCGTGTCCCGGGTGCAGTCCTGTTTGAGGGCTCCCTTATTTCCTGAGTCTGGGAACCCCACTGGACTTAAAGAGGCTACTTTGCCTCTGTGACCCCGGGACCTCCTGCAGCCTGTGAAAACAGGCCCGTGGGGACCAACAGTGCTCAAGAGAGGGTATCAGTGGGTGGAGGCAGAGGAGGTGTGAGCTCACTCTGGGTGGCACCAGGCCCCTTGGTGACAATCCTGTCCTTTATACCACGTGCAGCTTCAAGTACACACTGGCTCTCCCTTCAACGAGTCCAGCTGAGCTGGGTGGGTGGAGCATTCCTGTGATGCCAGTGGCTCTGGAGGCTGTCGGGAGGATTGCAAGTTCAAGGCCAGCCTCAGCAACTTGGCGAGACCCTGTCTCAAAATAAAAAGGGCTGGGGATGTAGCTCAGTGGTAATGGGAGCCAGCACCCAAACGTACAAACAAAAAACCACGCGTCCAGCTGGACTGTGTCAACTTCGCTAGCTGCTGTCCACACCAAGACAGGCCCCTCCCCCAGGGTGACTGGCCCCAGCAGCTTCTGCGACCAGGACGAGCCCCTCCCTTCTGAACACCCACCCCTGTGTCCACATACCCAGCCACACACTCTGCAATGAGGTGACACAATGCTGCGGTTTCTCAGAGCGAGTCAGGGTAGGACCAGCCTCCCTGCTCTCTGATGGGGCTTTGTGTCCAGCAGCCTGAAGACCTCCCTCCATACCCCAGCAGACAGGGGCTCCCGGGGCGTCAAGAGACCCTGGGTGAAAGTGGGAAGTGGGGACTCTGTGCAGCGCCTCCAGGCCTTATCAGCATGGGAGGAGAGAAGACAGCGTTGTCTGTGAGACAGCAACAGGTCAGCTTGACTTGGCACCTCTCCAGGCCCGAGTCCACTGGGGGAGTGAAGGAAGGAAGGGAGGAGGGACATCCCTGTGGAGCATCTCCCATTCTAGGCATGTTCTCTCCCTATGGGACAGAATTACTCTCCTTGTTGTATGGACAGGGAAACTGAGAACAGAGAGCTCCAGAGATTTACTCAAGGTCACACAGCTAGCAAATGAGTGAAAAAGAGGTTTGGTCCAGGCTCTGATTGAACTAATATTGCCTCTTCTCCATAACCCTTCAGTGTCCTTCTGGACCAATCCTCACTTCTCCCCCTACTGTCAGGGCAACCTTTCACAAGCTGCTTAAATGAGTTCAAGCCTCAGTCTTCTCATCTGTAAAATGGGCATATTAACAAGCCCTATGTTATGCATTGAACCGAGATGATGCGTGTGAAGTACCTGGTAACCAAGGCACAGCAACTGTTAGATACGCCAGCATCCGGAACACCATGAAGGGACATAGCCCTGCCTCCGATTTAGGGAAAGAGATAAAGCTCTCTGCCTTAGGGGTCCCCCAATCTGAAGGAGACTAAACGAAGGGGCCGAAATCACCCCACTTGGGCTAGGGTTGTGGCTCAGTGGTGGAGCGCTTGACTGGCAGATGTGGGGCACTGGGTTCGAACCTCAGCACCGCACAAAAATAAGTTAATAAAACGAAGGCATTGTGTCTACCTACAACTAAAAACATCAACAACAAACGAAATCACCCCACTTATAATTCACCAGGGTCGGGAGAATGGGGATCCACACTAGGGGATAGGATGGGTCAGTTCTGAGAGACTCTCCCGTGGGGTGATCATATGCCCTTATTTTACAGATGGGGAAACTGAGGCCCAGGGAGGCAGAGCGACTTGTGCTGGAAGGTGACGTCTCCGTGACTGGGCAGGTCAAGGCCCTGCACTGGCCACGCGGTGCCCTCTGGCTCTGAGTGGAAAGATGTCCTGTTTTGGGGTACTCCTGTGCCCCCACCCCAAGGTGTGCTTTGCACAGAATCCTCAGCCCCAGGTGCAGAGCTGTGTCCCAGAGAACCCGTGACAGGCTTCTCCCGCACTGCTGTCCCCGGCACTGGAGGAGCTACAGCGGTAGAGACTGGGCTGCCTCGGAGGAACTCACTCCATAGCCTCCCAGCCCCAGGTGGGCCCGGTGCGGCTGGCACACCTCCTGCACCTATGGGCTTGCCATCTGCCTTCCTCCCGCCTCCCCCAACCTCCCTGCTGCCCAGTGTGAGGATCCCCACCATTCAGAGGAAGAAACTGAGGTTCAGAGTGGGGAAGTACTCACCCAAAGTCACACTGAGAGAACTCGGCAGAGGCAAATGGAAAGCAGGGCCCAGCTGGCTCAAGCCCAACTCCTTAGTCCTGCCCCCTTATTTTTCAGGCATTAATCCTCATTCCAACTCCTGTCTTCTCCCTGGTGGGACCGAAGAGGCTGTGCCTTCCTTGGGGTCACCAACAGAATACCAGGCAAGAAGACTCCTGGCCCCACCTTAACCCGGGTACTCTATTGCTTGCACTTAATTTTGTAAATGTTGGTTTCTCCATCTGCCTTACTTGCTGGACCCTTGAGGCCCTGACCCGGAGATGGCCTCTCTCAGCGTTTGTTGATTGAATTGAAAATCAACACACTGAATATGTACCGCGAGCCAAGTATGTGCTAAGTTTGTGTACACTTGCTCATTTAATCTTTAAAATGAATGTGTCCGTGGGTGCTGTTATCCCCATTACAGACAGAAAGCAAGACCTAGAGGCATTAAGTGCTGGGTACCTAGCACATAGTGGGTGCTTCTGACTGTTTTACTCTATACGGACTTAAAATAAGAAGGGCAGGTGGGGGCTGGGGGTGTGGCTCAGTGGTAGAGCACTTGCCTGGCATGTATGATGTCCTGGGTTCCATCCTCAGCACCACATATAAATAAATAAATAAATAAATAAATAAATAAATAAATAAATAAAATAAAGGTCCATCAACAACTAAAAAGTGTTTAAAAAACAAAGAGGGAGGAGGAGGCAGGTGGTCAAGGTTACAGGTGTCCACCTCTCCCCTCACCCAGGTTCATTAATTCCCACAACTATACCTGGCTCCCACCACCTAATGGGCACAGTCTCTACTGGCCTGCTGAGGTCCTCCAAGCCAGCCAAAGGGAAACCTTTCCTGTCAAACAGCGGGCCAGTGTGGCTCTGCCCAAAAGCCTACCCCGGAGACCCCACGATGAGTGCTTACCTCCCCAGCCCCTGAGATCCAACAAAAGATTGCCTGAAAAAAACTGGTGCAGCTGTGTGAGGCCCAGGGAGCTAAGGGGAAGCATTCTTCATTGCAGCAAGTGTGATTTCAGTTAGACTGCAGAAGGGACTTACTGACAGAAAGGGGGAACTAGCCAGAGGGAAACTTCCTTACCAGAGTCAATAAATGACATAGTGGTCCCTGTAGGCAGGACCACAGGCTGAACCCTGGGAGGCGGGAAGCCAGAGTGAGGTGGAACCAGGGTTCCCATGGCTCCTGAACAGGGGAACCATTGTCTGATGGAGGAGACTTGTCACACCCTCAGGTCAGCCGCCAAATGTAAAGGTCACTTGGAAAGGAGAGAGGCAGTCAAGAGAGAAAGGGCGGCGCTCTGAGCAGAAGCCCGTGCGGTCTCGGGGAGGCCCCTGGGGGGCAGTGGTGAGAGGGTGAGGGGGTGAGGCGTGTCCCAGGGAAGCCCGGTGCCATGCTAAGCACTTCACAAAAGGTCACCCGCCCCTTCGACAAATATGCATCGACTGCCAGGCTCTATTCTGGGGACCAAGGACAGCTGTGACCAGGACACACGTCCCTGCCCGCTGAGAACGTCAATGGCAGGAGCCATCAACAGATGCGCTGGGGTCGTTCTGGGTGCAGGCCTTACAGAAAAGGAACAGAAAGGGGGCGAGACAGTGTGGGGACCCAGGCTGTGTTAGTCACCTTTCTGTCACTGGGACAGAATAGCTGAGAAAACCAACTTGCAGGAGGAAAGATTTATTTCAGCCCAGGGTGTCAGAGGTTTCACTTGGCTCCCTTGTTCCGGGCCTGAGGGGAGGCAGGACATCCCGGCCCGAGCACACAGTGGGGCAAAGCTGCTTCCTCATGGTGGCCAGGAAGGGGAGAGGAGGGAGGAAAGACAGAAGGGGACAAGGGACCCCACCTCTGAACACTACTGCCTTGGGCACAAACCTTCAACATATGAGCTCCCAGGGGGACATTTCAGATCCAAACTACAACAGGACCTTTTTTTTTTTTTTTTTTTTTTTTTTAATCTTTTTAGGCAAAATATCACCTGCAGTGGTGATATTTATCAGAGACCTGAATGAAGTGAGGAGCAGGCAGTGCAAAGGCCCTGGGGTGTGGGGAGTATGCTTGTGCTGGCAGTAGGCCTGGGAGGCCTGTGTGGCTGGAAGAAAGTGACAGGGGGGAAATGAGCTGAAAGCAATTG
This sequence comes from Sciurus vulgaris, assembly GCF_902686455.1. Lineage (NCBI taxonomy): Eukaryota > Metazoa > Chordata > Mammalia > Rodentia > Sciuridae > Sciurus > Sciurus vulgaris. The sequence continues at coordinate 19,755,109 of NC_136461.1, forward strand.
GGGGAGGGATGTCCACACCTGGTGAGCCTTGACAGCCAAGGTAAGGATATTCGATTTTGAAACCACTGGAGGGTTTCTGTGTAGGACAGTAATATGATCTGTGTTTTTAAATAATCTTAATTTAATTTTTGAATAGATAATACGTTCACGTGGTTCAAAAAGAAAAATATAGAAAAAGCCTGGAAAATGCAAGGGCTCTGTGAAGTCTTGCTCTTATTTCTGTCTCTCATCTCCTTATTCCCTCCAGGTTTTTTTGTTTGTTTCTTTTTTGTTTTTTGTATTTTTTTGAACCCAGGGCTTCTCCACCACTGAGCCACATCCCCAGCCCTTTTTTGTACTTTATTAGAGACGGGGCTTGGTGAGTTGCTTAGGGCTTCACCAAAACGCTGAGGCTGGCTTTGAACTTGAGATTCTCCTGCCTCAGCCTCCTGAGCGGCTGGGATTACAGGGATGTGACATTGAGTCCGGCTTCATCTCCTTGTTCCCTCCATTTTTTAATAACATCTGTTAGTTTCTTGGTTGTCCCTCCAGATTTCTCTATACAAATGCAAACATATATTTAACATTTATATAGCACTTACTGTCAGACCTTGTTCTTTAAAAAGTTAACTCATTTAATCTTTGTAGCCCAACCCTATGAGGTAGGTATTGTATCTCTATTTTACAGATGAGGAAACAGAAGCACAGAGAGGCTCAATAACTTGGCCAAAATTGCACAGCTTCCAAGTAGCTTATTAGTTACCTAGGGCTTCTATAATAAATTATCACAAGCTGGTGACTTAAAACAACAGAAATTGGCCAGGCACTTTGAAATCTTGAGTTCAAAGCCAGCCTCAGCAAATGCGAGACACCAAGCAACTCAGTGAGACTCTGTCTCTAAATAAAATACAAAATAGGGCTGGGGATGTGGCTCAGAGGTTGAGTGCCCCTGAGTTCAATCCCTGGTACCAGAAACAAAAAAGAAAAAACAAATCGATTTTCTTACAGTTTTAGATTGTGGAAGTACATAATCAAAGCAATGGTAAGGCTCATTGCTTCTACAGACCTCCTCCTAGCTTCAGGTAGGATACTTTAATCTCTGCCTCTGTCCTCCCATGACATTCTTCACTGTGTCTGCCTCTTGTCCAAATTTTCTTCTTTATAAGGACATACATGACATTGGATATAGGGCCTATCCTAATCAGGTGTGAGTTCATCTTAACTACACTTGCAAAGACTCTGTTTCCAAATTAGGTGACATCCACAGTTCTAGATGGAATTTTGGTGGGACACTATCCAACCCAGTACAGTAGGTGGATTTGTATTTGAACTCAGGTAGTCTGCTTCTGAGTCTATACTCTTAATCACTGGTTATGTTCACATTCAGTAAAAACACTAATACACACACACACACACACACACACACATATATATACACGTATACATGTACATTTTCACACACATAAAATTTCCCTCCTTTTTCTTAAAAAAGGTAGACTATTCTGTAAGCATGCTGGGAAGCCAATTCTACCTATGCACACATGTGCTCATGTCCAACTATGCTCTGAGGATAAAGCAAGTTCTGATGTATGGAAAAGGATTAAAGATTTCGGTTTTCTGAAAAAAAAAATGGAATATTATATATGCTCCTCTGTGCTTTGACTTTTGTGTTCCTATGTGTTACTGGGGATGGAACCCAGGCCTTGCATATACTAAGGCAAGCACTCTACCACAGAGCCACATCCTCAGTCCTGTGATTTTCTTTTTAAACTTAATATCCCTTGTAGAACTTTCCCTACTGGGACACACAGGTCTCCCTCATTCTGTTTATAGCTGCATAGTATTCCAGTGTGTGGATTTCCTATGCTCTACCCAATCTAGCCCTTTACTGATGGAGAGTCTGGTTGTTTCCCAGTCTTTCTATTGTAAATTGTGCTGTGGAGAAAAACTTCATACAGACATCATTTCCAACTTGTGCAAGAATATCTGAAGAATAAATTTCCAGAAGCAGGATATCTGGATTCATCTGTAATTTTTTTTTTTTTTTAACCAGGGATTGAACTCAGGGGCACTCAACCACTGAGCCACACCCCAGCCCTATTCTGTATTTTATTTAGAGGCAGCGTCTCACTGAGTTGCTTAGTGACTTGCTGTTGCTAAGACAGGCTTGGAACTCACTAACCTCCTGTCTCAGACTCCCAAGCCAGTGGAATTACAGGTGTGTGCCACTGTGCTCTGTCATCTGTAATTTTTTATACCTTTATTTTATTTATTTATTTTTATGCAATGCTGAGGATCGAACCCAGTGCCTCACACGTGCTAGGCAGGTCCTCTACCACTGAGCCACACCCCAGCCCTACATCTGTAATTTTGATAGATTTTGTCAGATGCCCTTTTGGAAACCTTTACCAATTTATCGTCATACATGGGAGAGAACTGTGAGACCACATGTGGCAGTACTATTTCCTTACAGAAATGCTTCTGCAGAAAATTGTATGACACTTTTATAATTTTTGCCAGACTAATAAGGAATGGGACCCCAGTGTAGTTGGCCTAGTCTGCATTTCTTTCTTTCCTTCTTTCTTTTTTCCTGTTCTTTCTTTTTTCTTTTTCTTTTTCTTTTTCTTTTGGTGCTGGGGATTGAGCCCAGGGCCTCACGCATGCCAAGCGAGCCCTCTGAGCCATATCCCCTCCACATTTCTTCTGAGTGATTTTTAGGTTCTCTTCATACATTTAAAGTCATTTGTATTTACTTTTCTGGAAACTGTCAGGTCATAGCCTACACCCATGTTTCTAGCAGGCTGCTGGTCCTTATCCCCCCCCCACCCCCCCCAGTACTGGGGATTGAATACAGAGCTCAAGCAAGCTAGGCAGTTGCTCTACCACTGAGTGCATCCCCAGATCTCTTAAATTTTGAGACAAGTTCTGGTTAAGTTGCCCAGGCTGGCCTAGAACTTTCCATCCTCCTGCCTCAGCCTCCTGAGTAGCTGGGATTATAGGTGTGTGCCACTGCGCCCAGCAGTTGTTGGGCCTTTTAATCAATTTCCAGGAATTTTTTATAAATTAGAGAAATGACCCTTTGGTGATGATCTGAATTGCAAATCCTTCCCCTAGTTTGTCATTTGCCTTACGACTTGATTCATAGTGTTTTCCCATGCAGAAGTTTTTGATTTTTATGTCGTTGACTTTATCAATCTTTTTTATGGCTTTTTGATTTTTGAGTCATGGTTAGACTTTTCCTACTATGAGCTTATAAATTCTCCCGTGTTTTCCTCTAGCGCTTTTATGGTTTTATTTTGAGTTTTCCAGCACTTAAATCTTTGATCCCTTTGGAGGTGTTCCATGTGAGCCCAGATCTATTTTTCTCCCCATTGGCCACCTAGCTGTCCCAACACCATGTATTAAAGAGTCCATTCTCCACTTTGAGATGCCACCTTTATCAACGACTAAATTCCCATGTGCAATAGGGTCTATTTCTGGACCTTCTATTCTAGTCTATTGGTCTGCCTGTCTCTTCCTGAACCCAAACCAAGTTGTTTTAATTACTGAGACTTTGTTTGCTTGCGATGCTGGGGACCTCTCACATGCTAGGGAAGCGCTCCACCACTGAGCCACACCTCCAGCCCTAGACTTTAAATACTGTTCTCTAGTATTAGTAGGTACTATTTATTATCTAGTAGTAGTAAGGTTAGTGTTGTGATTTTTTTTTCCTTAGAATTTCCCTGGTGATCTTTTTGCTCTGTCTCTTGGAGGGGTGAAAAACCGCAGGAGATTTCATGGAAATTATACTCCCACAGGGGAATAGAAATAAAGAATTATATGTCATTTAGTAGTACGAAGAAAAAATAATAAAACAGGTAAATGGACAGAGGCAACTAAAGAGGGGCACTTGGATGAGCAGCCAGGGGAGGCCCTGGATGAGGGGGAGACCAACTAAGCAGTGGAGGCCGACTACCAGCCTCCTGGAGACCTGGGGGAAGGTGGTCTGGCAGGAACAGGGCAAATGTGAAGGCTGGGGGCAGGAGCATGCTTGGCATGTTGAAAAACAGCCGGTGCAGCTGGAATGAGGTGGTCAGAGGGGACAGTGGGAGGCGATGAGGTAGCGCATGCAGGGTCTTGTAGGTCACAGCAAGGACGTTGGCATTTCCTCTGACACCAGGAGCCATGAGAGGGAGTTGGCAGAAGAGTGACATGTTCTGACCTTCATTTTCACAGGATGGCTCCGGCTGCTGCGTGGAGACTGCAGGGGTGAGGGCAGGGACAGGGAGGACAATAGGATCGGGGACGGGTGAGTGAATCGTACCTTGGTTTTCTTGTCCAGCTGCCCCCACTGAGCTGTGAGCTTTGCAGGGACCAGCACCAAGCTTATTCAGCTCTGTATGCCCAGTGCAGGGCACAGCGTGGTCATGGGTACACCATTGTTCAAGGGAGAAGGAAAGAGGGGCGGACGAGATAGGAGAAGAGGAGGCAGTCCCTTTGGAAATGACTCCACAAAGCCCACAGAAAGCAAAATGGGCACACATGGTGAGAGAGCCTGTTGCCAGTGGGCACCAAGTCCAGAGGGGCAGAAGCTTGGAGGTTGGGCCCCCAACTGAGTGCTTGCCCATCCTAGGAGCTGGGATCCCCTCAAGAACTGGGCTACCGGCTGGACACAGTGGTTCACACCTGTAATCCCTGAGGAAGGAAGATCACAAGTTCAAAGCCAGCCTCAGCAATTTAGTGAAACCTAAGCAACTCAGTGAGACCCTGTCTCTAGATAAAATATAAAAAAGGGCTGGGGATGTGGCTCAGTGGGTAAGTGCTCCTGGGTTCCATCCTTGATCCCACACACACACAAAAGAACCTGGCTTCATGGAGTTCCTGCGTTGTGCCAACATAGGGGCCCCGCGGGAGGGCTCTGTTCCTCAAAGTGAGGGCTCAAGGTTGAGTAGCCCTGGGAGAGAGAAGGGCAGCTCTTGAATGTTGGCACATGGAGGCCCGCAGGAGGTCAACTCACCCCCTTTACAGATGATGAACTGGGGCTCCAGAAAGAAAGGAAGCCACTCAGGGTCATGCAGCAAACAAGCAGTTCCGCAGAGCCTCAGGGGCTTGTCTCTGCACGTCAGCTCCTTGGCCTCTGCCTAATTTGGCCTGGATCCCTCTGCAGTTCTAGGGAGTGACTGAGTGCAGAAGGAAGGGATGACTCCTGGTGGTCAGCCAGCTCTTAGCTGCTGCCAAGGCACAGCTGTTGAGTCCCCACCAGGGGTGGGACCCAGCTGTGGGAAACAGGAGCCATGAAACCCTTCAGGACCTGATGATGCCTCAGGCAGAAGGGGCCTGGGAGCAGGGCAGGTAGACAAGAGGCGCTAAGTTGCGAAGCAGAGAGGTCACATTCTTGTTGTTGGAGTGCTGGGATCTAACCCAGGGCCTTGTGCATCCTAGGCGAGCACTCTACCACTGAGCCACATCCCAGCCCTTTCAATTTTATTTTGAGACAAGGTTTCACTAAATTGCCCAGATTGATCTTGAACTTGAAATCCTCATACCTCAGTCTTCCCAGTAACTGAAAGTTCCTATGTGTGCTACCACATTCAACCTGAGGTCATGCTTTCAAGTTAAGCCTGGCTTCTCCATTGTCTCACTATGTGTAACGGTAGATAAGAAGCATCCATCCAGAAACCTCAGTTTTTGCATCAGTAAGATGGGAATGGTGTCTGCTGCCGTAAAGGGCAGGCATGGGCATTGGATGAGGCCAGAAAGCCCAGTGATATATGAAAGTTCTTCCTTCCTGACTTTCCCACTCCCACACTGGGGACCTCTGTCTCCAGCAGATACTGATCTGTTGCCCCTGGAGAAAAGGAAAATGCGCTATGATGGGCTCAAGCCCCAGGCATAAAAATGGATCCAGGTTGTGGAGAATCTAGCCACTGCTGGCACCTATGAACCCTATTAGGCTCAGGTAGGCCTATATATGTCCTCAGGACAGGTAAGTAGACCCTAGCTTTGTACCACATACCCCAGATTAGGGGCACTCCCTCTGTGCTTTAGCTCCAAGAAATTTTGGGGGGCTTTGGTTGGGGTGGGCAGGAATTGGAGGCCCTCTAATAAGCAAGTAGAGTAGGCTGCTTCAAAACTAGTGAGCTCCTCCAGACATGGTTGTGTGGGGCTCATAATTCCAGCTACTTGGAAGGCTGAGACAGGAGGATCACAAGTTCAAGGCTAGCCTGGGTCACTTTGTGAAACTCTGTCTCAAAATCAAAATAAAAAGGACTGGGGATGTAGTTCAGAGGTAAAATACCTCTGGATTCAATTCCCAAAACAGAAAAAAAAAAAAAAAAAAAAAAATTTCTTGCCTTTGGACGTATGCAAACTGAGACTAGACAGTAGAGATTCACTCACTCATTCATTCAATACGCATCTATTGAGAATTGACTTGGGATCAGACTCTGTGGGAATCATTGAAATTGGAGGATACAGTCACAAATAAGTTACCTTCCTGTAAGTTAAATTATAATAGGGGAGAAAGACATGAAATAGTGTCAAAATAGAGTATGCTCGATAAGCGGTAGGGACTGGACATGGAACCCCTCCCTCCAATCCCCAGAGGAAGTGATTTTATCTTATTATTTATTTTTAAATTTTATTTATTTATTTATTCATTCATTCATTCATTCATTCATTCATTTTTGTGGTGCTTGGGATTGAACCCAGGGCCTTGTATATGTGAGGCAAGCACTCTACCAACTGAGCTGTAGCCCCAGCCCATATTTACTTATTGGTAACAGGAATTGAACCTAGGGACACTTAACCACTGAGCCACATCCCCAGCCCTTTTTACTTTTCATTTTGAGACAGGGTCTTGCTAAGTTGCTGGGACTGGCTTTAAACTTGTGATCCTCCTGCCTCAGCCTCCCCAGCTACTGGGATTACAGGCTTTGGCCTGACTAGAGGAAGTGATTTTTAAACTAAGATTTGAAGGGCAAGTACAAGTTAAGTAGAGAAGGGCAGTTTGTTTAGGTTTGAGAGAAGAGCAGGGGTAAAAGCCCAGAGGTAAGAGAGAATCAGGAATTTCCACGGAGCTGGAAGTTCAGCATGGCCTGAGAAGAAGAGGAGAGGCTGCACTGGGTGAGGTCAGGAGTCATACATCAGTTCTCAAGGGAACAGGGGCCCTTACAGGTCATCCTGTCCCCTGAAGGATGAGAAATCAATCAGCAGGTGAAAGTTGAAGGGATGGAGTAGGAAAGAAATGGTCCCAGCAGAGGGAAACGTGTGAAAATACGTAGGAAGAGAAAAATACTGAAAGCAGGTCAGTCTGGTCACAGGTTGACAGGGGGAGAAAGAAACAGAGGAGGGGCTTGGATGAGAATAGAGACCCAGGCAAGGCCTCCTTGGTCTTGCTGAGTGGCCTGAGGGCAATAGGGAGCCACAGGAGGGTGAGATCCAACCTCAGTAGAAACAAGGAGAAAAGTTGCAGTGGGCTGCTCTTTGAGGTCCCTGCAGTCCCTAAGACCTCAAAGAACCTTGGGGAGGCCAGCACTCTTAGACGCATCTCATTAGAGGCATCTCAGGAAGGATGAGGAAACTTATTAGTAAGAGGAACCACTGAGAACTCAAGTGACAACACTAGGGGTTGGAGTGTGGGAAAAGAAGGTGAGGGTTCATGACAGGAGAAGACATGCGGTCCTGACACAAGGAGGCCTGCTACTCTCAACTCACCCTCAGTGACTCCAGAGGTCTTAGCTCCCAGGACCTGGGAACTGTAAGGGCAATTCTCCCATTCTAGAATGGGGGCAGCGAGTCTCCCACAGGTTAAGTGAAATTGCACTAGGTCACAGGCAACAGGGTCAGGAAAAAAACTAGTATCTACTGAGCATTTAGTATGTGCAAGGCCAGTGCGGGGCATTTTGTACATGGCATCCATTAATAAGGTGTCGCTTCATTGTACAGATGAGCAGGCTGAGGTCCAGAAGGTATGCCTCTTTTTCAGGGTTACGCACAATTAGGGCTGAGAACCAGGTCTACAGAAGCCTGCTGCCCTGCTCTTTTGGGACTGAGTTTAGGGTGGGAGGAGAGGCGGAGCATGTCAAAGTTGGGGAGGGTGGGGTGTGTTTCTGGGACTTTCCTGGTTGAGGTCAGAGTCCCTGAAATAGCGCGCTACGGTGAGCGCCCTGAGGATTGATCACACTCGCCGCCCAGCCCGCTGCGAGGAGCGGTCCAGCCGCAGCGCGCGTCCCCTCCTATGTCCCATTTTCCCCCAGGACGCCGAGAGCCTCGAGAACCGTCGGTCCCTCACTCTCCGCCTCGTGGGCTACTTGAACTTGCCCGAGGGTAACACCAACGCGCTGAAGCCCGCGCTTCCGCCGCACAGCCGGGTGGCTCTGTGCTGACGCCTCTTCGCCCTCCTCCGCTTCCACCTCACCACTCGGACCGCCGCAGCCGACAGTGGGTCGGTGCCCGCCAATCAGGAAGTAGGGGCTGGCCCCGGCCCCGCCCCTCTCTGACGTCACTCAACCAGTCCCGGAAGCCCCGCCCAGTGGCCTTGCCTGAGAAAAGCGCTGCTGGCTCTGGTGCGGATTTTCCGAGGGTGAAAGTAACTCTCACGTAAATGGTGCACATTATAACTGTCCTAAGAAATACAGGCATGGAAAATAGGTTTCTTTGTGTGTGTGAGGTACTGGGGATTGAACCCAGGGGTCCTCTACCCACCGAGCTGTATAACCAGTCCTTTTTATTTTTTTTGAAACAGTCTCACAAAGTTGCCCAGACTGGCGTCGAACTTTGGATCCTCTTGCCCCAGCCTCATGAGTTGCTGAGATCACAGGCGTGTGCAACCCGGCGCCTGAGCAAATAGGCTCCTAATTTTTAAAAATATATAATTCAACCGGGTGTGGTGGCACACTCCTGTAATCCCAGCAGTTAGGGAAGTTGAGGCAGGAGAAGTGCCAAGGTCGAGGCCAGTTTAAACAACTCAGTGAGGCCCTAAGCAACTGAGCGAGACTCTGCTCAAAATAAAAAATTAAAAGGGCTGGGGATTCAATTCAGTGGTAAAGTATCTCCAGGTTCAATCCCCAGTACAAAAAAAAAAAAATATATATATATATATATATATATATATATATAATATATATATATATAATAGTAACCCAATTACTTCTCACCTAACCATTCGTCCATTTATGTGTCCATCCACTCAAAGTTATTGGGGGTGGGGGGCTCCTGTGAGCCGTGCTAAGTGCTGGTGATACATAGGAGTCTTGTGTTCTTGTGTTCTTCAGGTGCTCATAGTCTGAATGCCAGGAAGCCTGAGGGGTAACAAATGCTTACACCAATTTTTTTTTTTTTTTATTACAATCATGATCAATTCTAGGAAGGTGAGGTAGACTGCTACAATAATGGGGTGTGTAATTTAGACTGGGGCTCAGGTCCCCGGAGAAGTTACATTGAGCTGATTCCTGAAGCATCAACTGTTCCACGCAGGGGGAGGAGCTTATGCAGTGGCATTGAGGTAGGCGGGCCCTCAGAGGACTCTGGGAAAGAAAAAGAGGCCAATAAAAGAGTTAAGGAAAAGGAACCAAGGTGAGATGAAGCTCTGGAGATTTGAGAGAGATCGTTCAAAATCTTGAAGGTCATTGTAAGGAAGTAAGATTTTATGCTAAGTGTGATGGGCAGTCATTGGGTAGTTTGTGTTTTAAGATCTTCCTAGTTCTGTGTGGAAAATAGACAAGAGTAAGCACAGGGGAGCAAGAGTGAACACTGGAGGACCTATTAGGAGGACCTTGTAGGTGCCCTCCAGGCCTGAGGGTAGTAAGGATGGGTGGAGAGACATTGTTTGTTCAAACAAATGCAATAAGTAATTAGAGGATACAATCTACAGGCTGGCTGGTTCGTTCATGAATTGAATGAGCCAGGTGGGTGAAGTACAGGGAAGTTAATATTAAGCATCCATTCGTTGGACAGTTATTTATAGAGTCTGCAGTTGTTGCTAGGCCCTGTGCTAAAGAAGCAGACCCTCTGGGATCAAGTCTTGGCCTTATCACTGGCTAGCAGTTTGCCTTAAGGAAGTTGTGTAACTTCTCTGTCCCTTGATTTCTTCATCTGTAAAATGGGGATCCTAAGAATGCCCAAGAGGGAAGTTGTAAGGGTTAAACAAGTCAATATATGTAAAACCTTGCATCTGGATGCTTGGAGCTGGATTCTGAGACCGGGAACTTGGACTTGGGTACTTGGGACTGGGTGCTCAGGTCTGCTTCTTGGAGTATCAAGGCTTCTTTCTTCTCTCTCTCTTGTAGAGAAACACTTTATTCATATATAATGAAATATTAGAACACAGCCCCACTTTCTTTCAAACGCGTGTATGAAAATGCACTTAGTAAATATTTAGTTCTCCATTGTAGCCTAACAGAAAATCAGATAATGATTCGAATAGAATGTTCCAGTGACAAACTAGAAGTGCACAAATTAGAAGCATTTCTCCATAAAACCTTCACTTGATGCTTGACCATTATTTGTATTGAACTTGCCAAGAGACAGACTCTGACAAGGACTCCTATTTCTTTTCTACCCTCATACTAAAACCAGGTAATATGCCAAAGCTGTGGTTTCTGCACCTGTCTGACATTAGAATCACCTGGAGCTTTTTAAATTTAAATTTAATTTAAATTGAATTTCAAAGCTGGGGCTGCACCCAAGATCAGTTAGATCACAATCTTTTCTTTTGGTACTGGGGATTGAACCCAGGGCGCTTTACCACTGAGTTACATCCGCAGTCCTTTTATTTTTTTATTTTGAGACAGGGTCTCACTAAGTTGTTGAAGCTGGCCTTGAACTTGCATAGATTACAATCTTTATGGGCAAGACACAAGTATCAGTAGTTTTTGATCACTCACAGGTGATTCCAGGTACAGATGTTTGGGAAACACTGCATAGTGAGAAATAAGGGGGCTGCTTTAAAGTAGGTAGTCAGGGAGGACGTCTCTGAGGCAGTGACATTTGAATGGGAACCAAAGAGTAAAGAAGGAACTATCATTTAAAAATCAGGGGTGGGGGGGTGCTTAGGGGAAGGCATCTGTCCTTGGCCCCTGCATTCTTGAAGGAAGATTGAGAAAGGAATGGCTTGGGTTTGTCGTTTCCAAGAGATTGAGTATGTAATCTTGACTGAATGAAGACTCTGTCCCTTCTGTAGGTCAGCACTTGAGTCAGCTGAACCATGCTATGTTCGTGGGAGCTATGGGTGCTGGGAGGTGAGCCCTACTGTTTGTTAAGAATTCACGATCACAGCTGGGTGGGGTGGTGCAGGCCTGTAATCCCAGTGGCTCAGGAGGTTGAGGCAGGAGGATCTCAAGTTCAAAGCCAGTCTCGGCAATTTAGCAAGCTATAAGCAACCTGGTGAGACCTTGTCTCAAAATAAAAAATAAAAAGGTCTGGGGATGTGGCTCTGTGGTTAGTGCCCTTAGGTTCAATCCCCAAACTAAAAAGAAAAGATTATGATCTTAAAAAAGAATTCATGATCACATCTGTAATTCCAGCAACTCCAGAGGCTGAGGCAGGAGGATCTCAAGTTCAGGGCCAGCCTGGGTAACTGAATGAGAATGTGTCTATAAATATATAAACAAACAAACAAATAAATAAATAGGGCTGGGATGTAGCTCAGTAGTAAAATACCCCTGGGTTCAATCCCCAGCACCAAAACAAAACAAAAGAATTCATGGTCACCATCTGGGGCGCCAGTAGCCATTCCCTCACATCCACCGAGACATCACTACCACTACCACTGCCACTTGCCCCATCCTGCTGTGACCTGTAACTGAGCAGCCCTGGCAGATATTCCTGCCCACCACTAAGACTTCCTCCTCCTCCGCACACCTGCCTGCTGAGAGAGGCAGGCAAGGGCTGTCCACTAGTGAGACAGCCATGGACTTGCTTAGAGTCGTGCAGCGGTGCTAAGGGGTGACAGGCTCCATAGCAAGCTCCTACTTCTCTGTCTGGGGTTGGTTTCAGAAAGCTTCCCTGTCTCTGATCCTCCCACTTCTGACCCTATTGGGAGGATCTGGTTCTCCATTATGTGGAGCTTGGGTCTGTGGAGGCTGGACAAAAACCTGGACAAGCCATTGTGTGTGGATAGAACAAAAACAGTAAAATTACCCCAGTTTGGGTTTTGTGATTATTTGCATGGCTGGACTGGCATTTCCCTTGGTGTTGGCTACAGGGAAAGAGTCAGTCCAGTAAATACATGCTGGGAGAATGATTGGGGACAAGCTGTCCTATGGGGCCATTTGCTCATATAGATAAAGAACCACTGGGCCCCTGCCAGCCTCTGACTGGGCATTCAGTCCTCCACTGGGAACTTGAAACTGGGGGCTGGGTTCTGGGCTTGGGTTTTAAGCCTGGGTACTTAGGGCTAGGTACATGGGCTTGTTTTTCCCCTTCCCCCCTCCATTTCTGGGTATTAAATCTAGGGCCTCCTCCTTGCTAGGCAAGTGCTCTACCACTAAGCTATACCCACAACCCTTGGGGCTTGCTTTTGGGCGTAACCAAGGCTCCATTTCTTTTCTGATCTTTAGATGAACCTGTTGCCTGCCCTCTTTTCTGGTTTCATAGCACATGGCTTCACCCGCTTGATCCTGCCTGTCTTAATTGTCTGCTCTGTGAAGATGACAGAGGGAAAGGAAAGAGAAAGCTTCTCCTTCCGCATCTCTTCATAGGTCCTTCCTGGCACCCCTTTTCTCTCCCCCTAATCTTCCGCCCCTCCCCCCAGCCATCTGCTTAAAGGAAGTGGTTCCTCAGTTCTTCACAGGAAATCGCAGGCCTCCTCTGCTTCAGCACCTCCAGCTGCTGCTGGCCCAGGTCCTCTGCCGGCCCAGGCCCCTTTCCAGGCTGGGCCTTGGGACGCCCTGTTCCTAGCATCACCCTCTGCTGCCCAGCCAAGAAGAAATATGTGTGTGGAGTGCTTCTCTCATTTCCTTTAAATCCCTCTGACTCAGTCTTGGATCACAGGCTGTGGGGCCTGGAAATGAGACCTAATCGTAGAGAATCCTAAATGCCATGCTAAGAACTTTAGAGATTCCTGAATTGTAGGACTTAGGGCCTGGAAGGGAGAGGAGGGGCAAGCTCTGCAGGGATCCTGAGGATGGAGCACTCCTGAGCTGCAGGATCTCCTGCTGCAGAGCAGGGGCCCAGGCTATTCATTTCAGCCCCAGGTGGAGCCTGCCCCAGGGAGGACGGTTTGTAAATGTGGAGCTGCTCAAGGATAATGAGGGGTGATGAAGAGCCCAGCCTGGGACTGGACTGCCACCTGGTGGTCACATAAACGCATAGCACCGTGAAATTGTGGGAGCCCTAGAAGGCAGTAGAATTTCAAGGGTATGGGGAACTGTAAGGCCTTTAAATGATAAGGGAACTCTCTAGATAAAGAGATTTTTTTGGTACTGGGGATTGGATCCAGGGGTGCTTTACCACTGAGCTGCATTCCAAATTCTTTTGCTTTTTTATTTTTTGAGACAGGTTCTCGCTAAGTGGCTTAGGGCCTTGCTACGTTGCTGAGCCTGGCCTTGAACTTGCAATCCTCCTGCCTCAGCTTCCAGAGTTTGCTGGGATTACAGGTGTGTGCTAGATAAAAAAGATTTTTTTTATTAAAGATCTAGGCACCTTTCACCAGGTGATGTGGTGTCTGCCTACAGTCCCAGCTATTCAGGAGGTAGAGGCAGCAAGATTGAGGCTTGAGTTCCAGCCTGGGAACAAGATCCCATCCCCAAATAAAAAACACAGAAAAGAAAGAAAAGGACATACCTCTAAATTAAGAATTTGGGAAAGACATTCTAGATGAGAGACAAACTCCTGTCCCCCATTTTATAGACCAAGAGACAGACTGAGAGAGATCAATGAGTACAAAGAACCTCAATGTTGTCTTACAGCAAGGCAATCAGAAGTGGAGTCTGTTTTATTTGGCACTGGGGCTCAAACCCAGTGCCACACATGGGAAGCATGCACTCTACCTCTGAGCTACACTCCAGTCCCTAAGATCTATTTTTGGATTCATCTTCAGGTATGGTCCCAGAGGGAGGAGCTCTCCTGCTAATTTCTAGTCCTTGCCATTTGTGACCAAACATGGCATCTCTCAGCACCATCACCCACTTTAGTCACCGAAGTTGGCACTGCAAGGTGGCTTTTGGCCGCTTCCAAAAATAAAATCCACACTGAGAGGGCCAGGAACCGAGAGGGCTGAGGCAATGCAGACGTGCGTGCTTCATGCTCAGCAGATGTTTCTGAGCAGGAAGCTGCAGATGATGGTATTCTACCCCCTGGCTTTAAAGACAAGGAAGCCTGGATTCAAGAGAGCAAGGAACTTGACAAAGGCAACCCAACTCTGTGACTGGGCCAGGACTAACTGTGTGTCTCTCTAGGGCTGCTGCCAGGGAGGAGTCTAAAAGTGTGCTGAGCATCTTTGGACCTGCTGTGTTACTTAGTTCTGGTATGTTCACCATGCTGCCTCATGCTTGGTGGACAGAATGATTGTGGCCTGTGAAAGCTGACAAGGGACAGCGTAGATGAAAAGAGAGGGGGGTGAGGAGGTGGTGACAGGGATGGAGAAGAGGAGTCATGGACGAAATGCAAACTCTAAGCAGGTAGGGACTGGATCTCTTTCACTAGGTGTCCTTAGCAGCTGGCACAGTGCCTGGCGCAGATGGAGTGTCTAGTAAATGCCTGTGGAATGAAGGCAGTTACTCTGCACAGGCCCCAAGGGATCCTGGGGGTGGGTGGAGTCCTTTAAGCTCCCCTTAAAGGACTGGTCATTTTCAGTGTCCTTTAGCCAGAGGACTACTGAGGCCTGGGATCCAGAATTATGGAGGCAGAGTTGTCCCATCTCTTTCTGGCCTGGATGCTGTCCAAGGGAATAAGTAGAGGGAGACAATCTTGGAGGAAGGAGCCCTAATTTGGTGTTCACCTTTGGGAGAAAGGAAGAACAAAGACTGTGAGCTCCAGAGAGCAAACCCTAGCTTCAAAGTTAGATTGTCTAATTCCTGGTTGTCCTTTGGCTATTTGGTCTTTGTTTCATGCAGGTCCTTAATCACTGACGTTTAATAAGTGCTCGCTGCGTGCCAGGCACCATGCTAAGCCATTTCCATGCAGTGCCCCTGTGCCTCTGCATGTCTGCCACAAACGATGCTTCTCTAGGGGCCTGGGGCAAGCCAGCTGAGGCAAACAATTGCCATCTGCAGAGGCGGCATTGAAACCGGGGACAGGAGCAAGCAGAGTGGGATGAAGAATTCCTGGATCAGAAGAGGGACTGGGTTATGGGAGGCCTGAGGGCACCTGGCTTGGAGTTCCTCCTCACTGGTTCCCTCCACTGAGGTATTCCAGGCCTCTTATAGCTCCTTTGTGACCAGCCTCTGTGGTTCACAGACAGCCACCTGCCGGGAGTGCAGGTCTCCTGAGCAAACCAGACCTGCATTGAGCCAGAAAGAGCCATGATTCTCCTTAGTGCTGGGACTGACTCTACCTTTGTGGCCATTTTGATCTCCCAGGTTTCTTTGCCCTTCCCCTGCCTTGGCCTGGGCACCAGGGTTCCCCTGAACAGGATACCCAAGCTTTAAATCTCCCCAGCAGTGTTCAGGTTGCTGTGGGCTCCATATGCACACTGTCTACCCTATCCCCAGAGTTCAATGATGAAAGAGAGGCTTTTGTCAACCCCTCAAAAAAGCCACTTTACACCCTTTCCCCAGGGCAAGGCTCCATCTGAGAGAGTAACTCTAGTGCTTCTTCAGAGAATGGAGTCCTAACCGGAGAGAACAACCTGCCCTGCTTCCCCCAGCACTCCATGAAATCAAGCCTGGGCATTCCTTGCTCTGACAGGGTAGCAAGAGGCCCAGCTGGGAAGGAGCTTCAGGGGAGGGGATGTCTGAGCTGGGTTCAGAAGGACAAAAGGGAGTTTTTCAGGCAGGTGAGCTTCAGAGGGACATTCCAGGCAGAGAACAGCCTGTGCTACTAGGGAAACAAAATCAACTGGTTTTGTTCCGGGAGCTGTGGTTGACCTGGGAAAATGAGGGTGGGGGTGGGGGGTGCGGATGAAGCAGGCCAGAGCCAGGTCTTATTGGGCTTCTCATTGCAAGGGTGATTCACAGGACAAAGTGTTTTCTGAGAGAAGTTTATTCTATTTTCTCATGTAGGTCATTGGAGAGAGTGACAGAGGAAGTTCTGGATTCCAACTGGAAGAGGGAGGGCAAGGAGGAAGGAGGGAATTCCTGGGAGCTTCTGGCTAGTCCTCATCCTGGGCCTCTTCCCCCTTGTTTTTTAAGGTGGAGTAGCCCATGAGGCCACTGCTGCTACCAGCCCTATAAAACAAAGACACTGGGGCTCAAGCACCAGGCCAGAGAATACAAATATCTGGAAACCGTTGGTCAAGTCCAGCCCTCTGACTTCCAGATGGAGAAGCAGAGGCCCTGAGAGCGGATGGGACTTTGGCAAAGTGAATCCTTTTTCCCTTGAGTTACCATCCCAAGTCAAAGATGTGTGTCAGAGATAAAAAAAGACAAAAATAATGGTTCCCTCTCTTTATGTTTGCAGTAAAAATGCTATGTTTTTAATAATGTCAACAAAAGCCAACTCTGTGGAGACCTCCCTGTGTGGAGCTGGGGATTCACAGTAAGGCAT
Source organism: Sciurus vulgaris (assembly GCF_902686455.1). NCBI lineage: Eukaryota > Metazoa > Chordata > Mammalia > Rodentia > Sciuridae > Sciurus > Sciurus vulgaris. Next base: position 19,771,714 of record NC_136461.1, read on the forward strand.
CATTTCAACCTGTCACAGCTGTGTAACATGGGAGAGGACACCATCTTGTAACACTGAAAGGTCCCTAGCCTTGCCCACACATTTCACCTCCCACTGAAGGGGCATGGCCCTTCTCTGTCTCCCTGCCTGCTCCCTCTAAGAACCCTCTTCTTTGGGGCTGATTCTTTGGGTTTTTTCTGTCCAGAATCGAGAGAGGAGGGAGGCATCAGAAAGGTCAAATGGGCTGGGCATGATGCTGTGCATCTGTAGTCACAGCTGTTCAGAAGGCTGAGGCAGGAAGGAGGCCAGCCTTGCAATACAGCAAGACCCTGTCTCAAAAAGCAAACGAACAAATAAAAAACAGAGAGAGAGAGAGAGAGAGAGAGAGAGAGAGAGAGAGAGAGAGAGAGAGAGAAAGAGAAAGGTGAAAGGGGGGTTTGTTAGTTGTGGGTTTTCTCCAGGATTTTGGAAGAAAGAGAGAAAGAAAAAAAAATTTTTTTTTTTAGATGAGTCCCTCTGAGCTCTGTATCTACCCCCTTTTTGGTGCTTTATGGTGCAAAGAAGACCAGAGCTGGTGTGGAGTTGCTTCTGGGTGCTCACCATGTTTGTTTTCCACTATCATTTTCTGACGTTGAGCAGATTCACCCAACGTTAAACAGCGGATGATCATCCCTATTCACAAAATAAGGGAGCTGAGGCTTGTTGTGATTTGGCCAAAGTGTCTGCAGGGCACCTGAGAGGCTAATAGCAGGGCTTCTGGCTTCATACCCACTGGATTTGAATCCTGCCTCTAGTTCTAAACTAGCTGGGCAAACTTCAGTAAATTACTTATTTCCTCAGTTCTACAGTTTCTCCATTTCTTATGATAGAAATATAAGGTTACCCACCCCACAGAGCTGAGGTAGGCTGTGAAAAGGGCTCAGAACAGCAAAGAGGATCACTTGGCCCTCTCTGTTCTTCCACCCTACTCTGCAGGGTGGCCATGAGTGGGTGGATGCCCCATTCAGCAGCAGGCATCACAGAGCTGGCTGTGATGCCTGTGCCCAGGAATCCCAGTCATGAGCCCTGTTGAAGGGACAGTCCTGAGGAAGAACCCGTCCCAGGAACCCCCTCACCTACTGAAGCTCCCTACCCTGCAGACCCACCTCTTCCATGCAGGCCTTGCAGTCCAGAACCCTGAACAGCCATTTCTGAGTTTTCTCCTGCCTACAGCACAGCAGACAATGCAGAGTGTGTGAGGGGTCCCCTACTTTGTGTCTGATGCTCTGAAACACTCCCAGAGGTGGGGGGCCAGTCCCTCCAATTTTTTCCCCCAGTGTCTCACAGAGGGGAAGGAGCTTTTTTGAGGCAACGTACCTGGCACAAAATGGGCATCGAATAAGTTTCAGTAGCACGGAGGAATTGCCAAAAGCAGGGATTTGAACCCTAGACCCTGGCGATAGCAAGCCTGCACTATTGGTTGTTAAATCTTCACTAGTGCAGAAGCAGGTTCGGGTCTCTAAAGCAAGGATCCTGAGCTCTTACGACATCCTCTCATCTCCCAGGATCCTTACCTGCCTCCACACCACACAGGTGAAGGATCAGGTATCACAAGAGCGATACCGCCTTCTGCCGCACGGTGGCGCTCCGCGTGCAAGCTCTGTCGCGGAACCCCGGAATGGAGGAAGAGTCTCCCCTGGGCCCTTATTAGAGCCTCATCAGCTGGATTGTTTCCCTTTCGGCTTTAGGATGAGTCGGTGGGTTGGTGGTGGGGGAAAGCGAGGTACGGCGGGCTGAGCCCAGGACTCCTTTCAGGAGTCGCGGGAATTCCATGTCCTCTCAGCACCCGTGGCAGAGATGTTCTGCCCCACCTGGTGGTTGTGAGACTTCAGTGGTACCGGTGCCTGGCACATGGTAACTGCGCTCCATAGATTTTGGTTAGTACCATTACTATGTTTTTTCTTGGCTTGTGATCACAGGTTGAAGACCTTGGGCAGAATAATGGGGTACTTTCCTTCTCTGGGCCTCAAGTTTTCCCTAAAATTGGAATATTAATTGAGCCTATTTCAGAAGATGGCTATGAATTTAGAAACTGTTGGATATTGCATCCTTACCAGTTAAAACAATGCCTGACATATAGAATTTGTTTTACAATGTATTTTTTAAAAGTTAATTAATTAATTTTTTTGAAGCTGAGAATTGAACCTGGGACCTGGAGTGTTCTAAGCACATTTCTACCACCAAGCTACCCCCCCCCCCCCAGCCCAAATAAACTAATTCTTACAATGCTTTGGATATCTACAGGAACCCACACATTGGCCTCACATTAATTTCTTTTTTTCAGAAAGTAGGAACAGAAGATTAAAGGAGCTTTCCTAGGGTCACACAGCAAATCAGATAGCCCAGATACATATTCAAGACTGAGAATTCAAGCTGGAGATGTAACTCAGTTGGTTGAGCGCTTATGAGGCCCTGGATATAATCCCAGCACCACAAAACAAAACAAAAACTAAAAACCTATGCTCTTTCCATTATACCACAAAATAGGAAAGTACATATGCCCCTCAACTCACTTCAAATATGATCTTTGCCCCCTCAGTGCTAATTCTTTGAATAAAAAAAGAAAAACTGAGCTGGGGTTGTGGCTCAGTGGTAGAGTGCTTGCCTAGCATGTGTGAGGCACTGGGTTCACTTCTCAGCACTGCATACAAATAAATAAATAAAGGTTCTCAACAACTAATAAAAATATTAAAAAAAGAAAAAAGAAAAACCTTCCATAGATGGAACACTTAGCACTTTATGGCACAAGGTCACTTATAACAACCCCATAAAGTAGGTACCATTGTTATAAACCATATGTTATATGTAAGGAAACAGATTCAGAGAGGCTAAGTAATATTCCCAAGGCTGAACAGACAGAAAGTGGTTGAGTCAGGATTTAAACCCACAATTGACTGATGTCCATGACTCACACTTTCAGCAACCCCTCCAAATGGTTTCATCTGTCCTCAAAGATAAACTCTGTCATATTAGATCCTATAATAAAGGAGTTTCAAAAATCATCCAGACCTCTTGGAATCTAAGTAGCTTAATCTCCATCTCACAGAGGAAGTAACTAAGGAGAAGTGAAGTGACAGGATTGAGGCCACAGAGAACTGTTGTGACACCTATAAGCTAGGTCTCATGCTTCTTGGAGTTTTGTATTCCATTTCTCTAAAAGCCTCTTCAGCCTAGTCCCAGGCCAGGGCACTAAACGGACCCAAGGGTGCTGCCTCACTAGTGGTCATCCTGGCTCATAGGGCACGGAGCTCACAGCGGGCAATGTGGCTGTGGGTGTTATGTCAACACCCACACTTTGTAACGGCTGGGTTTACCTTGGAGGAGACATGAGGAGCTGTCTTCCTGCCTGGAGCCTGCTGATAGAGGGGCACAGCAGTGAGGAAGCCGCTCTCTGGCTTAAGACTGGTTTTTTATAATCACATTTGGATCCCCTCCACCCCGCCCCAGGCAGCCAATCCCTGTCAGAGTTTCCATTTCCTGCGCTCTGCAGAGTTTTCTGGTCTCCTGTCTTCCAGCTCTGCTCGGTGGCAGCATCTGCGCACTGCCTGCTGGCAGAACGCTGTAATTCAAGCCAGGGACTTCCAGCATAGCCAAGACTATTCAAAGCATGTCACGCCACAGTGGGAGCCACGGCCCTACTGGGCTTAGTGAACTTGGCCACCAGCTTCCCTTGGGGTAGAGAGGCCTTTTACAATCCAATCCAATCCAATTAATACTAATACCTACCATTGATTAAACACTTGCTGTATGCCAGGCCCTGTGCAAAATGCCCTTTGTATATGAGCTCTTTCCAATCCCCTAGTGGTCTTGTGATGTACCAGATACTGTTTATAATCCCAATAAAGCTTTGGAAATGAAGTCCTTCCATTCCATTGTCCTCTCAGACTGGTTGCTTCTGGGTGATGGGCATACGGTAAGAACAGGGAAGCCCATGCTCATGTGGCCATCATCAAACATTCTTTTTGCCTTTCCCTGGGTAATAGATGGAGCATTCTTTAAAGCTTTGGATGGTGATGCTTGTGGAAGCACCGTGGGTAAGCAGTGCAACCCATATTTGGAAAACAGCAGTTCCAGTAGGGATGAATCATTGCCTTCTCCAAAGTGAAAGGGGTCTGAAAGAATTGACCTACCACCAGGTGGCTGGCTGCTCTCTTTGAGCAACGGTTGCCTGTTGCTGCCTCCTCCTGGCATGTTGACTATTTGTTGGCAATTGCTAGATCAGCCTTGATGAGAGGGAGCCCAGGTCGTTGGGCCCGTTCATAGCCCCCCTTGCTGCCACCATGGATACTCTTTATTAGGTCTATTGCAAAGCAATAGGGAGGCGAAGTTTAGAGTCTGGCTGACATCCACAGGTTGGGACAGCCTGACCATCTGGCTACAGAACCTCCTCTGCACATGATCTCTGGGTCAGTGTTAGTGTGAGACACAGAGATCTACAGGCCTTGTGCCCATTCCTATAGGTCCATCCATATGTCCCTTACCCAGAGCTGCTTCTCTTTAATCTTCTAATCTTGCTATCACCATGTCCTTGACCTATTAGCCAAGCTATTTGAATCTGTGTATGTCTGTACTCAGTCCACCTCTCTCTCCATACACAGGGGATGACAAAGTATACTGCTTATAGTTCTACCCCCAGGGGGATTCACCTCTGTCCTTCAGGCCCACTGGAGCTGTAATAGAGTAGTCCGTTTCCAACCGGTGCCAAAATATTATATTGATTTACCTGTGAATTGGGTTCGACTCCTTACCTCTGTTGTTAAAGGTGTGGTGTCAGATCAACAGGTGCCTTAGAAGTCTAAGACCCCTGTTCACTTGATTCCCTCATGCCTTTTGGACCCCGTTTGTCCAACGATGAATGTACAACTTCCATTGTGTATTGGATTGTGATTGTTGTACCCTTCTGATAATATCTAGGATGTTAATTAAGGGTTGGGGTATAGCTCAGTGGTAGAGTGCTGGCCTAGTGTGTGCCAGGCCCTGGGTTTGTTTCCCCAGCACCCCACACCCTGCACCCACACCCTGCACCCCCACACACAGAATCTAGTTTAGTATGTGTAACCAGCTACTTGGCATCCAACAGTCAGATGTTTAGTCACTACTGGGGCCCAGTGGTACATCAGGACCTTTTTGTCCAAATGGACCATGATGAGCATGGCCTAATTCCAGAATCTTAGGAGTCTTCGCTGCAACTCTCCTATTGGACTTTCAGAGACTCTACTCCTCACAGATACCTCCAGCAGCAGTGGGATCCTATAATCCCAAGTGGTAGCACAACTTGTTTTGTGGCCTGAACCTGCTGGGCAGCCCTCTCTTGCTCTGGGCACCACTCAAAATTGGCAGCCTTCCAGGCCACCCAATAAAGGCCTGGAGGATGCCAGGTGCAGTGGCGCATGCCTGTAATCCCAGCCATTTGGGAAGTTAAAGCAGGAGCATCGCAAGTTTGAAGCTGGCCTTGGCAACTTAGTGAGACACTGTCTCAAAATAAAAAGGACGGGGATGTAGCTCAGTGGCAAGATGCCTCTGGGCTCAATTTGCCTTACCAAAGGGGGGGAAAAAAAAAGACTGAAGAAATATTTCTACATGTATAAATTCTACCTCTAAGATCTAAAGAGACCCACTGCTGGGGATATAGCTCAGTGGTAGAGTACTCATGTTGCATGTATGAGACCAAAAAGATACTGCAAAAGGAATAAATAAATAGAGTTGCTAAAGAGACCCACCAAACACTGTGACCTTTCCAAGTGGAGAATATATAATGTAAGAGAACTCATAGTTGGCTTACCCCAAACCACTGAACTCCTAAAAATGTTTCCAATGTGTCAGGACCATGAATCTTCGTGTAATTTATCTTCCACTCTTGCAAACATCTTGCTTACCATTTCCTGTTTATGTGCAAGCAGCATGATGTCATCAGTATAGTGGATCAACATGTCGTCCCGTGGACTGTCACGGAGATCAAGGTCTCTGAAGACCACATTGTAACAGAGAGCTGGAACGTTAGTAATGCCTTGAGGGGAGAGAGTAAAGGTGCTATTGATGCAAGAGTGTGATATAAAAAAAAAAGCAAACTGCCTTTGGTCATCTCTTTTTTTGGGGAGTGGTGATTGAACCCAGGAGCCCTTAACCCTGAGCCACTTCCCCAGCCCTTTTATTTTTTATTTTCAGAGAGCATCTCACTAAGGTGCTTAGGACCTTGCTAAGTTGCTGAATCTGGCTTTGAACTTGTGATCCTCCTACCTCAGCCTCCCAAACTGTTGGGATTACAAGTGCACTGGCTGGTCATCTCTTCTTATGCATGTCGAAAAAAAAAGCCTTGTAAATGTATGATTATGCAAATGGTATGCTGTTACTCCATGTACAATCAGAAACAACATGTATCCCATTTGTTTACAATAAAAATAAATTTTAAAAAAAGAAAAGAAAAAAAAGCCTTCACCAAACCAATACTGACACACAGCACTTAAGCATGTACTGACATGTCCCAGTAAAGATACCACATCCAGTAAAGCAGCTCTGATGACCGAGGCTCCCACTTGCTTACATTTACAGTTGCCCATCCATCATCCACCATGATCCACTCATTTTCACAAAGGACAGACAAGTGAATTGAATGGGTATGTGATGGGGAACAAACCACAGGTAAATATTACATTAGAAATAACACTGCAGCCAGGCATGGTGGCTCACGCCTGTAATCCCAGTGAGACAAGAGGATTGCAAGTTCAAAGCCAGCCTCAGAAACTTAGGGAGGCCCTAAACAACTTGGCAAGACTGTGTCTCAAAAGAAAAATAAAATAATATAAAAAGGACTGGGGTGGTCAGGTTGTGGCTCAGTGGTAGAGCGCTTGCCTAGCATGTGTGAGGTACCGGGTTCAATTCTCAGCACCGCATATAAATAAATAAATAAAGTTCCACTGACAAAATAAGTGGGGGGTGGCGGTGCTGGGGATGTGGTTAAGTGCCTCTGGGTTCAATCCCTGGTATAAAAACAAAAAACACTGTAAAAATAAGTGGGGTAGAGTAGTGTGCTGGTTGATTTCAAGTGTTAACTTGGCCAGGCCACATACCCAGATATGAGATCAAATACTAATCTAGATGTGGCTGGAAATTTATTTATTTAGGAATGGAACCCGGGGCCTTCCATGTGCTAGGCAAGCATTGCACCACTGTGCTACACCCCCAGCCCAGAAGAGTGTTTTTAGATGCGATTAACATTTAAGTCAGTAGACTCTGAGTAAATGAGGTTATCCTCCATAATGTGAGTGGGCCTCATCCAATCAGTTGAAGGCCTTAAAAGAAAAAAGACTCCCCCAAGGAAGGGGGAATTCTGCCAGCAGACGGCCTTTGGACTCGAGCTGCGACATCAACTCTTCCCTGTGTCTCCAGCCTGCCAACCTATGCTGCAAATTTTGGACTTGCCAGCCTCCACAATTGCATGAGCCAATTCCTTAAAATAAACCTTTCTTTTTTTCTTTCTATACATATGTGCGTGTGTGTGTGTGTGTGTGTGTGTGTGTGTGTACACGCATGCATATACATTCTATCAGTTCTGTTTCTTTGGAGAAACTGACTAATACAGGGAGTCTCAGAAGCCCTTGCTTGGTTCTTCCTATTATAATAGCATTTACTTCACAAGTCATGAAGCCAGAAGAAACTCTTCTATGAGACTCACTGGACTTAGGCTACATTCCATCCTTCACCTGGCCTCCTTTATCTCCTGTTCTAACTAGGGAATGCTGATAGTTCTTTGTCTCCGAGTTTCCATATCGGCTCAGACTCCAACATTTTCACAGCCTTTGAAGATTCTGAATATTCTTTTCTAATGCACAGTTACCCTGGAACAGGGCAGTAGATCATCCCTTTTGGGAGGGATTAGAGGAATATTTACTACATGTAATTGTGTTGTCATTGCACAGTTGTTTCCATAAGAGGGTGTGGTTTCTGCCGAGTTAAGAGGTTAAGTTCTCTGAATTTAGATCTATGATCTGGATGAGCAAGTATGATTTCCACTATGGTAGCTTATGTCAGTCTTCTGCATTCCAGCTCTTGACTTTTCAAAATAGAAAAATCAAAGATCATCTAGTCAGCTGTCCATCCATCCCATCCTCATAATGAATCTGCCACAGGTCTCTGTAGGTTGATCAAAGCACCCTCGTGGCCTCTCTGGCCTTGCTGTGAATGATAGTAATTATATTCACCTGGCCTTGGAGGCCACCTCTGCCATTCTGGAATCCCAACACTATGATCTTATAGATCCCTAATTCCATAGCAGCCTCTCTTGTACTTAATCCAAGCCTATTGCAGACAGAGATCATCGATTATGCAAAGATTTGATGTCCCCTTTATCTGTGAACTCCTTATTGTCCTAGTGAAGAGAATCTTCTGGGCTCTCCAATAGAACATAGGTGCTAGGTTCTTGGATTTCACATTCCCTCCTCCCTGGTCTGTCTTACTTCACCTTAAATACTCTCATGAAAGCTCTAGCATTTTGACTTCATTTATTGTAGGCTTCATTTATTGTAGACTTTAAGAAACCATTCTTGCAAACTATCAAGACCATATTTTAATAGTCTATTGCTGAATAACAAATGGCCCAAATTTAAAGACTTACAACAACAGCCTTTTATTTCTTGCAATTCTGCAATCTGGGCGAGGCTCAGTTGGGTGTTTGCAACAGCTGAAATGTCCAAGATGTCTTTCTCACTTCCATAAATGGCACCTCAGCTGGGATGGATGCAACACCTGGGGGCTGCTCATGCATCTCTCTTTCGCAACATGGTGTCTCCACATGGCTAGCTCCCACTTCCTCGCAGTATGGTGTCTCAGTGTGATTGGATTTCTTCCATGGTGGCTAACATCCAAGAGGGAGGAAATGGAAGCTGCCAGTCTTCTTAAAGGCTAGTCTGGAACTGGGACAGCGTTGCCTCTCCTACATTCTGTTGGTTAGGGCAAGTCACAGACCAGTCCAGAATTAAGGACAGAGGGAAATAGATACTCACGCTCCCTCCCCCGACTCCCCTCCATGCTGGGCAGTTGAACCCAAGGGCACTCTACCACTGAGATTTTTTGGTTTTTTAATTTTGAGACAAGATCTTGTTAAGCTGCCCAGGCTGGCCTCGAATTAGTGATCCTTCTGTCTCAGCCTCCCAAATAGCTGGAATTACAGACATGGGCCACTGTTCTTGGCTAGACTCCATTTTCTGATGTAAGGAGTGGCATGAACATAGAGAGAAGGACTTGATTATGACCATCTTTGGAAGCTATCTACTAGAGACCAGCTCCAGGCAGCCGTGCAAGAATATCAAAGCCTGAGTCACTGAAGAATGGTCTGTTGTTAATGCATTTCCCCTTAGCTAGTCTTATCTTCTGCCCTGACAGTTCCCCTGCCCCTCCCTGCCATGTCTAAAATCCCCAAAAATCACTCCCACATCGATCAGCCAGGTCTTTCACTCCTTTGAAGTAGTTTATTGTTCCCAAGTCAGGACTTCAATTCCTCGCTTCAGGATTTGCTAGGAACTGATCCCAGTTTCTCGAGGGAGGGCGGAACAGGTCTGAAGGAGGACAAACGCCATCTTACGAGGCCTTTGCTTCCCAGGATGGCATAGTCTCAAGGAAAGAGGAAACTGTTCTTTCCTGACAAGAAGAGAACAGCTGCTTCTGCCATCAAGGAAAACTCAGGAGCGTTTGTAAGATAAAGATTCTTAGGATTGTCCCCCCTGATGTGTCTAGGCTTGTCTCCCCCACAGTGTCCCTGTCCTTGGGGTCCCACCAGGGCCTTGACTTGGAATAGGAGACCTACTGAAACTGGGTGTTTAGAGTCCCCTGCAACTCTGCTCCTTATAACTGGATCCTTCCACTGAGTCTTCCCTTCCCTTTAACAGTTGGGAGGCCCATTGAAGGCCAGGGCTATTATCACACGGCTTAGCATCAGCAATGAGGTCCCTATTGCCTTCACATAGGTGAGAAATTCAACTCCCAAATTATACCCTGAAGATTGCTTTTGATACAAAATGTCAGCTTGTGTTCCTTAGGAAGTAGAGGCTGAATCAAAGGTTGGATGCTAATGCTTTCTTGGGGGTTGCAATCCTAAGGTAGCAAAAGTCTGCACTTTGGGATTGTGTTAACTTATTCCACTGAGCCGTTGCTGGGGAAACCAGAGCCTCATAGGTCCAGCTGGGTCAAACTAGAGCATTGAAGCGGCTGCAGTTCCCACTCTCACAGGCTTAATGGAGTTCCTGTCAAAGCCTAGCACTTGCCTCCCAGTGAGGCTGAGGCAGCTAGTAACGTTTGCTGCAATGATGTTTTGATGCTGGACCCTTCCATTGGGAGGCATCTGTACTCAGTCTGGCACAGTCCGAGTAAGGACTTTGGCATTTACTTAGAATGATCCGGGAAGCTATTGGAGGGATTTGAGCAGAGGGAAGACACGTCTGGCAAATTTTAACAAGATCACTCTGTCTGTCCAGCAGAACCAGGTAGTCCATTGCCATGACCCAGATGTGTTGATCAGGGTTCTAGTAAAGAAGCAGGAGCCCTAGGAGTAATATAGAATAAGGGATTATTACGGAGACTTGACCTAATGCAGTTATGGATGCTGTTAAACCATTTATGAACAGCTCTTTTTTGTGCATCTGGTGCAGAGTTGAAAGCGAACAGGGCAAGTAACCGGAAAGGAACAATGGATATGAAAAGGGTCAGGGCAAGGTCAAAATGGAGCAAATGAAGATGAACTGGAATCCACCAGAACAAACTAGATCTCCCAAGTCTCTCCCCACCTCCAAGCCTCCAGTCTATTTTTATTTATTTACTGCAGTGCTGGGGACTGAATTCAGAGCTTTGCACATGCAGGGCCTTGACCCTGCTGCTTGGCCCATTCCAGCAGTAGGAGGAGCTGCATCCCCAGTCCTCCAAGTCTCAGTTTTGATGATGACCTGCAGGAGAAGTTGCTGCCCTTCATTAACACACACCTAGCCCAGGCATTTGAGAGGCTGAAGCAGAGTTGGGCCCACAGTCACACCAGGGGGTTCTGGAGTGGCTGTGGGCCCAACAGCTGCTTTACAGCAACAAGGGGCCAGTGGATCAGAGAAAACACGCCTGAGGGGCAGCTGCACCTGACCCTATGCTGGCCTTCCAAGTATAAACACGGCGACAGCCTAGCTTCTGCTTTCTAAATCCTGCTCAAGTCTCCTTTGAAAAATTATCACCCCAAAGTACACAGGAAAGGACATTCTGGGAAATAAGGTTCTAGCTTAATTAAGTTGACACAATACCAAGCACCCCATACCAGGTGAGAAATTAAGATGACTTTGACCAGAGTATTGGCAAAAGGGGTGTGAAAAATACTTGAATTCTGGAGGTATCTTGAATATCACTCACTATCTGAATCTATTTTTTCCCTGGGTTTGAACAGTGAGGTTTTTTGTTTTTGTTTTTCCTTTTCCTGTGGTATTAGGAATTGAAACCAGGACCGAGAACATGCTAGGCAAGTTCTCTACCACAGAGCTATGTCCAGAGCGCTTTTTTTTTTTTTTTTTTTTTTTTTGAGACAGGTTCTCATTAAGTTGTTGAGTTCAGCCTCAAACTAGTCATCCTCCTGCTTCAGCCTCCCAAGTAGCTGGGATTACAGGTGTGCACCACTGAGTGTGGTTAGGTCAGTAGGTTTTATTGTGATCAGCAGATGTGTCAAGTTTTGAATTAATGGAATGAGCAACAAGTGGGCTATATCATAAATAACCACACATGAAGGGCAAATTTTAAGTAGGCCAAAGGTGATGATGAACAACTGGGTTTCAAACAGCTCATATCAAGTCTAAAAATGGATGCCAAGGTGACAACTATATTTAACAAGTTTATGACAAAGCCTAATTCCCAGTGGGATAATATTAAGAAGCGGGACCAGGTGGGCACAGGGGTGCTTGTCTGTAATCCCAGCTACTCAGGTTCAACAGCAGCCTGGGCAACTTAGCAAGAATCTGTCTCAAAATAAAAAATAAAAAGGGTGGAGAACCAGGCGTTGTGGCCCACGCCTGTAATCCCAAGCAGCTCAGGAGGCTGAGGCAGGAGGATCATAAGTTCAAAGCCAGCCTCAGCAAAAGCGAGGTGCTAAGCAACTCATTGATGCCCTGTCTCTAAATAAAATACAAAATAGGACTGGGGATATGACTCAAGGGTTGAGTGTCTCTGAGTTCAATCTCCTGTACCAAAAAAAAAAAAAAAAAGGACTGGGGATGTAGTTCAGTGGGTTCAATCCCTAGTACCAAAAAGAATAAGGATGTGGGGCGCTTGGGAGGTAATTAGGTTTTGAGGGACAACACTCTTATAAAAGCAGTCTCGGAACAACCTCACCCCATCCCCTGAGAGGTTACAGTGACTGGCCATCATCTGTGAGGAGGTGGGCCCTCACCAAAGCCGAATCTGCTTGTACCTTAAGGTTGGATTTCTATCCTCCAAAGTTCTGAGAGATAAATTTTTACTGTTTATAAGCTACCTGGTTTATAGTGCTTTTGTCACAGCAGCCTGAATGGACCAAGTCAATGAAGATCTTACAAAATGTCTAACTTTAATGATCATCGTTCATGTCTGAGTGTTTTGTTGATAGGCCAGAAATATTTAAATGAGGAATAGAGTATGTACATTAATAATAAATTATTATGTATGCCCTATAAACAAAAAAGAAAAAAAGAGCGGCACTCACAGGTAGCCACGCTACCAGACATAAATGATCTTCTAGAACACCCATCTCAGAAAAAGTTACTCTGAGACCATGAAAAATGAGACAAGGGCCACTTTATATTTTGTCTAAGCACAAACATAGTCACTGTGCCACCCACAAATATCAAACACACCCACTCCCTTAGCTAAAATAAGGAACTGCCACATACACTTTGCCCTTATGTGACTCTCCCTCTCCCTAAGAGTAAGAGCCGGTCACAGAATTGTCCCTGCTTTTTGGAATTAAATCTAGAGCGATCCTGTGCTTCCTTTGATTTTTTTCCCAAATCACTCAATCCAAGCCCACATGCTAATAAGTCGTTTTCTGGAACTTTCTGTGATATCCTATGTGCATTCTCCCTCAGGACAAAGCATAATAAATCCAACTTGTTTAACTGCAGGTGTTTCTCTGGCAGTCTTTGGCTGTAGAGCATTGACACTAAGAATGTATTTTTCTTGACGGGTTTCAGCAAAATCACTAATATATCATTGTAATTGAAATTTTGCATAATTTGTGTGTTCTTGACAGTAACAATCTAAAGCAGCTGTTGACAGACAAATTATAGCCCTGGGCCATATCAGACCTGCTGCCTGTTTTTGTGAATAAAGTTTTATTGGAACATAGCCATACTCATTCATTTATATATTCCTATGGCTGCCTTTGTCCTGCAATGGAAAATATTTGCCACAAAGAACCAAACAGCCTGCAAAACCTAAAATATTTACTATCTGATCCTTTACAGAAAAAATTCGCCAGCTGAGCATAAAATGGCTCATGCTTATAATCCCAGAGACTCTGGAGGCTAAGGCAGAAGGATCACAAGTTGGAGGCTAGCCTCAACAACTTACCAAGACTCTATCTCAAAACTAAAAAATTGAAAGGGCTGGGAATATAGCTTAGTGGTAGAGCACCCCAGGTTCAAACCCCAGTACCAAAAAGAGAAGAAAAGTTTGCCAATCCCTGGCAAAAGAATTAACTCCCAAGTTGGGCATGGTGGCACACACCTATAATCCCAGATATTTGGGAGACTGAGCAGGAGGGTTGCAAGTTTGAGGTCAGCCTCAGCAACTTAGTGAGACCCTAAGTCTCCTGTGACACATAAACAAATAATAAATAATAAATAAATAGGGTTGCGGATGTAGCTCAATTGCAGAGCACTTGTTTAGCATGCAACAGACCCTAGGTTCTGTCCCAGCACCATCCCCCATTAAAAAAAAAAAAAAATAGCACTAAGGGGCTGGTTTGGGGGACTGTGGGTATAGCTCAATGTTAGAGCAATATAGTTAGTATGCATGAAGCCCTGTGTTGAATCCCCAGCACCAAAGGAAAAAAAAAAAAAATAACATGAAAGTATAATTGTTTTCAAAGTACACAAAATTTGAATATATTTTGGATTAGAGACAGGGTCTCACTGAGTATTTTGGTTAAAAATAAAAACTTAAGATGTTAATTTTTGGTGGGGGGGTACTAGGAATTGAACCCAGGGGTGCTCTAACCACTGAGCTGCACCCCAATCCTTTTTTTTTTTTTTTTTTTTTTTTGCGGTGCTGGGGATTTGAACCCAGGGCCTTGTGCTTGCAAGGCAAGCACTCTACCAACTGAGCTATATCCCCAACCCAGTCCTTTATTTTGAGACAGGGTCTAAGTTGCTAAGGCTGGCCTTCAACTTTTGATCCTCCTGCCTCAGCCTCTTGAGTTGCTGGGATTTACAGGCATTTGCTACTGAACCTGGCTAAGATGTCAAATATTTTTAAAATTTGCTCCAAAAAGTAAATTACTCCAAACTATGTAAAATTATCCATTAAAAATAAAGCAGCCAGGCACAGTGGTGCATGCCCATAATCCCAGAAGCTCGGGAGGCTAAGGCAGGAGGTTTGTGAGTCCAAAGCTAGCCTCAGCAAAAGCAAGGTGCTAAGCAAATCAGTGAGACCCTGTCTCTAAATAAAATACAAAGTAGGACTGGGGATGTGACTCAGGGGTCAAGTGCCCAATCCCTGGACCCCCCCCCCCCCGCCCCCAAATAAATAAATAAAGCAAGGGGCTGGGGTTTTGGCTCAGTGGTAGAGTGCTTGCCTAACAAGTATGAGTCCCTGGGTTCAATCCTCAGCACCACATAAAATATAAATTAATAAAATAAAGTTAAAAAAACATAAAGCAAACTAGACCAGGCAGAGTGGAGCAGGCCTGTAATCCCAGCAACTTGGGAGTCTGAGGCAGGAAGAATACAAGTTAAAGACCAGTCTGGACAACTTAGCAATATCCTGCCTCAAAATAAAAATCAAAAAGGGCTGGGGTGAACCCAGTGGTAGAGCAGATACTTAGTATGTGCAAGGGCCTGGGTTCAATCCCAGGACTAAAAATAAAAATGCTTGAAACTGACAGAGTTTGTTTGTGTTTTGAGGTACCAGGGATTGAACTCAGGGGCACTCAACCACTGAGTCACATCCCCAGTCCTATTTTTATATTTTATTTAGAGGCAGGGTCTCACTGAGTTGCTTAGTACCTCACTTTTGCTGAGGCTGGCTTTGAACTCGCAATCCTCCTGTCTCAGCCTCCTGAGCTGCTGGGATTACAGGCGTGTGCCATCACACCTGGGTCTCCAGCCCTTTTTATTTTTCATTTTGAGACAGGTTTTTGCTAAATTGCCCAGGTTGGCCTTGAACCTATGGTTCTCCTGCCTCAACTTCCAGAGCCGCTGGGATTACAGGCATGCGTCACTGTGCCCGGCTTCTTTTGTTTTTTAAATTTAATAAAATCTTATTTTTAAAACAAAACTTTCTGACATTTTAGTGTTCAATATCCATCTAAAAGCCAGTAGAAAGAATTGGTGCCTCGCTCCATGCGCTTTCCTTCTAGATTTGTACATACACGGATGAGTAATAAGACTTGTTCAGTTGGAAAACATCTCTCAGCAGCCATGCGGTCCTGTTGTAAATGCCAAGGTAATCTGTGAATACCTCCAGTTTGGAATACTAATGAACTGGAAGAGAAGCAAGAAAATGGACCCTGGGCACTACTGGGAAATGATATTTTTGTGATGGAGAAAATAATTCAGTTTGTGCTATCAGAAAGGGAGGACTTGGCAAGTCAATTAATTCATCTTTTCTCTTACCTAAGCTGTTTCGCCTCAGTCTTCCCCAGACTCCAAAGCAGTGTCTGTCTCTGACGTTGTCAGCAACACAATCTGTAAACCTTTATGAGCCACCAGCATGGTCCACTTTTGTTTCCAGGACACAGGACAAGAAATTTTAGAAGCATTCCCTGGAGCCTGCTCGGTGCTGGTCCTAGAGTGGGTGTTTATCAGTTGTGCTGTGCCAGAGCTGAGCTGCAGATCCTTAGCAACAGAAGCACTCACACGTTCTTTCATTATTTACTTTTTTGGTATGTGTTGGGTTTGTAATATGTAGAGTCCTTTCTAACACAGGGCCTAGATACTGAAAGATAGTTCAAATTTTTTTATCTGCATCTGTTTCTGAGTTTGGAAGCCAAGAGTTGAAATAGTGAGGGATACCTGGTATTTTGCTAATAGAGTCAATAGCACTTACTGCCAGACTAGATGTGGGATATGAGGGAAAAGAGAGGAATCGGTGATGATACCAAGCTTTTTGGCCTGAACAACTGGAAAAGTAGAACTGTCGATACTGAAGGAGAGAAGACTGCAGAAGAGCTGGGCATTTTTTGGACTTACCAAGTTTTATTTTTATTTTTATTTTTGCATTACTGGGGATTGAAGCAGGGTTAGGGGTACTCTACCATAGAGCTACACCCCAGCCCTTTCAATTTTGAGACAGGGTCTTGCTACATTGCCCAGAACTTGCAATCCTCCTATCCCAGCCTCCTGTGTGGCTGGGATTTCAGCTACTCATACTATGTACCTGGCTGAATATGTCAAGCTTAAGAGGTTTTGTTTTGTAAATATTTTTAGTTGTAAATGGACACAATACCATTATTTTATTTACTTATTATGTGGTGCTGAGTATCAAACCCAGTGCCTCACACATGCTAGGTAAGTGCTCTACCACTGAGCTGCAACCCCAGTCCTAAGAGGGTATATTGACATCCAAATGGAAATGTCAAGTTCAGAAGAGTTCAAAATTACCAGTGGTTGAAAAGCTAAGAACTAAGTGAAATTGTCTAGGATGAGGAGAGAGAGAGAGAAGCTCAAGAACTTTCTACTTTTCTTCCCAACTGGAGCCCTCAGGAACCAGCCTCAAACATTCAGGCTGTACACAAATCAACAGAAGGATCCTGGGAGCTAGGATGCCTATGTGGAGAACAGCCACCAGCTGACCTGAAACACTGGCCCTTAGACCATTCTACAAGACAAAAAATAAAACTGCACTGTTCAGCCTTGCAAGCACAAGGCCCTGGGTTCGATCCCCAGCCCCCCCCCCCCCAAAAAAAAAAAAAACAAAAAAAAACTGCACTGTTCAAGTCACTGAGTGGTTGTTCATTCTCTTTGTGACACCAGTCTATTCTTACCCCAGGTGGCAAAGCTCACGGAAGTTCACTCCAACAGTGTCCAGGAAGAGAAGAGAAGGAATATTTGAAGAGTGGAGTTCCTCATGCCTCAGGGTGGCACAGGGTAAAGTGTGGAATGTTTTCTGCAATGACCCCCAACAAAGCAGGTGTGACACATATGCTGGCAACAGGAAGAGTCCTTGTCCAGATGAAGAGGCCCCGGTAGCAAGCCACCTGGACTGATGACTTGATGATAGACGGGGAAAGGATGTCAATATGGACAGATGACAAAGACTAAGTACTCCTCACCCTACTCCGTTCCACCTGCTTTAGTCTAAGAACCTCTCAGAACTGAAGCACCACATTCAGAAGGTCAGGCGGACCCTCTAAATTATCCCTGCTCCTCCACTTCAAGACCAACTTTCCATTTGTACACTGGGTCCCATCTCCACCCAACTACTGAAGGACTTCTCTCCTGTGAAATTTATGCTCTTTATCCTGGTGTCATCAATTTCTCCCTGTATTTCTGCTTCCAGTTGCCATGTCCTGATTTGCTGTCCTCTGCCATTTCCTTCTGTTAGGATATTCTTCCTCATCTTGGGTTCAGAGCAATGGAGTTGGCTGACCATGGACTGAACCTCTGAAACTGTGACCCAAAATAATTTCCTCCTTAGGTTAAACAAAACAAAACAAAAACAAACAAACAAAAAACCTCCCCCTTTACTGTAACAACCTTCATTAAAAAAAAAAAAAAAAAAAAAAAGTGACAGGGGGCTGGTGTTGTGGCTCAGGGGTAGAGCACTTGCCCAGCATGTGTGAGACACTGGGCTTGATTCTCAGCAAAAAAAGAAAAAAAGAAAGAAACTTTCTCCTGACCTTCACAGCCTCCTTCAACTATTGCCCCATTATTAGCAAAATTCCTCTAAATTCTTCTCCATACTCACTGGCTCTACTTTCATGCTTCCCATTATCTTTCTTTCTCCCTCCCCCTCTTCTATCTAAATAGAATTAAACTAGAATTAAAACCTATTCCAATCAGATTTTTCCTCCTGCCAAGCCAGTGAAACCACTCTTGTCAAGGTCACCAAACACATTTATCCTGCCAAAGCTCTAAATAGCCTTTAACACAGCCAATAATTTCTTTCTTGAACCCCTTCCTTCTTGGCTTCTGAGACCCCAAACTCTCCTAGTTTTTTCCTGTCTCACTGACTATAGCTTCTTAGTCTCATTTGCTGGATTACTGTGCCCTCCCTCTGCTACCCTATCCCCTCAGTCCCCAACCTCCTAATGTCTGGAGTTCCTGCTGTCTTTGAAACGCTTCTTTTTTTCTCTTTTCTTCTCTCTCTCTCTCTCCCTCCCTCCCTCCTTCCCTCCCCCCTCCCTTTCTTCTTTTTTTTTATTGCCCAGGCTAATCTCAATCTAATGGACTCAAGCAATCCTTTGGCCTCAGCTTCCTGAGTGTACTGTACTACGCCCAACTTGGTACTCTTTCTCCACTCACTGCCCAGGTGATCCCAAGGCTTTTAAACCCATCTACTCATTCATGACTTCCAAATTACACTTCCAGCCCTGGCTGCTTCTCTGTATCCCAGGCTTATAACTGCCTATACAACTTGAAATCAAAAAATCATCATGGTCAAAACAGAAGCCTTGTGCTCCCTTCCAAATCAGCTTCACTATTCTTCTCATGCCAGTAAACCCCATCACTGTTCACCTCCCTACTTATGCCAAAAACCTAGGATGCTTCCTTGATTCCTCTCGGTTGCTCATTCCTCAGTCTGTCATGTAAATTCTAGTCTCAAACTTTGGCCCGTTTTCATGATCTTGGATTTGGCGATGGTTTCTTAAACATTACATACACAAAAAAATACCAGGTGTGGTGGTGCACACCTGTCATCCCAGTAATTTGGCGGTTGAGGCAGGAGTATCACAAATTCAAGGCCAGCCTCAGCAACTTAGTGAGACTCTGTCTCAAAATAAAAAACAGAAAGGGGCTGGGGATGTAGCTCACTGCTAGAGTGTTCCTGAGTTCAATTCCCAGTAGAAAAATAGAAAAGAAAAGACACCAAAAGCGTAGGCAACAAAATAAAATAAATAGGACTCCATCAAAATTTTAAATTTTGTGTATTAAAAGAATGAAAAGTCAACTCACAGACTAGGAGAAAATATTTTCAAATCCTATATCTGCTAGTGGATTAATATCCAGAATCTATAAAGAACTAATACAACTCAACAACAAAAACCAAATAACTTTAAAAAAAAAAAAAAGTCAAAGAGCCAGGTGCAATGGTACCTGTAATCCCAGGTACTCAGGAGGCTGAAGCAGGACAATTGAAAGTTCAAGGGCAGTCTTGGCAACTTAGCTAGACCTTGTCTCAAAATTTAATAATAATAATAATAAAGGATTGTAGATGTAGTTTAGTGATAAAACCCCAGGTTCAGTCCCCATACCAGAAAAAAAAAAAAAAAAAAAAAAAAAAAAACAAAAAACAGAGGGGAGTGAAGAAAATGAATAGACTTTCTTTCCAAAGAAGATACACAAATGACCAAGAGGCCCACAAAAAAATACCCATTGTTGGGGCTGGGATCGTGGCTCAGTGGTAGAGCACTTGCCTCCCACGTGTGAGGCACTGGGTTCTATCCTCAGCACCACATAAAATGAATAAAATAAAATAAAGGTATTGTGTCCATCTACAAATAAAAAAATTTTTTTTTTTAAATACCCATCATTATCATTAGGGAATTGAAAAACTGAAGCCCAAATGATACTCCCCACAAGGATTTTTCATTTTTGTTGTTCTTTTGTTTTGCTTTATAACAGTCATCCTTGTATCAAAGAAAAAACAAAAACAAAACAAAAGAACAACAAAAATGAAAAATAAATGCTGGAGAGGATGTGAGGAAGTTGGAACCCTTATGTACTCTAATAGGAGCATAAAATGGTGCAATCACTGTGGAAAACGGTTTGCCAATTTCTCAAGAAGGCGAAGGTACAATCACCATATGACCCAACAATTCTATTCCTAGGCATATAGCCAGAAGAATTGAAAGCAAGCCAAGCATGCTGGTGTGAGCCAGTAGTCTGGGAGACTGAGGCAGGAAGATCTCTTGAGCCTTAGAGTTCAAGGCCAGCTTGAGCAACATAGTGAGAACCTGGTTCCAAACAAACAACAACAAAAATAATTGAAGGGCTGGAGTTGTAGCTCAGCGGTAGAGTGCTCACCTAGCATGCCAGAGGCCCTGAGTTTGATCCTCAGCACCACATAAAAATAAAATAAAGGTATTGTGTCCACCTACAAAAAAAAAAAAAAAAAAGAAAGAAAGAAAGAAAAAAAGAAAAAGAAGTGTGTTCCCTCTAAAACTCAGGTGTTTAAACTTATTGGTCAATCTGATAGTATTAAGAGGCGGTTAGATCATCCCCCCATCTTTTTTTTTTTTTCCTGTGCAGTGGGGAGTAGAAACTAGGGCTTCCACATGCTTGGCAAGCCCTCTATCACTGAGTTACATCTCCAGCCCCTAGACCATTCCTCTTGAGGGGAATTAAAGCCCTTATAAAGAGTGTTCAGCTCTCTCTTGCTCTTTGGCCTTCCTCTAGGTAAGGACACAGTATTTCTCCCCACCAGAGGATATAGCATCAAGGTGCCATCTTGGAAACAGAGAGCAGCTCTCACTAGACTTCCAAACCTGCCAGTGCCTTGATTTCAGACTTCTCAGCCTCTAGAACTGTGAGAAATAAATATCTGTTCTTTATATATGACTCAGTCTCAGGTATTTTTTATAGTGGCACAAAATGGATGAAAACAATCCAAATATCAACAGATGAATGGATAAAGAAAATATGGGTATATACACACAATGGAATATTATTCTGACAAAAAGTAATGAAGGTCTGACATGTGTTACATGGGTGAAGTTTAAAAACATTATGTTTAGTGAAATAAGGAGACACAAAAGGACAGATATTAGTGCCTGATATTTGAGGTATCTAGAACAGGCAAATTCATAGAGACAGAAAGTAGAATAAAGATTGCCAGGGGAATAGAGGCAAATGGGGATTTATTGCTAAATGGGTACAAAGTTTCTGTTTGGGATGATGAAAACATTTTGGAAATAGTGATAATGGTTTCATAACATTGTAAATGTATTTAATGCACCGAATTATAAATATGATATATATATATATATATATATTTTTTTTTTTTTTTTTTTTTTTTTTTTGCAGTGCTGGGGATTTGAACCCAGGGCCTTGTGCTTGCAAGGCAAGCACTCTACCAACTGAGCTATAGCCCCAGCCCACCGAATTATATTTAAAATTATTATTCAACTCAAGGTTTGAAAACACCCTGAGCATACTGTTTATTGATCTCAAAGAAAGAACTTGGAGGACTCAACAGGGAGGTTTTGGACATGTTATTACTCACACACTCCTTGGTGGTGCAGGCCAGGACACAGTGAAGGGCCACACCGTGCCTACAAACAGGGGGCACATGTGGCCACGTCGCATGCCCACTGCACAGGTGGATTTCTTCAAATGTTTTATGAGTACGTTCTTTAACTTTACAGACAAGGTCACTCTGTTTTGAACGTCACCTAAAGATGAGAGATAAGGGAAGTGGCCAGCTTTCCCTCTCCATTTCCTTCCTTATCACATTCTTATCTCACTGCAAGCTTTCCTAGGCACTAATTAATGTTCACCCCAACAATGGCTAAAGTGGCAAATTATACATCACTAAAAGAAATGAAATGATGGGCTGGGGTTGTGGCTCAGTGGTGGAGCCCTTGCCTAGCATGTGTGAGGCACTGGGTTCGATTCTCAGCACCACATATAAATAAAAGAATAAAAATAAAGGTCTATCAACAACTAAAAAATATTGTACACTTTAAAAAAAAATGAAATACACTCTGGGAAGCAGTGTGGAGATTCCTTAGAAAACTTGGAATGGACCCACCATTTGACCCAGCTATCCCACTTCTCATCCTATACCCAAAGGACTTAAAATCAGCATACTACAGAGATACAGCCACATCAATGTTCATAGCTGCTCAGTTCACCATAGCCAGACTGTGGAGCCAACCTAGATGTCCTTCAATTGATGAATGGGTAAAGAAATTGTGGTATATATATATACAATGGAATATTACTCAGCTATAAAGAATAATAAAATTATGGCATTTGCAGGCAAATGGATGAAATTGGAGAATATCATGCTAAGTGAGATAAGCCAATTTCAAAAAACCAAAGGACGAATGATCCCGCTGATAAGCGGATGATGACACATAATGGGGGGCAAGAATGGAGGAAGGAGGGACTGTATAGAGGGAAAAGAGGGGTGGGAGGGGTGGGGGGAAGGAAACAATAACAGAATGAATCAAACATCATTACCCTATGTAAATGTATGATTATGCAAATGGTATGCTGTTACTCCAAGTACAAACAGAAACAACATGTATCCCATTTGTTTACAATAAAAATAAATTTTAAAAAAATCCTAAAGGTTAAAAAAAAAAAAAATGAAAGAAAAGAAAAAAAAAAAACTTCTCTTAAATCTGATCACGTTCACCAGCTCTACTTTCTCTCAAGTTTCAGCCACTATCACATCTGGCTGTCTAAATAGTCTTCCTCCTTTTCTTTGCACCTATTTCTCATGCAGAAGGCCAGAGTGAGCTTTTAAAATGTGAATTATTTCAATACTTTCCAGCTCCACACCCTCCAATTACTTCTTATCACCCTCAGAACAAAATCCAAATTTCCCACAGCCCACAAAGCCCTGGAGGATTTATTTGTTTTCTGGCCTCTCTGACCTGTCTTCAATCACTGGTCCAGCTACTGCCCTCGGCTACCTGCACTGCTCTTACTGTTACTAAAATGCCTAGCTCGTCCAGCCCCAGGCCATTTGTACTTGCTGCTCCCTCCACCTGGAATACTCTTCCCCAGATCTTCGTGTGATTGACTCCTTCACTTCATTCAGGTGCCAGCTTCTCAGGGAAGTCTTCCCTGATCATTCTATCTGAAATAGAATCTCTCCCATCAGTCTCTATTCCTTTCCCTTGCTTTATTTCTCCCCTGAGCACTTTGTGTTAGCACAAAAAGACCGGGATGGGTGCAAACTCCAGAAATCAGCTCAGCAGTTTATTCAGGAATGGTTTCACACAGTAACAGGGGATGCAGGGATGCAGGCACTGGTGGACCCACTTTCCTGGTGGAAAATGAGCCACTGAACAAAGAAAGGGACTGAGTTTAATATAGGTTATTTTGAGGGGTGACTAGTGAGCATATCAGTTCTCCTGGGCACTCAGAAGTTTGGGGTCAGGGAATGTGTCAGTTTGAGGGTTTAGGATTTCAACCCTCTGGCTTGAGAGTCTGAGGATCCATCTTTGAAGGGGGTTAAGGACCTCTAGGGACTTAATATCCAGTAAGTATCAGGCACAATGCAAGGCCGTATACAGCAAAAAATGTAACCAAGACCCTGCCCTCGTGGAGCATTCTAGGGATGGGGGGAAAGATGATATCTGAGAAAACTAATGTATAATACAATTTCAGGTAATGCAAAGTATTAGATATGGAAAATGAAAAATCCCCAAGGTAATGTGACCTCGGAAGAGTGAGTGGAAAAGAAGAACACTGTGGGAAGCCATCCTCATCTAGTAGAATCAGACTAGGTTGAACCTCATGACACAGAGGCCTGACTTCTCGGAACTGACAGACACGGGGGTCTGTCCCAGATTGCGGGGCAGAGGGGAGGGGTGTATGTGGCACTGTGGGAGTGGTTCCCTGATTGGCTCCCCTAACTTCATCCCATCCCATCCCGTTCATCACTGAAGAAGCCCCTCCTGCTCCAGGCCCCTTTACCTGTGTGACTATAAATCAAAGAGAGTTGGGCTACTCCGTGTTGTTAGAGGCCAGAACTGGTATGGCCAGAGCCGTCACACCCCCTCTCATTTAAAGACAGTATGGGCTCTTGTGTGTTTATTGATTAGCTAAGTTTATGGGTAATTGATTGATTTATAACCAACATCATCCTCCGGCAGTTAATCATTTTCTCATCCCCGCGGGACGGGCAGAAACCCCCACAGAACACTTCTTCCCTGTCTGCAGTTGGCATCTGAACATCCTTTGTCTTGGGAGAGGAAAGCCGTCAGCATATGACCTTCTTTTCCACTCCCTCTTCCCAGGTCACATTACCTTGGGGATTTTTCATTTTCCATATCTAATACTTTGCATTACCTAAAATTGTATTATACATTCGTTTTCTCAGATATCATCTTCCCCCCCATCCCTAGAATGGAAGCTCCACGAGGGCAGGGTCTTGGTTACATTTTTTGCTGTATACGGCCTTGCATTGTGCCTGATATTTACTGGATGTTAAGTGCCTATTTTAATTTTTTTTTTTCGGTGCTGGAATGCTTTATCACTGAACTACAACTCTAGATCCTTTTTTTAAAAACATTCTTATACATATTTTTAGTTGTTGATGAACTTTTTATTTACTTTTTTTATATGTGGTGCTGACAATCAAACCCAGTGCTTCACACATGCTAGGCAAGCGCTCTACCACTGAGCTACATACCCAGCCCCTGCAGATCCTTTTATGTCTTGGCTTTCACTAAGTTGCCCAGGCTAGGCTTGAACTTTCAAACCTCCTGCCTCAGCCGCCTGAGTAGCTGGGATGATAGGCATGCATTACTGTACCCAGCTCAGTGCATATTTGTTGAATAAATAAATTGGAAACTAATTTCAGTTTTTTAAGAATGCATTTTATTTTCTTATTTTTTGGTACTGGGGATTGAGCCCAGGGGCGCTTAACCGCTGAGCCACATCCTCAGCCCTTTTTATTTTGAAGCAGGGTCTTGCTTAGATGCTTTGGGCCTCACTAAATTGCTGAGGCTGGCCTCGACCTTGGCAATCTTCCTGCCTCAGCCTCCTGAGCTGCTGGGATTACAGGCGTGTGCCACCATTTCCGGTTTCTACTGCAACCTTTTAACCATCACCTCTCATGTACATGACTGCAATACCCTCCTGAGTGATTTCGGACATTTATTATCCTCCTAGCAGACAGCCAAATCTTTTAAAAATATATAAATATAATCATGTTACTTGCCTGCTTAAAAACTGCCTGTGGCTTCTTTCCCATTTTACTTTGGAAGAAAACCCTTATCAGGGTCTATAGGCTATGCATATTGGTCCCTGCCATTCCCGCTGACAATTCTACTTGCCCTGTGTCCCAGCCAGCTAAACTGGATTCTCTTTCTCTCTCTCTTTCATACTGGGGATTGAACCCAGGGGCACACTCTACAATGGGGTTATATCTCCAGCCCTTTTTATTTTTTTATTTTGAAACAGAGTCTTACTAAATTGCCCAGCCTGGTTTTGAACTTGCAATCCTTTTGCTTCAGCCTCCCAAAGTGCTAGGATAGTAGGTATGTAGCACCATGCCAAGTTTCTCTGTTTCTTGACCATTCCAAACTCCATAGCGCTCAAGTTCTTCCCCTTTCCCTCTGCCCAGAATGAGTATTCTTGGCTACATCACATGGCTAAGTCCTTCTTGACCTTCAGATTTTGGCACAGACTCAGAATGTTTTTCCCTGATCTTCCTAAGTTACTCCGACTCCCTCTACCTTCTCCCCATTCACATTGTTCTCTATTCTTATAGGACGATTTTTGTGTGTGTGTGTGTGTGTGTGTGTGTGCTAAAGATTGAACCCAGGGCTTACAAGTGCTGTACCACCGAGCCACATCCCCAGTCCTTTTAAAATTTTGAGTGGTCGACTCGGGAGGTTGAGACAGGAGAATCTTGAATTCAAAGCCAGCCTCAGCAACTCAGTGAGGCCCTAAGCAACTCAGTGAGACCCTGTCTCTAGAGAGGATGGAAAGTTGGGTTCGCTTGTTTGGTATTTGCACAATTCCAGAGGGCTCTGGACTCGAACCTGGGCCTCCAGCATGAGAGTCAGCCACTCCAGGAGATGGGCTATTTGGCCAGCACTAGAGACCCTGTCTCTAAATAAAATAAAAATAGGGCTGAAGATGCGGCTCAGTGGTTGAGTGCCCCTTAGTTCAATCCCCAGTATCTGGGAAAAAGAAAGGAGAGAGAGAGAGAGAGAGAGAGAGAGGACGAGCAGAGACGAGAGGAGGTGATGAGGGACGATGGACGAGGGATTAGAGGGAGAGGGCATGAGATTGGAGGGACGAGGGAGAGGACGAGGTAGAGGAGGGGAGAGGGAGAGGTAGACGGACAGGAGAGGGGAGGAGGGAGAGGGAGAGGGGGAGGGGGAGGGAGAGGGAGACGGGGAGGGAGGGTGGAGAGGGAGAGAGGAGAGAGAGGCAGAGCGGAGATCCGAGAGAAGAGAGAGAGAGAGAGAGAGGCGAGAGAGGGAGAGAGAGAGAGAGAGAGAGAGAGAGAGAGAGAGAGGGAGAGAGAGAGAGAGAGAGAGAGAGAGAGAGAGAGAGAGAAAGAAAAGAAAAGAAAGAAAAGAGAACACTCAAGTGTTCATCAACTGCTGCAACAAGAAACTCCTGGGCCACGTGAAGGCCTTAGACAGGCACTGCAACATCGTGCTGGAGAATGTGTAGGAGATGTGGACCAAGGTCCCCAAGAGTGGCAAGGGCAAGAAGAAGCCCAAATCAGTCAACAAGGACTGCTACATCTCCAAGATGTTTCTGCATCGGGACTCAGTCATTGCGGTCCTGCGGAATCAACTCATTGCTGGCAATTAGGGGCTCCTTCCTGCTGTCAGAACTTGCTCCTCTGTCCTGTGAAAACCTGCCATTTGTGATCAGAATAATAAAAAATCCTGTGGGTTTTTTTTTTTTTTTTTTAAGAGATGCAGTTTCTTCCAATAGCTAATATTTATTAGTATTCCAAGTACAAGTTCCAAATACACACACACACGCACATACAAACAATATATATATATATATATATATATATATATATATTTTTTTTTTTTTTTTTTTTTAAGATGGGGTCTTGCTATGTTACAGGCTGGTCTTGAATTTGTGGACTTCCTAAGTACCTGAATTTACGGTGTGCAACACCACACTGGGCTTTGTTTTTGTTTGTTGTGGTAATGGGGGGATTGAACCAATCCTAGGTACCTGCATGCTTACCTGCATGCTAGGTAAGTGCTTTAGCACTGAGCCACACCCCCAGCCATGACCTTTTTTTTTTTTTTTCCAATGTGCCCAAAGTCATTCAACTTTTGTAAGTGGTAAAGCTGAGATCCAAACTCAGGCAATCTGCCTTCAGAGCCCACACTTTTTTTTTTAGTATGAGGGATTGAACCCAGGGGCATTTAACCACTGAGCCACATCCCCAGTTCCTTTTTATATTTTATTTAGGGACAGGAACTCAATAAGTTGCTGAGGATGACTTTGAACTTGAAATCCTCCTGCCTCAGCCTTCCAGCCTCTGGGATTATAGGTGTGCACCACCATAACAGGCCAAGCCTGCACCCTATTAAAAATAATTTGAGGTGAAGGCACATAACACAAAATTAACCATTTTATCAGGGGTGTGTGTATTTGCCATACTAGGGAGGAACTCAGGCCCTATGAATTGAACAATTCAGTAGCAGTTAGCACATCAATATTGTGCAACTATCACCTCTATCTAGTTCCAAAATATTTCCATCACTCCAAAGCAAAACTCCTTAAGCAATTTCCCCCTACTCTTCTATTCTTCTCCATGCACTGTTTTTTTTTAATTTTTAAATTTGTTTTAATTAATTATACATGACAGTAGTTTTAATTAATTCTATATGATACATCATATAGAATGGAGTATAATTTCTCATTTTTCTGGCTCTATCTGATGTGGAATCCCACCAATTGTATAGTTATATATATTACCATATATATATATGGTAATAATGTCCGATTCATTATACTATCTTGGCCATCTCGATAGCCCCTCCCCTGCCTTCACTCATCTCTTCCTAATCTAAAGTAACTCTATTCTTCCCTGGCCCCACTCACCCACCCACTGTGAATTAGCATCCGCATATCAGAAAATATTTGGCTTTTGGTTTTGGGGAATTGTCTTATTTCGCTTAGCATAATGTTCTCCAGCTCCATGATCTTCACAATAAGCCAACTGTATGATTGAGAAAAGTGAGGTTGAGTTTAGTGATCGTTTCAAGGTCACATAGCTAGTGGATTTGGCAAAGTGACTGACTCCAGTGCCTACACGTTTGGGGGAAACCACAAGGAGGAGGCTAAATTTCGGTTTCAAAGAGTATATTCTGTGAGGTAAGGACTTAGAACTAAGTGCGCCCTCAAGTGTAAAAAGCGCATGTTGAGGTAAAACTGCAATTAGGAAGTTTATAGGCGATTGGCAGAGCCAAAAGTAATGCAAGCCTTAGAGCAGTTACAAGGCAGGAACTGGAAAGATCAGCACTGCAGGAAGCGTTGCCAACACCTCAAGAACAAGTCAGTCATTCCCTGGGCAGCCTCAATAGGCTCCAGCCTGGGAGCCGGAAGAGGCACGGCCACGAGGGTGTGTCTTGCCTTCCTGGGGCCAAGTCCTGCCCGGAAACCCTAGGTGGGTTGCGGGGGTGTGTAGCTCCCAGAAAAGAGGAGAAAGGAAGTCCAGGCCAACTGCATCCCACTCTGAGGGACCTCCGGGACCTCTTTGGTATCTCTTATGTTTCTCGGAGGAGCTGTCATCTCTAGTATCCCTCTCCCGCAACTAGGGGTGCTGCTTCTGGGGCTCCACTTTTTTCTCTCTAGGTCAGTGATCCTAGAGCGCTCTCTCTCTCTCTCTCTCTCTCTCTCTCTCTCGCTCTTTTAGGGATCTCAGATATAGGTCACTCTTCCAAGTTATTTTCCGTTTCCTCTTCTCTCTAGAGAGAGAGGGCTGGGCGGGCCCATACTGCTTCAATGACAGAAGACTTCTTTCGCAAGTTCCCTACTTTCTTCAGACCCGGGGTAGTGGCCGAGTTCTAATTCAACAATGCCCGGCTCTCAGCCCAATTCCGCCCCTGGTGTTCCCAGAGGGCAGCTCCATGGAAACAAAAACATCACAACTCCTCGAAGGTATCGCGAGAAGCGCGGTTGCGCCCGCGGCCCAGAAGAGGCGGAGCGAGGGCGGGAACTCTGAGCGAAGTGGGAGGAGCCCGAGCGCTTCCGAGGTCCTGATCTGGAGACTGTCTCTCTCCAGGCGGCGCCCCCGCGTGACTGCGCTTTACATAATCGCGGTCTCGCGCGTCACAGTGGCGTACTCCAGTTCATATCGAATCAGAGTGGTCTAAAGCTTCGTGTTCCGCCCCCTCCTGCTTGATCGACGTCGAAGTGAACCAGTGAACGGGCGTCCAGAGCCCTGGTGCCCGCCCCGGTTCGCCCCGCCCGCCCGCGCCGGTCCGCGCTAGCCCGCCCTCCTGCCGCAGCCCGCAGCCTGCCGCCACCACCAGGTTGTGCCTCAGACTGTCAGATAAAGCGGCGGGCCGGGCCCGCGGGGCGGTGAGCACGGCCCGGGCCGGACATGGCGGCGCTCTACGCCTGCACCAAGTGCCACCAGCGCTTCCCCTTCGAGGCGCTGTCTCAGGGGCAGCAGCTGTGCAAGGTGCGCGGGCTGGGGCGGCGGCCGGGAACTGGGGACGCAGCAGGCGCGGCCCGGAACTCCCGGTTGTGCGGGACGCCAGGCGGGGTCCCATGGGCTGGGTGTGGCAGGCCCGCCTAGCTGAGGAGCCGCTCCCTTCCCGCGGGGGGCCGGCCGGGCACGTGGGGGAGTCCCGGGTCCAGTCCAGGCCCTCGCGACTGGCGTGTCCGGGTGCTTAGCAACCGCGGGGGATTGTTTTCCGACCCCGCGAGGTCGGGGGAGGAGACAGCGGATCCCCTACTTGCCCCTGACCAGCCACGCCGGGGATCCTTTTGGACTGCCTTCCCCGCCACAGCGATCACCCAGGTTGCATATCGAGGGAACCCCTGCTCCTCCTGGGTTGAACTCGAGTTGGGTGCTTACCATGAGGAGTGTCTAGAACTCGGACACCTCACGGGCACTCTTCATCCAGAGTCGAAGGTGGCGAGGCTATATTTAAAAAAGGAAAAGCCCCCAATCACGCCCAAGAATCAGGATGACTTTTAAGCATCTAGTTGGTGGCCTTCGGTCCTCACCTTAACCAGTTTTTACTTCTAAAGTCCCAGTGTCTCTTTTTAAAGTTTGCTTCATCCATCTTCCTATTTAAGGGAATAGAGGTGCTGTAAGGCAACAGTTAAAAGTCACCAAGCCTGCTGAAGGGTGATGTTGAGCTATCCTCACATAATCCAGAGTTTGTGTCTCTGATTGAAGTAAGTTATAATTGTATGTCACGATTGCCTCAGATGGCCATAATTTTCCTTTTGCCACTCCTGTTTACCAGATCTGAGAGAAGGCAAGCTCTTGAGTGCCCCTTTTAGCCTAAAAATTATATATGATTTTCATGAGGTTTTATATACATAAATAAAAATGATAGTAACCTACCACCTTCATTTCACAAGTAAGCCTGCTCAAAAGTCACAGCAGCACAAGAATCAACTAGAATCTAGAACTTGGGATTCTCAGTCTGGGGCTTATTCATACATACATGTTTGTTTTGCAATTTATGACTAGTACCATACAAATTTTTTACTCCCACATTAACAGCACAACAGTGATGCAAATATTACAGAGGAAGAAAATAAGGCCCAGAAAGTTAAGTGACTCACTCAAGCACAGTGGCTGTGCTAGGAATAGTACACAGGTCTTCTGCTTCCTACTGAAGGCTGTTTCCATTTGTGAGTGCCTTTTAAAATTATATCCTCATTTCATTTCAGGAATGTCGGATTGCACACCCAGTTGTGAAGTGCACCTACTGCAGGACTGAGTACCAACAGGAGAGGTAGAACTTTGGTTGACCATGAAAGATGTTAATAGGCTTTTCCCTCTTAAAAATCTGTGTTTGTATTTTATGTGCAGATTTGTAATTAATTTCATTGTAACGTACAGATCAGTAGTAAATTACATTTACAGATTCAAGTTTCCTGTTACATTGAATGGTGTATAATATGCATATTCTAGATTTTATCCATTGATTGCTTTTTTCTGTGGTTTTTTTTTTTTTTTTTTTTTTTTTTGTACTAGGGATTGAACCTTTGTTTGTGCTAGGCAGTGCTCTACCACTGAGCTGCATCCCCAGCCCTTTTCAATTCAATTTAATTTTTATTCTGAGATAGGTGGCACTAAGTTGCATAGGCTGTCCTCCAGTGTACAGTTCTCCGGCCTCCCAAGTAGCTGGGGTTATAGTATGTACCACCCTGCTTGGCCATTGCTGTAATTTTTAATTTTTATATACTTATTTTTTGTGGTGTTGGAGATCAAACCCAGAACCTTGTACATGTAGGTAAGCACTCTACCCCTGAGCTATATCCCTAGCCCCTGATTGCTTACATTTTTAAAGTCACTTAGTTTTCAGGTCCTTGATCATTTTATATTGTGGTTATGATCTTTTGACACTAAAGAAACCAACCCCATAACAGTAAAATGTGAGCCTCAATCCTCAAGCTCCAGTATATTTATGTATAGAGAGAGGATGAAGAATTTATAAGGTCAGAGAAGATGCTTTTGGAACTATGATAATCCTGATAAAAGGTTTGTTAGCCCTAGCCACATTTGAAACTCACACTTTCCTTATGTGAATCACTCTCCCTCTCACTCTCCTTTTGGTACTAGGGATTGAACCCAGGGGTGCTTTACACCCCCGGTCCTTTTTATTTTTTTGAGACAGACTCTTGCTAATTTGCTGAGGCTAGCTTTGAACTTGTGATCTTACTGCCTTTTCCTCCTGAGTTGCTGGGATTACAAGCTTATATCACCATGCCTGGCAAAATGCTCAAATGTTAAGTACGTCCTTCAACGAGTTTTACAAAGAGTAACCCTTCAACCTACAGAATGTTACCCTCATTCCAAGGAGTCCTGTCATGCTGCATCCCAGACAATCTCCAAAATTCCTGGGCAATCACTGTCCTATAGATTTCCATTTCTATGATAGATTAACTTCTCCTGTCTTGAACTTCATATAAATGGATCATACAGATTATACTTAGAGCTGTGTTTTAACTTTTACAGTTAGGCCTATAATTCATCTTGAATTAATTTGTATGTTAGGATGAGATATGAGCTTTGATCCTTAATTTACATCACACACACAAATCAATCCAAGATAGATCATAAAGGTCATCTTTTTTTGCATGTTTATTTTTTGGTACCAGGGATTGAACCCAGGGGTGCTTAACCTCTGAGCCACATCCCCAGACCTTTTTAAATATTTTGTCTAGAGACAGGGTCTCACTGAGTTGCTTAGTGCCTTGCTAAGTTGCTGAGGCTGACTTTGAATTTGTGATCCTCCTGCCTCAGCCTCCTGAGCTGCTGGAATTACAGGTGTGTGCCACCACACCCTACTCTGCATATTTTCTAAGGTATCAGGACTATTTGTGTATGTTGACATATACTCTGTGCCTTCATTAATAAATCCAGGTATAAATCTAAATGCTATTCAATACCATGGAATCACTGATGCTGACGTTCTTTTTAGAGATCCCTTTTCAATGTATTTCACTTTGTGGGTGTGTGTGTGTATTTGTGTGTGCCCCGTGTGCTGTGCTGGCAATTGAACCCCCTGCCTTAGGAATGATAAGTAAATACTATACCATTGAACCTACATCCCCTACACCTGTACTTCAATTCTTTTACTGCTTTTCTTCCTTTTTTTTTTTTTTTGCGGGTACTGGGGATTGAACTTTATGCATGCTAGGTGAGTTCTTTACTGCTGAGCTACATTCCCAACCCTTTTTATTTTTATTTTGAGACAGGGTGTAAGTTTCCCAAGCTGGCCTCAGCCTCTCGAGTAGCTGAATTGCTTGTGTGCACCACCACACTCAGCTTGAACTGCCTTCTTAAAGTGGCAGAAAATTGCCCTGCCCTGGAAAGCATTTTGTTTGAATATCTTATTTTAATTTAAGTTATCTATCTGGGGGCTGGAGATATAGCTCAGTTGGTAGAGTGCCAGTCTTGCATGTCCAAGGCCCTGGGTTCAATCCCCAGCACCACAAAAAAAAAAAAAAAAAGTTATCTAGGCTGGCTTTGAATTTGTGATACTTGGGCCTCAGCCTCCTGAGCTGCTGGGATTCCTCTGGATCTTCACGAGGCAAAGGATTTTTTTTTTTTTTTTGTCAATGCTTATTAACTCAGAGAAATCAGATTTTTTTTTTTTTTGAGTTCTGGGGATTGAACCCAGAGATACTTAACCACTGAACCACACCCCCTGCCCTTTTTGTTTTTTATTTTGGAATAGGCTCTTGCTAAGTTGTTTAGGACTTTGCTAAGTTGCTGAGGCTGGCCTTGAACTTGCAATCTTCATGCCTCCCAAGTCACTGGTATTATAGGTGTGTGCCAGCGTTCCCAGCGAGAAATAAGAAATTTTGATGAAATATTTGGCTTTAGAGTCTATTTCCCCACGGATTTTCATATGCTTTAACTTACAGAGGACAGCATAGTCAGACTGAGGTCAACATTGGATAGCAAACACTCAACCACTGGGCTACACTCTTAGCACTCTGAGTTTATATTCTTCTTTTTTTTTTAACTTTTTAAATATATAATACATACACATATTATAATGTAGATATATGATATATATATTAGTTGTTGATGGACCTTTATTTTATTCATTTATTTTTATGTGGTGCTGAGACTCGAACCCAGTGCCTCACACATGCTAGGCAAGTGCTCTACCACTGAGCCACAACCCCAGCCCTGAGTTTATATTCTAAATTCAAATACTTTATTCCTCACCTTAACCTGGTCAGTTACTCATCTGAAGTGAAGAGAATTAATTTATTTTCTGCTAGTTCATTTTACTCTAATATAATTTTTTTTTATGTTGGGATTAACCCAGGGGTGCTTAATAACCACTGAACTACATTCCTAGTGCTTTTTATTTTGAGACAGGATCTTGCTGAGTTGCTGAAGGTCTTGCTAGGCACTGAGGCTGGCTTCAAACTTGGGATCCTCCTGCCTCAGCCTCCTTAACTGATGGGATTATAGGCATGTACCACTGCACCCAGCCAGTCTAACATACTTTGAGAGTCTTTTCCATATGTGATAATTTTATTTACATGATACTTAAAGATGTCATCATCAGAAATAACTCATTCTTCATATTAACTGAAGACTTACTTGAGATAACAAAATTAATAATCCCATAATAATGAAAGAGCAATTGGCCAGAGAGATACTTGAAATTCAGTTAACCAGGTGTCCAGACAATATTTCACCTTGCCCTTAGCAGTGAGCCAATTCCTCAAAAGGAGGAATCCATTTTCAAATGATCTAAGAAAAACTTTGTCTTCTTTTTTCTTTAACAGCAAAACCAATACAATTTGCAAGAAATGTGCTCAGAATGTGCAATTATATGGAACGGTAAGTAGGATATCTCTGTTCCTAATAGTGAGTACCTGGTTCTTTTGGAAATTTGCCTTCTGTAGACTATTAATGTCATTAGAACATTTTCATTAGAACTAGTTATATTAATATAGCTAGTATCTCATCTTTTGAACTTATTAGTACTTATTATAATGGAGTTCTGTGTTTATAGTTACTCTGTCAGGATTGATTATAATTTTCCTTGAGTGGCCTTAGTGATCAGTATGGAAAGATGAGGCAAAAGATGACTTGACCTTTTTGTTAATAGTTAACTATTTATTTTGAATAATTATTATTAGTTTTTTTCTTTTTTTTGGAACCGTGGATTGAACATAGGGGTGCTTAACCACTGAGCCGCATTTCCAGCCCTTTTTAAAACTTATTTTTATTTAGAGACAGAGTCTCACTGAGTTGCTTAGGGCCTCACTAAGTTGCTGAGGCTGGCTTTGAACCCGTGATCCTCCTGCCTCAGCTTCCCAAGCCACTGGGATTACACCAATGCGCCTGACCTTATATTTTTTCCTTAATGTCAGTGTTCAGAATACTATTTCTGAGCTAGGTGTGGTGGTTCATGCCTGTAATTCCAGAGACTCAGGAGTCTGAAGCAGGAGGATGGCAAATTCCAGTCCAACCTGATACTTAGTGAGACCCTGTCTCAAAATAAAAAAATTTTAAAGGGCTGGGGGTGTTGCTTAGTGGTAAAGTCCCCCTGGGATCAAGCCCCAGTAACCCTCCCCATCCCCACAAAATAAAGAACACTGTCTCTGTGCAGGCTTCTCCTGATATGTTTATACACTGATGGTGGCAAAGAGGCCTTTTCAGAAATTTGGAAGCACTTGTCAGTTTCTCCAAAGTGCTGCTTCTGTTGAATTTCTCAAAGAAATCTCATCATACTTGCTGAAGGGTTTTTGTTATTTGTTCAATTATTTAAGAAAATCCTGTGAAGAAAAATACTTTTTAAAGTATTAAGAATGAGCTTCAGTGGCTAGGATTATAGCTAAGTGGTAGAGCACCTGCGTAGCATGTGTGCAGTGCTGGATTCGATCCACAGTACCACATAAAAAATAAATAAATAAAATAAAGGCATTGCATCCATCTACAACTAAAAAAAAAAAAAAAAAAGAAAAGAAAAGAAAAAGAAGAATGAGAATGAGCTTCAGATGACTTTAGGCCAGACATGGTGGTACACACCTGTAATCCCAGTGACTTGGGAGACTGAGGCAGGAGGATTGTGAGTTCAAAGCCAGCCTCAGCAAAAGTGAGGCATTAAGCAACTTAGTGAGACCCCGTCTTTAAATAAAATACAAAATAGGGCTGGAGATGTGACTCAGTGGTCCAGTATCCCTGAATTCAATCCCTGGTACTTTTCCCTGCACCCCCCCCACCAAAAAAAAAAAAAAAAAAAAAAAGAATGAATTTCATTTGGTCAATTTAAAAGCAAATTTATAAAGTTGGGAATATATTTTTACCTACCCTGTAGGAATTATTGCTTTACAAAAATGTACTGGTTTTTTATCATGTGTTGATTTGATTCCTTTTTTCCCCTTTAAGCCCAAACCTTGCCAGTATTGCAACATAATTGCAGCATTTATTGGCAATAAATGTCAGCGTTGCACAAATTCAGAGAAGAAGTATGGACCACCATATTCTTGTGAGCAGTGCAAGCAGCAGTGTGCGTTTGACAGGAAAGATGATAGAAAGAAGGTAAATATGTGTCTTTCTTGATCTTTTTTTTTCTTTCAGAGAAATTAAAGTGGGCTAATTGTATTAAAAAGACATATAACATAGAGAGTTCCTTTCCTGGCTTTCCTCTTGACCTTGAAGAAGATAATTAGACTGTTTAATTTATTAAATGTAAGCCATTGTATTCCAACATTATATAAGAATCCAAATTAGAGTGATCAATATCCCTGTAATTAGAATATTGTATTGTAGGTGGTAATTGGCAGAAGGCTGTAGAATTCTGTAAGGAGAGGTTTGTGACTTAAGTTAAGATAGAGTGGTATTACCAGTATTAATATCTGGTTCTTTAAATGTTTTTATATGTCGAAGTTGAAACTCACAAGAAGATGGTCTTATTATTGTCCTGCTTAAAAATTCCCCTGGTTTCTGGTTATGCTTAGAATAAAACTCAGACTCCTTTCTTGCCTGCAAGTGCCATAGCCAGCAGTCTCATCTCCCGTCATGCTTCCTACCTTTTCCCTTGTTCCATCCCTACTGGCTGCCTTTCAGTCCTTCACACATACTAGTCTCATTCCCTCACCATTGCCACCTTTAAGCTGGCTATTCTTTTGCCTGATGTGCCCACTCCACAGAGTTTCAACCTAGATGCCAACTCCTCACAGAGGCCTTGGTTTACTAAACTCCCACAATTATTTCTTATTATCTCTCTTTTATTGTCTTCATAGCATGTAACATTGTGGAAAATGATCTTGCTTATAAATAAGTGTTTGTCCATCCCGGCTAAAAATGAGGATTTTTTCCCTATCTTCTTGTTCCTATTATATTTCCAGAGGCGTGGCACATAGTAGATAATAAAACAATATTTGTTGAATAAAAGAATGTAGTACAGAAATTCTTTTTCAGTGGCCAAAGGTGCTTTTCAGAGATGCTTAGGCTTTCAAGGGCTGACAGTTGATAAACAAATATGTTCATTTATAGTAAAAGGATATAACTCTTCAGTGACCAGAGTACTCCTAGCTCCCTGCCAACTAGGGTACCTTTCTCTGCTTGGAGAAGCTGAATTAGTAATCAAGAGATAAAACTGTATGCTGCCCATGTCTGGCGGGCAGCACAAACTTTGCAGTCCCCCAAATCTGAGTCCCTTCCTACTCCTGGGGCTAGCTAAATGATTCTGGCAAGTTACTCTCATTATGCATCAATTTATTTATTTTTCTCAATAGGAATAAAAGTAGATACTTCACTAGGACCATGGAGTTATTTAATGAGATAGTTACATGAAACACTTAATTTTGAGCTGGCACATAACTCAAAAACAGTGCCTGTATTAATATTAATTAGTATAGCTAATTTAAAGAATCTGTTTATACTAGAATTCCTTAAGTTTATCCTTGTTAAAATCCTAAAGGTTTTGGATATTTTTAGACATGCTCATAAACTTTTAAGAGAGGTCTGTTGAACATCATGGCATGGCCTAAGATGGAGACTAAAGCTGGAGGATCACAAGTTTGCGCACCACCTGGGAAAACAGTGAATCCCATCTTAAAAAAATGAAAATAAAAAATAGAGAAGGCTAAACTCAGGGATTAAGAGTGGGTGCTTTGGGGCTGGGGATGTAGCCCAGTAACAGAGTACTTGCCTAGCATGCACAAGTCCCTGGTTTTGATCCCCAGCACCACTATACACACACACTGACAGAGTGGATAATTGAGACTCAGAATGCATGGGTTGAAATCTTGGTACTGTCAAGATTATTAGTTGTATGAATCTGGACAAGTTACAAGTTAATCTAATTGTGCCCCAGTTTCCTTATTTATAAATGCAAATGATCAGATCTCAGTGTTGTTACAAAGGTTGCATTATTATGTCTAAGTCCCTTAAAATGGAATCTGATACAGAATTAGCACTCAGTGTTTACATATATATATATAATATTTTTATATATATATATAAACTGTCTTCAAACTTGTAGTCCTCCTACCTCAGCTTCTCAAGTAACTGGGATTATAGGCATGCACCACCACACTTGGCAATAATTTGTTTTGTTTTTGTTTTTGTTTTTGCGGTGCTGGGGATTGAACCCAGGGCCTTGTGCTTGTGAGGCAAGTACTCTACCAACTTAGCTATATCCCCAGCCCAATAATTTGTTTTTGATATTTTAATTTTCAGGATTATTTTTTACTTTTTTTTAATCATCAGTGGACCTTTATTTTATTTATTTATATGTGGTGCTGAGAATTGAACCCATTGCCTCACACATGATAAGCAAGTATTCTACCACTGAGCCACAACCCCCAAACCCATCTTTTATGTTTAAAGTTTATTTTTAAAATTTTTTATTTTTGGGAGATACGGGGGATTGAACTCAGGGGCACTAGACCACCAAACCAGATTCCCAGCCCTATTTTGTGATTTATTTAGAGACAGGGTCTCAATGAGTTGTTTAGCTCCTCACTTTTGCTGAGGCTGGCTTTGAATTTGCAGTCCTCCTGCCTTAGCCTCCTGAGCTGCTAAGATTACAGACGTGTGCCACCATGCCCGGCTTAAAGTTTATTTTTAAAGGAGAGGTTTATCTGTGGCTCTCTGTGCAATTTCATGTTTAATGCTTATTTTCTTTCAGTAGAGTTGCCTTTTTTTTTTTTTAAATCCTTCTTTATTGAAAGCTCTTTCCTGGCCAAAGTCTTCTGTTGTGTTTTAAAATCAGGCCTTCAGATCATGTCCCATAACTATGGCATAAACCATATTGAAGTTTTTTTCAAAGTTCATTTGTTTATTTATAAACAAATAATCAAATGCCTATCATCTACCAGACTCAGTACTAGGTATTGGAGATACATTAATGAACTAAACAAATAAGACCTTATTCTCACAGACTTTATATTCTTGAATCTGATAAAGAGATGAATGAAGACAAAGAAGGACATAAATAAACATAAATTTTAGATGTAGGTGCCATAAAAAAATAAGAGTACTTGGTAAAAAAGTAAATAAGGTTAAATTGAGCAATCAGGAGATGACATTTGAGTTAAAACTAGAATAATGAGAAGATGGTAGCCATGGGACACTCTGGAGGACAAAGGTTCCAGGAAAAAGTACCAGCTATGCAAAGACCTTAAAGCAGGAATGAACTTGGCACATGGGAAGAACAGAAGGCAGAGTGAATAGGGGAAAAGAAAGAAAATGAGATTATAGATCAGGTAGAGGCTGTATTTAAGTCACATTAGCCATGATAAAGTTTGGATTTTATTCTAGATAAAAGGAGAAAATCTTGGGTTTTAAGGAAAGAATCTGCAATCACATTTACATTTATGAAGCCTTCTTTGACTGCTATGTAGAAATAGTTCATAAGGCCCCAGGAATGGAAGTAGGATGGTCCTTTGGGCAGCCCTTGAAGTAGTACAGATGAGAATGGCTTACCTAGAACGGGAGTAGTGGAGTTAGAAGGAAGAGGATAGTTTCAGACTGAGGGACTTGCTGATGGGGTATAGAGCAGAGAGACTTTTGCTGACAACATAAAGAACACTTTAAATAATGATGATGTAACAAGCCCATTTTCGAGATGGTACACATGATCTAATTTCAGCAATTGTAAATGCAGACTATAAAATTCTATAAAATATCAGCACACTGCCTTTCCAAACTGAGTAATTCCACCCAGCTCTACACAAATGGTTTTGCATTCCAAATGCTCCACAAAGGCATCCCAGCTTCAGAGGGTTGTGGAAGTCATATTCTGCTTTCCTAGCTTGTGCCTGGCTCCCTGGTGCACAGCTGCTTCTATTTAAAGGAATCAACTTTATCCACTTCAGATTGTGCTATGATAGGCTGCCACCAGGTACTGGAGCCTGGAAGCTACTCATCCATTGGTCTTCTTCTGGAGACATTATTTCCATCTCAGAGAGGGTATCCAGTATGCCATTTTGTGAGCCATTTGTAAGGTATTAAAACTGAAGTATGGGAAAGTTTGGGTACATGACAGTTCAAGGTTACACAATTTCATTTGGGGAGAATAAGTTCAAGAGATGTATGATATGGTGAGTGTAGTTAATAATGAATCTTATTCTTGAAAATTGCTGAGAGTAGATTTTTTGTTTTTGTTTGGTTTTGGTACTAGAGATTGAAATTAGGGGGCTTTATTACCACTGGGTTACAATCCTAGCCCTTTTTATTTTTTGAGACAGGGTCTCACTAAGTTGCTTAGGGCCTTGCTAAGTATCTGAGGCTGACCTTGAACTTGCAGTCCTCCTAACTCAGTTTCATGAGTCATTGGGATTACAGGTGTGCACTACCATGTCCTGCTAGATTTAAGTGTTTGCACCGCAAAAAAATACATAAGGTAATATCTGTGTTAATTAGCTTGATTTAGCCATTCCACAATTTCTATACATTTTAAGACTACATGTTATACATGAAAATTCATACAGTTTATTTATCTATTTAAAAAATGAAGTACAGACTTTGTATTTCATCCTCCGTCTTTTCCCTACTGAGTATTCCGTAATGAGGGCCATGGAGATATTTGTGTCTTTTGAAATTCTTGTGGGAACTTTGCTCTTGTCTGTGTTTGTTAGGATGAAGAAAAACAAAACATAAAAAACACATAAAAGTTAGAGGCTGTTTTTACTAAGCAACTCTTATGTTGGCACCACGGTATTTATGTCATTAAATCCTTGCAGCAACCCTCTGTGACTTGCCCAAGGTCGCACAGCTGACAGGTGGGAGAGCTAGAACTTAACCCAGAGGTTCTAGCTCCCAATGCGCATATTCTCAGCCACTGCACTACATTTTCTGTTCTTTATCTTTGTCTCCTTTTCTTTCAGGTAGATGGGAAATTGCTGTGCTGGTTGTGCACACTTTCATACAAACGTGTCCTCCAGAAGACCAAAGAGCAAAGGAAGCACCTGAGCAGCTCTTCTCGTGCAGGCCACCAGGAGAAGGAACAGTACAGTCGCCTGAGTGGTGGCAGCCATTATAACAGGTAACCCCAGGTGCATGAGATCGGTCTAGAGGTGCTAGGTAAGTGAGATGTCAGGCAGTCAGGGAAGATACCCTCTCGTATCTCGTAGTTTTCCTATTTTCTCTTTAGTGACAAGCCTCTAGGAAGAAACATTTGTCATATATTATAATTCCTGTATCTTCCAAGAGCCAGGGAAATTTCTTTCTTTTTTTTTTTTAAATTTTTTAATTTTTTTAATTGAGCTACATCTCCAGTCCTTTTTATGTATTTATTGTTTATTTTAAGACAGGATCTCACTGAGTTGCCCAGGCTGGCCTTAAAACCTGCACTCTTCTTGCTTCAGCCTCCTGAGTAGCTGGGATTACAGGCATGTTCTACTGCATTTGGTGCACTGTAAGCTGCCAGAATTTCCTGATTTTTGTATTGTGTCTTAAAAGTTTTGTGGAACTTACTCTTCCTCACATGTGGTATGCTTGTCACCCTTTGAGTGGGTTTTTTTTCTCCAGAAGGTTGGACATTTCACTTCCTGAGGGATGCAGCTTTTAAAATGTGTATTTGGGGCTGGGGTTGTGGCTCAGTAGTAAAGCATTACTAGCATACATGAGGCCCTGGGTTCGATCCTCAGCACCACATAAAAATAAAATAAAGGTATTGTGTCCACCTACAACTAAAAATATATATGTTTTAAAAATGTGTAATTTGTCCAGGAGAGTGATAGATATCTAGATTTGTTAGGGTGAAATCTAGTAAAAAAATGTCCTTCCATTGATGCCTTAACCTTCCTGTCAGAGTATCTGTCATGGCATTAAGAGCTGTGGCTGTGGATTGAATCCTGGCTCTGCCAAGTTCTCTGTGGGAACCTTGGGCAAGTTTTCTCATCTGTAAAATAAAGGAAATAATAGTACTATCTCATGGGGTTGCCGTGAAGATAAATTATATAGTGCATGCACAGTGATTAGTTTTATAACTGGCACATAGGAAGTATTCAGTATATTTTAGTTATTTTTTATTATTACCATCATGACTGTTTATTCAGCAGGCATTAAGTACTCTAATGGACCAGAGGCTCTGCTGGGAATACAGAGGTGAATAAAAGAGTCATGCTGTTCTCCAAGAGTATGCAGTCTGGTAGAGAAGACAGATTTGTAATCAAATCAATGCGGTCTAATGTGAAGGGCACCACAGTGGCAACATATCAAGATACAAGCATGAGAGGCAGTAGTAATTATCTGTCTCAGGAAATCAGGCAAGGCAGGCTTAGAGAAGAACTGGTAGATAACCGGATTTTGGGATGAGTTGGATCATCAGATAAGGACTGGGTAGTGGCATCCTAGGCTAAGGGAATAGCATTTGCAAAGAATTTGAAGTCCTTCTACTCTGCTGGAGCTTGTGATTGGGAGTTAGAGAATAAGAAGAAAAGGGATCCTGCAGACCTGATGAGGAGTGTGGAAGTTGGGTTAGTAGGAAGCCATTGAAGGGATCTGTGGATGGGAGGGACCAAATCTGCATTAAAAACAACCTTGATTGGTGCCGAAGCATTGGAAGTGAAAGGGTCTGGGGGCTACTTAAGAAGCTTTTTTTTGTGAGAGTCCCAATAAGAGAAGTTACATAAGAAACTTACCTGAGCCAGGTTGGCACATGCCTGTAATCCCAGCTACTCTAAAGGATGAAGCAGAATTGCAAGTTTAAGGACAGCCTGGGAAACTAGGGAGACCTATTTCTTTTTTTTTTTTTTTTCCTTTTCTTCCTCCTCCTCTTCTTCTTCTTCTTCTTTTTTTTTTTTTTGGTACTGGGGATTGAACCCAGGAGTGCTTAACCACGAAAGCACATCCCCAGCCCTTTTTAAATTTTTTATTTCGTGAGTCTTGCTCAGTTGCTTAGGGTCTCACTTGGCTCACTTGGTTGACTCAAACCTGTGATTCTCCTACCTCAGCCTCGTGTATTGCTGGGATTACAGGTGTCCACCACTGCACCTACCGGGAGACCCTATTTGAAAATAAAAAAGGATTAGGGTTGTAGCTTAGTGGTAGAGTACTTGCCTAGCATGTGTGAGGCCTTTGGTTCAATCCTAGTACTACCAAAAGAAAGAAAATAATCTCTTGCACAGAAGAGCTACCATCTTGCCTTGGTCCAATAGACAGATTTGCATTGTGGTGTCTTATTAATCTTTGATTTCTAACACGTGTTTCTCTATTTTTGCCATTAAAAGCCAGAAAACACTTTCTACATCTTCAATTCAAAATGAAATCCCAAAGAAAAAATCCAAGTTTGATTCAATCACAACAAATGGAGACAGGTGAGCCAGTTGGAGTATGTGTACACACACAATTGAAATGCATACACAGTTCCTAAAACAGGAATATGTTTTATATTGTACTTTGGAGCTAGCCTTCAGCTGTCAGTGAACCATTGAGGGATGTGATGTTATAAACAGCAGTACTGATATCAATCGAATCTTATTATTTAGACATTAGAACTTGTAAATGGATTTAACAGCAGTTGAATACTGGAGTTCACTAACTCTCCTACACTGATTCTAAGAACTCAAGAGCTGAGTTTTTTCATTGTGGTCTGTGCCTGTAGACTCCTCCAGGCTGGGTAGGAGTTGGTTTCCAGAGGCAGAGCAGGCTCAGGTGGAATTAAGGCAGTGTTTTGTGAGGGGTAATCCATACTTACTTAGCATTCAGAAAGCCAGCTCAGTGCAGACACTGGATCAGAAGAGAATGAGATGCATTTAAATATTTTGTTTTATTTCCAGCCTGTCAAATGCATATTTTTATTCTTCACTTTCCTCTCTCCTTCTCAGCGATGCTTCCTCTTACGAGCTGCTTTGTCCTAATATCCAGAGCGCCCCGTCCGTGTTGGTGCAGTGGGCTGCTTCCCAACAGAGTCTTGGGGTCAACCATTTTCCTGTTC
Source organism: Sciurus vulgaris (assembly GCF_902686455.1). Classification (NCBI taxonomy): domain Eukaryota; kingdom Metazoa; phylum Chordata; class Mammalia; order Rodentia; family Sciuridae; genus Sciurus; species Sciurus vulgaris. The sequence continues at coordinate 19,815,890 of NC_136461.1, forward strand.
CTCCAGGCCTGGGCATCTTGAAGTGAGATCACCTGACACATTCCCTAAGTCCTTGGAATCATCTCCAGGCTGAACATGTCTCCCATTCACAGTTCTCTCTCCCAACCAGTGGTCGATGTGGGAACAGAACCTCATACAGGCTCACCAGGGCTAAAGTTATTTATCAGAATACAAAATATTTACAAAGTTTACTCTTTCCCACTGCCTTTTTCATTAAATTTATTTTAGACTCTACCAAGATAGTGTCTTTTTACAACTAGTTTGATTTTAAATTTTTTCATTTGAACCATCTAGAAACGTGTAACTTAAATGTTCTGATTACATGAGTGAAGAAATCATGAAGACCATCTTTTTGATCAGTTTTTCTATTCTCTGAGCAGTTAGTCTGGCCATTCTGAAGAAGCATGTGAGGCAAATAGTCTATCATCTCTGTTGTGCATGACCCTGCAAAAATTACTTAAAGGAATGAAGTTGTTTTTGTTTTTGGAGAAACAGGGTCTCACTACATTGCCCAGGCCTAAATGATCCTCCCACCTCTATGTATAGAAGCAGGGCATTCAAGCCAAGACTTATATCTTTATTTTTGTATTTATTTTTCTTTTCTTTCTTTTTTTTTAAAGGCCAATACCCTTAGAGTTTTCATTTCTTTTTGTGCTCATTTATGACCCAGGTTAGATTTGAATGACTTTGAGAAAGCTCTTCCATGCTCTGTAGTTTAACCAACCAGTCTAAGTTTATCACTTAGTAGCTTATTCTGTTCTTGAGATATTACACTGTTTTTGCTGTCCATTGCCATGGATACACAAAGCTAAAAACTCCATCTCTCTGTTCAGACTATTTTATTGCATCTAGCCACCAGCAATGACAGCATCATGTAGGATGCTGATTCTTGATTTAGGTACATGATCTTTTATGATGCCTTCTATAAAAGATACTAAAAGATCATTTTCCCCTAAAATGAACATACTAATTGTTTAAAGTGTAATTTAATCTCAAAAATGAAAATTTGAAAAATTTTTTCTGTTGCCACATAAATTTACATACGTACGTTAAGTTCCATTTGAATGTTCCTACATTACCAGTCTTAACACTCTATTTCTCTTATTTGTATTTTTTTTTTTTTTTTTTTTTTTGCGGTGCTGGGGATCGAACCCAGGGCCTTGTGCTTACAAGGTAAGCACTCTACCGACTGAGCTATCTCCCCTTTTTTAAGAACATTCATAGCACAGGATAAATTACATTTTGCTATCTTGTTTACTTTTTAATGGGTTCTGTCCTGCTTTTAATTTATTTTGAAAATAGCATTCTGAGCTGGGTGTAGTGGTGCACGCCTATAATCCGAGCAACTCAGTAGGCTGAGGCAGGAGGATTGCAAGTTCAAGGCCAATTTCAACAATTTAGAAAGACCTTATCTCAAAAAATAAAAAGGGCTAGGGATATAACTTTGTGGTGGAGTGTCTCTGGGTTCAGTCTCTAGTCACAAACAAATCTAAAGCATTCCAACAGTTCTTCGTTTTTTTAAGTCATACAAATCAAAAAACTTTGAACTGTATACCTATATACCAAGTATTATCAGTCAAAATATCTATTGTTTACCTTCCTCTCAGTTTTTAATTAATCACAAACCACTTTTCTGATCCCACTTTTAAAAATATTCATATACTTTTTTTTTTTTTTATTTTTTTTAGTTGTCAGTGGACCTTTGTTTTATTTATTTGTTTATATGTGGTACTGAGACTCGAACCCAGTGCCTCACACATACCAGGCAAGCCACAACCCCAGCCCAAATATTCATATACTTTTAAATTTATGTTTACTCTTTAATACTTATCCTTTATGTCTTCTGTAAGTTGCTTCTTAACTTTTCAGTGATCTTTCTGTACTACCACATTTTCCTCTTGTGTTTATTTAGTACCAAGGCATATTATTTTCTCATCTTATTCTTTACCCTTTAGCCTCCTATATTGTACAGACAGCACAAATTACCTTAACTTTCTGTAGTGATTTCGTAATTATAAGACTGGTCTTTTTGTTTTTCAAAATTTAGTCTCCTCACTATTTCTAATTTGTTAAAGTTGTAACAAAACTTTTTAATTTGAGATAATGTCTAGCCTGCCTGCCTTGAGAAAATGTACCAGCTATTTTTTAATCATATTTATTTATTGTTCCATAGGAAATTTTTGAAAAGCAGTTCTGGGTAATGGGTGGCCCTGAGACACACCTTGTTGCTTATTGTTTCTAAAGAACCTTCTTTTCCTTGTAGTTTCCATTTTATTCTCCCTCCAAAATGTGCCTGAAACATAGGACTTCTATGGCATTTGAGGACCAATGTACGTGGTTATAGGGAGGCAGGTTTTGGCTCAACCTGAGGAAGATTATTCTTATATATTAATAGCTTTTGGAAAAGACAAATTTCATGGAGAAGTAGTGAGCTCCCTGTTGTTGAAAGTATTTGAAAAGAGACTGGCTATTCTGTCTTGCTAACCTAATTTTCTTTTTCATTTCCAGCAGTTTTTATTGGACCAAGAGTTAGAGTCAGATAAGACCCTAACACAGGATAGACAGGACTGGTTTCGTCACAATTTACTAGTAGGAGAGGACGTCACAATTTACTAGTAGGAGAGGAATTTTCTCTCAAGAAACAGAGCAGAGCATTAGGAGCCTTGAGGACAATGAAAAATTACTTGCACTACTTAACTCATTACTCTGTTTCATTCATTTCTGTATTTGTGGGTTTATATAGATGATTGGGTTGAGGAAAGACAGGTCCTTGGTAATACAGAAATACTTGTAAAGCTGCATATATAAGGATACTTCATATCTGAAACTGGTAGAGATTATCATAGATCTCTTTGCATGTCTTTTTAATTCTGCATTTACTTAAATTTTTTTTTACTTGTTTTAATTAGTTGTACAAGATTGTAGAATGCATTTTGACACATCATACATAGATGGAGTATAACTTCTTCCGGTTGTACATGATATAGAGTTACACAGGTCATGTAATCATATATTCACATAGAATGATAATGTCCAATTCATTCTATCATTCCTACCCCATTCCCCTTCCCCTCCCCCTTCACTCCACTCTGTCTAATCCAAAGTACCTCTATTCTTCTCCCACCCTTAGTGAATTAGCATCCACATATCAGAGAAAACATTTTCATCCTTTGGTTCTTTGGGACTGGCTTATTTCACTTGGCATAATATTCTCCATTTCCATCCATTTATAAGCAAATGCCATAATTTCATTCTTCTTTAAGTCTGAGTAATATTCCATTGTGTATACATACCACAGTTTCTTTATCCATTCATCTGTTGAAGAGCACCTAGGTTGTTTCCATAGTTTAGCTATTGTGAATGAGCTGCTATAAACATTGATGTGGCTGTGTCACTATAGTATGCTGATTTTAAATCCTTTGGGTATAAACCTAGAGATGGGTTGACTGGGTCAAATGGTGGTTCCATTCCAAGTTTTCTGAGGAATCTCCATACTGCTTTCCATAGTGCTGCATTTACTTTTTGTTATCCAGTAATTCTGTACATGGATCACTTTGTGAAAGCATCTGTTCATTCTTCCTCTGACATTCTTCTCATATGCTTCATGTAGACTGGAGTGGGGGACAATGTTCTTATCAATGAAATGTGTCTTTCAGTTCTAGCCATAGAAATGTTTGACTTGACTTTTATGAGGAAGTGTGTGCCGTGGTCAGGCTTGCTATTTGAAGTTTCTTCCCATGGAGAGAAATGCTGGTTATTAGATGTGGTTTAAGATACAAGAATGAGCTAATGTAGTGGTGTATGACTGTAATTCCAGCTATTCAGAAGACTGAAGCAGGAGGATCTCAAGTTGAAGTCTAACCTGGGGAACTTAGTGAGATCCTGTCTCAAAATAAAATTTTAAAAAAGAACTGGGAGCAGGGAGGCTGGAGTTGTGCCTCAGTGGTAGAGCACTCACCTAGCATGTGTGAGGCACTGGGTTCTATCCTCAGCACCATATGAAAATAAAGAAAATAAAGGTAATGTATCCATCTACAACTAAAAACATATATATATATGAGAGCTGGGGATGTACCTGAGTGGTAGAGCACTTACTTAGCATGCATGAGGCCCTGTGTTCAAACTCCAACACTGCAAAAAAAAAACAAAAAAAAACAAAAAAAAACATACAGGAAGAACCAGGAGAACCATAAATTCTTGCTCTATTGACAAAGGAAATTGATTTATTTTACTTTATATTTTTGAAATTATTTATTTATTTATTTGGTACTGTGGGTTGAACCAATAGGCACTTTACCACTGAGCCACATTCCCAACCCTTTGTTTTATTTGATTTTTTATTTTGAGATGGGCACTCTTAAGTTGCTTAGGGCCTCACTATGTTGCTGAGACTGGTATTAAACTTATGATTCTCCTGCCTCAGCACCCCCAGTTGCTGGAATTACAGGTGTGCAGCACTGTGCCCAGCTTATTTTTTTTTAAGTTAATTAATTTAGTGCTGGGGATTGAACCTAGGAGCACTTTCCCACTGAGCCACATTCCCAGCCCTTTTTATTTTTTTATTTTGAGACAGGGTCTCATTGAGTTGCTTAGGGCCTCTCTAAATTGCTGAAGCTGGCTTTGAACTTGTAATCCTCTGCCTCAGCATCTTGAACCACTGGAATTATAGTGGTATGCCACCAAGCCTGGCCTCTACTGAGACTGGTTTTGAAGTTGTGATACTCCTACCTCAGCCTCCCCAGTTGTTGGGATTACAGGCATGTGCCACCATGCCCAACTCCTTTCTATAAATCTTAGTTTTTCACAAAAAGAATTGACTGGTACAAAATGCATCTTTTTATCAGAAGCCACATCTCTTCACAATATATGCACTTAAAATTTACCCTCTATCCAGAATTCTAGGGAAGTTTCCTAATCACAAATGTTATGGCTCTTTTCAATGGTGAATCTTGGGGACCTTTAGTGACCCTGAAGCAGTATTCAAGGCTGTTAGAATGTGGCATTTTCTTTAGTCCTGAATTTGAGAGAAAATGCTGCAGGATGCTGCTGTGTTGTGGTTTGGGTTGGTGTCATTTTCTGATGACCACCTAACGTGTGCAGTTCCAGTTCAGCAAATGCTGTAGAGGCTGATGTGTATGGAGTCATGTGCTCAGTGCTAGGAATTCACATAGTTACTCCCCCTTGAGGAGCTCATAGTGGCTTACCTGTATCCTCAGGTAAAGAAAAGTGTATCCATCCAAGTTATGATTTTTTGCCCCTCCATTTTTCTACTCAGCTTTTCCCCAGACCTGGCTCTGGATTCACCAGGCACTGACCACTTTGTCATCATTGCTCAACTAAAAGAAGAGGTAGCTACTCTGAAGAAGATGTTGCATCAAAAGGATCAAATGATCTTAGAGAAAGAAAAAAAGGTATGGTTAGTTAACACTTTCCAGACCAGAATGATGTAGGGGTAAGATATGGGACATAATGATAACTCTATTTGATATTTATTGGGCACTTACTATTGATGCTTTGAGAGAGAGCTCCCATGGCAAAGTGGGATGTCCTGGAGAGAGACTAACCATTTTCCAGTACAACTCATGGATGGCATTACCTTGGTCAACCGCCTTAGCCCAGCGGGTTCAGAAAGCTGATTTTTCTTAGCATTAAGAAGGCAGTTCCACTTCTCAGAGAAGATATTTGTTAACCAGGCTAACAGATGATGTATAAAACCACAGTGTCTACTTCTTAATTCACAGTGGGACATGTAACAGCATACTACTATTCTCAGCATGAACTACCTTGGACACTTGTAATCAGAAGATGCTGAATGAGCATGGAGTTGGGATAGGAAATGGTTTATGTAATTGGAATATTTAATGCTCTAAGGCTAAAAGAGTCTGATGTCTCTATTCCTCTTATGGGGATGGCTATGTCTGTGGCCAGTGATACTCAAAAAGTATGAGGGCCAAGTCTCCTCACTCCCTGAACAGTTCAGGTGAGCCCTCCTCCATGACTCCTGCATCACTGCTGTAGTTCCTTTACTAAGTGACCCACTAAAACACATTAATACCCTATCAATACTTAAGTGTTAATATTCTATCTTCACATTAGAATATTTTCTATACTCATATTTCTAGTAGCTTTATGTTAATAAGACCAGTTTTATTTTGGTGTGAGAGTCATCCTGCCTCTTTTTTTTTTTTTTTTTTTTTTTCTTGGCAACGGAGATTGAACCCAGGGATACTTTACACTGAGCTACATCCCAAGCCTTTTATATTTTTTATTTTGAGACAGGGTCTTGCTCAGTTGCTGAGGCTGACCTTGAACTTGCAATTCTTTTGCCTCAGCGTTCTGAGTCCCTGGAATTATAGGCATGCACCACCATATCTGGCTGGAAGGGAGCATTTGAATTCCTTGTCCTAATTTGTTGTTTATTATTATTTTATTTTGAGGTTCTTAGTATCTCATTTTGTGGGGGCAGGGGGCAGGAATACTAAGGAATCAAACCAGAGCCTCATGCATACTAGGCAAGAGCTCTACCACTGAGCTACATACCCAGCCCTTTTTATATTATGTTGAGACCGGGTCTCCCTAAGTTGCCCAGGCTGACCTTGAACTTACATTTCTCCTGCTTCAACCTCCTGAGTAGCTGGGATTACTGGCATGTGCCATTGCACCTAGCTAAGAGTATCTCACTTCTGCCTTCATAACAAAAACTTTTACTGTATGTTGACTTTGAGCCTAGTTCTACTCTAAATGCCTTTACCTGTTAACTATCCATATAACAAGTCTTTCAGGTAAGAATTACCATAATTTCATAGGTGAAGAATGTTTCTGCTACTTCTTCTCTTAGGGCTCCAATCACCTCCCATGGTCTGCTTTGTTTTTGTTTTTTGTTTTTGTTTTTCCCTATGACTATGTGTTACTTTATACCAAGTTCAGAATGCTGTGATTCATTCTAAATGACTCACAGACATTTACAATATTAAATTATTTTTTTGTTTTTCCTTTTTTTTTTTTTTTTTTGAGATGAAGTCTCTCTATGTTGCCAGGGTTGGCCTTGAACTTCTGGCCTCAAGCACTTGCTTCCCAAGTGCTAACACTATAGGCATATACCACCACATGCAGCTTATAATGTTAAATTCTTAACATGTATTTTTTCATCTGATTTCTACCTCATTTTATAGATGAGGTAACAGACTCAAAGAAGTTAAATAGTGTGTCTAAATCACAGTTAGTAAATGGCTGAACAAGGTTATGAACCCATTACCCATTCTGACTCTTGTTCTTTCTAGTGTGTTAGACTACATCTTGCCAGGTAGAGATTGATGGGAGGACACCCATATTCTTTCAGCTTACTATGTGATTGGCAAATGAAAGTGAACCCAAGTATATTCTCTTCATGGACCAGATCAGAATGGCACATAATAAAACATTTGCAAAATTGAGATAAAATGAACACTTGTTTCTACTGCTTACAAAATTGGATTTTTGAAGGGAGCAAAAACAAATAGAATGTTTCTCATAGATTCCAGGGTTAAGGGTACATTCCCTAGCTTGGGACAGGCTGTTCTGTATCATGTCTGCCTTTTTTCTTTTTTAATTTTTTTGGCTGATTGGGACAGGGACCAGGATTAAACCCAGGGGTGATTAACCACGGAGCTACATCCCCAACCCTTTTCTATTTTGAGACCGTATCCTGCTAAGTTGCTGAGGCTGCCCTTAATTTGCGATCTTCCTGCCTTTGCCACCAAGTCACTGGGATTATAGGCAAGTGCCACCATGCCTGGTCTGCCCGCCTTACTTTAGCCTTCTGTCACTCTCCAAGTTATTCATTCATGTAATCTCTCAATTATCTCACACACCTCTGGCTATGCCCACACCATTGCCTTCGCTTGGATACCCTTCTTACCTCATGTGCCTGTTGCTACTGTACCTCAAACTCAAAATAATCTTTCTGACTTAGATGTCCCTTCTTTGTGTTCCCTGAATAACACCTCAAAATAAAAAGGGCAGGGGACATAGCTCGGTGATAGCGCACTTAACTAGCATGCATGAGGCCTGGATTCAGTCTCCCGCGATGGGGGGAAGACATGAAATCTTAAAAACCTGCTGGTGGTTAAGTATCAGAAATATTAACTCAAAGCAGGACTTGGTGACACATACCTATAGTCCTAGCATTTAGGAGACTGAGGCAGGAAGATCATTTCAGCTCAGTTAAGGGCCATCCTGAGGAACAGTGAGAACCCTATCTCAAAAAAAAAAAAAAAAAAAGAAAAGAAAAGAAATGTTAATTTAGGATTTTGTATAATTTTCAGGAAAGCTTTAGAAAAAAGTAGGATACTCTCTGGTATGGATCCCCAGGACAGCCATAAATTTATTAATTTGTGTGACCATTTAGCTCTTTGATACCAAAACATTTCTCATTACACAGAAATTTCTTCTGGTCACTTTTCATTTTTTCCTTTAGATTACAGAATTGAAGGCTGATTTTCAGTACCAGGAATCTCAGATGAGAGCCAAAATGAACCAAATGGAGAAAACTCACAAAGAAGTCACAGAACAATTGCAGGTGACTGCTTATTATGTGGTATCTGGTATACTTGACTGAGTGTATTTTAAGTCATCATCTTTTAGATTTCTTTTTTTTTTTTTCCTTAAAGATTGGCATATCCCATTAATTTCCCTTTTAGATATCTTTTATTATTTTACTCTTGGATGTATGCTAATCTTTTCCTCTCAGAAAATTTATAAATGTGTTCCTTGAGTTTTGAATGTGCCAGATGTTATTCCAGATGTCTGAATTATGGACTCTTTTTTTTTTTATTTTTATTTTTACAGACTGCATTTTGATTCATTGTACACAATGGGGTATAACTTTTCTGTGGTTATACACTGTAGATTCACTCCCTTTGTGTAATCATACATGTACATAGAGTAATAATGTCTGTCTCAATACACTACTTTTCCTTCCCCCACCCCCTCCCCATTTCATCTACACAATCCAACATTCCTCCATTTTTGTCTTACCCCCACCCCCATTATGTATCATCATCCACTTATCAGAGAAAACATTCGGCCTTTGTTTTTTTGGATTGGCTTATTTCACCTAGCTAGACTCTGGTTTAAGCAGCTTGTTAAGGCACTGCATGGTTGGTTTGTATTGCATAGAGCATCCTTTTGTAATAGTGGGTCCCCAGAGATTGAGACAAACCGATTAACCTCTAGCAAATACTTTTTTCCCTGAACCAAGTGTCAAGCCCTAGAGCTTTTTTTTTGCGGTGCTGGGGATTGAACCCAGGGCCTTATGCTTGCAAGGCAAGCATTCTACCAACTGAGCTATATCCCCAGCCCCCTAGAGCTTTCTATTATTTGTTTTTTTTTTTGTTTTTTTTTAAACCTCTAGAATGGTTCATCTCTTCCTGACCCTCTACATTATCTGCCTTCATATCTGCTTGGAAAACTTATCCCATTACTAATTATTTATTATCTATTAAACTTACTCTGCATGGAAAATATATTTTTTCCCTGATTAAACATCCTCTTACACTATTTATTTATTTATTTTTAGGCCAAAAATCGAGAACTCCTGAAGCAGGCAGCTGCCTTGTCCAAGAGCAAGAAGTCTGAGAAGTCAGGAGCTATAACCTCTCCTTGACAGACCACAGGAGGCTCCTTAGCAACAGCGATGGGCTCATCCTGGGTTAGGGTTGGAGACCTGGCTGTTCTCTGGGAATTGCAAACTTTCATAAGAAATCTCTATTTTATTACAGTTATCCTTCTTTGTGCGATTGCAGTGAGCTGAATGGAAACACCTAGTTTGTGCTGTGTTGACTGCATGCTTGAGTGTTTGGGATTTCAGGTTTGTTCTCCTTCTCTTTCTCTCACACTGCTCCTTCTGTGTTTTTCTTCCTCCTCTACCACCTCCTTCTCTCTTCTCTCCCTTCCCTTCCCTTCTTCTCTGTGTATTTTGGTTCTACTCTTCTTTTTGTGGTGGTCACTGCTCAGCGTTATGTGCAGAATGATTTTTTTATGTCCATCATTGCATCCTGCCATACCCATGAGCAAATAGTTTAGTATTAATTGTATATCACTGCCACCCTCTAACTTTAAAAACTGCCACCTTTTGGTACAATGAGAGAGGCTTTCTCTCTCCAATAAACCTTTTGCTTCAGGGTATACTTTTGGGTTTTTTTCCAGGTATATTATGTATGAACTTTGTACTATGTATAGCCAGAGTTTTATTTATTTTTTAAAAAAGAAACTTTTTCTTGATAAAGGAATAATGGTAGCCTAGCTAGTTGTTCTTGTAAAAGCGATGCCTCTTGGGGGAAAAAAAAGTCCTATTCTCTAGCTTTTAGTAAATGAATCAGATCTCTTTCTTGTTACCTTAGAGTCTTAAAAACCAATTGCTAAGGTGAAATATTTCAATGTATAAGTATGGAGTTAAGTGCCTTTTGGAGGATTTCTTGGAAGAACATTCAAGGAGATACTTAAGGGAGATTGCAAAGATTTTAAACAGTCTGTCTTTTTAAGTAAGGGCAGAAAGAAAGGTTGTCCAGGTTATACTGGACACTTCCCTTCCCCACCCCTTTCCTTATTCTTTTATGTAATTGATTTTAAATTCTCACACTGCCACTTCTTAAAAAAAAAAAAAAATACCCTTTACTTATATCAGTTGTCATACTGGGCTATTATTATCTGAAAACATTTTTCTTTAACAGGAGCAGATTCAAAATGGTTGAACTATAGGACATTCTAGGATCAGTACAGATTGCTCAAGTATGGACTGTGTGTCCAAATGGGAGAAATAATATCACTGTACTTTTCCTGTTTGTCTTCACCTACCCAGCCTGTACACTCCCTGCTTTTAATGGAAAGGTATTGAATACATGTGCTTCTCAGAAGCAGCTTGGCCTCAGCCAGAAATTTGTGTGCCCTGTCTTCCCTTCTTGACTCAATAGGCACATGGATTCACTTTTCCAGAAAAGGGGTTAGATATGTATTTCTAGCCATACTCTCAGGTCCTCTCTGTGGTCTTTTGAAATAAGTTGGGGCTGTGTAGTATGTGCCATGAAATAATGAAATCAACTACCTTGGAATCATTAATGCAGGGGGGTTACTAGAGTTAAAGGTAATTGTGAGGACAGATGACATTTGTACCTCAGTCTACCAAAATTATAGCAGTAAATTTGGCTTATTAAAAACAGATGTTCTATAATCTGTAAGAGCATTCTCATAAGTGGAGCCAAGCACATAATTGGACAGAGATGTGGAAAGAGTGGCTTCCTTCTGATAAGAGATACAGTGGACCATGTTGCTTAGATATCACCCTGGTAGGGGATGTAATTTTCCCTTCTAAGCAAGGGAACTGCAGTGCTAAATAGTTTTGTAACTTTTTGAATGAGAAACTTTTAGGTAAAGATAAACTGTCAGATAATATTTTTTAGATGCATTTGCATTGGCTATGGGGAAAAGATCGAGAAAAATGACAGTCATGGTTTTTTTTTTTAAATTTTAAAGACTGAGAAACTCTGTTATCTGAAGTATGATAATATAAAAACCATTTAGTTTTATACTAAATCTTTTTTTAAGGTCTTGGCATTTAATATAAAGCAAACCCACACATTTTCTAACTTTCCATAAGTTCTTAAAAGGGAAAGAAGAGTCCTCAGTCTTGAAATTTTAATTTTTAAAAATCATGACACTGTTTTGCCATGAAATTGAGTAGCTAACTTTTGGTAACACCTTTTGTTTCTTTGTATGTTTGTAATAATGGACATTTTAAAACAGGAATGTTTTGGTTTGTACAGACTTTGAAAAATGTGTGTTAATAAAAATTCATATTGACTCAAGTACAATTGTTTTTTGTTCTCTTTCTCCTCCTCCTTTCTCTTCTTCCTCATCTTCTTCTTCTTTCTTGTTCTACCTCCTCCTTCCCCTTCTTCTTCCTCTCTCTCTTCCTCCTCCTCTCTCTCTCTCTTTTTTTTAATCCCTGGCCCTTAAGTTTATTTATTTCTTGCTGGTTCACCAGTAGACTTAATCCCATTATCCCCTTCAACCCTGAAAATAGTTTGTCTTGCTTGTCTACTAATAGGGAATTTGATATCCATCAGAGGATAAAGTCACTCTCTGTGTTTTCATTTATATATATATATATATATAGCTTAAGTGCTTGCTTTGTGCCAGGCACAATGCAAGACAATGGGGGTTATAGCAGTAACAAAACCAACAAAGTTATTGTCCTCCGGGGATTTTATTCAAGTGGAAAATTGGACACCAGCACAACACCATTGTTCTTGATTTTTACATTTATCATTATTATCCAAAATACAGTACAGGATAAGTTTTCATAAGGTATGAGTGGAAGCTTTTTGAGTTGCCATCTCAAAAGAAGAGAATGTATCAGTTTGAAGCACTAGTGTTAGTTTTTATATTAGAAAGAGGTACCTTTCAGGTATTGTCACTGTCACACTTTGGTCATCTCTATAAATGTATAAATTTATTTTCTCTAAAGAGATTGAAAATTATTTTGTGTGAATTAATTTAACCATTTACTCAGTCTTAAAAACCACTAAAGGGGCTGGGGCTGTAGCTCAGTGGTAGACCGCTTGCCTAGCACATGTGAGGCACTGGGTGCGATCCTCAGCACCACATAAAAATAAATGAATAAGCCGGGTGCAATGGCACATGTCTGTAAGCCCAGCGGCTCAGGAGGCTGAGTCGAGAGGATCACCAATTCAAAACAAACCTCGGCAACGGTGAGGCACTAAGCAACTCTAAATAAAATATAAAATAGGACTGGAGGGATTGTTTCTGCAGGAGGAGACGTGGGTCTTAAGCAATGATGGGGAGAAAAGCAAGGGAGGAGAGCTGAGTGCAGGACATGTGGACTTTGAGAAGCTAGTTGGATATTTGGGAGGAACCCCACAGTTTCACGCATGGTTCTGGAGGCCAGGAGCAACGTCTGGTGAATCACTGAGTTCTTCATTATGTCTGATGGAGATTATGATTACCTCATCAAGTTTTTAGCTTTGGGAGATTCTGGAGTAGGGAAGACCAGTGTACTTTACCAGTACACAGATGGTAAATTTAATTCCAAATTTATCACGACAGTGGGCATCGATTTTAGGGAAAAGAGAGTGGTGTACAGGGCCAATGGGCCAGACGGAGCCATTGGCAGAGGCCAGAGAATCCACCTGCAGTTATGGGACACTGCTGGGCAGGAGAGGTTTCGTAGTTTGACAACAGCATTCTTCAGAGATGCTATGGGTTTTCTTCTACTTTTTGATCTGACAAATGAGCAGAGTTTCCTCAATGTCCGAAACTGGATAAGCCAGCTACAAATGCACGCATATTGTGAAAACCCAGACATAGTGCTATGTGGAAATAAGAGTGATTTGGAAGACCAGAGAGTAGTAAAAGAAGAAGAAGCCAGAGGACTTGCTGAAAAATATGGGTATTCAGGTTTTGTAAATCCAAATGTCATAAGAACTTTAAAAAGAAGTGTAATCCTCGCAAGGTCAGGTGGACTAAAGCATTCCGGAAAGCAGCTGGTAAAGAACTTACAGTGGATAATTCATTTGAATTCGAAAAACGTAGAAATGAACCTGTCAAATACCAGCAAGAACTATGGAATAAAACTATTGATGCAATGAAGAGAGTTGAAGAGATCAAACAGAAACGCCAAGCTAAGTTTATAATGAACAGATTGAAGAAAAATAAAGAGCTACAGAAAGTTCAGGATATAAAAGAAGTCAAGCAAAACATCCATCTTATCCGAGCCCCTCTTGCAGGCAAAGGAAAGCAGCTGGAAGAAAAAATGGTACAACAGTTACAAGAGGATGTGGACATGGAAGATGTTTCTTAAAAATCTCAATCTATGTAACCATTTCTATATGTACATTTGAAAATCTCCTTTGGAGACTTAGAACTTAATTCTAAATTATTGATTTTTATATATGGTCACTGAAGTGGAAGGTGATTACAAATACTTTTCTCCAATGTTGCTATCTGCAAAGCATCAGATTATGAATGTTAGATTGCACCTCATTGTAGCGTCTTCATTGATAGACGTGCTTATGTATGTAAATCATGAAAATTCTGTTTATAAATGCACAAGTGGATTGTGGACAGAATGGTCATCCTTTTTGGATAATGGCACTAGGCAGCATTTATGTAATAACTAATTACAAAAATTAATGGCCAGTGATATATAAAATAAAATTTTCATTGCCCTAAAAAAAAAAAAAAAAATAGGACTGGGGATGTGGCTCAGTAGTTGCGTGCCCCTGAATTCAATTCCCAGTACCCCCTCACCAAAAGAGAAAAAAAAAAGAATACAATAAAGGCATGTGTCAAAACAAACAAAAAAATCCCACTGAAGGAGGATATGACATAATAGGAAGATGTCATTTAGTCCTTCCGAAAGGTCTTCAACCACTCTAAACCCTCAAGAGTAATTTAGCAGGCTTTGACTTCATCCTTTGCAGTTTAAGACTATGTCACAGGCTGGGGATGTGGGTCAGGTAGAGTGCTTACCTAGCATGCACAAAGTCCTGGGTTTGACCCCTAGCACCATTAAAAAGACCACATATTACCTGTAGTCTATCATTTCCAGCTGATGGCCAGCTCAAGTGCCTTGGAAGAGAGGCCATTCTCAGGAAGGCAAAAACCTTCAGGAGTCACACAGTGTACTGGTTAATATCACTGGAGAACAAATTATTCCTAAATATAACAATCATCTTAACATGCCTGCAAACTCTGCATAGTATGCTGAGGTCCTAGGTTCAATTCCAGCACCACAAAACAAAACCTGGCATTACTGTAAAATGCACCCATTTTATGAACAGATCATTGAGTTTTGATGAATGTGATTGTATAAACACCTCAATTAAAATATAGAACATTCCACCATCCCCAAATCTTCCCTCGTACCCCTTGGTAATCAATATTCTTTTTACTCCAGCCCTTGGCAACTGTCTGATTTCTATTCCTATAGCTTTTCCTTTCCCAGAAGGTCATATCAATGGAATCATACAGTATGTAGCCTTTTGTGTCTAATTTCATTCACTTAGTATACGCTTGTAATTCATCCATATTGTTGCATGCCTCAGTAATTTATTACATGTTTTAGTAGTTTCCTTTTATAGTTGAATAGTTTTCACTGTGCAAATGTACCACAACTTGTTTATTTAGCAGCTGATGGACACTCAGGCTGTTTCTAGCTTTGGGTTATTATAAGTAAACCTGCCTTCAACATTTGCATACAGGTCTTTTGTAGAGACACATGCTTTCTTTTTTTTTTGCAGGGTGGGGTACCAGGGATTGAATTTAGGGGCACTCCACCCCTGAGCCACATCCCCAACCCTATTTTGTATTTTATTTAGAGACAGTGTTTCACTGAGTTGCTTACCTCCTAGCTTTTGCTGAGGCTGACTTTCAACTTGTGATCCTCCTGCCTCAGCCTCCTGAACCACTGGGATTACAGGCATGTGCCACTGCACCCAGTGATACATTTTCATTCTTCCTGAGTAAATATCTAGAAGTTGGATTGTTAGGTTGTCTGGTAAGTGTATGTTAAGCTTAAAAACAGGCTGTCAACCTGCCTTCCCAAGCAACTGGACCCTTTTGCATACTATAAGCATTGTGCAAGGAGTCCTAATTTCTATGCAGTTGTATTTGCAACCTAAATTAATCTCTCCATTGATCCTTCCCTACCATTCTCCAAGAAGCTCACCACACTGGTGATAATGACACTTCATCTTTAAAATATGAAATTTTTTACTAAAGTATAGTGCACATACAGAAAAGTGCACACATTACAAGTACAGGACTTGATGAATTTTCACAAAGTAAGCACACCAATATAACCATTACCTCAATTAAGAAATATTATCCTATAGATTCACCTCATGCACCCCATTCCTGGTCACACTCTCTCTTCCTCAAAACTATGTATTTCTTTCTTTCTTTTCTTTTTTTTTCTTTTTTTTTTTTGGTGGTGCTGGGGATTGAACCCAGGGCCTTATGCGTGCAAGGCAAGCACTCTACCATCTGAGCTATATCCCCAGTCCTAAAACTATGTATTCCTGACTTTTTCCTGGTATTAGGGATTAAACCCAGGGGTGCTCTGCCACTAAGCTACATACCCAGACCTTTTTATTATTTATTTATCTTTTTTTATTTTGAAACAGGGTTTTGCTAAGCTGCAGAGGTTGACCTTGAACTTGTGATCCTCCTGCCGCCACTTCTGGAGTAGCTGGAATTGCTGGTGTGTGCCACCGCACTAGCTGTATTGTTCTGACAGTTTCATTTTTTTTCCAGTTTCAAATTTAATTTAAAAAATGGAATGATACAGATTATACTCTGGTTTCTTTAGCTACATGTTATGTTTGGGAAAGTTCACTTATGTTGTTTACCTGCAGTAGGTCACTTATTTTTATATTGAATAATACTACAATTTATCCATCCTACTGTTGATGGATATTCCAGTTGTTTCCAGTTTGGACCTAGTAAAAATAAATTTTTCTATGACCTTTTTTCATAATAGCCACAAACTGAAAGCAATCCAAATGTCCATTAATAAAAGGATAGAAAATTAAATTATAGCATACTCATATGCTGAAATTTTTCTCATAAATAAAAAGACCAAACTACTGATACATACAACAACATGATGGATAAATCTCAAAAACATTATCTTAATTGAAAAAAGCCAAACACTAAAAAATACATAAGATACAAAGCCTAAGAATAGGCAAAACTAATTGGTAGTGATAAAAAATCAGAAAATGATATCTGGAGATGAGGATAATTGATTGGGAAAGAGCATCAACTGAAGAAAATTTCTGGGTGATGATGAAAATGTTCTCTATCTTGGTTTGGTTAGTACTCATATGAGTGTACACAGGTGTCAAAATTCATTAAACTGAACCCTTCATATCTGCATTCTATTACATATCAGCTATAATTCAATCAAACTTAAGTATTGAAAATACTGCTTAGTCCTAAAGATGCTACTATGAACTATTCCTGGGTTTTGCAACATGTGTATGCAAGTAATTGAGTATATAGTTAGGACTAGAATTTCTGGATCGCAGGGTACATATGAATGTAGACTCTGCCTCTTAACAGCTGTATGACATTGGGCAAATACCCAGGATCTCCAGTTTCCTTATCTGTACCAAGGAGCTAATCTCACTTTGATGGGGGCAAACCTGGGAAGCCTGTTTTTGTTAACTGCGGTGCTGGGGATTGACCCCAGGGCCTTGTGCTCGCGATGTAAGCACTCTAACAACTGAGCTATCTCCCCAGCCTAATCTTACTCTTTAAAATCCTAGATTTTCAGAAAAATTTGATATATCAATAAAAACAGAATACTTGGCTGGGCATAGTGGCACATGCCTGTAATCCCAGCCACTGGGGGAGGCTGAGGCAGGAGGATCGCAAGTTCAAAGCCAGCCTCAGCAACTTAGGGAGGCCCTAAGCAACTCAGCAAGACCCTGTCTCAAAATAAAATATAAAAAGGGCTGGGGATATGGCTCAGTGGTTAAGTGCCCCTGGGTTCAATCCCTGGTACCAAAAACCAAACAAACAAAAAATGAATACTCTACTCTTACCAGGAAAATCTGAGTTACTTTGACCCAGAGAGGCAGCCTGAAAAAAATTTTTTTTTTTTTTTTTTTTTTTTGTACTAGAGAATGAAGGATTGAACCCAGGGGTGCTTAACCACTGAGATACATTCCCATCCCCTCTTTATTTTTTATTTTGAGACAGGGTCTCTTTAAATTGCTTAGAGTCTCACTGAGTTGCTGAGTCTGGTCTCAAACTTGTGATCCTATTGCGTCAGTTTCCCAGGTCACTGGGATTACTGGTGTGTCTACTGTGCCTGGTGGCAGCCTCAATTTCTAACCCAGGTTCAGAATTTCAGATAAGAGGCTTTCAAATACAACGTTCCACATTTATCTTCATATTTAGTTTCCAAGGAAACAGGATCCTGAGTCCTCTTGTTAGCTCAGGCCTGATGATAATCCTTTTACACATAGCCTGGTGTGGCTTGAGGCTGCCAAAACACTGCTTCTGGCCTTGGAATGTAGCTCAGTGGTACAGTTCTTGCCTAGCATGCTTAAGGCCCCAGATTTGATCCCCATAATTGCAAAGACCTAAACCGACAAACAAAAAAATGTTTCTGTTTTTAAATTTTACCTACAGTCCATCTTTCCTCCAATCCTAAAATAACTCTACCTCTTCCTGTGCTTGGTGACACGCCCCCATGATTCTTCTAGTGTATAGTTTACAGCAGTAAGTTAATAAATTTAACCTTTGTCAAACATCAGGTGGTCTTTATCAGATGACTTTTCCTTGGGGATTACTGAGAATGTATACAAATATATTCACACTGTCTGGTACCTACTAAAAATGGTCAAATTACTTGTATTATTCATATATTGTTTTAATAAATGTTTATTTGAAATCTGTATTTGCCAGGCACAGATTTACTGCTATGAGAGATGCACAGATGAGGGCTGGGGTTGTGGTTCAGTGGTAGAACACTTGCCTAGCATGCGTGAGGCCCTGGGTTTGATCCTCAGTACCACATAAAAGTAAAATAAAGGTGCTATGTTTACCTACAAATAAAAATCAAAATTAAAAAAAGAGATGCACAGATGGAAAATCACCATTTTTTATATGGAGAAATAAAACAATAATTATATCATCAATTCTTAGGAGAAAAATACCTTTACTGAACTTCACTTTAAATAGTGTCAAATGGGGCCAAGGATGTAGCTCAGTGGTATAGTGCTTCCCTAGCATGCATGAGGTCCTAAGTTCAATTACCAGCACCAAAACTAAAAAATATAAAAAAGTGACATATATCAATTTAAAAAAATCTCGACTATTTTATAGGTCAAAAAGTACAATTCACATGACTTTTCTATAGGATTTGACAAAAAAAACCTATGACTCTGCTGGGCGTGATGGGCACACCAGTAATCAGAGGCACAGGCGGCTGAGTCAGGAGGATTTCAAGTTCAAAGCCAGCCTCAGCAAAAAGTTGAGGCACTAAGCAACTCAGTGAGACACTGTCTCTAAATAAAATACAAAATAGGGCTGGGGATGTGGCTCAGGGGTCCAGTGCCCCTAAATTCAATCCCTGGTACTCTCCCCCCAAAAACAACCCATGGACTCTAAGAATTAGTAGGGTTTAACAACCAGAACAAGAGTCCCAAATGTCATCTGTCCTTCTTTATGGAGAAAAACAAAATGCTGTCATAAATGTACTCCAAGGAAAAGTAGAGATAACCTTACTTTAAAAAGCTGTAAGGCTGAACACAGGCTCATTCACACATTTTGGGCCCCTACCACACAAGCAAGCTGCTTCCTCTCAGCATTTTTCAGAGATAACAAAGCAGGCTCCAGTGGGGTTGGGTGGAGTACACAGGAAACTGCCCGGTTAGTTCCCCTTCGCTTATCTGGATCCTCCCAAACCCAAATCCTATCCATGTCTTTCCTTTTACCATAGGCTCACAAAATGCAGTCTTCTATGGAAACATTGTGCTTTACACTCCAAATTAAGGAAATGATTTTTAAATTTTAGGAGTCTAATTCTTCAAGAAATCCTGGCTTGGGATACAGATGAACAGGCTATTTGGAAGAAATTTAGATAGAGAATGAATTTGGAAATAAGGGAATGAGTTTTAGGGAAGGAGCGAGATGACTAGTTTAATGTTTGGGTTTTACAGTCAAACGTCAATAAAGTGACTAACCTCTCTTAATTTTCTCACCTGTAAAAGAGAAAATAATGTTTAATTTTTTTTAACACACCAGTTAAACATTTTTAATGATAGAAAATTGATTTGGGGCAAATCTGTCAATTTCTCTCTTAAACGGGAGCTAAGAGAACAGTTAATTCATTAAATCTCTCTGAGGTACTATTTGAAAATATACAAAAAGAATACTCATTCCTACATTTTAACTCAGCTATTAAATTTGGGACAAAATGTATCAAGGAAATATTCCCCAAAGGGAAAAATTTCTGATAATTATAATTTCAAAAACAATGTTTAGTTTTTTGAGTTACTTTCCGACAACATTTTAAAAACCGACTGTCGGGGTTGGGGTTGTAGCTCAGTGGTGGAGCGCATGCCTAATGTGTGAGGCAAGGGGTTCGATCCTGACACCACATAAAAATAAATAAATAAATAAAAGGATTGTGTCCATCTACAAGTAAAAAAAAAAAAAAAAAATTAAAAAAACCCGACTGTTCGTTATCTATTTTAAAGATTAAAATACAGACAGGACATTGTCCCTTGCCGTGAAAGTGCTTATCAACAAGTGAACTGCAGTGAATATTCACAAACAGTACACGCTCAACAAATATATTATTTTATTGTTTAGATTGGGAGGAGGGAGAAATGAAAGTGGTTTGAAAACCATAAAAGTGCTTCGCAAATACTACCAAAGTCGTAGAGGATGAAAGTAAAATGAGGAAAATTTCGGGCTACGGTTTGGTTACGGATCTGTCTCAAGGTTGTTTAATTCTCCCATATTTGGGCCTGAATTCTCAGAACAGAACAGAATAGGATGTAAGGGCTGAGATCATCTGGTACAATTTTATGCAAATCGAAAATTCTTGCCTCCTGTCACTACGCCGAGGCGAGAAATAACACCGCCACCCAAGATCACCCAATAGGAGCCCCCACTATCTGATGTCATCGTTCCGCCCCACATCCCCACGCCTGGGAGAGTCCTGTCTCTAAGTTACCATGCAGCGCCAGTCCAGCGGCGCCTGCGCACTGCGGAGCGGGGCGGGGCGGGCGCCTGCGCGCTGCGTATGGGCGGGGCTAGTGCGCACGCAGCCTCAGCCCCTTCCCCGCCCTTTCTCTTCCCGGTTTCCCTCTCAGCCTGCAGGTACCTTCTGGTGGCTGCTTCCGGTAGGAACGCGGTGCAAGGCGAGCTGGTTTCAGCTCCTCGTCATGTCCTACGGTCCATTAGACATGTACCGGAACCCGGGGCCCTCGGGGCCCCAGCTCCGGGACTTCAACAGCATCATCCAGACATGCAGCGGCAACATCCAGCGGATCAGCCAAGCCAGTGAGCCAGGGACCCAGCTGGGGGCGGGGGGCGTCCTGGGGACAGGCCTGGGTGAGGCTGCCGCGACGCGGAGTCCGGCTGGGGCCACGGCCAAGGCCACATTTGAGACTGTCTCGGGCTTCCACTCTGGGGGCGGCGGGCTGTCATCCCGGCGTCTGTCAGGCCCGGGTCCCACGAGGATCGGAGCCCAAGCTGAAGCTCCAGTTTCTTTTCAAGAGTTCTGCCCAATGTTGAAATCCACACAGCAGACCTAACAGCCCGAGGGTGTGTGTGTGTCACCTCGAGGGCAGTGAGTGCCTTGACTTGGCGCAGTGGTCAGCCAAGTTTTTCCTGTCATCCTCCTTACTCCCGCCCACCTAGCTTTCCTCTTTGGCCAGTTTGAATCAGGGGTTGTTTACTGATTGAAGCTTTAGGTTCAGCCACTGGCTCCTCGGAAATCAGCAACTTTCAATTAAGGGAAGTGGAGAGTGCACGTGTTTGGGTGACAATACACAATCCTTCCTGTAATGAATTTGGAAGTCAGACACAATGACTGGTAGTTGGGGGTGGGGGTGGCGGGATGGTGAATGACTTCTGTTTTAATAAAGAGAATTCGCTGGAAACATTTCTTTCAATTTATGTTATTTTTGTCTTTTGTCACAAAGAATTTGGTTGTATATTTGGATTTCAAACAGATGAAAAGAGTAACCCTGTCGAGCTACTCTTTTGAATAAATTTGATACACACAGAAGCTCAGGGACTTCACCACAACCGCATAGCAAGTAAGAGATGGTTGAGTTGTTGGTGGAATTAAGAATGACATTACTTATCTTAAAACTCTCCTCACCATTAAGATCTGAGGGAGATTGTAGCTTAAGAGTCAAACACAGGCTGTTTCGTGTGCTTGAAAATAATCTCAGAGCTTTAAAAACAGTAGCAGAAACTTTACTTGGAAAGAATGGTGATCATCAACCTTGTTTATTATTGTGTTTTTTGATCTTGGCTGTACTCTGTTAATAGAACTACTTGGTCCTGAATTTTAATTATTTTCCATATTTTAAAGAATAATCTACCACTTTGCTTTTAGATTTATATGTATATTATAGAATTTGAGAGGTAGGAAGTTTCTGATGGGAAGGGATTAAAATGGAAAGAATGTATGGCCTGTTAAGTCCAGAAATTTAAAAAAAATATGACTGCTGGTTAGAAGGTATAGTACTTTGTGTTCCAATTTCCTTTTGTGAAGGAACTGTAATACAGGTTAGATCAGAAAACTCTGGTTCGAGGCTGAATTTTTTTTTTTTTTTTGGTTTGGCTAAATCTGATTTTAATGTCTGTAATATTCTGTAGTTTTTGAGTATCAGACTATGGGAATCTGTTGAGAACATAAAGAATCAAAATACAAAGTTTAAAGGGATGGTATAGAAGAGTTTTAGGTAACAATAACATGTAGGTATTCAGGGGAGAGAGAGACCATTTTCAGTCTCTCTCTCTCAAGAAGGAAATCAGGGAAGGCATTTGAACCAGGTCTGGGACAATGGTAAAAAGAATTTAAACCTTTGAAGGAGACAATAACATGAACAGGCATAGTAGTAGGAAAGCATGAAGTGTGTACAGAAAAGGAGAGTAATTTGGCTAGAGTGATGAACTCCAGAAAGTAGAAAGTAGGGCTGGAAAGGTAAGTTGTGGCACAAACAGGAAGGACATTAGGGACTTGGATTTAATTATTTAGGAATGTGTAAATTGAATTGGAAGGGAGAGAGACTGAAATCAGAGATACCAATTAGGGACAGTGAAAATGAAAAGGAAGGAAAAGATAGGAGAGGTTCCTTTGGTTATAAAATGCGTAGGATTTAGCTGTTGATTGGGTATTGGGCTCAGGGGATCATTAGGGTCAACCATTAATAATATTAATAGCTACCTTTCAAGTACATACTATGTGCTAGGCAGTATGAAAGGTGCTTTATGGGCAGTATCTCACTTAATTTTATAACAATCCTGTGAAACAGTGACCAATATTATTTCCGTATTATGGGTTAGGAAACAAATTGAGAAGGGTTAAATAATTGAACAACTAACAATTCAAATTTAGTTGAAATTTAAATTAAAACATCTTAATTTGAAACCAGGTCCGTCTCCTATGATTAGCAATTTACCTTTTTTGTTTTGTTTTGTTGTTCCTGGGAATTGAACCCAGGAGTTCTTTACCATTGAATTACATGCTCATCCCTTATTTTTTATTTTGAGACAAGCTCTCATCAGGGCTTCCCTAAGTTGCTGAGGCTGGTCTGGAACTTGTGACCCTCCTAAGCTGCTGGGATTACAGGCATGTGCCACTGTGCCCATCTAGCAATTTACCTTTTTATGATTTTTAAGGATTATTACAGTTCTATAGCAGTTATCACTTTAAGTAAACAGGTGACTTGCTTTTTAATTCTGTAGAGGACACTCTGCAGGGGACTACCTGAAGTTGTGGTGCTGTCTTTTGTGATATGCCCCTCTCTTCTGTTATATTGTGATCTCTTTTGAGGCAGGGACATGACTTGTTCAGCTTTATATTTCTAGTACTTATTACAGTTCCAAGCATATGACATATTCACTCATTCAGTGTACAACATTATATATATATATATATACACATATATACACACGTATATAAATAAAATATATATAATTGTTTTTTTTTCAGTACTGGGGATTGAACCCAGGGCCTTTATGTATGCTAGGGAAGCTCTCTGCCACTGAGCTACATCCTCAGACAGGGTCTCACTAAGTTGCTCAGTCTGGCCTCAAACTTGTGACCCTCCCCCTTCAGCCTCTTGAGTAGCTGGGAGCAATAAATATTATCTGAGCACCTGCTGTGTCCTGGGGATAGAGCAATGAACATGTGATAAAAATCACTGCCCTGATATCACGTGTAGGTATATGTGTATATGCACACACACGTGTGCACACACGTGCACACTTACACACATAAATCATCAGTGCTACGAAGAAAAATAAAATAGGGTAAGATAGAGAATGAAGGGAGAGGAGGGATGGGTATGCTATTTTAGGTAAGTTGGTCAAGGAAGGCTTCTCTGAGGAGAGGGTGTATGAGTGAGTAGATACCCAAATGAAGGAGCTTTGTGAGTAGCAGGGAAAGGCGTTCCAGATGGAGGGCAAGAGCGAAGGCTTTGGTGTGTTCAGAGAATAGCAAGGAGGCTAATATGGCTGGAGTGCAGGTAGAGAGGGGAGTGAAATAGGAAAAGTGGTCAGAGAGGTAGCCAGGGATCAGATCATAGGGTCTTGAAGTTTTAATACTTATATTCAATTGATTTGAATGAATGAGGTTTTTCTACCATTTCAGAACTCTTCCTGCCTCTTTCCCCTTATACTATGTGGTACCTACCATCTCCCAGGTACTCTCGGCAGTTTGAGTTGAAATTCTTCCCTTGGGATTGTTTGGTGAGGGACTGGGAATTAAAATTGGTTGGATGACATTGGATACACCTAGTTATCAGGCTAGTGCCTGTCTCCCAAACCTCCCAGACATGACCAGCATAACCCATGAAAAATGTAAGCATACAGACACATACCCACATACCCATGCAGCCCTGCAAGGACCTGTACCATTGAAAATTTGAGAGAATAGCTATTGTTTTTTCCAAACAGTTCAACCACAGATGGGGGTTTGGAATTGTTGAGCACATTGGCCTGAGATAGGACAGCCTACTGCGTGGGTCGTAACAGGTACAGCTAAGGTTGGCTGCCTGGTACAAACAGTTGTTATCAGTATGTGTGGGGTACAGAGGAAGAATACTTGACTGCTAATTGTGAATGAAGGGCAAGTGTTGCTGAGGCAGATAGGAGGAAAAAACCCAATATCCTCAAAGTTAACTCTGAAATCAAAGGACAGCATTTCTAATTTATTGTAGTATTATTTTACTGATAAATAGTTGAACTTTTAGGTGTTCATGAATTCTGTGGGTTGTTTCAAAGTTATTTTCGTATAATTTCTCCCTTTTTATTTCATGTCCATCTTTTAAAATTTTTTTTAGTTGTTGATGGACCTTTATTTTATTCATTTATTTATATGCAGTGCTGAGGATGGAACCCAGTGCCTCTCATATGGTAGCAAAGTGCTCTACCACTGAGTCACAACCCCAGCCCTCATGGCCATCTTAAGTCTTTATCATGTCAGCAGTTGTACTTGGGCTGGGGAGATAGCTCAGCTGGTAGAGTGCTTGCCTTGCAAGCACAAGGCCCTGAGTTCAATCCCCAGAACCACCAAAAAAAAAAAAAAAAAAAAACAGTTGTACTCCAGCAGCACACCTGATTGTAGTCTCACCGTTGTAATTCATCCAGATGATGCTGTTATCAGTATGTCTAGAATATTCTCTTCATTGTACTCCTCACTTCCTCAAGAACCTGTGGTGGCTCTGTTATCTACTTCTTAGATCTTGACATTCCATCTTGCTTTCATTCTCTGAGTTCTTAACCCAAATTAGCCATTTTCTACTCCTCTTCACTCTTTGCTACAGGCAGTCTGTTTTTCTTTCTTTTTCTTTTTTTTTTTTTCTTTTTTTAAGAGGACACAATACCTTTATTTTATTTTTATGTGATGCTGAGGATCAAACCCAGGGCCTCATGCATGCTAGGCAAGCGCTCTACCACTGAGCCATAACCCCTGACCTGTTTTTCTTAATATCCTGATTTTTTTTTTTTTTTTGCTTCAAGTTTTTGCTCATTTCATTGCTCCTTTCTTTGCTCTCTCCATGTCACTGACCACCTAATGATACAAATCCTTTGAGTTGTACTTAAATCCTGCTCCTCATAACTAAGCCTCCTTTTGGTTTAAAGATCATGGGCTTTAGGGTGTCAGCATATCTGTAAATGAGTCCCTCCACTACATACTGTTAATTTTGAGCAGGTTGTTTTCCCTTTTTGTCTGTTACCCTATTCGTTTTTTGATTTGTTTGCCTACTTTTTTTTAATGTTACTAAGGATTGAATCTAGGCTGCTCTGCCACAGAGCCACATCCCCAGCCCTTTTTGTTTTTTAATTTTAAGATAGGATCTCACTAAGTTACTGAGACTGACCTTAAGCTTGTGGTCCTCCCACTTCAGCTTCCCGAGTATCTTGGATTACAGGCAGGCACCTCTGCACCTGGCCTGTTACCCTTATTTGTAAAATGAATGGAATTGTTAAAAGGGGTTGTTTGAAAGTGCCTAGTATACTGCCTGGTATGTAGATAATCAATAAATAGTGATATTATTTGTTGAGTCCCCCCCAGCCTACTATAGTTTAGTAGTTATGTAGGTAGGCCCAGGGTCATACTGCCTTGGACTTGAATTGTTCATATACATCGTACTAGCTGTGTAAACACTGTAATTCACCTCTCTATTACTCAGGTTTCTTATCTATAAACTGGAGTTAATAATACCTACTTTATAGGGTTTCGAGGACTAAATGAGATAATCATGTAAAGTATTAAAATGGTACCTATTATATAGTAAGTGCTTAAGAAATGTTAGCTATCAACTTAGGGTGTTTCTTTTTTTTTTTTTTTCTGTGGATTCACATGCAGTTTTCTTTCATAGTTTAGCATTTACTTATAGTCTGTCTTCTTCAGTTTTTGACCTTGTCTCTGCAATAGAGCAATCACTATGGGTTTTGTGGGGATAGAGAGACCATGCATTATACATTTCTCTTTAGCTATAGTGCCTGGCACAGCAGTGGAGCTGTAGTTGGCATTCAGTATGTACTTAATTGATTTTATCATTGCTGAGTACATTTTTCTTGGTCTTGAGTTTGATAATAATAGCTGTCCTTAATTGAGCTTTTATATGCCAGACATTGTTCTATACTTGGCCTCATATTATCTCATTTCATCCTTACAACCATGTGAAGGTTCTCTTGTTATTCCCATTTCTTAGGTTAGGAAATAGACACAGGAATGTTCCCTTTTGCTCAGTATCACTCAGCCAGGAAGTGGTGGAACCAGGAATCAAACATAGGCAGTCTTAATTCAGAGGCTGTGCTCTTAGCCACTGCGTATTCTGTCACTGGTATGTGAAATGGAAGATTATACCTTTGATATTTTCAATTAGTTTAGAGCTTTACTATTGTAGTACAGTAGTGATTTTTCAAAAGTCAGATAATTTTCATTGTGGCTATATAGAAATAGAATGTCAGCCTAATTTTCAGAGCAAAACACTGAGATGACTTCATTGTCATAATCACCACACAGGCTATTGGCTATCATTTTCTCATTTAGTATAAATAATGTTTTGTTTTGTTTTTTGTTTTAGTGTAAGTAAGGGTTTTTCATTGATTTCCCCCACCCCCACAGTTTTGGGGATTGAATTCAAAGGGACTTTACTACTAAGCTTCATCCCCAGCCCTATTTTGTTTTTTATTTTTTTGAGACAGGGTCTCACTAAGTTGTCCAGGATGGCCTCAAAATTGTGATCCTCCTCCCTCAGCCTCCTGAGTAGCTGGGATTACATGTGTGTACCACCATACCCCACTGAGGGTTTTTTTTTTTTTTTTTTTAATATACTGAATTACAGCATTAGATTTTATCAAATGAGAAATTTTGTGATGGTAGTGGCTTTCAAGATGATTAGACTTTGATTTGGATTAAGGTTCATTTGGAGATTCAGATTCTGCTGATATCTGCTCAAAAGCACGTAAGGAGTGTTCAATTTAGATTAGTTCCTAATGTTGACGTTAGCAGTAATGTACAATAAATTGATTTGCTTTATCCTCTTGAAAGTTTTATCAAGGACATAGTTTTAAAAGTGAGAGGTCAGTGATAGAAGAAATTGAGGCCTAGTTTTTAAAATAACAAAATTACTTACACAAAATTGAAGGACTTGCCTTTACATTTGACCTAGTCATCTGGTTTTTTAGAATTATGTTGCATTTCATTGGAGATTCCCAGTTGCATCCAATATGTTATAATATGTTGATCTAAATTTTAAACTTTTTTTTTCATTTACTAGAATACTGGGAAAAGTAATTTTCTCATTAATTAAGTTGACCAGAAAACTCTCTTAGATTCAACTCATTTTGATAAAAATATTTCCAAAAAGGCCAGGCACAGTGCTGTACACCTGTAATCCTAGTGACTCAGGAGGCTGAGACAGGAGGATCACGATTCCAAGGCCAGCCTTAGCAATTTAGCTAGGCCCTTAGCAATTTTGTAAGCCCCTGTCTCAAAATAAAAAATAAAAAGGCTAGAGCTGTAACTCAGTGTTAGAACATGCCTGGGTTCAACCCCCAGTAATTCCCTCTGACCACCCCCCCCAAAAAATTCCAAAAAGTATCACTTTTTAATATTTTTATAAGTGAGATTTTTTTGGTAAACATTTAATTCTTTTTGTGCTTTAGGTTTATTTAAGGATATAGATCTTAGTTGTAAAATATATGGATCAAGGAGTCACTAGTTTTTAAAAAAATCCCTGATTGGTAGGGGTTACTGAGGGTAGTATATAAAAAGTTTTTCTTTGGGGTCCCATAAACTAAGACACCATCGTCCTTGTGATTTGAGTTTTAGGGTATCTAGTACTGCATATTGCTGGAAACTTCTTGGAAAATAATATTCAGGAAGGTAGAAAGAGTTAATGAAAGTTTAGATTAATTCTGGTGCTTGGCTAGCAAATGATCCTATAAAGTCTCCAAATGTACTTCCCCAAACCCCCATCTCACAAAATCAGGTCTTCTCAAAAAGTGTCGCACCCTTGCTCGCTCTCTCCCTCTCTCTTGCTCTCTCGTGCTTTCTTGCTCTCTTTCTTTTTTCAGTTTTGGGGATTGAATTTAGGGCCCTATACCTGCTAGGCAGGTGCCCTGCCTCTAGACTACATCCCCAGCAGAATTAAGCAGTGTGGGAGTATATTGAGATCATTTAGCTCTCACATAATTATAAAGATTTCATGAGAGAAAATACTCCTCCCCAGAGATACTAAGTACTCCATAAATATGAGCTAAATCTGAATATAATCTACAATTGGTAAAAAAAGATATCCAGCAAAATGAAATGACTTACCCACTGCCATACATTTAGTTAGCTTAGATTTCAGATTTCATTATTCCTAATCTACTTTAATTCACATCTGCTTTAAAGACAATGCCAAAATGTCAAAGGGAGGAGGCTGACTCAATTACTCATGATTATTTACATTCTACTGGGGGCCTGGCACTCTGCTGGACTCCAGTGAGTACAGAGGAATATTCCCATAAGTGGGTGGGAGTTGGGAAGGCAGCAGGTAAGAGCACGGACTTCCGCCTATTTGCAGTGTGAGCTGTGAAGTTTGGGTGATATAGATAAGAAGGGTGGGGCAAAGTGGAACACTGGGAAGTCCAGGCTTGCCCTGTACAACTACATTCTGTTTCCTTTAAGAGTCAGCCCTTTAAAGGAACATAGTACGACCCAAAGAATGTAGCCATTGGGGAATTAGCCTACAGTTTGAATTCTGGTTTTTATGACATTGCTCAAAACAGTTCAGTTGTTTGCCATTTAATTAAAATTTCAAGTCCTAGGGCTGGGGTTGTGTCTCAGTGGTAGAGTGCTTGCCTAGCCCCGGTGGGGCACTGGGTTTGATCCTCAGCACCACACAAAAACAAATACATAAATAATAAAGGTTAAATTCTTTTTAAAAAAATTTCAAGTCCTTATAATCATTAACAAAGCCCTGTAAATCTGACTCCCCACTTTCGCTTTGACTACTGCTTTTCCCTCTCTTGCTTATACTGCTGTTGCCACCCTAGCCCTCTTGCTGTTCTCCACCACAACAGACTCTCTTGCATTGGGAACTTTGTACTGATTACTCTGTCTGAAATGCTTTTCCCCCAGATAGCAGTGTGGCTTGAACTGACATTTCCTTTAGATCTCTGCTCCGTGTTACCTTATCAGAAAGGTTTCTCAGGCCACCCTATATAAACTAGTACCCTTTGCCTCCCTCTGTTATTCCAGCCCTCACCTGAATTTATATTTCTTTCTAGCACTCATGACCTCCTGATGTGTATTTATTACCTATCACTGAGAATGTAAGCTTCTTGAAAGCAGATGTCTGCAGAGTGGAGTACCTACTCTGTGTGAACAAATGAGTTCTGTAAGTCTCAGGAACCTCATTGTGCCCATATGCAACATGGATACTGATGCTTACTTAAAGCATTGTTGGGGTCAAATAAGATAATACTTACTAAGTACTTAGCCCAGTGCCTGCTACATAGTAAATGCTCAGTAAATGCTAAAGCCTGCCCTCTTTCATAAATTACTTTTGTGACTGTTAAGTTAATAGCTTTAAAGTGGTATCCTCATTCCCAGTAACTTAGATAAGAAGAACTGTACATGATAGTGATGAAGAAGAATGGTTATTTATATCTCATGCTGTCTTAGCAGAATACAGTAATTGGAATTGTGCTTACATTTTCCTATGGAACATCTGATAGCTGCATTTAATAGAATAGATATATTTTAGGGAAGTTTTGTCAAAAGGCAGATTTTTAATCATGAATTCTATGTTCCATTATAAAAGTGGATATATATATGTATATATCTACACCACAGCACGCATGCACACACACACACACACACACACACACACACACACACACATATT
The DNA here is from genome assembly GCF_902686455.1 of Sciurus vulgaris. Lineage (NCBI taxonomy): Eukaryota > Metazoa > Chordata > Mammalia > Rodentia > Sciuridae > Sciurus > Sciurus vulgaris. The sequence continues at coordinate 19,846,558 of NC_136461.1, forward strand.
TATTTATTTATTTTTTGGACTGGGGATTGAACCCAGGGGTACTTATCACTGAGCCACATCCCAGCCCTTTTTTATTTTTATTTTTTATTTTGAGCCATGGTCTTGCTAAGTTGAAAGTCGTCTTTTTTTTTTTTTTTTTTTTTTGCAGTGCTAGGGATTGAACCCAGGGCCTTGTAAGGCAAGCACTCTACCAACTAAGCTATATATATCCCTAGCCCAAAAGTCTATTTTTCTAGGAAAATGTGGTATCAAAATTTTAAAAATTGGGGATGTGGGGGTAGGAATGATAGTAGAATGAATTGGACATTATTACCCTATGTGCATATATGATTATATGACCTGTGTAACTCTACATTATGTAAAACCAGATGAGTGAGCAGTTATACTCATTTATGTTTGATGTGTCAAAATGTATTCTACTGTCATGGATAACTAATTAGAACAAATTTTAATAAAAAGGAAAGTCATTATCTGAAGTGCTGCAAACCTATATATTCTTCACTCAGAAAAGTTTTGCTTTGTAAAACCCATGATGTAATGATTTTGGCTAGGGAGAAATATTTCCATTTCTGTTCAGGAGTGGGGTCACTCAGCAAAGAATTAGAAGATTTTTGTCTAATCATTGCTTCTTATCAGATTTATGGGCTAATTAGCATGTCAGTGCTCTTGTAAAGTAACTGGTACTTAATAAACTTTAGTTTGCTTTGTTTTGTTGTTTTTTTGCTAATTAGGGACAAGATTATAACTGTGATCCCAACATGTTATTTTAAAGAGCACCATTAACATAAAGTAAATTTGGAACAATTAATTCTTCAACTTCAAAATTCTAATAAGTGAGCATTTTTTCTTTTTGAACATACCTTATTCCTATAATCTTCACAGATTATACAATATACATTGTTTTCCTAATTTTCTTCCCCTAAGCCTATTATTTAGCAGTCGGGTATTACACAGGCAAAACTTTGATGGTAATCCAGAAAGGATGGAAGAAGCACTCATAAAGGAGCTTTATAGCTATTGTGTTATGTTATCTTTGAAGTTCTGTTGCAACTTAAATATGTTCCTGAGCAAGGAGCACTTGATGAATCTGTTTTGTACTTCATCTACTTGTAATAGAAGACAATAAATTATCTTAAAAAACAGGCAGCACTCTACTGTCATGTATATCTAAAAAGACAAATAAAAAATATTTTTAAAAAGGCAAGTGGGCCACAGTGGTGCACACCTGTAATCCCAGAGACTCAGGAGACTGAGACAGGAGGATCGCAGGTTCAAAGCCAGCCTCAGCAACTTGGCAAGGTTCTAAGCAACTTAGTGAGATCCTGTCTCAAAATAAAAAAAAAAAAAAGCAGGGGTTGGTGCATGGGTGGGTACTGAGGATGTAGCTCAGTGGTACTGCACTTGCCTACCATGCACAGCCCTGGGTTTAATCTCCAGTAATAATAATAATAATAATACATTAATCATACAGCTAACAACCTCACCGAATTAAAAAATCTCTGACCTCCCTAGCAATCAGAAAAAGAAAATCGAAAGCAAGACATACAAGAAATCATGGACTCTATTCCTGTTGGAGAGATCAGTGATGGACAGGGGTGGTCACATTCCTAGGCAGACTGGAATTAGGAGTATCCCTTTGGGCTGGGGATATAGCTCAGTTGGTAGAGTGCTTGCCTTGTAAGCACAAGGCCCTGGGTTCAATCCCCAGCACCACACACACAAAAAAAAACAAAAGAGTATTCCTTCTTACTTGTAGAAGGTCAGTTCCCTAACTTCTGCTTTCCTGGTCTAGGATAAGGGATTAGATGCCCAGGATTCAACTATGACCTTTCTAAGTCATAGCAGAATCTCTAGGAAAAAGTAAAAAGGATTAAACAAAAGCATATCTTTGTTCGTGTCTTGATGTAGACAGCACAGTTGAAAGAACATTTCATTGGAGTCTGATATGCCTGCGGTTGAAGATTTACCCTGCAACTGATTGTGTATGCTTACATAAAATACTTAACCTCTCTAAATATATTTCCCTGTCTATGAAAGTACATCTACTTCAGACTATCTCTGTGAAAATTAATAATAGAATGCATACAAAACACATCAAAGTGCTCAGTCAGTAGTAACCTATTCATAAAGATAATTGTATATCATCATTCCAAAATATTGGCTATAGAAAAATTTGTATGTATTAGTGACTTTAATTTTTTTTTTTATGTACTGGCAGTTGAACCCAGGGCCTCATATATGTTAGGCAAGTGTTAGCCCCTGAGCTACATTCTTCTTATCCCTGTCTTTTTTTTTTCCCTTAATTTCGAGATAGGGGTTAACTAAATTGCTCAGGCTGGGCTTGAATTGCTCTACCCCAGCCTCTGGAGTAGCTAGGATTATAGGTGTGTACCACTGTACCTGGCTGGATTTAATATTTTATTGTTGGGGATTGATATTTGGTTATCAAGACCCTTTCAAAAGTTTTGTGTGGGCGTTTTGTTGTTGTTTGTTTGCTTGGTGCTGGGGATTGAACCCAGGGTCTTTGGGTATGCTAAGCACTTGCTCTATCACTGTGCTCCCTCCCCAGCCCTAAAGGTGATTACATTTTTAACCAGTGCCATGGGAGATCTGGAAAAATTATTACTTTCTTTAAGGATGATAAACCAAACCACCATGTACTGCTTAGTGACATAGTTACTCTATAGGTAAAGCTAATCAGTTTTTGGAGGAATGTGTCTGCTAAGGTTTTGATCATATCATGATTTCTTATTCAGGGTGTGGATAGACTAGTGATCTGAGAAGTAGGGTGTTCATGATGAATATATGTTTCTTTTAAATAAATCTTTTTTTCCCCTCTCCCCAGCTGCTCAGATAAAGAATTTGATGAGCCAACTAGGAACTAAGCAGGACTCAAGCAAGCTACAGGAAAATCTGTGAGTAGCTTCCTAACAAGGTTGGGATTTGTGAGGGCCCTTTGAGGACTTAGTGTCCTTGCTGAGTGGCAGCTTAGGTTTCAGGTCTGTGAAATCAGAATGAGAAGCAGTGGATCAGGACCTAATAGCTGGATTTAGAGAGGGGCAACAAAGTATATTAACGAATTCAGATTTCCATTGCTTCTGTAAGACCTTGAACTACTTTCTTCCCTTGGTCAGATTAGTAGGACAATTTGGGCACATAGAGAAGGGGACTTCTACCTCTCTTAAACTATATTCTGCTCACAGTTCTGCCTAACAAGCCACCTTGTTGACACAGGACTCCTGATGATCTAGTCTAGTTTGATTTTTAACTATATATGATATTAGAAAGAATATTCAGAATGACCCAAGGGGAGCCTGAAGGAGAGCACAGTAAACTGGTAGTAGAACTCCTGATTTTTTTTTTAATCATATTCTTTTAGACTTCATTCCTTCATTCCTTCAGGAAGTCTAAAAATGAATGATATAATTAGAAGTGAATGATATGATTAGAAGTTTAGTTCCTTATCATTAAAATATATTTAGCAATATTCCTGTTTCCTGTCCTAAAACATTCTGTAGTGAAAGAATGACTATTATTACTGTGAGCGTTTTCCAGGGAGAGATGAAATCTCTCTGTTTTAGTACTGTTTGGGATGTTCTGGCTCCTGATTGACTCTCTCGTTTTTTATTACCTTGTTTTTAATCCTGCAGGCCCATTTACAGTGAAAAAACATTAATAGTAGTATGTTATTTTAGTCCATTCAAGCTGCTGTAACAAAACACTATAAACCAGTTAGTTTATAAACAACAGAAATTTATTTCTCATAGTTCTGGAGACTGGGAAATCGAAGATCCAAGATCCAGACATGGCAGATGCAGTGTCTGGGGAGGGGCTGCCTTTTCATACATGAGGCCTTCTCACTTGTGTTCTCCCTTGGTCAAAGAGGCAAAGCAGTTCTCCAGGGCCTCTTTCATAAGGGACTAACCATTCATGACTAATCCACTCTTGTGATCTGATCACCTCCTGGTACCATTTCCTAATACTGTCACCTTGCAGGGTTAGAATTTCAGCATATGAGTTTGGGGGGACATGTACATTCAGACTGTATCATGGGGTTTGTCTGTCCTCCCTAAAACCTTTGCAAAAATGACTAGACAGTAGAGGAAACCACAAATGAAAGGAACTCTTCTACTTTCTAATCTCACTTAATATATTACATATTTTTGCCTCTTTAATGTCCTCTCTTCCCTACTCCTTTTGTTTGGGTTGTTTCTTGAGACAGTGTTCACTATGTTGTCCAGCTTGGCCTAGAACTCCTGGGCTTGTAATCCTATTGCCTCAGCCTCCTGAGTAGCTGGGACTATAGGCATGTGCCACCATGCCCACCACCCAGTTCCCCACCCCCATCTTTTTTTATTGGTGCATTATGGTTGTACATTATGGTGGGATTTTTTTTGTCACATATTCATACATGCACACAATATAATAATACAATTTGGCCAGTATCACTTCCCCATCTTCTTATATATCACTGGGTATACCTCTACCCCTTATATATTTTTAAACAGCATAGGACTTCTTTGTTTTGAAGGGAGGAAGAAAGTCAAGCATAAAGAGCAGGAAGGCAGCCAAATAAATTTGAAAAAGAATCAGCCTTTAAGCAAGAATGAGGGAATAGGTCTTTGGAGGTTGTTCCCTAGGGTAGGTACGAAGCTATGCTTTTAATGCATATTTCCTTCAACTGCCTATGCCTGGACTCTAGTCAGTGGACTGTGATAGACTAACCAGGCAGAACTCCTGAGCAATTCAGTATGAGAATTTTATGAGGAAGTTCAGGGCATTAAAACCATGAGATTTAGGTGTGGGCAGCAGTTGCTCTTTCTCTGGTTATATCAGAACTGCTGATGTGCTTCTCTTTTCTCCCCAATGAGTTAAAATTCCTGATTGTGCTTCCTTCAGCAGGTGTCACTGAGGCAGGTTCTTGCTTTAGTAACGTAAAGATGCCTGGAGGTGGGTTGCCTGGGTAGTATTACTGACATTTTTTTGTGAACATGGGCATCAAGGGGCCTGTTTTTTTCAAATAGTCCTTCATTCCCTGCATTGTGAGACTCTGAGAGCAAAGTAGTACTCAGTATGATAGCTCTCAAGAAGCATCTTGATATATTTCTTTTTTCTTTTAGGCAACAGTTACAGCACTCCACTAATCAGCTTGCCAAGGAAACAAATGAATTGCTGAAGGAATTAGGGTCCCTGCCCCTTCCCTTATCTACTTCAGAACAGGTTGGTATTTTCTATTATGCTTTGTTAATAGGAAAGCACTTTGTTGTAGTAGAAAGGCAGGATGGTGGAATAAAAATTGGCCTTTGGTGCTAGAACCTGGACCTCAGTTTCCTTATTCATTAAGTGGGGGGATATGACTATTGTGGCATTAGAAGGAATGTATGCACCAGATGTAGCAAAGTGCTTGACATTCACTAGATACTCAATATGGGGTAGTGCTATTATTAATAACAGATTATTAACATATTAAGAAAATGGATTTAGCTGAATTGGAATCTCAGTGTTTGCATCTCTTTAGGATTTGGCTAGCAGCTATATTTTGCTAGACTTAGACCTAATTTGTTTTGGATCCACTATCTACAAATTTCCATTGAACATCTTTCGTTCATATTTTGCCATCACTTTAGCATCCCATCAAGGGTTATTCACAGGTCTCAGGTTAAGGAAATGTTCAGGGAAGATGTTTTGTTTTCCCCCAAGTCATTTTACTCAAAGGACATTTAAATTCTTTAAATGAACACAGTTTTTACTTGGATTCATTGTTCCCTTAATATGGAATGTCTTCTTTCATTCTAGAAACCAGATGTGTCCCCTCCATCATAGTTTGATTCTTTTACCTATCATTCATGGTCTATCTTAAAGAAAAAAACTTCTCTGTGGGGGCACTTGACTTACCTGACTTTTTTTTTGTTTTTTTCAGTGCTGGGGATTGAACCCAGGGCCTTGTGCCTGAGAGGCAAGCACTCTACCAACTGAGCTATATCCCCAGCCTGACTTATATGACTTTTTATTATGAACTTTTAAGATTATGATATCCTATCTCAGATAGCTCTAAAGACAAAACTTTAACTTCCCTATCTTGGGTTGTTTTTAAAATTGTGGCTTGCTGGGCTGGGGAGATAGCTCAGTTGGTAGAGTGCCTGCCTTGCAAGTACAAGGTCCTGAGTTCAATCCCCAGCATTGCAAAAAAAAAAAAAAAAAAATTAAAAAAAAATTGTGGCTTGCTGGGCTGAGGCCCATACCAGTAATCCTAGCAGCTTGGAAGGTTGAGGCAAGAGGATCATAAGTTCAAAGCCAACCTGGGGAACTTATTGATATCTTGTCCCCAAATAAAAGAGGCTAGGGATGTAGCTCAGTTGTAGAGTGCTCCTGAGTTCAATCCCTAATACTGGAAGACAGCACAACAAATACAGCTGTGACTTGTGACTGTTGAAATATGAAGTCATTTAAGTATGTTGTGATTGGCATTTTCAAAAACTAAAATAGAGTAGAAATATCAGAGTTCGTACCATGTAATAAGAGTAAATATCATTACACAAAACTTTTTTTGAAACATATATGTGTATATGGTACTAGGTCATGATATCAAATTCTTACTGTGGGTCTCCAAAAACTTGAAAAGCAGCAGTTTAACATGTCAAGCTGTTTAATGTAGCAATGTTCAGTCCAGAGTTTTGGTGTTCTTTGCACAAAAGAGGAGCCAAGACTAGAAGCTTTGTCATCCTGCTACAAAATACTTTTGATAAACATGATTACCAAACGTGAGTTGTTTGCTGACATTTCCGTTACGGACCAGTTCCCCCTTACCATCGAATATCTCCAGCTTATTCCCAAATTATATTTCTTCCTCCCAGCTATGTACTTAGGAAATATACATTTGTAGATAGTTTTCATAGTAATAAGACAGGAGTCTAAGGATTTGATGCAGACAGAGTATTGCAGGTACTTAAGGTTTAAATAGTAGTCTAAGCAGAATATAAATAGAAAGCTAAATCTGCTATCCCCAGAATCATCTAATGTATTCAAAAACCAAATAGAAGTTATTTTTGGATTAGCTTGGCTCATTAAGAATATGAAATAGATCTACAAACACACTCTCTCCAGTGAAATATAACTCCTTGATTCCCTTTCTCCTATTGTGCTGTGTACCCTTTTTCTTTCTACTCTTGCCTTATTTTATCTGTCTTAGTCCTATCACCCATCTTTTCACTACTGTCCTGTGCATAAACCATATATTCTGTTTTTTGTTTTTTTCCCCCATACCTATGTATTATTATAAATGATCTTCTAGTTACCAACTTGCCAAGTTCAGTGGCCTTTTTTGAGTTTTTATTCACTTATCTTCTCTGACTTCTTTGGTCCTCTAGCGGGTTTTTTTGTTTGTTCGTTTAACCACTGAAACTCTTTTTTTCCCACGATTCTCTTTCATTCTCTCTCCCAAATCTGGTGATACTCAGGTTTCCTTCCTTGATAATATATCCTCCTAGAAGTAGGTGTGCCCAAGGTTTTGTCATTGATGCTCTAATTTTTCACTCTATTTTCTCCCTCAGGAGTCTTATCTACGTTTATGACTTCCCTGTTACCTTTAGGATCATGACCCCCAAATCTTTTTTTAACTCTAGCCTTTGAGTTACTTGACCCATAGTGCCAATTCTGTCCTCATATCTCCTACTTGCAAAAAATATTTTATATGGTATCTTACATGGGATTCCTCATTCAAACCCCTCAAATAGGGCTGGGGTTGTGGCTCAGTGGTAGAGCACTTGCCTAGCATATGTGAGGCACTGGGTTCAGTTCTCAGCACTGCATATAAATAAGTGAATAAAATAAAGGTCCATCAACAACTAAAAAAATATATATATTAAAAAAAATCCCTCAACTAAGTTGACTAATGATACTGGTTATCATAAAAAGTTTGTGCTTTTAACCTAATATTCACACTCATACAAATTTGTCCTAAGGTAAGAAATTCTGAGGAAAAATAAGTATATGTACTTAGGAGCTAAATATAAATATTAGCTGTTACAGTGGGGCTGACTTGAGCTTTATTTTTTATTTATTTATTTTTTTGCGGTGCTGGGGATTGAACCCAGGGCCTTGTGCTTGCAAGGCAGGCACTCTACCAACTGAGCTATATCCCCAGCCATTGTGAGCTTTATTTTTAATAGTTAAAAACTGGGAACAGGGCTGGGGCTATAGCGTGGTGGTAGAGTGCTTGCTTCGCACGTGCAAGGCACTGGGTTCAATCCTCAGTACCACATAAAAATAAAAAAAAGTTATTGTGTCCATCTACAACTAAAAATATATTTAAGGGGGCTGGGGAGATAGCTCAGTCGGTAGAATGTTTGCCATGCAAGCACAAGGCCCTGGGTTTGATCCCCAGCACCAAAAATAAATAAATAAATAAATAAATAAATAAATAAATAAATAAAAATAACTGGGAACAATCTAGAAGGAATATTTACATAAAATTTACTGGATGGGATATATAACAAGCTTGATGGGATATATAACAAAGATCATCATTTGTTTTCAAGGATTATAATTATGAAGATTATGGTACCATGGAAAATGTTTATGATATATTGAAAAGACAGCATTTAGGGGGCTAGAGGTGTAGCTCAGTAGTAGAGTACTTGCTGGGCATGTGCAAAGACCCCTGGATCCTATCCTAGCACTAAAACAAAAAAGAAAAAACAAGAAGAAGAAGAAGAAGAAAAGAAAAGAAGGTAGTATTTTTGGATGGCAATGTTAGGGAGTGATTTCCCCCATTATTGCTATAATATTATTTATGTAATAAAAATCACAGAAAGAGGAAAAAATTTCTCACCTAAATTTACTTTTGGTGTTACCATCATTCTTCCAGGTTTGAAGTTTGAGTCATTCTTTATCTCTCACTCAGTCAATATGTTTCTTAAATTCATTTCTTTATGATCCAGTTACTGATACTGTGTCCTCCTAAACTTAAACTATTGCAGTAATTTTTTCTTCTTTTTGAGTTTCTGGAGTTCAAACCCAGGCCCTAGTGCATGCTAGACAGGTCCTGTGCCACAGAGCTATGTCCTCTGCCCTGTAGCAGAATTTTTTTGTTTCTACTCCTTTCTTTTTTCCATTCCACTTGGCATGTCATCACAGACTGAGTTTTGTAAGTTATTCCTTTGTCCTTGTCATATTCCCATATGAAAAATCTTCATTGCTCTTTGTTCTTTAGGAGTTAAGCCCCAGATTTATTAAGTTGACATTTAAAATCCCCTACAGTTAGCCCCTTCCCTGCCTTTTCATTTTTATCTTCTCTAACGAATAAACCTTGGTTCCAGCCGGACCATCTCCTTATAGACCCAGTTTTCTCCTACCAGCCTCTGCTCACACTGTTGTTTGATTGGATTTGCTCTATCCCGTCTTTCTGCTTATTCTGCTCACTCTTTCTTCAGTCTCCACGTCCTCTTGAGGCCTTTCTTGACCACTTAAGTTCTTACTGATTAGCTCGCCTCTGAACTTCTATTGTATTAGTTGGATATAGCTGTTATTTATTACTTTGTCACTTATGTGTCTATATTCTTTATCTCTAAATAGATGATGAGCTATTTGAAGTTATTTCTGTGTGCTTAGTATACAGCAAGTGCTCTCAGCATGTATTTTTTGAGATGTAGAAGTAGCAAGCCTAATAAAGATAGCCTGTAGATAAAGTAGTTATCAAGTTCTTAAAGATTTTAAACCTTACTTTTAAAATAAAAGCCTATAAATAAAAATGATTATGGTTTGCTGGGAAACTGTGAACTCAGTATACACAAATATAGTTTCAACATTTTTGTAAAAATCAATCTTTGGGTCCAGACTGAATCCAAAGATAGTATTCTTCTTTTAGATTCTCCAGGGAACAGAAATTCTGAATTGCATTTTCTTCTGATATTACAAGATAAATGATATCCAGTTCCCAGATTTGTCAGAATGAAAGAAAGAAATTTCTGATTTGGTCTGAAGAGTATTAACTGGGAATTTGAGCTAGCAAGGAGTGAATTAATTAATTTAAAGAAGATTCTATTTTATAATAATTTTTCTTGTTGGAAATCTGCAAGAAGTATAATTTTACTTTTAATAGGAATTAAAGCCAAATGATTCTGGGTTAATATAAAATCTCAAATTCTTTCTTTAATTTCCTTAGCGCCAGCAGAAACTTCAGAAAGAACGCCTCATGAATGACTTCTCTGCAGCCTTAAATAATTTCCAGGCTGTGCAGAGAAGGGTATCTGAAAAGGAAAAGGAGAGTATTGCCAGAGCAAGAGCTGGATCTCGTCTTTCTGTAAGTTGATTCTTAAAAGCAAATTTTTGGGCTAGGGTGTGGTAGAACACAGTGGTAGAGCACTTGCCAGGTGTGTGTGAGGCACTGGGTTTGATTCTCAGCACAACATATAAATAAATTAGTTAAATAAATGTCCATCGACAACTGGAAAATGAAAAGACTTGTTTAACAACAACAACAAAAAAAAGTAAATTTTCAATTTCAGGATGTTCTTTCCAAAGTTTTTTTTTGTTTTTTCCCCTTCCTTTCTCGGTGACCATCAGCCTTTGTTTTAAACATATACATCAGCTATTACAAAATGACAGATTGGCTGGGTGCATTGGCACACACCTGTAATTCCAGCAGCTCAGAAGGCTGAGGCAGGAGGATTATAAGTTCAAAGCCAGCCTTAGAATCTGAGTGAGGCTGTCTCAAAATAAAATAAAAAAAAATAAAATAAAAAAGGGCTGGGGATGTGACTCAGTGGTTAAGCATCCCTGAGTTTAATCCCTAGCACCCAACTCCCCCCCAAAAAGTCAGATTGGTATAACCTGTGTAAAAAAATATGTCTGCATAGGGTCAAAGACTAAAATGAAATGTGCATAATGGTTTTAAAAAAGAGGTAGAATTATGTGTAATTTTTCATTTTGTTATATTAATCATTGTTAAAAACAAAGGATTGAGTCTATTTTCTAGACTATAGCAGGCTAGGTTGTTTGGACTAGCTCTCTTTTTGAAAAGAATTATCAAACACTGGGATTTAAAAACTCAACTTCTCAAAAGTAGCAAATAGCCATTAAAATAAATATTAAGGTCAAAATCTGAGAGAGGTAAGTGGAGAGCACTGATAATGCTTTTGCACTGAGTACATTTACTGAGGGCAAACTTGAACTTCAGTTTTGATGTCCTCAGGTCATAAAGAGGACAAAAGTCAAAGCCCAGGGTCCATGCATGGTAGAGAATATAAAAGGTGTTTCCAAAATTAAACTGAACCCTTAAAGACTGTATTCTTAGGATATAGGTAAGCCAAAAGTAAGCCTTCCTTCAAAAAGATTGCATTAGCACTGATTTAAGCAGATGGTAGAAACAGGCAAGAGGGAGGGAAGATCTAGACATTAAGTTCTGCTACAAAGTAACCTTCTGGCAGATTTAATGTCCAAATACTGGATGCTTCAAGCTACAAGTGGTCCTAGACTGGTAAAACACCTTTGTACCAGGCAGAAGCAAATCCAGATCCACTCTGTGGAGAGACCTTTATCCTGGTCTAGAAAGAATATCCTCAACACATTGAATCGCAGTGAGTAGCACTTGGTTAAAAATAACCAAGTACACAAAGAAACAAGTTATCCTGAACAAGAACTACTAGAAACAACAGTAAAATAAAATTATACCTGTAAGGACTATATTGGAATTATAAGACAACTATACTTATTGTGTTTAAAGAAATAAAAGAAAAATTTGAAAATATTTACAGGAATCAGAAAACTACAAAAAGTTTTGGAAAAGTAGCAAAATAGTTTCTAAAATTGGAAAACAATAAAGAAATGAGAAACTTAATAGGTGGGTGGTTTAACTAGAAAATTGGTTAGATTTTTTTTTTTTTTTTTTTCCAGCATGTAGCACAGGGGGTTAAGAGGCTCAATATGGAAGAAAGATTATGAGACATGGCCAGGTATGGTGGCGTATCCTTGTAATCCCAGTGGTTCAGGAGGCTAAGGCAGAAGGATTGCAAGTTCAAAACCAGCCTCAGCAATTTAGTGAGACCCTAAGCAACTTAGTGAGACTCTGTCTCAAAATTAAACATAAAAGGAAAGGGTTAGGGATGTGGCTCAGTGGTTAAGCTCCCCTGGTTTTAATAGAGTTACAGAATGAGAGTAGAACAAATATAGAACAGAGGTGACATTTGAAGAGATAATGTCTGATAATGTTCTAGAATTCATGAAAGACCCTAATCTATGGTTTCTAGAAGCCTAATAAATCACAAGCAGGATAAATTTAAAAAACTCTTTTTTTGTTTTTTTTGTGGTGCTGGGAATTGAACCCAGGGCCTTGTGCACGCAAGGCAAGTACTCTACAAACAGGGCTATGTCCCCAGCCCAAAAAACTTATCAGATCACCAAAGACAGAAAATTGCCAAAATCACTGGGAAAACTGAATACCTTAAAGATGAAATAGTTGGAATTGACAGTTAACTTGTTACTATTAACAATGGAAACCAGTAGAATATGTGCGTGTGTGTGTGTGTGTGTGTGTGTGTGTGTGTGTACCAGGCATTGAAGCCAGGGCTCTTAAACACTGAGCTGCATTCCCAGTCCTTTTTTATATTTTATTTAGAGACAGGATCTCACCGAGTTGCTTAGGGCCTTGTTAAATTGAACTTGAGATTCTCCTGCCTCAGCCTCCCACACCGCTGGGATTACAGACTTCGGTCATCACACCCTGCTAGAATGTTATCTTTTTTGGAGGAGGTTGGGGGAGTACCAGGGATTGAATTTAGGGGCACTGAACCACTGAGCCACATCCCCAGCCCTTTATTGTATTTTATTTAGAGACAGGGTCTGACTGAGTTGTTTAGCACCTTGCTGTTGCTGAGGCTGGCTTTGAACTGGCAATCCTCCTGCCTCAGCCTACAGAGCTGCTGGGATTACAGGCATGAGCCACCACACCCAGAATGCTATCTTGAATGTTAATGAGGGACAGTAACTTCCTACATAGCATTCTAAACCCAGTAAAAATAAATACCCACAGAGAGGTCTAATTAAAAACATTTTCAGTTCCTGCCATGCCTGGTGGTGAAAGCCTATAATCCTAGCTACTTGGGAGGCTGAGACAGGAAGGTTGCAAGTTTGAGGCCAGCCTCAGCAATTTAGCAAGACCTTGTCTCAAAACAAAAAAGAGCTGGGGATGTAGCTCATGGTTGAGTGACCATTGGTTCATTCTCTAGTACCAAAAAAAAAAAAATTTTTTTTTCTTATAAGCCCAGCACATTTTACTCAAGGAAATTCTAAAGGCAGTGATCCTCAAAGAAAAGTCTGAAGAGCAGAAGGGAGTGAAGAGCAAAGAAAGTAGTAAATATGTGAAAAGATAAGCCACAAACTGCAAGAAGGTGTCACTATATGTGTAACTGACAAAGGACTAGAATTTGAATATGTTGTACAAAGAATTCCCCATGGGTCAATGTGAAAAAAGTACAACCAATAGAACATTTCTTAAACTTTTTTTTGGTACTGGAGATTGCTCCCGGGGGTCTTCTACCACTGAGCTATATCCCCATCCATTTTTATTTTTTATTTTGAGATAAGCATCAAGTTGCCCAGGCTGGCCTTAAACTTGCTATCCTCCTGCCTCTACCTCCCAAATTGATGAGATTATAGGCTTGCACCACCAGGCCTGACAGTTCTTGAACTTTTGATCTCAGGACCCCATGCACTTTTTTTTTTTTTTTTTTTTTTTTTTGATACTGAATCCAGGGGCTTTGTAACCACTGAGTTACATGTGTATGTTTATAAAAGTTTTATAAACTTTTAAACATATTATAAAATCATATCAAAGCTGGGCATGGTGACACATGCCTGTAATCCCAGAGACTCAGGTGACTGAGGCAGGAGGATCACAAGTTTGAGGCCAGCCTCAGTACATGGACGAGAACCTGTCTCAGAATTTAAAAAAAAAAAGGGCTGGGGATGTAACTTGGTGGTAAAAGCACCCCTGGATTCAATCCCCAGTACCCCGCTTCAAAAAAAATGGAATAAATAAAAATGGCGTTCCCTAAAAATGTGACTAATTCAGCCTACAACTGAACTACACAAATGCTTTTCTTAGAGACAAACATCAAGTTTCGTTTTGTAACAGAATAATGTTTTATATATATTTCCCATTTCACCCTACAGAGTATTAAAAAGATGTATATCAAGAGGTAGATATTTAATGAATAATTTGTATGACTTCATCAAAGACAAACTGGCTCTTTATTTTTTTAACTGCGAGTGCCTGGTGATGAAGAAGACAGTATAGTTTGGTGCCACTGCCATTTTGTCCTCTATTGCTTTTGCTTCACAAGTGTAAATGTCAACACGTTGAAAAAGGCAAATAAACATATTGGTTTTATTTTGAATAATGGTCCAAGAAATGAAGGGGTATTCAACTTCTTTAGTTGTCATGGATTTTCAGATTAAAATAACAATGCAGTACTATTTCATGTCTACCAGAAGGGCAGACATTTTAAATTCTGTGGATACTGGGGGTGGCTGTTGTGGATATGATTAGCAGGAACTCTCCTATCTGGCCCAGGAGCAAGTATTTTGGAAAACATTTCAGCAGCTTCTTCAGAACACATACATACCTTATGCCTAGCAATTCTACCATAGAGAAACCTGCATACATATGTACCAGGATGTATGTACAAGAATGTTCAGAGCAGCATTATGTGTAGTAGTCAGAAACCAGAAACATTAAGGTGGGGTTGAAGCACAGTGGCAGAGCACTCACCTAGCCTGCATGAGGCCCTGGGTTCAATCCCCACCACCACAAAAAGAATTAAAAACATCCGGATGTCCTTCAGCAGTAGAGGATACAGCTAAAATGTTTTCCATAGTGGTGGTGGTGGTGGTGACAAAGAAGAGGAGGAGGAAGAAGAAGAGGAATAATAATAATAACAATAAAATAATAATAATAATAATAATAATAATAATAATCCCTCTCCCCTACCTGTATTCTTTTGGTCCTTGTTAGTATGGTTTCTCTTCTGGGTCCCAGCTGAAATGCTGATTTGCTTTTAGCCACTTCACACTAGTTTCTTAGTTGAGACACACAGATTGCCAGAGTTCTCTTGTCATCTTAAAGATTCTGTTGAAGTCAGGGATGTTAATTCTTTATACTATAATTAAGCAAACCCTTGTTTTATGTGTCTGTGACATATTTGTTTCTGGATAACAGCAATAATAATGCCATCTGCTTTCTAGGCAGAAGAGAGGCAAAGAGAGGAGCAGCTTGTTTCATTTGACAGGTA
This sequence comes from Sciurus vulgaris, assembly GCF_902686455.1. Classification (NCBI taxonomy): domain Eukaryota; kingdom Metazoa; phylum Chordata; class Mammalia; order Rodentia; family Sciuridae; genus Sciurus; species Sciurus vulgaris. The sequence continues at coordinate 19,861,845 of NC_136461.1, forward strand.
AAGAATTATTTATCCACCTGCTGGATAGTTGGTGGGTGTCCCTATCTCTATCTGTTAAATATTTTGTGGTACTGGGGATTGAACCCAAGGGTGGTCTACTACTGAGTTACATCCCCAGCCCTTGTTATTTTTGATTTTGAAACAGGGTTAAGTTTCTGATGCCTCCCAATTTGCAATCCTCCTGTTTTAGCTTCCTGAGTAGCTGGGATTACAGCCACCATGCCTGTCTATGTTTACTTTTAATTTAAAAAATGAATGAGAAGCCAAGTGTGGTAGCACATGCCTATAATCCCAGCAACTCAGGAAGCTGATGCAGGAAGATTTTAAGTTTGAGGACAGCCTCAATAACTTAGCAAGATCCTGTCTTAGACTGTTAAAAGGGGCGAGGGTGGGTTGGGAATCTGAGGTTTGTAGCTCAGTGGTAGAATGCCTCTGGGTTAAATCCTCATTGCCACCAAACAAAAATAAAATAAAACAAAATCAATGAGAAAAAAGTACAAAGTAAAGGGGAGCCACGGGTTATTTAAGGTCTTTGAATTACAGGAGGAGTAATTTAAGGTGAACAAAAAATTCCAGGAAATCCTGATGTCCTTGTGTGGGGGACGAAACTTCACTCATAGGAATAAGTGTGGAATAAATATGAACCCACAAATCTACAGATTAGGAGGTCTCAGCATCTTATCTCTAATTCAGATTTAAGTTTGTCAGTGTTCTCTGGTCTGTTTACTCACCTCTAAAATAAAGGCAGCTCATCCTTCTAGGAACATGAAGAGGAAAAGCAGATAGTTTTATCTGAAAGATGACTCTTAACTTCTCTAAGCTAATCTCAGATATGTATTCATGGTATTAGTTAGGAACTTAAAATTTTTTATCATGTCTCTGTTTTCCCCACTACACTAGGAGCATCTTAAAGGCTTGGGGACTCTTGACTCACTCAGTTTTGTATCTCCAAGACATGGAGGACATTCTTTAAATACAGTGGAGACAAAGTATGATCCATACGTACTGTTGAAAAATGCATATCACTGCATTTTCAAAGTGTCTTGTATCTAGTATAATAATTTCTTCTAAATACAGAATTTTTATAACATTTCACTAGCTTTTACTTTGGTTTTCTGTTAAGAGGTATATAACCCAAAGCATAACCTTGGGGAAATTCCTGAAAACCAGGAGATGTGATTCTGTTAAATGAATTGGTGAAGCACTGATGGGTTACTTAGCTTGCTCTCCTCCACTCATTTAGTAGTATCCATGGTACCAATACAGCTTGCGTTTGAGAATGCCCTGGTAAAGGATGAGTCAGAGTAATTCATTGAATTCAGATCTTAGGCTATTTCCTTGTCTAAAAAGTCCTAGCAAGATTACATTTCCCCTAAATGCAAGAAACAAGGAATCCCATCCCCCATAACTTTGCTTCATCTCAGTTTTGCACAGAGTCTGCAACTTTGTTTTCTTGGTATTACCGGCTCTTTTCCTCTGAAACTTGTAGCCCTCAGGGACTTAGTAGTGATGGCAGAGGAGTTGGTGCCCCAGTAATGTCTTTACATAGGTTCACCTGGCAACAGAGGTGTTGTAGATATGTCTCGTCACACCTAAGGAAGGAGGACTCATCTACAGTGCTTGTCTCCCTGCAGCCATGAGGAGTGGAACCAGATGCAGAGCCAGGAGGACGAGGCAGCCATCACTGAGCAAGATCTGGAACTCATTAAAGAGAGGGAAACGGCTATTCGGCAGCTGGAGGTGAGAGCTAGGTCATATTTTTTGTTTGACTCTGTTTCTGCAGGTTTCTGAGCTTTTTAGCCTGAATTTTCTGAGTTATTATGAAAAAGCATAAAATGAATCATTATGTTTGCACATTATCTGTCTCATTTTGGTCATGGTGGATTTTAATTATTGCTGCTAAGTTGCTATTATGGTATTGGCCTTGGCACCAGGAGTCCTCAAATCCTTTTCTCAAACACCACATCTTACATGGTCTCCTTGAGAAATGCATGGAGAACAGAGCAAGACAAACAAATATTTTATTTTTTATTAGGACTTTGTTCCCAAATCTCAATAGCCACCTTTAGATTGGGCGTGATTCTATGGAGAGCCCCTTTGCTTAATCTGATTAGCACAGTATACAGACAGACCCAAAGTCTTGCTCCATTTTTGTGCATTCTAGAGTCGGATTCCAAGTTGCAGATCTTATCATTTCAGCAGGTCAGAGAAATGGAAACAGTTTTTGAGGTAGGGGTTTTGGGGAGTGGGGGGGTGTCTGTAGACCTTTCTTAAATAACTGAGCTCCAGTTTGAACTTTGCATAGTATCCAGTAAAATATTCTTAAATAAGGTGTTTTTCTCCTCCATGGAGGTAGATGACTGCCATCCCTGGGGTGGAGAGGAGAGTGGAGAAACTTGAAGTTCCTCCTTGACCTTCATCTATAGTAGTGGCTTTGAACCAGTTTATGCACATTAGAATCACCTGGAAAAGTTTTTTTTTTTTAATGCCCGAGTTCTCCCTTGTACCTGTACCCTGTACTTAATTATGTGAAGTTCCTTTTTTAGGTTAAAAATGGGCAAATATCCACAATTTTATATGACTCAGCCTAATAAATTATAAGTACTAGTGGTGAGGCCCTGGGCATGGATATTTAATAATCACTAGGAGCATCTTAAAGGCCTGGGGACTCTTGACTTCCTCAGTTTTATATTTCCAAGACATGGAGGACATTCTTTTGAATGATTATGATTTTTTTGAGTGATTATAATGCGTAACCAGAATTGAGACCCACTGCTCTAGGGTCCATCAGCATCTGTTTTATTTATTTATTTATTTTCAGGTGGGATGGGGTGGGTACTGGGGATTGAATACAGAGGTGCTTTACCATTTAGCTACATCCCCAGCCCCCCACCTCCCCTTTATTTGAGACAGAGTCTCACTAAGTTCCTTAGGGCCTTGCTAAGTTGCTATGGCTGGTCTCAAACTTGAGATCCTCCTGTCTTAGCCTCTCAAGTCACTGGGATTACAGGTGTGTGCCACTGTGCCTGACACGTCTCTTTTTAGATGAGACAGTTTATCCTCAAGTTATACCTATTTTATTGTCTTCAAATGTCACATCTCTTTTGTAATTATGTCAAGATGAAGCCTAACATTACATGTAAGTAAAAATAACTAATGAAAAACAATTATACAAACAAAAATATGTTATATCTTTCCTTACTCTTTATCATCTGCTAATCATTGACCTGATTATCTAACATTAGAAATGTTAACAGGGAGCAGAGGGAGACATATGGAGTTAAGGAAAGGAACATAATATAATGAATGTCAGGAATGGCCTTACTTCACATTCGACAGTCCAGTAGGGCTCAATTTTCATATCCATTCATTTCCTATCTTATCATACAAACCTCATGTTATAGCCAAATGGGACTCTTTGCTTCTAAGATCAGACGAGATCGGGCATGTTCAGTCTGTGACTATTTGCTCTTTATCTCACTTCCTTTCTGTTTATATGACCTTTCCTTTGCTTTAAGACACAGCTCAAGGCGTCTCTGTACTGCAGTCTTCCTCTTTTGCACTCTTTCTGTACCATTCATTAGTCAGTTCTTCTATTACCACCCTTTCTTATTTATCTTATTATGTACTTATTTCCCTAGTGTTACTAGGGCACTGCCCAAGTGGCAGTAGAATCCAACAGAATCAGTCCTGGAGGAAAAGAGGCTTCCTTCTTGTGAGTATCTCCTCTTCCTTGCATTTACCAGGTAGCAAGATCCCATATAAATCATTTAAATTCTCTAGTCCAAAGTCAGAGTAGTCATTGTCATATGTTGATACTCACAGGCTTTTGCCAAAAGGTCCCATTTAGGCTCCATGTAGAGCTATCATACCAAGAATTTATCTATCCCAGTACTCTAGCTTATATTCTATACCATTTTGTCTTGGGTGATCTTACTGGTTCCCATACAGCACATTCAACTAATATTGCTTGACATGCCTTCCGTTTTATGCTCTTAGGTTTACATGCCTTCCATTTTATGCTCTTAGGTAAGTAGTGATAAATTATTTTCTGTTATGGAGAAAGCATGTTTTGTCCAGTTTTAAAAACATGTTTGGGAAGCCATATGATACACATTTGGAGAGCAACAGTGATACACACCTATAATCCCAGCAACTTGGAAAGCTGAGGCAGGAGGATCACAAATTCAAGGCCAGCATTAGCAATGTAACAAGATTTTCTTTCAAAGTTAAAAAGGACTGGGCATGTAGCTCAGTGATAAAGTGTCCTGGGTTCAATCCCCAGCACCAAAAACCACATGTGGGTCTGGGAATATAGATCAGTGGTGGAGCACTTGCCTAGCATGCATGAGGCACTGGGTTCAATCTACTGCAAATAAAACAAAACAAAATAATCAACAAAAAAGCCAAAACTTTAGGTAATTACAGGAAAGAAATTGTCTAACATATTGCTTAATGTTAATTGTTTTTTGTCTTTCTTAGGCTGACATTTTGGATGTCAATCAGATATTTAAAGATTTGGCCATGATGATCCATGACCAAGGTGATCTGATTGGTATGTATTATTGATACCTTTAATATCAAGGTGAGTTGATAGTATTTGTGTGCTAAGAAGTCAATAAGACGTGTCAGATATAGAATTAAAGTTTGGGACTATCATTTTTAAATTACTAAATTCATTTTCTTAGCAATATTCATGTATTAGTAAATGTGGAAGTTAAAGTGAGGCCTTGGTGAATACTTGGCCCTATTTACTCGCCATAGCACTTGGGAAGTCTTTGCTTAGACAAATAACTGTCAGCTTCCAAGCTTTTCTCTCCAAATATTTGCACAATTATGGGGTTAGTGACTTTTTAAAAGCTTTTTATGCGAAAATAATCTTAAGTTTATAAAAAGTTTTTAAAAATACAAGGAACTCCTTTATACCCTTTACCCAAATTTACATCTTGTTATCATTCTGCCCCATTTGCTTTTTTTGTACTCTTACTGTGTATGTGTAATGTATGTGTCTGTGTGTATATATCCAAAAAGGATGTTGTCATTTCACTCTGGAATTGCCATCTACAAACCAAGCAGCTCTTTGTTGGTCAGTGGAAAACTGTGCTACACACACACACACACACACACACACACACACACTGTATGCATTTTTTTCTGAATCATTTATAGATGAGTCACATACTTCTTAAATCCTTTCCCCTAATATTTCGGTATTTATTTCCAAAGAATAGGATTATTTTCTTATTAAGGTAGTAATTTTTTATTTCATGACTGTCAATAGTGAATCCAGGACCCATAACAACAGAAGTCTGTTCATTTTGCAATCTTGAAACATCCAAGTGTGCTAAAACATCCCCTGTCCTTTTTGCAGATAGCATAGAAGCCAATGTGGAAAGCTCAGAGGTGCATGTCGAAAGAGCCACTGATCAGTTACAGCGAGCTGCTTACTATCAGGTAAAAGCAGATATGAAAGAAAGTCATTTGGTACTGTAGACTTTATGGGCCATCATGGTACACTGACACATTAAACAACTGCAGTCTCTTCTTTGGGCTCTTAGCTACAAAGCTAACCCCATAAGCTAGCCATGATAACTGAACCTAGTATAAGTCTAATCTTATATCCTACACAGCTGAAATGTGTTTGCATAAGGATAGTAAGAGGTACAGGTAAAGTGGGACTTCATAGATACTGTATGTTGACTGTTGCCATAGAGGATGGACACAGAATCAACTATGATAGCTATTTATATGTGAATAGATAAGGCTTAATTATTATGAAGCTATGCCTATAGAGTGAAATTCTTCCCCTTATTAGTTGAGACTCTGATTTTATGACTTGTTTTTGGTCTTTATTTCAATGTACAGATATTGTGAATAAGTTCTACTTATTTCCCTTCATTTTGGGTTGCATGGCTTTTTATAAATAAATAGCATTTCAGTCACTTTTCAGGTTCCTAGGGGATATTTTTCCTGGGAATATTCTTAAGGGAATTTGTATTTAATAATAGTATTTCCTTTAAAAACTTGGTGATGACTTTAGTATCCAACAATAAAAGCATAATTAAATTATATATATCCACTTGATGTTGTGTGATATGTAAATTAAGAGATGTTTATGAAGAATTTATAATAACAAAAATGTTGATGCTAAACATTTAGTGAGGAAAATATCAAAGGTATGATCCCAATTATGTTAGACAATTGTATGCATAGGTAAGAGGTCAGAATACAGTCAATAGTTTTATTAGTGGGTAATTTTCTCTTTTTGCTTTTTTTTTATACAGTGAACATAAAACTTTGTAATAGGTTTAAAACTTACTAAAACACATACGTACAAGTAACTCACTGCAAATAATGCCTAACAGCATAGGTACATCTCCCTTGCAAAACTGTGTTTGTGAACAATTAAAATCTATATTACTGCCTACTGCTGCTAGATTTTGGGGAAGGTCTCTTCATATTTGTGCATGAGTAGAGTTAATTTTGAAATACAAGGAGGCAGATTTATGAAGCACTCTTGGAGTCTTAGATATAGAAAATTTTACTTGTTTCATGAGTGTCTTCTTTACATATTTCTTTCCTCAGAAAAAGTCTCGCAAGAAGATGTGTATCCTGGTACTTGTCCTGTCAGTGGTTATTGCAGTCTTGGCATTTTTTATCTGGCTATTTTCTAAATGAAGTGTGACTGCCTCAGAGCCTTCTCCTGCTGAGTTGTTTTCAAGGGCAAGTGCTTGTTGGAGTCTTGCCAGAACAAACTGATCACAAGAAGAGAGCATACACCAGAATGTCCTGTAATAATTTAGTTAGAAACTAACTACTAACTAGTCCTTGGAATTAGTGACCTATGGAGACAGTATTTATCAATTTATGTATTCAATTTATTGATTTCTCAAATTAGGAATTAACTTATACGAATTTTGCTTTCTCTTGTATTCTGATTGCCCTTCGTTCCAGGTGTTTACTGAAAATTCCATTCTACATATTCTTTTTGACAGGTGACACTACAGTCTCATAATATTGTCTTTTTATGTGTATATAATTACCTTTTTACTAGCAACTGAGATGAATTACTTTCTGGCACCCAGTGTACTGGAGTCTGTCAGAAACTGTACAATATGCCAGCAATTTTTATTATTTAACATTTTAATTTGAATTTATAAGAAGTCTGTTCTCTATTTTGCAAGATTTGGCACTATATTTAACTGGAAAGTAACAAAGTACACCTGTGATTTAAATTAAATGAGAAAAAAGATGAGAACTATCCATTTGAACTGACCAGTTGTTGGGTATGTGTTATAATCTGGTTTTGAAGTTTATCTACTTTATCTGCTAGTGTCATCCACAGCAGTTCATCCTCATATACACTAAGCCATCTTGCTCCCTTTTCAAAGAGGTTAATTTAATCAACATTACTATACTCTATGGGTCCTTCTCCCACTTGTCTGCAAAAAAAGGGAGAATTAGACATAGCATGCTTTTGGAAAGCAAATAGGAATTGTTTGGAATGATTTAATCTTTCTGTTCTTGTTGTTCACTTGTGACTTTACATTCCTGGTGAATGATGAATTTGCCATCAGAAGGCTGCCCCTACCCTGTAAGGGTTTCTGGGCATTTGATGGCAGGAAGATTTAAAAGTTGAACTGAAGTTGGGTTTAAAACTTAGTCCTGTGAACCTGGTGATAAAGCAAAGGTTCGTTTTTGTAAATAATACTGGTTTGGTATAGTGATGTTAGACTTATCCTAATTTATGAATAAGAGGTTAATCTCTCCATTCAGAGTTTTAGACAAAAAAGATTCAATAAAAGATTGTTGTCCTGTAGTATAAATGTTGTCCACTTCCCTTTTTGACAGACCTAGAGCAGTTAATTAAAGGGAACATAAATGTGAACAGGGCCAACAATTTTAGTTCATCCTATAGTGAATTTGAAGATTTGGCTACTTGGCATATATTTATGTTCATTTCTTTCATTGCCCTTAATGTTACTTAATTTTCTTGTACTAAATTAATGTGAAAAAGCAGGGAAACAAGAGCCCAAATGCATAAGTTTCTTTGCACTTTTGCACCATTCTACCTACTTAATACAAATAAACATTTGCAAATCTTTTGTAGTAAGTTTTTATTAGTTAACATCCTCATGAGGTAGGTATTAAAGAAATGTGTGTTGTGAGAAAAACTGAGACTTGCAAGACTAGAGACCTGGTGAGGGTTGCTTAGGGGGTGGAATGTGTGTTGAAAGAGGATAGAGCTGTTGGAGTGGCACAGTGGCACAGTTCTGGTCACTGCCCTTCTGCACCAGATTACAGTTGAATTTGGATATATCATTTTAAAAATTCCAGGAAAGAAAATGTATTGGCTGTGAAAAACTAGTTGCATCTAGGTAAAATAAAGTGACCATTCTATTCTGTAGTACTGTGTAATCCGGTACTGGTTGTAATGATGGTCACAGTGAGCAAATATGAACTTGGCCTAGAATTTGTGGCAGTTGCCAAAGAGGTCTTGCTAGATGGGCCTGATAAACCTTTTCACAGAGTCCTCCTCCTCTCGACCTTGCTTTTCTTTGGAGCCACCATGCTCTAGGACAGTGGTTCTTAACTATGGCTATAAATTAGAAACTTAAAAAAATATATTGATACCTTATCATTCCCACCCCAAGCTTCTACTTCCATTAGTCTGGACTATGGCTTGGGCATAGGAATTTCTTAAAAGCTCCAGGTAGTTCTTATATGTGGTCATTGTGAGAACCATTGGCTTGGAGGTGAAAAAGTAGACTGGATTACAAAATACCTGCAGAATATTAGCTCTGCGGTTAATTTACTGAGGATACTTGGACAAGTCACTTAACCCATAAGCCCCAAATTTCTCAATAGTTCTTTCCAGGGGCTGGGGATGTTGCTCAGTGGTAGAGCACTTGCCTACCATGTGCAAGGCCCTGGGTTTGATTCTCAGCACCACATATAAATAAATGAATAAAATAAAGGTCTGTCAACATCTAGAAATTATTTTTTTTTAAATTGTTCTTCCCAGCTATAAAATTGTGACTATAAAGATGATGGTTTAGTATGAACATACAAAGTGTATGTTTGCCTTTCTACTCGTTTTCCTTTCCTCATCTCCTCTTCTACTTTCCTTTATTTTTTTCTTTTTTAGTTGTTGATGGACCTTCATTTTATTTATTTGTATGTGGTGCTGAGGACTGAACCCAGTGCCTCACACATGCTAGTCACGTGCTCTCCCACTGAGCCATAACCCCAGCCCTCTACCTTCCTTTATTGAAATGCTCTAGGAGTACTGTGTGCTCTCCAGCATTCTCTCTTTAAAGGAATTAAAATTTGTATAGGGTAAAGTAGAAATATTCTGGCCACTTCATCTGGGAATGTTTTAGAACAAGAACTTGCTAAGTGATAAGACTGATGCTCACAGAGAGGTGTAGGTGTGTGTGTGTGTGTGTGTGTGTGTGTGTGTGTGTATGTGTGTATGTGTGATTTCTGTAAGGGTTGGGGATGGGAGTGTTCACCCATTAAAACGCACAATCTACTCCCAAGCCAAACTTATACTGTCTTGCACCATCAGATAAAAACATCAAAATGAAACTGCCATTCAGTCTGTGCAAAGCCAAACACTCTGAGCCTGCTCCATTTAGTTTTTCTTTCTATTCAGAGACTCTCCTCAGTCATGGGAATGCTACTTTGCTTTTCATCACTAAGTGATCAGAGCTTCACTCATGTCTCAGTCTAGAATCCTGTTCCATAAGCTAGGAATCACCTGCTTCTTCTCTGCTTTTCCAAGCATATTGAATATATCCCTAAGCTTCAAAGGATTTTTTTAGTTTTACTTTCCAGTATCACAAAATAAAATTATTTTAGAATCTCCATTTAACCAGGATGTAGTTTGAAAGATTGTGATTCCTAGCCTATGATCTACTTGTGGACCAATTGAGTTGTTCATTTTACTACTTCACTGAAATGAAATTTGATTCACAATATAGCACTTAATGTGTGTGTGTGTGTGTGTGTGGTGTTGAACCAGGGCCTCCTGCACACAAGGCAACTAGTCTTATCACTGAGCTATATCCCTAATCCAATGTTTAAAATATAAGTGTGCAATACAGTTTTTACTGTTGGTTTGTGATTAAGGATCAAGTTTATAGTAGCCCATGGAGAAATTAGAAAAATGATGTGGTGACCTTACCCCTACTCCCCAGTTTCTGGGGATCAAATCTGTGTCCTCTCACATGCTAGACAATTCTCTACCATTAAGCTACATCCCTCTCCTCTTTCAACTTTTTTAAAAGGCTATCACAGAGCTGGGGATGTAACTTGAGTGGCAAAGTGATAAAGCTCAGTGGTAAAGCTTAATGTGTGCAAGGCCCCAGTTTCACTACCCAGAACACACACACAGAATATTTTAATATTATTCAAGTGAAATGGTGGCGATGTTAGATGGCTGACTTCTTTTTAAAAATCTCCTAACTGGCAAAATAAAAAAAATGACACCATATATTATATTGTCTGGTCCATGACATCTCTAAAGTCCTGAATTACCCAGGTAAACTAGCCTCATTATTTTACAAGAAAAGGACTGAGGCAGGAATAGCAGGCTAATACAGGAATTAAAAGGCTCAAGAGGGTGCTTTGTATGTGAATAGTCATTTGTAGGATATTTTAACCCTAACAGCAAGCTACTATGCTAAATGTTTTACATTTATTAACTTATACCCATAAAACCATGGAAGGACTCCCTGTTTTTTCTTTTTTTTTTTGGTGCTGGGGATTGAACCCAGGGGCTTGTGCTTGTGAGGCAAGCACTCTACCAAACAAGATATATCCCCAGCCCAAGGATCCCTTTTTAATGGCTTAGGAAGCTGAGGTACAGTAAGTTATCTGCCCATGGTCACACAGCTTACAAGTGACAGAGCCAGGATTTAATGAAACACTTAGACTTTCAAAACACACCTTTAGACACTATATAATGTCTCCATGCATTGCTGATAAATAAATCTTTTGATGTTCTGCTTGCCACCTCTTCCATGAAGCTTTCCTTAAAATATCTGTTTTTTTTTTTTGTTTGTTTGTTTGTCTTTGGTGTTTTTTTTTTTTTTTGTGGGGTGGGGTACTGGGAATATTGAGAGTGGGGGTGTTAACCATTGAGCCATATTCCCAGCCCTTTCTTAAATTCAGAGATAGGGTCTTACTAAGTTGCTGAGACTTGAGGCTGGCTGTGAACTTGCCTCAGCCTCCTGAGTTGCCGGGATTATATGCATGTACTGCCGCACCTGGCTTTCCTTAAAAATCTGAAGAAATGACCATTTCTACCCAACTTTTCATGAACATTCTTTCTTCTGTCATCATGTTGTGTACTTTTCATTTACCACCCTATTAAATGAAGCTTCTTGCTTATATTGTCTACACACACAATTTTCAATGTCTCTCTTTGATCATTCATAAAACATATCAAAGATATTTAAAAATTTTTTGACATTGATATGTTCCTAATGTCTTTAGATTCTAGTCCACACTTTGTTGAGACCAAAATCCACAGGCAGCTAGTCCAGCAGTCTCCATTTTAAAAGGTTAAAGGCCTACATTACTGTCATCCAGTTTGCTGGTCTGTACTGACATCATTGGCGCCCAAACAAAGAGCATTTTGCTTTATAAGGGCCTGGGTAAATGTAAGGTGCTATTACATCAGAGGCCAGTGTGAATATCAGCTGTGCTGGAAACAAGGGAACATGGCCAAGGAGTAAAGAATTACAAGGGTAAGATTATAACTTTTATGGTTCTTGGCTGTGAGGATTATACTGGAAGGACCATGTGCAGAAGCTGAGAAACTGAAAGGCAAAGCTGACTTCAGATTTTGTCAGGTCATTGACAGCTAGAAATGGCTTCAACATTGCCTCATGCTGAAAGGGGCATGAACCTCGAAGGCCCACATAATCACTGTAGATAAAATATGTTATTCTTTGTTACACTCAGAACACTTTTGAGACTATTTCATATTTTCTAAAAAATCATGTCCTTGTGCTCAAAGGAGGGAGCCATAGGATTACTTGTTTTCTTGAAATCAAGTTTAGGAGTAGTAAGACTTTTTCTTTCAGACTGGTCTTAATTTGGGATCACCAGACTGAAAAGGAAGATATGAATCCATTAATTACCAAGTTTTTAATTATGTGTATATTTCACCAAATTAATAGATGCATCAGTTTCCCACAGGTTGGAAATCATAATTAGAGCTTATATGTCCTTTACATGTTATTTCATGTAAATTTTTTCTAACACTCTTAACCATTCACCTATTACTTTTCTCAAAAGACCTCCAATAACATGATTATTTCAAAGTTGCCATAAGTGGCATTTTTGTTGCCCAAGTTTTTAAAGGTGTTCTACATCTGGAACGATGGGACAAAATGGGTTAACAGGCCATTTAATAAGTGATCTGATTATCTGCCACCCTTACTGGATGAGTTTATTGTGCTTCAAAGGCAGAGGAAAAAGTGATTCTTTAACCTACCTAGGAGTTCTCTTGTTAAATTTCAAGTTAATGTTATATTGCAGTTAAATCTTGAGTACTGGAGACTTCAATTAGGGCAAAATCTTTTGGATAAGTTGATTTTCTACATAAGAGCTATACAGTAGCAGGGAATTAATATAGAGAACTTTCATCATACAAAAATGATCCCCAATTTTGTTGAGCAATACCTATTTCTGGGTGAATGATAACGATACAATTAGTTTCTTTAAAATAAGAAAAGCTGCAGGTCAGATAATTCTCTGACTTCGTGAAAAAGTGGCCATCTGCTGCATACCAAAAAGTATGGTTATACCAAAATAAAAGTGTGAAAGATGGTATTGTTTAATGAGCATTTGGCATTATATAGACTCAGGGATCATAATAATCCCTATCTCAAGAGTGTGGTGTCGTGGGGGCAGTGGCAAATGCCTATAATCCCCAGCAACTCAGAAGGCTGAGACAGGAGGAGGCAAGGCCAGCCTCAGCCATTTAGCAAGGCTCTACCCAATTTAGGGAGACCCTGTCTTAAAATTTTAAAAAGTGGGGGTTGGGTAGGTGCTGGGGATGTAGCTTAGTAGTAAAACACCACCTTTGGATTCAGTCCCCAGTACAAAAAAAAAAAAAAAGTGTTGTGAGGATTAAATGAAAGATTCACATAAAATACATACTTGGCTCAGGTAAGTACTTACTCAATACACAAAGCTATTAACAACCAAAGGCCCTGCTAGTGGTCTCTTTCAGCCAGCTGGTGGCCTAGGGCAAGACTGCAATTCTAATGCTTTCTTGCACAGTATGATCCTTATGATGAAAAGAAAAAAATCCTAACGGGTTGCAACTTGATTATAACCATTTGAGACATGCACAGTAACAATCTGGACGCCTGCCTTTTGATCGGATCTGCTCCTGCTTGTCCAATTTTCATAAACACACTAACGCAAATTCCCAGATAATTTACAGATGCCCTCAAGGTTCACACATAGGGCAAGTGGGTAGGGTGCAGCTTTCAGGAAAGGGGTCGGAAGAGGAGAAACAGAATGAATGGGCACTCTGCTCTCTGAATTTTGCCCTCTATCCTTTCTCTAGATTGAGGGCAAGCTCTGGGGAACCATTCAGTCGCAAGATTTATAGAGTTCATGAGCGTTTGCAGGAGGACGGAGGAGCCTGACACTCCTCCCTTCAAGCCCATTTTTCACTGATACCTCCCGGCCAAGAAAAACCAACTTCCACAGAATCCCTGAGGTCAGCTCTGAAAAGATCTCAAAATCAGCTTAGTACACACTTAGAGGCACCGCCCCGCGTGCGTGCGTGCGCGCGTGCGTGCGGGCGCGCAGGCTGCTGGGAAGCCGCCTCTTCCCTCCCGGTCTTCCAGTTTCCCGGCGTGCTTCGGGCCCGCCAAATGGGAGGGGGAGACGCAAGATGGCGGCAGCCGCGAACTCCGGCTCCAGCCTCCCGCTGTTCGACTGCCCAACCTGGTAAGTGGCGGGGCGGCCGGGGTTGAAGTGACTTAGCTCCAGCAATCCTGGGCTGGAAGGGAGGTCGGTTTTCTTTGGCGGCGAACCGAATGGCTCAAAGATCCTGGAATAGTTAAGGGAAAACTGTCCGCTCTGAGGGGCCGGGCGACGTGTGAAGGAACCGGGAACCTGGAGCTCGGGCCCAAGAACTGAGGAAATCTGGGGTTGGGGACTCAACGGAGCCCACTTAGGCAGCCCTTTGGGCATTGGGCCGCTCGCTGGTGTGCTATAGGGCCTTGGCCCCGAACTTGCCCCCAACTCCTGACTGAGTGCCTGGTGCTCTTGGGGAGCCCTGTACCTGACCCCCTCCTGTGCGTCCGGAGCGTGCACGAGCCAACTTCCCGACCCCAAACCAGCCTCAGTCCAGCATCCCTCTGTCGTTGCTGCATCCCGCGTATGAAACTTGAATGTCTTCATAGACTGGGCGCTTCCTGAGGGTAGGGATGGCGCTGACCTATCCCCTTGTTCTCAGTGGTCCTCTCGGACTCTGGTACAAAAAGCATCAGTGATTGTTGAAATGAGCGCGTCTCATCCCTTCGAAAGTTTTTGAGAATAATGAAATAATTTAATATAACCTTTGAGTAGGGTACAAGATGAATGAATTAAGAATTGCTCTGTGGGGAGACGCTTCCCATTTAGAGCTTTCTCTGCTGTAGCTCATCACAGTGTATTGTTAAAGTGTTCCTCCTCTGTCTCCTGTTATATTGAGATCTTCAAGGGCAAAGACTGATGCATCTTTGTATTCTCAGCTCCAAAGCATGAGTCAGGCACATAGTAGGACTTAAGAAAGTATGTTTTGGATGTAACATTTTCCCCTGTTTTCTGGTCCAAATGGCTTTTGTCCAGTGCGCTGTCCTTTTAGTTATTGCCATAGAGAAGTTGGGTAGGACTGTGAGATGATTATGTTGCATCTTCAGTTTTAGATAGGATACATTTTTCAAGTTCAAATGTAGGGTCTCTGGTAAGGTTGTTCTGTCTTGAAACATCAAATGAGTAAATCCAGGAAGCAAGTGAATGTGTGGATATTTTTATGGATTCCTTTACAGTTTTGTAACATCCAGTTGCTTTCAATCTACAAATTCTGTGTCCATTTTGGTCCATTGATTTCAAATGCAAACAAAGTTAGAAGAGACTCTTTTGAGATCACCTCCCATTTCATCAAGATCTGTTATGTACCAGGCATTGTGTTAGGTACTTTGACATAGGTGTATCCCCCTTGAACAGTATGGTGAATTGTAGAAGTTTGCGTAATTATGCTATTATAGAAAGACTTGTTCAAGGATAACACAGCTCCTGAATTTGGTACTTGCTTTCGTGGGCATGATTCTGAATTGCCCTAGGCAATAATGATGCACCTCTGATTTGTTCTTAGAGTTCAATGCTTATTCTGTGATGAGACCAATCTTGACCAGCACCAAACAACAACTCATTTATTCTATCTTTATATATTAGGGTAGGATTCACACTCTGGGTGACCAGATCTAGTACTTTCAGTCTCTTTGTTGCTTTCTCTTTGAAGTGAATATCCAGTGTTAAAATATAGGTTTCTTTGGTGCTGCTCTAAATACAGAGCCACTAAAATCTGTTTTAGAGCAATTGAATCACTTGGGAAATAAGTGTCAAATGTAGAAAGGAGCTATAACAGTGAAGTAGATGACATTTCTGCCTGAACATGAACTAATTATAGGCTGGTAAGGGAGCTGCAATATTGAATGGAACAATAATTGTAAATAACATTTATGAACTCATCCTGAAAATTTTTTTTTTTTTCATCTTTTTTTCAGGGCAGGTAAACCCCCACCTGGTTTACATCTGGATGTAGTCAAAGGAGACAAACTAATTGAGGTATGAAAATATATGTCTTTCCTTACCCCCCATTCTAAAGATTTTTGCCAGTGACTCACTATTCCACCCCCTCTCCTGTGCTTTGTTTTCCAGCAATGCTACTTTCGTTCATCCTGAAATTTTTTTCTATTAAAAGCTCATGACGATATAACACATTCAAAGCTCATATCTCCCACAGATACTCAGTTTTTTGTGACTTCTCTCACCTTCCAAATGAAGAGTTTTAATAGGTCATGGGCCTATGGGCCCCAGTCAGACTGGAAGCCTTCTAACTTGGTGAATTCCTTCTCTCTGAGTACATGGAATTGTGTGGAAGGCACAAGGTATGCGATAACTGAAGAAGAAAATGAATGGTGTAGATTGAATTTAACTTTTGAGTTGCTTCTATGAGATTCAGGCCCAACACCTTCAAAGAAGTATAGTAAACAAAGCCACTTTCTCCACCAAATAGAATGACAGTAAAATTCATACATTCATTCAAAAGACCGGGTGTTTACTATGTACTTGTCACTGAGTTAGCAGAAGAGGCTACAACAGAGGACAGAACAAACATGTTTTCTCTCCTCAAATTATCCAGTGAGAGAATCACGCAAAAAATTGCATAATTATAATTGAAATAAGTACAATAAAGGGAAAGTTTAGCTGAATTTCTGCTTTTATACAAGTCTTTAGAGTGAATACCACATAGATTTTCAAGAGAACACAAGTTAGCTGTAAGTTTTTTTTTTTTTTAAATCCTTATTCTGTTATTCACTAAGAAGTAGAGATTAAGCCCACTGGTTGCCTAGCTAGAATTTAGGTTCAAGGCCTTTTATTGAGTGCAGTTGTTTTTCTTCAATGTACAGAATTAAAACATTGTAATTCCGTGGTTGATAGCTTGAAAAGCTAATGGCATTTTCTGAAGAATGCTCTGCAAATGTATTGTCACTTTTAGAATGTTGTGGCAGTAACCAGATACTTTGCAAAATATGAAAGCATCTGAGTTATAATGAATTCTATTATTATTATTTTTTTAATTCTATTATTAATTCATCTTGCTCTCAGCCAGTCCCATAGAACCCCCTGGTTAAAATATGAAAATTATTCAAGGAAATAGCTAAAATATCTGTAAAACCTCTTTTGCTATAGATGGTTTCACAGATACAAAATATATCTGTTGCTAAATAGAATAACTTGAAGCTTGAAGGCATATAAAAATCTATTTTGTTATAAGAATTTAGTAAATCTTTTTTTCTTCCTGTGTGCAACAGGAACAGGCAAAGAGGCCTAGCCTTAATGGTAGTATCATATTCTTTTGTAAAATAATTTATATTTTCAAAGCACTCTAACTTACCCAGCACCCCTATGAGTACTGGTTTTCATTTGCTGATAGTGTTCTCTGTCTTTCAGTGCTCTTAGGCATACTGAGTTGCCACACAGTTATCAAGTTGCAGTCCTTAGATATCTCCGTATTATTCTTAACAGGAATAGACCTGAGAAATGTGTTTTGCAGTGCTGGGAAACAAACCCAGGTATTCATTCATACTAGGCAAGTGCTCTACCACTGAGCTACACCCCTAACCCAGATTTTTAAGAATTTAGACTTTCATCAGCACTTGATACTAACCGAGCTGTCTATATCCTAGCCTTGTCAAAGGCTTGTGATGTGCTGTGATAGCTGGGTTGAAGAAGTGCAATATTAAAACAAAGCCATGAGTCTTTTAAGCCCAGTGTGTAAAGATACACTCTGAGTTATAACTCAAAGGCACAACTGGATAGTGGCATTGGCCATAGCTGGTCAAGGAGTTTTGAACTTAACGACTATAGAAAAACTAATTTATTATTTCATTCACTTAACATGTTTCCTTGATTGTGAGAAATACTGTTTTCCTTTAAGATTTCATGCATTTGAACATTGCTATAATTGGGAAGCCTTTAATAGTGAATGTGTACATTTAATTTGAGGGCCCCTTCTTTTTGCTTCAAACAAATCTCTCAATCTCTGGTATGTCTGTGACACCCTGGAATAATAAAATTTGTTCACTGTTACATCAGACTCCAAGAACTGGTGGTCTTATGTATTCCTTGTGACCCACTGTGAACACTGTGTTTAGCATTTTTAAGTTTGTGAGAACATAATCTGTGTGCATATTGATATGAATGAAAAATGCATTAATATTCAGACCGAACAAATATTACCTAGAGAAAAAAAAGTTGAAATTTCAGGGCTCTTAATTCTCAAGTAATCTCTTGTGGTTTTTTTTTTTTTTTTTTTTGGACATAAAAAGTTTAATAACCCTATCAGATCAGCAGATGAAAAAATATGGCAAATGAATGGAAACAAGATTCATAAACCTAGAGAGGGAAAGGCACTTTTAAACCACCAACATGTAGAATGAATTGGACATAACTTTCCTATGTTCATATATGAATACACAACTAGTTTAACTCCACATCATGTTCAACTACAAGAATGGGATCTAATTACAATAAGTTATACTCCATATATGTATATGTCAAAATACACTGTACTGTCACAAATATCTAAAAAGAAAAAATTAAAAAACAAAAAACCACCCATCACCACTACCACCAGGAGCATCATGATTCCCCTGCCACATTTAGCTGCTACTGCCTGCCTTTCCACCCTCCACCCCCCACCCCCCAAAAGCAGTAGTGATTGATGGAGGCTGCCTGGTAGGCACTAGAATAACACAAGTCCTCAGGGATTCCCATCTAGATGGAACTATTTTTTAACACTGAAAATAAAATTTTCTGCTACAAAAGCAACAGATATACTAAAACTGGGTTCCAGAACTATCCAAATTACTCTTAAATGATTTTATTTTTTAATGTCAAGTTTTCTTTACCAAATCTATCCAAAACACTAAATTTTAGAACTTAAAATTTATGAGTGCCCTAAACTGATGTCAAGACACCTTCTTCTAAGCCCTAATGTGCATATCCCCCCTTTAAAATGTGCAAGTATCTTGTCATTGAGTTGTCATTCTCAAAGATATTTCTCAAGAAAAAAATTATGAATTAAACACCTGTAAATTCTTCTTCACGTCTGTTATAATGCAGCAATTGATCATCCAGCCCATAGTGGTCTATCAATTGAGTAAGGCTTAGTTTCTTGTTCTCTTCTGACATAAGTGACTGAAGCTCATAAAGCAACAGCTGGCTACAGTTTCTCCACTTCGATATTAACAACTCTGAGACAGGTTATTCTTTGACCTATACATTTTGACTAGTTTTAGCCTCCAAAGAAGCTCTTCTTTGTCCTGAACCTGATTCATCAATTCTGCTTTTTCTTCATTTAACTCTTGTTTAGGATTCTCAATCACAAAATCAAGTGACTCAGATTTACATGCACTGATATTCTTGGTATTTTTCGAATGTGCATTTTCTTCAGATTCACTGCCTTTGTTTTTAGAACTTTCTTGATATTCCAAAGCGTTTTCTTCTTTTGAAGATGCTGGTTTCTCTGAAATAGTCTGGTCATTTTCTTCCTTCTCTACTTTAAGACGTTTTATCACACTGCAACAGGAATTAAATGACAATCTTGTTTTCTTTAATTTGTCTTTAAGTGTTGCACTCGTAGGTTGTTTTGGTGAACTATCCGTATGGGGAGATGGTGGATCCACACAGGCCTGTGGAGTCGTAGGTTGGATCACAGACGAATCTGATGGACTTTGCATGGTGGAAGTGAGATCCTGATTCACTTCTGCTTTCTTGTTTGTGTCCCCAGCACCGTCCTCCTGGCTCGGGTCAGGCTGGTCTCAACAATACATACCCAGTTCAATCTTGTGGTTTTTTGCTTGTTTGTTTGTTTTGTTTTAAGAATTTTTTCACAATACCTTTATTTATTTATTTTTGTGTGGTGCTGAGGATCAAACCTAGTGCCTCACTCGTGCTAGAAAAGCGCTCTACCACTGAGCTACAACTCCAGCCCTGCAATGTCTTATTTTTAACCCAAGTCTTAAAACTTAAGCCAAAGCAGACACAAGGTGACTATCTAATTGAATTGTCAACCTGTTGTTAAGTCCTGGTGTTCTCTAGTAGTGTGGGCCTGGAATGAGTGCTACCAGCAGTAGATGGACACTGCTGGAAGTGGATTTCCCAGAGGTGACCCATATATCCAAGCTAACTTGAACTCAATGAACCTTCAAGCTAAGTTTGAAAGAAACTAGGTAAGTGGTTATTTATAGAAAAATTAACAGTGTGGCCCAAGTACTTATTCACTCCTTAAAATATTCCTTGATATATGGTGCATCTTTTGATCTTAGGAATGAAGAAAATATATAATCTGGTTCAAAGAACCAGGCACTAAAGTCAGAGAAATCTGGATTTTTAACCTGCCCCACAAATATCTAGCTGTGTGAAGTTGATTATGTTAATTTATGTCTCAGTTTTGTTATCTATAAAAATAGGAAGCATAGTACCTACTCACCTTACAGGATGCTTGTCCTCACATAAAATGACAACATAAAAAACTTTCATAGCACAACATGTGACACATAAATGTTCAGCAGTTGTTACCATTATCACTGCTGAGAGTCTCTTTGCATGAGATACTGCGACACTAGAGGCATAGTTGAGAACAGTAGCTCACTGAGTTCAAGGACTTAGCCAGGAATAAATACAACTCCTTGATTACTAGTCTGGTACTAATTTGACTATACTTCTCAGCTTTGTGCTGTCTTTTCTCAGGGATTATAGAAAGAGTTAATGTGAAATATGAACTAGCGCTTAATGATACCTTGAATATAAAGGAGAAAGACAGGCACATGGCTGTAAACCCAGTGACTTGGGGGGAGACAAGTCAGAAGGATCATAAGTTTGAGGTTATACTCAGCAGTTTAACAAGACAGCATCTCAATAAAAAGGGCTGGAGATATAGCTCAGTGGTAGAGGGCCCCTGGGTTCAATTGCCAGTACCAAAAAAAATTTTTTTTTAATAAATAAAATATAGCATATATGAATGAAGAATTTTCTTCAGTGGGCAAACTACATTACTAAACTATTAGCAGTGGTCTGGACTCTTAGAATTGGAAGAAGTGTTAGTAAAAATTCACCTAGCATTCTTCCTCTTTGACACTTTGGTTTACACCTATCTATGGCAAATGCCTTTATTGATCAGGATTAAAAGAAACAAAGATGGGGGTGGGGGTGAATTTTTCATAAAGCAAAATTCAACTTAAAGAATGATCCTTCATCCTTGCCCTACCTACTCATTTTCTGATAAAGTGACCCTTGTATAGAAGATGGTGATTCTGAGTCATGACAGTTAAGTGCTGTGGAGGTATAGCTTAGTGGTAGAGTGCTTGCCTAGCATGCATGAGGCCCTGGTTTCAGTCCCAAGCACCCCTCCCCACACACATACAAGCGCCTTTATTTGACAAAATAAAAAGTTTACATTCCTATGTCTGCATCTTCTCCCCCACACAGTTTTTCTTTTTTGTACTGGGAATCAAACCCAGTGCCCCACCGTTTTTAAATAATAACTTGCTGGTCTGTGAAATTCCCCTTTCTGCTATTATATTATGGTATTAAATAGTTTTCCCCCCTACTGCCATATAGCAACTGAAAACATTGTGGAGTTCTCAGAATTGCCCCAGACCCATGGCACGTTGTTTAGGATATTAGTGTTGCAACTCAGTCATATCTGTGTTTAAGTCCCACCTTTGCTACTTAACCTGCCCAACCACATTAGGTGGCTGACTTCATCTCTGACTCTATCCTCTCATCATTGATAAAGGTAAGAGGATAAGCCAGCCGGATGTGGTGGTACATGCCAATAATCCCAGCGGCTCCGGAGGCTGAGGCAGGAGGATTGAGAGTTCAAAGCCAGCCTCAGCAAATGTGAGGAACTAAGCAACTCAGACCCTGTCTGTAAATAAAATACAAGATAGGGCTGGGGATGTGGCTCAGTCATTGAGTGTCCCTGAGTTCAATTCCTGTTATCCCCTCCCCCACAAAAAAAATAATAAAGGTGATAGTTACTTTACAGAGTTGTTTTGAGGATTAGATGAGACAGTAGTAGATGCCTAGTAGTAATAGTCTTTCAGTAAATGTTAATTCTCATACTATCCTGCCCCAAACCTAGGAAGTCTTTGTTATGTGAGGTGTTTCCACATTTGGACATGGTAAATACTCATTTAGAATTAACTCTATATAATACTTTTTTTTGTAATCAGTAAAATGAAATGGTAAAGTTGGATTTGGGGGTTCATACAATGATGTCTAATGTAATTTCAGTATCTAAAGAGAGTTCTTTGGGGATATGGCTGCATGATTAGAATATTCCTCATTCCTTTTCCAACCAAGTGATGATCTTCTTTTGAATGTATTATTTTCTGAAGAGCAATCTTATTACTTCATAGACATACTTTGCACTTCTTATTTCCTGTTTGAACTAAATTAAGAACCAGCAAAACTTCCAATAGGCAGAAGACAGCTGTTCTTGGTATAATTCTTTATCTCTTGGTGACAGACTTATTGCCATCTAGTAGAATTAAGAAAAGCTATTTTCATACCAACACTAGACAATTAAACACTGCATTTCATAAATTAGTGTTCCCCCCCAAAAAAACTATCTTAATAAATTATTCTTTATATTAAAGAATAATGGGCACACTAAGGTGCAACTGGGTCTGTGGGTGAAGCATTCTTGAGGTCATCTGTACCCTCTGACTGGGAGAGGTGGTAGTGACTTGAAAGGACATGCTTATGGAATGAACAGAGACATATTTTCCTGTTCAGTAGCCCCTGACCTCAGTTCTCCCAACAGTTTCACCACAAAGGAGTTTCTGCTGAAGTTGGATGAGTCCAGTGCCATAGGAGAGAAGTCCATTCAAGATATCGATGACACATTTTTGTAATGGCAGATTTGGTTAATAAGCCTTTCAGGAGCCAGTAGGTGAAATTATGTACCAAAGTGCTTTTTCTCTTACCTAGAAGTGAAAATACTGGATATTAACCATTTAGGAATTAATGTAATGAATGTAAAGGATAATCCCTATTTGATAGTTTATGTGACTGATTAGACCTTGATGATTGCTTTGGAGCCTGCTGTGGGAAAGACAGTGGGATCTTTGTTGGGGCAGGGGTACCTAAACTGATTTTTATTGTGCCCTCAAGTTTAAAAGGAAAAAAAAAAAAAAGCCAGGCGCCATGACGCAAGCCTGTAATCCCAGCAGCTTGGAAAACTGAGACAGGATTGCAAGTTCAAGGCTAGCCTCAGCAACTTAGCAAAGCCTGAAGTAACTTAGTTAGACCCTGTCTCAATAAAAAGGGACTAGGTGGAAATTGCCCCTGAGTTAAATTCCCAGTACCAAAAAAAAACCAAAACAATAGAAATTTTTTTTCCCTCCTTAGCAAGAAATTGTATCAATTCAAGGTCCTTCCTTACTTGATTTGGGGTTTTTGGTAAACCTTGTTGTAACAAGATTTAAGTAATATTTAATTTAATATTTATTTAGAAACTCATTATTGATGAGAAGAAGTATTACTTATTTGGGAGAAACCCTGATTTGTGTGACTTTACCATTGACCACCAGTCTTGCTCTCGGGTCCATGCTGCATTGGTCTACCACAAGCATCTGAAGAGAGTTTTCCTGATAGATCTCAACAGTAGTAAGTATCTCTCCCACTTTACATATTAACGTTGGCAGTATAAAAATGCTTTTTTGGGTTTTTAATTTGGAAAACATGTTTCATTCATCAAGGAAAAAATTTGTTTGGTTTTTAAATCAGTCTTTCTGTTTCAGTGCTTCTGTTTTCCTGAAGTAATTGATGACTGACTAGGGAGAGAAGAGGACTTTGCATAGAATTGTCCTGGGGAAGGCACAAAGTATACACAGAAAACAAAAATGGCTCTGAGGAACTAGGGAGTATTGATATTAGAGCGTTATAAGACCATGATAAATTGTGGTTCAATTTAAGCAGAAGCCATGATTAACTGCATTAATGTAAGAAAGCAACACTATAAGACATTTAAAAAATATAGTGACTCAGGAGGCTGTCAGGAGGATCACAAGTATGAGGCCAGCCTCAGAAATTTAATGAGACCCTGTCTCAAAATAAAAACTTTTAAAAGGGCTGGACATGTAGATCGATGGTAGAGTACCCTGGGTTCAATCCCCCAAAAACAAAGAAACAAAAAACTTGAGCAAAATTTAGTTATTTATAATAGGTTCTTTATCCCAAGTACATTTGGGTTGCTTTTTATTTTTTTCCCCTCCCAGTTCTGGGATTGAACCCAGGGTTACTCAACCACTGAGATACATCTTCAGATTCATTTATTCATTCTTACAATATTGAGACAGGGTCTACTAAGTTGTCCAGGCTAGACTCAAACTTTCAATCTTCCCGTCTCCACCTCCTGAATACCTGGGATTATAGGCATGTACCACAATACCCAGCTTTTTCTTGCCTTTTTTTTTTTTTTTGCAGTGCTGGGGATTGAACCCAGGGCCGTGTGCTTGCAAGGCAAGCACTCTACCAACTGAGCTATATCCCCAGCCCTCTTTTGCTTTGATTGTGAATTACATCAGTTTTAATTTAACTAGTTTAAACTAGTAAGATTTTAAACTTAAGATAACAGAAGAATGATTAAGACTTCACTGTGTGTGTCCCTGAAGTTTGTTCATTTTGCCTGTGTATCAATACAATGTGAAGTGTAAAGGGTCCTGCTTCCTGTAAGGCTCATCATTGTGTTTGACTCCTCTTCCATCACCCCACAACCATGTAGACAAATACCTTATACAAGGTACTGGGTAAACCTCATGTCAAAAGAACTTTTTTCTGCATTTCATCACATGCAGAATGGCAACATGAAAAACTATTTAGACTCTCTAGTAGAATTTTTGTCTTGCCTTGGCATTGACAGTGTACCTATTTTGGCCAAGCCCCTTTCTGGTCCTTGGAGAAACCACCAGGCCAGCAATTTTTATGTTCCTTAGGCTTGAAGCTGGAGAAGGCAGACCACAGAAATGCCTATCTCATGCCTTGGTAGTTTGAGTTCTATTGGGTTGGAGCCATTGCTACTAGACCCAGAGGAACCAAGCCTGTCTGATAGCAGAGAAAAGGCAATGGTGGTGTTATATGAATGAAACAGGTCTGAAGATGTATAAGAAATCCACTGAAGAAGCTGGGCACACTGGTGCATACCTGCAGTCCCAGTCATTTGGGTGGCAGAGCAGGAGGATCGTAAATTTGAGGCCAGCTACAGGAACTTAGCACGAACTCATCTCAGGAAAAAAAAAAAAAAATCCATTGAAGATATTGAAGGCTTAATGAAGGAGTTTTCCTTCTCACTGTAACACATGTCAGAGGATGCAGGAGACCCAGTGCCATTTTCAATTTAAAAGCCTTGTTCTCTGATGACTATAATCCTGAATGTGGGCATTTTCAATTTTCAATTGTTTTTTATAACTTAAAAACAATTTAAAAAGCAAAACTGATGTTCTGGGAGGAGCTGATTTGATAAGAGAATCAAAGATGATGCTCTCCCTTCTGAAACTCAGGCTGTTATTGGTGTCTCCTCTTACACATTTCTGATTTGGTTATTCCCAGCACATGGCACTTTCTTAGGTCACATACGGTTGGAACCTCACAAGCCACAACAAATTCCCATCGATTCCACAGTCTCATTTGGTGCTTCCACAAGGGCATACACTCTGCGTGAGAAGCCTCAGACACTGCCATCAGCTGTGAAAGGAGATGAAAAGATGAGTGGAGAGGATGATGAACTCAAGGGCCTATTGGGGCTTCCAGAAGAAGAAACCGAGCTTGATGTAATTCCGAATTTATGTCATTGTTCTTTTTTTTTTTTAATTTATTGCTTTTACTTTTTTTTTTTTTTTTATTTTATTGTTTGTTCTGTTCAGTTATATGTGATAGCCGACTGCATTTTGATTGATTGCACACAAATGGAGTACAACTTTTCATTTCTCTGGTCGTACATGATGTAGAGTCACACCATTCGTATAATCATACATGTACATAGGGTAATAATATTTATCTCATTCCACCATTTTTCCTTCCCCTGTTCTCTTCCCCTCCCCTCATTTCTCTCTACACAGTCCAACACTCCTCCATTCTTCACCCGCCCCCCATTGATTTATCAGAGAAAACATTTGGCCTTTGGTTTTTGGGGATTGACTTATTTCACTTAGCATGATATTTCCAACTCCATTTACCTGTGAATGCCATAATTTTATTCTTTATGGTTGAGTAATAGTCCATTGAATATACCTCAGTTTCTTTATCCAATGTTTTGTCTTTTTGGACCCTGGTTTTTGCTGTTCTGTGTAGCTTGAAATGCCAACGACTTAGCAGCAGGAGGTTCTCTTGAGCCCAGTAATGAGTTCTTGACAATGTGGTCTGCCACTAGACCTTTTAGGGGTCTTGTTCTCCTTCAATGGCTATTAGAAGCCAGTGGGAATTATATTTTTCTGTCCCTGTGACTGCTTAGAACTACATCATTCAATACAGTAGCTACTAACCACATTTCAAATAATTAGAAGTCGCATATAACTAGTGGATACCATTTTGGATAGTGTAAATAAGAATACAGTTGATGCTCCACATTAGCGGATTGTGCTTTTTTTTATTCAACCAACAATAGATCAGAGTTGTTCACTGAGGGGAAGTTGCTCCTATATATAAAATGTACAGACGTTTCTTGTCATTATTTCCTAAATAATACAGTATAATAACTGTTTACACATCATTTGCATTGTATTATATATTATTCATAATCCAGAATGATTTAAAATATATGGGAGGATGTACATAGATTATATGCACTTTTTTGAGAGACTGGAGTGTCTGTAGATTTTTGTATCCATGGAGAAGGGATCCTGGAACCAGTCTCCTTCAGATACCTAAGGGCAGTTTTTTCCATCACTGCAGAAAGTTGTCAGACAGCACTAGCTTAGCAGGACTGACAGTTTCATTCAATTATGTAGCTTTTTTGGTACCATCTGAACGGCCCAGGAGTCTTCTAACTAGAATTAAACTGCTTTTATCCTTATGGGCCTGGATGCCCTGAGGCCATGAATTTTTACAAAATTTAAAATGCTAGAAGTTTTTTTGTCATTGTTTTGGCTCTGGGATTGAACCCAGGCCCTTGTACATGCTAAACATGCACTTGTACCACTGAGCTATATTCCCAGCCCGTTTCCCTTTCTAGAGGCCAACATTAGTAGTTTGTGAAGTGGCCCTTATCCTTTACATGTATCACTGCACTGGTTCAGCTAGACCAAATGGAAGCATGTCTTTAACCACCCACATGCATTTACTCTTCCTGTCTACCAAGGCAGCAGTTTCCTAGTCTTTTTTTTTTTTTTTTTTTTTTTGGGTGCTGGGTATCGAATCCAGGGCCTTCTGCTTACAAGGCAAGCACTCTACCGACTTACCTATCTCCCCAGCCCCTGTTTCCTAGTCTTTAGGAAGAATGACACGATAGAACTCTTGTAATTTAGAAGTCACTGTAAGGTTCTTGCTGACGGTTATGCTTCCTCTTTTCCTCTCCAGGCTGCTTCCCTCTGTATTTTGTTTTGTTTTGTTTCTTAAGGTACTGGGGATTGAACCCAGGACCTCACATATGCTAGGCAGGTCCTCTACCACTTAGCTGCATCCCCATTCTGTTTGCCTGTATTTTAGTTCAGTATTTTAGGTCTTATCTGGTCTTCATTCTAAGACATTTGAATATCTCAAACTGCATTGCAGATTGGAATAAGTCCAGTGGACTGAGAAGGAGGCAGGCAGCAGTGCTAAGGCCACGTTAATCATCAAGAGAGGTGGATGGATGCTTATGAATAGAACTGGGGCCAGACGTAGGAAGGAGAGTGACAAAATATTAATGCCAAAAATTAAGTGCACTGGCAGTGTCCTTAAGAATTTTGAAGGAGAGCCCTATTGAAAAAGAACAGTCAGTTGTCCTTTTTCATCTGTTTAGTTACTTTAAAACAGTTCTTGGAGTCCTCCCAGACACATTTTAATTCTCAGCATGAAAACATGATTTAAAAAAAAAAAACAACACACACACAAAACTCAAGGGTATTCAGTCAATGCACTTCACCTCCTCTTTAGAATAGTATTCCCTCACTAGTCAGTGTAGATATTCCACTTTCTTTCAAATGAAGCTTATTAGAATTAGCAATCTAAAGACAGTGTGAATCTTCCCTAAATGCAGAAGAGAGTCTCATTTGCCTTGGAGGTCTGATTAAGCCCCTACTGCCTTTCTGCCCTTTATTTAGTATTATTTTTTCCATCAAAGCCCCAGTATTGACTCCTGTCTTTGCTATGTGAATCTTGGCCTAGAATCTGACAGAGTTCAACACTGCCCATAACAAACGGATTTCTACCCTCACCATTGAGGAGGGAAATCTGGACATTCAGAGACCAAAGAGGAAGAGGAAGAACTCACGGGTGACTTTCAGCGAGGATGATGAGATCATCAACCCAGGTGAGGTCTCTTCCTGGTTTTTTCTGTTGAAAATGTTTTGGTCTCAGTAGTGTATTCAACCTACAGGTCAATTGGGATGTTTCTCAACAAAGTTCAGGATAAGAGACAACAAAGGTGGTGTAGCCTAAACACTCAAGAATTATCCAGGTACAATGACAAAGAGCCCTGGATGTTACATAATAAGGCTATAATTAACCTTTGCTGATCCAGCATATTCATATCATAGTGGAAGTTTAAGTAACATATGGTTATTTATCTCTACCTCACAATAGAACGTTATTGTATGTATGAGGTTCTGAGTAGGATTGGTAGCTCCAAGGTTTGAATACCTTCTCCTGCCATCATTAATCACTTGAAGACTTGCTTGTCTCTAAGGAAGTCACTTAATGGATAGTTTGAGCAGGATTCACGCTTCAGTTTATAGGAACACCCTCAAAATTTGCCAGTGTGTTAAATTGCTCAACATTCGTTTATTGGGCTTATGTTAATGTGAGGTGCTCTGGTAGATGGGTGACATGGGGGTGGGAGTATATATAGTTACTACAATAGGACTGGTTGGTTTTTTGTTTTTTTTTTTTTTTTTTTTGCGGTGCTGGGGATCAAACCCAGGGCCTCGTGCTCGCGAGGCAGGCACTGTACCAACTAAGCCATATCCCCAGCCCTTGTTGTTGTTGTTTTTTCTAAACCTTGTTTGAAAATAAATCTCAGTGGATACAAATGAGGAATGCAGCCTCTCAAGTTGCTTTTATTTCCCAGATTAAAGTGCTATGAGAATAACTTTCAAGTCCTGGAATTAGGTTTAAAATTATTCAAATGGACACCTACTCCACTGACAGCTCAAGGGGTCAGGGGGAGATCTAGAGATTTTGGTTAATTAAAATGCAGTCTGAATCATCAGGGGATGAAGAAACAAATCAAGTGCAATTCAGGATTTTATTAACAGTAGACTGGGAGAATAGTAACCATACCAGTCTGTATTCTGACCAGAACACCCCCCAAAATGTTGTGTAGTCCTGTAGGAAGGCTTATAGAATAAGTCCCCTGGGTGCCAAGGATGTAACAGCAGAAGAGGGAGGCATGGCCACTGTGTTCAGGAAGGAGTGGGACAAAATCAGAACCAGTGGGTACCAAGTATGTGGTGTATCATGAAAAAAGAAAAAGGGGAAAACAGCAAATCTCTGAACTTATCTTTAAAGAATTAAAGAATCATCTATAAGAGATTAGGGCATATATAAATGTGCCAAAGGGAATTTCTGCTTTATTATATGTAGAAAGTACCAATCAAAAATAAATAAAATAGGGACTGGGGTTATGGCTCAGTGGTAGAGTGCTCACCTAGCACATGTGAGGCACTGGGTTCTATCCTCAGCACCACAGAAAAATAAAGGTATTATGCCCACCTACAACTAAAAAAAAATATTTATTAAAAAAAAAAGAACATACTTCTTTAAAAAATAAATAACTAAAAGGCTAGAGTTGAAGCTTAGCGATAGAGTGCTTGCCAAGCACATGTGAGGCACTGGATAAAATCTCAGCACCACTTAAAAATAAATAAATAAAATAAAGGTATTATGTCCATCTACGACTAAAAACAAATTCTTTTTTTTTTTTTTTTTTTTTTAAATAAAGATTGGTAGAGTAGAAGAAGGAAAAGGGAGAGGGAATGGGCGTTGAAATCAAATTCAAGGAACCCAAATGCTATATATAGTTATATAGTTATAATGCTCTAATTTTTTAAAAATGGGTTCATTAGGGAAAAAAAGAGATCAGGGCATTCATGCTAGGACTACAGATTCACTCTCTGATGGTGTATTAAGTGGAACAGATTCCTTCTCAAAGTAGTGAGTATGCAAGAAAAATGTTCAGAACAGGGACTAGACCAATCTGAGAAACCTATTTCTGGACCCCAGACCTATTGAATAAGAGTTTCCATGGGTTAGACCTAGATTTTTTTTTTCCCCTATGCTAAAGATTGAACCCAAGACCTTGCACGTGCTAGGCAAGTTCTCTACCATGAGCTACCCTTCTAGCCACCTAGAATTTTGTGTTTTTAAACAAGACCCTGGCCAAGCACTGTGGCATATGCCTTTAATCCCAACAAATTAAGGCTGAGGCAGGAGGATCCTAAATTCAAAGCCAACCTCAAAGCTTAGCAAGATCCTGTCTCAAAATAAAGGGGTGGAGATGTAGCCCAGTGGTAGAGCACCTGGGTTCAATCCCTAACATCAAAACAAACAGATAAACAGTTTCTGTTTATATACTAATAAACAGCCAGCAATTTGGAAAATACTTAGATCATCTCCAAAGTCTCTTGGTAGTCATGGTATGAGCTACTATTTTTCTCCTTGAAAATTAGCACCCTGGAGCTTTATTAATACAATGTGATTTAGAACAGGGCTTTGATATCAGGGGACCTGGGTCTGAAATCCACCTTTGCACTTAGTAACTGTGTGAGCTGGCCAAGTAAAGTAGCAGACTACTGACCTACAGGATTGTCAGGAAGATTAAATTAGTGAGTATATTTAAAAATACTTAAGTATATTTGGTGCTTAACACTTACTATTGAGTTCTCTTGCCAGGCGCAGTGGCGCATGCCTGTAATCCCAGAAGCTCAGGAGGCTGAGGCAGGAAGATTTCGAGTTCAGTCTCAGCACAAGTGAGGTGCTAATAAGCAACTCAGTGAGACCTTGTCTCTAAATAAAATACAAAATAGGGCTGGGGATGTGGCTCAATGGTCGAGTGCCCCTGAGTCCAATCCCCAGTACCTGTTCCCTCCCAAAAAAAGGAAAAACAAAAACACTTAGTATAAAGTTCTCAATAAATGCTAACTGGTATCACTTGTCATCCTCTGTCTTTCATCTGTGCCACCTTTCCTACACCAAAGGTAAAGTTAACAAGGAGTTTTGTGCATAGGTCTTCTGGAGCACAGATAACCTGAAACAGTGTATCCTTTCTAGAACTAGAATGACTGGAAAAAAGGAGCAGAGGGTAAAACCCTGAGCACCCTTTAGCCAGCACAGACAGGGATGCCTGGAGGACTGAGCTCTGCTTGGCTAAGCTTACCAACTGCCTTTTTTTTTTTTTTTTTGAGATGGGAGTCTGAGTTGCCAAGGCTGGCCTTCCACTTGGAATATCCCTGCCTCAGCCTCCCAAATAACTGAGATTCCAGATGTTCACCACTGCATCTGGCTTCTTATGAGGGGAGCACTCTACCAACTGAGCTATCTCCCCAGCCCCTGCATCTGGCTTCTTATGCTTCGTTTAGCCCTCCTTGCTGAAAAAGCGATTGGAGTAGCACTTCTACAGCAATGAGAGAAAAGATAGAGCACCTTTGGAAGGACCTCGTCTCTTTCCTAATGACCCTCGGACTTTTCCTTTCTTTTCTTCCAAGTAGAAGCCATCTTTTTTCATTGAACAAAGATTGGTTATGAACACGATACCAGGTTTTCTTTAGAGGCATCCTAATATGTGAAAACCTAGACTTAAATAAACTAGAAGCAAATTATTCAAATTAAATAGGGATTCTGTATTTACCAAGGGGATTCATAGGAATGTTTTTTTCAATAGCAGACAACTTCAGTGCATTTAAAATAAAATGTATATGGGAATAGGAAAGACAGTAGAATGAATCAGACATAGCTTTCTTATGTTCATATATGAATATACAACCAGTGTAACTCCCATCATGTACAACCACAAGAATGGGATCTTAATTAGAATAAATTATACTCCATGTATGTATAATGTGTCAAAATACACTCCAGTGTCATGTATATGTAAAAAGAACAAATTTAAAAAAAAATTTTTTTTAAAGTACAGCTGGGCATGGTGGTGCACACCTGTAATCTAAATAACTTGGGAGCCAGAGGCAGGAAGATCATGAGCTCAAAGCCAGCCTCAGCAACTTAGCAAAGCCCTCACCAACTTAGTGAGACCCTCTCTCAACATAAAATATAAAAAGGGCTGAGGATGTGGATCAATGGTTAATACCATGCTTTCAATCCTCAGTACCAAAAAAAGAAAAAGAAGATGTACAACATCTATGAGGAAAAGAATTCCTTCTCTCCCACCATGATAAGCTAAATGGGGTTTGGAGTAGTTTTCTGTAGTAGTGATGTGTCTGTGCCTGCTCTTTTCCACATGCTCAGCCTTTGGTGAGGAGACTCCCATATCCTAGGTGGCTCAGCCCATCTGTCTTGTGCTCTGTGCTCCAGGACTCCTGTTTTGCACTTCTTTTTGGTACCAGGGATTAAACCCAGGGACACTCAACCACTGAGCCACATCCCCAGTCCATTTTTTAAATATATTTTATTTATAGACAGGATCTCACTGAGTTGCTTAGCCCCTTGCCGTTGCTGAGGCTGGCTTTGAACTTGAGATCCTCCTGCCTCAACCTCCCAAGCCTCTGGGATTACACTTGTGCACCACCACGCCCAGCTGTTTGGCCCTTCTTTAGAAGCACTTCTGTTGTGTTGTAATCTCTCTGGTTCTGTTATTGTGTACTCCTCAAAGGCAGGACACTATCTTACTTTTATCTCCATACCTGGTGACCAGTACATGAAACTTGAGTGATTGAAAAGCAAGGACCTGACCCTAGTGCTTTCTCCCTGCAGAGTGAATAAAGCCAGGAACTTTTACAGGGTACAGTGATATGTGTATAAGCCATTTTAAGGGAGCCATTCTCCATCCTATCTAGACAGGAGGCTTCAGATGCATACATGTATACTGCTTTATAAAGTTCATTATTCAGGTCAAAAAGCCAGGGTAAATTGAAGTTCTGATTCTCGGTCCTAAATCTGTTCTTCACCAATGAGCAGGCATTGGCAAGATGTGTGACCTCTTATCATTGTTTTAACACTAACATAAGATTGATAGTATCTACTCTTTTTCTCCCTTTAAAAGAGGGAAATGCATGGAATGGGAAAGAACTTGGGGAAGGCAGTGCAGTATCATGGTGTAGAGCATAGCCATGTTTCTGGCTGCTGAGGCTGCAGCCTCAACTGCTCCCCTCCAGCAGGGAGACTGGGCCAGTCCCTTCACTCCTCTCAGCCTCACTCTGTTTTCTCATCTGCCTGATGCTGATTGCAGTAGTGCCTACCTCATGGGGTTGTTGGGAGGAGCTAGCAGTGTCCAGTGCACAGTAAACACTTCCAGTGTTAGCTGCATTTGACCGTTTGAGTTGTGGTTTAGTGTACAGTCACCCCTATACCCTTATTCCTCCCAGCAGAGTATCAACCAAACCCTGCCCTCATCTCTTTTTGCAGAGGATGTAGATCCCTCAGTTGGTCGCTTCCGGAACATGGTGCAGACTGCAGTCGTCCCAGTGAAGGTAGGGAGCATATTTTAACAGTATTTGAAATCACATGTGGTCTGGATTCAGAAACCCATTCTGGGGGGTGGAGGTATAGCTACCACGTGTGCGTAACAGATTTGAGGCCCTGAGATTGAACCCCAACACTCTATGTGGGGAGGGGGGTCTCTGTTATATGCATTATTTTTCGCCCCCCTGTACTGGGGATTGAATCCAGGGCCTTACACGTGCAAGTGCTCTACCATTGAGAGTCTCTGTTTGCAACCCTAGTGAGTAACTTTAAAACACATTCTGTGTTCCTCATATTTTTCATTCCTTGGAAGTACCCTTATCCTGTTTATGTCTAGGGAATCCTGGAATACCACAGAAAGGCTGCAGGTGACCACCCAGTTTGATGTGAAATGTAAATTATGTGCTAATAGGAATCTGTAAAATTTAACTTTGAGAATGGTGCAGAGAGACCCACCTTCCTTGTGGCTATTCCCTCTGACTCAAAGTAAGCTTTTATGTGAAGAGAAGCATTACTGCAGTACTGCATAGCCCCTGTGGCTTTTGCCATGCCATTATTTTGTGCAAGTTCAAGGCCAGCCTCAGCAACTTAGACAGTGTCTCAAAAAAAAAAAAAAAAAAAAAAAAGAACTGGGGATGTGGTTCTGTGGTAGGGCACTGCTGGGTTCCCAGTACACCAAAAAAAAAAAAAAATATATCCTTCAAGTACTTTTTCTTTTACCCCTGCAGTACTGGGCTTTGAATCCAGGGGTGCTTAACCCCTGAACTATATCCCCAACCCTTTTTTATCTTAATTTTTTGTTTGCTTTTGGGGTTTTTTTGTTGGCGATGGTGTTTTGTTTTGTTTTGTTTTGTGTTTTTTGGTACTGAAGCTTGAACCCAAGGGTGCTTAACCACTGAGCCACCCACATCCCTAGCCCTTTTTATTTTTATTTATTTATTTTGTGGTGCTGGGGATTGAATCCAGGGCCTTGTGCGTGCAAGGCAAGTACTCTACCGACTGAGCTATATCCCTAGACCCCTTTTTATTTTTTATTTTGATACAGGGTCTTACTAAGTTGCTGAGGCTGGCCTCATGCCCTCATGCCTCAGCCTCCCAAATTGCTGGTATTGTAGGCGTGAGCCACCACACCCACTTTTATCTTATTTTTGACACAGGGTCTCACTAAGTTTCCCAGGCTGGCCCTAAATTTTCAATCCTCCTGCCTCAGCCTCCTGAGTAACTGTGCCCAGCACCCTCTTGTCCCTTTGCAACCATTCCCCTCCTACTCAACTCCCAGGCCACCAGTAGACTACTTTCTCCACTGCAAATTGTTTTGCTTTCTGATTAATCTTCAAAAATTGAGCAATCAGCCTGGTGCACACCTGTAATCCCAGCAATTTAGGAGGCTGAGGCAGGAGGATCAAGAGTTCAGAGGTAGCCTCAACAAATTTAATGAGGCCCTAAGCAATTTATTGAAACCCTGTCCCTAAATAAGTAAATAAATAAATGGGCTGGGGATGTGGCTCAGTGATAAGTACCCCTGGGTTCAGTCCCAGTATCAAAAAAAAAAAAGAAATGGGCACCCATCTGGGTGAGGGCGTACACACCTATAGTCCCAGCTACTCAAAAGGCTCAGATAGGAAGATTGCTTGAGCCCAGGAGTTTCAGGCTGTAGTATGCTATGCTGATCTGATGGCCTGTGCACTGTGTACTAAATTTGGCATCAGTATGGTGACCTCCCAGGAGTCGGGGATCACCAGGTTGCCTAAGAGGGGATGGATTGGCCTGGTCAGAGATCAAAACTCCTGTGCTGATCAGTAATGGGGTCATGCCTGTAAATAACCACTGCAATCCAGCCTGTGAACACAGTGAGACCCTGTCCCTTGTTAAAAAATAAATTGAAAAAAGAATTGGGCACCCAACATGGAAATGCCAGCTTTTTATTTCCCCCTCCCAAAGAAAATAGATGAATTATTACTTCCATTTCCTAATAAGGTATTCTTACATTAACATGAGAGCAAGGGTTATGACTAAAATAGAGAATAGTCATTTAAATTGAATATGTTTTGCTTTCCATAAAATTTACGACACTGTCCTCAATTTTCTGATTACATAGAATAGTGAAAACTTGGTAGGGCAGCATTGGGGACCATTGTATTAGGTGACTACTGTATGATCTCTTCAAACTGTAAGGTTTCAGGACCATGGAATAGGTTGTCTGGGAAGCAGAACAGGCTAGAAGTTAGGGACCTTTACCAGAGGCTGGAATGGGGGAGAAATATTTTTAAAAACTACTCTTTTGTTTGACCTCTTGTCTCCTCTCTGTTCTTTTCCCTCTCTTTATGGCAAACCACAGAAGAAACGGGTAGAGGGCCCTGGCTCCCTGGGCCTGGAGGAATCAGGGAGCAGGCGCATGCAGAACTTTGCCTTCAGTGGAGGACTCTACGGGGGCCTGCCCCCCACACACAGTGAAGCAGGCTCTCAGCCACATGGCATTCATGGGACAGCACTCATCGGTGGCTTGCCCATGCCATACCCGAACCTCGCCCCTGATGTGGACTTGACTCCTGTCGTGCCATCAGCAGTGAACATGAACCCCACACCAAATCCTGCAGTCTATAACCCTGAAGCTGTTAATGAACCCAAGAAGAAGAAATATGCAAAAGAGGCTTGGCCGGGCAAGAAGCCCACACCTTCCTTACTGATTTGATATTTTTGGTCATGGAGAAGGGTGGGATTGGGTGGGAATGGGGTGGAAGGGTGATGGGGCACTAATGAACTAGGGAGAAAACGTTCCATGTGTGCAGTATCGTCTTTCAGAATGTCTCCTGGGGTCCTAACCATGTAATATTAAGACTGGGGGTGGGGCTAAGATATCATAAAGACCTGTATTCAGAACACTTTCCATGCAGAGAAAGGTTTCATAGGTCCTTCTAAGCAGATTGCCCTGGCTCTTTCCCAAGGCCTTTTATTGCCTCCTCCTTCCTTCTCCTTTCTAGGATCATTTTTATGTGAAGTCACATACCCCAGGTTGAATCCAGAGCTGTGGAGGTAGCATTAGCCTCACCAGTCTCAGGAGTCCCTGCAGCCTCATTTATATTTACTGTCTTTGCAAGTCCCAGGTGGCAGAAGGGTTGCCATGGATCCCAGGATGAGCAAAAAGGTTTAGCATTCTTCAGTTAAGCTAAGGTTTAAACTCAGAAGTGTTTTCTCGGGTCTTTGGTTTTGAGGTCCAATGGTTAGGCTTTTCTCTTTGGTCCTTTCTGTTGGAATGTGAACATTTTGACTCCCCTTGTCTGTGACCAGTGCCAGAGGCACAGGTTTATAGTTTTAACTTACAGTGTTGTGTGAACTTTTCTTGTCAAACCTGAGCACTCCACTTGCCTGTGTTTCTCATTTAATTTCAGAGTGCTGTCCTGAACTGTCTGAGGCATTACTTTTCTTTTTGAGTGTGTTATGAGGCAATTTTTAAAGGATATGACTAGTTAGGGCAACTCCAATTAAAAATGAAAAGATTTACTTTGCAAGTAATTGAAGTCAATTAAGAGGACTTTTTAGCTGTTGGTTTGGCGGCTCTTTCCCCCCTCGTTTGAGAGCTTTGGTTGTTCAGAGCTCCAAGACTAGACCTGGCTAACAAACAGGAGACAGGTAGGAAACATTGATATGAGCTTTGTACAGAGATTTGTACATTTGTGTAATAGGCCTTTTCACGCTTTATGTGTAGCTTTTTACCTGTAACCTTTATTACATTGTAAATTAAACGTAACTTTTGTCATTCGGGTGCAGTCTTGAGTCTGTCATCACCATAGTTGATTTCCCACTGGGATCAGAGTACATTTAGGTCAGAGGTATATGACTGTCAGGCTTAGGAGGTGATGCCCTGTCCCCTTTTATTATCACAAATAAAGATAGTATCAGAAGAATGTGGAAGTTCTGATCAGAGATTCTAGTCCCCAGACTGGGGCCTCATAAAGCAAAGTGGGTTAAGAGGTGGTGGAGGGACCTCATGAGGGGAGACTGGCGTTTGTCCTGGGATGTGCACAATTTCACCCTATCCATCCACTCTGTGTGCATTTGTGCTACAGCTTGGGGCACAGGAACAGAAAGAAGCTAAAGTTGAGTGAGTTGAGTGACTTTAGAAAGGATTTCAGCAGGAGTTTGGATGGAATGGTAGTGTCCTGCATACTGGAATCTCGCAATAAGTACAGTATGGTGAGATGTGTTTTCACACCTGTGATGGAGATGCCAAGTAGGTTCCAAATCCTATGGGTGGAGAGTGTGGGCTCAGCAGGAGCAGCCTTCTAAAGAACAGAGGTCCATGCAATCACAGCTGCTCAAAAAGTTGAGCAGGTTGTAAAGAAAGTCCTTGCCAGGTGCAGTGGCACATGACTAATCCCAGCAGCTCAGGAGGCTGAGGCAGGAGGATCATAAGTTCAAGGTCAGTCTCAGCAACTTATCAAGACCCTGTCTCAAAATTTAAAAATGGACTGGGGATGTGGTTTGGGTTGAGTGCCCTTGGGTTCAATCCCTGGTACAAAAAAAAGAGTCCTCATCTTTGAGGCTAATACCTTCCTTCCTCATTGTAGGAAAGGCTAGGGGTGGTGAATGTTTGCTTGCTGAGCATGTACCTGCCACCTGACCAATTAGAACATGTCATTTAATTCTCATGGCCCTACGAGGTATCTTTATGCTTGTTTTGGAAATGAGAAAACAGGTTCAGGGACAAAATAAGTTGCCTATGTGCCCACTATAATATAAAGTTTGGTGTGAAACTTCTGAATCCAGCACCTTAGGTTTATGTGGCCTGGGGCTGGCACTCTGTTACACTTGGCTATAGCTAGATTTTCTCTCATGGGTATTTGTTTTGAAGTTAAAAATGTCCAAACTGAATAATTCCTGGAATTATATTAAAGGATTTAGATAGTGTGTGTATGTATATATATATATATATATAATTTTTTTTTTTTTTTTTTTGCGGTGCTGGGGATTTGAACCCAGGGCCTTGTGCTTGCAAGGCAAGCACTCTACCAACTGAGCTATCTCCCCAGCCCCTAGAATATATTCTTGGTAAAAGGAACTATGCCATGCATTTTAGTCTCAGAATACCTACTAACAGACCTGGTGCCCAGGGGTCCCTGCTCAGGATCAGCTGTTTGATGACTGCTTGCTTATCATGCACATGTTGGAATTCAGGAGATCTGTCCAGATTCCTCATTTTCTGGTGAGAAAACCTTGGCAGTATGGACTCCGCATTCAACTGCCAAGGACTGAATGTCTCAGTTGGGCATATGGAAGTGCAATGCCCCTGCCCACAAGAGACCCACTTTCCAGAAAGAAGCAGTCACACACTGCAGGTGCTGTCTATCTAGATGGCTGAGAGCTTTAATGGAGGGAGAGATAAGGTGAGGGTGAGAACAATAACCCCTGACCAAGACCTGAGGGGTCAGGGAGGCATCTGGGGAGATGACAGTGGGCTGAGCACGGAAGAACAAGTGGGAACTCAGTAGCCGAGGAGTGTGGACCGAAGCTTTCCAGGTGGAGGGACCACCAAGAGGAGCATGGGAGGAGGACATGGCATGGGGATGCCAGCATCTGAAGAGGGAGGAGAGTCTACCCTCTAAGCCCTGCTGGGGAATTTGAAAGTACCAGGAAGCATTTTTTACCTTTACTTAAAAAATTCAAGGACTGGGAATGTAGTTCAGTGGTCGAGTGCCTAGAAAGTTGGAGGCCCTGGGTTCGATCACCAGCACTACAAAACAAACAAAATATGAAAAAAAACGCTTGTATGTCTACTTCAGAAACACACACACACACACAGTCCCCCAAACACGCACACCTTCCTCACCCAGAGTTGGGAGGAAACTTCCTTGGGGAGACTTCGGGCATTTCAGGCCCAGATGGTGACTAGAAAATGCCCCTGGTAGCAGGTGAATAAGGTGATGCCCTGGCCTCCAGAACCCTCAGGAATGTGTTCTAGTTCTGTCTGTCTCTCCTGCACTTTTGCAAAACTAGAGATAAGCCTAAGTGTTCAGAATGTCCCCATTCAGTTTGTGAAGGGGAGGGGGCTGAGAAGAGGGTCATGGTTTGAAGATTCAAAAAGGGCAACAGTTGTATCCAAGTGATGGAGGGAGGCCACACTCCAAATAGGCAACTGAAGAAGTAAAGATGGGGCAGAATGGATTGAAGCCTCTGGCACATGGGTGATGGGAAGGCCCTTGGATACCTCCAGAGTTCTCTTGTTGCTAGGGATTAAAATCATTGCCTTTTCCCTGGAGGTTGTTGGAGTCGGGCATTCACCTTGGCTCAGGGTTGCAGTTCCAGGGTTCACCAGCAGGTGGGGCCCTGTGCCCACCCTTGGAAGCACTATGGTAACCAGTTATGACCTCCAGAGCCGCAGGGCGGAAGTTGGGGAAAAAGGGGAGGAAACCATTCTGACTTCTTCTTGGGCATCCTGCCAGATACTTGGTATTGTCTGCCTCAATTTCCCCAAAGAGCATCGAGAGAGGGCTGGTAGTATCTTCATTTTACAGACGGAGAACTTAAGGTTCAGAGCACACAGATCATGGTCATCCGCAGGCATGGGGTAAAGTAGGAGTTCGTACCTGTCCCTGATGTGTTGGAGTGTGAACCGCACCGGTCGCTCCTGACTCAGGCTGTTGCCCCATCTGCTCCAGAGTCAGAGAGTGTTCTGGATTTTGGTCTCTTTCTGATTTCTCTCTTACTCAGTTTCCTATCCCTTCTGCTGCCCTTCACTGGTCCCTTTGTGGTAGGTGGGGCTCAAAGTATTAAGTCTATATACCTAGGCCAGGTCAAGGCCAGGGAGCTCTTCACGGACCCTTGCACTCACTGCTTGGGCACACGGTTCCCAAGAGGAACTGCAGGTGAGATGCCAGAGGCAGGCGCCCAGTAGAAGGGAACCTCCCAGCCTGACCATCTCAGCTCCTGCCACATCCCACCGCCCTCTCACTCCTGCAGCTCTGTGCAGCCTGTCTTCCCTCACCCCAGACACCGTCCCTGTCTACTCTGGGCCATTCACAGCAGCATTCAAACTTGCCAATACTCTCACTGTAATGAAAGAAGCCAGGCACAGTGCAGCACACCTGTAACCCGGCAAGAGGGAAGGCTGAGGCAGGAGGAGCACAAACTCGAGGTCAGCCTCTAGAAACTAAAAAGGGCCAGGGCTGGGGGTGTGGCTCAGCGGTGGAGCGCTTGTCTGGCATGAGGCCCTGGGTTGGATCCTCAGTGCTGCAAAAATAAATAAAAAGACGCAGCACAGTACTCTGGGTTACAGTCGTCTGGCAGCAGCCGTACTCTGGAACCAGAACCCCCGAAGGTGGAGACAGCCACCTGGCCCAGGGACTCAAACCTCTGAGGCCGTTATGGGGGGTCGCTAGAGAAAATCCAAGCCACTGTCACCATTGCATGCTCCAGCAGGACTCTAGGGCAAGCGGTTCAGGTCACAGTAACCCCAACCACCCCGCCCCTCAGACTCTGGCCCAGAGAGGGGTGAGCACTTCACCCAGGCCGTGTGGGCTCAGCTCTGCCTCCTGCATGCCTCTCCCACCTCCCATCTGCCGCAGGCTGGGCCCCATCCCGCCCCCTCCCTGCCACACCAGACCCTTCTACACCTGGACCAGAATCTTGGGAAAAGGCAATTCACATCACATCACTCTCCTCTCCAAAATTTCCAGGACAAAGGCCAAGCTCATTTCTGAGCCCCGCATGACTGGTCCCTCCCTGCCTCCCACTCGATTTCTTTCACTTCCGCAACTTGCTCTCGTGTCTCTGCCCTTTGTCTTCCGCTTGCCCTCAGTCACCCAGCACTTCCTCTGGGCAGCCTTCACTGGTTCCCAGGCTGCAGAAGGAAGGGCCCCTTGAGTAATTCTCACCCACTGTCTGTTTCCTGGCAACCTCATGCAGGCCCTAAACAGGTGGGCATGACTGAGACGGTTCCTCCTTCTCCCTCACAGGTCCCTGGATCCCTCCCCACCAGTGGGCAGCTAACACCACCCTCCCTCCCAGCCAGAAGGAGCAGTCTGCGTCCTGAGCTGTGGCCCTTCACCTGCACCACCATATGGCCGCAGCCCTGAACCAGGGGCTCAGGAGTGCTGGAGAAGACGCCACGGCACTGAAGTTTCAGAGAAAGTCTGAAACCCTCAGGGGAGGTAGAAGCTATGAGGAGACAGAGCAAGGGGGTTTCTGTGGGGAGGGCTTGGAGATCTGAGAAGGGGAACTTGCCAGAAGGGCTTTTCCGCTCCCAGCTACATGCGCAGAGCTGTTCTCATCCTTCTCCTGGCTGTGGGCTAAAGGCACACGGCTTACCTCTCCAGGTGGCAGTCTTCCTTTCTGTGAAATGGAAAGAAGGAGAAAGCTTGCATCTCAGGATGTTATGAGCTTAGAGCCTGCAAGGTTTCCCTCCCAGGGTGCCAGGCCCCCTCACCAACCCCATATGCAGGAAGATTCAAGTTTATGTCATGTCCGGGCTGGGGATGGTTGGAACAGACATAGCTAGAGGGGACAGAGGACATCGGGGCAGGTATGCTGCCTGTGGGCAGTAAGGCAGGGTCTTGGACTGGGAAGTTCTAAGGAACAGAGGAAGAAGGACCGAAGATCTTCAACTTCAATCTTCTCCCTTTGCAGCTAGGAAAACTAAGGCTTGAGAGAGGGTCACAGCTATTGCCTGAGTGTTACCTGGATACTAATTTTTCCGGCAGCCCTGGGAAGGGACTGTGACTAAGATGAGTCAGGTACTCAGGCTCTGAACTTCCCAGGGAATGTCCCTCTCCCCTGGGGGAGGGGGTCCCTCTCATGGACCTGGAGGATAGTATGGCTGAAGGAGTTGGTGAGATCCCACATTCCAGAATCCTCCAGTCAACTATTCAACAAATGCCAAGCTCTGTGGATACACATGAGAAAAAGACATGCCTGGCCATTGTGAGACTCAGGCTGACTAGGAAGAAATATTAAGAAGAGAAACCGCAGAGCCAGGCAATTGCTGTAATTCCAGCAATTGGGAGGCTGAGGCAGGAGGATTGCAAGTTTGAGGCCAGCCTCAGCAATTTAGCAAGACCCTGTCTCAGAAATTAAAAGGACTAGGGATGTAACTCAGTGGTAAAGTGCCCCTGGGTTCAATTCCCAGTACTGAGAGAGAGAGAGAGAGAGAGAGAGAGAGAGAGAGAGAGAGAGAGAGAGAGAGAGAGAGAGAGAGAGAGAGAGAATGTGAAAGAACATTTTATGCACTATGCTTTCTGTGTGTAAGGGTGCAACAGAGAGGCACTCTGCCTAGGGGTGCAGGGGAGTCTTTTAGAGTGTGATGCTTACATTGACACTCTAACGGTGAGAAGTCACCCAGAGGGGTTGTGTATATTCCAGTGGAGGAAGGGCCTGTGAAACGTCCCAGGATGGGAAACGCACAGCCCAGTCTAGAAGGTCCTGAGTTTGCCTTTTCAAGAGAGCAGAGTACAGGCTTCTTTCCATTTTTTTCCCTCCAAAATCACCATCCAAGGAGGAAAACAAGAAACAGGAGCTCCATTTTCTAGGAAGACTTTTTGTTCCGCCTTGTTTTTTGTTTTTATGACGTGGAGACCACTACGAACTTCAGGCTGGCCTTGAATTCTTGGGCTCCAGTGATCCTCCACCTCGGCCTCCAAAGCTCTGGGACTATACACGAGCTCCCCTGCACCCAGCACACCCAAGGAGAGAGATGCTTCTGGCCTTAAACTACAATACTACAGAAAATTGTCAAATGCTCCTGATTCCTGTGTGACATTATTAAATAATGCGGTCTTTTATCGGGTCCTAAACCTTGAGGCCTTCTCTTCAGGCCTGCTCTTCTTTGTTGTTGTTGTTGTTAGTTGTACATGACAGTAGAATGTACTTTGATACATCATACATACGAGGAGTATAACTTCCCATACTTGTGGTTGTACCTGATGTAGTTTCTCTAGTCGCGCGTTCATGTATGAACATAGGAAAGTGATGTCCCATTCATTCTACTGTCCTATGCCTGCACCCCTTTATCCC
This sequence comes from Sciurus vulgaris, assembly GCF_902686455.1. NCBI lineage: Eukaryota > Metazoa > Chordata > Mammalia > Rodentia > Sciuridae > Sciurus > Sciurus vulgaris. The sequence continues at coordinate 19,905,492 of NC_136461.1, forward strand.
CCTTTATCTAATCCAGAGAACTTCTTCCCTCCCCTGGCCCTTATTGTGTGTTAGCATCCGAATGTCAGAGAGAACATTAGCAGGCCTTCTCTTTCTTACAGTGCGAACAGATGCAAGGCCAATTCCTGGCTCTAGGAATGAAAATATTTCTTGTTAACAACTACTTCAAAAGTCGACCTCATAAAGATGAAATGAAACTGTCCTTTCTCCTCTGAAGCCACAGAAACAGAAATATTTGCTGTTCCTATCCCCAAAATGAGTTTAATGGAGCAGGGGTGCAGGGCAGGGGTAGCTCAGTGGTAGAGCATTTGCCCAGCATAGAGGAGGCCTTAGGATCAATCTCAACAGCAGAAAAAAGGAAAAGAGAAAGGTAGCTGGGCATAGTGGTGCACACCTGTAATCCCAGTGGCTTAGGAGTCTGAGGCAGCAGGATCTCAAGTTCAAGCCTCAGCCTCAGCAACTTAGCGAGGCACTAAGCAACTCAGTGAGGCCCTAAGCAACTCAGCAAGACCCTGTCCCTAAATAAAATTCAAAAAAGGGCTGGAGATGTGGCTCAGTGGTTAAGTACCCCTGGGTTCAATCCCCAGTACCAAAAAAAAAAAGAAAAAGAAAGATAGCCATTTAAAAATCAGATATGAAAAGGGTCAAAGCAGGAACTTTCACAAGAGCATCAGTTTTGTTTTCCAGATCAATGTGGGCCATTTGCAAGATGATTGGTTTAAAAATAAATTAGCCCTGTTACTATAAATCTGTTCCAGAAAGATCTGTTTATACAAGCCCTGAAAGACAAACAGATTCCGGATTCCACATTGATCTGCTCCCTGTGGAAGGAACTGTTATGTACCAAAAATCGAGATGTGACAGCAATTGACTATCTTAAGCAGCCGAGCCATGAGAATTTGAGCCTTGTTAAATTGACATCCCATAGTAACGCCTAAGCTTTTTCCTTTGGAAGGTGAGTCAAAGCAGGTTTTTGGCAACTCCCTACTCCTACTTGATATATGACAAACATGAAATAATAGGGTGCAGCTAATAGAGGGATTTTAAAGAAATTTCTGGAAATAAAATATAGAAAAATCAGGATATTTTTAAAATGGTAGAATTTTAACAGTGATCCACATCGTGCTTTGAATATAACCCTTGCTGCTCTGCCACTGTGGCTTGTTTTACTTATTTTTATTTTTATTTTTTTTTATTTTTGGTGCCAGGGGTGCTTAACTACTGAGTCACATCCCCAGCCCTTTCTTATGTTTTATTTAGAGACAGGGTCTCGCTAAGTTGCTTAGGGCCTCACTAAGGCTGGCTTTGAACTTGTGATCCTCCTGCCTCAGCCTCCCAAGTTGCTGGGTTTACAGGCGTTTGGCATTGTGCCTGACTCACCGTGGCTTGTTTTAAGACTACCCCCCGCTTCTCTTCTCCTCTACTACTTCCCAATCATGAGGAAAGCAAGATTGACCTTCTTCCCACCCTAGGCTGAGTTATCCTTCCTTGAACTCACAGACCTCAGTAATGAAGGACTCCAGTCTTGGGAGTTGGCACCTGTGGATCCAAGAAATAGCCATCTCGTGAGAACACAAATGAATTACCTACTCCTACCCGGCAGAGCTGGAGTGTAGCTTTTGAATCCCTCTTGAAAAGCCTTCTCTTCCCCCTGACAGAATCACAGCCTCTGGGACAGGAGTCCCCTGTGTTTCTCCTTTGCTAGTGAAAGACCCTCGTAGCAAGTCTTTCGTCTAGGGAGACCCTTCCCAAGGAACAGCGAGACCACTCGTACGGATGCAAACGGCAAGAGGTTTATTCAGGAACACAGGTACCTGGGGCGACAAAGTCTCTCGGTAGACTTGCGCGCCTGGCCGAGTTTTCAGGGGGTTTATATAGCAAAAAGCGCGGGTACAGAAGCGAGATGCATAGTTACAGAGTTCCTAATGGTCAGTTTAAATGACAGAGTTCCCATTGGTAAGTTTAAATGAGGCCATGGTTCGAAAAGCGCGGGTACTAGGAAGCGCGGGTACCAGGAAATCAGATATGGGCTGACGGGGCTCTATCTAGGATACAAGATGTTTCTCTTATGAGCTCGTGTTCCCTCCTTAGGCCAGATGTTCAACCACAGATATCCCGTTTGGCAACCTAGGGGTACTGACCTTTCTTTGAACTCTATTTGTTCGTTTCAAAGCCTTGTGAAATGGTGTTACACTTTGTAAGATGGCGTTGCAGTAGCCACGCTGGGGTGCTGGGGTCTTTCATTCCCCCATTTTTCTCTTAACTTCGAATGGAATCTTCCATTCGACTGCTAGGAGGACCTAGAATCCTTCTAATCATATTGTTTCAGCTGATGATACTGTTGAGTTAACACTAGAGCCTGAATAACAGATAGTCTGTCCTTAATAAACTGGACTAATCGATTGAGGATACAGGGTCCGAACAGAAGGATTAGGAGGAGGATAATCAGGGGTCCTATTAGAGATGACACTAGGGTGGTGAACCAGGGTGATCTGTTAAACCATCCCTCGAACCACCCTTGTTGTGATTCAAACATTTTCTGTCTCTGATTAAGTCTTTCCCTAAGCTTGGCCATGCTGTCCCTTACTATCCCTGTGTGATCTGCATAGAAACAACATTCTTCTTTAAGTGCTGCGCATAATCCTCCTTCCTTTAAAAGCAGCATATCGAGTCCCCTTCTATTTTGTAAGACTACTTCAGAGAGGGAGGTTAGCGACTTCTCGAGGGCACTAACTGATTCTTCTAGGGCTTTAATATCAGTATGCATGGCGGCTTGAAGCTGTTTAAACTGGCTGGTGTCTAAGAGAGCGGCAGTCCCTGTACCTACTCCGGCTGCAATTCCTCCCACCGAGATGCCTCCTAATAGTATTGCCAGAGTTAGAGAGACTGGTTCTCTCTTGAAGCGGGGCCTTCTTTCATAATGACTATAAATATCCTCAGGGGTGTGATATGTAATTCTGGGCCATAGTTCGACCAGAACACAGTAATCAGTAGACCTGTTCAGCACTTCAGTGGACACACATGGAGTCAGGCCAGTACTACATGCCCAGTAGGTTCCATTAGGGGCGACTAGATATTGACTCCCTTGGGGAAGGGTGGTAGTGGAGTTACATAGAGCCCGGTGGGTTCCAGGAACTGATCCTATGCAAATTCCCTTTCCGGATACTGCGGACAGAGTTAGCTTATGCTGGGAGTTAGAGGCACATTTACTAGGCGGGGAGGTGGTACTGGTATAATTACCAGAGATGGCTACCCCCTCATAATAAGGAGGCATTGAAACTAAGCATAGCCAGCAATTTACAGTTTGGTTTGGGTTGGTGCTGTTGAGGGCCATATAGGCTCCTTGTACTAAATTGAACAGTCTGTCCCCTGTTCCTGGTTGTTGGTGAGATACTAAAGACGTACTATTCGCGGTTTGGGGTGTTGTTGTGGGGGCCATAGTTGGGATGGGGTGCACGTTTAGTGCTGGCTTTGGTTGATCTGAGAGAGACTTTTGATCCGGCAGGACTAAATTGGGTCCAATTGGTACGGCCGGGATTAGCTCTGTTTTGGTTTGCCGAACAACGAAAACGGCTCCGGGGTCTGTAGCTCCTAATCTTGTTTTTTGATAAAGACGGACACCCCACGTTAGTCCCTGGTACCACCTTACATCCTTTTTGCCTCTGTCTGTAAATGTAAGTATCACAGGGTTGCAATTACCTTCAATAGTCCCATCCGACTGCTTTTGTTTGTTACACGGGGGTTTGGCCTGGGATTCCTCTCGGGGCCGGGATACGGTGATCAAATCCTCAGTATAAGGGGGGTTCCACTAAATGTGCCCCGTTGAAACACAAGACCAGGAAGCACAAAAATAATGTTGTCCTCCCCCACATTGCTTATAACCTTCTCGTCCTCGGTATCCAGGACAAACATAGAAATTGAGACGTTGGATGAAGGCATCATCCCAAGTTATTTGGAGCAGTCTCCCAAGATCAAAGGTTAGGTTTGGGAACCAGGTCCCAAGGGCTGCCACCCGCGAGGAGGAATTTAATACTTGTCCTGTGGCTTCATTATATACTTCCCATGTAAGGTTGAAAGTTTGATGTGGGGAGGTGGCTGCTCCTATTTTTAGCAGGGCCCACAGAATAATTAGGGGGTTCCCCGAATGAGTCTTAGCTTTAATGGATTTTGAGTGCGTTGGATTTTCCATGGAGCGTCTGCGTTTGATGTTTCTTCTCCCTGATGGTGGGCTGCCTTGACGTGGGATGCGTGGACCCAGGCGGCGATGCCGTCGACCTTCAGTACCGTGGGGGTGGTCAGCAGTACGGTGTATGGCCCCTACCAGCGGGGTTCCAGATTTTTGGTCTGATGTCTGCGGACCCAAACAGTGTCTCCTATCTGAAAGGGGTGGGGTAACACTGGCTTGGTCAGTTGCTCCTGATAGGCTGCAGCTAGGGGTTTCCAGACCTCTCTCTGGACAATCTGCAGTGCCTGTAAATGAGCTTCCAAAGATGGGTTATTGACAAAATCAGCGATGTTAGAGTTAAAGAACTTAGTAAATGATGGAGGTGCCCCATACAATATTTCAAACGGGGTAAGTCCATGAGGGCCCGGTGTATTTCGGGCCCGATAAAGGGCTAAAGGGAGGAGGTTCACCCAGTCCCTAGTGCCAGCTGCAAGCGTTAATTTTGTTAAAGTCTCCTTGATGGTTCTATTCATTCTCTCTACCTGTCCTGAACTTTGGGGCCGGTATGCACAATGTAATCTCCAATTAATCCCCAATAGCTTAGCCACCAACTGACTTACCTGAGAGACGAAGGCAGGCCCATTATCGGTGCCCAATGCTTGAGGCATACCATATCTGGGGAAGATTTCTTCTAAGAGTTTTTTTGTTACTATTTTGGCAGTTTCGTGCTTGGTAGGATAGGCCTCCACCCATCCTGAAAAGGTATCCACAAACACTAACAAGTACTTATATCCATATTGTCCCAGTTTTATTTTGGTAAAGTCAATTTCCCAATGAGTACCCGGGCGATGTCCCCGTACCCGAACTCCTGATCCCAACTTAGCTTTTCCAGCATTTACTTGCGCACAGGCTGCACACTTATCTGCCACAGTTTGTAAAATTTCATCTTTTCCCAGTAAATAGTAGCTACTTTCCTCTCGATCAAGAAGGACCTTCATCTTTCTGGGGCAGAGATGGGTTAGTTTGTGCAGGTAAGAGATCAGTTCATGAGTTTGATTCTTGGGCATGACAGGTTTGACCTTAAAGGTCCATTGTCTGCTCTCAGGATTATGTTTGGCCCCCATTTTTCTTAGAAGATTTACGTCCTCCTGACTATAAGGGAGGATGCAGTGTGGTGCGGGCTGGGTTTCTTCTGCAGTTAAGGGGAGGGCTTGTGAGGAGGGAGCCACTTCCTGCAGTGCTACTTCCCGAGCTGTGGCATCCGCCAGTCGGTTGCCTCTTGCCTCAGGGCTGGTTCCTTTTTGATGCCCCGGGCAGTGGATTATGCTCAATTTTTGGGGCAGGAATAAGGCCTTGAATAGGGCCAAGATCTCAGGTTTGTTCTTAATTTCTCTACCTTCTGAGGTTAATAGCCCTCTCCTTCGATAGATTTCCCCATGGATGTGGGCTGTGGCAAAGGCATATCGGCTGTCCGTATAGACATTGAGTTTCTTACCTTTTGCCATCTTAAGCGCCTGGGTTAGGGCGATGAGCTCAGCTCGCTGGGCAGAGGTTCCAGGTGGAAGGGCTTTAGCCCAGATTACCTCGGTTTCAGTAGTTACTGCCGCTCCGGCCTTTCGCTCCCCGTCTTTCAGGAAATTGCTCCCATCCGTGTACCAGGTGAGGTTGGCGTCCTGCATAGGCTGGTCTGTTAGGTCCGGTCTGGTCCCATGCACTTCCGCGAGGATTTGGAGGCAGTCATGGTGTTCTATTTCCTCTGGCGACGGGAGCAGGGTTGCTGGGTTTAGGGTGACTACTGGCCCGAAGCGTACCCGATCTGAGTCCAGGAGTAAAGCTTGGTAATGAGTCATGCGGGCATTGGAGAGCCAGCGGTCGGGAGGCTGTTTGACTAGTGCCTCCATTGCATGGGGCGCCAGGATAGTCAATGGTTGTCCCAGAGTCAATTTACTGGCGTCCTTAGTTAGGACAGCTACAGCAGCTACCATTCTGAGACACGGGGGCCATCCCGCTGCTACTGGGTCCAATTTCTTTGAGAGATACGCGATGGGGCGTTTCCATGGGCCCAGTCTTTGCGTTAGAACTCCCTTGGCATAGCCCTGTTTTTCGTCCACAAACAGTTCAAAGGGCTTAGTTAAGTCAGGGAGTCCCAGCGCGGGGGACTTTAGCAAGGCCTCCTTGATGTTTTTAAAGGCTTTCTGCTGGGCTTCTTCCCAGATGAAGAGGGTCCCCTGTCTAGTAAGAGGGTATAGGGGCGCTGCCATTTCGGCAAACCCTGGAATCCAGAGGCGACAGAATCCCGCTGTTCCTAAGAATTCCCGCAGCTGGCGGGGATTCTGGGGGACGGGAATGTTCATGATTGTTTGTTTGCGGGCTTCGGTTAACCATCTTTGCCCATTCTTTATTTGGTAACCCAAATAAGTGACTTGTCTTTGACAGATTTGGGCCTTCTTTGCGGAGGCCCGGTATCCCAGCTCACCTAATACTTGCAGGAGGGCTTTGGTGCCTTCCTTACAGCTTTCCTCCGAAGTTGCTGCCAGTAAAAGGTCATCAACATATTGGAGCAGTGTCAGAGTAGGGTGCTGGATTCTAAAATCAGCTAGGTCTCGATGTAGAGCCTCATCAAAAAGCGTGGGGCTATTTTTGAACCCCTGGGGGAGCCGAGTCCATGTTAGCTGTCCGGATATCCCCAGTTCAGGGTCCTTCCATTCGAAAGCAAAGATGGATTGGCTCCCGGGGTGTAGCCTCAAGCAGAAAAAGGCATCCTTGAGATCTAGCACTGTGTACCAAGTGTGGCTAGGAGATAGCCCGCTTAACAGATTGTATGGGTTGGGGACTGTAGGGTGGATGTCTTCTACCCGCCTGTTGACCTCTCTGAGGTCCTGCACTGGACGGTAATCTCCTGTCCCCGGCTTCTTCACGGGAAGGAGGGGAGTATTCCAAGGCGATTGACAGGGCACCAATATTCCTTGATCTAACAGTCTTCTGATATGAGGACGGATTCCCTGATAAGCCTCTTGGGACATGGGGTATTGCTTGATGGATACAGGCGTTGCTGTGGCCTTTAGTGGGATTACTAGTGGTGCCTGCTGTTTGGCCAGTCCCATACCCCCAGTTTCAGCCCATGCTTGGGGAAATTCTTTTAGCCAATTAGTCATTGCTGAATTTTGATCCCTTTCGGGTTCAAACAGCCGGTACTCATCTTCCAAGTTGAGAGTGAGCACATGGAGAGGTTGACCCTGGGGCCCTGTGATGTGTGCTCTCGTTCCCTCAAAATGTATATGTGCTTTCAATTTAGTAAGTAAGTCTCTTCCTAACAAAGGATATGGGCAATCGGGGACATGTAGGAAAGAATGGGTGACCTTACCGGTCGCAAGTTGTACCTTCCGTTCCGTTGTCCATCGATATCTTTTTCCTCCGGTAGCTCCTTGGACCCACGCCGATTTTTCACTCAAGGGTCCAGATGTACGAGTTAATACCGAATGTTGGGCTCCAATGTCTACTAGGAAGGTGACCGGTTGCCCCCCAACTTCAAGGGTTATCCTGGGCTCAGGGGGGGGGCTCCTGGCCTCGACTTCCCTAGTCCTCCAGCGTCAGCAAGGAGGCTTGGGGTTGAGGCCGCCTTGGCCCTTTTGGTCTCTTTGGGCAGTCTTTGATCCAATGTCCCTTTTCTTTGCAATAGGCGCATTGGTCTCTGTCTACCCGAGGGCCTCCTCGATTTTCTACCTGCCTATCCTGTTTCTGCCCTGACACTACGGTGGCCAGCAGTCTACTAAACTCCTTATTTCTTTTTTGATCCCTTATGTTCTCCCTTTCTTCTGCCTCTTTTCTGAGCCTTTCTTCCCGTTCCTCCAGGGTCTCTCTCTTATTAAAAATTCTCTCTGCTTCCTTCAGCAAATCTTGCAGTGTGCTTTCTCTAAGATTATCAAGCTTTTCTAGCTTCTTTCTAATATCTGGGGCTGATTGCCATATAAAAGACATAGAGATATTAGTGGCCTGACCTGGGTCTTCTGGATCATATGGAGTGTACATACGGTAGGCCTCTTTTAACCTCTCTAGGAATGCTGAAGGAGATTCCTCAGGTCCCTGCGTCACCTGTTTAACCTGAGCCAAATTAGTGGGGCGTCTTCCGGCCCCGCGGAGACCCGCTATGAGCAACTGGCGATAGAGACGTAGGTGATTCCTACCTTCAACCGTGGTGAAGTCCCAATTTGGACGCTCCAGGGGGAATGCTGCCTCAATCTCATTGGGTAATTGAGTGGGGCGGCCATTCTCCCCGGGCACATTTTTCCGAGCTTCCAGGAAGACCCGCTGTTTCTCCTCTGTGGTTAACAGCGCTTGCAGTAATTGCTGACAGTCATCCCAGGTGGGTTGGTGTGTTACTAAAATAGACTCAATCAAAGAGGTTAGTATTGAGGGGTCTTTGGTGAAGGACGGGTTGTTATTTTTCCAGTTGTAAAGGTCAGATGCAGAAAAAGGCCAGTATTGGGGTTGGCCGCCAGGTCCCGTACGCAGAGGAAAGACTTGGGTAGAATTTGATTGTTGCTCTTTGCGCCCTCTCAGCCGCCCTACCATAGGGGAGGGGGCTGGATCGTTTGGGGCCCTGGGGACTCAACTTGCTCTAACTGTTGTTGTGGCTCAGGCTCCTGGTAGGGAGGTGGTCCCTCCGCTAGTAAGTCAACCAGAAGTTCCTCTCCCGGCGGCAGTACTGGTTTCTTTTTTTCTGCCTGTAAGGGTTTCGTGAGAGTTGGGTATAGGGAAGATTTAGCAGGGGTCTGAGCTGGGGTAGGAAGCAAAGGGAGGGGAAGAGAGGGTGCAGAGGGTGTAACAGAGGGGAACGAGGAAGGGACTGTGAGGGAAGAGACTGAAGGGGGTTTTGGGGTAATAAAGGGTTTGACCCATGGAAGAGGGTCACGAGCTAAGGCTTCCCAGGTGACAATGTAGGCAACTTGATCCGGGTGGCCCTGAGGCCCAGGATCCATTATCCGGGCCTTGACCTGTAAAATAGTATCAAGAGTAAAAGTTCCGCCCTGTGGCCACCCCACATTGAAGGTGGGCCATTCTGACGAGGTAAGGGTAGTCCATTTCTTTTTGTGAACGCCCACGGATAGGTTGTGCGCCGTGGCCTGGATGTCCTTCCAATGCTGTAAAGTAAGACTTAGGGGGGTGGTAAGGGGCTGTCCCATGATTTCGAACAGAGTCACACCAAACACTAGTCCAACAAAGCACAGACAGACACAGACACAGAATAACTTCACTGCGCGGCTCCGGCGTAAAACCGAAAACAGAAAGTCGGATGGAGACTGTGATGAGAGTCCGGATCTCTCGTCTCCCAAAAGAACCACGTATCCCTCAGACACTGGGGCTTCCCCAAAAAGTCTGACTCGGGTTACAGGATTCACAGAGTACGGACGGGCCGAGTATTGGGCCCCGAACGCCACTGGAACGTCTTCCAGGGCTGCGGCCGGGAGTCTGAACCCGTCGGTTCCTCCACGGTACCGCCTGATACTGAGGGACACAGCTGAGTCCTACGAACGCGGCGCGATGACACAAAGACAGACACGAAACGCGACAAGAATCAAAAGGCTGGCCAGCTTACCTCCCGAGGAATGGGTCGGTGGTCCCTGGGGGAGGGTCTCTGGATCCCGGACGAGCCCCCAAATGAAAGACCCTCGTAGCAAGTCTTTCGTCTAGGGAGACCCTTCCCAAGGAACAGCGAGACCACTCGTACGGATGCAAACGGCAAGAGGTTTATTCAGGAACACAGGTACCTGGGGCGACAAAGTCTCTCGGTAGACTTGCGCGCCTGGCCGAGTTTTCAGGGGGTTTATATAGCAAAAAGCGCGGGTACAGAAGCGAGATGCATAGTTACAGAGTTCCTAATGGTCAGTTTAAATGACAGAGTTCCCATTGGTAAGTTTAAATGAGGCCATGGTTCGAAAAGCGCGGGTACTAGGAAGCGCGGGTACCAGGAAATCAGATATGGGCTGACGGGGCTCTATCTAGGATACAAGATGTTTCTCTTATGAGCTCGTGTTCCCTCCTTAGGCCAGATGTTCAACCACAGATATCCCGTTTGGCAACCTAGGGGTACTGACCTTTCTTTGAACTCTACTTGTTTGTTTCAAAGCCTTGTGAAATGGTGTTACACTTTGTAAGATGGCGTTGCAGTAGCCACGTTGGGGTGCTGGGGTCTTTAACTAGCAAAGCAATAAAACATCTTTTTCCTTTTTCTCAAAACCTTGTCCTCCTTTTTGGATTGGCATCAGGGACAAGGACCAAGCTTGATGAAGTCTAGTCAGGTCCAGGAAGACAACACTACATGTTCTCACTCACACACGGAAGCTAAAGATGATCACAAAGAAGCAGAGAATAGAATAGCGGTTACCGGATCCTGGGAAGGGTATGGGACAGCCAGGGACCACCACGAAGACAGCAGCGGCACCCCAAGGCCTTCACCTATTACCCACTGCAAGTACGGTGTATGTTCTTCCCTCCCAGCTCTCTCTCCGGAACGATCTTCCCAACCCCAGGAACCAGCTGAACCATGAAAGTCAGGATGACTTCACCAGCATGTCTCCAAGAATAAACTAAATAAGAAAATGAAACTATTGGGAGTCACCACAAAAAGGCAGAAGGTAAACTCCTGGGCCTGTGATTCATTAAAGCATGGTATGAGCTGAGCACAGTGGCATGCACCTGCAACCCCAGTGACTCAGGAGGCTGAGGCAGGAGGATCACATGTCCGAGGCCAGACTCAATAACTTAGTGAGACCCTGTCTCAAAATAAAAAATAAAAATAAAAACAGACTTGGAATGTGGGTCAGTGGTTGAACACCCCTGGGTTCGATCCCTGGTATAAAAAAATAATAAATAAATAAATAATTGTGCTCTCTGGGCAGCTACCACAGCCCAACCTAACACAAGACAGAGACAGTGCTCAATGGCAGTTCCTGGGATAAATTAACTGCCCATTCCTCAAGGTCAGGAGCCAGGATGTTTGCACAAGAAAAAACAAAACATCTTTTGAAGCCCGACCCCCGGACAATGAAAAATTACCAAATCAGTTCACCCAGAGAATCAATAAAAGCTTACATCTCCCTGTGTCCTTTGGCTGAAGCTCCAATTAAGGCCTGGCCTGTATGTGTCCCAAAACTTGGTTCAGTCTCTTTTCTGTCATCGTCATAACCAAAGATCCCCTCTCTCCCAACAACTGTGGGGTGGGAAGGATGGAGAGAAGATGGTCAGTGGGTGCTATGGAGTGGGCACTGGAAAAGTAACTTCTGCCCTCTGGCACAGTAGGGTAACTAGGGTGGCAATAATTACTTGACTGTTTTTTATTTCTAAATCCTGGTACTGGGGATTAAACCCAGGGGTGCTCTACCACTCAACTATGTCCCCAGTCCTTTTCAGTTTTTATTTTGAGATAGTATCTCCCTAAGTTCTGAAGCAGGCCTCAAAGCTTTGATCCTCCTGCCTCAGCCTCCTGAGTAGCTGGGATTACAGGTGTGTGTTACTGTGCCTGCGTTAATTGACTATTTCAAAACAGTTAGCAGAGAGGGTTTTGAATATTCCCAACTCAAGGAAATAATATTTGTCTGAAGCGATAAATATACTTGTTACCCTAATCTGATCATTAAACATCGCATACTTGTATCGAAATGCCACACTGTTCCATAAATATGTGCGATTACTATGTGCCAATTAAAAATATATTAACATAGAGACCAGCACAGGGCGCCAGGGACTTCCCCAAGCAGCCCAGCCCCCTCCGGCAGGAAGCGCCTTTCTAGGCTAGCTTTTCGGGGCAGACCGCCCTGTGAAAGCCTGTCTACACAGAGCCAGCCACAAGGCCCCAAGCCAGTGGAGACCTCTGGCCTGCAAGCAGCCTCTGGGACCAGGGCTGGGCAGCAAGAGACCTCTCCAGGTCTCTCTCCCTGGAACCAGTAGCGGGCTAGGGGTAGCTTTCTTCGGAAGCACTACCTTATCAAGTTAATCCAAGACTTCAGGCTACTGAAGGCTGGTAGGTGATACACTGGAAATCTACAGGGACACTATAAGCCAATAGAGGAAATCTACAATATCACAGAGTCCCACTGACATCTGACCAATATGAGAAAACAAGGGAAGAAAATGTCCGAAACAAACCTAGATACTATATCAATAAAACCCAATGACAGCACAGCAGAAGAAATGTCAGAAAGGGAGTTCAGAATGTACATAATTAAAACAATCAGGGAAGCAAACGAGATGAAAGAACAAATGCAGGCATTAAATGAACACACCAATCAACAGTTAAAAGAGCAAATAAGAGAAGCAAAAGAGCATTTCAATAAAGAGTTAGAGATACTGAAAAAAAAAACAAACAGAAATCCTTGAAATGAAGGAAACAATAAACCAAGTTAAAAACTCCATAGAAAGCATAACCAATAGGATAGATCACCTGGAAGACAGAACCTCAGATATTGAAGACAAAATATTTAATCTTGAAAACAAGGTTGACCAAACAGAAAAGATGGAAGAAATCATGAACAGAATCTACAAGAATTATGGGATATCATGAAAAGGCCAAATTTAAGAATTATTGGGATTAAGGAAGGCTTAGAGAAACAAACCAAAGGAATGAACAATCTATTCAATGAAATAATATCAGAAAATTTTCCAAATCTGAAGAATGAAATGGAAATCCAAGTACAAGAGGCTTATAGGACTCCAAATATACAAAATTACAACAGACCTACACCAAGGCACATTATTATGAAAATACCTAACATACAAAATACAGAATTTTAAAGGCCGCGAGAGAAAAGAATCAGATTACATTCAGGGGGAAACCAATAAGAATATCAGCAGATTTTTCAATCCAGACCCTAAAAGCTAGAAGGGCCTGGAACAACATTTACCAAGCCCTGAAAGAAAATGGATGCCAACCAAGAATTTTATACCCAGCAAAACTTACTTTCAGATTTGACGATGAGATAAGATCCTTCCATGATAAACAAAAGCTAAAGGAATTTACAAAAAGCAAGCCAGCATTACAGAACATTCTCAGCAAAATATTCCATGAGGAAGAGATGAAAAACAACAATGTAAATCAGCAATAGGAGGAACTAGCCTAAAGGAATAGCCAAATAAAGGAGAAACAAAATCATGTCAAAAAACAAAAATGAGTCCAATGACTAGGAATACAAATCATATCACAATAATAACCGTGAATGTTAATGGCCTGAACTCATCAGTCAAAAGACATAGACTGGCAGATTGGATTAAAAAGAAAATCCAACAATATGCTGCCTGCAAGAGACTCATCTCATAGAAAGAGATACCCTTAGACTAAAGGTGAAAGGATGGGAAAAAACATACCATGCACACGGACACAGCAAAAAAGCTGGAGTATCCATCCTCATTTCAGATAATGTGGACTTCAAGCCAAAACTAGTCAGAAGGGATAAAGAAGGACATTACATACTGCTTAAGGGAAGCATAAATCAGCAAGACATAACAATCATAAATATCTATGCCCCGAACATTGGCTCATCCATGTACATCAAACAAATCCTTGTCAATTCCAGAAATCAAATAGACCACAACACAATAATACTAGGTGATTTTAACACACCTCTCTCACTGCTGGATAGATTGTCCAAACAAAAATTGAATAAAGAAACCATAGATCTCAATAACACAATCAACAATTTAGACTTAACCGACTTATATAGAATATACCATCCAACAAAGAACGAATACACTTTCTTCTCAGCAGCACATGGATCCTTCTCTAAAATAGACCATGTTTTATGCCACAAAGCTACTGTTAGCAAATACAAGAAGATAGAGATACTACCTTGTACTCTATCAGATCATAATGGACTGAAATTAGAAATAAATGACAGAATAAAAAACAGAAACTTCTTCAATACTTGGAGAGTAAATAATACACTATTATATGATGAATGGATAACAGAAGACATCAGGAGGGAAATTAAAAAATTCTTAGAAGTAAATGAGAACAAAGACACATCATATCAAAATCTCTGGGACACTATGAAAGCAGTACTTAGAGGAAGATTTATTTCATGGGGCGCATTCAACAAAAGAAGTAGAAATCAACAAATAAACGACTTAACATTACAGCTCAAAGCCCTAGAAAAAGAAGAGCAGACCAACACCAAAAGTAGTAGAAGACAGGAAATAGTTAAAATCAGAGCCGAAATCAACGAAACTGAAACAAAAGAAACAATCGGAAAAATTAACAAAATAAATAGTTGGTTCTTTGAAAAAATAAACAAAATTGATAAACCCTTATCCACACTAACAAAGAGAAAGAGGGAGAAAACTCAAATTACTAAAATTAGGAATGAACAAGGAAATATCACAACAGACACGAGTGAAATACAAAACATAATTAGAAGCTATTTTGAAAATCTATACCCCAACAAAACAGAAAACCTTGAAGACATCAACAAGTGTCTAGAGACATATCAATTACCTAAACTGAACCAGGAGGACATACACAACTTAAATAAATCAATTTCAAGCAATGAAATAGGTCATCAAAAGCCTACCAACAAAGAAAAGTCTGGGACCAGATGGGTTCTCAGCGAGTTCTATAAAACCTTTAAAGAAGAGCTCATTCCAATACTTCTCAAAGTATTCCATAAAATAGAAGAGGAGGGAACCCTCCCAAACTCATTCTATGAAGCCAATATCACCCTGATACCTAAACCAGACAGAGACACATCGAGGAAAGAAAATTTCAGACCAATATCCTTAATGAACATCGACGCAAAAACTCTCAACAAAATTTTAACAAATCGCATACAAAAATATATTAAAAAGATAGTGAACCACGATCAAGTGGGTTTTATCCCAGGGATGCAAGGTTGGTTCAACATCTGGAAATCAATAAATGTCATTCACCATATCGACAGACTAAAAGTTAAGAATCACATGATTATTTCAATAGATGCAGAAAAAGCATTCGATAAAATACAGCATCCCTTCATGCTCAAAACACTAGAAAAAACTGGGGTAGTGGGATCATTCCTTAACATTGTGAAGGCCATCTACACTAAGCCCATGGCCAATATCATTCTAAATGGTGAAAAACTGAAAGCATTTCCCCTAAAAACTGGAACAAGGCAGGGATGCCCTCTTTCACCACTTCTATTCAACATCGCTCTTGAGACTCTGGCCAGAGCAATTAGACAAACCAAAGAAATTAAAGGGATACGAATTGGAAAAGAGGAACTCAAACTATCCCTGTTCGCTGATGACATGATTATATATTTAGAGGAACCTGGAAATTCCACCAGAAAACTCTTAGAACTCATAAGTGAATTCAGTAAAGTAGCAGGTTACAAGATCAATGCCCATAAATCCAATGCATTCTCATACGTAAGTGATGAATCTTCAGAAAGAGAAATTAGGAAAACTACCCCATTCACAATAGCATCAAAAAAAAATAAAATACTTGGGAATCAATCTCACAAAAGAGGTGAAAGACCTCTACAATGAGAACTACAGAACACTAAAGAAAGAAATTAAAGAAAACCTTAGAAGATGGAAAGATCTCCCATGTTCATGGATAGGAAGAATTAATATTGTCAAAATGGCCATACTACCAAAAGTGCTATATAGATTCAATGCAATTCCAATTAAAATCCCAATGATGTACCTTACAGAAACAGAGCAAGCAATTATGAAATTCATCTGGAAGAATAAGAAACTCAGAATAGCTAAAACAATCCTCAGTAGAAAGAGTGAAGCAGGGGGTATCGCAATACCAAATCTTCAACTCTATTACAAAGCAATAGTAACAAAAACGGCATGGTATTGGTACCAAAATAGCAGGTAGATCAATGGTACAGAATAGAGGACACGGACACAAACCCAAATAAATACAATTTTCTCATACTAGACAAAGGTGCCAAAAATATGCAATGGAGAAAAGATAGCCTGTTTAACAAATGGTGCTGGGAAAACTGGAAAACCATATGCAACAGAATGAAATAAACCCCTATCTCTCACCCTGCACAAAACTCAACTCAAAATGGATCAAGGACCTTGAAATCAGACCAGTGACCCTGCATCTTATAGAAGAAAAAGTAGGTCCAAACCTTCAACTTGTTGGCTTAGGAGCAGACTTCCTTAACAGGACTCCCATAGCACAAGAAATAAAAGCAAGAATCAACAACTGGAATAGATTCAAACTAAAAAGCTTTCTCTCAGCAAAGGAAACTATCAGTAATGTGAAGAGAGAGCCTACAGAGTGGGAGAATATCTTTGCCACTCATACTTCAGATAGAGCGCTAATATCCCGAATCTATAAAGAACTCAAAAAACTCTACACCAAGAATACAAATAACCCAATCAACAAATGGGCTAAGGAAATGAACAGACACTTCACAGAAGAAGATGTACAAGCAATCAACAGATATATGAAAAAATGTTCGACATCTCTAGTAATAAGAGAAATGCAAATCAAAACTACCCTAAGATTTCATCTCACCCCAATTAGATTGGCGATTATCAAGAACATAAGCAACAATAGGTGGTGGCGAGGATGTGGGGAAAAAGGTACACTCATACATTGCTGGTGGGGTTGCAAATTAGTGCAGCCACTCTGGAAAGCAGTATGGAGATTCCTCAGAAAGCTTGGAATGGAACCACCATTTGACCCAGCTATCCCACTCCTTGGCCTATACCCAAAGGACTTAAAATCAGCATACTACAGAGATACAGCCACATCAATGTTCATAGCTGCTCAATTCACTATAGCCAGATTGTGGAACCAACCTAGATGCCCTTCAGTTGATGAATGGATAAAGAAACTGTGGCATATATATACAATGGAATATTACTCCGCCATGAAGAATGATAAAATTATGGCATTTGCAGGCAAATGGATGAAATTGGAGGATATCATGCTAAGTGAGATAAGCCAGTCTCAAAAAACTAAAGGAAGAATGATCTTGCTGATAAGCGGATGAGGACATATAAGGGGGGGGGGGTAGGAGGGGTTAGTGTTAGGGTTAGGGTTAGGTTTAGGGTTAGGGATAAGGAGGGTGGTAAGAATGGAGGAAGGAAGGACTGTATAGAGGGAAAAGAGGGGTGGGAGGGGTGGGGGGGAAGGGAAAAAATAACAATGAATCAAACAACATTGCCCTATGTAAATTTATGATTTTTAATTAAAATAAAAGAAAAAAAAGGAAAAAATATATTAACATAAAAAGAAGATAAAAATCTACAAAATCTTCTGGAAAGCAGAACAAAAGAGTAACGAGATTAAAAAAAAAATTGATCCAGAAGTTCCAACATTTGACTTAAAGGAGCCCCTGAAAGAAAAAATAAAAACAAAAAACCACACAAGTTTCCAGAACTGAGAAGCATGAGTCCCCAGATTTTAAAAATCCACAAAATCCCAGAAGCAAGAATGAAAGTTCTGCAGATAACTGAGCACATGAACTATCAGAACCCCAGGGACAAAGCAAGACGTTCCCCCAAGCTGGGTGCAGTGGCACACACCTGTAATCCCAGCTACTTGGAACACTGAAGCAGGAGGATCACAAGTTTGAGGCCAGACTCAGCAACTTCCTGAGACCCTGTCTCCCAAAAAAAAAGGGTGGGGGGGCTGGGGATGTAGCTCAGTGGTAAACACCCCTGGATTTAATCCTCAGTACCAAAAAAAGAAGGAGAAAGACTTCCCACATGCAAACATGTCACCAAAGGACATAAAGCTACGCTCCCACACTCCAGGAACATAGTTTTCAACCTGGAACTTGGTACTAGCCAGAGTAAGTAACTGCACATTGGTTTTAGGTTTAGGAACAGTTTGAGAAAATTATAAAATGCACACAACCTGGGCCTGGCAAAACTATCCATCTAAGCCCTTGTCCAGTGTACAGCTTGGTGGCATTAGGCACATTCACACTGCTGTACAACAGATCTCCAGATATTTTTTCATCTTGCAAAACTCAAACTTTTACCCATTAAACAACTCTCCATTTCCCCTCTTCCTTTGATCCCAGGTAACCTTTATTCTACTGTCTGTCTCTGGGAATTTGAGTGCCTTAGGTTCCGCAGATGAGTGAAATCATATGGCATATTTCTTTTGTGACAGGTTTATTTCACTGAGCATGACTTCCTTAAGTTTCATCCATTTGCAGCATATGCCAGAATCCTCCTCCTTTTATTTATTTTTATTTTTTGGTACCAGGAATCGAACCTAAGCCATGTCCCCAGTCCTTTTTATTTTTTACTTGGAGGCAGGGTCTTGAAAGGTTGCTCCGGGCTTTGCTAAATTGTGGAGGCTGTTTTTGAACTTGGTGCTCCTCCTGTCTCAGCCTCCCCAGCTGCTGGGATTGCACATGTGCCACTGTCCCCAGATTTCCCCTCCTCTTAGTAGCAGGATTATATTCCATTGTCTATATTTCACTACATTTTGTTTATTCATTCATCCATCCGTGGACATGGGTTAGTTCTATTGGCTCTTGTGAACACAGGGTACATAACTGCTTTGAACATCTCTTGCAGACACTATTTTCAATTCTTTTGGGTATCCACCCAGGAATGGAAACGCTGAATCATAATGGCAATTGCATTTTTTTTTCATTCAGAAGTTTTTAATAAGGGCTGGGGTTGTGGTTCAGTGGTAGCACGCTCGCCTAGCATATGTGAGGCCCTGGGTTCGATCCTCAGCACCACATAAAAATAAAGGTATTGTGTCCACCTACAACTAAAAAATTTATATATAAAAAAGTTTTTAATGAAAAAACCCACCATTTTTAAATTTTTGACAATAACTTTTTTTTTTTTTTTACCTTGGATTGAACTCAGGCCACATCCCCTACCCTACTTTGTATTTTATTTAGTGACAGAGTTTCACTAAGTTGCTTGAGACAGGGTGTCACTGAGTTGCCTAGCGCCTCACTTTCGCTGAAGCTGGCTTTGAACTCCCCATCCTGCCTCAGCCTCCCGAGCCGCTGGGTCTACAGGCGTGCGCCACCGGTGGCGCCCGGCTACTTTTACTTAACTTGTTACTTAACCTTTGCTGAAAGGAGACAACGGCCCCAGCTGCTGCCTAGTTGTCGGAAATCGCACGGAAATTTTTGTAGCGTTAGAACAAAGCCCGACCCCGCTCCCTGAGACTGGCTCTCAGGCTCAGGGCTGGGATCCCACCGAGAGATGGACCAGGCACGGTGAGCAGGGCTCAGCTGCCAGTCACTCCCAGGGAGGAAGCCACAGGGGCAAAATGCCCTTTGGGGTGGCTGCGGTTGTCGCTTAGCGGCTGAGCACTTGTCTAGCCCGAGGAGACCCTGGGTTCCATCCTGGCATCTTCAAAAAATGGGAAGGAAAAGAAAGAAACAAAGTGGCTCTGCGCCGCTTCCCCGTGCAGGTTTCGCTCGCCCGGCTCAGCCCCTGCCTCCCAATTCCTGCTCCTGCGACATCTGTCTCCGGACCCCAGGGTTGCTGAACCAGGCCTGCTCTGCAGGCTGCACGGTACACCAACCGCTGAAAGCACCCGTTTTGCAAAAGAGAGCGTTGATTCACCAGGCGAACGAGTGCAGAAACAGCACAGTTCAGATCCACCTCCCGAAGGGGACTTGGGGACATTTCTGCTGACGCGCCTGGACAGGTGGTTGGAAGTTAGGAAGAAACCCGCGGTTTGAGCTATCAGACTTCAGCTGTCACCTTCCTGGCCCACTGGAGGGAGGTGTTACCCTTACCTCTAACATTGGAGATTTTTCCCTGCTGGTATGGGGATTGAACCCAGAAGTGCTTTACCACTGAACCACATTGCCAGCCCTTTATATATTTGTTGTTGTTGTAGATGGACACAAAACCTTTTTATTTCATTTATTTTATATATGGTGCTGAGAATTGAACCCAGGGCCTCACATGTGCTAGGCAAGCACTCTACCACTGAGCTACAGCCCCAGCCCCTTTGTTTTATTTTGAGACAGGGTCCCACTAAGTTGCTTAGGGCCTACCTAAATTGCTGAAGCTGGCCTTGAACTTTCAATCCTCCTCTACCTCAGCCTCCTGAGTCCATGGGATTACAGGTACGCAGCAGCATGCCTGATTTTTAAATTTTATTTATTTATTTTTGGTACCAGGGATTGAATGCAGGGGTTTTAACCATTGAGTAACATCCCCCGCCTTTTTAAAGTGTTTTATTTAGGGACAGGGTTGCGCTGAGTTGTGAAGTGCCTCACTAAATTGCTGAGGCTGGTTTGAACTCGAAATCCTCCTGCCTCAGTCTCCCGAGCCACCGGATTAAAGGCATGCGCCACCGCAACTGGCTAATGCTGGTGATTATTGAAAGTCATCTAAAATCAAGAAATGACTGGGTGTAGCAAGCTCAGCAGTAGGGTACATGGTTAGCATGTGTCACTCCCTGGGTTCCACTCCAGTACTGCAAAAGTACATTTTTTTTTTTTTAAAGCAAGTCATGCTAGGCACAGTGGCACATGCCTGTAATCCCAGTGAAGGGCAGGCAAAGTGACATTGAGTTGAGAGGGTTTACTCCAGTTTTCCCTCCTTTTCGCCATCGCCTTAGGGCTCCTCCTCCCCCTCTTTCCCCTCCCCTCCTGTCTTCTCTCCCACCTCCTCTCACCTTCCTCCCTGCACAAAGGCTCTGAAGGTCCTTGTCTGTCCCCTGTTCATATAGTCAAGGCATCAGGAGGGCTAGGGTCACCTTGGGGCGCAGCCAGTCCCTCCTGGTGAGCACCCCCGGGTGGGGGGACATACCCACAACTAAGCATCTCTTTCCAAAAGTGACTGGTTCCCGGGGAGCATCTGTGAGGGGAGGGAGCCCCACCCCCAGACCTTCCCCGGGATGTCGCCATGGGGAGCTGTTCTTATTACCTTGGTTAATATCAAAGTACTCAGGCATGTTATGGAGAAATCTAGGAAATAGATAAAAGGTTACAGATGACTTTTGTCACCATTGTTCCCAACCTTCGTGTTTCTGTTCCTCCATCGACATATTGTGCAACCACAAGAAAAGTTTCCCACTTGGTCCTATTTTCTAAATTAGGAAGTGAGGTGACTGAAGAAGTGAGATGAGACTTTGAGAGGTGTCAGAGGAACAGGAGGCCTTTGGGAAATGATATCAAGTGCTTGGCATGTGCCCAAGTGCCTGTCTTGCAATGTCATTTTTGCCAACACCCCAGCTCCTGACAGTCCCTATTGTACAGAGGAGACTGAGGCTCAGAGAGGCTAAGGAACTTCAAGGTCATTCAGCTAAGGAGTGGTATGGCCAGGATTTGAGCTCGGTTGTCTCCAAAACCCTTAAAAAAAAAAAAATCTTCATTTTCTACTGCAATTCTGGACAAAACTGGACCGAGCAGAAATCCATGAGGCTTCCACAGTTGACTGAAACATGTGGGAAAGACAAGAGAAATTGCTATTTTCTTTGGTCTGCAGGAAGAAGCGTGGACAGTTAGGCTGAAATCCTAGCACCTTGACTTTGCATGACTTTATACAAATGCCTTTACTTTTCTTTTATTTTTTCATTCTTTTCTTTTTTGATGCTGGGGATTGAACCCAGAAACTCTTTATTTTTAATTTTTTTTGGGGGGAGATTGAACTCAGGGGCACTCAACCACTGAGCCACATCCCCAGCCCTATTTTGTATTTTATTTAGAGACAGAGTCTCTCTGAGTTGCTTAGTACTTCACTTTTGCTGAGGCTGGCTTTGACCCTCCTGCCTCAGCCTCCTGAGCTGCTGGGATTATAGGCATGTGCCACTGCTCCTGGCTCCCTTTTATTTTTTTATTTTGAGTCAAGGCCTCATTAAGTTGCTGAGCCTCCTGCCTCAGCCTCCCAAGTCACTAGGACTACAGGTGTGCAACACCATGCCCAGTCAAACCCCTTCACTTTTCAGTCTCCCCATCTGTAAATAATGTTTGCCTTGCCTGAGTGTGGGGAGGAGTAAGTGAGAGAATGTATGCATAGGGCTTGCTCTGTATAGGTGCTCCGTGAATCCACCTATTGATGTTGCTGGAAACAGACAAGTGGCCCCCTCCCTGTCCCCTCTGGTCAACTGACACTCCTGGGCCCAGGCCTCCTGTATTCTTCTGTATGTCCTTCCTCTCAGCTCTTACAAAGTCCTTCTCTTCTATGTCATCTGATCCAGCAGAGGCACGGCAGACTGTCTTCATTACTAAAACACGCCCTCTGGGGGGGCTGGGGTTGTGGCTCAGTGGCAGAGCACTTGCCTAGCATGTGTGAGGCCCTGGGTTTGATCCTCAGCACCACATATAAATAAATAAATAAAATAAAGGTCCCCCTTTGGCTTACTGTGTGTGAGGCCCTGTGACCCATGCTGGGGTAGGGGCAAGGCAGGTGTATAGCCAGGCCTCTGCCTGTTAGGAGCCAACTGTCTGACTGCTGAGGAAACAGGAAGCAAATAGTTGCACAAATAAATATATAACTAACATTACTTTTATTATTTTTGTGGCACTAGGGACTGAACCCAGGGGTGCTTGACCACAGAGCTATATATACCTCCCGCCCTTTTTTAATTTTTTATTTTTGAGTCGGAGTCTCCTTGTATTGTTGAGGGCCTTGCTAAGTTGCTGAAGCTGGCCTTGAACTCATGATCCTTCTGCCTCAGCCTCCCAAGTAACTGGGGTTACAGGTGTGTGTCATCATGTCTGGCCAACAA
This sequence comes from Sciurus vulgaris, assembly GCF_902686455.1. Taxonomy (NCBI): domain Eukaryota; kingdom Metazoa; phylum Chordata; class Mammalia; order Rodentia; family Sciuridae; genus Sciurus; species Sciurus vulgaris. The sequence continues at coordinate 19,928,327 of NC_136461.1, forward strand.
CTGTATTTCCTAGAACCTGGAAAAATGCTCATGAGATGAAGGCAAGGCACAATAGGGAATCTGGAATTTTCTGTTGAATGTTATTAGCCAGGAGCATCTCCTCGAAGGTTAGGACTGGATTTGATTTCGGCTGAGTCCTGGGGTAAGCCGTGGTGTCCATAAATGTTAATTCAAGGAAAGAAAAAGACAAACAAAAGTAATAGACAACCCAGTGGCCAGGGACACACCCAGAGTTGGTGCTCAGCAGGCAGAATAGGGCTGGGGTCGTGGCCCAGTGGTAGAGCACTCACCTCGCATGTGTGAGGCTCTGCATTCGATTCTCAGCACCACATAAAAATAAAATAAAGGTATGGTGTCCACCTAAAGCTAAAAATATTTTTAAAAAGACAAAACATTTATCTAACTCCAATTAGAATGGCTATTATCAAGAACACAAGCAATAAGTGTTGGCATGGATGTGGAGAAAAAGGTACACTCATACGTTGCTGGTGGAGTTGCAAATTGGTGCAGCCACTCTGCAAAGCAGTATGGAGATTCCTCAGAAAGCTTGGCATGGAACCACCATTTGACCCAGCTACCCCACGCCTCGGTTTATACCCAAAGGACTTAAAATCAGCATACTACAGTGATGCAGCCACATTAATGTTCATAGCAGCTCAATTCACAATAGCTAGATTGGGGAACCAAAGTAGATGCCCTTCAATTAATGACTGGATAAAGAAACTGTGGTATATATACACAAACGAATGTTACTGAGCCATAAAGAAGAATAAAGTTATGGCATTTGCTGGTAAATGGATGGAGTTGGAGAATATCATGCTAAGTGAAATAAGCCAAGCCCCAAAAAACCAAAGGCTGAATGTTTTTTCTGATAAGTGGATGACAACACATAACAAGGGAGATTGTAGGGGGCAAGAGAAGAATGAAGGAACTTTGGATAGTGTAGAGGAAAATGGAGCAGGGGGGACGGAAAGATAGACTGAGACAGACAACAGTACCCTATGTATATGTATGGTTACATGAATGGTATGAATCTACATTGTGTACAACCACAGAAATGAAAAGTTGTTCCCCATTTGTGTACAATGAATCAAAATGCAGTCTGTAAAAATTAAAAATTTTAATTAAAAAAAAAAGACAAAACGATGCTGCAGGTCAAAGAGAGGCAGGGGCCACCCGGTAGGAACTCCCAAAGCTGGGAATTAGAGCAACAAAGTGAATAATACAGTATTGGATTATTAGCTTAACCATAAAATAAATGTTCGTGAGTCTATACTGACATAAGTAAATGATTGAGCGAATAAATGAATGGAGAAATAAATAATGAGGAAGAGGAGACAAGTCTTCCCTAGAGAATTCCAAATAACTTACCCGGATGCTTCCCCTCTAGGTTTCCTGAGGCTGAGCAGATTTAGCGACTTGTTTCCAAAGGACAGGGGTCAGAAGGGGAAAGCAGAGATTTTAATGTGGAGAAATCTGAAAACAGCAGTTCAACCAAACCATCGAGGTCACCATCATCAGTGACATCAATGGATATGTCACCTGCTCCCCAATAATAATGTCATGCGAAGGGCACTTCAGCTCTGCAGTATTCTCCCCAAAATCCATAACCCTAAGGTCAAAAGTGGAACAAGGGAAGACTAACATTCATGACAGGCACCGTGGTGACTAAATTTCTGCAGCAGAAGAAGGACGTTTAATAGGAAAACAGGTAAAATCCGCGTTAAAGTCTGCAGCTTAGTTACAGCCACGTAATGCTATTTGTTTTGACAAACACACCATGGTAATGTGAAATGGAAAGGGAAACGAGGCATGTGATATGTAAGACAGTTGTGCTATTTTTACAAATTTTACGATAAATCAAAAATTGAAGGGATGGGGGTGTAGATCAGTTGCCGAGCATGCATGAGGCCCTGGATTCAATTTCCAGGACTGCAAAAAAAGAAAAAAACAAAAGCAACTGAGACACCAGGTGTGGTGACACATGCCTGTAACTCCAGAAACTAGGGAAGCGGAGGCAGGAGAATTGCAAGTTTGCGGTGAGGCCAGCAAGTTAGTCAGACCCTGTCTTTCAAAATAAAAAATAAAATATAATAGAGGCCTGGGGATTTATCTCAGTGGTAGAGTGCCCCTGGGTTCAATCCCCAGCACTGTAAATAATAATAATAATGGTAATAATAATAAGAAAAGGCTGGGAATGTGGCTCAGTGGTAGAGCACTTGCCTAGCATGCATGAAACCCTGGGTTTAATCCCCAGTATCTACCACTAAAGCAATTTGAAAAATAATTGAAAAGTTCTTTACAGGCAGAGTAAAGACTAGGAAAGGAATCAAAAACAGTAAAATGTTGCTATGCTGGGGAAAGAATGCCCTATTTTTGTCAAATGATCCTTAATTCAGACTTATTCCTTGTATTTAAAATGTTTATTTTCTCTGATTGGAAGTCTTCTATTAGGCCGAGAGTGATAGTGCATGCCTGTAATTCCAGCTCCTGGGAGACTAAGGCAGGAGGACCACAGGTTCCCCGCCAACCTTAGCAACTTAGTGAGACCTTGTCTCAAAAACTGTAAAGGGTTGGGGATGCAACTCAGTGGTAGAGTGGGTCCCTGCGTTCCATCCCTAGTACTGAAAAAAAAAAAAAAAATCTCCTATTAGTTTTATAGTAATAAAAAAACTAAATAAAGCATTTTACACAATACTTTTGTCAATCATCTCATTGAATCCTCACAAACAGCTAAGAAAAGATTATTTCCCTGTCTTCCAGGTGAGGAAATTGAGGTTCAGGAAAATCAGGATGATTTGCCTAAGGACTTATAACAAACCAGCAGAGGATCTGGGATTTGAACCTATGTTGGTCTGAGTCCAGAGGGATGCAGAAATGGCAAAGCTTTAGGCCATTCATGGAGTCAGAAGTGGGTGGTTTGTCTCCCAAGCACATTCCTCTTTAGTCCAAGGAAGAATATTTTCTGGGGGAGAGGGAGTTGAACGCAGGGGCATCCGACTTCTGAGCCACATCCCCACCCCTATTTTGTATTTTATTTAGAGACAGGGTCTTGCTGAGTTGCTTAGCACCACCTTCCTTTTGCTGAGGCTGGCTTTGAACTTGCAATCCTCCTGCCTCAGCCTCCCTGAGCCCCTGGGATTAGAGGCATGCCCCACCTTTCCCGACCTAAGGGAGAATTTTTAACTTGAATTGTCCAAAGGGTATGGGCATCCTTAAAAAGTAGTGAGTTCCCTATCACTAAGGATGTCCAAATAGGACCACTGAGTATCCTAGAGGGGAATCCAGGAGAACTGACAGTGTACCTTCTTCCTCAGACCTAACTGGCAGGACTGTCCCTACTAGGAGATGCAGAACTACACAAGGCGGGCTGTGTTGCCTCATTGGAATCGCTGGCACCGTGGAGGGAACTCTTCTTCTTAGTCTTCAGCATTGCCCCTACCCAGCGGGGCACATCACTGTCACACTGGAGAGGAGGGGACAGCCTTTATTCCTTAAACCCCTTAAGTGTCCTGATCTAAATGCTCTAAATCGTGAGACCAATGTGAGAGATAAGTATTATGACAGCATTTTGTTTAATTTATTCATTTATTTTGGTACTGGGGATGAAACAGAGGGGAGCTCTACCACTGAGCTACATCCCTAGTTCTTTATTTTAAAAATCATTTTAAACCGGGCGCAGTGGCACAAGCCTGTAATTCCAGCGACTTGGCAGGCTGGGTCAGGAAGATCCCAAGTTCAAAATCAGCCTCAGCAACTTAGCCAGGCTCTCAGCTCTCCTGTCTCAAAATGAAAAGTAGAAAGGGCTGAGGATGTGGCTCAGCGGTTAAGCGCCCCTGGGTTCAATCCTGGCTCCAAAAAAATATGTATACATGTATACCGTGTGTATATGTGTAATTCACACACACATGCAACACACATGGATTTACAGACGTGCACCGTGGCGTCTGGCTCAAGGCACCAGGTCCCACCTCTCAGACCCGGATCCCTGCAAGCCCTTGGAGAGGCGGGGCGGAGCTTCGAGTGGGCGTGGCTGTGGGCTTCCGTGGGGCGGGGCTTCTGTGTGCTGGGCGCCCGGTTCTCCCGGGTGGGCGGGCTGTGGGCCACTCGGTCTGCGCCCAGAGCGGCGGGGACCATGGAGCCGGTGCCGCTGCGGGACTTCGTGCGCGCGGTGGACCCCGCCTCCCTCCCGCGCGTGCTGCGGGTCTACTCCGGAGTCTACTTGGAGGGTGAGTGGGCCCGGCTCTCCCTAGGTATGGGGCCAGGGCGTTATAACCCAGGGAGCCGCAAACCGGGCTCGAGCGCTGACGCCGCCGCTGCTCGAGGTTGGTGATTTGGGGCCACAATCAACCCCTGTGCGCCTCAGCTTTTGCTTCCGTGGAATGGGGGACCGCTGACCTGTCTCGCAGGGTGGTGATGCGAAGTCAGTGAGTTCGGCTCGGAAGGTGGGTGGAAGCGAGCCAAGACCTGGTGGAACCAGGACTGCAGACTTGCCCTTCCATGAGCCGGACTGTGCGTGCCCAGGGAGAGGCGTTAGGGCGCTCTTGAGCGTTGCTGTGGCTTGGCCGTGGTGCTGGGGTCTGCACTCAAGGGCTTGAACATGCCCGGCGAGGGCTTCTGTTACCGAGCTACATCCCAGCCCCCACTGCTTACGTGACTGATCCGTTCTTCCACCTGTGTGCCCTCTCACACCTCCCACTGTCTTCCCTCTGTGCCCCCTCTCATCTTGGCCCTTCGCTAGATGATGGGCAGTACCTGATCTGACAGTTCTCCAGTTTTCAACTTTAATGGCTCTTACTCCGGGAAGACGTGCCGGCTCTTACTCCGGGAAGACGTGCCTGCTCTTCGCGTCTTGGCACACCTGTACAATGCTCCCTGCCCACAGACCCCTGTTCACAGCAGAGGCACAGTGACTAGTTATTGCCTGAAAGAACTAGAGGGATTGACAGACAGCAGAAGGAGAGGAGACCGGGCAGCGAATGGGAAGTCAGCAGCTCCGTGGGGAGGGAGAAACTCTGGGCCAAAGTGCGAGAAGGGGCGGTGGAGGAGAGGGAGCCGGGAGATGCAGCGGCGGCGCGGGCTCCTAACTGCTGCACAGGACTTCGGCAGGAGTGCCCTGCCCCATCCTGCTCCCGCTCTGGAGGAGCTCTTGCTCTGCCACAGCCATTTCCTGCAGTGTTCTGAGGGCCCAAATGGGATCCCAGCCTGAGGCTGAGACACATGGAGGACCGCATGTCTTGGGGGGCACCACCTCACCATGGGTCTCTCCAGGTCCTTTTGGAGGATCTGAAGGATTTGGGTTCAAGTTCTGACTCCACTTCTTCTGGCAGACAGGCACCTGGGATCTGTTTGTTTTCCCCCAGCCTGGGACCAAGCTCCCCCGCGCCCACCCCCGCTTTCTTGCTTGCCCATTGTCACAATACTTGTTTCCTCATTCTGCCTGACCTGGGGTGGGAAGTGGGGGAAGCTGGAGTGCCGTCATTAGCGAAGAGCCTGACAGGGTTGCGTGCATGGATGGGGTGAGTGTGGAGGAGGGGCAGTTGGTGATACCATAGGGGCAGGCACAGGGCAGGGGACTCTGGACTGGTTCACCACGTGGTCAGGAGCGCTGATTTTGGAGGCAAATGCCTTGGGCTTGACCCCCAGTTCTGCCTCCTGTTACTTGATCATGTAAGTCATTACTTAAGGAGGAACTGCTTATCTCCCCAGGGCACTCACAAGTTTAAAATACAGTGAGGCATCTGCAGCACTTAGAGAGGGTGAGGTGTATGTAGCTGCATAGCTGCTGCTCTCGCCAGCCAGAAGGGCCGCACCCTCGCATTGCTGACAGAACTACGTTGAGCCAGGGTGCAACTTCCTGGGGTAAGAATAAGGTTCTCACTGAAGAAGACCTTAGAAGATGGGATGCTCACCCATGTTCTTGGATAGGCAGAATGAATATTGTCAAATTAGCCTTATTATCGAAAGTGCTATACAGATTTAATGCCATTTCTAATAAAATTCCAATGATGGTCTTCAAAGAAATAAAAAAAGCAGTCATGAAATTCATTTGGAAAAAATAAGAGGCCCAGAATAGCCAAAGCAATCCTTAGCAAGAAAAGTGACACAGGAGGCATCACAGTAACAGACTTTAGCTATAGTAACAAAACCCACATGGAATTGGCACCAAAGGAGATGTGAAGACCAGCAGTACAGAATAGAAGACACAGAGGCAAACCCACATACATACACTTATCTCCTACTAGACAAAGGCACCATAAACATACACTGGAGAAAAGATAGCCACTTCAACAAATGGTGCTGGGAAAATTGGAAATCCATATGTAGTAGATTGAAATTGAACCCCCATATCTCATCCTGCATAAAACTCTACTCAAAGTGGGTCAAGGACCTAGGCATTAAACCAGAGACTCTCTGCTTAATAAAAGAAAATGTAGGCCCAACTCTTGATCATGTCAGCTTAGGAACCGAATTCCTCAACAAGACTCCTAAAGCACAAGAAGTAAAATAAAAGGATCAATAAATGGGATGGTATCAAACTAAAATTCTTCTTCACAGCAAAGGAATGTGAAGAGAGAGTCTACAGAATGGGAGAAAATCCTTGCCACCTGTACTTCATATAGAGAATTAATCTCCAGGATATACAAAGAACTTGAGTTTACAATAAAAAAAAAAAAAAAAAAGAACTTGAAAGACTTAACACCAAAAAAAATAATAATAATAATAATAATAACCCAATCAATAAATGGGCAAAGGAACTGAACAGGTATTTCACAGGAGAAGAAATACAAGTGGACAACAAACATATGAAAATTGCCCAACATCTCTAGCATTTGGAGAAATGCAAATTAAAATTACACTGAGATTCCATCTCACTCCAGTCAGAATGGCAATTATCAAGAAAACAAGTAACAATAAATGGTGGCAAGGATGTGGGGGAAAATGTTCACTCATACATTGCTGGTGGGACTGCAAATAGGTGCAATTACTATGGAAAGCAGTATGGAAATACCTCAGAAAACTTGGAATGGAACCACCATTTGACCCAAATATCCCACTTCTCTTATACCCAAGGGACTTAAAATCAGCATATTACAGTGATGCAGTCACATCAATGTTTGTAGCGGTTCAATTCACATAAACTAAGCTATGGAACCAACCTAGATGTCCTTCAACAGATGATTGGCTAAAGAAAATGTGGTATTTATACACAATGGAACTTACTTAGCCATAGGAAGAATGAAATTATGGCATTTGCTGGTAAATGGATGGAACTGGAGACTATCGTATTAAGCGAATTCCAAAAAACCAAAGGCCAAATGTTCTCTCTGATATGCAGATGCTAACATACAATAAGGGAGTGGAAGGAAGAATAGACGTACACTGGATTAGACAAATTGGAATGAAGGGAAGGGAGGGAGGATGGAAATAGGAAAAACTGTAGAATGAATCAGACATCACTTTCCTATGTTCATATATGAATACATGACCAGTGAAACTCCACATCACGTCCAATCACAAGCATGGGATCCTAATTAGAGTAAGTTATACTCCATGTATGTATAATGTTCAAATACACTCTACTGTCATGTGTATCTAAAAAGAACAAATTAAAAAATGAATAAAAAAAAAAAAAAGTAAGGCTCTCTGGGCCAGTGTGGGGGATTCTACTGAGGCTGCCTTGGGAGTGGGGTGGGGTCAGGTGGCCTCAAGGCCTCCCACCTGCAGCTTCCTGTCTGCCATTAGTTGGACAGGGATCCTATGCATTCTATATGGTGAGAGATCTTTATTGTGCATCTTCTAAATTCTCCGCATGACTTCAGCGATTTAAACCAGGAAAGTAGAGCTGCCAAACCTGCAGGTGGCACCTGGAACTTGGCCACTGCCTTACCCAGTCAGTGTCCTCCACTGTCTACTGTGCTTCCTTTAGAAAGCACTCATCTGCCTCAGCCTTAAGAGGCTGAGGCAGGAGGATCGTGAGTTCAAAGCCATCCTAAACAACTCAGCGAGACCCTGTCTTTAAATAAAACATTTTTAAAAAGGGCTGGGAATGTGGCTCAGTGATTAAGTGCTCCTGGATTCAATCCCCAGTAGTGCCCCCCCCCCAAAAAAAAAAATTTAAGGAATAAAAGCAACTCATCTGGCCTGGAGTGGTGGTGCGTGTGCAATCCCATGATTCAGGAGGCTGAGACAGGAGAATTGCAAGCTTGAGGCCAGTCTCATCAACTTAGCAAGGCCTAAGCAAGACTCTCTCAAAAATAAAAAATAAAAAGGGTAGAGGATATGGCTCAGTGGTAAAGCATCCTTGGGTTAAATACCTGATACCAAAACAAACAAACAAACGAAAAAAAACATTTGAAGGAGAAAGCAAGGTGTTAGAAGGATGGGGTGCTTATCTGTGTGAACTGCAGGAACCCCTGACCCTCTCTGAGCCTCTACAGTCAGGGAGTTGAGGTTCACTGGGTTCTCTACTCCTTCCCGGCTTTAACATATACCGCCCAGTGCAGCCAAACTCTGCACCGGTGAGGGACCAAGGGAAATTAGAAAAGAAAGACTCACACATGCAGATTATGAAGAAAATAGCTGGGATCAGGTGGAGCACTGCTCTCTGATGGAGAAGCAACTCTAAAGAGTCATACCAGCAATCTTTATTTATATATGTCTCCTTTTTTTTTTTTTTTTATATGAGGAATGTTTGTATTTTATTTAAAGACAGGGTCTTACTGAGTTGCTTAGCACCTCACTTTTGCTGAGGCTGCCTTTGAATTTTTGATCCTCGTGCCTCAGCCTCCCCTTCTGCCTCAGCCTCCTGAGCCCCTGGGATTACAGGCAGGCACCATGGTGCCCAGCAAGCATTATTCTCTGTACTCAGAACTAGTAACAGCTGTGCAGCTTTTCCACAGTTGCAAGGTGTAATGTTAGGAGCTTTGTGTAGTGCTCAGGCGCTGTTTAAAGTTACTGTGAAGCGGGCGGGCTCAGGAGTAGCTGAGCCCGTGAAACATTGTGGTTGTCTAGCGTAAGAATTCCTCTATGCCCAGGAACTGTGTGCCTCAGATCAAGGTTGGAGCTGATAAGACTCTCGCACAGAGCCTCCTCGGTAGGGGTGTGACCATAGCAGCGAGGCATCCTGTGTCCTTGCTCAGATGTTCCCAGGCAGCAGATGCTCCATGGCCATGAGGTCATCAGAGACACCCATTCTCAGTCCTGTTCTCCCATTCTCTGTCACCGCTCTCCAGTCTACTCAGAGGCCAGGCCCTGTGCTGGCTTCAGTGATGCTGAGCTGGGTCAGTCCTACCTGTGAGCTCACGCTAGGAGGCATGGCCATGTGAGAAGGCCAGAGAAGGCACCGCAGGGGGGTGTATGCAATGCTAAAAGAAACCAACCACAGGCCTATGCTGCCTGCGGGTGGCTGAGCCAGCTGGCGGTAGGAGGGGTGGGCCAGGGAATTTTGTGCAATTTGTGCGAAGACAGCAGAGCAGAGCTCGTAGGGAACAGGGCACAGGCCACCCAGGGCTTGGCCCTTGCTAAATAGGGAAACTGAGTCCATGTCTCCACAGGCTCCATCTATGAGATCGCTGGGAATGAATGCTGCCTCTCCACAGGGGACCTGATCAAGGTCACCCAGGTTTGCCTCCAGAAGGTGGTCTGTGAGGACCCAGGAACAGGTCAGATCTTGGAGCTTGCCCCCAACTTTCAAGGTAAGGAGGATACCTGAGCCTCCCTGGCACCCTCCAGGCATGCCTGTGGGTCACTTGGGGTGTGCCTGCTGATCCCAGTACCCACTCCCACCCCTCTGGCTTTACACATGAGGTCTCACATCTGCCACTATCCGGTCTCAAGGCCAAGGATGAATGACCTCAGGGCAGTCTGATACTCTGATCGCATCAGCTTCTGTTCCGGGTCTTTGCCGGGTGCCAGTCTGTGTTCACTCACACATTCACCCATCAAACACTGGCCAACACCCACATCTGCCAGGCCCTCCCAGAGGCAGGAGTGTGGAACTCAGGATGAGCCAGGTGCTTCCAGGGTGGCAGTGAGAGGTGACAACAGTTGAAGTGGGCATACTTTAGAGAGGACTCTGGGTGCAGAAACCTGCCCTGCCAGTGCTCTGGAAGGCCTCCTGGGAGAAGGATCTCAGCTCAAGGGAGTGGCACCTGGACATTTGGAGTTCAGGAAACCCTAGGGCACTCAGTGATCACAGGAGACACATCACGGCAGACGTGGGCCCAGACCTTGCAAGTGAGCATTAGGCTTGATGTGAGGATTAGAGCTGAGTGTGTGCAGTGAACAGGGCTGGCACGAGCAGGCATACTCTGGGGACTTCTCTGGGCTGATGGAAAGGGCGTGGCTTGCAGGTGAGAAGTTGAGGGAGATGAGCCTGTGAGGTGGTCACACAATTTGCACAATTTGATCTTTTTTTTTTTTTTTTTTTTTTTGGTACCAGGGATTGAACTTGGGGCCACTTTACCACAGAGTCACATCCTCAGCCCTTTTTATTTTTTATTTTGAAACAGAGTCTCACTAAGTTGCTTAGAGTCTTGCTGAATTGCTGGGGCTGGCCTTGAACTTGGGATCCTCCTGCCTCCTGAATTTCTGGGGCGGGTCAACCCACCCAGCTTGGACTCTATTTTGAAGGTACTGAGGAGTCAATGAGTTTTTTTTTTTTTTTAGGAATTAATTTTTTTTTAATTTTTAGTTTTACAGACTTCATTTTGGTTTATTATACACAAATGGGGTACAACTTTTTATTTCTATGGTTGTACACAATGTAGAGTCACACCATTCTTGTAATCATACATGTACATAGGGTAAGACTGTCTGTCTCAGTCTACTATCTTTCCTTCCCCTACCCCCTCCCGCCCCATTTTCCTCTACACCATCCAGAGTTCCTTCATTCTTCTCTCCGCACTCCCCAGTCCCCCTTGTTATGTGTTGTCATCCACTTATCAGAGAAAACATTCAGCCTTTGGTTTTTTGGGCTTGGCCTATTTCACTTAACGTGATATTCTCCAACTTCATCCATTTACCAGCAAATGCCATAACTTTATTCTTCTTTATGACTGAGTAATATTCCATTGTGTATATATACCACAGTTTCTTTATCCATTCATCAATTGAAGAGCATCTCAGCAAGATTTTTAAATATGCAAGTAACTTTTGTTTGTTTGTTTCTGGTGCTGGGAATTGAACTTTCCAGGCCCTCTTTAGTTTTTATTTTGAGGCAGGGCCTTGCTACATGGCCCAGGCTGGCCTGCAACTTGCCGTTCTTCTGTCTCAGCTTCCCAAGTAGCTGGAATTACAGGCCTGTGGCTCGCCTGTTCTATTTCTTTCGTCTCCTTCAGGCTGGACTGTTTCCTCAGCCTTTCTTTGTCTTGATGTGGACATTTTGAAGACTTCAGGTCAGAACTTTTTTTTCTTTCTGGTGCTGGGGATGAAACGCACAGATGGAAGCCAGCTCCTTGCCCATACATGCTAAGTACACACTCTCCCACTGGCCCTGGACCAGTACTTTGGTAGACTGCCCCTCAGTCCGGGGTTCATGATGTTTCCTTGATTGAAGTTGTGGGTTTGGGGCTGGAAACCATCTTTTGGCAGTGGGCGTTTGGGTCACTCTGGCAGATGCCTGGTTGCTGGCCAGGGGTGCGGCGGAAGAGCAGTCAGATGTGCTGGCAGACAGGATAAGGGATAGAGTGGGGGCTCGAGAACGCTTTGGTCAGTAATTCCTGGAGTTCTAGTTTGGGAGAGGGGCAGTGGCACTACCCTGGTGTGGAGTTGGAGCTGTGGTGAAGCTTCAGGTAGAAATGTCAAGTTGGCAAACAGGCAGGTAGGGGCCATGAAGCGGGAGAACGTGGACGTCACCCGTGTCTTCTGGGGAAGGGGGCGCTGTTCTGTCCTCTGCCTCTAGTGACAGTCCCCTTGTGTCACCACTTCTGACCCTCACTGTCCACTTGCACACTGTCACTGTGCCTTCTGTCCTTCAGTTCTGCAGCCTGGATGTCCAGATGGAGGCCCACCTCAGGGGATGGGTATCCTCAGGGGAGTCTGGCTGGGTTATGGACCTGGACCCAGTGAGATCTGTACCGCCCCCCAACTTTCCCTCCTTCTGAATCCCACAGGCCACTTCAGCCCCCTCACCAGCCCCCAGAGCTACAGAACCCTGGAGGAGCTTGTCTCTGCTGCAACTCAGCACTCCCTGCACCTGCCCATCTACTTCACATCAACCCACAGCATTGCCACAAAGGACAGGGTGGTGACTGAGGACCAGCCCCTCATGCTTGAGGCTGTGGAAATGCACCTTGGGACTCACTGTGCACGCTGTGTCTTGGGCTCAGGGGCCCAGCGGGTTGTTCTGCACCTGCCCCTGTCCCAGAAGGGGCCCTTCTGGAGGTGGAAGTCTGGTACCCCCCAAACCCTGCTCCAGGTCCTGCAGGACCCAGCCTATAAGGATGGCATATTCACCTGCCCAAGCCTTCCCTGGCACTCCCTGATCCTAAGGCCCCAGTACGAGGTCCAAGCCATCATGCACAGTGAGTTGCCTGGGCAGGGGGACGGGTGGGCGGGGGATCGAGGGCCCTGGGGAGTGGGTCTGATGGAAGACATCATCCCTCCATGGGGGGATGTCTCCCGTACTCTTAGGGGTAACAGGTGGCTTGCCCAGTATATGCAATGTAACAAATTAAAGTGCCCAATTAAGTGGGGAATTTGGTGTAAAAGGAGATAAGAAAATGGGATAAACATGAGTGAGGCCCCGTGAGCTTTCTAGAATTGGCAGAAGTTGGGTTCTGAGCTTGCAGCAGCTAGTACAGAGACAGTACCGCCAAGCGAAAAGCTGACCAGTTGTTTGGGAAGAACATTTCCTGACTTGGGAAGAGCAGGACTGCTCCTGAAGGTCCCCTCTCTTGAGTGACAGAGGATACTATCAGAGCGAACCCCCAGCTATTCCACCTTGTCTCTCAGGGCAGGCTGGTGGCTTGCAGATCAGGGGTGAGGAAACAGGCAGAAGCTGGCTGGGGCTGGTTGGTGAGAGGCTGAGGTGGAGCGGAGGTAGAGTGGGGCTGGCCTTCTTTCCTGGAGCAGATTGTCTGCAGCTCAGCTCGCTGGCATTTACCTGCACAGCAGTTAGGGCTGCCTGCAAACCATAGTGCCAAGTGTGATTCTTCGGCCTTTCTTTTTAAAAAGGTGGTGCTGGGGATGGAACCCAGGGCCTCGCACAGGGTGGGCAAGCACTCGAACACTGAGCTGCACCCAGGCCCTAAATTTTTTTCCAATGGAAAAATTCAAACGTATCCAAGCAGGGGGAAGTGAAAGGAGCCCGATGACCTGCCATCCAGCATTACCGTGACCGCTCATAATCCATTTGGTTTCATTTCTGCTCAACCCCACTCTGCCTGCCCTACCTGATTATTTCAAGGCAGACCCCAGATAATTTTTTTCTTTTTTGGTACTGGAAATTGAACTCATGGACTCTATCACTGAGCCTCATCCCCAGCTCTTTTTGAGACAGGCTCTCACTAAATTGCCAAGGCTGGCCTCAAACTTGTAATCCTCTTGCCTCAGCCTCCCGAGTTGCTGGGATTACAGGTGCCTGCCACTGCTTCAGGCTCCTGAATCTTTTGACAGACCTGTATGGGGTCAAACAGATTTTCTTGCTTTCTGATATAAGGTGTTCTTAATTTTTTTCCCTTTCTTTTCTTTTTGTGGTGCTGGGGATTGAACCCAGGGCCTTGTGCTGGCACTCTACCAACTGAGCTACATCCCCAGCCCTGGTATAAGGTGTTCTAGGCTTTCTTGAACACTTCCTCTCCAGGAACTGAAATTCTTTCCAGGATGCCCTGAACCCACTCTGGGAAATGGTAGTGAGACCACAGTCTGGGGATCCAGGGACTGAGTGGCGGCTGAGGCTTGGCAGGCATCCTGAATAATGAGGCAGCTCAGGTTACTATTTTGAAGAAAAAACAAAACAGTATAATGAACCCTCCACATGAACATCTCCCAACTTCAACCAATAATCAGCTCATCTGGCATGGAGCAAAAGTACCAGCCATATGACCTGAGGGAAGTGCCACTCTCTAAGCCTCAGTGTCCTCATCTCTAAAACGGGGAAAGTATCCTATGCCCTGTTTTTCATTGTGTGATCAAACCACACAGCGGATGGACCAGTTTTCTTCATGGTCTTTTCGAGCCACCTCTTGAGTTTACTGAAAATTACTGTCTGGAGAAGAAATAAGTGGCCTAAAGACACATTTAAAATGTATTTTTCAATTGTTTTATCTTTCTGTTTAAATGCAGAAAGGATTTGGAAAGGCAGTTTATAAAATTGTATTCAAAATTAAAATTTAAAAAGTACTTGAACTGATTAGATATTGGGTGGTATTGAGGAATTATCAATTATTTAGAGGCAGTGGTGGCATTTAAAATTTTTTTAATTATCCCTTTTAGAGAGAACACTGAAATAGTCACTTGTGGCATGATGTCATTATTCTGATTCGGAACCTACTATAGGGGGAGTAGCCAGGGACACAGATGGAAGCAAATGGGCCATGAGTTAAAGTTGAAGCTGGATGTTGGGTACATGGGGTGCCCTATACTATTCTATTAATGTTCAAAATAGTGATTTTGTTAAAAAAAATAGGTTGAAGGAAAAGAGAGGGCAAAGAATCTAGAACAATAGGAAAATGCTGGTAGGAAAGAAAAGATACAAACGGGAAGGAGAGCCGCAAGCGTGACGAAGCTCCTTGCCTGGGGTGGGGTCCATCACTGGGGCTGTGTGGTGCGCCCCTGAGCTGACCTCCCCCCACAGTGCGCAGAACCATTGTCAAGATCCCCTCCACGCTGGAGGTCGAAGTACAGGATGTCACTGCCTCCTCCCAGGATGTCCACTTCATCAAACCACTGCTGCTGAGTGAGGCCCTGGCCCAGGGAGGCCCCTTCCCCCTGTCCATGGAGATCCTGGAAGTTCCAGAGGGGCCCCCCATCTTCCTCAGCCCGTGGGTGGGCTCTCTGCGTAAAGGCCAGAAGCTTTGCATCTATGGCCTGGCCTCACCACCATGGCGGGTCCTGGCCTCAAGCAAGGGCCGGAAGGTGCCCAGACACTTTATGATCTCTGCGGACTACAAGGGCAAGCTGCGGCTCCGGCCAAGGGAGTTCCCTACAGCCTATGACCTCCTGGGTGCTCTCCAGCCAGGCCAGCCCCTCCGGGTGGTGGCCACAAGAGACTATGAAGGGGATGGGGAGGAGAATCCTGAGTTCTCTTCCCTGGCTGTGGGAGACCGGCTGGAGGTGCTAGGGTCTAGCCAAGTCTATGGGGCCCAAGGCCAGGATGTGGGAGTCTTGGTTTGTCAGCGGCTGAGTGACCAGACTGAGGAGGAAAAGGAAGAAGACTGTGAAGAGGCGGAAGAGCAAGAACGGATTCTGCTGCCCCTCTACACCCCTGGTGGTTTCGTGGAGGAGATGAATGACAGCCGGCGCTATAGCCTGGTGGATCTTGCTGCCCAGTTCTCACTGCCCTGTGAGGTCAAGGTGGTGGCCAAGGACTCCAGCAACCCTGCCGACCCTCTGGTCTCCTTCCCTGGTCTGCGGCTGGAGGAGAAGATCACAGAGCCGTTCTTGGTGGTGGGCCTGGACTCCCAGCCTGGGAGGTACTTCGAGATCCCTCCCCGCTGGATGGACCTGACTGTGGTGGAGGCCAAGAGGCAGCCAGACCAGCTGGCTGGGCCACTGCCTGTGGCTACAGTGGAGGAGCTGGCGGATGCTTTCTACTACAACCTTCGGAAATTACCAGCCTGCGAGAACCAAGCACCCCCTCCCAGGCCCCCGAAAAGTCAGGGTCTCAGTGAGCAGAGAACAAGCGGCAAGGAGGGAGACATCAAGGTACCGATTTAACTGAAATGGGCAGGGAGGGGTCGCCTCGCGGGCTCACGGGGTTCTTCTGCTCCTTCTTTGCCAGGTTTCTCTATGGTGTAGAACTCAGTTTGCACCCACATGCTTTGAACCCATTGTCTCATTCAGTCCTCACCATCCTGGGGCTGGTGTGATTAGCCCTATTTTACACTTGAGAACACAAGGACCGAGGCCCTGAGATTCACCCCAAGTCCAGTTAGTAAGTGGGAGGCCGGAACTTGAACATGAACATTCTGATTCCAAGTTTGCAGTTCTTTTCCTTTTTCTGCCACCTGCTGTCACTCTGGAGTTTGAGCCTCAGCCTTGTTCAGACACTGTTCCAGCAGCCTCGCTGAGCCCTACTCCACAGCTCTGAGAACGGCCTCCCCAATCCTTCTTTGGTCATTGCTGGGCCTTGGCTCCATGTGCTAAAACTTCAGTGGCTCCACATGGCATCAGTGTCCTGAGTGAACTCCAGCCTGGCCTTCCCGGGCCATCTCCCAACACCCATCTGCAGTTCCCTCTCCGGCCACCGAAGGGCTCCTGAAGCCTCCCACAAGGTGCCAGTACTCCTGTGTGCAGTCCTTTGGCCAGCACCGTCCTTCCGTGGTGTGAGGCAGAGCTGCCCTGCTGGGGCAGGGGCATGTTTTCAGTTACGCTCGTCCCTCTGGCTAGAGAGTTGGTGGTGGGGGCCAGGGGCCAGGGGCAGGAACTGCAGCTGCTGCAAGGCCAGTGAGCTCCACTGAGCAGAACCACAGGGAATCACAGGTATGAAGAAAGACCCAGGCAGTCAGGAGGCCAATTCACATCCCAGACATGCTCCATGGCCAGCACAAGCCGCTCCTCCAAGCATGCTTTCCCAAGGGCAGGCCTGAGGTGTCCTCACCAGCACCGCTGCTAGCTGCCTTCCCAGGGGCGCTCACTCCTGGCAGGTCCTCTGCAGCACCAGCCCACTCCACTCTGTACGCCTCAGGCAGGAACCAGTTCCTTTCCCTCCCCCCTGTGGTGCTGGGTGTGCTTATGTTTTTCATCACTATGACCAAAATACCTGTGTGAACAACCTAAGAGAGGGAAAAGTTTATTTTGGGCTCATAGTTTCAGAGAGTTAAATCCATAGCCAGCTAACTCATTGCTCTGGGCTCGAGGTAAGGCAGAACATCATGGTGGGAGGGCTTGGTGGAGAGCTACTCAGTTCATGGTAGCCAGGAATCAGAGAGATCAAGGAACCAGGGACAAAATATAATCCATAAGGCCACACTCCAATGACCTACTTCCTCAGAGTAGCTGGGACTATAGCTGTGTGCCACCATGCCCAGCAGAAACCGATATTCTTTTTTTTTTTTTCCACTGAGAAAACAGGCACAGAGAGGCAAGTTCACCCTGAGCTCATAGTTAGAAAGTGGTAGGGCTGGGTTTGAAGTTAGGTCTGACTGTACAGCCTGTGCACCTAACTTCTGTGCTTGGCCTAGAAAAGGAGCAGAGAGCTAAAAACAAATGCTTTGTAAACTGTAACAAGCCTGCTGTTTGTCAGGACCTTGGGACTTGTGCTTTGTCAGTAGCCATACAGCCGTGGAAATTATGAAGATCAGTCCTGAATGGTCTCGTCCCCAGAAGGTTCTCTTATCTCTGGGGCAGGGGTGAGGAGTCATTTTTTGAAAGGCTAGACTGGGGTCCCTGAAACACAGGCCTGTGACAGTGCTGGCAAATAGCACAAAGCACTGAGAGCCTCTGCTCCCGGGGAGTGACCGACCAGTCACTGCTGTCACCCAGAACCTTTCCTCTCCAGACATCGGCTCTCCCTTGCTGATCTGGGGACTGGGACTGTTCACTCTCTAAAGCAAGGTATGGTGAAAAGGCTACTGGCTTCAGAGGTCACAGATGTGGTTTGGTGGCCCGTGGGGAGAGCTGACAAGGCACACTCTCCCTTCATTCGTAAATGGAGAACTGAAACAGAGCCTGTTCAGAGGGTCACTTGAGGACTCAGTGTGCACACATGCATGGCCTGTGCTAGTTTATAAAAGTCCTCTTCCCTCTGGGAGCCCTGGCCCAGCAGCTTTGTTCTGAAGCTGTGATTATCTTCTCGCGGTATCTCCACTTTGCTTCCCCCCAACCACAGATATAAAGGACAGTCACTTGCCCCCTATATGGACAATTATAGGGATAGATAACCCTGTCTCTAGTTCCCAACCCTATATTTTCTACCCTGCCAAATATTTCATGTGCTTGTACCAAAACCAAGCTTTCTGGGAAGCCCTATCCTGAAAAGCAAGTAATAGAGAGAAGTGACCCTGTAGGTTAATTATATAGACCCCGCTGCCATTCCTTGGGACCTTGTTAATTTCTGCTTTTTTTCTCCCAGTCTTCTAAAGTCTTAGAACCAAAGTGTCCTAAGACCCCTCTGCTGCCCAAACCTAAGGCGAAGACCTTGCCAGAGTTTTACAAGGACAAATCAGATATGTACAGTAAGAATCCCGCCCACAAGGGCCTCAGCCCCACTAAGTTCCAAACAGAGGATCCAGGTGAGTCCCTTCAAGTCCCTGCCCACCTTGTCCTTGCTTCTCCCCTTCCCACCCTGTTTCTCTGCTGCTCAGTATATCAGGCAAATACACCGTTCTCGCTCCTGTGGTCCCAATTTGAGGACTGAGCCAGGAAGGTCCTTCGTCTTTCTCCTGTTAGGCTGCAGAGCCCCAGCAAAGAACCAAATTCAGTCCCCAATACACTACCCTTCCCATGTTACACAGGACAAATGAAGTGGCTGCGGTGTTCAGAGAACAAATTGTGGTTTCTGGGCTACCAAGGACCTTAGAACATTCAGGCCAACCCCTTCCTAGTCAAGGGAGGAAACTAAAGAGGGGAAGGAACTTGCCTAATGCCAAAGAGTCTCACAGTCTGACTTGGACGCTTTTGCAGATATGGATGAACATGATTATGAAGAAATAGTTGAGCACTTTCGGAAAACCATCTAGGTGCTGAAGGAGCTGAGCTTCCTAACTGCTGCATCTTGGGGATTAAGGACACCAGCCCACCCGTGCAAGCCTCCGAGACCTGGCACGAGGTTTCACAGCAATCAGACCCAGGCAGGGAAGGGAATGAACAGCAGACTGCACTAGCTCCTCGCACGTGGCTCCCTCCACCTGAGCTTTGGCATCCAGAAGAGCTTCCTAGGTTCTACTCAGTCTTGTATCTGTCCCTATCGGTTGTCCCACTGGTGGTGCAGGGAAGTCAGAAAGGCCACCACCCTTCTCTGGGTAAAGGGGTCTTGACCACGCTGCATTGAGAGCCCTTCATGTTTGCCACCCCTCCTAGGTTCTTAGCCCCTCAGAGACAAAGACTGTGTCACCCTCATCTTGGTAGCACCTAGCACATGATCAGCACTTGCTTAACGGGGCTTATATTAGTATATGTGGCATTTGGCTTCAAGAACAAAATCTTAGGGCCTTGGTTCTCAAAAGCTGGTGCTGGAATTATGGCAGCCAATTCAAAAAGAACCTTATGAGGGGCTGGGGATGTAGCTCGGTTGGTAGAGCACTCCCTAGCATGCATGAAGCCCTGGGTTCGATTCCCAGCAAAACACACACACACAACTTTATGGAGACCCAAAGCTGTGGAAGACTGGCAGGTTTCAACAGGTGGTTCTAAGATATTGTAAAAGTTGTGACTATTCAAGATTGTTTCTAAAACCTTACAATAAAAGTGACATCTGGACTTTTTCTTTTGGTGCTGCGATTGAACTCAGGAGCATTTCAATTTTTTGAGACAGGGTCTAAATTGCTTAGGATATTACTAAGTTGCTGAGGCTGGCCTCAAACTTGTGATCCTTCTATCTCAGCCTCTGGAGCTGCTGGAATTACAGGCATGTGCCACCACACCTGGCTGGATTTTTGTATGAATGATCTTAAGTTCTGCCCATGTGCCATGCCCTTTACAAACCATATCCAAATCCTTAATTCCTGGAGGCAGACAAAGGCTTGATTTTCAAGATTAGGAAAAAGACTGAGAGATCAAGTGCCTCAGGAGGAAGATTAGTGCAGTGATAAAGGGTGAGTTCCCCAAAAGCAAGAGCCTAGGTTAGATTCCCATCTTGCCATCTATCAGCTGTAACTATGAGCAAGTTGTTTTAACTGGGGATTGAACCCAGGGGTGTTCTACCACTAAGCGATATCCCCTGCCCTTTTTAAAAACTTTGATTAGTAATCCTCCTGCCTCAGCCTCCAGTGTTACCAGGATTACAGACATGCAACATCACACCCAGCTAAGCTTTTTTCTTGACACATAAAACTAACAGTTACCTACCTAACAATACTGTTTTAAGGATCAAATAAGATAATCTTTATAAAGCATTTAGCACAGTACCTGGCACACAGTACTCAGTAAACATGTCAGTAGTAGCATTGTTGACCAAATGTCATGCAGTTGTGTCTGTCTCTAGTCTGTGCTCTTCCCACACCAGTACACAGTCTTCTAGTCATGAAATTCATACCATGTTCAAAATATGCCATACCCAACTAGGTACTATGGTACGTGCCTGTAATCCCAGTGCACTGGAAAGCAGAGGGTCAAAAGCTTGAGGCCAGCCTCAGCAACTCAGTGAGACCCTGTCTCAAAATAAGAGGAGGTAAGGATGTAGGTCATGGTAGGGCACCCCTGGCTCAATACCCAGTTCCAAGAAAAAAAGGGGCCCTACACTACAGAGACGGTATGCTGGTTGGAGAGTCTCCCCTGTACAGTGCAGGAGAGATAAGGAAACAAATACAAACCCTTGTTTTTGCAGAGATTACCTCAGCTTTGAAAGTCACCATGTCTGTTAAGTAAGGTCACCATTTTCAGAAAGTGCTGGGACTTTGGTGTGTCAGCTGTTACGGAATTAAACATCAGGTCAGCAGTAAAGACAAAACATAAAAGATATTCTGAATCTCCAACCGAGGGAGGAGCTGAGGGCGAGTTCCACCTCCTGGGTTCCAGGCATTGTGCTTCATGTGTCCTCCTTTGCCTGCTCCTCTCTGGGCTGTGGACCTCCTTTGCTTCCCAGGTCTTCCAGCCACTACACTCCTGTATGAGTTCTCTAGGTGACTTCTGACTGGCTCTCAGGGATTGCGGCAATCCTAGTGTTGGCATCCCACCCTCAATGGCCCATCAGTTCCCATGCCCTCCTCCAGAGAGATCAATCCACACTGCACAGGACCCTCAGGAAGACAGTACTATGGGAGAAGTAGTAAGACTGAGACAGAAAGTTTCTCCTTTGCCTTGAACCCCTGGGGCCTGGAGGCCAAATGCCAGTTTGCATTCAATATTGGCACAAAATTGAGCAAGATAAATATCAAAGCCACAAGAGGAGGGCAGACTGTTCCTACAAAACGGACTTCTGAGTAACCAAATGCTGCAGTGTGGAGAAAAGCAGCAATTTCCCAGGAGCACAAGCAGGGCTTAAAAGGAACATACCTAAAAACCACAACTGTTGACTGTTTTCTTATCAGAGCAAAGAGGGTTGGCAGGGAACTGGAGGCAGATACTGGTGTCTGGATGCTTTTGCCTTTTTACCTCTTGAATAAGCTCCTGGGGGAAGTTGGGAGGGTGTTACAAAGGGTCTGGGGACTCCCCCCATGAGCCGTGGTCTCCCAAGTGAGTGCCTACAGGAGTTCACTGGACGTCCAATGCAAACACAAAATTGGAAAATAGGTATCAGTAGATCCCTTCATATTTACCCCCCCTTTTTTTTGGTTCCAGGGATTGAACCCAGGGGCACTTAACTACTGAACTACATCCCTTGTTTCTATTTTTTAATGCTTTACAAGGTATAATATATTAATAGAATAATATATGTAAATAATTGCTAAATAAATTTATAAAAATAAAATAAATACAAAAATCTTTTCTCCTTGGTACTAGGTGTTAAACCCAGGGGTACTCTACAACTGAGCTACATCCCCAGCCCTTTTTATTTTTTATTCTGAGACAGGGTGGTTAAGTTGCCCTGTCTGGCCTCAAATTTGCAATCCTCCTGCCTCAGCTTCCCAAGTTGCTGGGATTACAGGTATGTGTTAATGTGCCCAGCTGGCTCAAAAATTTTTCATTACTGAGTTTTTAAATGCCACCCCAACTGTGTTTTTATCTTTTTTCTTCATGGGGCCTCATTTCCCACTGGTAGACCTGGGAGATTCTCCCAAGAGTAGGCTGGACACACTGTGCTAGGCTGACATTGGGGGTTTCTAAGAACTTGGGTTATACTGCTGTCTTAATGTGCCAAAAGCATTCTGTACATCAGTCATTGTCAGGTGACCACAAATGCCCAAGATGCAAATTCTTCCTGCTTGCACAGAACAGAAGCTCTACAAAGGCCTAAGTTCCACTTGGCCGAGGAATGGCCTGGCTTGCTCTCCAGACTGCTTGGCCCCACAAGCCCCTGCAGTGCTCAGAAATCCCACAACTCCCGGGAGACCATGAAATGCCAGTGTGGCAGGGAGGTCAGTATCACTGAGTCTATTCTATGCTCTAGGGAATGCTGTCCCAGCAAGTACCATGACACCAATCTCTCTTCTCCTTTTTTTTTTTTTTGGAGGAGGGAGAAGGGTACTGAGGATTGAATCCAGGGCCATTTACCATTGAGCAACATCCCCACCACCCCCTTTTTTTATTAAAATGTTTTTTATTTTTACAGACTGCATTTTGATTCATTGTACACAAATGGGGTACAACTTTTCATATCAATGGTTGTACACAATGTAGATTCACATCATTCATAAAAATATGGAATGCGTCACGAATTTGTGTGTCATCCTTGCCTGGGGGTCATGCTAATCTTCTCTGTATCGTTCCAATTTTAGTATATGTGCTGCCGAAGCGAGAACTCCTTTATTTTTTACTTTGAGACAGGGTCTTGCTAAGTTTCCCAGGCTGGTCTTGAACTTGTGATCATCCTGATTTAGCCTTCCAAGTCACTGAGATAACAGGCCTGCACCACTCTGCCCAGCTTATTCCAATCTCTTATTGTGCTTTATATCCCTAGTACTGGACCAATGAGTTGCCACAGTTGGTATCCAACACTTAATCAATTAATGAGCAAGTTCTATTAATTGATAAGTCATCATCTGAATTCTATGAAAAGAATAGACTTAAACCTAGGCCAGGCATGGCAGCCCAATGACTTTAGGTTGAGGCAGGAGTACCACAAGTTTGATGCCAGCCCAGGAAACTTAGCAAGACACTGAAAATAAAAAATGAAAAAAGTAGGGCTGGGGATATAGCTCAATGGGTAGAGTGCTTGCTTTGAATGCATAAGGCCATGGGTTCAATCCCTAGCACAACAACAACAACAAAAAAAAGCAGGAAATACAGCTCAGTGGTAGAGTAACCCTGGGTTCAATCCTCAGTACCAAAAACAAACAAAAAAACACCCCCAAAATAACAACAAAAACCTGAACATACTCCTAGAATCACTGCTACAGCTTTGCCATCTGAAAGGGAAGCCTGATAGTCTGATAACTAGAAAGAGAAGTTGTTCACCCATTAAAGTAGCCTATCACACACTCCAAATTCAAATTTTTTTAAACCTGCTTTTAGCCACAGTTCTTTCTTCTTTGTCCAGGAACGGACATATGTGCAAATAACATAGTGGTTGACCAAGCTTTAAGCATTTGCATAACTACTCAGACAGGAACTACTGTGCATATACAGAAAATAAGTGGATGCTCACTGTGGGCAGACAAAGAACCCACTGCCCTGTCTGGGCAGGGGTAGAGCCTTCTTCAGACAGTTATTAGATCTCATTTAGAAAGAGTTAAAGCAGGTATAAAGTTCTTATTTGCATGTTATACTTCATTAACTTTGTCTTAACATTATGTCTTTCATTCAAGATATAGTTTATTTTCTGGAGTTGTCAAAAACATCTTTGAACTACTTTTCTCTCCCACAAGAAATAACTGAATAAGTTGGCTAAAAAAAAGCATAGGCCTTTGGAAAGTCTCACCTTGAGAACAAATCAGAGGTAATTCAAGTCAGTTACAGGATCATATAGTGCTAGAGTTAAAGTTAAGGTCTAGTTTATAACCCCTACTAATGAAAGTGTCACAAATTTTACGTATCTTATTCAATCTGCACAATAAACCTCTAAGGAAATAAGTTTTCTCTCCATAAAAGGGGAAATGAAGGTTTTTTGAAACGACATGTTTTTTTTCAGGCACAGTGGCTCACGCCTGTAATCCCAGCAGTTCCAGAGGCTGAAGCAGGAAGATTGTGAGTTCAAGGTTAGCCTCAGCAACTTAGTGAGGCCCTAAGCAACTCAGCAAGACCTTGTCTCTAAGTAAATTATAAAAAAGGGTTGGAGATGTGCCTCAGTGGTTAAGCACCCCTAGGTTCAATCCATGATACCAAAGTGGGGGTGGTGGAAGAAATGACACAGATGACCTACTCAAGATCCTAACTAAAATGTGGGAGCCAAGACTGAAATACAAGTTTCACTATGCTATACTGCCATCAATGATAAAGTAGCATCATAGCAGCTTAGAAAGAAAAATAATATTTTCATAAGCTACAATAACAGAACTTTTTTATTTAACATTTCTTCCCCTCCTCCGTCCTATGATGCCAGCATGCTAAACCTGTTTACATAAACCCACCTTCAGCAGCAGACAAGGCAAGAAGGGGAAGGAAAGTGCAATTTTGAAAGTAACACCACAGAACCAGAGTGGGAAACAGACAGAGGGCAGTGGGTTCCTTGGCTGGTGCTCTGCCCACAGACCCTCATCCTGCTCATAGTTTTTGAACAGGAAACATTCAAGAACAGAAACTCCCAGGTGTTAACTCTCTTGGTAGCCTCTCTCTTCTAATCCCATTTATCCTGGTGTCCTAATGAGCTAACTTGAAACTTAACAAATGCCACCCTGGTTTACATCCCTGTCAATTGTCCAACTCCCTTTGAGCTTCAAAATCACAATATACAAAAACAGAAAAGCAGTCGGTAAGTTTCAAGAGAGCTGAAACCCTTTACAGATGAATTTCCTTCCTGGAAGTCACCTGTCCGAACATACGCACAGCTGGAGGCAACAGGCTGTGCAGACAGATCCATCTGGAAATATCTCAGGTACCCAATGAGATCCAGTTATTCTGCATCTGTGGATTTAAAGTGATCATCATCCACAGTAGAATAGATGTGCCCCTCGTTGCTAAGAAAATCCACAGCTTGCCTAGAAAGAAAAAAAAAGAGGGGGAGGGTGGTCATTTTAAAACCAGTGTACTAGAAAGGAACCTGCCTGGCTGGGTGTGGTGCTGCACACCTGTAATCCAGGTAATTCCAGCTTGGGAGCCTGAAGTAGTAGGATTGCAAATTTAAAGCCAGCCTCAGTAACTTAGCGATGCCCTAAGCAACTCAGGGAGACCCTGTCTCTAAATAAAATACAAAAAAGGGCTGGGGATGTGACTCAGTAGTTAAGTGCCCTGGGTTCAATCCCTGGTACCAAAAAAAAAAAAAAGGAAGGAAACTGCCTTTTTGAATATGGCCAAATATGCAAACATTACCTACTTCTGCACTTTCTATCTTTGCTAAGAATAAGTCACGTAAGCCAGTGTGCTCATACAAGGCTCTTGCAGGGAGAATGTCACTAATACTGTATAACAGGTCATCCAGACAAAGGCTACTAGGGTTGCCTTGGATTGCTCTCCCAAATTGTGAAAAGGCAAGAAAATACAGCCTCACTTAAATACCAGTCTAAGTAAAGTGGAACAAGATTCTAAAGCTGTAGTATAGCTTGCACATTAAATCTTATAGCATACACAGAAGTCTCTCTCTTTTTTTTTTTTTTTTTTTAGTATTAGGGACAGAAGCCAGGAGCACTTTACCACTGAGCTACATCCCCAGACCTTTTTATTTGGAGAATGGGTCTTGCTAAGTTGCTTGGGGCCTTGAAAAATGGCTGTGGCTAATCTCAAACTTGTGATCCTACTGCCTCAGCCTCCTGAACAGCTGAGATTACAAATAACACCCAAATTTTATAGGCTGTCAATATGTGATGGAGATTCTATAGCTCTACATCACAATAATTCTGAGATAGGAACTATTATCGTCATTTTATAGGACAGGAGCTGAAAACACACCTCAGCAATATTTTCCCTTTTCTTTGGTACTGGGGACTGAACTAAGCGGTGCTCAGAAGCTATGTTTCAATCCTTTCTATTTTCTATTGTGAGACAGGGTCTTACTATGTTGCTAGGGCTGGCCTCAACTTGCAATCCTCCTGCCTCAGCCACCAAGTAGCTGGGATTACAGGCATGGGCCAGCATGCCCTGTACATCAGCATTTTTAACCTTGGCCTAGAATATCAATTGATCTATAGTAACAACTATTACAAGCACCATCACACTCAATTTGTTCTATTAACTTATTATTCTGGAGTCAAGAGACTGCTTATCTAAAATGGAATCAGGTCAAGAATATAGGAAGGACTGTCTAATGGCTTCAGGTTCAGATAGCTTAATCACTCATAAGTCTACAGGGGGGACAGGAACACCAAAGGCATTGAATGTGTACCTGATGACCAGGAGCTAGGACTCCTTCAGAGTAAACCCCATGAAATATTAGATCAACTTTTGCTCAGAATTATATCCTTCACACATAATACACCTTAGTGTTTGCAGAGTGAGCAAATGAATCAGTGATGATGGGGCAGTGCTATCTTTGTGAGTTCTTTTTTAGTTTTTCCTGGGTTGAATCATTTCCCTTCTTTCAATAGGTACAGCTCAACTTTTTTTTTAACTCACTTCTCATTACCAGGAAATTCTAGAGAGGTGAAATGGTATAATTCTGGAGCCCTAGCTCATGGTAACCAACACTTACTTGATTGAAGCTACAGGCATGTGTTGGAGCTGGGTCCTGAGATCCTGAAAATTCAATCCTTCGGGTCTTGGGCAAGCCTTAATCAAATTCAGCACCTAACAATTCAAATTAAAAAGATTTTATCAAAAATTCAAAGTTCCCCTTTACAAACCTCAGTCTGTTTATAACAGGAAAAACAAAAAAAAACAAAACCAGGCACTAAGTTAACCTTAGTACATTAACAAAATAACGAATTTAGGATTGTCTGTTTTTCAAATTTTTGGAGCCACTAGGGAGATTACCTGGTTTTGGGCCACAGTGAGGCCATTTGTTGGCATGAAGCTATTCCCACTGAAGTTTCCTGCTTCCCCCATTCCTGGATTGCTGATAGGTGTTCTCCCTACTGAGGGCTGAATTAAGAAGTAAGTTCACAACATTAGAAAATTCACAAAGTTAAACATGGTCTTTGCTACCTCATATAACTTGTTTTTAAGTAGCAAGAAGCACTTTAAAAGTTTTCCTAGTTAACTGCTTACATGGGAAGGGACGGTTATCATCTAATGAGCACTTCATAGAATGGAAGGTCATCTTCTACTGCGCATGATATTTAAAAAAAAGGAAGAAATTCTTGGCTCTTCCTTTTTCCTCTCATGTGAGAGGAACCAGAGAAAAAGAAACACCAAGAACAAAATTACCCAGAGATTTGGCATAATGAGTTCCTCAGGGTTCAATCATTCAAACATTTACGGGTTGTCATAAAGCAGGGAGAGAAAAGGAGACCCAGTCCCCATCATCTTCTCCCCCCCCCCTTTTTTTTTATCCATCAAACTTCTCAAATGAGTAGTCCACAACCACTGCTTTAATTTCCCTTCTCCTTAGTCACTCCTCTGCCCATCACTATTTGGGTTCTCCCAAATACAATACCTCTGAAACCATTCCCACCAAAGTCACCAATGACTTTTCAACCAACTAGCCACACCTTAGTCCTCACAACACGTGAACTCTCAGAAGCAAAGCCTGTTGACCTTAGTTCTCTTGAAATGTTTTCTTCCCTAGGCTGCTGGACACCACATTCTTCTGGGTCTCCGTTTACCTCTTAAACTGAACCTACTTAGTATTGCTCATCAGCTTCCTCTTCTACTTCTCTCCCCAAAAGGCTAACAATTCCCCAAGAGTTTCATCTCAGGCCTCCTAAGGTCTTAAATCCTCACTGCCAGCCACCTACAAATCTCAGACATTACCAAAAAATAAAAATAAAAAATAATCATTACTTTCCTCCCCAAATCTGCTTGTCCTGCTATATGCTACCTCTATTGCAAACATAAGCCCAAATCCAATCCTGTGGATCTGAGCCATCTGTGAGTGGCCATGCTTTTACCTTCCACGAAGTCATAAGAGCCTAGTAATCAAGCCGATCCTCCTTAGCCTAGACTCCTGACTTGGAACTTCAGCCTCTATCTAGTCTCTCAAACTCCAATCTACCTTCCCCATTGCTACAAGTCATAGGTTCCTCCACTTAAAAGCGTTCAAGTAGCTCCCTCTGCCTGTGAAAATACAAAACATCTATACATTCAAGATACCACAAAAGAAATCAAAATCTGTATTTAATTCTTATCCAGGCCTTCTCAACACCTTTTACTCCCCAGCTGCACCTGGACTTCTTGCCATCCTGAAACATAACTCTGACCTAAACATGTTGTGTCCTGTCCTGGGTGCTCTTCCCCTGGGTCTGCCTGGTAAACACTCTCCTCATTCTTCAAAGTCCAACTAACTTAATTCCTGTCTCTGTAGAGCCTTCACTGATGTTTCCCAAGCCAAGTTAGCTATTTTCTTCCTTCTTGGCTTCAACCCTTGGTTCCTTTCCTATGACAAAACCCAATGCACTCTTTGCATGTCACTTTCCTATATAAGTTGGTAGACATGTATCTGCTGTCAATATTTCATCTATTGAACTGAATAAATAAGACTGACAAAAGATCAAAAATAGTATATACTCACAGCACATACAAGAATAATGTGGGAGCACATCATAAGAAATCCTATTCAGTCAGGAGGTTCATTAATACAACATACGTCTATTAAATGCCCACTGTATATTTGTTATTTTATGTAAAATTCAATCATCATCCCTTGTTTTTAAGCTAGATGCCTTTACGCTGCCTCCTGGTAAAACATTTTACAAATCAGCAATACTAAATTGCATGCTGTTTCTTAACCAAATACCTTTGCTGAAAAGATCTCACTTTCTGCTTCAGGTGGTTCACCTTTCTGTTTATTCATTTGTGGTGCTAGGGATCAAACCCAGGGCCTCATGCAAGTGCTTTACCACTGAGCTACATCCCTAACCCTAGGGGGGCTTTCTTAATGTCCACACCCAGATCTGAAATCCTTCTCTGTGGTCTCATGCACTTGCCACTTATCAATGCTTTCATGGGGATAAGGGATCTGAACCCCCTCACTCTGTAATATAATCCTCAATATTATTGTTATACTCATAGTTTTTATCCCTAACCACTCATTCTCACTTTAAAACCATTTTTACCATATATGACACTTAAACTTTCTACCCAATCCCACTTTCTTTAACCTACTCCCTGCCTCATCTACTAAAGCTCCTCACCTGGCTGTTGGATTTGCTCAGCACCATGTGCGCGTTGACTACTTCCAGGATATGTGTGGTGAATTCGTTCATATCCTCCAGGGGCATGATCTTAAAGGCTACCAGACTCTTTTTGTTCTATTAGAATCAAGAGGCAAATGTAGTAAAGGATGAGCAAATTCAACTTAATTTCGGGTCAAAACACTGTAGCTTTTTTCTTGCTTATATTTTGCCGATATGAGGAAAATATCTGTTATATCCTTAAAATTTTTAACTCAGGGCAACCCAAATATAGTCAATAATGAAGAAACAAACAAAACTAGCTCATAGATGTTCATGCCTTGCTCAAGGTACTAAACCAAGCAGTCTAGTTTCCTGACTCTAAATCCAGTATTTTCCCTTCTACACTAATGGACACCACAACTGGCGATTACAGGTAGAGTCTGTTCCCTACCATTCTGTTACTTTTATATTAAGGTGAAAAACTTATTTCCTCTTGAAGAAGAGAATAATAAAATAATTCTCATTAGTCATGAAGACTTAATTATTAAGTGTCATGTATTAACCCATACATGAATCCAAAAATTATTTCATGCAAATACATTTAAATTGCCATTTTATTCTGACCTTACCTGAAAGGACCTCAGGTGGCCAGCCACTTTCACATATGTTTCTGGAGGAACTACAGTATTTTCACCACTGGTGTCCTAACAGAGAAAATACAAATCGCCAAGTTTTAGTGATGCTGATGAAAGCCTCTCTAAATTTCTAACTTATGTATAGAAAGAGAAAGTTATAAAAAGAGCTAAGTCCTCAAATGGCATTAACTAGTTGTCCTGCCTTTTAGAACTTACATTTTTGTAAAACTCAAAAACTTGAATAAAATATCTAAGGGTAATTTCCAGTCTCAAAGTTCTGTCATACACATCACAAAAAGCAAATAGTTGCAGGGCATGATGGTGCATGCCTACAATCCCAGTGACTCAGGAGGCTGAGGCAGGAAGATAGCAAGTTCAAGGCCAGCCTCAGCAACTTAGCAAGGCCCTGTCTCAAAATAAAAAATGAAAAGGATTAGGGATGTGGCTCAGGAATAGAGAATGCCTGGGTTCAATCCCTGGCACCAAAACAAACCAGCTACAATACTCTTCTGGTACTCGATGCTCTCAGGCACATACTTTTCTGGTGGATAATTCTCAGCAAAGCAATTCTACTTTTAGGAGCTTAAGGAAATAATTAAAAACATGCAGTAAGATTTAAATCCATCATAGTATAATTTAAAATACTGAAAAATTTAAAGCATTCTTTTTATTTTGAATTTTAAACAATCCTTTTAATTTGCTGCCAGGCAAAAAGGCAGGAATGGTAACTACAGCAGTTTCAGAAACTTACATACTTCATATTATTATTATTATTATTATTTTTTTTTTTTTTTTTTTTTTTTTGAGGTACTGGGGATTGAACCCAGGGCTTTGTGCTTGCCAGGCAAGCACTTTACCAACTGAGCTATATCCCTAGCCCCATACTTCACATTATTGATAGCAATAAGGCAGAATCCTATTCACTGTCCAGGAAGAACAGTGGCAACACATGGATAAAAGCTGAGTACTCAAGTAGAGGAAAATATACACTGAAATGTTAACAATGGTCAACTGGGATAATGACAAATGATTGTACTATCTCTTCTTTCTTTCTTTGGTACTAGGGATTGAGCCCAGGGGCATTCTACCAATGAGCTACATCTCCAGTCCTTTTCATTTTTTGAGACACAGTATCAGTAAGTTGCTGAGGCTGGCCTCGAACTTGCAATTCTCCTGTCTTAGCCTTCCAAGTCATCGGGATCAGAGGTATTACCACCAGGCCTGCCTATTTCTTTTTTTGAGTTTCCTAGAACATGTACATATTACTTATATTAGCTGACTTAAATTTCTTTCTTTCTTTAAAGCATTTTATTTAGTTTTAGTTTTAGTTTTTTGGTGGCACTGGGGATTGAACCTGGGGCCTTGTATATGCTAGGCAAGTACTCAATCGCTAAGTTACATTGCCAACTAAATTTCTTTTCTGATTATTTAAATATACGACTTTAGAAAACTGCTGGGAGTGATGGTAGATACCTGTAATCTCAGATACTTGGGAAGCTAAAACAGAAGGATTGTAAATTTGAGGCCAGCCAAATTTGGCTGAGGATGTAGCTCAGGGGTAGAGTACCTGTCTAACGCGTGAGAGGTCCTGAGTTTAATTCCTAGAATGTCAGGGGGTTGAGGAGGGACCCAGAACACTTATAATCCTGGGCTACCAACTTTTCTTCTTCTAAGCCTTTGTAGTTCCACATATAGTTGTTTGTTTGTACTGGGGACTGAACCCGGGGTACTTAACCACTGAGCCAAATCCCCTGCCCTTTTTTGTATTTTATTTAGACAGGGTCTCACTGAATTGCTTAGGGCCTTGCTAAGAGATGCTGAGGCTGGCTTTGAACTTGTAACCTTCCTATCTCAGCCTCCCAAGACATTGGGATTACAGGCATGCACCACTGTGCTCGGCTCTACATAGGGCATTTTAAAACCATGTAGGAAAAGGACAACTGGATCTCTATATCTCTCCTTTTACCAAAATGTATACCAAACAGATTTAAATCTAATTATAAAAAAGAAACCACAGAAATTGAAGGAAATATGGATAATTAAAATATAATACTCTGGCGCTGTAGCTCAGTGGCAGAATGTTTGCCTAATCTCCAGCACTACCAAAAATCAAAAAACAAAATGAAAAAACACTACAGAAGTGGTTTGCAATTATGCTAAGAGGCTACTGTTTTTCAAGCTTTTATAGACAAAAATAAACACTCCTGAGGGTGGGGGAATCAAATGACTTAAGAGAAAATTTATAGGTAGTATCTCTATTTTTTTGCATTTACTAAGGGCTGCTTTATGGCATAACATATGGTCTATTTTCAAGAAGGTTCCATGTGCTGCTGAGAAGTGTATTCGCTTGTTGATGGATGTAATATTCTATATGTGTCTGTTGAGTCTAAGTTATTGATTGTGTTATTGAGTTCTATGATTTCTTTGTTTAGTTTTTGTTTGGAAGAACTATCCAGTGGTGACAGCAGTGTGTTAAAGTCACCCAGAATTCTTGTGTTGTGGTCTATTTGATTCCTGGAATTGAGAAGTTCTTGTCTGATGTAAATGGATGCACCATTGTTTGGGGCATAAATATTTACGATCGTTATGTCTTCCTGATTTATGGTTCCCTTAAGCAGTATGAAATGTCCTTCTTTATCCCTTCTGACTAATTCTGGCTTGAAGTCCACTTTATCTGAAATAAGGATGGAAACCCTCGCTTTTTTACTGAGTCCGTGAGCGTGGTAGGTTTTTTTCCCATCCTTTCACCTTTAGTCTGTGGATGTCCTTATCTATGAGATGAATCTCTTGAAGGCAGCATATTGTTGGGTCTTTCTTTTTAATCCAATCTGCCAGTCCATATCTTTTGACTGATGAGTTTAGGCCATTAATGTTCAGGGTTATTATTGAGATATGATTTGTATTCCCAGTCATTTGGGGAGAAAATTTATAAAATCCACAAATTAACATTAAACACTAAAAAATAATAAATAAATTTAATCTTGGGCTGCAGATGAGGCTCAGCAGTAGAGTGCTTGCCTAACATGCAAAAGATCCTGAGTTTAATCCCTAACACCACAAAAAAGAACAAAAAACCTCACAAACAAAAAATCCTTCTAAAACCAAAGAAATACAAATAAAAATGAGAAAATTCTCACAGAAAAGACAATTTTTAAAAACTATCATACCAGGGGTTGGGGCTATAGCTCAGTGGCCAAAGGGCTTGACTAGCATGTGTGAGGCACTGGGTTCAATCCTTAGCACCACAGAAAAATAAATAAATAAAGGTATGCTCTTCATCTACAACTACCAAAATATAAAAAAATAAAAAACAGTAAAATACCAGTAAAAAATGTAAGATTCACAAAACTATTAGAAAAGTTATGGAGGTGTAGCCTTTTCCCCCATAGGCTTCTAAAAAAGGCTGCACCTTCCAAGAAACCAACAGATGAAAACAGCAGAAAAGAAACCTGTTGCAGAAAAGAAAAAGTCTGTTGTGTAAACTCTTAAAATCTGTTTTATTTCATAAGGTCAAATAATTTGGGATAGTTTATTTTGAATAATGAGCTGATCAAGTATGCAGTGACAAACAAACAAAAAAGGGTGTGGAGACTAGCTGGGTGCTCTCACGCACTACTGAAGAATAAACTGGTACATTTATGGAAGGTAGTAAAAAAGTAAAATTATTTCCCTCAGAAATCCTGATTTTAGGAATTCATCTTAAGGAGAATACTTTTGTTATCATGAAGAAATATATTTAAAAATACTCATGGGGGGCTGGGGACATAACTCAGTTATAAGCATTTCCCTAGTACATGTGAGGGCCCTGGGTTCAGATCTCCACCACCACAAAAACAAAACAAAAACCTGCTGGGGCACTGTCTACAATAATAAGTGATTAGAAACAAGTTAAATGTTTCCTAATAGGGTCTACTGTTACTATGGGTCTATCTTACTTATGATATAAGAAGTAACAAAAAATAATGATGAAAGTCTACATTTATTATTAAAAAATCAGTTCTACAACAAACTTTTGCATGAAAAGAGAAAATTACAAAACAGTTGCATAACGTATCACCCTTTTTTGGTAAAAATGTATGCATACAATGCTATGTACAGACGTTCAAGACAGATATATGAAAGGCTGGTTACCAAAATGTGTTATAATAGTCAGCTCTGGGAAATGAGATTCCAGGTGATTTTTAAAATGTTTTTATTTTGTGTGTGTGGTGCCAGGAATCACATATGCTAAGCAAGCACTCTATTACCAAGCTACATCCCCAGCCCTTAAAATGTTATAAGCAAGCATGGCATGTTTTGTATGAGCATGTAGTGTTAGGTATCTGTAGTAACCACCCCCGACTTGATGGCAGGGACTGTATCTTTTCATCTTTGTATACCTGGAACCAAGCTCAGTTTGATTCACCACTGGCACTTCAATAATAACTATTAAATGAACTGTCCTCTATTTTTCTGGTAAGCAAAAGATAAACCATAACTACCAAGTTATTTATCCACAGATGACTTGTGGTTTTTGAAGTAAAATTAGCTTTTAAAAGTGTCTATTTCCAAATTTTCTATAATGAATACATTTTTAAAACCCACAAAACTGGGTGAGGTGGCACACACCTACAGTCCCAGCTATTGAAGAGGTTAAGGCAGGAGAATCACTTGACCTCAGGAGTTTGGCCATCCTGTGCAACACAGCAAGATCCCCATCTCACAAAACATGAGACAATAAAAAAATATATAAAATAAAAAGGATAAAAAAGCTTGTACTCAGGTTGGGATTGTAGCTCAGTGGTAGAGTGCTTGCCATGTTAGCACATGTGAGGCACTGAGTTCAATCCTCAGCACCACATATAAATAAATAAATAAATAAATAGTATTGTGTCTACCTACAACTTAAAAAAAAATGAATTCTTTTTTATTCTCTTTTCTCCATTTTTATATGCTCATATTATTTTATAAGAATACAGCCAAGCTATGCATACTATCTTGTAACATATTTTTCCCTCTCAACAATTTATGGAAAACAATTCTTTTTGACAACATACATTTCTAAATTATTTGCAGATTTTTTTTTTTTTTCTGGTACCAGGGATTGAGTCCAGGGGCACTTTACCATTGAGCTACATCCCAGCATCCCAGTTCTCTTCATCTTTTTTTTTTTGAACATATTTTTTAATTGTAGGTGGACACAATACCTTTATTTTATTTTTTATTTTTATGTGGTGCTAAGTATCAAACCCAAGGTCTCATGTGTGCTAGATGAGCATGCTACCACTGAGCCACAACCCCAGCACTCATTTTTTTTTTTTAACTTTGTAGTTGTAGATGGACAGCATGTTTTTATTTTGTTTATTTTTCTGTGGTGCTGAGAATCGAACCCAGTACCTCACACATGCTAGGCAAGCACTCTGCCTCTGAGCTACAGCCTCAGTCCAAGCCCTCATATTTTTTATTTTAAAAAAGGCTTAGTTGCCAAGGCTGGCCTCAAACTCATGATCCTCCTGCCTCAGTTTCCCAAGCAGCTGAGATTACACGCATACAACACCATGCCAAGATCAACATTCTTAAACTGAATCTTTGTATGTCTTGAAGTATTTCCTTAATGGAAATATGGTATTCAAGCTCAACATTTTTTGACTGATTATTCTGATACAGGCCAATTTTTGAGAAAAGTTATACCAATTTATACTCATACTCTCAAGGTTTTATGGCATCCATTTCCTTAGAAAAACGATGACAAATCATTCATTGTTTAAGTGCCTTTAAGTAGTAGAGGTATTGTGCTAGTTGCTATTCTCATGAGAACCGGATAATGTTGGGTTTTCTTCCCCCTTTGCCAGCCTATAAATTAAAAATGGTATTTTAATGTTTACTAAATCTGCGTTTGTTACTGCTGTCACCATTTGTACTTTGTCTTTCATGAATTATCAGTGCATCTTTTGTTGTTCACTTCTGTAAGGTGCAGTTGTTTTTTTTTTTCTTTTCTTTCTTTTTTTTTTTTTTTGTGGTGCTGGGGATTGAACCCAAGGCCTCACATAAAATAGGCAAGCACTCTACCACTGAGCTATATCCTTAACCCCTATAGAGTTGTATTTTTGGTGTTATGTGTGTGTATTTTTTTTTTTTTAGTTGTAGGTAGACACAGTGCCTTTATTTTTATGTGATGCTGAGGCTTGAACCCAGGGCCTCCCACGTGCTAGGCAAGTGCTCTACCATTGACCTACAGCCCCAGCCCCCTTGTAGAGTTTTTTTATTAATTAAAAATTTAGGGCTCAGTGGTAGAGCACTTGCCTAGTAAGTGTGAGGCACTAGGTTTGATACTCAGCACCACACAAAAATAAAATAAATAAATAAATAAAGGTCCACTGACAACTAAAAAAATGTTTAAAAAAATTTTTAAGATGTTTGTTAAATGTGCAAATATTCTTCCCATTCATCTACACAATATTTACTCAAGGTCTGGGAATACAGTAGTAACCAAGATAAAAATCCTCATGAAATTTACATTCTACTATCTTTTGCACTTCCCTTTTAATTTTATTTACAGTATTTTGGGAAATTTAGATTTTAAACTTTCATGTAGTCAAATGTCTTTTCACTTTAGGATTTCTGCCTTTCTTATTTTGCTTATGTATTATTTTTATAAGAAAAGCCTTTAAAAGGTAAGACTAAAAAAAGAGTTCAACATCTCCAAAGTAACCCCACCCTAATCCCAAAACAGTCACTTACATCTGTGTCCACCCACTGGCGAACGTCCATGGGTGCAGCTGTCATGTCATCTATTTTGTAAACAATATTGGTTGGAGCCTTCTCTGCATGTCTGATTATTCCCACAATAGTGACCTAGGTTAGGAGTGAAAAATACAAGAGTTCAATTTTTCTGGAAACCAAAGCAACATTTATATACTTTTAAAAGAAGTCTTATTTCATTTTTTTCATGATTAAGTGACTTTTCTACAAATTCTTTTACACACCTGTGAAATTTCAACATTCCCAATTTTGAACACTTCATCAACCAGAGTAGCAGAAAGTAGCTGAGATATGGTACAGGGTACAATCTGCTGGGCTCGGGCTCTCTGAAGAGAAAAAGAATACATAAATTAAACAGAGAATAACAACTACAGCTGATTTAATATTCACCATGTGCCAGGTAGTTTAAGTATATCGGAACATGTAACTTTCAAAATGAACCACATTATCCTTGTTTTACAGACAGAAACTAAGGGCATAAAGCTAACAAATGCTTTGGAATTTAAACACATTTATCTAACTCCAAAGTTCTTACACAGTGAGTCTGTTGCACTGTGGATTCTCCTAAATGTGCAGATCTAAAGGGAGATAAGATGGTTTGTTGCCAGAACAGACCTTTAAGAAGACCACAGCTTTAGGGTAGAAGGCAGGCTGTTCACGACACTGATGAGATGACATGGTATTGGAAAAGGGTTTGAGAAATAACCAGCAGAGAGAGGACTTTAGAGTTCTTCTACTCTCCTAATAAAATGTAACAAAAGTTGGAAGTATAGTTTTCTTGAGGACAGATGTTCCAACAATCAAATGGAACTTCTGAGGAAAATGAGGTAAGAGTTTAGCCATGCTGGACATTTTAATGGGGAGAAGATAGGATGGACAGTACTTAGGACACTCAAATCATATCCTGAAGCAGTCTGCCTGACAACGGTATAAACTCTTATCTTTGCCTATCGCTGAGAAGAGGTAGTCTGGGTGACATAAAGATAAGTAAGACAGGATTTGCCAGATATATGTGTATATATATATTTTTTAATCTTTTTTTTTTGGGGGGGGTGGTTCTGGGGAGTGTACTCGGAGGTACTTTATCCCTAAGCTACATCTCCTGCCCTTTATTTTTAAATTTGAGACAGGATTTCCCTAAGTTACTGAGGCTAGCCTCAAACTTAAGAGTCTTCTTGAGAAGTAGTAGCATATGGGTTAATTTTTATTTTTTTATTATTTTTTATTTTTGTGGTACTGGGTCAAACCAGGTGGTGGTGGCACATCCAGAGTTATGGAGCTGGGATTTGAGTACAGGTCTAGAGGACTTTTTGACTCCACAACCCACATCCTTGCTGCTTTTCTGTGTTGGTTCCTAGTTTATGCTGAAAATACTATGAAGATCTAAGTTATGAAAGGTAAAAACAGAAATAGTTTGAGACATAAATCCTAGAACTCTGCAAATAATATATTTTTTAATGAACATAATGCAAGTTATTTTTTTATTTTTATGTGGTGCTGAGGATCAAACCCAGTGCCTCACACATGCTAGGCAAGTGCTCTAGCACTGAGCTACAGCCTCAGCCCTAAATATTAATATAATATATAATACCACCTATACAATGGTGGTATAGGAGATAGCAGTATAGATGGATGCAGAGGAGACAGAAGTTTTGCATGACAGGTCTGACCTGACCCTCCAGGGCCCTGCCTCCCTCGGCACTCCTCTCCTCTCCACTCCTCTCCTAAGGTCTGAGTTCTGTCCCAGTTCCTAACTTCCCTCTGGAGCTCATTCTTTCTGGAGTCCAGTGAGGTGGTGTGGGGAGGAGGGGGAACAGTGCAGCAGAGGAGGTGGTACCAGGAAGGTCTGGAAAGAAAGCTATGTACCCTCCTGGGGGCACCTCCTCAGCTCCCCTTTCTTGCCCCCAGAATGCTTGGACAGATGTGGAGATACTCAGCTTGAAGCTGTGACCACTTTGCTGAAAATGAGTATATCTACCTTTCAAGTTCTAAACAAAACATACAATGTATATAAAGTGCTAATACCAATCTCTGTACATAGTGGGTATTCAATAAATATTAATACTCCTCTGATTAAAAAAAAGTTACACATGGGTAATTGTTGAGTTGTTAATGTCTTCAAATTCATCTCAAATCAGATATTTCTTTTTTTTTTTTTTTCAGCATGTGTTGTATGTCCGGCATTGATCAGAAGCGTCCTTGGTTTGCTCAATGACAGTACCTGCGAAAGTGTGTTTAATTTTTTTAAAAATTAAATATTCAAAACATTATGAACCACAGGCTACTCTAACAGTACTGTATGAAAATCACCATTTTTATAGGTAAGAAATGGTCAGTATTGGAAATTTCAATAAAATATAACAAATTTGTACTCCAAAGGAAACATCTTAGAGAGGGCTTTTATTTAACTTACTAACCATCATTCTTTTCTGAAAAGCTGTCCTAATACCTAGCCCAAGCTGAGATTTTAAGATTAAAAATTCTAATAACTGGAAGGGAGATAGTTAAGTTTGAGAAGAAAAGATGAGAACCAGTAATCTATCTCCTGTTTTCTCGTTCAAGAAAGACAAAATTGGAGAAGTGAAATCCCAGGGGATGGGAGCATAGCTCAGTGGTAAAGCACTTATTGCACAAGGCCCTGGGTTCCATCCCCAGCACTGCAAAACTTTTTTTTTTTTGAAATTTTAAAAATAGAGACAGTTAATTCCTCTCTCATTTTCCAGAAAAAGAAAGCAACAACAAAGAGAAGCTGCTGCTCACCAGATTTTTAATCTGCCCAGCATTATATGTGCATTCTCTGCTTCCACTTACTCACTAGCTATGTCCTTAAATACAACTGAATCTCTGCTGTACACTGGAATAAACACCTTACACAACTATATGAAATAACTCACATTAAAAATATAAAGCATTGACCAAATGTATAGGAATTATCAGTGAATTTTCCCCCCCTCCAACACAGACTCCCGAATTAGGTAAAGGCTTATCATTCTGTACACCAAACATACAACCTGTTCATAATGAATTTTAACACACCTGACACCTACAGAGAAGCCAAACCAACTCTGTATTTATACGATGAAATCAATGGCATGTGCTTAAAAGAGTGATTAAACATTTAGATAGCCCTACATGTTCTCTTATCAATTTTCAGATATATCCTGTGATATCACCATCATCAGATGTGAAAAATGAAGGGTCACAGGCTTCAAGTTGCTTCACCAAAGTCACACTACCACTTAAAATGCAAAATTAATTCTGTAGCCTATGTACACTGGCTCTAAAACCCATGTTCTTTCTAATAATAACATCTGGGACCGTTTATTCAAAGTGACAACTGGGCAGGCACTTTGTATTTAAGTCTCACTACAATCTTTTAAGGAATGTGTTAACCTCATTTAGTGGGTGCCAAACTAACTCCCAAGAAGGTTAATAATATTCCACTGTCTCATTGTTCTTTATGTAGGACATCTATACAAACTTAAATTGAGTGATTTTACAGATGTCCTATAAATTTTATCAGTTTTTATAGGTGTTCTGTATCTAAGACAATGGGGCACAATGGGTTAAGAAATGTATGTAATGCCACCCTGCAAGTAAAATTATAGAGAACCATGCTCTTTCCACTGCAGTCTGTCACCGCCCCACATTTAATTAGAAAACGCCTCTGAATACAGAAACAATGTAAAACAAGTTATTAACACAAGTTCAGAGCTTTTCCACAAGACTGATTCACTAGTTATGATAACGTTCAAAACAAAGCCCTAGAAACAGCGGGTGCGAAATTAGGGAAAATGTCATGTTTAAAGTTCACAGCACCTAATTAATTACAAGAGACACGGGAAATAATCAGTTCGTGTTTAACACCCTTCGCCTCAAAAACTCTCTCTTACGGACAGTGCAGAGCTTCAGAGGGGACGGGAATAAAACAAAGTCCTTCGACTTACGGATTTCTTTTCCGCCTGAGAAGCCGTCGGCGACCCGAAGCCCCCCGGGGACTGAGTGTAGCTGCTGGCTCCCCCAAAGGTGGAGGAGCTGCTGTAGCTTTCAAATCCACCTGGTTTTGAACAACAGCGTTAGTACCTGTGCTGCCTGCCGGCTCTGGAAGCCCCG
Source organism: Sciurus vulgaris (assembly GCF_902686455.1). Taxonomy (NCBI): domain Eukaryota; kingdom Metazoa; phylum Chordata; class Mammalia; order Rodentia; family Sciuridae; genus Sciurus; species Sciurus vulgaris. Next base: position 19,969,101 of record NC_136461.1, read on the forward strand.
CGGTTCCCAGAAACTGCCGGCCTCCCGGATGCTGTCCCCTCGCCCGCGTCTGCCCCTCCACACTCCCCGCGCCACCCGCCTCTCCGAGGCTCGGCCTCTGGCTAAACCCTGCAGCGACTCTCGTCCCCCCGCCCGACCCGTCATTACTATTCCACATATTGGTCGCGATTTCTTTGGGAAAGAAGTCCAGAACGGTCCGGTCCGCTGAGCTCGCCGAACACCTCAGAACCCTGTTGCTGCGACAGCGTTGTTTCTACTTTTCTCTGGCGCCACAAACTCCTTCCCGCGAATGACGGAGCCAGTGAGCGCCCAGGGCGTTTCTCGCTTCGGCCAATCAACGCTCACGAATCCTACGCTTTTTCCTGCCTCCTCAGGCCAGGATTCCAAACTCGCGCACGACCGCAAGTGGAACCCGAAGCCTCTGCGGCCATCTTTACCAAGGGCACAACCTGCCGCGACCGCAAACGAAAGGAGGTGAGAGATGCCGATAGGACCGTGTCTAAAAAAAACAACCAATCAAAACAACACTTCCGCACTACGTGACTTCCTCCCCCGTCAAGTGTGCGACCCTTTACGTCACTTCCTTAGCGCGCTGTCCTGGAGTTCCCGCCAAACTATCGCTGGGCAGACGACGCTTGGTTCAAATTGCTATTTGTACTATTCCAGATTTGATGGCCTGGCCCCGTGGTCATGTGGCATTTGCACCGTGCTAGCCTCACAGCATCTCGCGGGGTTGCTTGTTCTTTATCATAAGGAGTCAAATTCTCTTCCTGTAACGCTGTCCACCTGCTGGTCCTGATTCTCCCCAGTGAGGCTGTAGGAAACCCAACACCCTCCTACCTAGGACTGCCTTTTTCTTTTTTCTCTTTCTTTTTCTCTCTCGCTCTCTCTCTCTCTTTTTTTTTTTTTTTTTTTTTTGTATAAGGGATTGAACCCAGGGGCGTTTAACCACTGAGCCACATCCCCGGCCCTTTTTTAATGTTTTATTAGAGACAGGGTCTCACTGAATTGCTAAGTGCCTGGCTAAATTGCTGAGGCTGGCTTTGAACTCGCAATCCTCCTGCCTCAGCCTCCCAAGGCCCTGGGATTACAGGCAGGCAGGCGCCAGGGCGCCCAGCTTTTTTTTTTTTTTTAAACCGTGTTAGGGATACAACCCAGTGCCTCACACATGCTAAGCAACCGCTCTACCACTGAGCTACAATCCCAGTCCCCCTAACCCCTTTTGAGACAGGGTCTTGCTAAGTTCCTGATGCTGGCCTCAAAGTTTTGATTTTTCTGCCTCAGCCTCTGAGTAGCTAGGATTACGGGTGAGAGCCACCACACCCAGGCACGCTCCTGTGACCTTTGACCTTTAAGATCGCACCAATGTACCTGATCATCCTGGTGAGACTGAGTCGTCAGCTTCAGTTACAACTACTAAATAGAGGAGCTGGGAGCACTCTCAGCTCTACATGGCTCCTAAGCCCAAGTCTTTCCCACAATGCTTTGTCTTTTCTTACGCATTTTTTTTTCTTTTTCTTTCTTTCTTTTTTTTTTTTTTTTTTTTTTTTTTTGGTCCATTCCCTCAACCTTGTTAGCTCTTGGGCCCTCAAACACTCAGTACTTTGGCACTGTTGTCAATCAAACAGTAACATAAAGGGGCTTCTAGTCACCTTTTCTAAAAAGTGTTTGCAATTTGTGTGTGATGCTGGGCATGGAACCCAGGGGCTCTCATGCTCTGTAAATGCTCTACTACTGAACTACAAACCCAACCATTGCGGTTTTAGACTATCTCAGGGAAGAGTGTACCCAGGAAGACTGATGTGAAGAGAGAAATCTACAAAGGGGTGATAGTGCCCAATCTGGTTCTATGAATGCATTATCTTGTACCAAGAGATGTGTTAATCCTGCACTGACTGTCATTGTGAACTTGGGTGACAAGGAGCTATCTAGGTGAAGAACCAGAAACAGAAGCATGTTTCCTCAGTGAATATTTGTGCCCATATTGTCAGCTGTGGCCAAATTCAGAATTTCTCTATGAGATTTTTGTTTGTTGTTGTTTTGTTTTTATTTTGGCACTGGGTATTGAGCACAGGGATGCTCTATCTCTGAGCTACATCTGTAGCTCTCCTTTGTTTTTAAGACAGGGTCTCCCTAAGTTGCTGAGGCTGACCTCAAACTTAGGATCCTTCTACTTCAGCTTTCTGAGTAGCTGGGATTACAGGCACACACCCCTGCACCTGGCTGTCTTTGAGATCTTTAAAGAGCACCATTACAAAAAACTCAGAAGAAACAACTATATGGTAGAATTTGAGGCATCCCAGGTTCCATCATCCAATATTTATTCTTTTGGATCAGTCACTGCTTCAGAAGAAATATTTTGAATAATTATTCTATGATTTTTTTTTTCATTCCCCTGCTCCAAAACTTTCAGTGGCTCCCTATGACCTATAGGAAAAAGTTCAAGTTTCTTACAATGGCAACCAAACTGGGTACCATCACAGTTATGGTTTTACATTCATCTGTATGAATCTACCTAGCCTCTTTCTCTCACTAAACTGTAAACTTCTTTGTTCGTGGTTTTTTCACCATCTCCTGGTTCAGTATCTGGCCGCTTAATAAACATTTGTTTGAAGAATGAGTAGATGGATGTATGAGGGCAAAAGAGCAACATGCCTTTGCTTTAGACTGCTTGAGCCCATGTCAGCCTTCGTAGAGTCTGTCCTGACCCCATTCCTGACCTTCTTGAACTAAGGTCTCTGTGAACTTGAACCCCATATCTACCAGAGCTGCAACCTGGTTTCCCAGAGGCTCTGAGGCCAGAAATGGACAAAGTTCATTGGCACCTGAGAGGTTCCCCCGCCCCACACACTCCTCTGAGGGTTTTGCCACCAGGGTGTGTGTTTTATGTACACTGTTGAGTTGACAGGATTGAAAGGGCTATACGAAAGTGAATGTGAAGAATGCTTGCCTCTTGTCAGTGGTATCTCGACACACATTTACCTTAGGTGATGGGAATTTTCTGGAAATTACAGTTGCCAAGAGTCAAATAAGTGCTTTGGGGTATTTGAAGAAGGGGATGCTTTGTACTTAAGAAAGCAAAGTCCAAATCATTAAGATTTCTCTATCTGTTTACTTTCCCAGCAAACCTAGCACAGGCTGGGCCAGCTGCCCACTACCATTTTGGTAACAGGCTCCCAGCAGAGGGCTAAGTGGGACAGAAACCGCCTCTGACTCCACTCTGTGCAGACTGTGTTCATCAGGGATAAGAGTATCTTTTCCTTTCCCTCCTCCCTGCCTTTCTTCTTTCCATTTTGTTTGCTTATGTTTTTATCTTTGTGGTGCTGGGGATCCAACCTGAGCCTCAGTCTAGGCAAGGGGCCTACCACTGAGAATCTTTTGCTAATTCACACAGAGGCCTAGAGGAGTGCTTTTTAAAACTTTCACAAAGATGTCTTATAGGTTAGTGGTGGTGATGCTGATGGGGCTAATGGGAATACTGACCAAAAAGCTGAGTGTTTAAAGGAAGCCCCTGCACCCAGCCAAAAGCAACTGGGATTCCAGTACCCCTCTGATGAGTTTATGAGAACCTCTTATGTCCCCTGTTCTCCCCGTCATTCCAATTTTGAGCCTCATTGCTGCCAATTCCCTGCTCAGCCCTGGAGAGGAGGTGGCAGTAGACTCCTCACCTGCCCTCCCCCACCAGTCCCATTGGTTACCTTCCAAGAGGACCTCAGGGTGCCCTAGAAGCCTTCCAGCAGTTGTGAATCAGGGCACAGATTTGCATAAAAGAAAATTCAAGCAACTTTATTTTTGTTAAATCAATAGTAATTGACCTCTGGATCCCCTGCACTCTGGACTGACTGGCAGAAAATTCAGTCTCTATGATTATTTTGATGGTTCCTTTCTGCTTGGGGTGACCCATGGCCCTGAAGAGGGACGGAGCTTTAGTTTTTAGTGGCTCATAGGCACTGCCGATATAGGCTGTGCTGTTCCTGGGGGGCCACGGTTCTGCTGCAGCTCTGTCCTGGCGGCGCTTTGTGGATTCATCGGTGTGGTGTCCATTCCTCTGCTGAACGCAAGCAGAACGAGGACAGAGGCTTTCATTACTCACCACAGTGTCTATGGGGCCTGGAGCCTAATCCACACTCAGTATTTACTATAAGGTCACACCCCCCCCCCCCTTAGGTGCCAACATGGTGCTGGCCAAGCTTCTCTTCCTGATTTTACTCCTCACAATTTCTTTCGCAGGCGTGAACTCGCACCCAATCGGTGCTTGACACCCCGCCCAGACCCCCAGCAACACGGCTCACCCAATCATCCATCGCCCTGCCCCCCAGCAACAAGGCTCTCCCAATCAACTCTCACCCCATTTCATGCCCCAACCAATCAGCCTCTTCCCAGCCCTATATAAGTGTGTGCATTTTTAAAATAAAACAGGACTTCTCCAGTGATTAGCTTTGGACTGTGGCCCCGTGCGCTTCTTTCATTTACTGAACCCAAGTAAATGTCCAAGGATCTGGATCTGCTTCTTCCTAGAGACAACCTGGACTCTTCTGTCTGCCACCCTGACTGGTTCCCCACCGCCCTACTTTCACTATCCTCTCTAAGAGATCAGAGAACAAAAGCCCGGAGCTGTCTATCTGCAAGGAGCTATGGCTTTCCACCCTGCCCTCTCCCCCTATCCCCCAAAAAGGATCTTGGCTACCTATTTGGAACAGTTTTAAAATACAGCTGTAGAACTGGGAATGTAGCTCAGTGGTAGACTGTAGCCTGCCCAGCGTATGTGAGTGTCCCGACCCGCAGGACTTCAATGGGAACCTGGAAGGGGGAGCGGGGATTGGGAGAGACAAGAGACAAGAGAAATGGAGACAAGACAAAAGCCTGATCAAGTCTCGTTTATTAGGGGAATAAACACAGTTAATATAAAGTACAAAAACCAATCAGGGGAAAGCGCGTGAAGGCAAGCCTAGTCCGCGCCCAGAACTCGAATAAGAGAGTGTAGTTGGCCAGTGGTGAAGCACCACACAATCTAGTCTGATGCACCTGGTATAGTCTGACAGTTGTGTGTGCAGGTAGAGGCACACCCCGCCAGGTGCCATCTTAGCTCAGCATGAGGCGAGGCAGGGGGCGTGACCTGCCGGCTCCGGACATGTGTGGCTCTGGGTTCAACCCCTAGCACTGGAGCAGGGGAGGTGAGAACACAAATTACCCAACTGATCATAGTCATAGATCATAGTCATAGTCTAGATAATTCCTCCCTACCAGTACTTATTAGTTTCTTAATGTAGACTCTCACCACTCTTCATGAGGATTTCTGCTATGGTTTGAATTTTTTTTTTTTTTTTTTAATTTTAGTTGTAGATGGACACAATACTTTTATTTATTTATTTTTATGTGGTGCAAAGGTCGAACCCAGCGCCTCACACATACTGGGCAAGTGCTCTACACTGAGCTGCAACTCCAGCCTGGTTTGAATGTTTGTCTGATCCAAAACTCATGTTGATCCAAGTGGCTCAGGAGGCTGAGGCAGAAGGATCGCAGGTTTGAAGTCAGCCTCAGTAACTTAGTGAGGCCCTAAGCAACCTAGAGAAACCCTGTCTTAAAATAAAAAGGGCTGAGAATGTTGCTCAGTGGTTAAGCACTCCTTGGTTCAATTCATGGTACCAAAACAAACCAAAACCAAAACCAAAAATCTCATGTTGAAATTTGGTTGCTATTGTGAAAGTTTTGAGAGGAGAAGTTAATATCCTTATTTATAAAAGAGCAAGTTTAACCTTTTGTCCCTTGGCCCTTTAGACTTCTGCCCTGTGAGGATCCCCTCAAGGATGGGTGTAGTGGATGTAGTGTTCAAAGTACCATCTTGGTGGACAGAATGGTCTCACTAGACACCAAACATGCCAGCACTTTGACCTGAGACTTCGTAGCTTCTAGGCCTGTGCACCAATAAGTTTCTGCTCTTCATAAATTATCCAGACTCAGGTGTTCTGTTATAGCAGCACAAAATGGACTAAGAATTTTTCTGCCTCAGGCTCTTTGCTGTTCTCCCCTAAAATCCATCTTCTACAGTCAGTCAATCTTTCTTAAATGCAAATTGGTTTGTGTCCTGTTCCTAATTAAGACTCGTCCATGGCTCCCATAGCTCTTAGCTCAAACAGCTGAGCATACCTGGTTCCTGCCTGCTTTCTCTTTCTCTTTCTCTTTCTCTTGCCCCAGGAGCCCAAGCCCAACAATATCCGATAGTACTCCCTGCAATGCTTCATTATCTCACTGCTTTTTTTTTTTTTTTTTTAATCTTTTTTCTTTTTCTTTTTCAGTACTGCACATACTAGGCTGGTGCTGCACTACTGAAGTACATGCCTAGCCATGGAAATTTTTTTTATGACAGAGACTCAATAAATTGCCCCAGGCCAACCTCAAACTTGTAATCCTCCTGCTCCAGTCTCTGAAGTAGCTGAGAGTACAGGCATAATCCTGTCTGGCTATATTGCTGCCTTACTAGATATAAGTATCAGAACTGGGAAAAAAAAAAAAAAAAAGGCAGAGTGCTGAAGCATCCCAGGGTGTGCTCATCTGTTTGGGCTCAGAGCTGGGGGAGACACAGAAGAGTCTCAGGATCTAGAAGTAACACAATTTGTGTTTTTGAAAAGTGGCTCCTTCTTCCTGGGTCACCCTCCTCGCTAGTTTTCCCCTTCTGCTAACTCCTGCTTGTGCATTAAGATTAAGCTGGTTGCTGGGCTGGGGTTTGGCTCAGTGGTAGAGTGCTTGCCTTGCACGGGTGAGGCACTGGGTTCAATCCTCAGCACCACTTAAAAAAATAAACAAATCAATAAAGATATTGAGTCCATCTACAACTAAATATATATATATATATTTAAATATATATATAATATGTATAATTATATATATATATATATAAAAGATTAAGCTGGTTGGGGTTGTTGGTGTAGCTCAGTAGTAGAGTGCTTGTCTAGCAAGAGTGAGGCCCTGGGTCTGATCCTCAGCGTGTGAACAACAACAAAGCAAAGGGATTAATCCTGTGTTACCTCCTCCCTGAAGACTCTCACCTTCCTCTGTCTGAGTCAGATCCCTCCGCTGGGCTTGTCATTTCACTTAACCTGCTGAGCTGTGATCCGGTGGTTTATGCGTGGCCTCTACAGGTCAGGTGCTAACCAGTCCCACCATTTCCTAACTACATGTTCCTGGCAGTGGATGGATGACAGTAAGCTTTGGTTCAATTGTGTTTGAGCATCTTCTATTAGCAGTTAAGTTCCTTTGATGGCCAAAGCCAGCCATTTCATACAGTTTTGTCAGTTCTACTGGGATGGGGTAATGTAACTCAGAAAGTAGATATTTGCATCCCAGTGACTGAGGTTAGGTGAATTTCCTGGAGATTGCAGTTGTGGGTTGGATTGAAACATCTCCAATCCTACTGCCTTATTTTAAAATTACAGAGATTATACACTCTTGCCCATAATACCTCCGTATATATCTCTAAAAGATATGGACCCTTTCTAACACGCATGACCTGGCAAGATACATTGCAAGAGTGCAAAGGCCGGCCCTTCTGCCCAGACCGGCACAGCTCCTCCGCCCAGCCCAGCTCACACCCTGCTGGGCAAAGGAGGAAAAGCAAGAGGACACTGCCGCCCTGGGTCACTTGGACACAGGTACAGGGCAGGCAGTTCGGCTCAGGCACATGGCCTGCGACACCTAGCTGGGAAGTCTGCCCGAGCAGTTCTGGAGGACCCACGGCTGCTGTGAGGGGGCTGCGGAGCATGAGGCTGCTCAGCTGGCTGATTTTCCTGGCCCCCTGGGGAGTTGCCAGGGCTGAACCAGGTAGGGCGTCAGGAATGCCTGTGATGTCTTTGTTTTGAACTTGGGTTCCAGCAGGTGCTGGAAGTTGCTCACAGGAAACAAAGTGCTGCTAAAAATAGCAAGGTAGGGAGGCGGGTGGAGAGTGGCAGAGCCAAGGAGGGTGCTATTCAAAGCCTGAAGGTTTTAAATGGGGCCAGGGATAGGACACTGACTTTGGTAATGGACCCTGTGTATAGGAACCGGTGGATTGGTAGAGTAGAAGGTGGCTGGAAAGATTCATGAACTCATTCAAAAAACCCTGGGGGAGGGCTGGGGACAGCTTAGTGATAGAGTGCTTGCCCAATGTGTGCAAGATCCTGGATTGGATTCCCAGCTCTGCCGAACAGAACAAAGCAATAAAAGCCTTGGTGGTGGGCCTGCTCTATGCCATCCATTATTCCAGGAGCCAGGATGAAGGCAGAGAGGAAGGCAAAGTCCTGGTTCTCCTGGATCAGTCCTTCACCTGGGAAGAATCAAACAGAAACCCAGATAAACAAATGCATAGTATTCCAGGAGATGATAAGCATTATGGAGAATAAGAAAATATAACAGGGAATGCAGGAAAGGGGAGCAGGTACAGAGTGATCAGAGAAGAGCTGTCTAAGTGACATTTGAGTAGATTCCTGAGACTGTGAGGGAGAGAGCCACGTGGATGTCAGGAGAACATTCCAGTAAGAGGCCAGAGGGTGCACAAGCCCCAAAGCAGATGCACAGGTGATGTGCACGAGGAGCAACAAGGAAGCCATTGTGGGTGGAGCAGAGTGGACAAAGGGATGACAGTGTGGAGCTGGGACCAGCTCATGGGTAACCTTGCAGACAATTTTAAGGACTAGGCCATTGCTCAAAGTGAAATGGAATTCATTCCAAGGTTTTAGGCATAGTATGAACTGACTTGGACTATTGTATTGAGAAGAGACTGTAAGGGGTCAGGGAGTGTAACTAACTTGTCCTGGTTCACCTGAGACTTTCCTCCTTAAAGTCCACTGCTTTGGGCACTTTCTTGGTCCTAGGCAAACTGAATGGTTGGTCTCCTGCTAAAGGAGAAGAGACAAGAGAGGGTGGAGCTGGGAGCAGGTGGTAGGAGCAGGGGTGGAGGGGAATGCTCCAATCTGGATAAGATTGGCTGTGGGATGCCTGATGGTGGCACATGCCTATAATCCCAGTGACTTGGAGGTTGAGGCAAGAGAATTGCAAGTTTGAGGCCAGCCTCAGCAATTTAGGGAGGCTCTGTCTCAAAATAAAAAATAAAAAGAGCTGGGGATGTGGCTCAGTGGTTAAGCACCCCTGGGTTAAACCCCAGTAAAAAAAAAAAAAAAAAAAAAAAGGAAGAGAGAAAGAAAAGAAAAAAAGAGGGAGAGAAGAAGGATCAAGGGTGAAGGGTGATACCAATGTTTTGGGTCTCAGCAAATGGAAGGATGTAACAGTCCCTTGTGAGGTGAGGACAACTGAGGTTCAGGACTCAGTTCTCCTTGGCTGGAGTCCAAAGGGTCAGTGTCTCCTAAGGAGCTCCTCTGGTCAGTTCACTTTCTTAGACACTACCTAAGAATAAAGGGGACTCTGCTAGTGTGGCCAGGCATCCCCAGAGGCCAGCAAGGAAGAACACCAGTGTTAGGTGCTCAGGAGTTCAGAGCAAAATGCCTGGGAAGGACTGACCTTCAGAAACTGAGACTCAAAGGTGGAAAGTACCTTTGGGAAAAGCCCTGAGAGGACTGGGTGGTTCCCTGCGAGGGCAGCCTGCTCAGGAGAAGGCTGAGAATGGCAGTCCTTCTTCTGCCCTGGAGACAGAGACCCAGACACCTCCCGGGCACTTGACACTGCAGTCCGACTTTGTGGTCTGGGAATGATAGGAAGAATCTTCCTCCCCTTCCCTCTTTCATTTTGAAATATTTTCTTAGAAGTCCAAATGCCAACGAGCACTTTCACCCCAGCCTAGGGAATCTCCTTCTCCCCCAAATGCACAAAGATGTTCATTGTGGCATTTTTTACAATAATAAAAAATTGTCAGCAAGAATGAAATAGCTGAGCCTAGCGCGGTGGCACACCCCTGTAATCCCAGCAGCTTGGGAGGCTGAGGCAGGAGGATCTCGATTCAAAGCCAGCCTCAGAAACAGGGAGGCGCTAAGCAACTCAGTGAGACCCTAACTCTAAATAAAATACAAAATAGGGCTGGGGATGTGGCTCAGTGGTCAAGTACCCCTGAGTTCAATCCTTGGTACCAAAAAAAAAAAAAAAAAAAACAGAGTAAAAAATGAAATAGCCAAATAGATCACGGTATAACCATCTGGTAGAAAGATTTCAAGACAACACAGCGAAACTAAAAATAATAAATAATATTTAGTAAGTACATATGTGCTAGTCACCATTAAAGTTTCTTCATATATTATTTTTCCATAATTCCCTCACGACAGCTTTGGGAAGTATTATCATTCCCATTTTATAGACAAGGAAACTGAACTTTAGAGAAAAAACTAGCCCAGGGTTATACATCTACTAAGTGTCTGAGTCTGGACATGAACCCAGGCTGTCCAATTACACTCTGTTTATAACATAATGCTATATAAATACAAACAAACCACTAAGGAAAATAGCAAGGTTTAACACTCAGGACTTACAATGGGGTCAGACTTGGTATTAGGCACTTGGTATATGCTGTCCTTTTGAAACTTATTTGAAAAATAAAAGAAAAAAACTTATTGATTAATTCTATTATTATTATTATTGAGTCAGGATTTCACTATATTGCCCAGGATGGCTTTGAACTCCTGGGGCTGAAGCAATCCTCCTGCTTTGGCCTCCTGAGGAGCTGGAATTCAGGTGCACACCACCCTGCCTAACTTCATTTGATTTGGATAGCCTCTGTAAAGTAGGTACTGTTATTTTTATTTTATTTTATTGTTTTCACAGTGCTGGGGATTGAACCCAGGGACTCATGCTTGTGAGGCAAGCACTCTACCAACTGAACTAATATCCCCAGCCCCAACTGTTACCCTTATAATCATTTTGCAGATAAGGAGTCCCGGGGGGACCGAGCACTTGCCTGAAATCATCCGTAGTAAGCTTTGTATCTGTGCACACATCCTTTTGGAATTTTTTTTTTTTTAAAGATGGGGGTCTTACTAAGTTGCCCAGGCTGGCCTGGAACTTGGCTATTCTCTTACCTCAGCCTCCAGAATAATTGGTATTAGAGGTGTGTGCCACCATACCTGGCTAGGATGGTAGGTTTTCTTCAAACTTGCAGGAATATACAATCTAATTTTTTTTTTTTTTTTAATGGTGGTGCAGGGGATTGAACCCAGGGCACCGTGCTTTCGAGGCAAGCACTCTACCAACTGAGCTATATCCCCAGCCCAGACACATCTAATTTTAAAACAAAAGTAATTTTAAAATAATTCCACGGCACCTGCCAGATTTTCTTTTTTTCCTTCAGATCCCATGTCTTCCTGAAGTCCAGGAGAACAGTGAGACACCCAATCAGAGAGCAGCCTTCCCTGCTTTGCATGAAGCCGAGGGGCTTCTACCTCTGCCTTCCTTGGCCAAGAGCTTGGGTAGGGGCCAACTGCTGGCTCCTTCTCCCCACCACAAACCTGACCTGTGCTTCAAATCACAGAGAAACAGAAAAGTTCTCCCAGGGCAAGTTAGCATGGTAGGAAAACAGCCTCTCAAGGCCAAGGGAGCAGGACCAGCCAGGCAAGGGCCCTGTATTTGGCGGAGCCTCTGCCTCCTTATCTAACTTGGGGAGCTGCGGTGAGGGGAGTAGTCCACGTAGATAGTGCAGGGACAACCAGTGTTGGCTTCAACAAAAGAACCCAGTGTGCCTTCTTTCACAGAGCACGAGTTACAATCCAAGTGCTTTGGGGTTATTGCTGAGCCTCAATAGCTGAGCACTGAAATAAGGATCAGGATCCTTTTGTGCTGTGGCTTATGATACAGTAACAGCCAAAAGTCACGGTATCACAGAGAGTTAGAACTGGGAGGGCCCACAGAGAACCTTGTTCAATGCTCTCCTCTCATGCAAGAGCTAGGAGGGACGGGGAGCGGGAAGGAGGAGGAGGAGGAGGAGAGAGAGAGAGAAGAGAAGCAAAGAGAAGTGAAGAGAAGAGAAAAGGAGAGAGGGGAAAGGGAGAGTGAGAGAGAAGATACTAAGGCCCAAAGGATAATTGGCCCAGGGAGTGTGCCCCAGCTAGCTTGCTCTCCATGGCCAGGTGCTCTATAGGAGATAACTCTCATCCACACGATCCACCTTTGCTGAGGGCATTCTCATTCTCATCTTCCAAATGAGGAAACTGAGGCTCAGCTAGGGAACTACCTGGCTCAGGTCACCATTGCCTATGTGGAGGAGGCAGGATTCAAAATAAGATTTCCCTGATAGCAAATTTCATGCATGCTCTTGCAAAAACAACCCACTGCCCCAAGCCAGTGGGTTGGATCCTGCTCTTGTCCTGCCTTGAATACCCATGTGATTTTGAGCCTCTCTTTTGCTGTCTGTAAAGGAGGGACAATAATGGAGGAGAGATTAAGTGTTATAGTTAAGTGAGATCATGCATGCGCATATGATAAACTGCTGTAAAAGTTTAAAGGACCACATATGCAGCGTTCCTAAAGATAGGTACAGATAGATATAGATGTAGGTAGGTATATAGACAGATACAGATATAAATATAGCTATCTCCAAGGTCACATTGACAGCTCATGGCAGAGGACAGTGCACTGTGATCATTTCTGTTCTTGAGAGGTTGAGGCAGGAGGATCACAGGTTTGAAGCCAGCCTGGGCAATTTAGCAAGACCCTCCCTCAAGATAAAAAATAAAAATACTTGAGGATGTAGCTCAGTGATAGAGTACCCTGGGTTCAATCCCCACTATTGCAAATAAAAATAAAAAAATAAAAACTCAGTATGTGAGTTTACTGTAAAAGATTCAAGCAGTACAAGTCTGTATAAAGCCTCCTCATTTTAACAAGATATCCAGGTGAGGCATCTTCAGAGTGAAGTTTGGGAAGCTCAGGTCTAAAAGGTAGTGCTAGAGTACAAAATTCCTTGTACCCTCCCAGCCTTGCTCCTGGGATGGTATGTTGGAATTTTTCTCTACAAGCTATTTCTTGTTCATTATTTTATTTGATGCTCTGGGAACAGGCCAGATGTCAACAACCTTGGGCTCAACAAAGCCAAATGGCTTGCCCAAAGTCCCTTGGGCAATACATGAAAGAGCTTGGATTAGAAACCAGATGAGCAGAACTCAGTGATAGAGCTTTGTTTAGCACACAAGGCCCGGGTTGGAACCCCAGCACCACAAAAACAAGCAAACAAAAGAACTTAAATACCAGAAAGAAACCAGTCGGCTCCCTCCTATCTGGGTGCTCCCACCCTGGGTCCTGAGGCCCAGAATTTCTCCAACACATGCTAATTAGGACTTCCTTCCTTTGGAGTAGGGCCTGAACCCTTAGCATCTGTGGACAATTCCAAAGAAATCCTTGGTTCCCATTCTCTTATGGATATGTGTATTGTGACAGCCTCCTTCTTCCCCCTGGCTCAAGTCAGCCAGCACAACCTCAGCCAAATGCAATGACATGCACCTGTAGTCCCAGCTGCTCAGGAGACTGAGGCAGAAGGATCACTTGAGCCTAGGAGTTGAAGGTCAGCCTGGGCAACATAGTGAGAACCCATCTCAAAAACAAAAAAAGGGGGGATGGGGATGGGGCTGAGTGTGAGGGCGTAGCTCCATGGAAAAGCACTTGTCTGGCAAGTGCAGGGCCCTGGGTTTGATCCCCAGCAACACACACACACACACACACACACAGGAAAAGAAAGAAGAAAAGAAGAAAATCCCCACCACACAAATAGTTGCAAGGATGCAGTGAGGCCAGGTGCCTAGCTAACGTTCTCCACATACTTCCTGTTGGAATCATCCCGCCCATGGTCTGAGTACATATTGGTACTGCTCTAGGTGCTCAGGACCCAGAAGGGAGCAAGACAGGCTCTGTGCTCTCATGAGCTGACACTGTGCCCTGGGAGAAGGGATGATGAGCAAGGCAGCCAGATAACTTCATACGTGAGAGCGCTCCAAAGAAACTAAAAGTGGGGGAGGCATAGCTAGGATTGTGTGGGGAGTGCAGCCTGGGCTGAGGTGGTCAGGGAAGACTTCTTTGAGGAGGTCACCTTTGGGTTGAGGCCTGACTGAGGAGGAACGAGCAACCACATGAGGACTGGGGAAGGCAAGGCGAGGCTGGGAAGCCAGGGAAGAGGCCCTGTGAGGAGCATGAGCCAGGACTGAGTGGACAGAGCCGGGCTTAGCAGCAGAGGAGGTCACTGAGATCCCTGCTTTCACAACGAGGTGACTGGAGCCCAAGAAGGCACTCTGCTATTCTTTCCACAGTCCTGGCTGCCTCTGAAGTCAGGCCTTGGGGGCTACGTGCACACACACATACCCAACAGTAGGGGGTGCCGTGGAGGCTGGAATAAGTTTTCGTTCTACACACTGACAACTGACATGAGTCTTTGTCATCAGACAGGAGTTTTGGGAGTGGGGAAATGTCCACTGTGGGTTGATGTCAAATGGGCCCCATTGCTCAATTTCTGTGGCTAATTGAGAAACAGGCTACTTGAAGCAGGTAGCTTCTGTCATGGTCAGGGAAGTGAGGGAGCCACGCCTCTGAGAGAAGGACCAGGACCTCTTGTTGCATCAGCCTGGCCAGCCTAACCTGAGACTTGGACGCCGGTGTGACCCACTCAGCTTACGTCCAGGGGCTTGGAAAGCTACCACCTGTGCCCACCTACTAATTAGAACGGGGCAGTTTGATGCTTTACTCTGGCTTGGGTTTTGCCCCCATAGGAATGATTTCAAATATATTAGAGATCACAGTATGTGTGAAAGGACTATCTTCCCCCCATGATAAACAACAACACAGTTTCAAAATGCAGACATACGTTGTCCACAAAAAAGCACATCTAAAATAAAACCACAGGGGGCTCCCCTGTGTGAGGCACTGGGTTCGATCCTCAGCACCACATAAAAATAAAGAAATAAAATAAAGGTATTGTGGTCCATCTACAACTAAAAAAATATATGAAATGGCAATATTTTTACTCCCTTAGCAATCACATCTCCCTGGGAGAGAATCTGAGCCATACGCACCTCCCCCACCATTGACCATAGGATCTCGGGCACGTTGGCCTCTGAGTCTTAGCTTCTCTATGTTTAAAATAGGATAATGATCAAAACCTCCCAGGGCGGTGGTGAAGATGACTGTGCAGTGCACAAGGGAGGGGTAATGACTTGCTTAATCAGTCATTTACACCTTAGTGTGAATAAGTTTCGGATCCTTTTCTGAGGCTAGGTTAGATCAGTAGAGTTGGGCAAGAGCTCAAGAGTATCCGGGAGGAAAATCAAGGAGTGAGAGTTAGGGACCTATCCTGGAGTCACACCAAATGTCCTGTGGCTTGGGTGAGGCCCTGACTGTCAAGCCCTGAAATCAATAGAAGCAGCACAGACTCAAAGGCCCAGGTTCAGCTTCCTGGGATGAGGGATGTTGACTGTGTGCTGTGAGAGACCAGGAAGTGGAGGAGGAAGGGACAGCAGTGGCGGAAAGTGAGGCTATTTCAGCCTTCGCCCTAATCTTAGCTAGAAACACAGGATTTAGGGGACAGGTCAGACCTGGTCAACCCTCCTTAAATAAGCAGTCGTTAAAGCTGCTTATGCCGGGTACACAGGAGAAACCCACTTTCTTTGGCCTGCTTCTTTGGATTCTTTTCTCCATATTTCCCCAAGAGGGTTTTGGCACTTCAGCTTCCCTTGGTTTGGAGCTGGGTGCAGTCAGCTGTCAGAGAAGGAATCACTCCCAGCTGCTTGAGTTGCCACCCTGAATCCAGGTTTACTGTGGGTTCGCCTGCACTAGAAACAGCCCACGCCGAAATCACCTTCCTCTTCTCTGATCTAGACTTAGACTGATCTTAGACTTAGATATGCTGTACATATCCCATGGGTTTTTTTTTTTTTTTTTTTTTTTTTTTTTTTTTTTTTTTTTTTTTTTTTTGCTGGTATTCATTAGTAAGATCTTCCAGTTCACTGGGGTTTAAGCCTTCTCCAGTTCAGATTTTTGTATATATTCCACTGGCAAATGACAGGATCTGGCCATAGCGATGGGCTCAGAGAGTGACCTTGCTAGCCTGGGAGTCACACAGTCCGTATGTGGCTCCAGAGCCTAAGCACTAACCTCTATTTTCTCTTGCTTTTGCTTGAAAACCAGCACCCTACTCTGAGCACCTTGAGGGTCATGTAGGCTGACCCCCCATACGGCCACTCTGGATGCTGGGGTGAGCAATAGAAAGGGTCTTGTCAAGGGGCACAGGTCAGGGAGGGAGCAAGCATGTTCTCTGCACCACTCAGTGCCATCCTGGGCAAAGCCAGGTTGTTGGGCCCTCTTTATCAAACCTGGGTACCCAGAGAAGGCCTCCATCCACCTCAGTCCAGGTTCCTCTGAACTTCTGTCCTGTTCAAGCTCAAATGTCCTGTTCAGCATTGAAGGAGGGTCTCTTTTCCCCTGCAGGAAAGTTCTGGCACATCTCTGACCTGCACCTTGACCCCAGCTACACGGTATCCGAAGACCCCCTCCAGGTGTGCCCATCAGCGGGCTCCCAGCCGGTGCCCAATGCAGGCCCCTGGGGTGACTACCTCTGTGATTCTCCTTGGGCCCTCATCAATTCCTCCATCTACGCCATGAAGGAGATAGAGCCGGAGCCAGACTTCATTCTCTGGACAGGGTAAGAATGGTCAGGACAGCAGCTCCCTTTCCTTGGGCCCCTGCCAACTGGGTCTCTTACCCACATTGGCTCCTTTAGTTCTCACATGGGTCCTGTTTCAAGACTTATGTAACTTGGCCAAGGGACCCTGGTTGATTCCAGACTGCCCTCAACCTCTGTATTCTGGCCCCAGTGGAACACAGTCTTCACTAGAGCCAGGGACATGAGGGTGGCCTGTCTGGGCACCCAAAGAACTCCCAGGTTTTAAGCTAGGGAGAGACACAAGAGCCATTCCCCTTGTGTTTTAGTGACTCTAAGCCTGAGAGATCCAAATCCAGGGAGGGAAGAGGAGACAAGAATTGAAAGTGGTCCAGCATTGGGGCCAAGTGTTTTGGTCAGCTGCATGCCACCCTGGGCTTCCCAGTGGCCCTACAGAGTACTCACAGGTCGGGGTACTGCTTGTTCTGGGGCAGCTTGAGGGGTGATTCCCCTCAGCCACAGAGACTCAATTCCTGCTCCTCCTGCAAGGATGCAGCTGCAAGACCTTCAGCTTCCCTGGGCACTTGTCTTCTCCTCACTCAAGGGTTGCTCATGCCCTCACCTGCTCCCTTGTTTGGTGGGTCAACCTGTCACATGACCTGGGGTAGACACTGGGGGTCGGGGATGACAAGCACAGATTTGCCTTCAAGGAGCTCACAGTCTTGCAGGCCATGCAGAAAAGCCCCCATTGACCATGGCATCTCAGGGAGGAGAGAGGGTCACCTGGGGCATATGGGAGCTTCACAGGACACTTGACCCATCTGGCAGGATTGGAGAGGACATCCTCCAACAAGTGGTGAACCAGAGGAGCTGGTGAGAAGGGCTGGAGGGAGCTCAGACTTGGTGTCCCTTTGCCAACTTCCATGGACACTTGTAGAAGGCAGGACGAAGCCCACAATGCCCCTAGCTCTCTCTCACTGTGACGTGGCAGTGACCAGGAATGACCCTCAGATGGACCCTGTAGTTGGCAGGGAGAAAGGAAAGGCTAGACATTCAAGAAATGTGGCAGTGCCAGGTACAGTGACTCAAGCACGCCTGTGGCTTCATCTACAGGAGAGGCCAAGGCAGGAGGTTCACAAGTTCAAGGCCAGCCTGGGCAACTTAGTGAGACCCTGTCTCAAAATAAAATATAGAAAGGGCTGGGGATGTAGCTCAGTGGTAGAGCGCCCTGAGTTCAGTCTCTAGTACCACAAGAATAAATAAATACATAAGTAAATAAGTAAGTAAATAAATAAGTAAGTAAGTAAGTAAATATTTTAAAAATGTGACGGTGGCTCAGGAGAGGCCTAGCTGCCTGGGCCCTGACTTCCTTGCCCTCAGGAATCAATCTAAATAGGAGTGAGCTTTAGTTCATGACCTTGGACACAGGGTCCCTTGAGGGGTCTTGCTAGAGGAGCTTCTGATTTTTCTGAAGAGGGGGCCTTTGGGGAAATGTATAACATTCTGAACCACTTGATTCCTCTAGAAAAGGTTTTGGGAAATTCATGATCTTTTCACAGAGGCACTTTTTTTTTTTTTCTTTTCTGGGAATCCTCTAGGACCTTGCAGAGGTAAGTGATGTGGCATGATAGAGATGACCCTTTAGAAATCCTTATTTATAAAGAAGTTTCCTTCTCTGAGAAAGTTGCAATCCCTTGCAGAATAGCCCATGGAAACTGGATTTGTTTTCTGTGAGACAAGTTAAATTCTCCAAACCAGAAAAAGAAAAAAAAAAGTGGAATTTTGATTCCATGTCTTTCCTGGCCTGTCCCCAAGGGTCTGTCAGGACTAAACAGCAACTTTTACTGTCTTAACAAGAGTATCAGAGACATGGTAGAATGTGAGCACAAGCCCTGGGGCCAGGATGACTGCATTAAAATCTTGACCCCTTCACTTTCTAATTTATCCATTTAGGTGCAATTTCTTACCTTTTTGTTCCATGTTTCTTTTTTTTTTTTTTTTTTGTGGTGCTGAGGATTGAACCCAGGGCCTCATCCTCATGCTTGCAAGACAAGCCACTCTACCAACTGAGCTATATCCCCAGCCCTGTTCTGTGTTTCTTTATCTGTCAAATGGGCCTAGCGATAGAACCTATGTTGTAGGGTTATTGTTAGTGGATACAGCTATTGTATTAGTCTGTTTTATGTCGCTGTAACAAAATACCTGAGACTTGGTACTTTATAATGAAAAAAAGTATATTTAGCTCACAGTTGTGAAGATTCAAGAGCATAATACTGGCATCTGCTCATCTCCGGTGAGGGCCTTCTGGCTGCAGTACAACACGGTGATGGCATCATGGTGGGAGCACAAAGAGGGGGTAATCACATGGCAAGGTAGGAAGCCAGAGAGACCAGAAGCCAAGCTCATCTTCTTTTTTTTTTTTTCCTGTTTGGGGAACTGAACCCAGGGCACTTATCACTGAGCTACATCCCCAGACCTTTTTATTCTGCATTTTGGGACAGGGTCTTGCTAAGTTGCTGAAGCTGGCCTCAAACTTGCAATTCTCCCTTGGTCTCCCCAGTTGATGAAATTCTAGGCATGAGCCACCAACTTGCAAGCTTGCTGTTTTTATAACAACCCACTTGGCAGGAACTAACTGGGGTCCTGTGACAACTACATTAATACTTCCTGAGGGCACACACACACCCACTAGGGCCCCCAACCTCTTAAAGGTTCTACTACCTCCCAACATTACCCCACTGGGGACCAAGCTTCCAGTGCATGAACCTCTGGGGGACACACTCAAACCATATCCAAACTAAGCACAAGCCTGGTATGGTAGAGCATTCTTATAATCCCAGTGCCTCAGAAGGCTGAGTCAGGAGGATCACAAGTTTGAGGCCAAGCTCAGCAACTTAGTGAGGCCCTGCATCAAAATAAAAACATAAGAAGGGTTGGGGATGTGGCTCAGTGGTTAAGTGCCCCTGGGGTCAATCTCCAGTACCAAAAAAAAGAGAGAGAGAGAAGAAAGGAAAGTATCCAGCACAAAATAAGCCAGCATGAGCTCTTAGTGGCAGCAGTAGCCCTAATAATTAGCATTAAGCTAATGAACTTCCCTGGGTGAGAACCTGGGCAGCCGCTGCCTCCCTCAGTCTGGTTGAGCAGAGGCCTTAGGACGTAGATTCTCTGGATGACCCCACCTGCTACTACCCTTCCAAACTCTGCCTGTCACCGTTCTCCTTCTCTCTCCCCATTTTTTAGGTGAACCCAAGAATTTAGGCCAGTTGAGTGGGGGACAAAATGGCCCTGGGCCTGCCCCAGAGAAGATCTGAACCTGGCGCTTGGAAGCCAGCTCCAGCTTCCTTAGAGCTCTTTAGGGAGAGGAACAGAATTCAGAGATGCCTCTCAACCCTGAGCTCCTGGGGCTTGTAGGTGGGACTGAAACTTCTGAGTTTTTGTCCTGAAATGATAATATAGAGATACAAACATGCTACTACAACAATGGGATTCAGCCAATGGAGGCCCTTGCCAGAACCTGCACCAGTTTGGACTGCCAGTCTCCAAAACTGTGAGCTAAATAAACCTCTTTTCTTTAGAAAGTAATAATGCTAATAACTAATATTAATGGCAACCTATCAGATGCTATTAATATATTATGTATATGTATGTGTGTGTATATATATATATATATATATGATTTTTCATCTCTATTGAAGTTCATCAATACTCTGAATTGGCACCTATTATCCCCTATTTTATAGATGAGCTAATAGAGGCTCAGAGAGGTTAAGAGCCAGGCCAGGGACCCACAGCAGGCAAATGGCAGAGCCCATGTTAGAACTCCTCTGTCTCTGCTCCAGCCTGACCATTCCCCTTCATGTGGACATCTGAGGCCCAGTTCCACAGCTTTCTTCTCATTGCAGAGTTGTCCCTTCCTCCTCTTGTGTCCCTGCCCCAGTTCCTGACCCCAAACTGGCTCCGTGGTGTTTTTCAGGGATGACACGCCTCACGTGCCCGATGAGAAGCTGGGAGAAGCAGCTGTGCTGGAAATCGTGGGGCGCCTGACCAGTCTCCTCAGGGAGGTCTTTCCAGGTAAGACCCTGCCATTGACTGGTCCCCACAGTGTCGTTTCTTGAGCCCCAGGTGGTGCCTGGCACAGGGCACAACAGCATGTGAGGCCTAAAGTAAATGCTTTTATCCTTTGACCATGATGGCTGCTGGCCAGGTCCTGTGCCAGGTGCTTTGTAGTGACCACTTCTTACCTTCTGCACAATCCTGCAAGGGACGTGGAAGGAGATGCCTGGCATTCACTCCTTCTGCTCCTTCTTGTTTGAACATTAGACTCACAATCCTTTCTCATTATGTCTACACTTAAATGATGCAGGTGTCTTGGGGAAGCGTCATGTGGGCTCACACACATGTCCTGCTGTGTCCCTGGAGTTGGCATCTGCTGTCCTCAAACCTCCAGGGTGCCAGTGCTTCTAGGAGAAGCTGATTTCTAGCCAAGGGACTGTCTCTGTGCTTTTGAGGCCTTGTGATCCTGGCAGAGCAGACAGGGATGGAGAGGGAATGAGGCAGTGGCCTTAGGGGATACAACAGGGAGAAGAGGGGCTGTGTGCCCCATCTCCGTTGCATATGTGTGTAAGCAGGCTCTGCCAAGTGCAAGGTCCTGAGGCCTGAATTGGGCCCACAGGCTGCCAGCTGGAGACTTGAGAGAGCTGCCCACTAGCTTCCAGCCCCCTCCTCCTTCAGTTCTGGTACTGCTGCTCCTTCTAAGGGTCTTAGTCATGGGTCTCCAGAACCCAGATGTGGAATAATGATAATAAGAATAAAAAACACCTGCATTAATAACTGAGGTAAGTGTCCACAATGAGAATTTCACATCTTAGCTCATTCATTGTCATGATGGTCCCAGAGAGGGAAGCTGTCACCTGCTTACCTTTACTGCTGGGGTCAAGTCCACTGGTCAAGGTCATGTGGCAAGGGTGAGGCCCCAAGTCCTCCCCTTAACATACAACAACCAGGTCAAGGAGATGCCTGATGCTTCCAGCTTATTTAACTCAACCCAGCATGCCCAACCCAGATGTGCTTGAGCTTGTTCATCCTCCAGCAGAGGTCACTACTCAGGGTCAAACCAGGAATCCCCCTCACCTGGCAATAGGTACTATGACTCCCAACACATACACAGGGAACTGTGACTGCAAGTCACTTTCTAGGGAAGGCTTCAAACTCAGATCCAACTTCGAGCCTCTTTCCTCTGCTCCACATGGAGCTTCTACGATGGAAGTGAAATAATGAATACGAAAATGTTTTACTGACTATAATTTAACACACAAATATAAATGGTAAGATTTTGTCTGTGTCACCCTGGCACATTTATTAAATGTCTTAATATCCAAGATGCCACTGACTATATGATGTGTCATTATTTTATGTTATGGCCAAGAAGACAATGCTGCCAGTTAAGAATGACACTGTGCTTTCTCATGGTCACCAGGGGAAGACACAACTCACCTTTAGAGATGTTAAAATGAGACCAAAATGGAAGAGAAAAAAAATGGGGCCTTATCTTATTGGAGAATTATAACAACACAGGCCAAGCGCCAAGCAGAACACCTCCCATTTTATAAATAAGTCAAGCAACTTGCTTGAGAGAAGTAAGGGTTCTGGGGCTGTAGCTCAGTGCTAAGGCACTTGCCTAGCATGCACCCAGCCCTGGGAGTGATCTCCAGCAGCACAAAAGAATTTTTAAAAATTAAAAAAAAGAGGAGGAAGGAACCCATCTTGAGATACTGTGTTCCACATCACATCATCTTCCAGACGTGTTCCATCTGCATTACCCACCAGTCACTGAGAACGCTGGTCCTGCAGCACACAGGGTTATAAAGTTAACAACAACAACAGAACGGGTGGCAGTTCTCACTGCCACATTCTGACTGACATTCTCATCTAGCCTCTGTTTTCTCCATGTGAAAAAAGGAGAACAATGGGGCCTGTCCCTGCCCCTGGGTTGTTATGAGGGTGAAATAAGGTAACCCATTCACTCATTTGGTCAATCAACAAATATTCATTGAGCATGTACTATGGGTGAAACACCCTTCTAGGGGCTGGGGATATGGCAGTAAACAGGATACCGGGTCATGCCTTGACGAAGCTGACCTGTCCACAGTCCAGTTGTGCCAGGGCAGTGGGGTAGGTTGCTAAAAGGCCAAACGAAGGGCCCAGAGGCCATGTACAAGACACATGGTTTGTTGGGGAAAGTTCCCAAGAGATCAGTGACCGTTCCAAGGGAGGGTCCAGTGTCCACATGCTGACAGCCTCTCCTCCCTCAGGGCCTCTGTCACCCAGTGCCTCCTCTCCCCAACGATGTTTGTCTAGTGTCAACTGACTGGCTGGATGATGCAGATCCTTCCCGTGGTGCTCTTGGTTCTGCACCTGTCCCCACGTAGAGGAGTTCTGTATGTTGGGCTGCAGAAGCAGAGACACTAGCTTCGTTCAGCACTAGCTTCCTTTGCTTGTCCTGGTGCATGTGCATGAAAGTAGCTTTCTACAGCTTTCTACGGACCACCCTAGTCCCTGGGGCGCATAAGTCCCTGGAGCTTCTGGCCCAGGCTTCCTGTCATGGTTCCCTTAACTTGGCTAGGTTCTTGGACACAGAAAGGGGCCATTCAGGGACATGATGTTTTACTGTTCCTCTTTTCTTTAGGGATGATACAGGAGCTTACATTTGCAGGGAGTCTGACACACAGCAGCAGTTAGAAAAAATTGGAGTGATTCCTTCCCTTCTAATCTGCTTCTGGGACTCTGGGGGTTTGTGCTTTTTCTTAAAATAATTCTTGCTTTTATTTTTCCTTCATTTTTTTTTTTTTTTGCAGAGTTGGGGATTGAATCCAGTGCCTTGTGCACAATAGGCAAAGGCTGTACCACTGAGCTACGCCCCCAGCCTTCCGAGGATTCTTAGTGGCTGTTGGCATGTACCTTTGAGAGGCACTTCCAGGCAGTTACAGTAAAGTTCTCAACAACCTCCTACTGAGGCAGAGCTCTGTGCGTTTCCAGATCCTGTAGGTTATACATGGCAAAGGGCTTTTCAGAGGTATTTCCCAGCCTGGAATTGGAGGCTGCTGCCTCTCATGGTTGTTCAGGATCACTCCCAGATTTGTATATGAGCAAGGCCTGTTTCTCTGAGCACAGGAGGGTTCCCCACCCCCACACTCAGGGTTTTTATTTATTATCAAATATTTGTTGTGCACCTACTATGTGTCAGACATAGAACCTAAAATAAAATAAAAGCTGTAATAATAAGGCTGTTAACAAGGAGGGAATACGTCTGCTGGGCTCCCCTATACCTCCTGTTCTTATTTATAGGCCACTTCCTCAGGGAGATGTCCCCTAACCCCCACTTCCAGCTCACTGTTATCACTCCTATATCAAGTGCCCCCCCTTTTCATTTAACAGCGCTCACACCTCTACTCAATATCTGGTAACTCACTGTGCTGTAGGTCCTCTGGGATGGGGTGTGGGAACCTGGTTCCCAGTTCTATCTTTTAACATATAGTAGGTGCTCAATAAAAAATCGTTGACTTCATGAATGAGGGAAACTCCTAAGGCCTCCCAGAGTGAATGAGGCTGCTTCCCTAAAAGTAAGACGGATCTGGAATTGACAAGAACAGGGAACACTAGGGTAGCAAGTGGCTGATGATGCTAATGAATCACTTAGACCCTGTAACTCTCCCCTTATCATCTGGGGCCTCCTTTCTGACCAGAAAATTTTCTGCTGGGAATGGGATTAGGATCAGGCAATTCATTGCTCTTCCTTCCCAGACCTGAGCAAAGTTCAGGCAGATTCTATCAAATGTGGTTTTCTACTGTTTATCTTTGTGGTTTCTTCATCCGTGTTATCACTTGTCCCCATCAGCTCTGATGGCTAGTGGTTGACTCAAAATGGCTAACTCCATCAAGTCTTTTGCATATTTTAAAAATATTTCTTCATTTCCTCCCAGACACTAAAGTCTACGCAGCTTTGGGAAATCATGACTTTCACCCTAAAAACCAGTTCCCGGCAGAGAGCAACAACATCTATGATCATGTAGCAGAATTATGGAGACCATGGCTTAGTAATGAATCCATAACTCTCTTCAAAGAAGGTATGAACGCCATTTGCTGCCACAAGGAGCACTTACTGTACGCTAGGACCTGATCTAATTTCATCTTCACAACAACTCCTTGAAATAGGTCCTGATTTTGTCCCTATTTTACAGATTAGGAGACTGAGGCCTGAAGATACCAAGTCACTTGGTTGAGGTCACGCAGCTTAGCAAAGGCAGGCTTGAGAGCAGAATCCAGGACAGACTCTAGAGTCTGTGCTCTTAACCTCACGGCATTACTAACGATCATAAGCCAAGATGTATTCAGCATTTACTGTTTGCCAGACTCTGTCTTTAGCATAGCTCTGGAATCTTTGCAGCAACCCTAGGAAAGAGCAGAGCCCTCCAGCTCAAGCTGCTATCATGGACATTGTGGGCTGGATACTTCTTTCTTATAGAGGGCCATCCTCTGTAAGAGAATTATAGGATGTTTAGCCTCAACCCTGGCTTCTATCCACTAGAGGCCACTAACACACCAGTTGTGACAACCAACAATGTCTCTGGACATTGTCAAATGTTCCCTGGGGTCAAAAATTTCCTGGTTGAGAACCACTGGTCTAGAGACCCAGCCGGCCCCAGGTGTGCCCGACCCTTCTCTTCCCTTTCCTCTGTCTCCTGCTGCTGGGACTCCCCACAGGTCAAAACCAAACAGAAGTCTGCAGCATAGACGCCCGTTGCTTTAGTCTGAACAGGTCCGCTCCTCGGACAGACAGCCGAGTGGAGGAGGGTGGACAGCAGATCTGGATGGGCAAGCACACATCACTGTTACTCCATATAATTGAGGAATTATGGCATAGACAGTGACGTAACTTCCTCAAGTTGCACAGCTAATGAGTGACAGAGCCTTTGCTCTTACTCCTCGATGCCCCCCCGCCCAGGGCAAAGGTGGGAAGGAGAGGGTGGGAGAGTGAGGTGGAGCTGGGCAGAAGCCCCCTTCAGGTTCTCCCTGGCTGTGACATCCTAGGTGCCTTCTATTCTGAGAAGTTGCCAGGTTGGAGCAGGGCAGGGCGAATCGTGGTCCTCAACACCAACCTGTACTATAGCAACAACAAGCAGACAGCCGGCCTGGCCGACCCGGGCCTGCAGTTCCAGTGGCTAGAAGACGTGCTGACCAACGCGTCCCGGGCTGGGGAGATGGTAAGGGCTCCTGCTTCTTCCTCTTTCCCCTCGGGGTTACTTCCTGAACACGCTTCCCGCTTGGCACAAACTCATCCGCCCACCCTGAGATGCTCACATCATGGAGGGGGCTGCTTCTACTCTCACGGCAGCCCTGTGGGCTAGGGTCCCGGAGCTGGTGCAGATGAAGACCCTGAGGCCCACAGGAGCAGCAATGATGCCAAGTCACACAGTAGGTGAGAGTAGGAGGTAGGACCCCAGTCTCCAGACCCCAAGTTCCAAGCTCTTTCCACTGCTGCCACACCACAGCGGCACCTGGACTGTGCACAAGATCTCAGGGGATGCCCCAGCCTTGAGCCGTGTCCATCTAATTGGCTGGGCTGGCCGCTCAAAGCCTGGCAGTGTCTCGTGTGCCTGAGTTCTGGCACTGTCCAGCATGTTCCAGGAGGGCATCTCGTCTGGTGCTTGTGGGCACTCATGATGCCAAGTTCAAGACTTTTAAAGGATGATCTCATTTCACTCTGAAAATTCCACCATTTTCCTGATGAGAAAGCTGAGACTCGGAGAGTGACACACTGCTGATGTCCAAGCAGCAGTTTGACTCCAAAGCTCATGTTCTTAATCCTGTCCCCTTTTCTATCTCCTGCAAAGGTGGCCAGGTGGCCAGGGACTATCAATCGAGCTACTCAGGGAGTGTAAGACGTGAGCAGACATGACCACATAGCATATGCTAGATAAGAACGCCCAAGCTCCCTGAGAAGACGGGTCTCGGAAGGATCCGAAAGGCTTCATGGAGGAGGCGGTCTTGGAGCAATGTTCGGAAGTAGGGGCAGGATTTATAGAACTGAAAACAAGAAGGGTCCTCCAGTTGGCAGGCAAGGCATGGACAAAGACACAGAGGTGGGAAGGCACGTGGCACACTTGTTTTGGGAGGTAGAGATAATGCCCGAACCTGCCCAGGAGAGGGAACGGGAGGAATGTCAGAGAGGAGATGCTTCTGAGCTGCCCACCTGCCTCTGGGGAGATGGGTGGTTGTAAGAGGCAGAACTGAGGATCTGGAGAGAACACCTCTGTCCCGGGGCACCCCTTCCTCACAGGTGTACATTATTGGCCATGTGCCCCCGGGCTTCTTTGAGAAGACACAGAACAAGGCCTGGTTCCGGGAGGCCTTCAACGAGCAGTACCTGAAGGTGGTCCGGAAGCACCATCGAGTCATAGCAGGGCAGTTTTTTGGGCACCACCACACCGACAGCTTCCGGATGTTCTATGATGATACAGGTACTCAGTCTGGAGGGCGGGTGCAGCATGCCCACCTCCTCCTCTCACCAACCTCTCTCAGTCCCACTTTCTCTCTCCTACAAGGTGCCCCCATAAGTGTCATGTTCCTCACACCTGGGGTCACCCCCTGGAAAACCACACTACCCGGAGTCGTCAACGGGGCCAACAATCCAGGCATCCGAGTGTTGGAGTACGACAGAGCCACCCTGAGCCTGCAGGTCAGGGGCTCTGGGACTGCTGGGGCCAGAGGAGGAGGGTGGGAGGGACTTCCCTAACTCTGAGCTAGCCAGCTTACCTGCTGCAGACCCGAGAGCTTCAGGAAGGTCGTTACTTCCACTCTTCTCCAACTCAGGTTCAGAACCCTGGAGCTGCCTGCCATTAAGGCAGGTCAATTCTTCCCCAAATCTCCCTTTGCCATAGCCTCCTTCTCTGTTTTCCTGCCTCCCACCCTGTCCTGTGATAAGCTACCCGCTACACACAAAGAAGGGATTCATCTTTCTAAAGCACCGCTTTCCTCTTGCTTCTCTCCTCAAAAACCTCCACATGAGTGGGATGCCTTGGCACCTGCCTGGCATCCAGCGACTTGGAGGGCTGAGAGAAGAGGATGGAAAATTCGAGGCCAGCCTTGGCAACTTAGTGAGGCCCTAAGCAACTTAGCAAGACCCTGTCTCAAAAATAAAAAGGGTTGGATGTAGCTCAGTGGTAAAGTACCTCTGGGTCCAAGTAATCCCAGTAAAAAAAAAAAGAAGAAAAGAAAAACAAGCAAACAAGAAACCCTCCAAATGTCACTCCAATGCCCTTGAGATAAAGTTGGATCTCCTTGGCTTGGTATTTGAGGCTTCCCACAGCCTGGCCTCAGCCCCATTGCCCACCTCTTCCCAAATACTGAGTAGGCTCCAGGCCCCAACTTGTCAAGCAAGCCCACCTCCCAAGATGTGTTGTGATTGTTGAAATGCCAGAGAAACACTAGTCCTTCATCTGTTCAGCCAAGTGTTGGACATGAAGCCTCTGCCACGTGCCCTGTTCTGGCTCAGGAGATGCATAGGAGAGCAAAACAAGCTCACTGCTCTCCTAGACCTGATGTTCTGACAGGAGAGGGACAATGAATGAATAGGTTAAAATCAAGTAGGAACAGAGAGAAGAACTAGGAAGAAAAAACAGGATGAGGAGAGGGTAGCGTTGGTTAAGGGGTTTGTGTGCTGTTAGAACAGGGAAAGCGTCACAGGCAAGGTGACATTTGGGTTCTGAGTCAATTGAGAGACTGAGCCAGGTGGGGATCTTGGGAAGGTGGAGGGAACAGTCAGTGAGAGACCCTGGCTGGGAACATGCTGGGGCATTAGGGGAAGAGCAAGGAGGCCAGAGTGGAAGGCAAAAGGGAAGAGTGGAAGGGGCAGGTCAGGTCTTGGGGGCCACAAAGAGGACTTGGAATTGGGAGGGTTTGGGACAGAGCATGAAATATTCTGACCTACAGTTTTATAGAATCACCGCGTGTGCTGTGCCAAGAACAGGTTCCCAGGGCCACGGGGAGAGGCAGAGGGGCAGTTAGGATGTGTGTGTCATAGAAACCAACTGCGAGATGATGGTGGCGTGGGCCAGGGTGGTGGCAGGGCGCTGGTGAGAAGGATCTGATCCCAGGGATATTCTAGAATAGAGTAGCTAGGATGTGCTAGTGGACTGGTGTGGGATATAGGGCATGACAGAGAAATGAAGGAGGATTCTGAGGCTTTTGGCCTGAGCATGGAAGGATGAGGTTGCTGGGTAGTGAGACAGGATGACTGCAGGAAGATGAGGTTTCAGAGAGAAGATCAGAGGGAAGATCCAGTTTGGCATCCGAGTAGAAATAGCCAGGGGGAAGCCAGGCATGGAGGCAACCACCTGTAATCCCAGCGATCTGGGAGGCTGAGGCAGGAGGATCACAGTTTGAGGCCAGATTGGGCAACTTGGTGAGACCCTGTCTCAAAAATAAAAAAAATAAAAAGGGTTGGGGAGGAACACAATGGTAGAATTGTGTTCAATTCCTCATACAAAAGAAGAAAGGAAAAAAAAAGAAAAAGAAGCCAGGAAGAGGTAAGTTGGAGAAGGGTATTTAAGGTCAGGGACAGGAAGAGATCATTTAGGTTCTTTTTTTTTTTTTTTTTTAAGATAATGTTTGCTTGCTTGTTGTATGTATGTATGTATGTATGTATGGTGCTGAGGATCAAACCCAGGGCCTCACACTTGCCAGGCAAGCACTCTACCACTGAGCCACAACCTCAACCCCTCAGATTCTTGGTTCTAGTGTAGAACAAGAAGCCTGAGGATTTTTAGAATGTGGCTTGGGGCTGAGGATGTGGCTTGGGGTAGAGCACTTCCTAGCATGGTGAGGCCCTGGGTTCCATCCCCAGCAGTGTAGCCTGGCCTCCACGTTGGCACTCAGCTGCTCCTTTTGTACATGCAAGTGATAATGTAATGTGCCCAGCGTGTCAGCACCCATCTGTACACGGCAGATCTTCATAACAATCTCCAGTGGTCATAAATGTAACCGGAAAGTGTTAGACCAATTAACCCTTCAGATACTAGACCTGAAGATGCTTCTGGGCCCTAGGGAGTCTTGCTTGTGTGTATTCTACATCCCCATCAACGACAGTTCTATAAGCTCTGTCAACTAGGTCCTCCCTCATGGAACTGAAAATACAGGCAGTGGGGCAAACAACCGGGGTCCCAATTCCACCCGTGCCACTGTACTCCCCTGCTCAAGTGAATTAACTTCTTCAGGCTTTCCGTTGCTTCATCAGTGAAATGGGGTAAAAAGCACGGTTACCTCATCAGACCCAATCAGAGGATGTCTGCCAAACATACTTGGTAGGTCCTTAAACGTGCACTAATAGCAGTTACTATTACGACTGTAAAGAATCCTATACTTTGCAAATGCAAAGTATAGGATTGGGGGTGCAAGTAAACAACTGCTCACGCTCACCTGAACCCGTACCCCTCTCCAGGACATGGTGACCTACTTCATGAACCTAAGCCAGGCCAACTTACAGGAGAGCCCACACTGGGAGCTGGAGTACCGGCTGACCGAGGCCTACGGCGTGCCAGATGCGGGCGCCGGCTCCATGCACACTGTGCTGACTGGCATCGCCACTGACCAGGGCACGTTGCAGCGTTACTACGTATACAACTCGGTCAGCTACGACTTGTCGGCCTGTGGTGAGGCTTGCCGGGCGGAGCACGTGTGTGCCATCCAACAGGTTGCCTTCGATGCCTACGCCACCTGCCTAAATGCTTTTGGCACTGCACTTACGCCCTTGCTGACGCTCCTGCTGGCGTCGTTTCTGGGCCTGCACGTGCTGTTAGCACAGTGACCTTGGTTGCCCCTTGCTGAGCTCATCTTCCTCCAGATAAATTGGAGCGGCCTCATCCACCGGAGACCTGAACTTCACCGCCATTTCCCCACATCCGAGGGGAGTAAACTAGAACGGGCCACCGGATCAGGAAATGAAGCCCCAAAGACTCCTCCAGAAGCACATTTCTTTCAAGTTTCATGTTTTATCCACGAAAGAATGCTCCTGGTTCATTTTATTCCGTACATTATTCCTCTTAGTACATAAATGTTTAAAGTGACTCACTTGCAGCTACTAAACATTCTTCCCATCTCGCACTCAAACACCTAATGAAATGAGCCACCATGAAGATGCGCCCTGTCGCTACTGTGCTGCTGATGGATCCCCCCTCGAGTCTAAACTGAGTACGCGTAGCTTGCAAAATCCCGCCTTTAGGGGTCAGAATGTGCCTTTGCTTCCTCATTTGGGTTTGCAGCAATGCAGGCGTGAAGGATCACAGCTGTAGCCTGGGCTCTAGGCTCTCGTTTTCCCGCCATTCTCTCCTTCTGGAGCCTTGAGGCTCCCGAAATGTAAAAGTAGGCAATTAGAAGCCCGCCGAGCCAGAGGCGTCGGTCTTCCAGGCTCTCGCGGCTCCACTGGGCTGGTCCGGGAAACCCCAAGGGCTGGCTACAGGACCAGATCCGGGGGCGCCGTTCGGGCTGCGGAAGGACTGGCCTGAGGGCCCGGGCACTCCACCGGCTTCGCTCCTCCCCGGACGGGGCGGGACAGGGAAGTCCCGCCCAATCGGCCCTGGCCCGGGGCCGCCCGTAGGGCTGCTCCCGCCTCCTTGCTGCGACTGCGACCCCGGGATCGAGCTTGGGTCCTAGGGGCCAAGGGAAGCGAGGGGGCGGAGGCAGGCGGGACATGCCCTGGTCGCCCCGCGCCGCTCTCCTCCGGGACCTGGTCTTGGGCGTGTTGGGCACCGCTGCCTTCCTGCTGGACCTGGGCGCGGACTTGTGGGCAGCCGGCCAGTATGCGCTCAGCGGCCGCTACCTGTGGGCCGCGCTGGTGCTGGCGCTGCTGGTCCTCGCCTCGGTGGCGCTGCAGCTCTTCAGCTGGATCTGGCTGCGCGCCGACCCCGCCGGCCTGCACGAGTCGCAGCCTCCGCGCCGCTGCCTGGCGCTGCTGCACTTCCTGCAGCTGGGCTACCTGTACAGGTGAGCGCCGCGCTCTCGGAAAGGGAAGGGAGATCGGTACTTCCTGCAGCTGGGCTACTAGGACAGGCGAGACCCCGACACCCTGAAGGGGGTGCAGGAGAGGATGGGCTCCCAGAAGAGGAACCAGACTCTGCACACCTCCTCAGCAGGTGAGCCTCCAGACCCCAGGAAGGAGAATCGGGACCGGGAGCCCCCAGAGCTCATCTAGCCCTACCCTTCAGGCGCAGGTGAAGAAACCGATGTTCAGAGAAGAGGGAAAGAGGGCTTGGCAGCCAGATTTCTCTGGGGTCCGTGACTGGCTGTGCCACCTGGGACCTTTCTGCGTTTCTCTGAGTCTCGGTTTTCTCCTCAAAGGAAAGTGTCAGTTGCGGAGAGAGGTCTGGCAGGCAGGTGAGTTGTGAGGAGTCAGTGGAAGAGAGTGGGAAGGTACCTGAGGCTGAGCTGGCGCTGTTCAGGACCAATGATCCCTTCAGCCCTGCAGGGCCATGGGCAGGTCACTGACCTTTCCAGGCCTGTTTACTCGTTGTTGCCGTGGGGATCGTAATAGTGTCCTCTTCTCTTTTGTGAGGATTAAATGAAATGACACCTGTAAATTGTCCTGGCACAGAGTAAGCATCCCACAAATGACTCAGCTAGCTTCATGAGTACCTCTGAGTTTC
The DNA here is from genome assembly GCF_902686455.1 of Sciurus vulgaris. NCBI lineage: Eukaryota > Metazoa > Chordata > Mammalia > Rodentia > Sciuridae > Sciurus > Sciurus vulgaris. The sequence goes on from NC_136461.1 coordinate 20,001,345, forward strand.
GGTAGCCCTGACCCCCTAGAGCATACCCATTCCTTCTCCCCCTCTCTCCCAGTTGTGTGGTGTCCCTCAACACTGGCTTCCCATCCCCAGACAGGCAGAGGTGCGCTGGGCGCCATGGTGAACTCCTATAATCCCAGTGACTCTGGAGGCTGAGGCAGAAATTTCAAAAGTTGAGGCCATCCTCAGCACCTAAGAGAGGCCTAAAGCAACTTAGTTAGACAGACAAACAAGAAAAGGACTGGGAATGTGGCTCAGGGGTAAAGTGCCTCTGATTCAATCCCCAGTACCATTAAAAAAAAAAAAAAAAAAAAAGGGAGAGATGATGCAGTTTGTCCCATCCAATGTCCCTGGAGCCAGCCAGGGCTGGGCACAGACAGGCTGGGTCTCAGAAAATATGTGCAGACTATGCTCCTTTTCAGAATTAGCAGTGCCCTGTAGGAAAGGGGAAACTGAAAACAAGGGTCGGAGCCGTGCCATGAAGTCAGGACTTCATTATGTGGTCTAGGTTAGAATGGCTGGAGGCGGAATTCGCCTTGGAGTGCAGTTTTCACGATTCTATTCAGATCTTGCCTTGACATAGCTCAGTCTCCAGAAGGAGAGAGCGGAACTTAGATGTTGCCGTTTTCCGGAGGGACTGCAGAGACGCCAGTAAAACCCAGGCGCTGGGGAGGGGCACTGTGTACAGTCTGGGAGGCCACCCGGGGCTTGCGTTCGTGAGTGCTTCGTGCATCTTGCCTTCTCCTGTTTCTGCTGAGCTTTGGCTTGAAAATGGGGTCTCTGTTCCTGCCTGACAAGGCTGAAGTGGGGGGTCCTGTTGAGGCATCGGAGGACCCAAGGCAGAAGCTCCTGTGAGGGAGAGCCTCAACAGAGTCCCGCCTGCCTGTTGCTCAGTGTGTTTCAGGTCTATACAGGCAAGTCACAGCGGTCGTCTGAAGGATGAATTTGCTCAGAGGGAGTGGGCTGTCTTCCCAGAGCCAAGGGAGATCAGTTCTGGGTGCAGAACTATTTCTCCCCTCGTGCCAGTTGCTCCCTGAGGCCTGTCTGCCCATCCTCGGGACATCTTAACTCTGTCTTGGTCTCTATCCCCACCCCACTGAGCCAGCCTCCCACCATTCCTCCCTGGGCTGTTCCAGCAGCCTTTTTTTTTTTTTGTACTAGGGTTGGAACCCAGGGCACTTTGTCATTGAGCTATATCCCCAGCCCTTTTTATTTTGAGACAGGGTCTTGCTAAGTTGCTTAGGGCCTCTCCAAGTTGTTGAGGCTGGCCTCAAACCTGGAATCCTCCTGTCTCAACCTCCCAAGTCACAAGGATTTTAGGTGCGTACCACTGTGCCTGGCTCCAGCAGCCTCTTAACTGGGATTCCTGCTCCACTGTAACCCTTCTAACCCTTCCCGCTCTCCCCAGCTATGTCTTTCTAAAGCACAGTCTGATCCCATCTTGCCCATGCTCAGAAGCTCTCCAGAGTCCCCTTTGCCCACAGGATCCAGGACATTCTTAGGCATAGTGAAATTGAGTCCTATGTCTTGGACAGTTTTACAGCATGCCTTTCAAATCCAAAAGTTTTGGGCCCAATTCTGATTCCCCCTCTATTAGCTTCTTGATACCATTTCCCCAAATGTAAAACGGGGCTTTTGTGAGGGTAAATAGGACAAGGTTTGTGATGTTCTGACCAGCAGGAGTAGAGGTTGTGTTTAATCCCAATTTACAGATGAGGTTCAGAGAAGTCAGGTAGCTTACCCAATTCCCCCTACCATGTAAGTGGACGAGCCAGGATTGGAGCCTGTCTGCATCCACCAGACGGGTAGAAGACCGAGGAATTCACAGGACACTGACCTGGCCCTGTGGGCATCTATGTGTGTGTGTTGCCTAGGTGTCTGCAGGGGCTGCGGCAGGGCCTGTCAGTGTGGCAGCAGGAGGTGCCCTCTGAGTTTGACCTGGCTTATGCCGACTTCCTGTCCTTGGACATCAGCATGCTGCGGCTCTTTGAGACCTTCCTGGAGACGACACCACAGCTCACACTGGTGTTGGCCATCATGCTGCAGAGTGGCCGGGCTGAATACTACCAGTGTGAGTGCCTGGCCAGCAGCTGGCCCCCCTTTTGTGGCTTAGCAGAATTTCCCTCCCATGTCAGCAGTATTTTCGCTTTTTTTAAATGACCGTTGAGAAAATAGGAGACCAAGCTTTAGACAGTGGATCTGGGTTCAAATCTAAAGTTAATCTTTAGCTGCATGAGTTTGAAAGAATGCACAACCTCTCCGAGTATCAATTTGTTCTGATACTCAGATGCAGTGGCCCCTGCCTGCAATCCCAGCTACTTAGGAGGCTGAGGCAGGAGGATTGCAAGTTCAAGACCAATCTTGGCAGCTTAGCAAGACCCTGTCTCAAAATGAAAAATAAAAATGGCTAGGGATATAACTCAGTGGTAAAGTGTCTCTGGGTTGATTCTGCAGTACCAAAAAAAAAAAAGAAAAAAGAAAAAAAAGTCCTACCTCATAGAGCTGATGAAAGGATTAAATGGGGTGCTACATGTAATGCTCAGTGCCTGGCATAGAATAAATCTTAATTATAATTTTTACTATTTTGATGATATTAGATAAAGCATGTATGGTGCCTGATACAAAATAAGCATCTTGATATTCAATTTATTGAGTACCTTTGTACATTCAAGTTTTTAGTGAGCATCTCTTCTGTACCCATAACTGCTGGAGACAGAGTAGTGAGTATGATTCATGGAGCCTCTGCCCTGCCAGGATGTGTGACTATAAAACAAGTAGTTACAATAAATGTGCTGAGTGACTGGAAGATGGAGAGGTGGGCTGGGCTTCATTAATCACTGGGAGAGTTTGTGCAGTAAGGAGCCTTGGGAGGGTTTCTCATAAAGGGGAAGTAACTTGCTCAAGGTCAAGGGTGGCCACGCTGGAGTCCACCTCACAGCTCATTCAGAGTCCAGGGCCTCCCCTTTGCCTTTGCCACCCCTGCAGATCTCAAAGACCCCTGCTAAAAATACCACCGCCTCCCAAGGAACCCAGTCTCCACCCTGCCATCAATTCAGTGTGACCCAGGAGAGGCTGTCTCCACTTTATATGAGAGGAAAGAGGTACAAAAAGGTGAAGTGCCAGCCTGGGCCAGTCAGCTCTCACTGGGCACATTTTTTTTTTTTCCTGTTTGAGGGTGTTAAACTATCTAGGACCAGAGCCAAGTGGAGACAGCCTATACCATATATTGGGTGGGGGAGACTGATCTTCTCAACTTTTTATTTAGCAAACATTTATTATCCCAAAGGAACAGATCTGCCTACCAGTCCTTTTTTCTTTTCTTTCTTTTTTTTTTTGGTACCAGGGATTAAACTCAGGGGCACTCAACCACTGAGCCACAGCCCCAACCCTATTTCGTATTTTATTTAGAGACAGGGTTTCACTGAGTTGCTTAGTACCTCACCATTGCTAAGGCTGGCTTTGAACTTGAGATCCTCCTGTCTCAGCCTCCGAGCCGCTGGGATTACAGGCATGTGCCACTGTGCATGGCCTGCCTGCCTTTGGCAGTTCTGGGGGTCAAACCCAGGACCTTACACCTGCTACACAAGTGCTTTACCACTGAGCTACATCTCCAGCACTTTTTATTTAATTTTGAGACAGGGTCTTGCTAAGTTGCCCAGGCTGGCCTTAAACTTTCAAGCCTCCTGTCCCAATCTCTCCAGTAGCTGGGATTATGGGTGTGAGCCCCTGTGGCCAGCCAGAAGGTTTTCTACCCTCCAGGAACTTAGAAATAAGGAAATAGATAGTTACTGTGTGATCAGACTCCAGGCAGAAGTGGGTGGGGTACAATAAGGACGTCTGACACACAGTGTGTGGGGTGGGGTTGAGATGGGTGACCCTAGTGGATATTTAGGCAGGGCTTGTAGGGTGAGGAGAGGGTCAAGGGACGTGGGGCATGTTCTTCTGGCTAACCTAATGACCTGGAAAAGCTTGTGAAGTCACAGACTGTGGCAGGCTGGAAAAACTGGCAAAACATCAGCTCTGCTCAGACCCAGGAGGTGGGTGGTTAGAGAGAGGGATGACCACAGATCTGATGGTAACAGTAGATTCCCAGTAAACATCAATTGATTGAATGAGGTGGATGGGCACCGGGGAAGAAGCATTCTAGATATTCCACTTCTTCCATCTCTGCTCAGAGGTCCTAGTGCTTCCAGTCCAGGTTGGGTAATTAGGATGTGGGATAAGACCCTCATTGCCAACTTGTTGATCTTGGGAAAGCAAGAACAGGGTGAGGCTGTGTGGAGGAGAGCAGAGGGGAATGAGAACTTCTGCCATGCAGCAGGGACATCTCTTGTAGCCTGAGGACAGCTGCAGGCAGAGGCCATGGAATATCCTGCCCCACTTTCTGACATGGAGAAATCAGCCCCTTTCTGATGGCCGATTTTCAGACCCAAGAAAAACTTAGGCTCTTCCAGGAAAGGGAGGGTTATGGGGTCCTAGAAGATGCCTTAGGGTGCAGCTGAGGCCCAAGGGTACCAAATGCTGGGTGTCTCTTTTTGAGTTTCATACCGTCTCGTCCTTGAAAGATGCCCCCAGGATAGCACCTAAAGTAAAGCCTCTGGCGAGCCCTGTGGTTGATCTGAGCCCTGGAATGATCTGGCCCTGCAGCTTCCCTGTCTGTAAGTGGGGGCATTCTAATACAGTTGCTAGGAGGGCATCCAGGGTACCTTTGTGCCAGGGGAGGGGGACGCCAGGCAGGCTGCCCACAGAACTCACCATCTCCTCTTGTTCTCTGTAGGGGTCAGCATCTGCACGTCCTTCTTGGGCATCTCGTGGGCACTGCTGGACTACCACCGGGCCTTGCGCACCTGCCTTCCCTCCAAGCCCCTCCTGAGCCTGGGCTCCTCTGTCATCTACTTCCTGTGGAACTTGCTGCTGCTGTGGCCCCGAGTCCTGGCCGTGGCCCTGTTCTCAGCCCTTTTCCCCGACTACGTGGCCCTGCACTTTCTGGGCTTGTGGCTGGTGCTGCTGCTCTGGATCTGGCTCCAGGGCACAGACTTTATGCCAGACCCTGTCTCCGAGTGGCTGTACCGAGCGACGGTGGCCACCATCTTGTATTTCTCCTGGTTCAATGTATCTGAGGGCCATACCCGCGGCCGGGCCACCATTCACCTGGCATTCCTCCTAAGTGACAGTGTTCTGCTGTCAGTCACTTGGGTGACTCATAGCACCTGGCTGCCAGGCGAGATCCCTCTGCAGATGTGGCTTCCTGTGGGAGGCGTCTGCTTACTTTTGGGTCTGGCTCTGCGCCTCATCTATTACCGCTGGCTCCACCCTAGCTGCCGCTGGGAGCCCGACCGGGTGGATGGGGCCCGAAGTCTATTTCCTTTGGCCCAGGGTCAGCTGCCTCAGAACAGGCGCATGACTCATTTGGCTCGGAACTTTTTCCCCAAGGCTAAGGATCAGGCTGCTCTGCCAAGGAAGGGAGAGGTGAATGGGGTCCTTTGAGGCAGGGTCAGACCAGCCACGGGAGAGTTCACAGTGTGATAAAAGGAGAAGGCCAAGGCCCTGGAAGGCCAAGGGTGCTAATCATTATGTACGAGACACTTTGGGAGGAAAGAAGGGGACTCCTTTTCTCCTTCTCCCCAACCAGTATAGCTGGTGTCGCCAGAGCTTCCCATTGCTGGTCTTCCAAGCACTTGGTGGAAGTGCAGGGCCAGCCTGGGTTTCCTGCTCTGCCCAGAAGCCCCCAGGACACCTGGGGGCCTGTTCTGTGGAAGTTTTCCCTGCACCACCCATTTGTTCAATTCATTCAGCACATGTTTACTGAGAGCACTTTATGTGCCGGGAACATTTTTCTAACTGTGGAACCAGCTGCTGCTCTTTAGCTTCACCCCTTCCTGCTCCAGCCAATCCTGGGTAGGAACTCAAAGGCTGGAGGCCAGGGAGGCCCAACTCTGCACGGCCCCTGCCAGCCCCTGCAGGGTCTTAGCGCAGCTGTTCCGGCCTCAGATGGGGCTGCCTTTCACTCAAGTGCCTTGTGGACCTGTGGTCTGGACCATGCACAGCCCGCGAAGTATTTTTATTTGTTAACCAGTGCACCTCCTACCTCAGAGTTGATGTGAGAGAAAGAGAATGTGTACATATGTTTTGCTGCCAGTGAGGAAACACGTGTTATTTTTGTTTAACAGTATTATTAGGTAATTATTAAAACCTCGTGAAATCCTCTAGTCTGTGTCATTAAACTAACGCCTCCTGGAAAAAAGGGATCAGGGATGTGAAATCCCTTAAAATTGGGACAGAGAAGCAGGCTGACTTGCTTTCTCTTACCATCGGCTCTGCTGCCGGGCCTGGCGGGAGCAGCTGGAAGCATCTTTAGGGTTAGGAAGTGAGTGTGAGAAGCCAGGTGCAGGAGGCTTTTTGTTGGGAACTCTTCAAGGTTAAGTGGGAAGATGGCTTTGGGAATATGGAGTTGAGCAATGGTCTCAGGAAGGTGAAACCTTTAGCTGCTCTGAGAAGTCTGGGTTGGAAAAATAAGGAACAGGAAGAGGACACTGGAGTCAGAAGAAAAATTTCATTACCACCATGATGGCATCGGGGATCGTTTAGTTCTGTTATTCATTTATTGTAGTGGAGACATAGTAAACAGGATTATTAAAACATTCAGTATTTGAGATAGTGTTAAGTGCTGAAAGAAACCAGAGCAGGGGGGAAGGTGAGAGGGAGCCTGTGTTCGTAGGTTGGGAATGGGAGTTAAAGCAGACGAGCCTGCTGCTTATAAGTGCGATCAGGAGCAGGACCTGGAGTCACTGCTGAGGAAGGAGTGTTGCAGATAGTTTCTGAGGACCACTCTCCCACTGGGTGAAGGAGTACTTGTGGTGGTGTTGGCCTGGAGCTGAGGATCACCCAGAGCTGAAGGCCTGGCGCCAGGAAGAGGATCCGGGAAGATGATACCTGTGACTTTTACTTACATACAATGCAGAAAGGATTCTGCAAATCCTCCAGTCCTCCAGATTTCTGAATTTCACAGACCAGTAAAAAGGCTAACATGAGAATGGGCATGGTGGTGCACATCTGCAATTCCAGTGACTAGGGAGACTGAGGCCAGAGAGTTCAAAGTTTGAGGCCAGCCTAGGCAAACACTAGGTCTCAAAATTAAAAATAAAGGGCTGGTCATACTATAGTGATGTGACCACATCAGTGTTCACAGCAGCTCAATTCACAATAGCTAAGCTATGGAACCAACCTAGGTGCCCTTCAACAGATGAATGGATAAAGAATATGTGGTACATGTATCCAATGGAATATTATTCAGCCATAAAGAATAAAATTATGGCATTTGCCAGTAAATGGATGGAACTGGAGACTCATGCTTAGTGAAATAAGCCAATTGCAAAAAACCAAAGGCCAAATATTCTCTCTGATATGCAGATGCTGACTCAATGGAGGGTGGGGAGGAGTGGAGGTTCACTGGATTGGATGGGGGAATGGGGGAATGGGAATAGGAAAGACTGAAGACTGAATGAGACGTAACTTTCCTATGTTCATATATGAATACCTGACCAGTGCAACTCCACATCACGAGAATGGGAAGTCATACACCATGTAGGTGTGACATATCAAAATACCTTCTACTGTCATGTATAACTAAAAGGAACAAACAAAAAATAAAGGGTGGAAATGTAGCTCAGGGGTAGAGTACTTGCTTAGAATGCACAAGGCCCTGGTTTTAGTCTCTAGCAACTTGTGTGGGCGCATGCACACACACAGGCAAAAAAAAAAAAAAAAAAAAAAAAAAGACTAACATGGTTGCCAATTTAACATCAGCAAAAAAGGGCATTAAAAACAAACCCCATCTTTTATCTTCATCATCTCATAAAGGACATAATCATTTCAAAAGGAATGGTCATTCTGTTAATTGAATACATCTAACCACACACACATAAATCACTCATTTTCTTTCAGTCATTCAAGGCTTAAGACCTAGAGAAGGCAGAGGCTTGGTCAAGGTTTAGTGCCCAACCTCACCCTAGAATAGGCTTTAGGAATTTCCACCAAAATAGTAAAATACTACTTTACTATTCTTTTCTTTCTTTCTTTAATTTATTAAAATTTTTTTTCTAATTGATTATTCATGACAGTGGAATGCATTTTCACACACTGTACACAAATGGAGCATAACTTCTCATTCCTCTGGCTGTACATGGTGCTTAGTCATACCAGTAGTGTAATCATACATGTAATAATGTCTGTCTGAAACCACCGTCCTTCCCATCCCCACTACCCTACCCCTCCCCTCATTCTCCTCTGCACGACCCAAAGTTCCTTCATTCTTCCCTATCCACCCACAACTATGGATCATCATCTGCTTATCAGAGAAAACATTTGGCCTTTGGTTTTTAGGGTTTGACTTATTTCACTTAGGTGTGATATTCTCTAGTTCCATCCATTTACCTGCAAATGCCATAATTTCATTCTTCTTTAAGACTGAGTAATATTCCATTGTGTATATGTACCACATTTTCTTTATCCATTCTTCTGTTGAAGGGCATCTATGTTGGTTCTATATTTTAGCTATAATGAATTGAGCTGCTGTAAACACTGATGTGGCTGCATCACTATAGTATGCTGATTTTAATTTTTTGGGGTATAAACTGAGGAGTGGGGTAGCTGGGTCAAATGGTGGTTCCATTCCAAGTTTTCTGAAGAATCTCCATACTGCTTTCTATAGTAGTTGCACCAATCTACAGTTCCACCAGCAGTGTATAAGTGTACCTTTTCCCCCACATCCTCGCCAACACTTATTATTGTTTGTATTCTTGATAACTGTCATTCTACCTGGAGTGAGATGAAATCTTGTAGCTTTAATTTTGCATTTCTCTAATTGCTAGAGATGATGAACATATTTTCATATGTTTGTTGATCGATTGTATTTCTTCTGTGAAGTGTCTGTTCAGTTCCTTAGCCCATTGATTGATTGGGTTATTTGTTTTTTGTGTGTGTTAAGTTTTTTAAGTTCTTTATCCTGGAGATTAGTGCTCTGTCTGAGGTGCATGTGGTAAAGATTTTCTCCCAATCTGTAGACTCCCCTTTCATATTATTGTTTCCTTTGCTGAGAAGATTTTTAGTTTGAATCTATCCCATTTATTGATTCTTAATTTTACTTCTTGCACTTTAGGAGTCTTGTTAAGGAAGTTAGGTCCTAAACTGATCTGATGAAAATATGGGCCTACTTTTTCTTTTATTAGGTGCAGGGTCTCTGTTCTAGTGCCTAAGTCTTTGATTCATTTTGAGTTGATTTTTGTTTTGTGCAGGGTGAGAGACAGAGGTTTAATTTCACTTTGTTATACATGGATTTCCAGTTTTCTCAACATCATTTGTTGAATAGTCTATCTTTTCTCCAATGTATGTTTATGGCACCTGTGTCTCATATGAGACAACTGTATTTATGTGGGTTTGTCTCTGTGTTTTCTATTTTGTACCATTGGTCTACATGTCTATTTTGGTGCCAGTACCATGCTTATTTTGATACTATAGCTCTGTAGTACAGTTTAAGGTCTAGTAGCATGATGCCTCTTGCTTCATTCTTCTTGCTAAGGATTGCCTTGGCTATTCTGGGATTCTTATTTTTCCAAATGAATTTCATGATTGCTCTTTCTAGTTGTATGAAGAATGTCATTGGGATTTTAATAGGAATTGCATTGAATCTGTATAACACTTTTGGTAGTACGGCCACTTTGACAATATTAATTCTGCCTATCCAAGAACAAGGGAGATCTTTCCATCTTCTAAGGTCTTCTTTAATTTCTTTAGAGTTCTGTAGTTTTCATTGTAGAGGTCTTTCACCTCTTTTGTTAGATTGATCCCCAAGTATTTTTTTTTTTTTGAGGCTATTGTGAATGGGGTAGTTTTCCTAATTTCTCTTGCAGTGGATTCATTGCTTATGTATAGAAATGCATTTGATTTATGGGTATTGATTTTATATCCTGCTACTTTACTGAATTCATTTATGAGTTCTACAAGTTTTCTGATGGATTTTTTTGATCTTCTAAATATAGAATCATGTCATCGGCAAATAGTGATAGTTTGAGTTCTTTTCCTATCCCTTTAATTTCTTTCATCTGTCTGATTGCTCTGGCTAGAGTTTCAAGAACAGTGTTGAATAGAAGTGGTGAAAGAGGGCATCCCCGTCTTGTTCCAATTTTTAAAGCGAATGCTTTCAATTTCTCTCCGTTTAGAATGATTTTGGCCATGGATTTAGCAAGATGGCTTTTAGAATGTTGTGGTTTGTTCCTACTATCCCTAGTTTTCTAGTGTTTTGAACATGAAGAGGTGCTGTATTTCATCAAGTGCTTTTTCTGCACCTACTGAGATAATCATATGATTCTTGTCTTTAAGTCTATTGATGTGATGAATTACATTTATTGATTTCCATATGTTGAACCAACCTTGCATTCCAGGGATAAACCCTACTTGATCGTGGTGCACTATCTTTTAAGTGTTTTTGTATGTGATTTGCTAGAATTTCATTGAGAATTTTTGCATCTGTATTCATCAGGGATATTGGTCTGAAGTTTTCTTTCCTTGATGTGTCTTTGTCCAGTTTTGGTATCAGGGTGATACTAGCCTCATAGAATGAGTTTGGAAGAGTGCCCTACTTTTCTATTTCCTGGAATAATTTGAGGAGTACTGGTGTTAATTCTTTCTTTGAAGGTGTTGTAGAACTCAGCTGAGAATCTGGTACTGGGCTTTTTTTTGGATTCATAGGCTTTTGATGGCATCTTCTATTTCACAGTTTGAAATTGGTCTGTTTAAATTGTTTATGTCCTCCTGCTTCAATTTTGGCAGATCATATGTTTCTAGAAATTTGTTGATGTCTTTGAGATTTTCTATTTTCTTTGAGTATAAATTTTCAAAATTGTTTCTCATTATCTTCTGTATTTCAGTAATGTCCATCATGATATTTCCTTTTTCAACATGAATTTTAGTAATTTGAATTTTCTCTCTTTATGTTTGTTAGTGTGGCTAAGGGTTTATCAATTTTATTTATTTTTTCAAAGAACCAACTTTTTGCTTTGTCAATTTTTTCTTTTGTTTCAATTTCACTGATTTCAGCTCTGATTTTAATTATTTCCTGTCTTCTGCTGGTTTTGGTGTTGATTTGTTCTTCTTTTTCTAGGATTTTGAGATGTAATGTTAGATCATTTTTTGTTCAATTTTTATTCTTTTAATGTATGAGCTCAATGCAATGAACTTTCCTCTTAGCACTGCCTTCTTGGTGTCCCAGAGATTTTGATATATCAAAATCAGTGTTCCCATTTACCTTTAAGTATTTTTTTATTTCCTCCCTGATTTCTTCTTTTATCCATTCATCATTCAATAGCATGCTATTTAGTCTCCAGGTGTTGGAGTAGCTTCTATTTTTTATTTTATCATTGATTTCTAGTTTCATTCCATTGTGATCTGATAGAATGCAGAGTAGTATTTTTATTTTTATTTTTTTTTGTATTTGCTAAGAGTTGCTTTGTGGCATAACATATGGTCTATTTTAGAGAAGGATCCATGTGTTGCTGAGAAGAAATTGTTTTCACTCAATGATGGATAAAATATTCTATATATGTCTGTTAACTATAAATAATTGATTGTATTATTTAATTCTATAGTTTGTTTAGTGTTTGTTTGGAAGATCTACCTAGTGGTGAGAGGTGTTAAAGTCTCCTCATATTATTGTGTTGTGGTCTATTTAATTCTTGAAATTGAGAAGGGTTTGTTTGATGTACGTAGATGCTCCATTGGTTGGGGCATATATATTTATGATTGTTATATCTTGTTGATGTATAATTCCCTTAAGCAGTGTAAAATGTCTTTCTTTGTCTCTTCTAACTTTGGTTTGAAGTCCACTTTGTCTGATATGAGAATGCTTGTTTATGCAGTCCACGTGAGTGATGTTTTTTCCCAACCTTTTACCTTTAGTCTGTGGATGTCCTTTCCAAGGAGGTGAGTCTCTTGAAGATAGCATATTGTTGGGTCTTTTTTAAAAAATCCACTCTATCAGTCTGTCTTTTGATTGATGAGTTTAGGCCATTAACATTCAATGTTATTATTGAGATGTGATTTGTTGTTCCAGGTCATTTTGGTTTATTTTTGGTTTTTAATTTGACTTAATTTCTCCTTTGATTGACCTTTCCTTTAGTGTAGTTCCTCCCTTTGCTGGTTTTCATTTTTTTTTTTTTTTTTCATATCCTCTTCATGGAATATTTTGCTGAGAATGTTCTATAGTGCAGGCTTCCTAGTTGTGAATTCTTTTGTTTATCATGGAAAGTTTTTATTTCATCTTCAAATCTGAAGCTTAATTTTGCTGGATACAAAATTCTCAGTTGAAATTCATTTTCTTTCAGAGCTTGATATATATTATTCCAGGACCTCCTGGTGTTGAGGGTCTGGGCTGAGAAATCATTAAATCCCAATTGGTTTCCCCCCTATATGTAATTTGATTTTTTTCTCTCACAACCTTTAAAATTCTATCCTTATTCTGTATATTAGTCATTCTCACTATAATGTGCCTCAGTGTGAGTCTGCTATTAATTTTGTACATTTAATTTGGGGTCCTGTAAGCCTTTTGTAGTTGATTTTCCATTTCATTCTTTAGATTTGGGACGTTTTCTGATGTCATTGAAAAGATTGTGCATTCCTTTGGTTGTGTCTCCATACCATCATTTATTCTGATAAATCTTAAATTTGGTCTTTTCATGTTATCCCATATTTCTTGGAAGTTCTGTTCATGGTTTCTTACCATCTTCTCTGTGTGGTCGACTTTATTTTGTAGAGTATATATTTTGTCTTCATTCTCTGAGGTTCTGTATTCCAAGTGGTCTAGTCTGTTAGAGATACTTTCCATTGAATTTTTTTTTTCTACACTATTATATATTTATTAACTTTACCCATGAACTATATAATTTCATTAAAAATTCAGTTGATAAACAAATTCTGGGTTTGAAGAGACTTGGGCAAATTCTTTTTATTTTGATGTCCAGAACTAAAAATAAACCTTTTTTTTCTAGGCCAAAAGTCTCTAGAACCTATTCAGCTTCTGTTGCCTCTTCAACTTCTCCACATTCAAACCGCACAAAGTCTACTACAGATACCCCATGGGGCTGCACGTACTGTCCCAATGTGATGGAGGGATCCAGCAAGTATGGCTGGGACAGCATCTTGGTCTCTGCCTCTCCCCCAGGTTCATCATCCAGGGAGCCAACAGAGAGAGGGGCCATGCCCACCACATGCTGCCCAAGGCGGCGGCCAAGGTCTTCAAGGTTTGCTTTCTGTTCAGATGTCTCACAGATGACCAAGGCCCCATACTTTCCCAGCACCAGGTTGTGGAGTGAAGGACTGTGCATTGTTCCATGGACGTAAGAACCAACGTAGAACCCAGATGGCACCTTCACCCATGCAGCTCGTTTCAGAATCATGTTTTCTCCCAGTTTCCCTATTGCTAAGGCCAAATGATCCTTGAGAGATCCTTCTCTGTCAGGCCCAGCTGGAAGTCCAGAAAGCTCAGAGGAATTCAGGAAGCCTTTACTGTATGTGGCGAGTTGATCCTTTAGGCTCTGACAATGTAACATGGTTCCCAAGGCTACTTGCTGGACCAACTGTTGAAATTTTAAATTTCTGGAAACAAAATCTGTCTCACAGTTTACCTCTACTAATACAGTAGTATTTCCTTCCTGCAGCAGCCCAATCAGGCCTTCTTTAGTCTTTCTCCCATGGAGCTTGGTAGCTTTGCTCCAGCCCTCCTTCTGGGCCTGCTTGTGAAGCCAGATCTCTGCCTGTTTGAGATCTCCGCCGCAAGTTTCCAGAGCTTTCTTGCAATTTACAAAGGAGTAGCCGGTTTTCTGCCGCAGTTTCATAAGGAGATCCTTTCTGGAGGCCGAGGAAGACAGCCAGGACCCTGCGTGAATGGTGTGCCATGGCTGGAGCGACTGAAGCAGAAGGGACCCGGCCCTGCAGCGCTGCCAAGATTCCCACGATGCCCGTCCCTGCGCCCAGTTCGATCACCTTCTTGCCTCGAAAATCCACATTTTGACTCTCGAAATAGTTGCACAAACTCAGAGCCTGTGGGGTGCACAAGTACCTGCAACCAGCATGGCAACCAGACCACGCAGAAACAACCCAAGAGAAGAGGATGGCCTGAGACTGGATTTTCTCCATTGAATTTTTAATTTGGTTTATTGTTTTCTTCATTTTGAGGATTTCTGCTTGACTCCTTTAAAAAAATTTTTTTATAGTTGTAGAGGGACAGCATGCCTTTATTTATTTTTATGTGGTGCTGAGGATCAAACCCAGTGCCTCACACATGCTAGGTAAGCGCTCTGCCAATGAGCTACAGCCCCAGTCCTCTGCTTGATTCCTTTTTATGATCTCTGCCTCTTTATTGATCTTTCACTTCCTGTATTTTCTCTCCAATACTATCCTGTATTTCGAAGATGAATCTATGTATTTTCTAAACTCCTCTGACATTCCTTCTACTGTGTTGTCTGTGGATTCTATTGCTGAAACATCTTGGTTTGTTTGAGGCACTTTGTTCCCTTGTTTTTTCATGTTGTTTGTGTGTCTTCCATCTAGTGGTATGGAGCAGAGGCAGTACAGATTCTACCCTGTAGTCTCATAGTGTCCCTGAAGGCTTCCAGTACCTCACCTTTAAGGGGGAAACCAATATTAACAGCACCCAATGCAAACAATATACCACCTTAAACCAATGGCTTCTATTAAGGCATTTACAGTTTTGTTGCAATAAACAGAAAAAGTGTTCAACTATTATCTACCATATAAATGGTAAGTTTGCTAAAAGGGTTTACCATTTCAAATGATGGACAATGAAGGAACACAATTAACGTTAAGATGTGATGTTTCCAAGGGAGAAGGAGAGAAGATAGAGGTAAAAGTTTATAGTAAGAGTGAGTGAGGTATTAATGGAGGTTAGCTGTTAGTATGGGAGGAGAAAGAGAATCCAGGGAGACAGGTAGGTGAGAGAAAAAATATTTACTGATTTTAAAAAAAGTAAAAATATAAGAACACACAACAAAACTGCAACATACTATTCAGACATCCCATTCTTCAATAAGTTGATGCATGAAAAATATTTAGATTCAGAGATGGTAGAGGTGTAAGAGAAAGGGTGGGGGAAAAAAAAGGAAAGTCTCAATGGAAAATTGAATGATTGCTTCCACTGGCTTTCAAAAGTTTTCTCAGCTTCCTTTCTCTGCCAATAGTGGGTGCTGGACTGGTTGGGTGGGTGAGCAAGATGCCCTCACACCCTCTTGAGTCTTCCCACCTGGGGTAGCTGGCCCCTTCCTTCTCTGCACACTTCAGAACTCACTGAGCTGGACAGAGCCCAGATGTTTCTCCAACCTGTGCTCTCCCTGGGGAACTGCCCTCAGTCTCTGGCTTTCCACAACTTGCCAGACCTAGACTGGCCCCGCAAACCCAGCTGCAACCTGACGAACCTAGGCTTCAGCTTCCCCAGGCCCTGTCTTGCTGCAGTCCCAAAATCTCAATGCTCTTTCAACTTGCAGAGAGACCACCAGGGACGTGCTCACACAAAGGAGCAACCCTACAAAGAGGCAGATGGTACCACTTATCACACCGAGCAGAAAGACCTCAGGTGCAACAGACCCGGAGGGACCCGATATATTTCCAGGTCCTGGCCTGTGTCCCCATACTGAGGTGGCTGTGCCCCAAGATGGTGGCGGTGGCAGCAGCAAACCTGCAGGCCTAGACTGGTGTCCCAAGATGGCTGTGATCGCGTGTAACCAAACCTGCGGGTACTGTGACAATGGACTTCCAGGCAACAACAGCAGGCAACAGGCGATTTGCTGGCTGTCTGCAGGTTAACACTACTTTACTTTTCCACCATAATTATTCTTGTCATGCAAAGATGAGGCTCAGGGAAGCAGTCATTTTTCCCAATAAAAGACCTAGTGTTTTAGGCAACTCCCCATTTCTCCACACCAAATCCAAAAAGATGTGCTTCTAATTTATTTGGGGGTAAGCTCTCATTTATACTACCTAGATGAAACTCAAATGATGGTAAAGTCAATGTATTATAACGTACTACTGTAAAAGCTATGGAACTTGGCAGTTGATTCATTTTTGTGAGTGTATACTTTTTTTTTTTTTGGTAATGCTGGACATCTAACCCAGAACCTGGTGCAGGCTAGGCAAGTAGTACCACTGAACTGCATCCCCAGCCCCATTTGTATATATTTGTAGACTTTACAGCATCAAGAATTTTAAGCAGGGTGCAGTGGCACACACCTGTAATCCCAGCAGCTCAGGAGGTTGAAGCAGAAGGGGCAGGTCGCAGACCAGCCTCTGCAACTTAGTAAGGCTCTAAGCAATCTAGTGAGACCCCGTCTCAAAATAAAGGGGCTGGGTTTGTGGCTCAGTGCTCCTGGGTTCAATCCCCAGTATCAGTGGGGAGGGAAGAGTTTTCAAAAGTTGAGAATGACATTACTTGCAAATATTTTCCTTGAAGATTTCTAACAAGAATCTTTTCAAATTTGAAGAAACTTGCTGATTTTTACCTGTCATTAAACAGCTTTCAAGAGAAATGTGTATGCTTTATTAGTTTTATTAGGGTGAGATGGAGATGTTCATTTACTCTATGGGCTTAGAAACTGATTAACACCTCTAACGTACACTTATAACTGAAAAGGAAGATAAGCAACTATCAGGTTTTCAACTCTGGTTCAAAATTGGCACTTAATAATGAATAATGAAAAGATTCAATAAATAGAATAAAATGCAGCTTCCTATTTTCTGGGCAAATTGATTTGGGGGAAAATACAATTTACAGTCTGACATGTTTGGTACTTGGAAACAGAATCTAATTCTAATTTCCTTCATTGAAAATAAAAGGGAAAAAAGTTTTGTGCCTGTTTTCTAGATCAGTGGGGTGGGGGACAGACCTGAATCTGAAGAAATGAAATGAGAAAAGTAGTTGATATGACATGAAATCAGGCCAAATCACAGGAGGTTTGATATCAGTTTGTCAGTTTTATTGCTTTTATTAAGCTCAACACAGCAAATATTGATTTCTCTCTTTAATAATTAAAGTTCAGCACATTTGACAGCAAATGAAATTTCTTATTCCAGTTCTAAACCTTAAAAAGCAATGTCATTTAGAAACATTTCAGAAATAAATGCTCCCTTGCGAATTACTTAAAAATATTTATTTTACTTTCCTTTTTCCCATGTATGCTTATTTATACCAAGTGGTTAGTTTTTTACTTTTCCTTTCTTGGTGAAATTAATGACCCAGTTATTGAAAAGGTGACACCTTTCTAATGACCTCTTCAGAATACTTATGAGGCCCTGATTAGGAGCCTGCATGGTTGGCCAACTGAGCTGATCCTATTTAGAAAAGACACAGGAGAAAACTGTATAGAAAATAAAAACTTTATTTTTTTCAAGTTTATAAGATAGTTCCCATTACATATAACATTATGGTCAAGGATTCTACAGCCACGAATGCCCGCAGTCACATAAATATATCCAATCCAATCCATGTCTTTTCAGCTAAAAGAGGCATCTGAAGTCCAGAAAGTCACATGTGGAGTAGAGGTCGTCCTTGATGGGATGGCTCCTGTCAGTGCACTACGAAGCAGCCAAGGAGCCTTGCTTACTAGGGCTGACTCAACAGAGGAAGGGACAGACAGCCCGTTTTCAGGGCTGGGATACAACTCAATTTTCCCTCTTGTGGTTAAGATGTTCTAGAATCTCAGAATTCTGGCTTCTATAGTATATACCTGGGGAGTTCTAATTTCCAGATGAAAAAGGAAACCAATTTAGCGGTAAAAAATAGAAGCTTGCTAAAGAAGGGGCCCTAACTGCTGCCTGCAGAGGAGTGAGGAGAGGTAGGCCCCACGCTCACCGCTCGCTGGCGGAGGCATGGCTCTCCCAGAAGAGGGGGCCGTGCTTGGCCCTGTGCTCCTCTGTCAGTCAGTGGCACTGACACCCATTCAAGGCAGCGAGCATCTAGAAGCTCCATGTGCTGCAGCTGGAGTCTGCTAATCAGATCCTACGTGGAGCTGTGGAGTTTGTATAAACTGCGAACAAGCTGTGGCAAGTCTCTTGGGACACTAGCTCTGTCCCCCAACTTGTGGAGCAGAAGACAGGAACACCCCCAAATCAAACAAAAGCCCAAACAGGCATCTAAAATCTGCAGCAGGCGTCCATTCTCCTGGACACCACCAGCTGCCCCAGGGGCAATGGACAGGGTGATGCTAAGGCACGGTCAGTTTTACATTCGAAAGTCAAGCCACCTCTTATCCCAGGGCACACCAACACCTCCAGAGTCACTAATAGGCAGTCCTCACCATGAGACGTCCAGACCATCTTATAGAGCCATAATGCCTGGTTGTGGGAGGACTTCTCAACCGGCTAATCTCACATGCACTCTTTCCAGTGAAGAGGGCTTCCCCTTGATCAAAGGACCCACCAGCATCCTTTGGCCTCAGCTTCCAACTGAGCTCTTGATATTACCCACTTATTTTCCTTTCCAGGCCTTTGTGCCAAGGAGGAGAAGATGGTAAGAAGGGTAGTGTTCCCTGGATGATTTCTCTTGGTGGAGACAGCTAAGAAGTTCTTGCTTTCTGTCTGCCCCCTGAATGAGGGTAGGAGCCACCAGAAAGGTATAGAGGCTGTTCTCATCTCTTGGCCAAGTTCAAGGTCCTTTTGGAAAGAGCTAAGCATGGGCAGTCAGATCAAGAGGAAAAAGGCCATTAAAAAGGGGAGTCCAAGTCATATTCTAAGAATAAAGAGCCTGCCACAGGTGGGAAAGAGGAACATTTGTGTTACCTGTATGTGTGAGAGGGTACCACTGTGCAACTTCATAAACCTTAAGCACAGCACAGCAGGTGGTCTTTGTCCAGGGCAAAAAACCAATACCTAAACTGGCAATGTGGCATGAAAGTAAAATCCACCCTAGAGTTTTCTAAGATGGGCCATCAAGCAAGACAGAGCAGTATCTGGCCAGCTGTCCTGAACACAGACCCAGAAAGGTCTGCCTCAGACTCCATCTCCCTCTTCCCACACCCACTTGGAAACAAGGCCAAGAAGTGGCCAAGTGATGAGCACCAACTTCAGCTCCTTTCCCCAAACTTCCTTCCTAAACTCTGAGGCATGAGGCACTGTCCATCAGTTCTGAAGGAATGTGTGTGCCAGCCTTGCTGTTGCTCTCTGCTCTCTGGGTGACTTGGCACTCCTTGTGCTACAATATCTCTTGAAATGGGTGCACAGCATCTCTGCGGATAAGCAGTTACAGCTGGGGTTGGTCACAGATCTCCTCCCGAGGACCAAGCTGCTTCTTTGAGGTGCTTATTCAACCACCTCTTTCAGTTCTAACAGAAGTTTCTCACATCTGAGCAGGTGCCCAGCTTGGTCCTGGAGGGATGGGGCATCCAATAAACATGGCTGGGCTAGAAGGCTGGGACTAGGGCCTGGGCCCTCACACTTCCCAGGAGGCAGGCTGAGAGATGCTCCTGCATTTGGCCCAGTCTTTGGGCCTGAAGTAAGGGAGACAGCACCCTCATTTAAATCAGGAAAGTCTTTCTGATCTCCTGGCTTCCCATTTTAGAATGGGATTTGAGAAACAGGGCATTCCATAGGAAACTGAGTTGGATTACAGCCATCTGATCTCCAGCTCCAGGCAGAGATCTGGGTACATACATGCCTGGGATATCCTGCATGTGGCTGAAGGGCTTCCTTGAAGAAGCAGTTATAAGCCTGTTCTTTGTCTTGATTTGAATTAAGTCCAATGGGCAGGGACTGGCTGGAGATGCACTGAGGTGGATGTGAAGTGCAGAGGGCAGGAAGGGGTCAGAGCCCAGCATCTGATGACTAATACAGAAGAGGCTGCAGGTTGAGCATCTGGTGGGAAAGGGTGCTTCTCTGCAGAAGGAAGAGGTGGAATCTTCCTGTCTCAAGAGCCAAGGAAGGTGAAATTCCAATAAGCCCAAGTCCCTTCCCTCCAGTTTGGAGGCTAAACCTCTTGGGATATAGCCTCTGAATTAAGTTGAAGGCTTAGAATTTACTCCTAAGGGAAGGAGATTCCAGGGTTGTGCCATATGGTTAAAAAGAAGAGGGACTGGTAAGGGGGCTGAGGCTTGCAGGATGGGAAATGCCAAAGGCCAGGCTCCACAGACAGAAAGGAACCATCCTAGAGAGCAGACCACTGGAGCAGCCGAGGAGGTGGTGCCGACACAGAGAGGTATTTTAGCTATTTCAATTACTATATTCATGAAAACATTACATGTCCCTTTCTTGCTGGAAAAAGAAAAGGATGGGGGGGAATCCTGCTTCAGAGACCAGACTCAACTATAAAAATAACGTACAGATTCCCTGGAAAGAAGTTCTACAGCTAAGAAGATCCTAAAGACTGCAAGAGATGTTCTTATAAAACTGCTGCATTTATCCTATCACAAGAGAAGCTCTCAGTCTGGTCATGGAATAAGAGTACAACTCTGCCCCAAGAATTTCCTTTTCTTTTTTTTTTTCTTTCTTTGAAACAAAACAGAAGAAATAAAAGTAACTAGCTGCAGCGAGTCCACTGTGCTCTCATCCGACTGTTTCCTCCATCTTACAAGGATGAACACGGGGCTGCAGC
Organism: Sciurus vulgaris; assembly: GCF_902686455.1. NCBI lineage: Eukaryota > Metazoa > Chordata > Mammalia > Rodentia > Sciuridae > Sciurus > Sciurus vulgaris. The sequence goes on from NC_136461.1 coordinate 20,021,986, forward strand.
TCACTCGGAGCGAAAATGGTTGGTTCTGATTGTGTTCTCGCCAGCATTCCATGGAGAGAGAAAAAGAGAGGGAGAGAGAAGAGGACGGGAAGGAAGTTCCCAGTTGGTTCTGGTCTCTGGCTCCCTTCAGGAATGAAAAGGAGCCCATGAGGAAGACTCCTCATTTCAGTTCTTAGAGAAAATCAAGCTCCAAAGCTTGGTGAAGGGACACTAGGTCTCCATGGTTTGTGATCCTCCAGAAAGGCATGTTGTGCTGGAAGAGAGGGAGGACACCTGGTTAACCCAACTCCTTTTGGGAGCTCTACTTACCCATATGCCTTCCTCCACATCCCTTTCTCTCAGGTGCTTGGTAACCCACCACACAGGGCTGCCATTGGGGTGAAAAAAGTCATGTGTACAAGGACCCTGTACATCACAGGACACTTTACAAATGAGAGGAATTTTTATTAGGCTTCAGTAGTAACTGTGCTTTCATGCTCCAATTATTATATGAGGTCTTCAGGATCATATAAAATAACCCAGAAAATAAATCAGAATTAAGATAACAGTGATCAAAAATAAGATAACACTATCAAGACAATTTTCTACAAGTTTCAGAACTATAGGGCCCAAATTTTGTCCATGTCAAAGAGGTAGAATATATAGATCCAGAAAATAATAATCCCATATCATGTGGTCAGAATAAGGTCAAGATACTGTGTGCTTTTCTGGAAGTCACAAACTCAAAGGAGGGTTTAGATATACCCAAGTACTGGATATACCCATGTACCATGAAGTTGAAGGCAATTATTTTTACTGATTGTTTTATTCAAATTGGACACAGTTCTTTTGACACATAGCTGTTTTTTTCAGGTCAGTGGCTCCTGCATAATATTTAAAAGGGTATAGTACAAAGAAAAGGAAATAGATTTGTTATACTACATTCAGGAATGCCAGGCTAGGACCAGTAAGTGAAAGATAAGAGACAGGAACTTTTTCTGGGTGTGGTGGTGCACGCCTGTAATCTCAGTGGCTTGGGAGGCTGAAGCAGGAGGATCGAGAAGAGTTCAAAGCCAGACTCAGCAAAAGCGAAGCACTAAGCAACTCAATGAGACCCTGTCTCTAAATAAAATACAAAATAGGGCTGGGGATGTGGTTCGGTGGCCGAGTGCCCCTGAATCCAAACCCCTGTATCCTCCCCCACCAAAAAATAGAGAGAAACTTTTGTCCAATGGAAGGAGGAACACCCTAACAGCTTCAATGACCCCACAATGGAACAGACTTCCTGGGAATCAGTGTCTTCACCCTTGGGTATTTATGCATGCAGGGACCAGAGTTTTCTGTCAGGCTATGGTAAAGATCCTTTACAGGGTGGAGGCTGGATTGGGTGAAGCACTAAAGCATTTTCAGTGGGTATATCTAATTTTATTTTATTCTTTTTTTGTGGTGCTGTGGATGAACTTGAAGCCTTGTGCATGCTAGGCAAGCACTCTAACATTGAGCTACATCCCCAGCTCCTACATTTTATGGTAGATGATTACAGACATGAGCCTTGAGATGTCAGCTCTGCTAATGACTCATCCTTCTCCCCAGCTCTCTTCTACAGACTGAGAAGTACTGACGCTTTCACTCAGTAGTGTCTTCCCCAAAGAGGGGAACAAGAAGTACTTTAGAATGAAAGCTTTAGTGACAACATATGTGAAAAAGCAAAGGTTCCTGAATAGCTAATAATGTGTCAAGTGAAAACATAATGAAGCCGGTGGCACAAGCCTGTAATCCTAGTGACTTGAGAACTGAGGCAGGAGAATCACAAGTTCAACACCAGTCTAGATGACTTAGTGAGACCCCGTCTCAAATTAAAAAAAAAAAAAAAAAAAAAAGGGTTGAGGATGTAGCTTGGTGGTAGAGCGCCCCTGGGTTCAATCTCCTGTACTGGAAAAACCCAAAACAAAACCAAAAACTAAAGAAAAAAGAAGGATGACATGGCGCTGGGACCTGTACTGTAAAGTTTGTGAATACAAACTTTTTGGGGCTTAAAAGCAGGAAGGACTTTCTCTACAAAAGCAACTCCAAATTGATTGTACCATTTTTGTTTGTTTATTTTTTGAGATTCTGAAGTCTGGAGAAGTCAGAATGATTTGCCTTTTTGCAATCAAGTCTGAGGTGCCTTCTCAGATGAAGAGGGAAGATGGGGCCCATCTCAGGTTTAGTGATGGGATCCCTGTAACAGGTCTGGAAGCTTTTAAAATTCTTGTGTGGCAGGAAGGAGTGGGTAGAAGATCTACCAATTTAGAGGGAAAATTCCCTTTGAGGAAAAAAATGTCTTTTTCTTTAGAGAAAAGTACTAATACACAATAGATTGCTAAGGTTTTGTAGTTTTTAAAAAATATTTTTTAGTTATAGATGGACACAATATATTTATTTTGTTTATTTATTTTTATGTGGTGCTGAGGATAGAACCCAGGGCCTCACACATGCCAGGCGAGCACTCTACCACAGCCCAGCCCCAATTCTGTAGTGTTACCATTTTTCTAATTGCTCCATGCATAACTATGTTGACTATTTTTTTTAATCAGTTACCTGTTTGGCTGCAATCTCTTCATCTCGTCCATCTCCAATCACTACATATGTGACTTTCTTTCCAAATCTTGACACAATTCTCTCAAAGCAACTCTCCTTACCTGATGAGAAGAAGAAATTTCCTATTAGGATATTTTTCCCTATCTTTTTTCCAATACCAAAGGACAGAATTTGCTGCTCCATTCACCTGTCAGTGCTTAGACAGACTAAGTAGCAGTGTAGTTTGTTTGGTGGGAGTTAGGGGTAGAAGCCAACGATCTAGTAGGCCCCTCTATCCAAAGAATGTCAAACTGGCATTACAACCACCAGCACCACCACAACAGCAACTTATTTTAACCTTTACATTGAGGGTGAAGGTCCTAAGATCTTAATGTAAAGGATTTTATAAAAATGGGAAGAGATGGGTCTAGGCTGTGTGATTGCTGTGAATACCACAACTCTCTTCCTGTACATCTCCTGTACAATGGGTATCATTCCCTACTTTTCAGGTAATCATGGAACTTTGTAGGTTTGGTGACTTGCCTCAGATTACAAACAAGCTAGTAGCTAGAATTGGGATTTGAAATCCAATTCCCAGTTCTGGTTATTGTGCCATGATAAACGATATACACACACACACACACACACACACACATACACACATATATATATATATATATATCATTTTATATATATATATATATATATATTTTTTTTTTTTTTTGGGGGGGGAGAGTACTGGGATTGAACCCAGGGGTGCTTTATCCCTGAGCTATATCCCCAGTGCTCTTTTTTTTTTTTATTTAATTTTTAAAAATTTTTACAGACTGCATTTTGATTCACTGTACACAAATGGGACACAACTGTTCATTTCTATGGTTGAACACAATGTAGATCCACACCACTCCTGTAATCACAGATATACATAGGGGAATACTGTCTCTTTCTACTATCCTTCCCCACTCCCTCCTGCCCTTTTCCTCTACACCATCCAAAGTGTAATTTTGAGACACGGTTTCGCTAAGTTGCTGAGGCTGGCCTTGAACTTGTGATCCTCCTGCCTCAGGTTCCTGTGCTGCTGGGATTACATGTGTGTACTACTGCACCAAGCATGACGGATGGTTTTTTATAAGAAATAAAAGTTAAATCATAAGGCCTTGATTTCTTTAAAAATAAATGTCAGACAAAAAAGTCATTTCCTTCCAACTCTTAATTTTTCAGAAATGGTCCTGGTCATAGATCTTGTCAGAGGAGCTCCAGAGTAAAACAGAAAAGTTAAGTAACATGACAGCTACATTTGCCACATCCGGAATTTCCTCACTTACTATACTTTCTGGCTGCAACATGGGAAATAAGTGATAGAAATCTACTGCAGACAGTTCTAAGAAACAATTGGGTGTATCAAAATTCAAATTCCATCTGGAACCAACATCTAAAACATGCACACATGATAACACTGTGGGAAAGATATTTTCTGTGTATAAATGAAAGGAAATTAAATCCCTTCTTGCTCTTTCTTTATTATCTCTTGCACTTTATTTCTCTGCTTCTGCCTGCTTCAGTTAGGTAAGGTTCTAACTTTGCTTCCTTCCTCATCCTGCTCCCTTAGCCTTCTCATTCTTTGTTTTTGCCAGATTCAGAAACACTTAGCACCAGGGTTCCTGTGAAAAGATAAAGGGGCTTCCTCCTCAAGACATGTGACTGCCACCTGCTGGAAAATGATTGTAATACATAACAAAGACTGATGTAAGAATATATACCTCTGTACTCAGAAGTCCTGCTTGCTTCATCTGAGCATCTACAAGCCTACTTGGCACCTCAGAACAGATGGATGGTCTCCTGGACAAGACACTAATCCACTCTGGGTTTCAGCCTTTATAATATAAGGCTTGTTTTAGAGCACTTACGTGCTTTTAGTGCTAATATTTCATTATAGCACAGTCATGTCTTTCACTCCACAGAAACATTCAATTGTTGTTTGTCGAGTAAATGCATATTAATCTCACACATGATTCATGGAGGACTGTAGTCCATGTATTGAAACAGTAAACAATCCAACTAATAATGAATACTTATCACAGTCAATGTGTTGAACAGAACCATTATACCTTTACAAATCAGGGACTGGTCAAGTCTCCAGACCCATGATCTAATGCAATCTGTCTATAGAAAAGAACTTGAGTCCGATTTCAGATTTTCTCCTAAGAACTAGTAAAACAAACCTCATATTTAGGATTAAGGAGCCAGAGACATTTTCACTGACCTGGCATGCACTGATGAAGGATGAAATATCCTCTTGAATGTTCCCTCTAAAAGGATTATGAAACTAAGAGACTTATTAACTCCAAGTAAAGTATGTAGCTACATATGTGAATAAAACGACTCCAACAAAGTTGGTAAAATACTTGTGTTTTCATTCTCAGAACAATCCTGGGCATGAGCTTTTCTGTCCAGGAGGAAAGAGGCTAGTCAGTTTAACACAAGTCCAGCAACTGAACATACATGTTCAGTTCATGGTGAACTGTAAGACCAACCAAACCTTTGGAGAATATTAGTTCCTGGGTTTTCTCTATCAAAAACACTTTGGCATTTCCAGAATGAATCTGAGAATTCTCCATAATGTACAAGATCACAGAATGACCATTAAGAGAATCATAATTTTCTAATCATTTTGGAGATACTGAAAAAACATCTTGCTCCCATTTCACAGTTCTGTGAAGGAAAGCCTTGAACCTCCCACTGCAGTTACCATGGTAACAGATCCCACTGCAGCTCTGTAAGTTAGCTGGGGGTGAACTGAGACTAAGGAAAACCACCAAATAAGCACAGGTACTGTCATAGAGAATAAAATTGTTTCCCTTAGTCTGATGAGCCTGTGGGTGTCAGGATTCAGTGTAATAAGGACTATAGAAAATCTACCTTTCAGGCATGAGAGGTCACAATGAATGCTCTGGGTTCTTATGAAGTGCACAGTCAAGTAGCAGCAACATTGGCTATATCTGAAGGGAGCCTTCAGGTCCATTTCCCCCCTACCCAGTCCCTTATAAATAGAATATTCAACCATATGAAAAAGTATGGAGAATTAAAAAAACATAGTAGTGGGTGTAGGCAGTAACTAACTAAACTACCTACTAAAAACTCAGTTTGGTCAAATATTTTTTTTAATTTAAAAAATATTTTTTAAGTTGTAGATGGACACAATACCTTTATTTATTTATATATGATGCTGAGGATTGAACCCAGTGCCTCACACATGCAAGGCAAGGGCTCTACCACTGAGCCACGATCCCAGCCCAGCTTTGTCAAATCTTAACACTTCAACAACACCTGCAATCCAAGTGAGTTGGGAGGATGAAGCAGAAGAATCGAAAGTTTGAGGCAGTCTCATATCTTAGCGAGACCTTTAGCAACTCAGCAAGAACTTGTCTCAAAAAATACAACGGACTGGTAGTTCAGTGCCCTTGGGTTCAATCCCCAGTACCAAAACCAAAAGCCTGGCATGGTGGCGTAAGCCTGTAATTCCAATAATTTACAAGGCCAAGGCAGGAGGATTGCATGTTCCAGGTCAGCCTCAGCAACTTAGTGAGAGTTTGTTTCAAAATGGACTGGGACACAGCTAAACAGTAAAATGCTCCTGGGTTCAATCCCCAGAATCAAAAAAAAAAAACCAAAAACAAACAAACAAAAACCCACCACAACAAAAGCCCTTAACATCTCACAGTTGCTTTAGATTAGAATAAGATATTATAGATTTACTTAGAATTCACATTGCACCACTAAAATGCAAACATTTAAAAATCTTGATATAAATGTCACATACTCTACATTACCTGTCTGCAATGTGTTTTTTGTGTTCAACAATGTTTTTCACACTAATCTTGTCATACTTCACAGGTGTCATTGCAGTTATAATTTAGTTCATTCACCAAACTCTGGGGACTGAATCTAGAGCCTCACTTGTGCTAGGCAAGGGGGGGCCTATCACTGAACCATATCTCCAGCCCTAGTTCATTTACTTTTGCAAAATAGTATTTTATTGTTTAAATATTTTTATTTACCTATTTTCTGTATATGGACAGGTTCAAAATTAATTATTTTCTATTATAAATAAGACTGAATAATCCTTGCACACATCTCATTATGCATGTGAGAATTACTTAAGTCCAAGGGTCAGGAAACTTTCTGCAGAATCAGGATAAATATTTCAGACTTTGCAGGTCATATGGTCTCTGTTACAACTATTCAACTCTGCTTGCAGTGTGAAAACAGTTATATAAGTGAAATTGGGTAGTCATATGATCATGCACATCTCAAACTGTACTAGATAGTAACAAACTGTTCTCCAAAAGAGATTATATACATTTTTAATCACACCTGCAGAATAAGACTTCCATTACTTTCACAAAGCTTGTCATTTAAATTTTTGTCTGACAGATGAGAAATGTATCACATTTTAAATTACATTTCCTTAACCTGTAGCTTAACTGGTGAGGCTTAGGAATTTTTCATAAGTTTATTGACAGCTTGTTTTTCTTTTACTGCAAACTATCTGTTTTAAGGGTTTTGCCTATTTTTGTACAGGCAAAATTATTTGTCATTTATTGATTTGCAGGAGTTCCTTATGGATTTTATGTATCAAATGCCAATTAAATGTGTTACAAATATTTTCTCTCCCAGTCTGTGACTTGTCTGGTTGTCTCATTGTATAAAAAATTAAAAGCTTCATGCACTCAAAATGTTCTTCTTTTTCCCCCTTTTGTACCTCTTGACTTTTGTAAAAGATATTACAGATACTCTTCTATATTTCTTCCTGAAAAATCAAGTTTTGCTTTTCATGGTTTTTTTTTTTTTTTTTTTTTGCAGGGGGTACTGGGCACTGAACCCAGGAGCACTACTGAGCCATATCCCTAACTCTTTTTATTTTTTTATTTGACACAGGGTCTCGCTAAATTACTTCGGGTCTTGCTAAATTCCTGAGGCTGGATTTGAACTTGGGATCCTCCTGCCTTAGCCTCCTGAGTTATTGGGATTACAGGCATGAGCTACCACACCATGCTCATGTTAAATTTTTTTTTTTTTTTGGTACAGAGCATTGAACTCAGGGGCGCTCAACCACTGAGTCACGTCCCCAGCCCTATTTTGTATTTTTGAGAGACAGGGTCTCACTGAGTTGCTTAGCATGTCACCATTGCTAAGGCTGGCTTTGAGCTCCCAATCCTCCTGTTTCAGCCTCCCAAGCCACCGGGATTACAGGTGTGAGCCACCACACTCAGCTCACGCTAAATTTTAATCTACCTGGAATTGAACTGACTCATTCTCAGCCTCCATTGCTATCACCTGGTCCAAGCCAACATGATCACAGGCAGAATTATACAGTAACCTCCTAACTTGTCTCCTAGCTATTTGTCTCAAGACCCTGCACAGCAGCAAGACTAATCTGTTTAAAGTAAGAGTCCAATCATGTCACTCTTCTCAAAACCTTACAAAAGCATTTTATTCAACAAGGCCCTACAGAATCTCCCCACTCTTTCCTTCAACTTCTCCGATCTATTTCTTACTATTCTTTTCTCCCTTGCACTTCTTTTCCACTTTTCATTTCCTCTTCTTGGTTGGCTGTTCTCTAAAACATCATCTCTTTCAGGTCTCTGTTCAAAAGATATCTACCTGTTGACAGGCCTTCCCTAGTATTATTTAAAATATGGCCCTTGGCCTGGGAATGTAGGTCAGTGGTAGAGCACTGGGTTTGATCCCCAGCACCACAAAAAAATAAATGACAACTAAAACAAAATCATAACTGTGCCTTCTCTCTTAATTTTTTTTCCCCCATAGTATTCATTACTATCTGTTATGTTTTACTTACTTGTTTCCTGACTGCCTCCTCCCACTATACCAGGAATTTTCTTCCCCCGTACTCCCTCATTGTTGTATCCCCCTAGGTCTAGAACAATGCCTGGCAAGTAAAAGGTGATCATATATATATATATATATATTTTTTTTTTTTTTTTTTTTTTTTTTTTTTCAGTGCTGGAGATTGAACCCAGGGCCTGAAGCTTGCAAGGCAAGCATTCTACCAACTGAGCTATATCCCCAGCCTGTGATCGTACATTTTTGAAGGAGAGGCAGAAGAAATGTCAGTAGGATTTGATAAGATTTACTTATAGCTTTCAGATTCTGTAATATTAAAAAAATTAGATTTTTTTTTTTTTTTAAATGGAGAAAGCTGATCCACAGGAGTGTAGTAGATTAAAAAACAAATAACCACAACTCATCTTTTTTTTTTAGGAACTGGGGATTGAACCCAGGGGTGCTTAACCACTGAGCCACATCCCCCATCCTTTTATTTTATTTCGAGACAGAGTCTTGCTAAGTTGCTTAGGGTCTCACTGAGTTGCTGAGGCAGGTTTTGAACTCTCCATCCTCCTGCCTCAGTCTCCTAAACCTCTGGGATTACAGGCATGTGCCACCACCCCACCCAGCTTCACAACTCATCTTTAAACTCCTGAGCCTTTTCCTTTACTATAACAGGGAAGAAGGAACCACATACAAAGACCAAAAGGGACGGGGAAATGGGATGGTTGTCACACTACTCTTTCCACAGACCATGTGCAACACACAGTGGAGTGGGATGGTCTCCTACCCTCTCAGCTGCACAAGCTGATTTATATAAACATAGTGTCAATTCCTTCAGTAAGTACTTACTGAAAATCGAGCATTTCATACACTTAATAGTAAAGGTTAAAAATACCTTTATATATAGTATCATTTGGTTTTTATTACTTTCCTTATAAATTCTCATTTTATATGAGAAAATAGTATCTAGAAATATGACAATTTGCCTATAGTAAAAGCTAGTAAGTGGAGGAACCAGACTTGAATCCTAGTCCTTCTTTTTCACTTTCTTTTTAAAAAACTGTAGTAAAATATGTGCAACATAGTGAGAAGCCATCTCTTAAAAAAAAAGAATAACCTAAAATTTCTCCCTTGGCTTAATCCTCAGTATTACCAAAAACCAAAACACAAAAACACCATAGAATTTACTAATTTAAACTTTAACACTTTTTAAGATTGCAGCACACAAACACACAAAATTCACCACTTAGTCATTTTTTAAATGTAGTTAGTGCACATTGTTGTGCAACAGACCTCCAGAACTTTCCATCATGCAAAACTAAAATTCTATTCTACTCCCTATTTCCTTTCTCCCCCAATCCCTAATAATAACAATGCTTTACTGTTTTAAGAATTTTACTACCCTAGGTACCACATATAAATGGAGTTCATATATATGTATATATATAAATTATTTATATATATATGATTTATATATATATATATATGATTTTTTCTTCCCCTGTCGTGCTGGGGATTGAACCTAGGGCCCTGTGCATGCAAGGCAGGCACCCTATTAACTGAGCTATATCCCCAGCCCTATATTTTCTTTTTGTGACTCTTATTTTACTTAACATATAGCTTCAAGATTTATCCAAGTTGCAGCATGTGACAGGATTCCTTTTCCTTTTAGACTGAGTAATAGTTCAATTATTACAGTCACAACACATTTTGCCTTTCTATTCATCCACTGATGGAACACTGGTTTGCTTCTTCCTCTTGGCTATTATGAATAATGCTGCCATAAAAATGAGTGTGTAAATATCTCTTTGAGACCCTGCTTCTGGATATTTGGACACAACTCAAGAAGCTTAGCATCGATTCTTTTGTATATTTACCCAGAAGTGGGATGCTGCCTCACATGTTAGTCCTATTTTTAATTTTTTTTGAGGAACCATCATACTGCTTTCCACAGTAGTTGCATCATTTTACAGTCTCACCAAGAGTGCACCCCAGTTTAAATTTTTCCACATACTTTTCAAGACTTGTTATTTTATGTTTTTTGGTAACAGTCATCCTACTGGGTGTGAGGGATTTTAACCATATTTAAGTATACACTTTAGTCCTTGATTTTTAATCCAGTGCTTCTTCTATCATACTGTATACTCCCTGTGAAAAAGAGAAACTTGAAACGATGGATGGATAAAAAAAAAAATACATAATTTGTAAGCTAGAAATTATGTTCTTTTAAATATGACAAAAGAAAGAAGCATATTCACATAAGTTATTAGCTGTGAGTTCTTGAGTAAGCAATATAACTGACAAGCCTCAACTACCTCACTGAAAATGCCAGACAACTGCTGTATGGATATTATATACAAAGTGTCTCACAAAGGAGTTGGTAAATAATATACAAATAGTAGAAAGTTTTATTGTAAGGCCAGTGACGAGAAAGAGAATAGAAACCATACCAATTTTGGTAGCACTATAGATGTTTTCAATAGGAAATATTTCTCCTAGTCCATATAGGAGAACCTTGGCCAGGGCTGGAACCAGCTGGGTGGTTGTGATCAGAACATTCACACAATTCTTTCTATAAGGGAACAAGAAGGAAAAGAAAAGAAAAAAAAAAAAAAAAAAACAAAGGTGAAACTAAACCAACTGGGGAGCAATAATTCAAATGTACCAACTTTTTAGGATCTAACTATTAAAAATTAATCTCAAGGGGACTGGTATTATCATTTAGTACCAATGTTTAGTTATTACTCTTAATACATCAGGTCTTCTTTTCCTTTGATACTGGGGACTGAATTCAGGGATGCTTTAACACTGAGCTCACCCCCAGCCCTTTTAATTTTTTGAGACAGGGTTGCCTGTGTTGCTAAGGCTGCCCTTGAACTTGTAATCTTCCTACCTCAGCCTCCCAAGTAGCTGGGATTACAGGCATGCATCACTGTGCTCAGCTCAGGTCTTATTTTCTATAATCAAAGGGCAAAGATAATATATATATATATATATTTTTTTTTTTTTTTTTTTTTTTTTTTTTGGTCTCTCGGTAAACAAAGCACAGCAACTTAATTCATGACTTATTTCCCTGCTGACCATGCTGTAGCTCACTGCAACTTGTTAGCAAATACTAACTCAAATCACCAATACCATACTTTACAAAACAAATTAACAACAGAGTTCTAACTTACTGTTCTATTTAGTCTGAATATAAGTTAGCCCATAAATGAGATGATTTAAGTTCTCTTTGCTCTTCACAATAGCTACTCAGAGTCTAGAATATATTAATTCCATGAGTCCTTTACTTTCACCAGATATTGACCCCTCAGTGACTGTTTATTTGGTGGTGGATTTGGAATCACTGCTTTGAGAGAACGAACAATAGCACATTGGTATAAATATGGCTGCATTTATTTCCTAGTCTTAAGCTTCAAGTTGATATCTCCTTAATCTGCTTAATGTATCCTTTTTCTTTTGAATCTCTTTCCTTCTTGAGTGGGTCCAGGTACATTTCTTGGAACTTTCTGTATGTAGGATATTTGTGATAAGTCTCCTAATGACATTCTTTGATTCATTTCCTGGGCTGGAGATTACAGATTACTGAGTTTTAGTTTGTGAGCAAAACCAAGGGGACAGAAAAATGTTCTCTTAAAACTCTAGGGTGTGAGCCAGGGTAATAGCTCAGTAGTACAGTGCTTGCCTAGCAAAGGTGAAGCACTGGGTTTGATCCTTAACACCACATAGAAACAAATAAATAAAAAATAAAGGTTAAATTCTTAAAAAACATGACAGCAACAACAATAAAAAAACCTCTAGGGTGTGCTGTTAACATAAAAAGACCTTGTCTCTCACCTAAGTACTTCCCTGAATCATTTAAACACACCTCACCCCTATCTCAAGCCTTATTTTAGGGTTATATGGAAGGATAGAAAAGTGTCTCTCTGAGAGGATGAGACTGAAAAGAATCATTTCCATACCTGGATTGGATGAGAAGTAAGGATTTTAATGCAGTTCCTAACCAGGAATCAGTTAAAACTTCAATTTCTGCTCTTAATCTCTGTAGTGCTTCCTTTCTCTGGGGACTGAGGAGGCCTTTGGAAACAAAAGTAGACATATTTATCATTTGACATCATATACTTTCTGATACTCAAAAAGCAACTTACAAATTTAATTTAGAAATAGTGTGAAGCCCTAAATAATATATTTCTCTTCTTGGGGAAACCTTAGAGTACTGCTACTCAAAATGCCATTTTGACTTTCTTCATCAAAATGTTTTATTAGGGAGCACAATAACAAGATCAGCTGGTAGAAACAGCACAATCAGATTATGGTACAAGTTCCTTTTTTCATCACCAACTCTATAATGTGCAGATTGGAAGACCACATTTGAGTAGCATGCTTTAGAACAGGAGGATATAAAGAACCAAAGGAGAAATGAGCATTACAGCTGGAAGAGTTTTCAGCATTTCTAATCTCTAAAAAAGTAAAGTCCAATGGGTAAAGACGGCCTGCTAAGATTACATAGCAAGTTAAGAGTTTATGGTCTCAGGCAGTCTTTCCAACACCACGACTCCATGGTGATTTCAAGTCCATCTACCTCAGAACATGGCAGTCAAGACTTCAGGTTGAATAACAATTTTTCTGTACTTCACTCATTTCTGAAATAACTGCTGTTGGTAAGAAACTAAAACACTGACTAAGACTGTATAATTAAAACAAAACAGAACTCATTTGGTAGAAGCACGTCATTAGACACCTGAGTTACAATATTCAAACAGCTAGTCTGGTTCAGAATTTTCTGTAGTGAAGTTTAAAAAAAATAATAATAATCCTGTGTTCTGTTAACAATACTCCATAAAACAGAAGGCATTTTGTGAGGAGTACTAGGAGTATAATTTATTTTCAAATTGATGGTTTCATAATGCAAGCCTAGAATTAGAGGACTCTTTCATTTAACATTTTGGATAAAACAAAACAACAAAACCAGTACCATATACTTAACTAAGAATATGATATGGCACTTTTGTTAAATTATGCTGTAACAAAACACACACTTCTGTTCTCCAAAGACGGCTCAGGGAACTCTGATAGAGGACTGCAACATTTTCTTCAGGAAACTAAGTCTTGGTACTAGGACAAGGAAAAGATCATAGACTTAAGTTGCATATGAACACTAACAAAACAAAGGCTAATGCATGTAAAAGAAGAGAAGTAAAAAGACTTGAGGAGTTGCCAAAATAAAAAGCATGGCTGTGTCATGAGAACACATAATAAAAAGGGATATCTGAAAAGAGAAAATTAGATTTCTAAAATCTGGAAGCCCATAATTAGGAGGGGTGTAACAGGAATGAACCAAAATGAACTTCAAAGCTGTTTCTACTTTCACCATTCTGTAAGGCAACACAGTATAGGAAGAAGGCTCTTGACTGGAGGAATATACCTACTGTGGTTTTAATCTGGAATGTCCTCCAAAAGCTCATGTGCTAAAGGCATGGTCCTAGTGCAGTAGTGTTAGAAGTGGGGCTGTGCTGGGCGCGGAGGCACATGCCTGCGATCCCAGTGGCTTGGGAGGCTGAGGCAGGAGGATTACAAGTTCAAAGCCAGCCTCAGCAACTCAGCAAGACCCTAAGCAATTTAGTGAGACTCTGTCTCTAAATAAAATGCAAAAGAGGGTTGAGGATGTGGCTCAGTGGTTAAGCACCCCTGGGTTCAATTCTCTGTATCAAAAAAAGAAAAAAGAAAAGAAGTAGGACTTTTGGGAAGTGATTGAATCATGATGGCTCTGACCTCATTAATGGATTAATCCACTGATGTATTTATAGCTGAATGACATATTGGGAAGTGGTGGAAACTGGGAGGTGATTTCTTGTTGAAGGGAGTAGATTCTTGGGGGATGTGCCCTTGGGGGCTATATCTTGTCCCTAGTGCCTACCTCTCTGTCTCTGCTTCCTGGCCATCCTAAAGTGAGCAGCTTTACTCCTCCATGACCTTCTGCAATAATGTACTGCCACACCACAAGCCCAGAAATAATAGAACCAGTCAACCATGGATTGAAACCTCTGAAACTATGAGCCAAAATAATCTTTGCTCCTTTAAGCTGATTTTCTCAGGTGTTTTGTCATAGTGATGAAAAATTAACATAACACTCCAGTGTATGTAATTCCTGAAACATCACGCAACATTTTTATGTGTGTACTTTGGTGGGGGATGGTTCACAGGTTTAAATATTTTCCTTATAAAAGGTACCTTGCTCAAAAAGAAATGGCACAAAGTGCACTAGACCAAAAGTAGGGGATGTGGTATGGCCACTAAGTTGCTACGTGATCATAGATATGCTGTTCCCTCCCCTTACTGCCTCTACAATGAATGTTAATTTCTCATCTTCCAAATGAGGTATTTAGATTAGATTTCTAATGTCCCTTCTAATTTGAACAATTTATGATTAATCAACTTCAAAAAATAGATTTTTAGGCATAGTTACACATGACATTTAAAATATTTTTGGGTAGAAATAATTTCCAAGGTCTTTCAAATTACAACATATTAAAATTGCCAACCTGTAATCCAAGACCTAGTTTTTCATTCACTACAAACATAGTAACTATTCTACTTGACTTGTCCTGATGGTTATAGAAATTAGCCCTCCAAAATCTGGCACCCTATTAAATAATATGGACAATGGTTGTGACTCAAGAATAAAAACATGTCATCAAACAATCTACATAAATCATTGCCTTTAAAACGTCATCACAAAGAGAACAAGAGAACTTTCCAAAGTTATGACAAGAGAAATTAGAAAAGGAGAGCTTTCTTTATTATTCTACCATTTAGTCTAATGTCCATTAGAAGTATAGAGCTTCTTCCCCAAAGGATTTCAATCACATCTGTGTTTTTTTAAATACAGAGTTAACAAGCGGCTATGGAATAAATTAATAAGCAGTTGCCAGGGTTATCTAAGGAATCCTTGGAAAGGAAAGTAGGAAATCAGGAAGAAACAGAATTAGACTGATTGTATACCACACTTACCACCCACGTTGCTTTTATGCTTATCATAAATTTCTCTCACTTTTCGGTAGCGGAAAGCCAGTTTTCTCATCCAGTCCACACCTCCCTGGACACCCACAGAGGAACCATGGCTACCACTGCCTCCCGAGCCACTGAAGCCATCTGTTGAGAAACTATAGTTGCTGCAAAGAGAGGATAATGAAAATTAAAATCTATACAGCATGATGTTTTTGGTTGAGTGCTATCTGAGATTCTCTGTCTTATTCCTAATATCTGATAAATAAAGCTGTGGTTTTAAGAATCTTCTCACTAATCTTTGTATGTCAGGGTTCTATCTTTAATTAGTCTTCTGTTTCAATCCTATTACTTCTATCAATGAAAGGCCTGAGAACTGGGTATGGCGCAGTTCATTAATAGGCCCAGTGACACATTTCTGTAATCCAGTGACTCAGAAGGTTGAGGCAGGAGATCACAAGTTCAAGCCTCAGCAACTTAGTGAGACCCTGTCTCAAAACATAAAGGGCTAGGGATGTGGTTTAGTAGTAGAACACCCTGGCTGGGTTTAATTAAAGGGGAAAAAAAAAAAAAAAAAAAGCAACAGCTTAGCACACATAAGGCCCTGGGTTTAATACCCAGCACCCGACTCCCACGTCCTCTCAAATAAAAAAAAAATAAAAAAAATTTAAAAAAAAGAGAGAGAAAGGAAAAGAAAAGTACGAAAACTCAACCTCCTAGAGGTTGGCTTGAGATACAGCATCTTTTTTCATTAATATCAGAGAATACTATAGAATGAAAAAAGTAAAATACAAAATTGATGAATACAACTATATAAAAAAGACAAATGTTAAAATAATGGAAGGAAATAACCCAAAATGCTAATAACGGCAAATGGTTTCCTTCAGTGATCTATTGGCTGCTTTAAAACATGTCCACAGGTTAGGGTTGTAGCTCAGTGCTGAGTACATTTGCCTAGCATGGGTGAGGCCCTGGGTTTGATTCTTAGCACCACATAAAAATAAAGGCATTGTGTCCACCTACAACTAAAAAATTTAAATAAATAAATAAATTAATTAATTAATTAAATAAGTCCACAATTTCTTTGATACTCCTTTCTTCTAATTCTGCTCCCCTTGGGTACCGACTATAATTAGAATGCAAATAGAAGGTGGTAAAAGTGACAGTGTCAGGCTACAGAGACTAGGCTTCTTTTGCTCTTTTTTGTAGTACTTGTTCTGGAAAAAGCCTGCTGTCATGTGAGGATACTTCCCCATGAAGAACTAAAACCTCCTGTCATTGGCTATATCTGAGACTTAAAACAGGCCCTTCAGCTCCTGTCAAGCCTTTACATGATGGGAGCTCCAGCTTATACCTAGTTTCCAGAGACCCTAAGAACTACCTAGGGAAAGCTGCTTTCAAGTTCCTGACATACAGAAACTGTGAGATAATAAACAGTTAATTTTTGTTTTCTTTTGTGGTATTAGAGATTGAAACCAGGGATGCTCTATTACTGAGCTACACTTCCAGCCCCTTTTAATTTTAAGATAGGATCTTGCTAAGTTGCTGAGGCTGGCCTTGAATTTGCTATCCTTCTGCCTTGGCCTCACAAGTCACTGGGATTAAGGTGGGTACCACTGTACCTGGCCAGTTGTTTCACGCTACTAATTCTGGGGTAATTTATTATGTAGCAGATAATTAATACAGTTATATAAACTGGGAAGAACTAATATTTCATAAGTAAAGATTTTAAAATGACTGGCAGAATTCAAGATAATTTGGCTCAATCAAAAGTCAAAATAGCATTCACTATATTAAATGTGAGATTCTATATTAAAAAATTAAAGTTATCAAGACATAAAATATGTAATTATTGGTTAGCCACATGTACAAAAGGAAAAATGTGGGATTCAAAGTGGATTATAAGTTGCTTGACTAACAAACATGTTTTTTTTTTTTTAAATATATTTTTTAGTTGTTGATGGACCTTTATTTATTTATTTTTTTCATTTATTTACATGCAGTGCTGAGAATCGAACCCAGTGCCTCACACATGCTAGGCAAGCACTCATGCTAGACTGAGCCACAACCCCAGTCCCTCATTCTTTTTCTTAAAAAGACTAATAAAGTCTGGTAAGAGTGAAGCCCTCATGGCTATACAATGCATGATATGCACAAGTGGATGCTGCTCCTCAAAATCTTTCAAGCTTCTCAGCTCTATAGTAGGTCCTTACTAAGGTGATATTTCTACTTCTGCCATGTATTTGAGAAATCACAGAAGGGATACTTAATTTTAGGATAGTTCACAGGAAAGAATATCCTACCTAAGAAAAAGGAAAAAACAAATGAACATGAAAAGATGCAAGAGTTCTTTTTTCTAAGTCTTTGAATATAAAGTAGATAAATTTTTGGATAATTCTTAGCTATGATTCCTAAGCCAGAAAACAGTAACCAAGAGAGGAATAAGGAGACTGAGCATGCATTCTGCCATTGAGACTTCCCTGGTTTAGTTTTTGCTGTAATACAATGGCTAAAAATGTCTTTCTAACGGGATACTCCTGACAACACCAGGCTCCTGAAGTTAAGTTTCCCTGAAGAAACTTAAAATATTTGATGTTTATTTGCACCTAAACTACAGAGTCTGGAAGCACACTTTCTCCTGTCTCATAATCTTTGCAGAGAGTAGTATATCCTTTACTTTGCAATGCTGTTTCCTCATTCCATCACTGTTACCCACTCTTAAGGTCCTACTCAAATAAAACTCCACTGAGAAGGCCTTTCCACTCTTGGCACCAACTGTTTCTCTCACCCCATCAGAATTTCTTCTCTGTTCTCCATCACATTTTCTACTGCCATTCTCTCAAACTGTGTGTCATTGTTAACTATGCTTGTTTCTGTCTCCTCTAATAGACTGAAATTTTTTCATCTTTCTTTTCCTCTGAACCCAGACAGTATCTTGCACATAACAGGTGTACTGGTGTTCAAAACATCATTGTATTTATCACCTCAAGTCTTGGCCATTGTCATCAGAAGCCACATCTTCCACATGCACCTGGTCACACTCCTGTTAAAAGACAAAACACTATTTTAATCAGGGGGTAGGTATAGAAATGCGATCACCATCATGACATTATAAAGTGACCATGTACAATGGCGGATAATGAAATACCTTCTGGTCTCTTAGGTGTGGAGGATCACTCACACTTACCACCCCCCTTTCCTGTATAACTTCCTTTACAGCCTGATACAATCCCACAGCTTGACATCGTGACATCTTCCTTAACTACCCCATCTTTCATTTCTGCTCTTATCTCAGTGGTTCATTTCTGAAGCTCATAAGGATAAGCACAACCTCTCCTATACTATCAGGTATGCCTATGCCCTGCATTAGACTGTAAATCCTGTTAGAGCAGGCCCTTTAGGGAAGAACCCACATCTTATATACCCTTTGCATTCTTCTATTCTAGTTCAGTGACCTTATGTAGCATGTATGCAATTAATTTTGTAGATGAAACAGATGCTGGTGGAATATGGACCAAAAGTGAGAATGACTAAAACTGAAATTTACAAATTCAAATATAAGTTTAAGAAGAGGTCATCTAAACCAATCTCATATTCTAAAAGGGAAGTATAATGATCTTCTTAGGATAATACAACTGGTGAGTGGTAGAAAGAGACAAGAAAAAACCTAGGTCTTCTGCATCTAATCCAAGGTTCCTTCTACCAAGTGCATGCTACTACTGACATAAAATGCCACCCCCTGCCTAACTGTTGGTTGTACTCCTGACACCACTAGGGTACCTATGTTAGAATCCTCTGGGGAAGTTTTTTAAAAATGCATATTCTTGAGTCCATCCCAGACCTACTTGAATCAGAATTTCTGGGAGTGAAGTCTCAGAATCTCCATTTTTAAGAAGATCCCCAGGTGATTCTTATGCCCCCTAAAGTTGAGAATCACTGACCTGGGGGGGCAGGAACACATTCAGGTCAAATTCTTCACAGAACTTTCAGTCCTGAGTGAGGACTATGTCTAGAAAATCATTACAAATACAATTTGGCAATAATTATTGGTACATAGTACGTTTTCAATAAATGTTTGCTGAATTAAAAACTACGCTGTCCTAATTTATCAACACATGAAGTTGAGGAAAAATTAAAGCATTATGGAATTTAAATAAACGCACTGGAGTTTAGAGTCATATTAATTTAATTTGCTGGAGAACTGTTTGTTGAATAGAACTAGATTATATTTAAAGAGAAGTAGGATTACTCTGTGTTTGTAAAATGTTGTTTTAATTTACTATAAAATCTTCAGTATTTTTTAAAAACTAGGTAATACATAATGTACACATTTCAGAATTCAATCACACAAAGTGAAAAGTCTGGTCCTTCTTGTTTCCCAATAACCCATTCCCTGAGCCAGAACGACTATTAGTTTCTTGGGTAGGATGATAGATTAACTATGGCCCAGGATGGGAATGTAACTTTCCCAACTTGAAATTCATAATCTGGTCTTCAGACTCCAGGTCTGTGCTCCCTCTACTATACCATATTTACCTCAAAGGTACCTCCAATATCAAAGCAAAAAAAAATAACTTTACCATGAAGCTCTTAGTGTTTCCTGATTATCCTGGTACCTAACCATAAAATGATCCTGTGTATCAAGCTTAATTTACACATGGATAATAAATGTATAAAAATACAATGAGCTAGAGCAATTATTTATAGACTGGACAAATCAAGGGATTATCTTTTAGGAAGGTAAAATTGAAAAATAGACAAAATATAACTGAGAGTACAAATAATCAAGACTATTATATGTTATTTAATACTTATTAATAAACTAGAATATTGGTTTATATTTCAAGGTTTTTGACTAAAGGGTTGGCATTTCCCTTAATACTATATCTTCCAAATAAGCCAACGAAAATGAAAAATTTGAGCCAATAAAACTGAGGAAAAGAATGAAGACTGTAGATTCAACCTTGACATTATTTCTCCAAGACTATGTATGCTCATGGCTGCTAGCCTGTCCAGCCTGACTCTGTAGTACCTAGCCTCCCATCCTCACCCTGGCTAAACATGTATCTTCCAAATTCAACAGGCATAGGGTCTAAAATGATTGAAAAAAAAAAAAGCTCACTGAAGCACAGAAACAATTTGACACACTTACTTCTAAGTCATTGAAAAATAGATGTGTATCAGCCACTTCAAAAATCATTTCTTCCATTGTTAAACCTGAGCCAATCACTACTGTTGGGTCCTGAAAGACAGTAAGAGAAAAAGATACTTGACTTGGTAATCACGGTACTGGTTCTGATTTTCAAATGTTTCAAAATTATTTTGGGTCAAGGCCAAAACAAGAGTCCTTAACAGTTCTTCAAGTATTAATGATAATATTTCACTGACATTTCTAAGAATGTGGAATTGTTCAATAGAGAGGATGTGGACAATTAGAATTTCAAGACTCTACTTTGTAGAAACTAGTATTTTCATAAAAGTAAAGGCAATACCTTCTAAACAAAGAATATGTTTTAAAAAAATAACTCACTGCTTTATAGTCTAAAACTCTATACATCATTTGTTTTGGTGTTTTCCTCCACTTAAAATAATTCGCTTAATTTTATGGGAAATTCCCTGTTCCAGAAGAACTCCTAACTACTGCTAACATGAGATGCATTATTTCCCCCTGAATACCCATCACACACACAACATAACATCAGACATCTAACAATTTCAACAACCAGAAAGTAAAGGAAGGTGGAAGAGTCAAAATATTTACAGGAAAACCAAGGCAAGCAGCTTTAAGATGAACCATCAATCCTTCACTGGGAGGCTGTATTTTTAAAGCCATCTTAGTAATGTAACTTAAGAGTTCATATCAGCTGGCCAGCCTAGATAGCAAGAGCCTGTGGAAGCACTCCTAGAAGAAACTCTAGTGATAACACAAAATAATGAGAGGGGTAAGATAGCAAAGGAGGTAGATAAAATTTGTTCCCTGAATCTGAAAAATATGATTCTGGAGATAATTTGACATTAAAAAATACAGTCCCAATCTTCTCCAAACAGCTAATTATTCTGCTAAAATTGATATTTACATTGAATATTAAACAAATTTTGTTAGGTGTATTTATTTCTTAAAAAGCATGCAATCTATTTTAGAAAGATATTTTATCTATATACTTTATTTATGTCTACCATTTATTTAGCTAAATGAAATGCTCAGTTTGGGTTATCATAAGTAACTTAAGGTGCTGAGTGTGGTGATGCATGCCTATAATTCCGGCAACTTGGGAGGCTGAGGCAGAAGAATTGCAATAAGGCTAGCTTGGACAAACTAGCAAACTCCTGTCTCAAAATAAAAAATTAAAAGAACTTGAGATGTAACTCAGAGGTAGAATACCCTTGTGTTCAATTCCCAGAACCCAAAATGAAACAAAACAAAACAACCATGTAACTGAAGGTTTAATAAATCACATTTCTGGAACACAGAATCCTGAGACTCTACTCTGTTTTGAGCCTATACTCTAATCTTTATAAAATGCAACTTCAATTCAAACAACTTCAGCTTTCAGTACTAGTCCTAGGTCTAGTATCTGGCTTTACCATCAACTCTACTTGACCATGTAGCTTGCCTGGTGAAAGCCATCTGGTGAAATTTTACATGAGAAGTTAAAAGCCAACAGAGTAAGATGAGGTAGCCGAAAAAAATTTTCTGCTCATAAAGTGAGAAGAGGGATAGTTATAACAAAAGAATACTCAAATTACCTTTCCATACTTCTGGGCATAGGATCCAGTAAGAAGGGAGTGGAAGATGATGATGGTTTCATCCAAGTCCCACAGAAATACCCGCTGAAGGAAGAAAATATAAAACATGATGAGTATCTTCCAAAAACAATAGAATGAAATGAGAAATCAATAACAAGGAAAATACTACAATTCATAAATGTGGGGGAATTTAAATGACATAATCTTAAATAATGGGAAGAAATTTTAAGTGGAATTAGAAAATACCCTGAGCTGAATGAAAATACAATATTAAAACTTTTGAGATACAATGAAAGCCATACAAACAGGGATATTAAAACTGAAAGTACATACATTAAAAAGAAAGAGGGGGCAGGGGTTATGGCTCAGGGGTAGAGTGCTTGCCTAGCATGTGTGAGGCACTGTGTTTGAATCTCAGCACCATATATAAATAAGTAAAATAAAGGTCCATTTTTTTTTTAGTTAAAAAAAAATCTTAAAAAAAAAAAAGAAAAGAAAAGAAAAAGAAAGAGGGCTGGGGCTGCAGCTCAGTGGTTGAGTGTAAGCCTTGAAAACACAAGGCCCTTGGAATAAATCCCTGGCACCAAAAAGAAAAAGAATGCTCTCAAATCTAAAAACCACATTGTACATCGGGACCAGATGAAGAAGAGCAAATGAAGCCTAAAGCCAGTGGAAAGAAGTGAATAAAGCTAAAGTGGAAACAATTAAAATAGAAAAAGAATAGAGAAAAGCCAATGAAACCGAGTTGGATCTTTGAGAATATCTACAAAATTGACAACCTTTAGCTAGACTGATTAAAAAGAAAAAAAAAAAAAGAACACCAAGATTACTAAAATCAGACATGAAAGTGGAGACATGATTACTGATTTCATATTTACAGAAATAAAAAGGATTATAAGAGAATACAGTGAAAAGTTGTATACAACAAACTAGGTAACCCAAATGAAATGGTCAAATTCCCAGAAACACACGACACAAAGTACCTAAATCAAGAAGAAACAGAAAATCTGATTAAGACATAAATAGTAAGGAGATTGAATTAATAATTTAAAACATTCCAACAAAGAAAAGCCCAGGACCTGACGGTTTCATTTGTGAATTGTACCAAACATTTAAATAAGAATGGGGGTCGGGGGGGGGGGGGGGGGGGGGGGGCGGGACATAGCTCAGTGGTAGAGCGTTTGCCTAGCATGTGCAAGGCTCAGGGTTTAATTCCGCCACCACAAAAAGAAAAAAAAGAGAGAGAGAGAAAGAGAAAGATTTAACACCAATAATCTTCTCAAAACACTCCTAATTTGTGCAATGAGACCAACATTACCCTGTCAGACTACACTTGTAGGAAAACTATAGAAATTTAAAAAAGATTATCCCTCACAACAATTGATGCAAAAACTTTAACAAAATAATAGCAAACCAAATTCAGCAACATATTAAAATAACTATACACTGCGACGAAGTGGGGCTAGTTCTTGGTTCATTCAACATATAAAAATAAATATATTAATAGAAGATGAAAAAACACATGATAATCTCAATCGATGCAGAAAATGCATTGGACAAAATTCAGCATCCTTTGATAAAAAAAAAATTCAGTAAACTAGGAATAGTTTGCAATATGATAAAAGCTATATATCAAAAATCTGTAGCTAAGATCATACATGGTTGTAAAAGACTAAAAGTTTTATCCATCAGATGAGGTATATGCTAGGATGCCTTTTTGTCACTTTCATTCAACACAGTAATGGAAGTTCTATCCAGAATCCTTTGGTAAGAAAAGGAAGGGGGGAGACACCCCATTGCAAAAGATGAAATATGTTTGCAGATGACATAATCTAAATTGTAAAAAAAAAAAACCTAAGGAACACACAAAAAAATTGAAATCAGCTGTTATTTCTGTACATATGCAATAAATAATGAGAAAATGAAATTTAAAAAGCAGTAAACAGCATCAAAGAATAAAATACTCAGGAATAAATTTAACCAAGGAAGCAAAAGACTTGTACTGTATGCTGAAAAACATTAGGATATTAAGAAGACATAACCTAATACATGGCAAAGACTCATGTTCACTGTTGGAAGACTTAATACTGTTAAGATGGCAATACTACAAACCAGTCTAAAGATTCAATGTGATCACCATCAAAATCACTATAGTGTTTTTTATACACATAGAAAAACTCATCCTGAAACTCCCATGGAATTCCAAGACCCAAAATACTCAAAACACCCTTGAAAAAGAACAGAACTGAAGGATTAACATTTCCAAATTTTGACACTTACTACAAAAAGCTTCAGTAATTTAAAGAAAGATATTAAGGAAGACCTTAGAATATGGAAAGAGCTCCTGTGTTCTTGGATAGGTAGAATTAATATTATTAAAATGGCCATACTTCCAAAGGTGCTGTACAGATTTAATGCAATTCCAATTAAAATCCCAATGGCATTACTCATAGAAATAGAGAAAGCAATCATGAAATTCATCTGGAAAAACAAAAGACCCAGAATAGCCAAAGCAATCCTGGGCAGGAAGAGTGATGCAGAAGGTATCACTATACCAGACCTTAAACTATACTACAGAGCTATAGTAACAAAAATGGCATGGTGCTGGGGAGATAGCTCAGTTGGTAGAGTGCTCGCCTCGCAAGCACAAGGCCCTGGGTTCAATCCCCAGCACCACCAAAAAAAAAAAAAAAAAAAAAAAAAAAAAAAAGGCATCGTATTGGCACCAAAATAGACAGGTAGACCAATAGTACAGAATAGAAGACAGAGAGAGGTACCCACATAAGTACACTTATCTCATACTAGACAAAGGTGCCAAAAACTTACATTGGAGGAAAGATAGCCCCTTCAACAAATGGTGCTGGCAAAACTGGAAATTCATATGCAGTAAAATGAAATTAAACTCCTATATCTCAAAACTCAATTCAAAACAGATCAAAGATCTAGGAATTAGACCTGAGACCCTTCACCAAATAGAAGAAAAAGTAGGCCCAAATCATCATCATGTTGGCTTAGGACCAGATGTCCTTAACAAGACTACCAGAGTGTAAGACATAAAAGCAAGAATCAATAAATGGGATGGATTCAAACTAAAAAGCTTTTTCTCAGCAAACAATAATGTGAAAAGAGAGCCTACAGAGTGGGAGAAAATCTTTTCCACACACACTTCAGACAGAGCACTCATCTCCAAAGTTCATAAAGAACTTAAAAAACTTTACACCAAAAATACAAAGAAACCAATCAATAAATAGGCTAAGGAACTGGGCAGACACTTCACAGAAGATATACAGGTGATCAACAAATATATGAAAAAGAGCTCATAATCTCTAGTAATTAGAGAAATGCAAATTAAAACCACCCTTAAGATTTCAACTAACTCCAATTAGAATGACTATTATCAAGAACACAAGCAATAATAAGTGTTGGGGTGGATGTGGGGAAAAAGGCACACTCATATATTGCTGGTGGAGTTGCAAATTGGTGCAGCCACTCTGGAAAGCAGTATGGAGATTCCTCAGAAAACTTGGAATGGAATCACCATTTGACCCAGCTATTCCACTCCTTGGTTTATACCTAAAGGACTTAAAATCAGCATACTACAGTGATGCAGCCTCATCAATATTCATAGCTGCTCAATTCACAATAGCTAGATTGTGGAACCAACTGAGACGCCCTTCAATTGATGAATGGATAAAGAAACTGTGGTATATATACACGATGCAATATTACTCAGCCATAAATAAGAATAAAATTATGGCATTTGCTGGTAAATGGATGGAGTTAGAGAATATCATGTTAAGTGAAATAAGCCAAGTCCGAAAAACCAAAGGCCAAATGTTTCCTCTGATAAGAGGATGATGATATATAACAGGGGTTGGGGGTGGCAAGACAAGAATGGAGGAACTTTGGATGGCGTAGAGGAAAATGGGGCAGAAGTGGATAGGGGAAGGAAAGACAGTAGACTGAGACAGACAGTATTACCCTATGTATATGTATGATTACATGAATGGTATGAATCTACACTGTGCACAACCACAGAAAAGAAAAGTCGTATCCCATTTGTGTACAATGAATCAAAATGTAGTCTGTAAAAATAAAAATTAAGAAAAAATAAAAGGAAAAATATTTAAAAAAAAAAAAGAAAAGAAAAAGCTTCAGTAATCAAAACAGTGTCGTACTAGCATGTGGACTAATAAGACAGAGCTGAGGCCAGAAATAAACTCTCACAAATTAATTTTGATAAGGACCAGAAATCAAAAATTATTCAAAGGAGAAAGGAAGATTATTTATTTATTTATTTATTTATTTATTTATTTATTTATTTATTTATTTTTTGTGGTGCTGGGGATCAGACCGAGGATCTCATACACGCTAGGCAAGTACTCTACCACTGAGCTGGACCCCCAGGCCAGGAAAGTCTTTTCAACAAATGGTGCTGGGAAAACTGGACATCCAAAAGTATAAGAATTAGATCTTATGTAAAATTAACTCAAAATAAACCTAACACCTAAATTTTGAAGAAACAGATATTAAAAACTTTTGGGGCTGGGGAGATAGCTCAGTTGGTAGAGTGCTTGCCTTGCAAGCACAAGGCCCTGGGTTTGATCCCCAGCACCGCAAAAAAACAAAACAAAACAAAAAACAAAAAAAAAAACCCAAAACTTTTGTGCTTCAAAGGACATAAATCAAGAGAATAAAGACTGAGTAAAAAGTATAACTTGATGTAGAGTGTTTGCCTAGCATGCTCTGGGCCCTGGGTTTGATCCCCAGCACTGCAAATGAATAAATGAATGAATAAATCACACACACACACACACACACACATACACAGAAAGAGAGAGAAAGAGAGAGAGAGAGAGAGAGAGAGAGAGAAAGGAAGGAAGGAAGGAAGCCCAATAGAATGGGAGAAAATATTTCTGATTAATAATCTGGAATATATTACTCAACAACAAAAAAATCCATTTAGAAAATGGGCTGAGAGCCAGGAGCCATGGCTTATGCGTATACACCCAGTTACTACAGAAGCTGAGGCAGGAGAATCTATTGAGTTCAGGGAGTTTGAGACCAGCCTGGGCAACACAGCAACACTCCACCTCAGGATAGGAGAAGGGAGGGAAGGAGTTTAAAAGATTTGAAAATATATAAATGACCAATAAGCACATGGAAAGATGCTAAATATTATTGGTCATTAGGGAAATGTAAATCAAAGCCATAATGAGATATCACTTCATATCCATTAGGATGGCTACTATAAAAAAAATGGGAAATAACAAGTGTGATGAAGATGTAGACAAGCTGGAACCTTTGTGAACTGCTGGTGGGAATGAAAAACTGTAGAAAAATATAGTGGGTTCCTTAAAAAACTGAAGATGGACTATGATCATCAAAATTAACACTCCTATTAGTCTTTGTGTAACTCAAAAGAACTGAAAAGATGGACAAGAGGGACTCAAACAGGTAACTGCACACAGTATTCAAAGAAGTACTCATAATAGCTCAAAGGTGAAAAACCACAAGTGCCCTTCAACAGGTGAACGAATAAAACAAAACATGACATAACACACACCCACACATACACGTATACAAACTGCAATATTATTTGGTCATTTAAAGGAATGAAATTTTGATACATACTACAACAAAGATGAACTGTAAAAGCGTTATGCTTACTAAAATAAGTCTGACACAAAAGAATAAATATTGGGGCTGGGGAGATAGCTCAGTTGGTAAAGTGCTTGCCTCACAAGCACAAGGCCCTGAGTTCAATCCCCAGCACTGCAAAAAAAAAAAAAAAAAAAAGAATAAATATTGTATGATTCCACTTACATGAGGTATGTAGAATAAGCAAATTCAAGAAGCAGCAAATTCCAACAAGAGTGTAAGCACTCTTACAGGCACAGAATAAATCAGTGCCAATGTCATTATAAAGTTACCAGATCTGTTTGTGTGTCTCAAAGACACTCAGGTTTGAAACTCTCATTTTCCTTTTAGATTTCTAAATGGACAGCAGTATGACAACACTTGTGGCTCCCTCTGCTTTCCAAATAAAATGCACTGTTCTTTCTGTTTTCCTCTGGAATACAGAGAATTGTTTGTTCTTTCCATTAAAAAATCACCTGGCTACCTAATTCAGCAAAGCTTTTTCAATGCTTTGGTGAAAAGCATCTGAAAATGATATGGTAAGTTATAGACATGGAGAAACTTTGTTTTTCTTACTATTTTTCTAACTTAGTTGGTCAATGCAGTTTCTTTTGCATAGGAATTAAAGGACACACGACATACAACCACATCATCTCTGAGTTTCAGATATGTGTTTCAAAAATTTAAGAAGCAAGAAAAAACAAATGAGTTTCTTCTCATACTTCCAATTCACTGTCTTGGGAAGAACTGGTATCAGCTTTCCTCTTGCCCCGGTTTTTGCCAGTCATGTTTTTCCTGGACTGATCATCAGCATCTTTACTTGGTGTAGTCTGGGACAAAGGTGGGCTTCTAGAAGTGTCACCTGGAAAGGAAAAGTGGGACATATGCTGCCAGTAGTCACAGCCTATATGAACAAAGGCCAGATTCTTTGCCCTAATGAGTCATAACTCAGGGGATGGAGTTTAGAAAATTAGACTTTATGTAAAGCAATCTGGGAATGTAGATCTAGGCAGTAAGCACCTACAGTGGCTAACATAAAGAGTCACAATCATGCTTTATGTGCATACCTTCTGACTGAGTTCCTAGAAGTTATTTTTTCAGATAAATTCATACTGTGTTGCCTAGGCCAGTCTCAAATTGTCTCAGCATTGTAAGTAGCTGGAACTATAGGCATGAGCCACTGCACACGGCTCATCAAGTTATTTTTGCTGTCCCCTGCCCCTGCCCACAAAAAAAAAAAAAAAAAGAAAAGAAAAAAAAAAAGACCCTGAATCTGCTCTAGCTACTGGATCAGGGTTTGTCAATTTGGCACAATCGACATTTTGGGCTAGTTAATTTTTTTTGTTGAGGGGGATGTCTTGTATTTAACTAAGCAGTATTCCTGATCTCTACTCACTGGGTGCCAGTAGCATCCCCAACACAATGTGACAACCAAAAATGTTTCCATGTTACCCAAATGTTCCCCAGGGGACAAAATCATCTCCAGCTAAAACCACAGCTCTAGATCTATTTAATAATTTGTAATAAAATACAGAAGGCAGTAGGATATGTTAAAACATTCTATAAGGATAAAATAAATTACAAGGGGAAAAAAGCAGATGGGGGAATTTGAAGGCTAAAGTGGGTAGGGTCAGAATACAGCCTTTCCACTGTCAGTACTTTTCTGTTCTTAGTATCAGGCAGACAACAGCCACCTGTGACTCATTGTAGCCTGCTTCCAAAGTTCACTCACCTGGGAGGGGAAAGCCAAGAGCATGATGAAAGCAGCTTACACAGGAACAAAATCACCTTCACTTTCACCTGAAAACATCTGTTGGATTAAATGCCCTTAAGCCAGTTTTCTGAGCTGTGATACTTACCAGAGGAAAGTCTCTGGGCTGCTGGCGCAGGTACCATGACACTGGGTTTCTCTGTCTGGTATGTGGTAGTTGCTAATGTGGTACTCTCAGCATCACTGTTAGTCTGGCCTGTAACTCCAAAGCTGGAGCTAGGGTAGCAAGTCTGGTACTGATTCTGACCAAGAATGGTATAGGTGGGATAGTCCTGTAGGCCAAAGGGAATAAGGGAGGAAGCCAAGACTCTTAGAAAGAGCACATGTTGCTGGGTGGTGGCAACATACCTGCAATTCTGGCAATCTGGGAGGCTGAGGCAGGAGGATTTCAAATTCAAAGCCAGCCTCAGCAACTTGACCAGGCCCTGAGCAACTTAGTAAGACCCTGTCTCAAAATAAAATATAAAAAAGGGCTTGGGATATGGCTCAGTGGTTAAGTGCCTTTGGATTCAATCCCTGATACTGGGGAGGGGAGGTGGGGGGTGGGATATGTACATTAATTTCAACCCAAGGGTTGCTTCTCCCTCTTATTCATAATTATTTTCCTAAAACATTAATTTGACTTCTCATTTACCTATCTAGCAGTCTCTCCAACAAACACAATGACTTTAAAAATGCATACTCTAGAAACATGAGACCAGAAAAAAAGCTTTCAAGAGCTGTCTTTGGGATAAGGAAGGCTGAGAGGGAAGGTTCCTGTGCACACTTATACACAATGTCCTTTTTTCTGATCTAACACATCTCCCCACCAATTTTATGTACTGAATTTCTGCACAGAATTTTTAAAGGAAAATGTCTATTATTTAACAAGTTTATAAACCACTGCATTAAAGGTAGTGTTTCTAAGGACAAATGAACTTTTTTTTTTTTTTTTAGTTGTGGATAGACCTTTATTTATTTATTTATATGCAGTGCTGAGGATCGAACCCAGTGCCTCACACATACTAGGCAAATGCTCTACCACTGAGCCAGAACCCCAACGAGGACAAATGAATTTTTAAAATATATGTACCCTACACTGAAGTTTCCTATTTTAAAAACTAAAAGTCTCTTTTTAGAGTTTTCTTTAAAAATGAAGTTTCCCCAAAATATTGGGAGGAAACTTGGTCATTTAATAAGCACATATATGCCAAAACTTATCAAACTATACAATTTAAATCTGTATAGTTTGTTGATGTCCATTATATCTTAACAGAGCTGTAAAATAAAATTGAGTATGACACACCTTCAAAAAATTCCAACGACACTGACATTAGTGACAAGTAGGAAGACACTAGTTGACCAAACTAACATTTTTTTCCACCTTTCTTTCCTTTTTTTCCTCCTGTCATAGTCACTCGAATTACAGGCTTGTGCCACTGTGCCCAATTACGACTTAGATTCTTTAGGCAACAGAATATAGCTTATGTGACTCAGAAAATGGGAACTCTCAAAGTCAAACCAACAGTAAAAACAAGAAAAGATTTCAAGCAGGTGAGTAACTTCATAAGTCGTGGCAGTTGGGGAAAAATTTAATCAGACAGTGTTTTAAAGAATGGACAAGTACAGGGGAAAAACTGGAGATGAAATAAGCATTTAACCAAGGTAAATCAGGATTAATGGGGCGGGGAGACCCAAAGTAACAGAAATGATGGCAAAACATACAAAGGAAGGGAAGAATTTGAGAAATGGCTGGATTAGGGAAAGGCAGGGGGGAAAAAAATGAAAATTGACCAGTCTGATTTTAGGACTTGGTTTATTAAGGGAAAAAAAATGATGCCAATGACAAGAGGTATTAAGAAAAAGAGGTTATACTTCTGGAAGAAAAGGAGGCAGAAGAAAGGTTAGAACAAGGTTCTAGATATGCTGAACTTAAGGAAACAGCAGGACATCAAAGAAAAAGCAACCACCAATCAGCTGGAAGCCTGTAAACATCATGTGGCCCAGAATCTTCATCTTAGAGACAGTTATGAGTATGGTTAAACACTCCTGAGGATGAAATTATTAAATGCAGAAAAACTAAATAGAGATGGTTCGTGTTAGAAGACAGAATAAAAAGGAAGAGGTGTGAAAGCCTGGGGATGTAGCTCAGTGGAAGAGCACTCACCTAGCATCATGTGCAAGGCCCTGTAATCAATCCCCAACAGAGGGTGCGGGGCGGGGAGAGAAAGGAGAAGAGGCGAGGAGAGGGGAGAGAGAGAGAAGAAAGATGGAGACAGAAGACAGAGAGAGAAGAGATAGAGAGAGAGAAGGAGAGAGAGAGAGAGAGAGAGAGAGAGAGAGATCTGAAGAGGAAAGAGAGTTCCTGTGAGCATGGTGCTAGGTACAAAATTAGAAACTCAATAAATATCTGTAGACTAAAAGAAAGAATAAATGCAAAGACAATGAAACATAGAAAATGGAACCAGAAGAGTAAAGTTAATTATAGCCAGAATGTTTCACAGAGATAGTAGTGATATCACTACAGAGAAAAACAACACCAAATCAAACCAAACCAAACTAAATAAAAAACCTCTAAAACATTGAAGATGTTGCCAGTAATTTTCTAAGAAGAGTTAATGTTAATAGTGATCAAGACCAGATCACAAAGAATTCACAAAGAAATGAGTGGTTAAAAGTGGAAGTACTATTTACTCATTTCACAAATGTTTATGGAGTATCTTTGATGTGAATGCCAGGCCTTTTTATAGGCTTTGGGGAACATATAAGTGAACAAAACACAAAAATAAATCCTAGCCTTCATGGAGCTTATGTTGGGGAAGGTTAGGAGGTAAAAATACATATGATAGATAAATCAGCACCATATTCTAGACAGGCTTAGTAGAGAACAAGGGAAACTGATGGCAGTCTAAGAAGCCATCTAGGGTTCAGTTCTGAGGGCATCCAGAAAAAGGGTTCCATAACCCCTATTATTCCTGGTTGTTTCTTAGATGCGCAAACTGACAAGGGAAAGTAGAGAGGAAGAGCAAGTCAGATAAACTATACTGTACCTGGTTTGAGATGCTGGCAACTGCTGCTGCTGGGATATTGGCAATTGTGGATGAAGTGGATATCAGGCTGGCATTTGTGCTTGAAGCTACAGAATTGAGAGTGTAAGAGATATTAGTTAAAGATACTATGTAAAAGCCTAGAAGACACTGAAAAATACATTGTCTTAAGTGAACACATCACAAGGAGATAAGGAACTAAATTAGCAACAGAAACAAATGCTCATTTTGCTTGTTTGCATGTCATACCTCAATTTAGACTTGATTAGAAACAAAACACTTCAAACGTCTCTCTGTTTCAACTTGAGTCTTCAACTCTTCCTACTAAAGTCCTAGAAGGATACATATACATTTCACAGCTCATACTAAGGATACCAATGAAATCAGAACTAACCCAAATCATTCCACTTCATCTTCTCTAGAAGCTGAAAAAGGACTCACCTGCAATGTGACCTACTAACCATCAGTGGAGCTCTGGTAAATCCTACACTGTGGTATCATCATTTATTGTCACTTGCCTCAAGTTATGCCTTTCCTGATGCAAGATGATTATTCTGAGAAACAATGATGGTTCTCCAAATTCTTAAAGTGCTTGGAAATTACTTCTTGGGCTCTACTCAAATAATGGATTATTAATGAGGATCAAAAAGCATCACGATCTGGCATTTAGAGACTTTATCAATGAACATACAAAAACTCAGAATATATTAAATATATTCTAGTCAGGAAAAACGGTAAACTACTTGGACTATCTTAAGATAAGGAATTTGGATTAAGCTGTACATTTCTGAAACACAGAATCCACCAGGGATTTAGAAGCCCTCAGTGACTAGTAAATAACACAAGGACTTCTGTCAGTGTAACTGATGTGAGGTAACGGTTTTGAACTCTTTCCCCACTTATAAACACTCACACATGGTTTCTACTGTAGTCGTAAGTACCCTGAGGGTCCACCATTGGGTAGGGCTGACTATCAACTCCATTAGGGACTATCAATAAGAAAACCTCCATTAAAAACAGGACTGGAGGGTTTGGGTTGTAGCTCAGTGACACAGTACTTGCCTAGCATGTGTGAGGCACTGGGTTCAATCCTCAGCACTGCATATAAATAAATAAAGTAAAGGTCCATTGACAACTAAAACAATATTTATATATTAAAAAAAAGATTAGGATTGGAGCCAGGCGTGGTGGTATATGTCTATAATCCCAGTGGCTTGGGAGGCTGAGGGAGGACTGCAAGTTGGAAGACAGCCTCAGCAACTTAGTGAAGCCCTAAACAACTTATGGAGACCCTGTCTCAAAATAAAAAATAAAAAAGGGCTGGGGATGTGGCTCATTGGTTAAGCGCCCCTGGGTTCAATCCTTGGTACAAAATTAAAAACAAACAAACAAACCAGGACTGGAGGAAAAAATAAAGCAGAAAGCACATTGGTCAAAATCAGAGACGCTTCATCCCCTTCCCTGAGGGTACTCTACTTAGAAGATAGCCTAGAAGAGATTACAGTCGGTACCACTACTGTGCAACCCCAGCTTATAGAAGAACCTGGCACAAAGGAGTAGTTAATGTTAGTTATTCAGAATCACAAAGCTAGTAGCAGATAATCAAGATGACAACTTGGATCTTCCAATTCTTCATGCAGTGCTCTTTCCTCAATCACTGGCTGAGCTAGGGATTAAATTTCCTGTCTATCCAGGGCGACTTTCTTTTCTACAGTACTCTTATCACTTGAGTAATAAAGGACTCTTAAGAGCTTACTTTAAGATAACAACTATATGAAATAAATTTTATAACCTGTCAAATGCTATTTTCTTCCCATCAATATTCACCTTACCCCATCTTTTTCCTAAAATGAAGTATCAGAAAAAGACAGTTTTTAGAGTAGATAATTTCATAAGTAGTTTTAATCATTCTTGTGGGAAAAGATTTTTGACTAGTTTACAGATTCTATTATCAGGACATTATCCTAGGAGGTCTGCAGTAAAACAAAGTGAACACAGGTGACTTCAGGTGGGGGAGAAAATAAAGAACTTATTTCTCTCTCCCAGGAAAGTTCATTTCTAGATCAATTTTCCTTTGGCCCCGAATCTGGCATATACTTCTGTTTTTCTCATATAGATGTTTGATTCTGTTCAAACTTCTCAATAATTTACTAATGACTGAAGGTGCAAATGCAATCTAACAAAGTGGTTCTGGAAATTTAACAATCTTCAGCTGGGCATGGTGGCGCATGCCTGTAATCTCAGCAACCCAGGAGGCTGAGGCAGGAGGACTGCAAGTTCAAAGCTAGCATCAGCAATTTAGTGAGGTTGAAGCAATTCAGTGAGACGCAGTCTCTATAAAT
The DNA here is from genome assembly GCF_902686455.1 of Sciurus vulgaris. Classification (NCBI taxonomy): domain Eukaryota; kingdom Metazoa; phylum Chordata; class Mammalia; order Rodentia; family Sciuridae; genus Sciurus; species Sciurus vulgaris. The sequence goes on from NC_136461.1 coordinate 20,056,905, forward strand.
ATAACAAGGGTTGGGGATGTGGGCTCAGTGGTTAAGCAACCCTGGGTTCAATCCCTGGTCAAAAAAAAAAAAAAAAAAAAAAAGGAAAAGAAAGAAAAAAGAAATTTAAAATCTTCCACTTACTAAATTGGGCTGGTGGTGAAAAAGGAGACATTACAAACAACTGGTCATGTACTCTACTTATTCTTGCTAGGAATCTCAGTAACTTGATTTACTAGTTGATAAGTATCTGAATGTTAAACAAGTACCACAGTACAAATCACAAATTTCTCCCAGCAACAATGACTTAGGGTATCTTGGTCTACTAACCTAGAAAGTTCACAGGGTTCAATAACATTTTTTCTTCAACATAACCAAATCATTTCTAACATGTCATTCATTCATTCATTCATTCATTCATTTATTCAGCAAAACAGTAAGTATATCAGGGTCAACTATATGCTACAAGATGTTCCAGTCACTAAGGAATAAAACAGTGAGCAAGACAAAGTCCCTGACCTCATGGAGTTTAAATTCTAGTGAGGGATGTTAGTCAGTAATTAAATAATACCTAAAGTCTCTGTAACTATCACCAAACCCACAGTGAACTCATCTAAAAATGCAAAACTACTGTATGTCCTATGCCATATAAAACAATGACTAAAAATCCAGAAATTAAAAAAAAATGTATTGATTATTTTGCATACATATCTATATATGTGTACCTACAGATAAAGAAAAATGTGCTGGTTTCCACAAAGACAATAGGGTTAAAAAACAAAAGCAGCAACAAAATATTTTGTTGAATAAAAAATTCAAGTGGTAGCTATTATTATACCTAAAGGCTGTTAGAATTCTAAATGCCAGTGGCATGGCCAACTGTATGTGGGTAGTCCCCACTCCTGTTCTGACAATGGGGTTGCAAAATCATACAAGGACAAAGCTTGTAAGAACCATGCCCCATGAGGTCAACCTAATATAGTCAACATAGAACTTTGATCCAAAGACATGGTTACAGACTGGTGAGCGGCATAGCAGAATTAAGTGATACAGTCCCAAGGTTGGAAAGTTAACCCAAGCGGTAATGGCACATAAAAGTTTGTATAAGATTTAGTTTTTACCCACCTGTCTAATTTTATAACATGTCACCATCTACCTTGCTCTGGCTTTCTCTGAGTTACTCAAAAATAAGACAAGGTCTCTATCATTCCAGGAACTCTGCAATATTGTTCTGTCTGGGCTGTTCTTCCCTCCAGCCTTTCTGGCATGATGGTGTTTCTCCTCAGCATGTCTTACTTCCTCAGAGGCTCTCTCTGACCTTTCTATTAAACAAGTCCTTGGGTTGGGGTTGTGGGTCAGTGGTACAGCACTTGCCTAGCACATGTGAGGTACCAGATTTGATCCTCAGCACCACATAAAAATAAATAAATAACAGTTTAAAAAAAAGTCCTTTCTTGCTTTTCCAATCATAGCAATATATTTTGTTTTTCTTTCAGAGCGCTTTTCAATCTTATTTACTTAACTGCTTGTTTTTTTTTTTTTTCCCCCCTCCCATGGCTAGTTCCACAAATGAATACCTATTATTTTATCAACTTTAGCACCTAGCAAGGCAACTGACATATGGTAGATGACATTCAATACAGTTGTAGAATGCACTAGGTGTGAGTGCCAAAACCACTATCTTCTGCTAGAGGCTGACAGTTGAGTAGGTTACTAAAATTTACTGTCAGTATGTGACCAACATGCCTGACGGAAAACTCAACCAAATCCTTTGAGGCCTAGTAGAAACAGTGCATATTTGGTTAATTCACTCATTTATCTATCAAATACTTATGGAGTGCAACTACTGTTTCATGTGGGTGAGCTGCATCAATGTACAAAACAAAGAAACCTGTCCACAAGGAACTTAGTAAATCAAAGTAATAAAAATTTCCCCATCAAGGTGTCTCATGTTTGGAGTGGAAATTTACAGCAGTAGCATGGAATGATTTATGTGATAATGGATTAAAGCTAGAAAATTCAAGAAGAACTCATGATTAATTTAACATAGACACACTATTATATATAGAAATATTTTTACATATGTGTACTTACATGGATTAGTATACATACATATATTTCTTTCTCTGTTAACTTAAAGAAACTCAAAGAAATGACACCAAACCAGGTGGAGTGGCACACTTCTATAATCCCAAATATTGGAACAAACAAACAAATGAAGATCAACAGTTTTAGGAGGAAGACCACAGTGGTCAAATGCTTTTTCCATCACATGTCATAAATCATGGGGATAATATGTACACCTGACATGTGATGGAAAAAGCATTTGACCTCTGGCCTTCCACCTCTGTGGCCTTCCACCTCTGTGGCTTCCTCCTAAAAATCTATAACCCCAATCTAATCATGAGAAAAATATCAGATGAATTCCAGTAAAGGAATATCTTAAAATATACATGACTAGTACTCTTCAAACTCTCAAGGTCATCAAAAACAAAGCAAGCCTGAGAAACTGCAAAATCTAGAGGAACCTAAATGTAATGTGGTATCCTAGATGAGATCCTGGAACAGAAGAAGGACTTCAGATAAAAATTAAGAAAATCTGAATAAACTATGTACTTAACTGGTTCTTTAATTGTAACAAATACAACATATTAATGTAAGGTGTAAATAATAGGGGAAAGTATCTGCAGGGTATGTGGGAAGATATATGAAAACTCTCAGTACTACCTGTTCAATTTTCTGTAAATCTAAAACTATACTAAAAATAAACTCTATTCATAAAAACAAAACAAAACAAAAACTCCTGGTCAAAGAAATAGACTATTGTGAATAGTTACCAACAAGAGTAGAGCACAAAGACATTTAATAAAATTAAAATTGAGTTAAAATTAATTCTGAAACATCTTAATTTTGGCACTTGACTGTTATTTAATTAGTTAAGCCACCTCAAATGAAGAAAATGACTAAAGACAGGTTCACACAGGCACCAGACACTTTAGGAAAAGACTGATACAAAAAGTCAGATCTGACCACTATCCTAGGGATTAGGAGAGAAAAGAAGTCAGATCTATTTATTCAACGATTTTTTATAAGCACACAGGAGTTGACCTTTCTCACAATGGTACAACTGAGGTATAAAGTTAAGAAAAGGTTTTGATTAGAATTAATCAAGTCAGAAGAGGAATTTGTGAGATAATTTCCCTTATTTCCCCAGGGAAGATTGGGTTGCTGTCAATGCCTGGAGACAGGATGAGTAGATATTGTCATTTTGACTACTTTAACAGAATTGAGGCAGGGATGGGAAGTGACTTGAGAGCTGATTACAAGTTGGAGGCCAGCCTCAGCAACTTAGTCAAAACCTTCGACAACTTAGAGAGATCCTGTCTCAAAATAAAAAACTAAAAGGACTAGGGATGTATCTCAGTGGCAAAGTACCCCTAAGGTTCAATCCCTCAGTACCAAAAAAATAAAAATTAAAAATTGATACACTGTATTTGTCTTTATTCTGTTGAAAGACTAAGTAGTTACTTAGTTGGAAAGCAGCAGCCTTGGATAACTACCCTTCATTATCATGTTAAAATAAAGGTAAAGGTGGGGAGAGGTGGGAAAGAGTGATAATGAGGAACCCAGGCAATTCAAATCCACCAATAATATCCATATTTCTTTTTAGCCAATAGTTTTTCTACCAACTTTTTCTTCAGAATAAATGGCAAAAATTGACCACCTGGGGCTAGGGTTGTGGCTCAGAGGTAAAGCGCTTGCCTGGCATGTGTGAGGCACTGGGTTTGATCCTCAGCACAACATAATATAAATAAATAAAGGTATTGTGTCCATTAAAAAAAAATTGACAACCTAATAGTTAATTTCTGCCTTATTTTCTACCCTGTGCCAAAGTACTAATGAATAATAAAATGGGTCAACAGGTTAACCAAAATCTGGGAGGAAAAATAAATTTAGATTATCTGTTAGTATAGGTTTTCAAATATGGGAGGGTTGATACTGATACCATGATTTCAATATTGAGTATCTAACAACTGTATTCATGATCTGGAGTCAGAATACCTAACTTATATCTTGACTTAATTATTTATTTACTCTATGACTTTGGAGAAGTTACTTAGCTTTTCTGTGCCTCAGATTCTCCATCTGCAAAATGGGGTTAACGTACCTCCTTATTATGTTGTTATAAAGATTACATGAGTAAGCTGGGTATGGTAGCACATGCAGCAATCTCAGTTACTCAGGAGGTTGAGGCAGGGGGACAGCAAGTTCCAAGGTAGCCTGGACAATCTAGTGAGATCCTGTCTCCAAAAAAAAAAAAAAAAAAGGGCCAGGTGCTAGGCATATGGCTTAATTAGAGAGTACCTGCCTAGCATGTGTGAGGCCCTGAGTTCAATCCCTAGTACTAAAAAAATTACATGCGTAACACCTATCCATTGCTTAGAACAATACTGAGAATACAATAAGCACTTACTAAATACCAGCAATTATCATTAATTGCAAAATGAAGAAAACCAGGTTAACCAATAGAAAGGAAAAATATATACTAATACATAACAAGTAAGGATAGTGGTTACTGATGTTTAAGGTTTCTTTTGTTTTTGTTTTTTGTTTTTTTTGGTGGGGTGGGGGGAGGGGTACCAGAGATTGAACCCAGGGGCACAAAAATCACTGAGCCATAACCCCAGTCTTTTTTTTTTTTTTTTAATTTTGAGACAGGGTCTCACTAAGTTGCTTAGGGTCTTGCTAAATTGTTGAAGCTGGCTTTGAACCTGCAATCCTCCTGCCTCAGCCTCCTGAGTCTCTCGGATTACAGGTATGTGCCACCATGCCCAGACTGGAAGAAATATTTTTATGATGCTTTTAAAGCAATGGGTCCTAACTTACCCCAGAAAGTAAAACTTTTTTGTTTTACAAGGAGGGAGAAAGTAAATATAGGTACCAGATTCTTCAAATTCAAGATACAAGTAAAGAAGAGTGGTGGTTCTCCATGTTGGTAGAAAGTTATTAATATAAAAGAAGGGATCCTTACTCTCACAACTAAGGTGTAGCCATCAGGAATAAACCTATTTAGGAGAGACATGGCTACTAGGTTGCCTGCAGTTAGACCTAAGAGGCCTATTAACCTAGAGAAGCATTTCATAAAAATGAAAAGGAAAGTAGGGTACTGTAGCACACACCTATAGTCTCCATTATTCAGGAGGCTGAGGAAGGAGGACTGTTTGAGCCCAAGAGTTCAAGGCCAACCGGGGCAACATAGTGAGACCCTATCTTAGGGGAGGGGAAAAAAAAAAAAAAGGAGGTAGTGATGATAGACAAAGTCATGTTCTTGAGTTTTTCCCTCTTGATTTGTCCCCAGTTTAGAAAGTAAGAAGAGAGAGGAGCCCAAGAAAGAAGAGAACATAAAGAGGAGACTTGATAAACGATAGGTGAACATAGTGACCAAATCTGCTCCCAGTAGACCAAACAGTAGATCCCATTAAACTGAAAATCAAAATAGTTTGTTAAATTTACATAATTTTTTATCACTCAAATTCATATTTTAACAGTACCTCACACAAGTTTTGGCTGTTCACCACTTATTCATCTAGTACCCATTTATAAGAAATAAAAAGTCAGGAGAAAGGCAGATGAGATGCCAGGTACATGGACACTACTTTCAGAACAGAGCAATGAATGACAAACTGCACTGGATTTGGTAGAGTAGGCAATTAATTCCATAGAGTCTTTGAGTTTTTTGTTTTCTTTCCTAATTGTGCTGATATAATTATCATCTTTTAAAAGAACAACTCAGGAAAGTAAAATTATTTGAGTTTAAGTTTAATGCTATGCGTTACATTCTGAAACAGGAATAATAATGAACTTTTTGAGTAAGGAAATACTCTCACCAAGAAGTACTGAATGGGGATAGGTGCAACAAAGCTACAGCAGAAAAGCAGCACACACCTCACATAGCATAATTGGACAATTCATACACAAGAGGTCGGCATATTCAGACTCATGGAGTCTTCTATTCACTTATAGGATAAAATGCCACTGAGAACAGACTAGAACGCAATCAGAGAGGTTTTCTGACACCAACATAAAAAAGGGAAGGCTTTAATCTACTAAGCAGCTCACATTCAAAGGCTATACTACTTACAAACCATACTCTTCAGCTCTGATTTGCCTAATACAAAAAGCATGCACATATCACTCCTTTCTACTTTAGGAGAGAGCTCCTGTATTATCCAATTATTTGGATATACAGGTAAATTTAAAATTTTAAAAAACAATAATAATAATTAAATAACACACACACAACCATGCCTATTTACCTTGAATGGGATAAGAATAATGTGCTGGGCTTGGCTGGCTTGTGGTTAACCCTGTAGTGCAGGTAAGAACACTGTGTTGACTTGGAGATGGAGTCTGAATTAAACCACTTTCAGGTTTCATACCTGGCCACAATGCACCTGAATCAGATAAATTGGACCAATTACAAACAACACACTGGGACTGAGGAGCATGGTTATGCTTTCAATTATTAGCCAGTAGGTTTAAAATCTAAATCTTAAAACAAAAATAAAATTTGCTTGTAAGAGAAAATGAAAGATTCTTCCACTTGTAATACACCACAAGCAAATACGCTTTCAAAGAATTAGGAGATGGGGTCATAGAAACAAAAAAACAAAAATCCTGCTAAAACCCCCAAGATGGTGTTTGTGAGTGTGTGTGGGGGTGTATACACATACACACATACATTCATTTCAAATGATTAGGGGCAACTGACCAGGGTTCAGAAAGAGTTACTGACATCAAACTGGAGTGTCTGTCATAAAGAGTGTCTAACGTTCATTTATCTAAATCATCAAGGTAGGAGACAATATGGACAACTTCCACATAAGTCTAAAATCTACTTACCCATTAAATAAGCACTGAATTTTTCTAAAATGTTTTAAATACTTCTGTTTCTTAAGCTGATTATTTGTAACCTTTTTTCTTCTGATTATGCAAGACATACCTGTTTGATTTTTATGAATTAAAAATATTACAGAAATATGTAACTGGAAAAAAAGTAAAATATAATTCTGTTGTTTAGCTACTGTTAATAGTTTGCAGAAGAATCACCCAGATTTCTACACATTTACTAATCTTTCTTATTTTTCATAAAAACATCATTTTATACATATCATGCATAATTTACATTTTCATAAAATATCTGAGAGACATCTCTCCATGTCATAACATATAATCTGTTATGTCATTATTCATAACTGTTCACTTTTTTTTTTTTTGTACCAGGCATTGAATCCAGGGGCACTTAACCACTGAGCCACATCCTCAGCCCTTCTTTTTTTTTTTTTTTTTTTTTATTTTGAGACAGGGTCTCACTAAGTTGCTGAGGCTGTCTTTGAACTTGCAATCCTCCTGCCTCAGTCTCCCAAGTTGCTGAAATTACAGGCATGCGCCTCTGTGCTCGGCTTACTTTTATTTTTATAATAATGCTTCTGAGTGACTATCTTCCCAAAATATATTTATTGCTTTCCTGTCTTCTTAACAGGAAGGAAACAGTGAATAGATGTTTCTCAGAATTATTATTTACAAACATCAATATTATGCTGTGATATATAAATATTAGAGTAGATGCTGTTATAATACGAAGATATTTACTTAGTCCTAAATAAAATTTGCTAATAGTTCTATGATTTTTAGGTTTTGAAATCACTCTTTTTTTCCCCGATGTGTCACTTCTTTACAATCTCCCATCTTTGTTTGGCTGCACTTCCCTTTTAATTTGTAGTAACTAGGAAACCATAAACAAAGATTTTGTACATGACAGCCTAAGGGTATCTTCTGTGAGTGAAATACTCATTAGTGCATAGATATGGTGACAATTCTGGCTACAAAAAGGCTATTTTGTTAAAAAAAATAAATAAATAAAAACAAAAACAATTGACTAGTTTTTCCACTATGTTCCGAATAGTTTATGGTAGATGGATCACTATAGCTGAAGCTGATAATTAGGCACTTTCCATGTACAAAATCAGTACTAACATCAAAAATGGCTTCATAATCAACATTAGTTCATTTCATTTACTCCTAATCTGATAAGAAATTGATATCTAACTAATAAAAGCAATAAAAATAAATAATAAGGACATCTGATTCACCAGGATGCTAAAATACCTCAGTGCAATCTGGATTTGTCAAATCTGTTGGTAAGTAAATCTAATAGTAAAGGGAAATGTGAAAATTTTAGGTTGACCTTGGAACATGGTAACTGCTTTGTCTCAAACTCTTAATGCACAAAAATGGAAAATGTCATATTCTTTTCTTATCTTTGAACTTCATGAAATAATTTATTTGAGGAGATGGAATAATAGTAACATCTCTAGCATGAATTAGAATTGCCTCTTCTGCTTATTTCATGATCATTTAACGATACCTTTTCTAGGTCACCCAGTCCTAAGGTAATTCTTGCTATGTTTGATTATCAACAATAAAAATGTTCGAAGATTTTATTTATTTATTTATAGATGGTACTGGGGATTGAACCCACAGGTGCTTTAACACTAAGCTACATCCCCAGTCCCTTCTGTTTTTTATTTTGAGACAGGGTCTCACTAAGTTGTTGAGGCTAGCCTCAAACTTGCCATCCTCCTCTGCCTAAGCCTCTTAAGTTACTGAGATTATAGGCATGTGCCACTATGCCTAGTGAAGATATTACTTTTAAAACACATATGATGTGAAATGTGAATATCAGTGCCAAAATTCTTGGTAGTTATGTATCATTTTTTTGGGAAGAGATTACAATTTAAATGTCACAACTGTCATATATATTGTAATTAATGTAGTATCTTTTTCTAAGTAGGTTGACCCTGAGGTATTAGATTTGTGAACATATTATTATACTATACTAAAGCAATATCTCATTAAACAATGTATCAGGTGAGAATGTTTTTATTATTCAGTGTATTTGTGAGTTAAATTTTATTTCTATATTCAAACTGTAAGATATTTATATGCTGGTCCCTCCTATAAGGGCACATACATTATTGGCCAGAAACACAAAGAGATATTTAATATAAAATTATTTTATGATGAGTAGATAAATAAAAGACAATACAAATACTGCCTCCAGTATCACTGTAGCCCTGTTCTTCAGGCATGTAAATATCTTCCACTAAAGGCACCTTGCCCAGAATTTCCACTTAATAGGTAGCATGACCAAATAAATGGTGTGAGTATTTAGAACTACTGCCCACAACAAGTGAGAAAACCAAACTCTGGTTTCTTGACTCTTGGTACATTGTGCCAAGCCTACAACTAGAAAGCTTTTCAAGCTCTTTCAGGCACCAAGAGCTTGCTGTTGAGGGACTACAGGGAAAGAAAGTCTGTACCTGAGTGTTAGTCTTCAGACGCCCCAGGGCGAGGTCTTATCATAAATGCTACCACTCTAATCTGATCACTCTAATCTGATAGTATATATCAGATAGTGGCTCTTTAGAAATTAGTTTGGAAATTAGTTTAGTTAGGAAATGAAGGGCACGCATACTAGAAAAAAATATATGAAAGAACATATTGCTTTGCTGATTTAATAACTCATTTGGATGACCTATCACATATACTAATAGTTTAATCTGAGCATTATTCCTGATTATACAAGAAGTAAAGGTGTACTATAGCAAGCAAATTAGGGAAATGCAGAAAGTATAAAGAAAAAAATCACAGTCTCACCTCACACACAAAAAATACAGGCAGTTCTCACTTTGCAAGGGCCTACGTTAACTGACACCTGTGCATACTGGAACCATCTTTGCTTTCCATTTCTGTGGTAACTGAGATCAAATCTGTAGTGCCCACACTATTAAAATTCACATTTTTTTTCTTCCAAATTATTCTCCATGCACATATTTGTAAAAACATTGAATAGATATTATACTGTTTTCAGTTTTACATACTTTTAAAAAATTTAATAATATTGTTCTCTCAAGATTCCAAAAAGTTTTTTTAGAATATCATTCATTTATAATGGCTACAGAGTTTTACACTGTATGGATAAACTGCAATTTGACACATACCCTTCTATTACATATGTAGGTTGCTTCCAATTTTTTTGCTATTATAAGTAAGGTTGTAATGACTATCTTAGTAAATTTTTTTATCAATAGTTAGTTCCATAGGATAAATTCCCAGCAGTGAAATTAGTGAGTGAAATGAAATGAACCATCCTTAAACACATCCCCAAGTCTTCAACTCACATTAAAATTCTTTTAAAGTAAATCATAAGAGAGGCAACTAAGAACATATTGTATATAACCCCTAGAAATAAATCAGCATCCTTTTCCTCACATAAAATTCTTCAGATCACTAGAAGTTAAGACTTGTAATCCCTTTTCCAATTCTACCATCCCACCCAACTTCTATATAGCTCAGGAAGGAAAACGATTAGCATTCCTCTTCCTTTAAAGATTGTTCTTAACAAACCTTCCTAAAATTTCTTCTAGTCTTTTCTCCTTTCTTTGAGAGGAAAAACTAATTTCAGACGTGATTCTGAGACTATCTTTTGCTACAGTTGTGAATTTGTAAGTCCCTCTGGAATTAAACAGATGTAGGTTCAATTTTAATACTGGGTGTTTACCAATCATATGACTTTGGGTTAGTGATTTAACCAAGTCTTAGTTCTCCCACCTATAAAAAGTGAAAATGCTACTACTTACCTCTTAGGACTGTTCTGAGGACTAAATGAGACAATAATATATAGTGTGAAATACTTATTCTTAGCATATTGCTTGGCATAGTAAGCACTAAAAAATAGATTATTATAATGGGATTTTTTTCAAGTCCTATTTACACCTGGAATAAAATAACAGACTAGCTAATCTGAACTCAGGCAGTACCAAAATCTTACTTTCAAAAGAAATAATGTTTTCTTAATTTTAAGTGAACAAACTGCCAAAAGGCATATGTTAAAACCTAAGAAAATGTCTTTTAATAATACAGTGACTTTCAAAAGCATTACAAACATCTCTTATATGTCTCTGGAGAAAATCTGAGAATATGCTACATCTATCATTCACATTACCTCAACCTAAATCGCTCCCCAGTAAGTGTCACACATTACTTAAAGTCAAGTTAATGATTATCTGTCTCTCTCAATTACTGAGAGATGAATTTATTTAACACAAGTCTTTCTACTTCCAAATACTAAACAAAATCAGATCAAGGGTGCCTTAATTACCAAATTTTCTTTACAACATAAATAATGTTTCCTCCAAGTTTTTAACAGAGATCTATTCACAGAATATTCTTTTTTAATAAAAGGAAAATAAATGATCACAAAAGACATCATAATACCTAGGATCTATATGCATATGGTATTATGTTAGGCATTCCATAAACTGAATTCAGAGATAATGGGAATCTTATTTCATATATAACAGCAGGAATGATCAACTGTTCAAAGTGTTATAAATGGTTTGGGCTTGCTAATAATAAATTCAAATCAAAATAGAGGGTAAAAAATCTGAAAATAATTACTTTATAATCATTAACTATTCAAAAATTAGTTTTAATATACACAAAAAGAAATAATCACCAAAATATTCTCACAGGATTCTCTTTAAATATATCACTAAGAAGCCAGGTGCAGAGGCACGCTTCTGTAAACCCAGTGAATTGGGAGGCTAAGGCAGGAGGATTGCAAGTTTGAAAACAACCTCAGGAACTTGAGGCCCTAAATAACTTAGCGAGAACCTGTTTCAAAATAAAAAATTTTTAAAAGGATTGGGGATGTGGCTCATTTGTTAAGCACCCCTGGGTTCATTCACTGGCCCAAAAAAAAAAAAAAAAAAAAATCACAAAGATAAGATGTTAGTATACTGGTCAGTAGTGAAGGGCACTGAGACATAAAAGTACAAATGGAGAAAAGAGAATTTGTTTTCTTTCTCTCATACAGTTATGAACTATTACTTATTAAAAATTATCCTCAAATTTTTATTTCTAGCATTTACTAGGAGCCAAAGATTGACAACAAGCCTAAAAGTACGAAAGCTATCATTAGCCAGGCGCAGTGTCACATGCCTGTAAACCCAGTGGCTCTGGAGGCTGAGGTGCCAAGCAACTCAGGAAGACCCTGTCTCTAAATAAAATACAAAACAGGGCTGGGGATGTGGCTCAATGGTTGAGTGCCCCTGAGTTCAATCCCTGGGTACCAAAAAAAAAAAAAAAAAGAAAGAGCAGGCAACACTAACACATCCAGAATCTATGTGGTAATTTCTTTGGAAAAATTTTCTAATTCCCAGCTTGTTTAAATAAAGTCTACAAAGATATAATTTGATTAACATATTATATATTTAAAATATTTCTCTCAATTTTCTAACACCAGTGCTAGAAAAACAAAGGGGCAATAAAGTGTATATATATATATATAAAATCGGCATAGATATTAGGTGCCCAAAGAACCTCAAATTAACTTCTGGTAAATCACTCTGATCTGCAGTTCGGGTCCAAGATACCTAAAACCAATGAAAATAATTTCCTACGTACATGAAAAGGTTATACAAAATTGGGGATTTCCCCCATTTTAAGATGATTTCTGGTTTAGCAGAACATTTGACCAGTTTGGGGCCGAGGTGGGCAGAGGCAGGAAAGAGAGAAATTGGCCAAAACCAAAAACCCAAAACCCACAAACCATAGAGTAAGTTATGAGGCAGATGTTATTTGGATATTAAGACTACCTGGTTTTAGCAGAAAACTGGCCATCTCAAAATATGCTTACCTAACTATGCTATAGATAAAGTAAGTTAAATCAATAGTAATTCCTCAAAGAGTTTTTCAAAAACTTGAAGATTTTAAGCTTCAGACTCAAAACTTTGGAAGTAGCTAAATTTTGGTGGGTTAATAAATGAGTACTGAAAAACAAAGATTTTATATTATATGCATTAAACATGTTGTATACTCAACTTCTGAGTAAGTACTCTGTAAAAGATGACACATCTTCCACCTTCCTGATTAGCCATGCTTGCTTTTGTAAGTTGCTGGAGTATAAAATCAACATTCTTAGAAACTGCTTACAATAGAATGCCTTACCAAAAGGAGGTAGTCCATATGTTTGTGTTGCCTGAGGGTAGACAGCATAGGGTTGAGACTGCTGTAGTGTCTGGTACTGAGTCTGCCCAGGGTAAGCAGTTTCCGAAACAGGAACTGACAGGATATGTGCATAAGGTCTGGAAAAATTCAAGAAAACAAAAACTTTTATGTTTGACTCATTTTAGTAATAAAAAATAGGTAAAATACCTAATAATACTAAAATCAAAGAATCAGGAATAAGGTAGCTTATCTTCCACATAAAATGGCTCTTATGGTCAGAAAGCTGAATGTTTTTTTTTTTTCTTTTTCAGGTTCTACTACATCCACCTAAGGAAAAATATTATGGAAAACTTAATACTTTCAAATATCCTTCCAAGTGCCAATTATTACCCTACAACATCCATGATGTACTACATACAAGGCCCTATGTGAGGCACAAGGATTAAAAATGTTTATGCTCTTATTTATGTCTACATACATAATAAAATCCTGAAATAACAGAAACCTGGGTAGAAAAGGACTGGCAATTGGATCTCATTCTCCACCTAGCTCCTTAGGCCAAACTAATGTTCTAAGAGGGAAAGTGGGACTTGGAAAAGAGGATGTGGCTGATTAAGGCAAGCAACCATATCAGAAAATAGAGGGTAGGGGTGAGCTCCAAAATTCTCCTATCAATCGTACAAAACAAGAGCCATGTTAACTAGTAAAATCTGGGATGTTCCAGATAGGACTTTATCTCCCCACTGATATTTAAGTAAGAACAAAATCATCACCAGTTGATGGCAACCACATCAAGAATTGTTAAGGATATGAATTCAGCAGTGAAGTCCCTGGAACTTCATACAATGGGTAGCTGACCTGATCATTTCATCCATTCTATTAATGTTTAAGTATCAGTTACTCTATCTGTCATATTATGAAGTACTTAAAATGCAAGAAAAAAATGCTATTTGTATTCTTTATGTTATATAAAAAAAGGGCAGAGAATATACACGTTTTAGCAGAGGAAAAGTTTTTTTCAACTTTGGAGGAAGAGGACAATAAGGCTACAAAGAAATGATATGTGAGCTGAGCAGACAGTGCGTACACAAATAGGAGAGAAAAGGGTATTGTTCTAAAAGAAAGTTTTCTAAGGATGTTTCTAAAAGAAAAAAAAAAAGGGGGGGGGCGTGTTCTAGAAAGCAAAAAGTCCTGGAACAGGTACAGAGGAAGGAAAGCAAGGGTTTCAGTCTCCAAGGAACAAAAATTTTATTATTAAGGGAAATATATTGAGAAGGGAAGTAATGAGCAAAAGAAAGATAAAGCAAAGCCCCTGAATGCCAGGTGAAAAGAGTTCAGATACATCTGAAACAATTGGGAGGCACTGAATTGCTCAGCAAAGAATGATAAGGTCACAGCTATTCTCTAATAAAGGTTAGTTGGCATTGCTTTTTAAAATTGAATTAGAAGGGGGTGAAGCTGCAATGGAGGTCTAGTTAAAAAAAGATCACAATGCAATGGTTTTGATACATAGTAAGGTCTGAATTAAGACAAAAGGTACAGTTTAAATGTCTTGAAGGGAGCAGGTATGCAAATACTTTATGAATGAATTGGGCATATACAACATATTTATGACTCAGTGAACTCCAAGAGACTGTATTCATAGCCAGATCTCAGCTCAGGAAACAGTTCTGGTAACAGTTGCTATTCAAGTCATATAGGAAAAATCTGAAAAATTAGTGACCTTGGATGGATTCATTTTCAGATATGAGAAAGATCATAGTATCCTTTTTCATCTGTCTGCAGAGCTCAAAACTCAAATGTGTTTTCACATTTATTATCTAATTTCTTCATAATGATCCCACAGAATAGATTTAATTATTTCACAGAAGAAAACCCATGAAAATGACCGGGCAAGGTCATTAGTGTTAATATCAGATTAGAATCGAAAAACTCATTGAGTTGACTTTTTAGTTTACTTTTTAACTAATACAAAATTCAATAGGTAAAAATGGGCACAACTAGAAAAAAAACGCCAATTTCTTTTTAAAACAGCTTCATTAGGCATCTCTTACCTATTACCAATTTCTTTATGTGTCCTACATTTGTAATGCATAAGAATATATCCTGGCTTGATAATGCATGTACAGGTCCACTCTTCATTAACGCACAATTGGTGACTTGGTATATACACTGTTCTGCACCTACCCATTTTGAGATGCCTAACCTGGTTGGTTTTAAATGCTGACCTTACCTTTGAAGGCCCTAAACCTTACCTCTTAGTTACTTCGACCCACCAAAACTGTCCAACTTTAAGCTCAATTGTACTCTGAGGACATTCCTCAAACAAGGAAATGAACACAATTTAGGCTGAGAAGTCCTAATCTGGGGTCATCTTGAGGTGTTTATCTGATATGTAGGTCAAGGTAGAGGAAAGAGAATGATCAGAGGTCAATCAGTAATATGCTTTGATCACTAACACTATTTTCCACTTTCAGTGCCTACTCATTTACAGTGAGTCCTGTGTAACAGTAATCTATTCCAGGCAACTATCTACTTTTTAAAAGGATGTTACAGCCAGGCGTGGTGGTGCATGACTGTAATCCCAGTGGCTTGGGAGGCTGAGGCAGGAGAATTGCAAGTTCGAAGTCAGCCTCAGCAACTTACTAAGGCCCTAAGCAACTCAGTGAGACCCTGTCTCTCATTAACATATAAAAAAGGGTGGGAATGTGGCTCAGTGGTTAAGTGCCTCTGGGTTCAATTCCTGGTTAAAAAAAATTACATAGCCAGGTACAGTGGTATGTGCTACTCAGGGTTCAGGCAGGAGGATCACAACTTCAAGGCCAGCCTGGGCAACTTATAGGGACCCTATCTTAAAAAGTAAAAAGGGCCAGGGATGTAGCTCAGTGGTAGAGTGCCCCTAAGCACTCAATCCCCACTACCACAAAAAAAAAAAAAAAAAAAAAAAAAAAGGATTCTACACAGATTATATTTAGAGAAAATAAAAATTGGAATAAAGACAGAAAGAGTAAGAGAAGTGAAAATAAGTTACATATCAAATTAAGTTTTGCAATGAACCTATAGAAAAGGTATACATATATTTCAGAAATAATTATTTAACTTACTTTGCAGAATACATTTGTGAGGTATAATCATTGGATGAGCGAGGGATGTAATCGGTGCATGTCATAACTGAAAAAAAGATAATATCACCAGGTAAAAAAGTTAGAACATTTCAAAAATGAAATGGAAAAATTGCACATTTCACTGCAATTTCACCGTATAGTCTTTCAAACTAAATTAACAGAATACAGTTTGGATACCAGACAGTTTGAAAGACTGTAGCAGAAAATGCCCTTTTGTATTTATAGACCTGTTTGTAATTTTCAGAGACAATAAAAGAATTGAGAATGTGGGGGGTCAGGGATATGGAAAAGAGTCAAAGGCTGGTACCAACTATCTACACCTTCACCCATCAATGATCTAAACCATAGATAAAGTAATTCCCTAAGCTCTGAGCTGTGCTCACTGGAAAACTTAAAAAACAAAATTGTTTTTTTAGCAATATAACAATATACAACATAACAATATACTTCTTCAGCTTATTCATTCTCTGGTTGCTTATTCTATCCTTAGTGAAAGATCATCAGAATGATCTGCAAATATTTTGGCAAGTACCCAATCTTTTTAGAAAACTGTTGTTACTTCTGTGTATAATCAATGGCAGAATAGATGCAAGTACAGTACTGCTTTTTCTGATGAGTAGTAAAGGCTTTGTTTACATTTGGCAAAGAAGAAACTGATGTCATGCTGTGATAAACTGTCAAGTAAAGTGACTGTACCAGGTGGTGTCCTCTTGACCCCCTTGACTTTACATGGAAATAGCTGCTGTGAAGCTGTGGTCTCATGATTACATCTGAGATAAATGTAAATATTTCATTCGAGTTTGATAGGTAGATAAATGCCATTCTTTAGGCACTATTTCAGTTCATATTGTAGACAATTAACATCACAAAATGCTTTCATCATACTCCTGAACTATTCAAGAACTTCCTTTAACATCTATAAAAACAAGTTTACTCTATTATGAACAGGGACAGAAGAGAACCAACTAACTGTGTCTAGTTAGATTCAATGAAAGAGTATCTGACCCTGGTCAAGAGCAGGCAAGAGGCCAATTCTTGCCCAAGAGTAAGGCAATCAAGGGCTGGGGCTGTAGCTCAGTGGTAGAGCACTTGTCTACTATGTGTGAAGCACTGAGTTCAAGCCTGAGCATCACATAAAAATAAATAAAATAAAGATATTACATTGATCCACAATTAAAAATATTTTAAAAAAAGAGTAAGGCAATCAATACCTGTGAGCTTATTACAGAAGATACCATCCAATGCCATTGTTTGAGGTCTTTAAAAATAATTATTGGACACCTGAAGGTCATATTCATCTATAATCATGTCAAAAATGAAGGGGAGATTTTTAATATCCATCATATATAATGAAAGGTAAGATCATTTGAATTCTTTTTTTTGCGGTGCTGGGGGTAGAACCCAGAGCCTTGTGATTGTGAGGCAGGCACTTTACCAACTGAGCCATATCCCCAGCCCAGATCATTTGAATTCTACATGATGATTCCCACTCTGATGATGGGTACTTGACAAAACTCAAACCTTTATCCTCCTCAAATTTAATTTAATTATAGAGGATATCAACAAAACATTATGGGAAACTTAGGCCAATTTTAACACTCCTAAAGAATGAACAAAGCTTGATCTTGGCAATACTTGGGAATCATGAAAGGATTATAATGAGTCAAGGCATAATCTATCATTATAAATAGAAGGATAAGGGAAGTAATATGTTGGCTTAGACTAGAATAGCAATAGTGAGGATGAGGCCAAGGCTTTGAAATACACTCTGAAGGGCACAACAACGATGTTCTGGTGGGTTTCGATGTAGGACATAAGGAAAACATGGAAATGCAGGATGGTTTCTAGGTTTTTAGTTTGAGAGTAGTGAGACAGTGATCTCTCTTCCTATGATGAACTAGTCTGGGAGATGAACAGATTTGATGGGAGCTTGAGGAATCTAAAGCTCTTTCTTAGGCATTTTAAGTATGAATTTCCTTTCAGCCTTCTAAGTAGAGATCTCAAAAAGGTAGCTGTATATTCAAATGAAATCAGGGGAGATGTCAGACTGGAAATAAATTTGAGATTCATTAATAATATGTTAGATGTTAAAAGTAATGTAATGAATGGGAGGATTCTGAAAGAGAAATGATTGCAGCTTTAGAACTAAGCCCTGAGGCCCATCAGCACAGGAAGAAAGGGCCATCAAAGGAGAAAGGTAGGAGAAAACATGGTGGGAGGCAAAACATGAGAGAGAAATTTCTACCACAATTGGCAATAAGAAAGTAACAGATGACCCTGACAGGAGCAGTGGGAACATGAAACTAAATTTGAGTAGGCTAAAGAGTGAATGAGAGATGAGGAAGTAAGGGCAACTCTTTTCAGAGGTTCTGATATGCCACAAAACAGAGAGAAAGTCTACAAATAAGATGTGGAGCCTAAGGGGGCACTTGTTGATGTGTGAAGATGGTAGATACCAGAGCATATCTCTACTCTCAGGAAGGATGAAGAAGAAAAGAATGTGATGATGCAGGAGCAATGGGAGGATAACAACAGTACTGAAGTCCTTCTGAAAAGTGAGAGGATAGACTATGACAGGAGTGAGAATACTTCTTCCCTTCCAACAAGAAGGAAGTAAGAAAATAGGGAGATCTGAAGATGTGGTGGTGGTGAGATGATAAGGGAGTTTCCTGTTCAATACTTTTACTGAAGAAGGCACACCAGTCAAGAGTAAGGAAAAGTGTGGAACTGGAGAACATTATGCTAAGCGAAATAAGCCAATCCCAAAAAACCAAAGGCCAAATGTTTTCTCTGATAAGCAGATGCTGATCCATAGTGGGGATGTGGGGGCAGGGTAGGGAAGAATGAAGGAACTTTGGGCTGTGCAGAGGGGAGTCAGGAGAGGGGTGGGATAGTGGGGATGGGAAGGACAGTAGATTGAGACAGACACTATTACCCTACATACATGTATTTACACTACTAGTGTGACTAAGCACCATGTACAGCCAGAGGAATGAGAAGTTCGCTCCATTGGGACAATGTGTCAAACTGCATTCTACTGTCACATATAACCAATTAGAACAAATTTAAAAAAATGAAAAAAAAAGAGCAAGGAAAAGTGAGTATTGGTTCTTTGAGAGGGGAAGTAGTGTAAAATATTAAAAAGCAGAATTTATCAAGGAAATGTAGGATTTCAAAGCACACTGGGTGCCCACCTGAGGTCTTGTGCTATGACTAGTATAACTAGTCACTTAGGTACATAATTCTATCCAATAATGTTATTTGTGTACATTTATGGGGAAGGTGGAGAGTTGGGTTAAATTAGGACTGGAGTATAACAAAGAGAATATAAAGGTAGGAAAAGGGTTTATTATTAAAAGTTATTGAAAGTATTTGTAAGGGAATCATTAAAATAAAGGAACAGAGAATCTTTGCTCAGTAAATAGAAAAATTAAAATGAGAGAGATGATGGGTAATGGCTAAGTCATCAATATGAATATTAAAATCAGAGCACAATAAAGGTTAGGATGGGGAAAAAAACAGAGAGGATCTAGTTTTGTTTTTTAACCAGGGACTGAACCCAGGGGTGCTTAAGCACTGAGCCACAGCCCCACTGTTTTTAATATTTTATTTAGAGACATTGTCTCACTGAGCTGCTTAGGGTCTTGCTTTGCTAAGGCTGGCTTTGAACTTGAGATCCTCCTGCCTCAGCCTACAGGGCCACTGAGATTACAGGAGTGCACCACCATGCCCGGCCAGAGGATCTAGTCTTTAAAGAATAAAATGACTGGAAGTTCTAAGGTAAAGAAATGGGAAGGAAGGTATAGATAAAGACTTCAAAGGACCAAGAGTTTTGAAGGAAAAATGCAGAGAAATTATTTGGAAGGAGCAAAAAGACTCAATTTACTTTCTGGCTCTGGTATGAGATTTTAGAGACTAGGTCTTTTTCTGGGAATCAAGACACTCAAGAAATCAGAGGAAACATTTCACTGATTAGAACAATTATATATATAGACTCACATAGTAACTTCTTGAAAATGAAGATTTCCCATCCATATTAGACCCTACTGAATAATAATCCCTGAAAGTGAGCCTAGAATTCTATATTATGAACAAGGCTTTCAGATGATTCTTACGTCTTACGCTAACAGTTTAAGAACCACTGAAATAAAATCACCTCTGAGGAAATAACATATATAACTCACAATAAAAAAAAAAAAATTTTAGGGCTGGGGAGATAGCTCAGCTGGTAGAGTGCTTGCCTTGCAAGCACAAGGCCATGAGTTCAATCCCTAGTACCACGCCAAAAAAAAAAAAAATTTTTAAAGTTATGCCTTAAAAAAAAAACAAAGTATATAAGATTAACTGTCCTAAGAAATATTTCCAAAATAAGTGCCTTTTTAAAAACTGTCTTACACAAATTTATTCTTTTTAAAGTATGTGATAAAATATGGAAGAGCATAGCTATTTAACTTTAGGAAGGACTACTCATCCTGGGGAGAAAAATTTAGCGGAGTAAGCAAGTTTGCTAGACAAAGCTATGTCTCTATAAGAAAAAAAAACAGAACACTAGCCGGGTAAAGTGGCACACGCCTGTAAGCTGAGGTAGGAGGATTGTTGAGTTCAAAGCCAGCCTCAGCAATTAAGTGAGGCCCTAAGCAACTCAGTGAGACCCTGTCTCTAAATAAAATATAAAAAAAGGGCTGGAGATGTGGCCCTGGGTTTGATAAAAAAGAAAAAACAAAACACTATATAATTTTCTTTTGTCGAATACATAAATATAACCATTCTACAGAAGAGTGAAAGTTGGTACATGGAGGGTTTATCTCATTAGGCTGGATCTTCCTCGGGGCCCAGGGGACTTTTTTTCTTGATTAAGACTGGTAGGTAGGATCACTTGGTTTTATTATAAAGGCAGAAAAATACCAAGTCCTCTAGAGGAGCCATCAGGGGTAGGCCCACAAACTTTTCTGATTTTGAGAAAGGCACTATTACCTTTAGAACATTCAACCTCAAAACAAAAATGAAATCACTGAGTGTGACTGCTTGGATAGGAAGATTCCATGTGATTTTTTTTTCTAGCTGGTATGTTAATAAAGCTTATAGGAAAACACAAGTATGCACACACAAAGACTAGGAGAACCTTCTGGATATTCTGGAACAATCCAGACAATTAGTAAAACCCAATTATACAAGAAGAGCATTACTTGGTTATAGGAATGCCACTTCCATCATGCATAGTACTTACTTTCCTCTGACATGGTAAGGTTTGAAGCAAGGCTCGATGTTTCAGGTTTCTGGTCACTGACATCCGGACTGCTTACTTGACTGGGAGAACCAAAATGAATACATTAGCTCCTGATTGATCTGTTCCATTGCTAAAAGTGATGAGATTAAACTATTTCCTCCTAGGCCATACAAGCAAGAGGCAAGGTAAATCTTCAAGATATTCTTATTTGTGGTTTATAGCAACTACATGAAAAGAGCTAGGGGCAGGGCTGGTACCCTCAGCATCCTACAGTTCTTTCTCATGACCCTAGACACCTTTGGGGGGAAAATACACATACACACATACACACACATATACATATGTATATATATGTGTGTATATATGTGTGTATATACATTTTATGCATATATACGTACACACACACACACACACACACATATTTGTTGTTAAACCTAGGACCAGGCAACTTTGTTTTTCTTTTTTGCAGTGCCTGGTTCTCACACATGCTAGGCAAGTGCTCAACCACTGAGCTACATGTTCTCAACTTTTTTTTTAACATGTAGAAAAATTAAGAGAATTCTTTTAAATACATTTTTTAAGTTGTAGATAGACACGATAACTTTATTTTACTTATTTATTTATGTGATGCCTCACATGTGCTAGGCAAGTGTTCTACCACTGAGCCACAACTCTAGCCCCAAATTAAGAGAAAATATAAAAGGTAAACCATGTGAATTGGGAGGACATGTCATTGTTAGCTACTGTAATGTTGGGGAGAGTCCACTGAAATTCTGGAATGTAAATCATTCCAACATGAGTCCCTCACAATGCTTCCCTTTTCCTCCTACTTCACATTGCACTCTCTAGTAATACCCTACTAGTATAGCATACTGATTAAGAATAAAGATTCTACAGTGAGAATCAAGTGTATTTTCCATTTTTCTAATAACCAGCTCTATGACCTTGGACAGGTCACAGAACTTCTTTGTCCTACTTTTTTGAACTGTCAATGAGGATAAAAATAGACCCTATTCATAGGGTTGTTATGAGGATAACGACTTAATATCTTAAAGTACTTAGAGCAAAGCTAGAACACAGTTAAGCACAATATAACTGGAACTATTATTATATTACTACTTCTTTCCGGCCCACATGCCCCCTTCCCATATTCATGCTTTCTAGAAAGAAACCTGCTTTGCTCTCCCATTCTTTAATGAGAGGTGAAGGACAAAGTACCATAGACTCCATATAGCTGGAAAGATAACATTGACTAATCAGAGGTTTCGGTAGTTTCTACATAAGAATATTAAAATTCTTCTGTAATTTTTTAAACTCACCTCTAATATTGAAGTATTAAAGAAGGTTTTTTTTTTCTGGTATATTTTGAATGTCCAGTTAATTTTTTCTTAGATGCATTTATTTTTAGAGCTAAATTCTTTGATGAAGTTTATTTTTATCTTTACTCAAATGCTTACCTTTTTGAAATAGCATTTAATGTACTAACCAAGATGTGACTATGAGAATTGAAGGGAAAGGGGAAGAAGTCATATGAAGTAGTTTTATCAGTGTTTCCCCAAACTGCTGAATCATTATAATTATCTGAACTGGTAAAAAAATGACTTGAGCCCCATCTCATACTTAATTAAATAGAATTCTCGGGGGAAAGGCATAAAACTGGACCAGAATTTCACATTTCTGGCTTATCTTCTATGTGTACCTGGATAAGTCTAGGGCTCACTCCATGGTTAAATACTGTTTCTAAATTGAAGACTATTTCCAGATCCTGTATCTTAGAACTGCTATCTATATAGCCTAATACACACTGAGCCAGTTCCTAAGATTCTTTGATCCTATAATCTTATGTTACAGCAAAATCCCCTATATAGTCAACTGAGAATCTATAGGTTAAAGAGAAAAATAGTGCAAAAACAGTAAATTAACTGTAAGATGAAAAAAGTTTAGAGATGGATGGTGTTGATGGTTGCACAATAGTGAATGCACTTAAACGTCACTGAATTATACACTTAAAATGGTTTAAATGGTAAATTTTATATTACGCATAATCATAATTTTAAAAAATGAAGGAACAGTAAGAGATCATTACAGAAAAAGACAACAGTGGGAAGTTCTCAAGTACAAAGAGATGTTAAACTTGGATAAAAGCAGAATTAAAGTTGGGTATGGTGGCACTTGCCTGTAATCCCAGCAACTCAGGAGCTGAGGCAGGAGGATCACAAGCTCAAGGCCAGCCTGGACAACTTAGCCAAGTGCTGTCTCAAAAAATAAATAAAAAGGGCTAGGGACATAACTCCCAGTGTCATAGAGCACCTCTGGGTTCAATCAGAAAAAACAAAAAAAGAATTAATCCCACAGGGAAAAAGCACAGAGTATCTAGAGAAGGAGGTATTGTGTTAGACAAGCGAGGTATTCTTATCTAATTGTCCCAATTTCTCTTTGAATTAGGGAGCAAAATCCACAGCTGAGTGAATGACAGCAGCGGGGAGGGAAGGGAAAAGGAAAAGAACAGAAGGGAAGGGAAGGAATTAAGATAATTTTAGAGACTGGGAAATCATACACAGCAGGAATGCTGTGTACATGCCTCAGATGTAATCATGACTGGAAACTAAGACCAGTCAGCACAGTTTTTCTCTTACAATGTTAAAGTAATTGAGAATATACGTAGAAGAGGTAAATAGTTTGGTTAAGCAAAGTTGTGAATTTGCAAGGCAAGAATGATACAGGAAAAAAGAGAAGAGAGTTAAGAATATTTGGAAGGCACTGATTACAGTAGTACATCTTATAATTTAAGTAGCACAAGGAAGAAGGTGAAGTTCTTTTTGAGGAAAGGGGTATAGTGTTTAAGAGTGAAAATGTGACAGATCATGATTGGAAGTGTGAGACATCATATGGCTAGCATGGTGGTTCTGGCGTAAGTGAGCTGGAATCCTAGTGTATGGTAAAAGAACAGGATTATTAAGATTAATGTGTTAGAAGTGATGCAGTTACTGGCTTTCATAGTTGGTGGACAAATGATAGAAGATAAGAACTGTGGAAAAATGAAAACCACAGTGTCATAGAAATCAGATCATGAGGAGCAAACAAAGTTGTTTCTATAGAGGGGGTAAAGTTATTGACTAAGGCATCTCATACCCATTTGATAAAGCCAAACTTCTTGGATTTCCCTTATTTGGCTCAAGCTTCCTCTTTTCTTTTTAAAATCTATTTATTTATTAATTTATTTTGGGGATACCGGGGATTGAACTCAGGGGCATTTGATCACTGAGTCACACCCCCAGCCCTATTTTGTATTTTATTTAGAGACAGGCTTTTACTGAGTTGCTTAGTACCTTGCTTTTGCTGAGGCTAGCTTTGAACTTGAGATCCTCCTGCCTCAGCTTCCTGAGCCACTGGGATTACAGGTGCGCACTTGGCTCATGCTTCCACTTCTGTATACTGTACATTTATCTGAAGAATATGGCATATTTTATTTTTACCATCAAGCCTCCCCTAGATAGTGCTTCGTGTGTGTGTGTGTGTGTGTGTGTGTATGACACAAGTTCAGTATGTTGAATAAATAATAAGTGCATAAGAAAAATAAAATCACCACATGTATTTTGGGAAAAAGCTATTTTGGAGGGAAAATTCTTTGCTATTTTGCTCGGGTTGGTTTTGAACTCTTGAGCTCAAGTGGTCCTACTTTAGAGAAAAATTTTAGTCTTAAACCAAATAAATTCAAAATGTAAAGGCTGCTGGTAAGAATCTTAAAGATGGCAGTCAACCTAAATGCCCATATACCAATCTACATGTGAAAAAAATTAAAGTACATCATTAAAAAGAAATTCAAGCCAGGCATGGTGACACACCTCTTGTAATCCTAGCCATTTGGGACACTAAGGCAGGAGGATCACAGGTTTGAGGCCAGTCTGGGCAACTTAAGACTCTGTCTCAAAAATAAAATTTAAGAAATTCAACTTTACATACCTTAAAGTTTGCTCTCCTGGTTCCTGCATCTTGGCTTTTTTTCACCTGCAAAAACAAATACACAAACAAATTGATGCCATGGTCTGTTTTTGAAATTATCTAGCTATTGAAATACGATTGGCCCCTGTATCCTTAGGGGGATTAGTTCCAGAACAGATACCAAAATCCAGAGATTCTTAAGTCCCTTACATAAAATGGTACAGTATTTGCATGTAACCTATGTATATTTTCTATGTACTTTAAATCATCTCCAGATTACTTATTTTACTTAATATAATATAAATACTATGTAAATCACTGTTATATTGCTTAGGGAATAATGACAAGGAAAAGTTTGTGCATGTACAACAGAGATGCAATTTTTTTCTCCAATATTTCCAATATGAAGTTGGTTGAATCTATAGATATGAATCTCAGAGATACAGAGGGGCAATTATCTATTAATTAATATATTAGAGTAACTGTTTCATTTTGTTTTGCTTAGATTTATTTATTAATCCTTAATTTTTAGAGGTGACTTCTTTTTCACACTGAGGGTTTTTTTTTTTTGCTAGGGAGAGTGATACTGGGTATTATAGTTCACTTTACCACTGAGCTACATTCACGGTCCTTTTGTTTTTTCATTTTAAGACAGAGTCTCACTAAGTTGCAAAGACTTGCCTCAAACTTGTGATCCTCCTGCCTCAGCCTCCCAAGTAGCTGGGATTACAGGTGTACAAAAATTCAAAACTTTTGTATGATAGTAAATACCATAAAACCAACTAGGCACTTTGAAGGATTCCAATATGGCATGCACACTGTGACCAAAAAAAAAAAAATCCAACTATTATAAATGTATAACATAATCTCCCTGGGAAGGGATGGGATAAAATGATTTGACCTGAGTAATGTTGGAAAACAATGTTTTGACTAGAAACTATCAAACTAAAGATAGGAAAAATTCAACTATCTAGTTTATTTACCTGTCATAATTTCATAAATAACAAAATATCAACTATTGTTACAATGTTCACAAATGAAAGATCATCTTCCTACCTGAAGATGATAGTTACACGAGGTCAAATAATTATGTACTTTCCCAATAGAGGGATAAATTTATTTTTAGTATACCCGAAGATTCTTTTTACTATCAAAGAAATGTATTAATGAGCTGATTGGTTGATTAACCAAAATAGTGTATAGTCTCCAAACAAAACAAAACAAATTTAAAAAAAGAAAATTAGAGTATTCAAGGAATCTGATTTAACATAGTTCTAATTTATTAGCGTTATAGAGTAATAAGTTTAACCAATCAACTTACCAAAAAAATCCAAAAAATCTTGAAAAAAGAATTTAAATACAGTCACGCACCACATCACAATATTTTAGTATAGGACAGATGCAGACTGAATATACAGCAATGGTCTCATAAAATTATATGGAACTGAAAAATTCTTATCACCTAATGACGTTATAGCCATTGTAATGGTGTTTGTGGATGCTGGTATAAACCAAGCCCTATGAAAGTATAACATGCCAATTATGTACAATATGCTATACTGGATAACAACAAACAACTATTTTACTAGTTTACATACTTACTCTCATGACAGCTAGTGGCCTAGCCAAACTGGTGAATACCCTGTGATAGATTTTCCAATGTTAAATATCTGTAAAAGGAATTCTGGCCATAGTCATTCTACCATTCATTCAACACAGTTCTCTCTACCAAGTCTTCCTGATAGAAACATAATGATAAACAAAATACAGCCCTTGATCTCAAAGAATTTATAGTCTAGTTGAAAAGATAGATGAGAAAATAGGTCATAAAGCAATGAGATTAAAGGTTCTGATAGATGTGTAAGGTGCTATGGAACACAGAGAAAGGGTACCAAAGTATTTTTCAGGGTAGGTGGCCAGGGACTATAGAGACATAGTAAGGTAGAAAGCTGAAAACACTTCTTGAAGGAAATATTGTCTAAGACAGTATTTTCTGACTGCATGTGGAAAATATATTCCTACTAGTTAATACGAATAGTAACATTCTGATTTTAATTATCTTGCGGACTTGAGGGAGACTGTAGATTTAGCCAGTCTTTCAGCAGGAACTTATGTTGAGAGTGGGAGGAAATATACTGATTCACATACAACAAAAAACAAGTGTAAAAAGGTAAGAGAGAACATAAAAATGCACTAAAAATTCACTATAACTGGGAGTAATAAGTCTGAGGGAAGGGATGGTAAAATTAGGTAAAATGAGGTAAACAGAAGCCTATTTGTGAAGGGCCTTATAAATCAGATTAAAGAGTTCAATGTTATTTTGAGAGTAACAAGGAGACTTCAAGTATTAGCAAGATAACATAATCTGCTTTGATTTTTAGAAAGATTATTCAGATAAAATATAAATGGAAAATGAATAGAAAGGGGACAACCCTAAATGTAAAAAAACCTGAAGAGGCTCTTAAATTAATTTAGATAAGAGGTGGCCTAAAAATAATTCCCAGAGTAGACTAAAGAAAGTAAAGCTCGCATCTGGACTGTGCTGGTCCCACTTGATTATTACAAATAATTTTTTCAGCTCTGTCTAATTTCAGGAATCAGAAAAAAAAAATGCTTAATCTAAATCCATGAAATACAAAACCATATAAGTATGTATAAATACATGTACACATATATAATGTGAAAATATTTCTATTAATATATACTTCTACTTACTGAAAATCTGATAACAAATGAAGAAATAAAATTTCATCTACTTAATCTTTTTTATCCCTTATACAAATAGGACACAAAACTGGCATCCTTTAGTCACATCATCACAAGGACAGAAAATAAAATGGATGATACCTATACCTATTTTTGAAGGAAGAGGCATTTCTAGCAAGTAATACTAAAGGCCCACACTTAGCTAATTTTTAAAAATCACTTGAGTTTAAGTAACTTTGTTATTAGAGACAACCTTGTAAAAATGCAAGAATCCTATCTATAGATGGGCGATACTCTCTTCAACTGACAATTGTGCAGTATAAAGAGTAGCACTAGGCCAAGCGCCATAGCCCAAGCCGACAGTCACAGCTCCTCAGCAGGCTGAGGCAGGAGGATCACAAGTTTGAGGCAACTTAGTGAGACCCTGTCTCAAACTTTAAAAAAAGAGTGCTGGGAATATAGCTTAGTGGTAGAGCATCCCTGGGTTTAGTCCACAGTGTTATGAAAGAGAAAAAAAATTAAAATAATAACAAAAAAACACCACTGGACCAAGTCCAAGAAGTATCTACAGACTAGGGAACGTCAGTACGGTAAAGTGCCTGCTTAGCATGTGCAAAGCCCTGGGTTCAATCCCCAGGACCACAAGAGGAAAACAAACACTTTACACAATTTATATAGTGAAAGTCCCTGAAGAAGTAATCGTATTACCCTTTGATACTTTAAAATATTATTTTTTCCACCTATCATCACACAGATACTTGATCCATTTATATTCTAAAATTTGAAGCTATCAATTAAAAGTTTCTGGTGGTTGTCCTATCATTTTCTAAGTATCCACAAAGCTCTGTTCAATAATCTGTTTTAGAATGCTGTCATTAATCAGAATTAAACTAGCACTAGTCTCTAGCTTTCAACACCTAATTCCTCCCTGCTACCACTTTGAAATAAAAAGAAAATCAAAACAAAACAGTGCAAGATTTCTTTATATTCAGTTTCAAGTCCCTTTTCAGAGATAAACACTGGTTTGGCAAATGTTTGCAAGTTTCAGGTCTATGGAATTAAAACTTCCATCATGAGCCTGGAGGATTAGACTCATTAGGCGCTTGCTTATAAATATGAGACTAAAATCGATTTTTTAAAAATTCAGGTATGTTACTCTTTACAGTTTATTCATTATTTCCCTTGACAGAGAAGACAAAAAGAAATTTGGAGTTGAGTCAGTCATTCTCTCTTCACTTCTTGTTTCACCTCTATCTTCTCCTTACTCTTCAAGCCCCAAACACAGCTTTAAAGGTTCTTTCTGATGTTCTCAAGAATGTTTCCCAAGTTCCACTTCTTTTCTATGTTTTAGTTTAGATTGCACTTTGGCTAAAATCATGTAGTACTTATTTTGTCTACAGCAAGTGTAACTAATTTCTTTTTTAAAAGGTTGAATACAAAAGGAATGCATGCTTTAAGAAAAAAATCCAAACCATACAGATGTGTACCAAATAAATAAAGATTTATTCTGCTCCATACATTGACATAATCAGGATTAAGTTTGGTATACAACCATCTAAGAATTTCTATGCATATATATGCCCTTTTAAAACTTGAATTCAAGTAGCCACAAAGGAGTTTTTTTAATGCTTCCAATGTCTCAGGAATGGTCTTGTTTTATGCCTCTTATCCTCAAACTACGTCTGGTTAGTGTACCCTTTCACTCTTCAAAAGAGTCCCAGTTTGGACAATATTATGAGCTGCTTCAGAGTAGTTAAAACAGATGAAGACTGGGAGAAAATGATTGAGTGATTTCAAAGTAAGTAGAAGCATTCCTGTTTGCAGGGAGTTGAGGATGGATAATAATGAAGAAAAAGTAAAGTTAATGTTTCATTGTGAATGATAACCTGAACAAAATTTTTAGGTAGAATATGAAAGTAGAAGAAAAACAAGAGAAGGGGATAGATAATTCAATAAGAAGGGTAAAGAACAATCAAATTAAAATAACTTCAAATAATATAGATCCAAATAATAATAATGTTCACCAGTAACATTTCTCCCTTTATATAGGTAAAAAATAAGAGTAAAATCTGGACTCTATCATCAATTTGAAATAGGGCCATCCTTTCCACTCATATTTTAGATCTCTACTACAGCTTATGAAAAGCCCTTTTTCTCCTCCAAGTGTGACATTTACTCTTCATAGTCTATTTTTAACAGTTAACAAGTGTTTTGTGTTTTCTTAGATTCTATATTTGTCTATTTGGCATCCATTAATAACAGGGTCAAACCAAAGGTCAAAGCTGTTTACTCCTCCCCTGCAATCCAGAGCCTATACCCTGAACCACTTCCCTTAACTCTCATTCACCAAGCCCCTATGTCTCCTGCCCTAAATCAAACCAGGACCAGGTATGGGACTATTAGGGACAGCCCTAGGCCTGCTAGAATTACTTAAATTAGCAAATCATACTCTGCCCTACCTTGGCTTTCTTGTGGAAACCCCAACATCTACGTCTCTGTCTTCCCTTGGATCTTTTCTGTGTCTTGACTGACATTGGTGCTTCCCCCTATGGCCCATGGGGCATGCTGTACATCTTGTTTCCAGGGAAACTATGTATAACATTGAACTTTTCTTTCAATGGCACTGACCCTTTCATGGTGTCACACACTCTTACAAATTTAGACCTGCTTACCAATCAGTAAGGAATTGATGACCAAAGGCAATAACCATTTATAGTCAGCAGCAAATTTAATTTAAAGTGCTTCAATTTCTTACCTTCCTCTGAATCAGGTTCTGCATATCATTGATACAGAAGTTGAATAAAACGACAAGGAAATGAAGCAGAGTAGAAGAGATGACTTGTCAGCAGGTCATCCTCATTCTCATTACCTTAAATAGGTAAGGAGTAACTAACAATACCTATTTCAACAGTATGTTGACACTCAAAAGTATTTTGAAAATATGAGTAATTTTTTGTCCTACTATATTAAACATTCAATGACATAGTTTTATTTGGTACATATAGTACCAAGTTATTTGTATCAATGATGTGTATCCTACATACACAGCTCAGGATGCTTTTTAATCCTGTTTCCCTGATTATTGATGTCCTACCAAGGATAAGGGATCACATTTCAAATGTTTCAAAAGGTCCTTTTATTAGTTGCTTGTGTCTTCATAGTTTCTTACTTATTTCAACCAAGAGGGCTAAAAGAATGCAGAGTAACCATCGGTATGTAATTCTCAACATAAAGAAAAATATTAAAAATGTATTAAAATATTTCATTATTTAGGTGGAAGTTGGTGTCTGCCCTTTTGTGATATAAAGAACACATCTAGAACACACACAAAATACATCCTATTATCTGTTTTCAAATCAAATTTTTTTAGGTTGAATTTTCATAAAGATAAGTAAATAAGTCAGGAGCAGCATGCACAACTGTAATCGCAGTAACAACTCAGGAGGCAGAGGCAGGAGGATCACAAGTTTTTGCAAAACCCTGTCTCAAAACTATAAGGGGTTGGGGATGTGACTCAGAGCTAGCACACCCCTGGGCTTAGTTCCCAGTGTAGTGACAAAAAAAAAAAAAAAAAAAGAAAAGAAAAAGAAAAAAGAAGAGTAAACAGATACTACTCTGTATTGTCTCTTTAAGGAGCCCACTCAGGACAGCAAATCGAATTAGTATTTACCTGACTTCAGAAAAAGAAAATGAACATAAAAGGAAAAGACTCTTTTAACATAAACTCATTTTGAAAGAATGACACCACTAGGCTGGGAGTGTACCCAGTGGAAGAGTGCTTGCTTAGCACATGTGAAGCCCCCTCTGGTTCCATCCCCAGCACCACCAAACAAAAGAAAACAAAAGGGAAAAACAAAACAAACAACAACAACCAAAAAACACACTTGCTTCCATTTTTTAATGTGAAAAGGTTAAAAAACAAAAGAAGTCATGACAAAGCAAAAAACCCATATGATTTGGAAACAAATTTTTTAAGAAAATAAGAATTCAATCTAGTTTTTAGGGTCTTACCTATTATAAAAATTACTTAATGATCAAATTATACTTTACTCACTACTACTTTTTTTTAAAAAATAAGTCAATTAGGGATGTTTAGGTAAAAATAAAATTTCCTGATGGAAACAGTGATGTCTGATTGGTAAACAGACATCCTTTTTTATTTTCTTAAAACTGTAACAGTAAGCACCGATTTTTTTTAAAGAAAAATACACAATATGTGCATTGTAATGCTAAATTTTCTAAATAATTTCTTAGCATTGTTAGTCAAATATAAGTTTAAGAATATATAATATTGTTTTCTTAGAGGGAAACTAAGAAGGAGTCTTTTTCTTATTTTCATTTTAAATTTGGAATATATAACTGATTTTAAATCCCAGGTGCTGGGGACTGAACTTGGTGCCTCATATATAATATGCAAGTACTCCACCACTGACCCACATCCCCAGTCCAGAATTAGCTTTTCTACAATTTTAAATTGTTAAAGGAAATACTTACTGGTTGCTCTGGTAAATCTTGCTCTTCTTCCATGAGGGCTAATATTTCTTTATTATACTTATGTGACTGGGTTACAAGTCTCTCTCCACAGTCTTCACAATCTGCTTTAAAAAAGAGGGGAATTCAAAGCTTTATATACTCTTAAAGTATTATCATTGAGGTCATCAGAGAATAATTTTTTAATATTTTGCTACCCCATGCTTTCTACATTAGTTCCAATCTCAAAAATCTCAAACTTGCACGTGGCTTTTCAAACTGACATGCTGCACCAAGTCAAGAGAGGTGTACACAATGACTTTTATAATACCTTGCAAAAGCCGACACGTGGAACCACTTTTGCTGGTTACTATAGTACCTAATGAATTAAACATTTTATAATGACAGCCATGTGCAGATAATAAAACAAAAAAAATTTTTTAAGGATTAGAGTTACATTTAAAATGATAGAGACTGGCCTAGCAAGTCAGTATGTTATGATAACATCTAACCTGCTTTAATGTGGAACATTTACATAACTGTTAACAAAGACACACAAAATCACCGTAAATAGGGCAAACTGGAATATCAATTAAATAAATTCACAACCAACTATCGGTCTATATGAAGTGAATTTAAAGGAAAATTTAATTCTTCTGGATATCAATAATGAAAATAAGTAAAGTGAAATCTTAAATATTTGAATTTAGGAAAAATAATCATGTAAAGCTAGGATCAAATTTAATTCTGAAATAATGAGCTTCCATTAAATATACTACCTAGTAAATTATTTAAGCAAAATCTTTATCTTTTCAGACTCTGCTCTTCCTGTCTTATTTTCAAACAAGTAAAAGAAAGAAAAATAGATTCTAAGCCCCGCAATTTAATGCCACCTTTCTATGCCCTACTGACAGGAGACAGAAATTTAAAAACTAAACATGTTATAAAAATGAAATACTCTATTTCTATTTAACTGAAATAAGAATGGCTCACCTCCCAAGCAGATGTGATTGTTTATGCTCTTAAAGTCACACCTGCTTTCATTTCTTCTACTAACCACTGTACCCACAGAAAGCTGAAGTGAATATAGAATCTTGAAGAAATAATGAAAATAGCTGGGTACGGTGACGCATGCCTGTTATCTCAGCTCCTCAGGAGGCTGAGGCAGAAGAACTGCAAGTTCGAGGCTAGCTTGGACAACGCAGCAATATCCTATCTCAAAATAAAAATTACCAAGGGCTGGGGATGTTGTTTAGTGGTAGAGTGTTCCCTGGTTCAATTCCTAGTACTGAAAAAAGAAAAAAATAATGAAAATAGACAAATTAATATGAATAGGAAAACAAAAAGCTTCACTTGTGCCAGGACCACCATTCTATTACTCTATTTTGCTGCAATACACTTCATTTTACAGTCACATTTCAGAACAGGAAAGGGAGAGAAAACACGTGTTAGGGAACAATTAGATGACACACATTACTGCCTGCCCTGGTCTAGAATGTCAAAAGAAAATAAAAGTTTAAAGGTCAGAAGTACTCAATGTACTCACGTGTAGCTCATACACACAGCCTCAAAAGCTAAGTTCTCCTACATGACGCAGATAGTGCTGTAGAATTACAGGGTGCGAAACTACAGCCCATGGGAAGATCTTCCCTGTCCTGTTTTGCTCAATTCAGAAAAGCAAAATCAATGTGACCATGAAATGGATTCACAACTATGAAAGATTCAACATTTTTGTTTTACCAGTTTATTTTTATCTTAGTTTTAAGTTGAAATGTCTTCACCGTATGAGATTATAGTATTATCCAAATGTACATTACATACATAAATAATTTCAACCCCTAAGAAAGTAAAATAGGGCCAAATCATTAGGGAAATGTAATAAAGCCTTAAACAACTCATTTGCTGAATTTTTGTGTGACCAATTCTTATCTACACAAACAGTGATAATACTCCATGTTTTCCCCAATCGAGGAACATGAAAGTAAAACCGTAATCTCTAATTTGTATATTTTTTTTACAAGGAAGATGGGGGAAGGGTTATAAAACCCATCTCTGGGTTATAAATAAGGATACTTAATACATGCCTTAATTTTGATTTTAAACACAAAAACTAATTTATTTCAAAAAGTCTGAGCAACATTAAAATACAACATGAGAATACAGGATTTTTAATTGGTGTAAAAGGATATGAATTCTAAAAAGTAAGAAACCATATCTAAATAGTGGGAAAATACAAAACTAAATATTAAAATCCTGAATTTTGTTTTTTAGAAGTAAAATAACTGATTTATAGAAAGAGAGAAATATGTTATTTTTCTTGAGTGTATAGTCTATGGTAAGTAGTAGGACAACCTTCCTTGTGGGAAACATTAGAAAGTATTCCTTTCCCCTCTCCTATTTTTTCCTTTGAAAATAAGCACCTCTTGTTGTTTCCACCTTAAAAATTACCATTATTTTCTCAACTTTTCAATTTAGTGGAATAGAAAAAGCATATTTTTTTAAGAAAATAACTTAAAAATCAGGCTTGATATCTTAAATCGGTCAGTGACTACCAATGATTTTAATTGTTTCAAGACACAAAAAAGCAACTTACATAGAAAGAATATGATTTATTGCAGAATCTCCTGGGGGTTCTACTGGCCACATATTTGGTAAGACTGCAAGCATACATTCTGGCTCAAAATGTATTATTGATGATAAATTATGTAATTCTATCACACCATGCATCTAAAGACTACTTTGCATCAATACAGTATTCCCATTTCTTCCAGTAATTTGTAATCTGAAACATAAGAACCTACCAAATACAAGAATGCAATTTTATTTCCTTGATCAATGTGGTAAAACTTTAAAATTTTATTTTGTGGTTCTAGGGATCAAACTTAGAGCCTTCCACACGCTAAAAGGCATGAACTCTATCACTGAGCTACATCCCAAGTCCTAAAACTTCTAATATTAAGATTTCACATCAATTTTTGCAAATGGCATGTGCTATACAATCAAAAGTCATATTCACTAGCAGTGAGATGAAATTGTTGTGTAATGCATACACAATGTTCCAGTACTTGATAATAAAAGTTTTAGTGTTCTCATTTCAATGTTAGTTCTAGAGTTTGTTATTTATTTTACCATTGATGAGACCTGACATTATTCTACATTCAATGAGATTTTCTTTTAAAATATCAAATACGGCAATGGCAATGACAGAAGTAGAAAGATGATTTTTAATGGAATTAAAATATATTTAAAACTTAAGTCAAACAGTTCATGAGATTACAAAACACACACTAAATTAATTTTTTAGTTTATGTACATTTAGGGCATTTGAACAGTAAAGTTTTTCTACAACTTTTTACTTTCAGTTTTTAGTAATGGTTTCTAAATACACTTGTTTTATCAACTTTTTTGGACATAGACCTTGTCATATCCGTATGCCTTCATAGATAGAATTCAGGGAAAATATAAAATTGAGAATAAAAATAGTATTTCTTAAAACTTCACATTTTCCCACCTGCAAATATTGACGATAAAAAAAAAAAAAACCAAAAAAAAAAACCAGAAACTGGTTTGATTCAAAAAAGTCACAAAAATTTATTTTGAGATGGGGTACATGTTGTTTGAAATGGGCAACATGTTGTAACCCCTGGCTGTCTGAAATTACTGGCCTCAAGAAATCCTTATGTCTCAGCTACTGGTGTAGCTGGGACTGCCAGCATAAGCCACAGCGCCTGGCCAATGTAATTTTAAAATACAGTGCAATTTCACATGTTCAAAAATAAAGGAAGATCCTTTTAAAATACGGCAGCTACAACTTGTATTTTCACTCCTTAGAAGTTAAAGGGAAATAACCCGTAATGTATAGTTTATTTCAAATTTCTAATAAGATTTCTACCTCAGAATGTCTGTTTTGTACCAGCTTCAACACATTATTTACCTAGTAATTACAAATGGCCACAAGCAAGAACTCAGAAACCTAGTTGCTTCCATGTGTTTTTATAATTCTCAGTAAGCTTAGGAAAGGCAATTGTGTGTGTGTGAGAGAGAGAAAGCACAGAATAAAGATCAAATTGTTTTCAATGAAAACAAAATATATATCAATCTTAATTACAACTGCAATAGAAGTGTCTAAATAGGGAAAAGTGTTCTAGAACAAAAACTTGCATGCAACTACTGGTGTAGAGATGTTCAGGAGATGATGAAATATCTTTGATACAGTTCTATATGGAAAGCAGGTAGCCCACAAATTTATCATTGACTAAATTGTAATTTAGAAGTTCACTTACTACCCTTCCAAAGTGGTTTTCAGAACACACCAAAGAAAATGCTACAGGTGTTTCCCTGGGAAAAATTAACAGCATCCTTCCAACAATAAAAAATTATATAGAAATAATAGTTACAAATAATGGTAGCCTGAAGAAGTATCGAAAATGTAGTGTGTCATTAGTTTAGGCTTTTATTTATATTTTAAAGTTTTGTTATTGTTGTTGTTTTTAGTTATAGGTGAACACAGTGCCTTTATTTTATTTTTTATGTGGTGCTGTGGACAGAACCCAGGGATTCATGTGGGCTAGGCGAGAGCACTACTACTGAGCCACAACCCCAGCCCCTTGTTATTTTTAAAGCAGCATCTAGGTTGCCCAGGCTTGCCTCAAAATCCTGGGCTCAAGCTATCTTCCTGCCTCAGTCTCCCAGGTAGCTAGAATTACAGGCATCCTGCCACCACCGCACCTAGTTGTTTATTAATGTGTGAGTTACTTTTGGACTTAAAAGAAATAGCTAATTAGTAAACAACTACTATGACATCCTCAAATACACTTTGTGTACTTAATGGTGGAGCATTTGCCTATCATGGGAAGCCCTGGGTTCAATCCCCAGTACAAGGGAAATCAAACAAACCTCTTCCAATGATTTTAAGATGGTTGCTTCAAATATTATTATTCAACAATTACTGATCTATTCTATGGGATGTATTAATGAATTCATAAACAAGTGTTCTGATACCCAAAGTTCCAAACCTAAAGCCAAAAGACAGCAGTTCAAAATAAATTCTAATTTATAAATTACTAGGAAGCCTTATAAGACAAAGGCAGAAAAGACATCAGGAAAATAATTTCAACACATAAGAAAATATTTCTGTAATCATTTATGGAACAGTGCTTATTACCAATGTTAGTAGGATGACACTAAGTAGGAATTTGGGTTTCATAATCTATAGAATATATACATTAGTATTCAAATAAGAACTAAACATGGGGCTGGAGTTGTGGCTCAGTGGTAGAGCACTTGCATAGCATGTGTGAGGTACTGGGTTTGATTCTCAGCACCACATATAAATAAAAGAATAAAAATGTCTATTAACATCTAAAAAAATTTTTAAAAAGAGCTAAACAAAGATTTATTACAATACTTACATTGCAAATTAAGTAAAAAATAACAATAAACATTTGGGGAGAAGAAGAGAATAAAAGAGGTAAAAAAGGAAGACCTCTCCTACTCTATACTAGTCTTTAAAACCAATTATAGGGGGAAGGATAAGAGAACTAGCATTTACTTAACATAATATACCAAGTATTTTTACCTTCACTGTTTCACCAAATTTATCTCCACAATTATGATTAAGACATAGGCGGTATGTTACAGATAGGGCATCTGTAAAAGATTTTAAAAATCTGTCCTAGAATAGCAATTATGCTCTACGTTGAAGTGAATATACATAATAAAAAGACTAGAGAACAGTGATGATGGCTGCACACTGTCAATGTACCTAATGCTACCAAACTTTATACTTAAAATGGTTAAAATACTTAATTTTATCACAATTATGCACACACAAAAAAACCTCAAATGAGACTAGAAAAGTCAAGCCCAAGATTAAATTCTAGAAAGTATTTGAAATATGAAATAAATGGAGAAACACTGATATTTAAAAAAATACTGTCATAAAAACTGAATATCAATATGGAGACAACATATCCACATCACACACTCTGATTGATTATAAATATATAAATGACTAAACATTTTAAAAATTTTGAAGAAAACAGAAAGGTATATGTATCTCATCTATGGAAATGAGATGAATTTATCAGCAGAAGAAACCATAAGCAAGAAATCAACAAATCCAATTATGTACAATAAACTCATGCAATGAAAAAACCAAGTCTAAGAGGGCATAACAATGGAGGCAATGTCTGCAATAATCACCACCAAGCTTGATATCTATAATAAAACCAAACCAAGTCAACATTTGCAGATCATCTATCAAACAATAACCACAGAAACCTGTCAAAGGATACAAAAGGTAGTTTAACTACACCTCAAAGATCCACTCAGCACTTGAGAAAAAAGAACCTTACTACCAAGTGAAGAAATACAAAGTGTAGTATTTTTATTTTTTTCAATCTTTTAAAGGCATTTTTATTGAGGTAGAATTTACATACAGCAAAATTCACTTTTTACCAGGTTGGGGTGTGATGCTAGGAATTGAACACAGGGCTTTGTGCATGCTAGGCATACACTCTACCACTGAGCCACATCCGCAGCCCCTAAAATTCACTTTTAAAGAATATACCTCAATGAAGTTTAACAGAGTAAGGTATATTTTCATCCCCCTAGCAAATTCTTTCATATTCCTTTGCAATCAGTTCCCTTCTCCAGACTTAGTTCCTAATCTGACTTTGGTTCCTGTAGATTTGCTTTGCCGTATGTCTTCTAAATGGAATCATATAGTACGTATGTGACCACTGGTGTCTGGACTCTTTCTTCTAAGCATAATACTTCTGAGATTTATTCATGTTATTAGATGGATCAAGAGCCATTCTTTTTTATTGTTGAATAATACTCCATTGTATGGATGTATCCCAGTATGTTTTTTTGTTTTGTTTTGTGGTACTGGGGATTAACCCATAGTGTGGGGGAAGGGGTGTTCCACTGAGCTACATCCCCAGTCCTTTTTATTTTTATCTTAAAACTGGGTCTCACTTCTTTGCCCAGGCTGGCCTTGAACTTAAGATGCTCCTGCCTCAGTCTTCCAAGCAGCAGGGATTACAGGCGAACACCACTGCACCAGGCCTCAACTTGTTTATTAATTTAGGAGCTAAAGAACATTGGGTTGTTTATAAAAATTGTAATATTTAAAAAATACTACTTTGTACCTATCGAACTACCAAAAATGAATTTAAACAACAAAATCTAAAGTTACTTGAGCTATAAGAAGATAAAACATAGCTATAAAAATCACATGTATCTTCAGATTGTTCCTTAGGCAAGAGTATAAAAGAGCTCATAAAATTGGTTATGGCTTAACCTAAATAATTATCTTAGATATTTTCCCAAGAATTACACACAAGGGGGAAAAAAGCTAACTGTTTTTAAAAGTAATATAGCTGGTCCCAGGGGTGCACACCTGTAGACACAGCTGCTCAGGAGGCTGAGGAGGAAGAATCACTTGAGCCCAGTTGTTTGAGGCCAGCCTAGGCAACACAGCAAGACTCTTTCTCTCAAGCAAAACAAAACAATGTAAGTTTGTTGTTCACCAAAATGAAAAATTAAAAAACAACCAACTTGTATGGAATGGTTTAATTACATTATAATTCAATTGAATATTTCATATTAAAAAACTTATTTCAATATAAGCTTATTTAAAGGTGAAAACATAAGTTTTTACATTATTTTAACAACAGCTTACATATAATTGGATAAAAATTCAAAAGTACATAAAATTGTATATTCAAATGTTTATACAGGAAAATATTTAAGTACCTGTTAAAAATGCTTCTAGAAGAGTGGTCAAGACATTAAGCTAAAATTGAACATAAATTCTGAATTATTGCCCCAACTTTTTCCTCATGAAAAAAACTCAACTCTGAGGGAAAAACAACTTAATTTCTGAGGGAAAAAAAAAAAATGATGCTCCTTTATCCTCAAAATCTTAAAAGAAACTCAACAATAACACAAGCAGGAAGATTGATACAATTTTCTTCCTCTTATTTCTTTCATAAGCAATCAAGTTACTTAAACACTGCACACAAATGCAGGGTTGCTTCATTTTATGATTCTGAGCTAAAACATTGAACTTCCAAAAGTTAAAAGAATTTGCTATTTGAAGAGAGCTCACATTTGGTTTCACCATTCTAAACAAAAGTGTTTTCTCTTGCTAACACAAGAAATTACATAAGATGCTACAAGGGACACAGTATTATAGATTGTTGGTAGTCATCATTATTTTAGGGCTGAAGAAATCAAACCCAAGGGATGAAGACACTGGCTCAGGAACCTACTAAAAAGCAGCACATTCAGTGGCAGATCCTAACTCTGAGTTCCCCTGTCTGAAGCTCTTTTCCCCTTCATACAGAATTGAGCAAATGACCCTACTCTTTGAAAATTATATTTCTAATATTATTACATTAGTTTGCTTATTCCTTTTCTTTCACCAAATCTCTATGTTATATTCTTTGATCTTCAATCTAGGGTATAACAATAAGTCTGTAAAGTTTTAAAATGTTTTAAATTTATAAACACAAAACTTTTTCACTATGTAAGTTAGCACCGCAAGGACCTCCTAAAAATCCAAAAATAAGATTCTTTTTATATTAGTTAAAATTCCCTATAGAATCTAGCAAAAATAAGTTTGATTTCTTTTTACAATATAAGTCCTTTTTTATGAATGTACAAATTTCTA
Source organism: Sciurus vulgaris (assembly GCF_902686455.1). Lineage (NCBI taxonomy): Eukaryota > Metazoa > Chordata > Mammalia > Rodentia > Sciuridae > Sciurus > Sciurus vulgaris. The sequence continues at coordinate 20,098,108 of NC_136461.1, forward strand.
TTTGCTGCTAATGAATTAATTTTAACAAGATACATGAATAAATTATTTTACCATTTCTAGGCAAAAAACATGACTTCAGAAGAACAAAATCTCTCCTAACCCACTAAAACCTGTTATTGGTGAGAGTTCCCTGCTTATTAATTAATAATTAATGAGTTCTTCAAAAGTATTCTTATGACTTCTATTTATGCCTTGTAAATCTGGCAATTTACAATTCTGTTAAAACCCTTCATTTTACCTTGTCCAGGATTCCTGCAAAATCCTTATCTTAAATTTCACAATAACACAGACAGACCACTTTATTCTTCTTTGTATCTAACAGCATGCAGTAAGCATTCAAAAGGCTCTTGGTTCCTATAAATATTTACTCAGAATCAGTTCATTAAGAACAGTCAAGCGGGTATGGTGGCACATGCCTATAAGCCCAGTAACTCTGGAGACTGAAGCAGGAAGATGGTAAGTTCAAGGCCAGCCCCAGCAACTTTGTGAGACCCTGTCTCAAAATTATAAAAAAAAAAAAAAAGGAAGAAGAAGGGCTGGGGATATGGAGATATAGCTTAGTGGTAGAGAGCTTCTGGGCTCAAACCCCAGAACCAAAAACAAACAAAAGCCTTCAAAGTATTTAGAGGCACAAAAACTTCACTTTTCCCATTTTCACCAGGGATGCCTAAGTCGAAACTTTGATTCTTTACAATATTTTCTTAAAGAGTATTGATCACTTTTTAAATTTTTTTTTTCTTTTTTTTTTAGCTGTTGATAGACCTTTGTTTCATTTATTTATATGTGGTGCTAAGAAACAAAGGAACTCAGGGCAACACACATGCTAGGCAATCTCTCTACCACTAAGCTACAACCCCAGCCCCTACAGTGTTTTTTAAAACCAATTCAAGGAATATCATGTTGAAGTCTGTGTTAACTAAAAAGTTCCCTTCAAATATAACAATTAAATATTTCATATGAAATTTTAACATCACATGAATAACAAGGGATCATACAAACTACTTATTTCTGGGTTAAGAACCCTTACATTTCTCACCTTTAACTGGCTAAAGTTTTTAAACTAAACAAGAAAGAGAAGGCAGAAGAGAAGGGGGCAGGGGAGAATCGGAAAAAGAAAAAGAGGTTAACTGGGTAAGAATCTTCTTCCCCAAACACACATACACACAGCTATCACAAAACAGATTTCTGGCAAAAGTAGGGTCTACAGTCTAATGCCCAGTGGTGTGAATGGTACCTTACTTGGGAAAAGTGTGTTTGCTGATGAAATTAAATTAAGGATTTCCAGGCAAGATTATTCTGGATTATCTGGGTAGATCCTAAATGCCATTACAAGTGACCTTATAAAGGAAAAGATGTAAACATAATACACAGAGGGGAAAAGGCATGTAAAGATGAACAGACCAGAGTGATAACCACCAAGAAATGGCAAGCAGTCTCTTCCAGCTTCTCTAGAGCCTCTGGAGGGAGTGCCACCCTGCTAGCACCTCAGACTTCTGTCCTTTTAACTGTGAGAGAATTTATTTCTGTTGTTTAAAGCCTCCAAATTTGGTCCAGAGCCTGTAATCCCTGTGACTCAGGAGACTGAGGCAGGAGGATGGCAAATTCCAGACCAGTCACAGCAAATTAGCAAGACCCTATCCCAAAAAATAAAAAGGGCTGGGGCTGTAGCTCAGTAGTAGAGCACCCCTGGGTTCAATCCCCAGTATGTGGGGTTCGGAGCATGTCCAATCTTGGAAATTCGTTATAGAAGACACAGGAAATTAACACATTTAGCAAAGAAATTTGTATTTTTGGTTTGTTTTTGCTATTACCTCTTTGCTTGGGCTTGTTGGCCATCTCCTGGCCACTGAATGAAATACACAAGCTGAAAACGTAAGTGGGAAACGAAAAATATGTGAAGATAACAGAACTTGACTGTACATACAGTTAAAAAGGATCTTTCAAACATTTAGAAAAATGGGGTGAATACAAAACAATTAAAAACTTTCCAATTTGCCTCTCCAAAGAATTGTCATATAACTCCAAAGTTAGTATTCCCCTGCTTTCACTTTGGGTCAAACCCTAAATTTAAGCAGTTGAAGAAACACTGAGGTAACAGTAACACTGTTCTGGGTTCTTCATGGATCTTGAGAAGCCTTACAGATATTTCCAATGTCTTCAGAACAAATTCAAGTACCATTATTTGTAAGATGACATGAAATTGGCATACGTATCTATCTACCTGATATGTTTTGTTTGTCAATTCAATATACTGCTACATTGAATACATAACTCCTCCTTTCTGGTTGATCTTAACCACCAATCTTAGGCAAACTATGCTGCAAGACTGAAGACTATTTTTCTAACTTCAAGTTCATAATTCGTTTTGAGAGTTTTACTCTCACATTAGTCATTTTGTGTTCTCTACTGAATGATATGCTGCTCCATAAAAGCAGTTATTAGACATTTGTTAACTTTGTAACACTGCTATGCACTGTATCAAGAATATTGATAAGAGTTGGCCTGTACTCCCAGCGACTCAGAAGGTTGAAGCAAGAGGATTATAAATTCAAGGCCAACCTCAGCAATTTAGCAAGACCTTGTCTAAAATAAAAAAGGCCTGGAATGTATCTCAGTGGTAAAGTGTCCCTGAGTTCAATCTCCTATTTCCAACCCCTGCCACACACACAAATTATGTATTGATGAATATGCCTGTAATCCCAGCCACTCCAGAAGCTGAGGCAGGAAGATCACAAATTCGAGACCAGCCTGGGCAATTTAACAAGCCCTATCTCAAAATAAAATTTAAAAATGACTGGGGATGTAGCTCAGTGATAGACCTTTTGCCCAGCATATGCTAGGTAGGCCCTGGATTCAATCCTCAAGACCACAAAAATAAATAAATACATCATATGATGGCACTGAACGATCAGAATTCTTGTCATTAGAAAACCATGACTTTCTACAATAAATGACTTTTTTTTCTTGTTTCTTTCTTTCTTTGGAACTGTTTCTTTTTTATATATCTTGAATAAACCCCTAAAATTCTTTCTAAACAAAATATTCATAGAATATATCAAGCTGGAAGAAAAACACTGAAATAGAATCCATGGCATATTATACCAGGTTATAAAGACATATTCTGAAAGAAATCATAATTGTTTTTGGTCACTATGTGTCAAAAATTCATGCGAGTGTTGAGTGTACAATTTAATTGAACACTAAAATGTACATATCAAAATAATGAAAATATGAAGCATTAGCTAATTTCATCAACAAAAGTAAAGTAAACGAGAAGGGCAAAATTTAGGAATTTACTAATTTTCTTGATAAAGACTCCTAATTGAGGCAATTTTCCCAAGAGATTCTTTCTACTGTTTTCTGACTGCCTAAACGACAGATTCCAATCTCCAGGCCAGCAGTCCCAAATCCTGGAATCTCCTCAATGCAACACAAAAAGAATGATACATCAAAATAAAGTACAGCCAGGAGTGGTGGTGCATACCTATAATCCCAGCGACTGGGGAGGCTGAGACAGGAGAATGAAAGCTCAAGGCCAGTCTCAGCAATTTAGTGACACACCAAGGAAATTAGTGAGACCCCGTCTCAAAGAAAAAAGAAAAGTACGTGACATTTAAAGCATTTTGGGATAGATATAAACTCAAAAAGGATTCTTGCAAAATATAGAACCAAACTAGTATCTTATAAAATCAATTATGTTACAGCCAGAAATTAAAATTAAAATTAAATTACACTAAATGCAAGGGGGTATACTGAACTGGATGCTGGAATAGAAAAAGGGCACTATGGGAAAAGTAATGAAATCTGAATAAAGTCTGGAGTCTACTAAATAATAATGTGTCCATGTTTATTGACAACCATGCCACATTTAAGTCAGATGGTAACAAGAGGAAAACCTGATGGGGATAACCTGATGGGGAACCCTCTTTTCTAGCTCTAAGAAGAAGTAGAAGCTAAGTAGAAGTCTAATTCAAAGCCTATATACCCTTAAATTCCATTTATATGAATTCTTTTTTTAATTTTTTATTCATTTATTTTCTGTAAGGGATTGAACCCAGGGGTGCTAAACCACTGAGCCACAATCCCCAGTCCTTTTTTATGTTTTATTTAGAGACAAGGTCTCACTAAGTGCCTTGCTAATCTGCTGAGGCTAGCTTTGAACTCAAGATCCTCCTGCCTCATCCCCCAGAGTTGCTGGGATTACAGGTGTGCTATGACATCCTTTATATGACAGAAAATAGATCAGTGGTTGCCAGGTTTTAGGGATGGAGGAAGGAGTTGGCTACAAAAAGGCAAAAGAGAACTTTTGGGGGATGATATAACTACTTTGTATCTTGACTGTGGTGCCAGTTACACAATTGTAAGCATTTTAAAAACTCACACATGTACACTTAAAAGGAAGAATCTTCTGTATATAAGCTATAGCTCAAAAATTTTAATGGGTTGGATTTTTAGAAAGAAAATCACATATGAAATTGATAAAATTCTATGACTGGCCAGGCGTGGTGGCACCAGCAGCTTGGGAGGCTGAGGCAGGAGAATCATAAACCAGCCTCAGCAACTTAGCGAGGCTCTGAGCAACTTAGTGAGACCCTTTCTCAAAACAAAAAATAAAAAGGGCCGGTGCTGGGGATATGGCTCAGTGGTTAAGTGTCCCTGGGTTTAATCCCCAGTACTAAAACAAAAAATAAAAAACCCTATGAGTATAATGCAAATAAATAAAATTATAAACACAGCTGGACCAACAGTTTTTAAGTACAGAGATCTGAAATGTTGGCTGACAAAATTATAAACAGTTGGGTCAACAGTTTATTTATGAGTACAGAGATTTCAAACACTGGCTAATAAAATTGTAAACACACTTGGATCAACAGCTTATTTATGACTAAAGAGATTTAAAATATAAACTATGTTACCTGATATCATCAAAACAGAAGAGTTTTCCATTAGATGACTTAAATAAGGTCCAATTTTATACAATCTTATTATTTTAAATGTGACTACAGTGACAGAACAATTCTACCACTTTAAATCATTAGAGACCTAAACAACATATAATCATTCAGAAATAATTACACCTAAAATAGATGCTGATATTCACTTAAAAAAAGAAAAACTTAAGACTTCTAGACTTCAGAACTGTGAGAAAATAAATTTGTTATTTAAGTCACCCCGACTGTGATATTCTGTTAGGGCAAACTGGGCAAACTAATATAGTTCTCATACCATCCTTCAGTTCTTTAGATATGGTTTCCTTTAGTTAGTCTTTGCCTAGTTAAATCCAACATCTGGGCTTCCTCAGAGGTAGTGTCTATTCTACTACTTTATTTCCTGCATATGGGCCCATATTTTATTGTTTCTTTGCAAGTCTTGTAAAACTCTTTTGAAAACCAGGCATAAATAATGTAATGTGCAACTCTGGAAATCAGATTCTCTGTGATTTGCTGTTGTTACAGTTTATTGTTTATTTCTTTTAGTAATCTGTCTGAACTAATTATGAAAGTTTGGATTCTTTGTCATATGTAACCACTGAAGTCTCTGCCATTAGTTGTTAGCTAACGACTGGACAGAGATTTCCTTAGATGGCTGACACCAATATGTCTCCCAGTCTACTGATAGGCTCTACATATACGTTAGGACACGCCTTTTACACTTAGTCAAGCAGTTTCTAACTGTTTAGTCTTCACTTCCCGCTTGCACAGAACCGCAAGATCAACCACAACTGACAGCTTAGGGCCTTCTTCGACCTTTCTTAAGCATAGATACAGCCCCACACACATGCACAGTTTTCTAGATTCCCAAAAATCTATCAGTTTTACAAATTCTCTTAAGGTCATCTCATTACCCAGCTTTTCCTTTCAAGCTTTTATCAGCCCGTTGTTTGCCCAACCATTACTCACCATCACAGGCACTAGAGGTATTAAACAATTGCTTCCAATTGTTTTCAGGGAACATTTGGAGTGGGTGGGTAGGCTGTTTATACTGGGTGACCTCCAAGCCAGGTCAAATACAGATGGTCTTGTGAATGAGGTTACCAGATATGTAAAATAAGGACAATTCTTGAGGAAAGGGACTTTAAAGAAGTTCCAAACTCATTCTGTTCCTTCCAGTGGCCAGTTTTTACCAGACAATAGCTGTCAAGCAAGAGAATGACATGACTTGATTTGCATATACTGAATGCTATGTGAAGACTGTAAGGAAATATATGCCTTCCTTAGGCAGACTGTTCAATGTATCTGAAAAGCATTTCCCTGTGCTTTATCCAGGGACAAACAGATGCTCAACATGAAAGCAAGTACCAGGAAACAGATGAATTCTCTAGATACTCTTCCATTCTTCATATTTGTTTACTTGAAGTCTGAAACTTCTAATATACTTTCTGCTGTGATTTCTTCACCTAGTTTCTCCATCAATCCAATCTGTTTCCTATTTTTCAAAAAAAAAAAAATGTAAATCTCATCAGTTGAAGCCAACTTTTGTTGATTTGACACCTTTTAAAAAATAGCTCACATACCTACTTAGAATCCTTAGTACTCATAGTCCTGCAGAGGTAGACACAAACATCCAGGCGATCTATACTCAGCTGGCCTCCCTTCAAGGCTCCCTTTACAGTGATCCTAAGAGAGGCTTCCAGCTTTCACAACCTGGGCAACAGCACAAAACACATGTCTATGGCCAAAAAAACTGCAACCACCTACACTACAGAGGCCCTGATGTACTTTTGACTGATGACTTTAAGCCATCACCATGCTGGTCAGCTCCTTCCATAAATAAACAGCCCAGCCAAGTGACTGTGGTAAAGTTGGTGAATTCTTCTGGCTACTTTATTTGGGAGGCATGACTGACTAACATGTCATAGTACTGTCAGCTGTAAAGATATTTATAGTAACTTTACACTTAGCAGAATACATGGAACATACTGAGAAAGTTATATATACAGGCTGTACCAAAATTTTAGTAAGAAAGATACTTTATCAGGAATAGAACTGTTTTCATAATATTTAACATTACTTTTTAGAAATCTCCCTTTGAAGTAATAAAACTATCCTTAATAAAAATTAAAACAAAATTTTGCCAGCAGTGATGCATACCTGTAATCCCAGTTTCTTGGGAGGCTGAGGCAGGAGGATTACAAGCTCAAGGTCGGCCTCACCAACACGGGGAGACCCTGTTTCAGAATAAAAAAATAAAAAGAACTGGCGGTGTAGCTCAGTGGAAAAGTGCCCCCTGTGTTTAGGGTTACTCGCGATCTCCTTGACCAAAGAATGGTCTTCTTCTATTGGGGAAGGCTGTCCTTTGACCCAGGTGCAGCTTCGACAGGAAGGCACATGGAGCAGTAAGGGAGGAAGGGGATACCCTCCTAGCCAGCCAGATCAGCTGAATCAACCCTGGGGATGAATGGGGTGACAGATGTCACAGTCAGATTGCTCTCACATCCCAGACTCCACAGAACTTAAAAAGTTGGTATCTTTGTCCTTTAATCTGTGAAGTGAATATTTTTAACAGGATCACATTATTTTTTTTCTGTAGGTGCTGGAGACTGACTCATGGGATTATACTCCAACATAAATATCTTAGAAATGTGTTGCTTCTAGTTATACAGAAAAAATGTACCACATTTAATCTGTTTTCTAACATTATATCATTCTATATGTCTTTTATCTTACCTATATATCAATCCTACACAAATCAGAATAACATTTGAATATTTACTATATACTATACTTATGGAAAGAAGTCTTTTGAAATTATATATTTTTAGCTGTCAAAAGAACCACAAAATCTAGGTTCAGCTCTTTTACTAATGTTATACTTCTCTAAAACTTATTCCTTTGAAAAACCTGTAAAACAAAAAGCTATCACTCATAGTTTCAATGCTGTCAACTCATTATTTTACCCTTTTCACCAAAATTCATCTAAGCAAGAAGTAGATTTGGCAAACATAAGGAATTTTTAGACATAAACTCTGGAGCCAGACCACTCAGGTCCGTATTAGCTCTGCTACTAATGAATGGTATAGGATTTTTTTTCTTTTTTTTTTTTTTTTTTTTTTTGATATGTGGTTTTTGACACAATACCTTCATTTCATTTATTTTTTATGTAGTGCTGAGAATCGAACCCAGTGCCTCACATGTGCTCGGCCAGCATTCCGCTACCGAGCTACAATCCCAGCCTTGGTATAGTTATCTTGTTTTATTTTTTTTTTTTTTTTGCAGTACCGGGGATCGAACCCAGGGCCTTATGCTTGCAAGGCAAGCACTCTACCAACTGAGCTATCTCCCCAGCCCTTGGTACAGTATCTTAAGACAAGTTATTCAATTTTCCTAGGCCTCAGTTACTTCACTGATAAAATGTGAATAGCAATGTGCCTTTCTCATAACTTCTTATAATAAGTATTGCATAAGTTAATATCTGTAAAACTCTTAAAACACATAATAAGGCATAATGTGTGTTATGATTTAGATATTAGGTATCCCCCAAAAGCTCACATATGAGACAATGAAAGAAGCTTAGATGTGAAATGATTGGGTTATGAGAGTCTTAATCAGTGTAGGGATTAACTGGGTGGTAACTGTAGGCAGGTAGGGTGTGGCTGGAAGAGGTGGGTCCTTGGAGGTGTGCCTTGGGGTTTATATTTTGTCCTTGTTGAGCACAGTTGTCTCTCTGCTTCTTGGTGGTCATGTCTTGAACCACTTTACCCCTCCACACTCTTCTGCCATGATGTTCTGCCTCACCTTGGGCCCAGAGTAGTGGAGCTGACCATCTACAAACTGAAACCTCTGAAACGGAAAGTGCCAAATAATCTTTTCCTCCACTAAAATTGTTCTTGTTAGGTCTCTTGGTCACAGGTGCGGAAAAGCATAGGATAAACAGAAAAGAAACCTGGTCTGTGAAAATCAATCCACTAACTAGTTTCTCTCAGATTTTTCCAAATGGCAAAATACTAGAACTATTAAGGATAAAATCCAAATAATAAGAAATTATTTAAATTGAGAAATTAAATAAATTGGGCCTGTACCCCTGAAACCCTCTGTCACTTGACTTTGATTCCAAAATTCTACACAAGAACTTTCCAGCCAGGTCCTAAAGAAATGTTTTCAAACTCCTGGGATTATCATTAAATGTCAATCACATTACATTATTCAGCAAATACACCGAACTCATCAAAGTCACAAACACTCTCAGGAGATCCAACTGTGAGTCAACACTATTAATAGCTAACATTTATAGAATGCTTTTTTAATGGGTCAGGCACTGTTCTATAACACAATTTTAATCCTTTCAACATATCTATAAGATAGGTGCTATTTAGTATCATCACCATTTTACAGATGAGAAAACTGAGGCAGAAAGAGTAATTTGCTCAAGATTATACATATCTAGTAAGTGACCAACCTGGGATTCAAGCTCAGGTGGGATAGCTTCTTCAAAGCCTGAACACTCAATCCACAGCTGTTTTGCCTCATAATGAAACAGCACAGACAACACTAATGATTTTAAAAGTCAAATGAGCTGAAAATGTGTGATAGGCCATGCTAGAGTCACCAACAGCCAGGTAATGAGAAGATACTGAAAAGAAGTCAAGTTTTCTTTATTGGTTTTGTTCTCTCAGGTCTCCCAAGTGAGTATAAGTTAATACAAGTAAACTGCTTTAAATAGTGCCTGGCACATAGTAAGCACTCATTAAGTGTAAGAGGTAGAACTGGTAAAAATAGTAGAGTACGCCTACTGACCCTGTCTCACTCTAATGGCTGGAACAGGCTAGGAACTATTGCCATCTCTACCATCTTTGCCCCCTCTGTGATTTCAGGAAATGAACTGGGGCAACAAATAATGCAGTCCACCATCACAAGCCTCAATCATGTTACGTTCACCTGACCACAAATACACAAGCAAACTGCTTCATTCCTCAGATCTCTTTTCTTGGTTTACAAAACCTGGAATGGAGCCAGGAGAAAAGTAGAATAAAGCAGCTTTATAACCTCTTGACTAGGTGCCAAAAACAGAAACAATACTTGTGATAAGCAACTGAATGGACCTAAATATTGATTGTTGGATGAAAACTGGCAAAGGATTCTAACGACAGAAGCTTGGTATAAGACTGAGAGCATTTTCAAATTCATGATTCTAGATTACCAGTTTTTTGTGCCTAGATCTGGTAAAGAAAGGGGATGAGAATAACAGTATCAGGATAATTGTTCATAATTTTTTAGGTTAAATGCTTAACAGACAACTTAGCAAGTCCCTAAGCAACTTGGTGAGACCCTATCTCAAAGTAAAAAGATTTTTGGAAAAGTGGGGGAAGTTGTGCACCTGGGGATGTGGCTCAGTGGTTAAGTACCCCTGGGTTCAATCCCCCATACAAAAAAACAAACTTTACAGAATCTAAACCAAAGTACATTTCAGGAAAGAAAAACAAACAAACAAATAAAACAAAAACTAGCAAATCCAAACATGTCAATCCCAAAAAGACAATAATGGAAAAAAAAAAACAGTCACTAAAATTTTGAAAATGTAGGTATACTGGATTATTAAATTATCACAGCAACTTAGTGAATGAAAATGAGCAGTATGTTTTAAATGAAATAAAACAAAATACAATAGAAAATATTAGAAACTTGAGGTACACCTCAGTGGTAGAGCACTTGCCTAGCCTGGATTTGATCCCCAGTACCCCCCCAAAAAAATATGTATATACATATTATAATATACCACCAGTAGTAAAAAGAAATATGGTTTCACAAAATTTGTTTCAGTTTTAAACACTTATATGTACCTATGTGAGTATAAGCATTAACAATGTAAAATGCATCTTATAATAAGCCATGTTCAAAAAAAACTTTAAAAGTCACTTTTCCAGAAATAAACTGACCCGTCAAAAAAGAAGGAAAATATCCACTTCAAACTATATACAAAGGTTTTGGTGGTTCTATAAATTACAGTTTTATTTAAAGCAAGCCTCTGAAAGAGAACAAAAAAGGAAAATGTCTGTGTGTGAATCAAAAGTTCAAGGTTTAGTCCTAAACACCCAAAATTTCTCAAATGTAAGTTACCAACACTAAAAATATACAAACAGGAGGGCAGGGGGTGTAGCTCAGTAGTAGAGCACTTGGTCAAATACATATACACAACACAACTAAAAGGAGATAAAGCAAAGACTTTCAATTTATCTATTTAATGGCCACCAAATATGAGAGATGGCTATTTATTCTCTGCAAAGCTCTAGTTCTCACCCCCAAGAACACTTAATCTGTCGGTATTATCTCGTCACTGCTACCTAACATATAGCCAAGGAAGACCACGGAAAAGCAGATTTGAAATTTTCTGCTTTAAATTATCACAGATGTTTCCTAAATCTAACATCTTTTCATGTAAGAGAGAAAAATTCAGGAAGGTACCAACACAATGATTACTAGGGTATTTTTTATAAGACATTTATGTACTATTTTTTCATCCTTAAATGTTCTCTAAAGTCTGACATGTTCCAAGAAAAAAATTCATACACACATATTTTAGATTATGCTGTCAGCAGGGTGAGATTATCATATTTATATCATCAAACTAGTCAGAAAACATTAACATCACTGTGCTAAATTAAAGTTTCCTCTTATTTTGAAAGCAGGAGGGAAGTAACAGATGAAGCTGACCTAAATCTTCTTTAGTATGGAAACCAAAGCGGAAAGTATAATTCCACATAAGCGCTAATCACTCTAAAAGTGCTGATCACAACAAACTACCAATTTTCCTAAACTCAGTAATTGCTACATTATTAAATTTCAGATGAAAGAAAAATATTAAAAATTTAAAAGACAAGATATTGTCAAACCCTCATATAAAAGAGAATTCATTTGAACCAAAAGGTGAATGTATAAGCAAAGGTAAAGGACACCTAAATCCCAACAAGTCTCCATAGCAAAGCTTACTTTTTTCACTTTTCATAAGTACAGCCAAGGGAGAAAAAGTCAAGACAAAAGCTACTATTAAAAAAAAGTGCACTTAATTAATATGCCTGAATTAATAAGAGAAGTTAACAAATAAGAATTAAAATAAGTAGTATTTCTAATCAAGTACTACTTATTACTAGAATTATAATTTTTCTGTTAACCAGATTCCATGATTCTCAACTCTTCAAAATATTCAGAAAAATAATGTATCATTATCTGAATGCAAGACTAAGACACAAACATCTTCTTCCCCCAGATGGCAATTAAAATGTTTTCATTTGGAATAATAAAGGCACAAAAGAATAATACAATATTATTATATTTTAAATGGGCATTATTTGCATTTTTCAGTTTAATGAGGAACTGGTTTTAGAAACATTCTCTTTTCTAAAGTACAAATACAAACACTATGACACTAGGTAAATATATTACTACATATCACTATATTTAGAACATGGTAGTCATAAAAAGATGGTGTAATTAAATTTTGCACAAATTTTCAAATATGGAAATGAGACCAGAGGTAAGTCAGAAATTTCAGTTTCAGTCTTCTGTTTTGTACTCCAGAGTTATAAGAATGTTAAGATTTTACCATTCAAAGACTAGTATATATTTAATACTCTGCAAATCAAAGACAATAAAAACATAAATATATGTGTATACACACACACACACACACACACATATATACACATGAAAACTTCAAGGGGGCATTTTATTAAAAACACTGCCTTTTCCCTGCATACTGTCCCAGCAACCCAGGAAGCTGAGGCAGAAGGATCACCAGTCTCAGCAATTTAAAGCAAATTAGCAAGACCTACCTCAAAATAAAAAATAAAAAAGGCTAGGGATGTGGCTGTGTGGTTGTGAAATACCCCTGGATTCAACCCCAGAAGCCAAAAAACAAAAATAGAAGAACAATGCCTTTTCTCCAAATAACTCCAAAGTAATTTCCATAAGATAATGATACTAAGAGGGAAAGGGATTTGATCAGTTTGCTTTCTAATATATAGTTTTTGAAATCCAAGGTAGTAAAGAGTTTATACTTTGTTTTATGTCACCATTAATAAAAAGATCAGGTAAAACCCTTCTCAAAGATTCCCAACCAAAATGAATATTCTTTTTGTTTCAGAGAAATTTGATTTTCTTTAAACCTTAACCTATAAAGAAACAACTGAAGTAGTAAACCCTTGTACAAAAAAATATCAGAAAGACTAAATTCAAATTCACATCTAAATTGCTGTTATTTTGGGCAAGTTATATAACCTTTGTGTTTCAGTTTCTTCACATGTAAAATGAGGATAATAAGAATAGTACTTCATAGGTATAAGAATTAAAGCATTAATACATAGGGGCTGAGAACGTAGCTCAATGACAAAGTGCTTGCCTAGCTCTCATGGGCAATGCCAGTTGAGCCCAGTAAACCCCTCGCCCCCCCCCCCCCCCCACACACACACACACGAGTTAAAATAGGTAGACCCAAAAAAAGTTTCTTGTCAAGCACCATGGTGCATGCCTGTAATCCCAGCCACTCAGGGGGCTGAGGCAGGAGGACTGCAAGTTCAAAGCCAGCCTCAGTCCAAAAACAAAACAAAACAAAACAAAAACAGTTTCTCTTACTTTTTCACCATTATGAATTTTTACACTTCAGTTGTAAAAAAGTTCCCCAAATAAAAATTATTTAATTGCACCTATAAAGAAAGAACATGATTTTATATTAGGCTGTGATGCAGATTCACACAAGAACCTTAAAACCCACAAATGATGAGAAATCACTGCTTTCAAAGCAATAGAAAATCATAATACCTAACTTAAAAATTATATGCCATCATTTCTACTAAATTAGTAACATTTCCTTTGGTCCCCAGAACTGGGGAAAAAAAAAAAGTCACACTTTTTCAGGATTATTGTAATTCTTTTTTTTTTGGAAGGGGCCCCACTGGGGATTGAACCCAGGGGCTACTTAACCACTGAGCAACATACTCGGTTATTTTTTATTTTGAGACAGGGTCTCACTAAGTTGCTTAGGTTCTACTAAATTTCTGAGGCTGGCCTTAAATCTATGATCCTCCTGCCTCAGCCTCCTGAGTCACTGGGATTACAGGCATGTGCCACTGCGTCTGGCTAGGATTTATTTTAATTCTAATTATGTTAAGTATTATATTTTAAAAAAAACTTTTTTAGTAGTCAATGGACCTTTATTTTATTTATTTATATGTGGTGCTGAGATTCCTACCCAGTACTTCACACATGCTAGGCAAGTGCTCCAGTACCGAGCTACAGTTCCAGCACTAAGTATTATATTCTTATATTTAATTCTGAAATATACAATAAGATCAAATTCAGAATTTAAATGTAAGGGGTTGAACCTCTGTAGTCCTACCTACTCAGAAGGCTGACATGGAAGGATTATTTTTCAAGAGTTCAGGACTAGCCTGAACAACTTAGTGAGTCTGACTCAATTAAAAAAAAAAAAAGAATTCAAATATAATTGTCAGTCCTATAGAATGTCAACTAGTTCACATGAACCCAGCCTAAATATGTATATAATATGTATATGTATTATAATACAGAGTAGGTGCCCAAATTATATTTTGCTGATAAAAAATGTATTGCAAAGATACAATAGTTATTGATAAGTATTTTCTAGGGAGATAAAAAACCTAGACCTAGTTGGTACCAACATTAATAACCAAGCTAATAAGTTAAAGTGCATCCAATACTATCTGTAGTAAGATCTTTAAGATTTTTAAATGCTGACTACCTTGGGCTGATCTATTAACTCATTTAAAGTAAGTCAGTATTACTTAAACTATACATTTCCTTTTCTGATTCAGAATGCTTTTGCATAGTCAAAAGGGAAAAAGTTAAAGACAAATGAGTTCCATGTTTTATCTGTTTTTTTAATTTACCATAAATAACAGAAAATATAATTACTTCTACATTTAATAAGTAGCTATCCTAGGACTTAGTTGATGGGACTAAAAAATAATCAAGATGATGATGTGTTTCTTTATTTGCTGTTTTCTCATAATAAAACAATATCAATATCAATAGGATAGTTTGATTCATACATCCTACATAGGTGCATACACTTGTATTTTAATAAGACAGAAAGTCCACTTATTTTATTTTTCACTCTACTATAAATATAACAATTCGACCCTTTAGTATAAACCAATTAGCTGATATATGGCAAGAATAAACTGTTCCTAGCATTTTAAAATATACATTTCTATTTGAACTATTCTTCCTCCACTTAAATCATGCATGAGCTAAAATATCCTGCAGTATATGCAGTACACAAAAATCTTTCAAAAAGAGGATGAAGTCATGAAGCAGTACTTAGGCAGATGACAAAAACCACAATACAGCAAGGTACAAATGGTAAGGACATGTTGGAGGTATATTTTGTTTTTTAAATATTTAAAGCTATATCTTCCTTAAAACACATCAAAGTGTTCAAGGACAAAAATTAAAAGATGTAAGACAAAGTACAATACTAAGAAAGATGGCGGGGCTGGGGAAATAGCTCAGTTGGTAGAGTGCTTGCCTCACAAGCATAAGGCCCTGGGTTCGATCCCCAGCACCTCCAAAAAAAAAAAAAAAAATTATCAGCCCCAAATAAACAACTAATATGCAGAAATGTGTTTTAAATTGAGCTCTCAGATTTACAAACTAAGACTTTACCAAACTAAGGTAGAAATTTCTATAGAAAACTAAGAGTGAGCCCAGCATGGTAGCACACACCTATAATTCCACCTACTCCTGAGACCTAGGCCAGCCTGGAGCACCTAATTAGTGAGAAACGGTGTCAAAATAAAAAGCTGGGAATGTAGCTCAGTGGCAGAGTGCAGGGTTGAAGGTTCCAGCGACACAGGCACTAAGCTCTCTCCAGTGATTTGGGAGGGGTTGGTAGCTGGGTAAGAGGGGTAGGCTTCTTAATAAAGTCTATTCAGTGTTCTGGACTAAGACCAACAGCACCAGCAAAACCGCTTCAATGAGAACGTAGAATGCTCACTTCACTTGGAGGGTTCTATGAAGAATTCATATCATAATAGGCCAAAGTCATTTCAAAAGAAAAAAGAGAGACTCCTAAAACTTTTCAATTTCTACTTCTGCACAAAATAGTTTCTTTCTCTAGTCCCTCTTTAAAGGCAAAGTAATTTTGGCACAGATTTTAAAATCTGTTTCATATTTTTCTGATCCTAATAGCTTCGTTCTTATGACATAAACATTTGAAATGACCTACTAAATAATATATTATGTTCTCCAGCCTACAGCTTCTGATGGAACTAAAATTCACTATTCTAATGAGTATATGTACCAGATTCCTTTATTTAAAAACAAACAAAAAACCTTAGGCCTGCAGGTTAGTGCACACTTGTAATTCCAGAGACTTAGGAGACTTAGGAGAATTCGAGAATGGCATCAGCAACTTAGCAAGACCCTGTCTCAAAAATAAAATTTAAATGTCTAGGCGTGTAGCTCAGTGGTACAGGACCCCTGTGTTCAATCCCTAGTCTTGGGGTCACTGGATGTCTTGGGAAAATACATCAATTCTTTTAAGCCTTGATTTCCTTATGGATAAAATAAAGGGCTATGTTTGAACTCTATGGTTTCCTCCAACTGTAAACTCTACAGAAATCTATGTAGGTTTAAACTTGGACATGCTCAAGAAATACAGAATTCAGAAATGAGAAAGGTTAAAAGATGGTCTGGCATCAACCCAAATACAGGTCTATCTACAGAGTTGCCATGGCTTTGAAAAAAAAAAATTCACAAACCTAGAGGTAAGGAAGCAATTGGAGTTAGGCATGCTCAGCAGGGTTAGGTTTTAAAGGATGGGAAATGAGGCTGGGGTTGTGGCTCAGTGGTAGCACGCTTGCCTGGGTTCGATTCCTCAGCACCACATTAAAAAAAAATAAAATAAGGGTATTGCGTCCACCTACGACTTACAAAAAAAAAAAAAAAAAAAAGATGGGAAATGATGGCCAGGTTGAACAAAAGTCATTTCCAATGAAGGTGCTGAGGAGGAGGTACAAATAAAAATGCAAATGCCTTCCCTCAGCAGTTAAGTTTTGAAAGCCAACCAGAAGGGTCCTTCTTTGTGGCGTCTAGGACTAACATGGCCAACTTCCAAAGTCCTTTGCTAAAAATAGGCGAAGGGAAAGCCCAATTTTGGAATAAGTTAAGGTCTATTCTGCACTCTCATATTAATATATGCATAATATAATGAGGGAGAACTTGGCCAACAGAAAAGCAGATACTGTCGTTGTATTTGTTCTATTCACAGTTAAATACTAAATTTTAGACTGTGATTTATGTGATTACAGAAACTGCTCACGCACAAATGAAGACCTTTGCAATCAAATGCTACACATACATCATAAATGTAACAAAAATAAAGCTTATCCAAATCCTGTATCTCAAAATGTACCTTAGATACCAAAATTTGACAAATAGGAAACCAACGATCATAAATCCAGTTCTTTCGTGTTATAGATAATTAAACACCTCCATGAGAAATTTAAGATAGATGACGTGCCTCAAAAAAAGATGATTTCAAGACTAAGGTGCTAATGATCAAGAAAAACCAAGTTAGAACATTTTAATAAGTAAATTATTGTAAGATGTGGTTTATGAAGAAGAGGCAAACAGAAAACGTATCATTATGGTAAAGATGAAAAAAACTGTATAAGAAGCAAAGATAGGGGATACATATCAGGATACTGCATTCAATTAAAATTACTTTGAAATTATCATAGTGAGTTGGTGAGTGATGGCAATCGTTTCAGTAAAAACACACAAAAATTTTTGACAATGAGCTTATAAATTTGAGGCTAACAATCTCCCAAGAAACTCCATCCTCTGTCATAGCAACTGTCTTCTAAGTAAAGCCCATGCAGAACAGAACTGACCGTCCCAGAACATCCGCATTTTTGCCCCAGCTGTGCACATCCACTCTCCTGGGATAGCGAACACAAAACTGACAGAACTTCCTCATGACTTGTCAATTAACAAGATCACACAAGCCCAACCGCTAGCAGCACCGTGTGCCTGCCACCTGTTAGCTGCTCTTGAGAGAGCCCCAAAACCGAGCTCCAGCAAGGAACTGGGAACGCCTTTGTTGTTGTCTAGCTACGGAAGCTACCAGAGTTCAGTCTAAACCCGCGCCTGGAAGTAAAACTGCCCCTAGCTTGGGGAAGTCTTCCCAGATTGGGGCTTTGGCAAAGCCTCTTCTAGCTTAGACGAAGCACTAATGTCATTTACTAGTCCCAGGAGGGGGGAAGGGTCAAAGGTGCGGAAAGTTGGGGGACGGGGATCTAAGATCTCAGGAAAAGGTCAGTTTCGCAGTGGAGGAGGGTGAGCACGACGAGGAGGTGGGCCGTCCCGCTGGGTGAAAGAACAGTGAAATCCCAGCTCAGGGGTCGGAGAAGAAAGGTTCTAAAATGAGACCAGGAGGAAAACGGAGAGACGGGGGGTGAGGCGAAAGACGAGAAATTCGAGTTTTAAAGGGGCTGGTGAGGCTGAGGAAAGAAAGGCCAAACTGAGGTGAAAGAGGCGAGGCCAGCGTGAAGGAAAGGGCTGAGATGAGGGAAGCACTGCAGAGACAAGGGACAGGCGGAGAGACCCCCACCCACAAGGACAGAGGCAGAACTCTTGACCCGTCTTCCTGCAGGATGTACTCGACTGGCCGCGCTCAGACCCTGTCGGCAGCGGAGACTCACCCAAAGGCTGCAGAAGTCCCACAGCAAGACATGGGAACCGGTCCAGACCCACGGTAGAACCAGCAGAGTGGAGGAAACCGCGGCGTTAGCGTAACCCGGATGCGCATCCCTAGCAACCGGAAGTAAGCGACCAGGGTCACCTCGCAATCTACACCCCGTTCAGACCAGAAGCCCCTGGGCGCGTGAGTCGGGCCTCGAGGGGCGGGGAAGGGACTAGGCCCCGCCCACTCCGCGGCCTCGGCGAGCCCCGCCCCTGGTCACGCCCAGCTCAGCGCACCCGAGTAGCCAAGGTTGAGCTGGTCATTGCTGCACTGCTGAGCTACAGTAGAACAAATAGCGAGTACCACAGCACTGTTTTTCAAAGCGGTCTTTTAAAATGCGTGTAATCCCTGCCTCCCCAAAGGGAACGTGAGGAGAAATGCTGGATTTAGAAAAACTGTAGGAGTTAGAATAGGTGGGAAGTTTGGGAAGACGCTTGGAGGCTAGCCCAAAATGATTTTTTTTTAACCCCAGTTTATTCTAATATTTCTTTGAGCTCACAGTTAACCTCAGTTCATGCACAACTGTCTTCAGAAACGAATTTTTTTAATACTTCGTTAATTTTAAATTACAACCCAAATATAGACAAAGAGCAAGGTTGAATTCAGGTTTTGTGGAGACCCGAAGTTTATTCAATTTAGGAGACCCTGTTTAAGAAAAAGAATCCAAAATTACAAACACAATATTAGATATAGAAGTGAGTTTTTTATAATGAGAAAAGAAATCACAATTTAAAAAAATCACAAATTAAAAATCCAGAAAAAAGCCTGGTGTGATGCTGTGCACCTGTAATTCCAGCTACTCAGGAGGTTGAGGCAGTTTGAGGCCAAACTGGGAAACTTGGACCCTGTTTCAAAATAAAAATAATTTATGGGATGTAGCCCACTAGTACAGTATCCCCTGGGTTCAATCCCCAGTACCACCAATAAATAAATACTTAAAGATCCAGAGAAAAACCACTATTTTGTTACTGCCTTTTACATCTCTAAATACATTTTTCTACATTTTTTGACTGTATATTAATTACTCAATGCTTTTTATGACAATTTGCCAACATCATTTGGTAAGATCCTTAACTCCTCTTTCTCACACCCCACTTATAATTCACCAGCATCATCTATAGGGGCCACTTTCAAAATCTGTCCAGAATCTGTTAATTTATTATCTCTGTTGTTATAAGCCACAACTATGACTCTGAGTGTTCTCTTTATACCCCTTTCCTCCCATGATCTGGTAACAAAGTAGCAGTGGTTGGTGTTCAACCCTTGGGCTACAAAGGCCCAAGCATACAGTTTTCTAATTCCAAAGAAAGAACTTGTGTGACAGGTTGACATATTTGACTCCATGGAGATGTTATAGGCCAGGTTATATAGGCAATGACTAAACAGACTCCATTTTACCTTGGGACTCTGTTACGTAGGAAATGCTTCTCCCATGGGAACGCCCCGCCTCTGTACCTGTCAACACAGTTGCCTAGTATGATTTGTTTGGCAATACAAAATGACGGAAATGGCAATTCTTGTATAATGAAAAATTGTTCTCTTTTTGATTCCTAGTTTCCTAAACAATGTACCATGTTAACAGTGATGTCAACAGTGATTGTTTAGATGTTAGTAACCATACTTTAGTTTGTACCTAAGTAAGGTCATTTTGACCCGCTTCCCCTCTGCTAATGATTTCAGATTCCATGGTGTTAGTTTGTAATTTTGAATCATAGCAACGGACACTTATAATTGATGTGCTGATTTATGGTATAAAAACCCTGCAACCTATGGTCAGGATGTTCTCCCAATAGCCATTTTTTGGGGCATTGTGTGAAACAGTCAGCCAGCTGACTTAATAAACTCAAATTTGGATTTCTCAGTGGTGATTAGTCTGTTCTTAAGTTGCCCCATAACACTTGGAAGACTTGACAAGAGGATTTAGGCATTTTGTTACTTACACAGTCCTGGGTGGCAGGAAGGTCAGGATAAAATGCATCCATCACCACACTGTGCCTACAAGCAGGGAAAATATATGGAAGATAACTTGCATGCCAGCTGCACATGTGGGTTTTTCCAGAGGTTTTATGAGCACATGACTAGCTTCACAACCAAGGTCATCCTGCTTTGATTCCCATCTAGAGATTGGAGATAAAGAGAAGTGACCGTTTCCCTTCTCCTTGCCCTGCTCAACACATTCTTGGGAGTCCTTCTTATTTCACCTTCAGAAACAGCAAGCCATATAATACTGATCTGGGTTTACCCCAACAGGTGGGCTCCTGCTAAAACGTTAGTCAGATCATGTCCCTCTTCCAACGAATTCCTGTCTTGGAGTGAAAACCAAATGCTTACACTGACCTACAGGACCCTCAAGATTTGACAGCCCCAAGTACAACTCTAACTTCTCCCACTCTGTCATTGGTCCCCTGAAGGTACACTGACCTCTTTGCTGTTCTTCAGACCTGCAGGTAGGCTCAGGGCCTTTGTGCTTCCCGTTTCTTGTGCCTGAATTGTTCTTCCCCCCCGCCCCCCGACACCATTCACCCTGGAACACAATTATCCTCCTTGTACTTTCTACCCCAGTTTCCCACATAATTTTTCTCTAATAAATGTTGTCCCATCCAACAAGTAGCTTGTAAACTTGGTTTAATGTCCCTTCCTCCCCACAAGAATGCAAGTTCCATGAGGGCGTGGATGTTTGGCTCCTTGATTCATGAATGTATTTTAGCACCAGAACAGAACCTGGCATGTTGTAGGTGCCAATAAATGTTTGTTGAATGAAAGATTAATTACTCATTTATTTGGGGGTGAGTCGCTCATTAATTTGCTTTTGTTGTTCTGAAACCATGCAAACTTAACCACCAACTCCACCAGGGGGAGACCATGAGCAAACAATGCAACATCCCCAGAAAAGTTATTCCTGAAGCATTTAGAGTACATATTACATGATTCTAAAACAGAGGTATAAAAAAGCTCACAAATTCCTCTCCAAAGCAGAGAAGACAGTACCTCACTAGCAAAAAAACAAAACAAACAAACAAAAAACAACTTTCAATGTGTTTACAGTCCTTTGAGAATAAATTCCAGGCTCCTTACTGTGGTCCATGAGGCCCTCCTTGGCCTACCCTTCCCTTCTCTCAAATGGCAGGCCCAGCCTCCTTCCCCTCATGTGTCCTGAGCTCCAGTCATGCTGATACTTTTTTCTCTTTCTTTCACAAACCAAAATATCTTGCCTCAGGACCTACTGTTCCCCTGTCTCTCTCCCCAACCTTCCAATGCCTGGTTTCTTAGTCTGGTCTCAGTTAAATTTCACCTCTGAAGGCCTCCTGCCATCTCCTGTCAGTCTTCTTTCTAAAGTAGCTCCCTCACACCTTCTACACATATTATCATTTTTTTCATGTTCCTATTGCCACTTTCAATTCTCTGGTTTGCTTGTTTATTATCTGTCACTAAAAAGTGGGGTCTGTCTCCCTTATTCACTGCCTAAAATTCATGTTTCTACAGGAGTGCTTGGCATATGGTGGATGCTAAATAAACAGAACAAAGTAATTATTAATATTTACTGAAATTTTACTATGTGTCACTGACTTTACATTGTAAACATATAAGTGCTTGCAGTTCTTTTTTAATTTTCCCACCAAACTTGGAAGGTGTTATGATAATCATTTTACAGGTGAGAAAACTGAGGCAGGCCAAAGTTTTGTATTCCCTAAGACCATACTTGGAGTTATTCAGGTTATCACTACATAATAAACTATCTCAAAACTCAATGACTTGAAACAACAACAACTCTATTATTTCCTTTGTTTGTTTGGGTTTTGTTGTGTTTGGTTTGGTTTTGTGGTGCTGGGGATGGAACCTAGGGTTTTGCACATGCCAAGCAAGCACACTATCACCAAGTTACACTCCTGGCCCAACCACCGTCTTATGTCTCACATATTTGAAGTCAGGAATTTAATCAGGGCTCAGCTGAGTGATTCCTCCATTCCATACAATATCAAGCAGAGTCAGTCAGTAGTATTCTAGCTGGCAGCCTAGTAGGCTATCGGGAGCGTCCAGCCCAGTCTTACTCATGAGACTGGCCCTTAAAGGAAATGGCTGAAAGGCTGGGTTCAGCCAGCCCCCCTCTCCATGTAGTCTCAGAGTCTTGCCATGTGATCTCTCCATCAAGATATCTGAATGTCTAACATGACAATTGATGATGTCTCCATGGAGACAAGTTGCAGAAACTGTCATTCTTTTAAATTTGACCTGGAAACTGGCATAGCATTACTTCTATCCCAGTCTATTAGTCAAAGCAATCATAGACCTTGCCTAAACTCAAGGGAGGTAACATACATGCCACCTGTGTTGGGTGGGATGTCAAGGAATGTGTAGCCTTCTTCCATCACCACAAAATATTTTCTATGCCCCCTTTCTCTGACTCCTTTTCTCCCCAGATCTGTTAGAATAACTTAGACTTATTGCCATTTCTGTAATCTATTTGATGTTCACTAAAAGAGTTCCTGAGAAAACATTCATTGTGGTGTGTATCTCCCTGTTTATTTAGCAGCTACTTTGTAATAGCTTAAGCTCTGAAGACAGAGTAAAAAATAAAATCAGGGCTGAGATCGTGGCTCAGTGCTGGAGCACTTGCCGAGCACATATGAGGCACTGGGTTTGATCCTCAGCACCACATACAAAACTAAATAAAGTTATTATTTTACAAATCCACTTTAAAATAAATAAATAAATCAGACAAAAACCCCTGCCCTCACGGAGTTCCCGTTCTAATCAATCCATAGGCAGAAACACGGTGTTGAAGCTCAACTGAGGCTCATCATCCTTTTCCATTTTATTCCAGGGAGCTTCCTATACTGAAGAGGAAGGGCTCACATTTCTCTTTTTCAAAATGACATTTCTAGCTGAGTGTGGTGCCATGTGCGAATGTGATCCCAGCTATTTGGGAAGCTGAGGCAGGAGGATGGCTTGAGCCCAGGAGTTAGGGGCCAGCCTAGGCAACATAATAAGAACCCCATCTCAAAAAAATGTTCTCTTGGACTCAGATGCAAACTAGATATTGTCAATTAGATGCTCCTGGGTAAGATTTGCAAGGGAGTTGAGGAGGAGGCATTTTCCTCCCGGTTGGCTATTTCTGTTGGCCTTTATGATTATCAATAGAGACACTGGGGTTTTCCGTAGCATAATGTCAGTTTCTAGTCCCCTTCCATGAATTGATTTTTGTTCTGGGGTTTAAACCGGGGGCACTTAACCACTGAGCAACATCTCTAGCCCTTTATTTTTTATTTTTTATTTTGGGACAGGGTCTTGCTAAGTTACTTAGGATCTTACTAAGTTGCTTAGGGCCTCACTAAGTTGCTGAGGCTGGCCTCCTGCCTCAGCCTCCCGAGCTGCTGAGAGCATATGTTTTTCTGAATTGTTTCCAAGACAGTATGCAATAGCTCCACAGCTTTCCAGGCTTGGGCGGACATGCCGAACTCCCTGGCCATGAGAAAACCAAGAGCAGAATGCTGTTTTGTAGCAGATGTTAAGCCTTAGTAGCCATAAACTACTTAGACACTTGGGAAGCAGCATATCCCAGTGCACTAGCTGCATCAAAGTCTGCATGGCTGGGTCCCTTCCTGTTCCCTAGCAATGTTTGGCTATGAAATGGGAGTAAGAATATTTTTCTGACTTATAGTGCACTGTAAACTATACAGTACTATACACATAGAAGCTATCACTTCTATCTACATCAGTGGCTCTCAAAGTGACCTGGGGTTCCCCTAGAGTTCTCCAAGACACTCTCAGGGAGTAAGTGAAATCAAAACTTCTTTATGAATCAGGCTTGATGGTGCACACCTGTAATCCCAGCTACTCAGGAGGTTGAGGCAGGAGGATCACCAGTTCAAGGGCATCCTGAGCCATTAGAAAGACCCTGTCTCAAAATTAAAAAGGACTGGGGATGTAACTCAGTGATAGAGCACTTGCCCACCATGTGCAAAGCCCTGGGTTCAATCCCAGTACCAGAAATACAAACCTTCTTTACTGTTTTAACAATAATACTAGGGCTGGGGATATAGTTCAGTGGGTAGAGTACTTTGCTTGCAAGCACAAGGTCCTGGGTTCAATCCCCAGCACCGGATTTAAAAAAATAAAAAAGGAAAAAGAAAAAAAAATAATATTTAACCCAGGGGTTGGGGATATGGCTCAGTGGTAGGGTACTTGTCAATCACAGGTGAGGTCCTAGGTTTGATTCCCAGCACTGAAAAAGAGAAAAGGAAAAAAAAAAAAAAAACCTAATCCATTATTTGCCTTTTTCACTCATTCTTCCAAAAGCACATAAGGAGCTTTCCACACTATATGATGAAGTCCTTGAGGATGAAAGTGATGTAACTTGCGAATTTATTGTTCGTAAATACTGACATTGTGGAAAGACATAAATGTGTCCAATCTATATCAATGGCATAGCTCGCTTACAATACGTAGCCCATATTAACGAAAGGTCTTTGGGGTCCTCAGTAATTTTTAAGAGTGTTAAGAGATCCTGACACATTTGAGCGCTGCTGCCCAGGGTCACTGTGTTTGCTCGTTCTTGTGCTCTCTGCAGTGGCCCCCACTTTGACCATTTCTGGATGCCTGATTCCACACGTGATCATGCTGCTGCTGTGTCCAGCCCTCTTTTACTAGGATGCCTTTCTATTTTGATTAACACACTTGAGACAGTATCTTCTTGAACAGATGTCTGATAACAGCTGTCTTGGCACAGCCTCAGGACTCCACATAACTGTGATCTGTTCTCATCAACAATGTTAGACCGGCAGACCAGTCCCTTGCCTTATAGCTGCTGAATTATTATTTCTAGCTGGACTCATTTTGTTTCCTGGTTACTGTCCCTGCCTTCACCCTACTGAGCATTAGTCTGACCCACACTAGCCTCCTGTTCCTACTCTTGGTTTCCCTCCTGTTCAGATAACCCTTTGCTGCAGAGATCACTTGTCAGCTGCCCACAACAAAACTAAGCCATCCCACCCTTATCCCTGTCCAATTCCAGAATGTGAGCTGGGTCAAACTGAGGTCACTCAAAGGCTTCCTGCCCACCAGATAATGGATTAATATTTGCTTTTAAGTACGGTGACACCTTCCCCCAAGAATGTCATTGTCTGTGCCTTTATATTTTGTAATCATTAAATTTAAAACATAAACTGTTTGCAATGTTGTGGGTAGAACTAAGGAGACTATTAATTCTTATGTCATATGTATCTGCCCAGGTTGGGTTTTTTCCTTCCTTCTCCCTGCTTCTTCTTTTTCTATAGTAAGGATGTATAGGGATTGACCACAAGGACTCTGGAGACAGAGTGCGTGTTTGAATCCCAGCTCTCGCCCCGACAGTTGTGTCTGTTATTGTGAAAAGACACAAACATGTACAGTCTGTGAACAGGTCAAGAAATCTCTTAGATCAAATTATCTCTCTGTGCCTCAATTTTCTCCTAGGTAAAGTAGAAATTTTTTAAAGTAGCACTATCCATAGAAAGAGAGAGAGAGAGAGAGAGAGAGAGAGAGAAAGGGCCTATGAGGATTAATATATGTAAAGTGCTTAGAAATATGCCAGATAGGGCTGGGGATATAGCACAGGTGTGGAGCACTTACCTAGCATATGTAAGGTCCTGGGTTCAATCCCCAGCATCACACACACACACACACACACACACACGTGCAAATTTCCAGATACATATAATATATAAGTGATTAAAAATCAGAAAAGAATGAAAACTCCCAGGTACAGTAGTGCATGCCTGTAATCCCAGTGGCTCAGGATGGAGGTTGAGGCAGGAGGATCATGAGTTCAAAGCCAGTTTCAGCAATGGCGAGGCCCTAAGCAACTCAGTGAGACCCCGTCTCTAAATAAAATACGAAATAGGGTTGGGAATGTGGCTCAGTGGTTGAGTGCCCCTGAGTTCAATCCCCAGTATTCCTGCCCCCAACCCCGCCAAAAAAAAGAAAAGAAAGAAAGAAAACTATGAAGTTTTCATATTTGTATTATTTATTTAGTTTCCTTTTGTGGCACAGGGGATCAAACTCAGATCATGGATGCTTTACCACCTAACTACATTCTCAACCTTCTCTTAATTTTTTTTTTTTTTAATTTTGAGACAGAGTCATGCTACATTGCCCAGGCTGGCCTCAAACTTACCAAAAATGGCCTTGAACTTGTACCCAACCTCCCGAGTAACTGGGATTATAGGTGTGCACCAGGGTGTCTGGTGCTTTCATGAGTTTAGAGATATGGAAAAAGCTATAATAAATCTTAAAGTGCTGATTTTCATCAGGAAACTTGAGGTGAGACACAATTAACCTAAGTGCCTCAAAGAGTGCCAAGCACTGGTTATCTGTCTGTGTAGAAAGATTAAGAAAGAAAGGTAGTGAATTTTTACATGAGAAGTACCATAAAATTTAAGCTAAATCTACATGAGTTGTGAATCATGTCATTGCAAGAATAAACTGCCTTTTAATTGAAGAGGAAAAGAACCTTTCTATAATATTAAATTACTTTTTTAATAATTCCAGGTACATGAAACCCTGAAGCTAGTAATTTTTATTATAAGAAATTACCATTTTAAATGAATGTTTGCGACAGAAAACAGTGGTTATTCATTTAAAATGGTAACCTGCTAGGTGTGGAGGAGCATGCCTATAATCCCAGGGACTTGGGAGGCTGAGGCAGTAGGATCGAAAGTTCAAAGCCAGCTTCAGCAATTTAGCAAGACCCTGTCTCAAGATAAAAAATAAAAAGGGCTGGGGACGTAACTCAGTGGTAAAGTGTCCCTGGGTTCAACCTCCAGTGCCAAAAACAAACAATAAAAAAGTGGTAAACTGTGTTTGTTAACAGTGTTAATTTTACTCCAACTTGGTAACAAATTAACCTCTTGTGCTCTTGTGATCTTACCTTACTGATCTAAATATAATTAAATTGGCCAGTATAAAAGTCTGGGAAGATTCTCTTAAACTTGGGAATAGATCTAAATACATTCCTGCAAGTGAAAAAAAAAAAAAAAAGTGATAAGAAAATAAATACATAGTAACAAATTAAGGCTGAGCTGTAGCTTAATGGTAGGGAACAGGTTTAGCATGCATGAGGTCTTGAATTTAATCCCCAACACACACACACACACACACACACACACACAAAAGCAATGCAGCAATGCATAAAATGAAATACGTGCTACAACATGAATGAACTCTGAAAATATTATGCACAGCATAGAGAAAATTCCTAGCACGAAAAACTATTGCTTTTATGTGACAGTTGAATATTTTCCGGGCAAGAGACAAATTACAACTGTGAAATGAGTTGTGAACCATAAAACCAATAAAAAGCATTCTGATTTAGCAATTGCGAGGTGAGAGAGGAATTACGTTGACTCCCTTTCTTGAATACAGTCCCACTTTCCTCCCAAAGTAGGATATGGAAGAGAAAATAGAAAAAGATTCTCTGGCTCTGACTAGTAATCTCTCAAAAATATGGCTGCTATTTATGGAGCATCCATCCTTCCCCCGCCCTGTGTTAACCCTTCAGGTGCATCCCTTCACCGAACCTCCCAACGACACAATTATTATCTAATATTTGAATGAATATACCCTGGTTATCTTCACTTTCCAGAAAACTGGGGCTCAAGGTTGTGAAATCACTAAACTGAAGTCCCAGAAGTCATAGAGGTAGGATGTAAAAACACGTGTGACACTGCGGCAGTGGGGCAGGAGCACCAGGCAAGTGAAGAAGCCAAGGAGCTCCCAGCTCCAGTCTCGTATTAGTATCCCTGGGGTTTAAGCCCCGCCCCCCGAGGTTCCTGAACCAATCCGAGAAAGGCCAATGGATATTGACCAAGTCTGTTTGTCTCCATCCACTCTGGACCCAAGAGCTTCCACAGCCCTCCACTGCTGGCTCCCGAGGCACCTAACCTTTCCCGAAGGATTGGGTCTGGGTGAGCTCTAGCTGCCCTTGTGTCCCATCCTCCCAAGTTATGTCACCTGCAAAGTACTGCTTCTTCATGGGCATCATCCCCAGGTACTAGACTTCTCTGCCTTTCTCCTTGACTTAGGAAAGCCTAATGGTTAAATTAAGCAAGGGTCTTACGGTTGAACAGAGCTTCATTGCAGTCTCTCCTTCACCACTAACTGTAAGATTCTTCATCTTCAGGGTACTGGAAGAGGAATGGTAAATCTATAGATTTGAATGTGATTTGTCCCTCAAAGGTTCATGTGCTGAAAGCTTGGTCCACATTGAGGTCTTGGAGCCTTTAAGAGGTGGGACCTAGTGAGAGTTAATTAGGTCATGGGGCCTCCACCTTCCTGAACGGATTAATACTGGTCTTTCGGCAGAGTGGGTTAGATCTCACAGGAGTGTTAGGTCTCAAGACAGAGAGTTATAAAACAAAGCCACCCCATGTGCTTAGCCTCTTCTACACACAGCCATTTCTTTTTCTGTTCCTCTGCCTTCTGTCACAGTCAAGGGGGCCATGACAGGATGCAGGCTCCCTGCTATTTGGATCTTCCAGTCTCCAGAATCATAAGCCAGATAAACTTCTCTATTTATAAAGCACCCAGTCTCCAGTGTTTTGTTATAGCAGCAGAAAATGGACTAATACCATAGTCCTGCCTTTTTAATAGGATGGTTGTGAGGATAAAATGCACTAACCTTTAGAAAACATCTGGTAGGGTGCTGGGCACTTTGTAAGCACTGAGTAGACAAAGTGCTCATTCTTAGGATTTTCATTGTTATCTAACCATGCCATAGTCTATCCAGCTTCTCAGTCTCAATTTTCTGATTTGAGGCCTACATTTCATATCTTCTCTTTTCAGTATTTCTTCTCTCTCTCTCTCTTTATATATATATATACATATATATATGTGTGTGTGTATATATATATCTATAGATGGATATACATATATATTCAGAGACCTATCTATAGATGGAGAGATTTACATATACATATACATATATATATTCTTATACACATCTCTCTCTCTATATATATTGTGTGTATATATATATTAATATATATATATAGTATATATATATGAATCCAACCCTGGAGGACTCTCAGCTCACTGATAGGTCTTCTTCAACTATGCAGACCTCCCAGAATCAAAAATTTGACCTGACTAACTTTTCACTTATTAAATTTATTTCCAGGTGGACATTTGCTGCAATGCCCACCATTTTTTACCTAGAACTTGAATTGATGTTAGTATCCTTCAGTCCAGCAGCCCATCGCCATCTTGAAATATGGTCAACAGCATCCAAAGAGAAAGGCCCCACCTCTGAGGAAATGGCAAGGCTCTGCTTTTCCTATTGTCCCCTTGACTTTCCACCCCTTCGTCACTCCCTCCTTTCTCTGAACCTTTTTTTTTTTTTTTTTTTTTTTTTTTTTTTGTGGTGCTGGGGATTGAACCCAGGGCCTTATACTTGTGATGCAAGCACTCTACCAACTGAGCTATCTCCCCAACCCTCTCTGAACCTTAGTCATTCTGAAGTTGGGAGTGGGAAGTGGGAAGACACAGGGAAGAAGAGCTGTTCCCAGGGACATGACCCACCCCAAAGTGGCCCTGCTCAGATGCCACTTGGGCAAGAGCCAGACTTACTGATTGGAAAAACACATCTGAGAGCTGGGGACACAGGTTGGTGGCAGAGCGCTCGTCTATGCACAAGTCCTGGGTTCGATCCCCAGCACTGCAAAACAAAAGAAAACCACGTCCACCCTGGGCACCACCACCTCAGGAAGAATTCTCCAAGACTTTAAAAATTGCAGTAAAAATGACTCGTGAGGGCTGGGGTTGTGGCTCAGTGGTAGAGCCCTTGCCTAGTGTGTGTGAGGCACTGGGTTTGATCCTCAGTCTCACATAGAAATAAATAAAGATCCATTGACAACTAAAAAATATGTGTGTTTTTAAAAAGATTCACGAGTTAGAGAATAGGACTTCTGAGGAAAATTATAGAATCTTGATTGGGTTAAGGAAGTAAAGGGTAGAGGAGACAGGACTGGAGAGGGGCTACTGAGAAACCCGATTCAAAGAGGCAGAGCCAGCTCAACCTGGTGACCCACACCTGTACTCCCAGGTATTTGAGGAGCTGAGGCAGCAGAATCACTGGAGCCCAGGAGTCTGGGGCCGGCCTGGGCAACATAGTGAGACCTGGTCTAAAAATAAAAAATAAAAAATAGGCAGAACCAAAGAACACTGGTAAGTCCATACTGCAGATTGGGAGGGCAAGTGGCAGGGTATCAGAAGGGGCTTGACAAATCCATTGAAGCAGGAGCAGAAAATAGGGGACCCTTCTTAAGGAAAAGAATGAAAAATTATACACATAAAATCACTAGGGTCTTTAAAAAGGGCTTGTGAAGGTGAGGGATCCTGAAATCTAAGATCTGCTGACTTCACAATAAATTTACCTCTAACCAGGAACGTGACAAGTCACGGGGTTGGGGGCATGACTCAAAGGGATGGTACCTGCCTAGTGTTCATACGGCCCTGGTTTCCATCCCCAGCACCACACACACACACACACACACACACACACACACACACACACACACAGTATGTGCTGGTAACATGAATTTGGGAAGTAGTCTTTGTTTGTTCTATAACCCTATCTGGAAACTCCTTCTCTCTCTTCTTCCCCTAAACCATGCCTTCTTAGTCTGAAAAATGCAACAGAAGCCAGCCCTCCTCTCAGGAATCCTACCAGGTATGACCCTTTCCTACCACAGTGACGTCATGCCCCACCTCTGTGTGCACACCTGCCACACACTGTGCCTATCTGCGCCATTCCACTGTGTTAGTTATTTACTGGTGTGTGGCAAATTCTTCCAAAAACCAGAGCTGGAAGCAACACATATTCAGTAGCTCACAGTTTCTATGGCTCAGGCATCCCGGAGTGACTTTGCTGTGTCTTTTGTTAGCCTAAGGCCTGACTGGAAGAGATCTGCCTCCTAACTCACATGGTGATGGTAAAAGGATTCAGTTCCCCTTGGGTTGCTGGATTAAGGTCTCAGTTCCTCAAGCGCTGCTGGCAGAGGCCTCCCTGGGTTCCTTGCCATGTGTAGGCCTCTCCATCCGGCAAGTGTGGCAGCTGCTTCATCAGAGTGGAGCAAGTGAAAAGGAAAGAGAGAAAGTGCTAGCAAGATGGAAGAAGCCACAGTCCTTTGTTAATCTACTCACAGAAGGGACAGCCTTCTATCATTTGTGTCATATTCCAATCATTAGAAGCGACTCACTGGGTCCAGTCCATACTTGTGGGTAGGGAATCCCACAAGGGTGTGAGATACCAGGAGGCCAGGATCATGGAGATCTGAAACTGCCTACCACAACTATTTGCTCCTTCTTTTTTTTAATATTATTTTAAAAATAACTTTATTTATATGTGGTGCTGAGAATAGAGCCCAGTGCCTCACACATGCTAGGCAAGCGCTCTGCCACTGAGCCACAACCCCAGTCCCCTATAGCTTCTTCTTACATTGCCTATCGCCCTGGCTGGTTCTGCCATGTGAACTCCTTGAAGACAGAGATCACATTTTACTCAGCTCCTACTGCCGCTTAGTGCCTACCATAAGCCTCTTATGCTTGTTAAGTGTATGAATGAGAAATAAATGAATGGCTGGTAACCCAGAGATGGAACCAAAGGCAAGTGTCTCATGTTACTTAAGAGAGAATGCTATTTATTATCTTTTGATGCAACCATCTCACGATTAGAAAATTAAAGACATATTCAGAAATATAATTATAAGGACGTGTTTAGAGGTTTGGTGTCAAAGATGTTCATGACAGCATTGTTCATTATGGCAAAATGCCCCCTGAAAAACGAACACAAAAGAGCATTTACCTAGCATGTGCAAGGTCCTGGTTTTTATCCCCTGCACCACAAAAAACAAACAAAGCACAAAAACAACATGTAAATTATCAGAATGTCCATTGATAAAGGATTTATTAAATGCATTATGCTAAAACCATACAGTGGATATTCTGTAGTCTTTAAAATGAAAAATGCTGCACAATATTAAATAAAAAGGGAAGATGCTTTTGATACACATGGAAAAAATCCAGAAGGATCCAATCAATTTTGAATGGTTGCAAGGTTTAGATAAGTCAATTTTAAAGTTGCTTAAACAAACATGATTTGGGTTTTTTTCACATAAGATACGTGGAGGCAGGCAGCTTCTGACCTTAATTCTCTCTGGCTTAGTATCACCACCTAATGCTTTCCCTAATGCTTGCCTCTCCCTGGTCATAAGATGGTTGCCTCAGTTCCGGTCATCTCATCCACATTCAAAGCAGGAAGAGCAGGTATTCAGTCATGGCTGAATCTTTGCTAGGAAAGCAAAAGCTTTCTCAGAAGTTCCCTAACTCTACTGATTGACTTTTCTAACTCTATTGGTTGAGTCACATGGACACTCCCAGCTACAAAAGTGACTAGAGACACTAGAAATAGAAATATCATGATTATCTTAAAAAAAATTTTATTTAGCCAGGCGCGGTAGCACACACCTGTCATCCTGTGATGGTGACAGATCTGACTCCATGAGAATGTTGTAGGCCACACTCTAAGGGAAATGACTAAACAGACTCCATTTTGTTCTGGGACTACATGTTACGTAGGAAATAAGCTTCTCCCATGGGAACACCCCGCCTCTGTGCCCATCATCAGTTGCTTAGTGTGACATGTTTAGCAATACAAAATGACAATTCTTTTTCCTTTAATTAAAATATTTTTTATTTTTACAGACACATTGTGATTCATTGTACACAAATGGGGAACAACTTTTCATTTCTGTGGTTGTACACAATGTATATTCACACCATTCAGGTAATCATACATATATAGAGAGTAATACTGTCTGTTTCATTCTACTGTTTTTCCAGCCCCACCCTCTCCCACCCCTTTTTCCTCTACACCATCCAAAGTTCCTTCATTCTTCTCTTCCCCCTGCCACCCCCCATTGTTATACATTGTCATGTACTTATCAGAGAAAACATTCGGCCTTTTGTTTTTTGGGCTTGGCCTATTTCACTTAGCATGATATTTTCCAACTTCATCCATTTACCAGCAAATGCCATAATTTTATTCTTCTTTATGGCTGAGTAATAACATTCCCAGCAGTTTAGAGGCTGAGGCAGGAGGATTGTGAGTTCAAAGCCAGCCTCACCAAAAATGAGTCACTAAGCAACTTAGTAAGACCCTGTTTCTAAATAAAATACGAATAGGGCTGGGGATGTGGCTCAGTGGTCGAGTGCCCCTAAGTTCAATGTCACACACAAAAAATTATTATTTATGTCTGATTCTGGTCACACTAGCACCCAAACAAACTGGGAATCTATTGACGAAGATGAAAGGGAAGGGGATTTGGGTAGACAATTAGCTGTTGCTCCTTTACAGAGGCCACAGTCTCCTCAGTCCTTTTAGTCTCCCACCTAGATGGCTTTACAGAGCTAATCACCTGCCAAGCCCCTGAAGACTTGACCTTTCAACACCTGGCTCAGGGTTAGAAAGTAGGAAAGATGGTTTCTCATCTGCTATTATCCATTGTTTCCCTGTTTCTTTTAGCCAATAAAGAACAAAAACTTTCCCCAAGAAGTACTAGGATATATGACTGCCAAGTTTGAAATCACATTTCCCAGTCTCTCTTGCAGCTAGTTGGATGTGACCACATAACTAAGTCCTCATCTTCAGAAAATGAATAAAATTGATACGAACATCAGGTCTACATCTTTTCTCAAATAGAATTTGTTTGCTAGTTGCTTCCTCTTTTCATTTTTCCTACAGGATGGAGTGTGGATGTATTGATGGAAGCATTTTTCCAAAGAAACAGCAAAGTAACAAGATAAGGACCTGTCTGTATCCCTAAATAACTACCTGCAGCAGATCCACTTACCTTCACTCATCCCAAACCATTCATATGCTTAAAGAGATGCTTAAAGTAACAAGAAAACTAGAAAAACAAACAAAAAATAAAAACAAAACAAAAAAACCTGTTAGCAAAAGATTAAAAAATATGTATCCTATATTTTGGGATTTCTTTAATAAAGCAGCATATTCTGTTCCCTAACTAAGAGATACATTAAAAAAAAAAAAAAAAAACTGCACTATGCCAGTGAGCTGTAGTTAATAGTTGAAAAGGAGTTTGAGTATTTAGGTGAGTAGTAGAGAAAGGAGTCAGATAAACTGAGGAATAGCAGAGGCTTTTATAAAGGCCTGCATTATTGGAGGAGGCAGCTGAATTATTATAGGCAGGACAGTGACAGAGCTGAGTTAGAAGCTCTACTGGACTCTGCCTTGGCCCCAAATGGAGTTAATATGGTTGGCACTGAAGCAAAATACAAAGAGCAGGCAGAAACTGAACTTTGCAGCCTACGTGTAGCACAAAGTTTCAAGAAGGGTCTGTGTAGCTGTGAATTAAAGGGAAGGACCCTTGGTAAGGGTCTCTGACTCACTCACACAAAGGATTTGCTAGAAGTGTGGGGGAAGCAGACTGGTCAAGAAAAGCAGCAAGAAGCACTTGGAGAGGAGGAGAACTCCAAACTTTATTTTATGCTGGCGGGCCCAGAGGAGAACAAAAACTCCAAATTCTGAGCGCTGATCCACAGTTTCTCACAATATTTATAGGTCATTTGATGTCACCTCAGACCCAACCTCTCACTGGGGCTTTTTTTCCTCTTATAAAAAAAAAAAAAAAAAAAAAAATTCCTAATCTATGCAGCTGAAGGCCTTGTGCAGGGCCTCTAACATAAAGCTAGCTCCCAGAGCAGAGAAGAAGAAACAGGGCTGGGGCAGGGGCTTAGTGGTAGCACGCGAGAGGCCCTGGGTTTGATCCTCAACACCGCGTAAAAATAAAATAAAGGAATTGTGTCCACCTACTAGATATATATTTTTAAAAAAGAGAAGAAACAGCTCTTTTCACAAGCACCTTTTACATTTCAAGAGGGAGTAGTCAGACTCTTAGGACAGTTATTGACAATCCAAAAGGTAGGGACCCATTTTAATTAAGCTTCCTGGAGAAAGGCTGAGAGAGGGGAGTGGAACTGACCCCTTCCCCAGTCATTGGTTTCTTCCCATGTTGTTGTAATTTCATTTCACAACCAGGTCTGGTTTTGCCATCACAGAAGGATACTGGGGAAATCAAAGAATCTGAGGATGGAATCGCAGCAGCTTGGAAATCCAAGGCTGCAAGTTTGAAGGCAGCCTCAGCAATTTAGTGAGGTCCTAAGCTACTTAGCAAGACCCTGTCTCAAAATAAAAAATAAAAAGGGATCTTGGGGCTGGGGTTGTGGCTCAGTGGTAGAGCACTCGCCTAGCACGTGTGAGGCCCTGGGTTCTATCCTCAGCACCACATAAAAATAAAATAAAAGGGCATTGTATCCACCTACAACTAAAAAATATATATATAAAAAAAGATAAGCTTAAAAAAAAAAAAAAAAAAAAAGGCTGGGGATGTGGCTCAGTGGTTAAGCATCTGTGAGTTCAATCCCACCAAGATCAGGAAAGCTCTGGGAATTCCATTTGCAAAAACTTCTAGTTTCTTTAGGGCACTTTTCAGTGTGCAATAAATCACCTGGAAGTGTTGTTAAACCACAAATTGTTGAGGACTAACCCCAGAGTTTCTGATTCAGTAGATGTGGGTGGAACCTGAGGCTTTGACGTCTAACAGATTCCCAGATGCTGTTGCTGCTGGTCGGGGACCACATTAAGAGAAGCTAAGCTCCAGGGGAAACACGTGAAATGACTCAGTGCCTACGGCCTTCCATCCTTGGGTGTCTTCACTTCTGGTTCCAAAGTCTTGAGAAAATCTAGCTGACCCAGGGCTGAGTCATTCCTGTGGTTCTGTGATTGGCAGCCCAGTGAGTACCACATGGGGTGGGGTCAGGGGAAGTTCCCCCAAAGAAGGAATGTTGGACATACAAAACTAGATATCTTCAAGTGGTAGCTGGACAAGCTGAATGTACACATTTCTCCATCTGGAGCAAGATTTGTTGCAGCAGCTTCTCCTCTCAGAGCAGAAAGCTCCAGAAGAAAGTAGGGGTTCTGGGGGAGGGGTGCGCTGCTACAGATGATTTACCTCTGTTCAAACTCATTGTATTTTTCTGCCCAAGAGAGGAGATTCCTGCCCACCCTAGAGGTCTGTGGTCCATTTCTCAGCTGCTTTGGTGACTATAGAAACTCAAAGAGGCAGGAGATTGCACAAGGCCCATCTTGACTCGTTAGGCTGCCCCTGAGGACAACTGGTCGCCGTGAGTATTGTAGCTTTTCTCAACCTTGGAGACAGTGACACGAAGAGATAGTTCCTAAAAAGTCTAAACATCTTATTTTCACATCATATTTTATATGCTGTAAGAAAGGAGATACTTCCTTCTGCCCTTTTTTGGTCCTGTGGGTGGCCTCAGAATTAAACCGACATAAGAGAAGAGCCACAGAAAAATGTACAAATTTATTTAATATTTTTACATGTCTTACACAGCAGTCTTTGGAAGGTGAATGAAGACCTAAAGAAGTTGTCAGGCCCAAACGCTTTTATTTATTTCTTCACAAAGAATGAGAAATTATAGCAAAATAACCAAACAAAGGGGGTTGGACTCAGGGCAGTAAATTGTGGGACAATGACAAGAAAATATCTGCAGGAAAGTAATGGAAGATAAGGGTGATTTAAGATTTGTCTGTACAGGCCTATTCTGGTGTCAGTCTCCAGTGTCTAGCAATGACCACTCTTCTCTTCCTCAGACAGGGAAGGTACCTTTCTCTGAGAATCTTTCATGAGATGCTTTTAGGTGGAAAGGAGAAAGAGAGCTTTTCCTGAATCTGTTTCTCAAGTGCCTTTAACTCATAAAAATTAACATGCCAAAGTGACACATTCTTGGATGGCATGTCCTAAAACCCTTCACTCACAATTTTCCTTCAGAAAAATTCTGTAGGCTGGTGGCACACACCTGCGATCCCAGTGACTTGAGGGGCTGAGGTAAGAGGATCATAAATTTGAGGCCGGCCTCAGCAACTTAGTGAGACCCAGTCTCAAAATTTAAGAAAAATGAAAAAGGGCTGGATATGTGGCTTAGTGGTAAAGTGCTCTTAGGTTCAATTCTAGTAACCAGGAAAAAAAAAGAAAGAGAGAGAGAGAGAGAGAAGGGGGGGGGGGGGGAAGAAAGAAAGAAAAAGAAAAATTCTGTAGAGAAACAAAACAAAACAAACTTTGTTAACCTAAGGGAACAAACCTATAGTTATTTAAGTCTGGATTGTCATCTATCGATTTTTTTTTTAAACGGGACCACTTGAGCTTATAAACCAACATGATAGTTTAACACATCAACATGAAGTGTGTTAAAACCATCACATTAATATTTACAGAGCAATCAGTGTAATACACCATACCATTAGGATAAATGACAAAAACATGATTATCTCAAGACATATTAGCAACATTTGGAAAAATCTACCACCACCCCCTTCATCATAAAAACACTCAACAAACTAGAAAGAGAAATTTTCAGTTTCTCAAACTGGTAAAGGACATCTACCAAAACTTACCAGCTTAACATCATATTTACTGGTAAAAGACTGAATGCTTTCCCATGAGATGGGTTGTTAAGATTAATAGTTGCCATAGACAGGAAAAAGGGAAAAAGGAACTACTGGGTGATGGGTTTGGGTGTTTTGGGGGGGATGATGAAAACATGATGAAATTCGATGGTGGCGATGGTTGTACACCTTCTAAATACATATACCAAAACCCACTGAAGTGTATGTACACTTTAAAGGGTGAATTGTAACCCGGGGTGGTGGTGCACACTGTCATCCCAGCAGCTCAGGAGGCTAAGGCAGGAGGATCGCGTGTTCAAAGCCAGCCTCAGCAAAAGCGAGACACTAAGCAACTCAGTGAGACTCTGTCTCTAAATAAAACACAAAATAGGGCTGGGGATGTGGTTCAGTGGTCAAGTGTCTTTGAGTTCAATCTCCAGTACCCTCCCCTCAAAACAGAGTGCATTTTATGGCATGTGAATATATCTCCTGAGCAATTTCTGACTCCCTGGAGCTGGAAGGAAAAGAAAATCCCAGAATTCCCAGAAGCCTGCTTGGAACAGAAGAAGAACTATTTGTTATTCTATTGTCTTTTGCTTACGAAAACTGGTAGCGAAGAGTCTAAAAATGTTATTTTGTTAAGGAAAAACGACCTGTATTTTTCATGTTTCTGTCCCTTCTTTGTGATGTTAAAGAATATGTGAGATGTTAATAAATGTTGGTGAGGATGTGTGGGAAAAGGTTCACTCACACATTGCTGGTGGGACTGCAAATTGGTGCAACCACTCTGGAAAGCAGTATGGAAAGATTGGAATGGAACCACCATTTGATCCCAGTTATCCCACTACTCAGTATATACCCAAAGGACTTGAAATCAGCTTGCTAGGGGTTGGGGGTTGTAGCTCAGTGGTAGAGTGCTTACCTAGCCAGTGTGAGGCACTGGGTTTGATCCTCACCACACATTAAAAAAAAAAAAAAAAAATAGAGTCATAAAAATTTTTTTTAAAAAGATTCCACTGTGTGGATGGGCCACATTTAAAAAAATTAGCATACTACACTGATACAGCCACATCAATGTTCATAGCAGCTCAATTCATAATAACTAAGCTATGGAACCAAACTAGATGCCCTTCAACAGATGAATGGATAAAGAATGTGGTATATATACACAATGGAATATTACTCAGCCATAAAGAAGAATGAAATTATGGCATTTGCTGGCAAATGGATGGAATTGGAGACTACCATGCTAAGTGAAAAAAGCCAATCCCCAAAACCAAAGTCCCAATGTTCTCTCTGCTAACACACAATAAGGTGGGGGAGGGAATAATAGAAGTTGAGTGGATTAGACAAAAGGGAATGAAGGGAAGGGAGGGGGATGAAAATAGGAAAGACAGTAGAATGATTTGGACATAACTTTCCTATGTTCACATATGAATACACAACCAGTGTAACTCCACATCATGTACAATCAGAAGAATGGGATCCTAATTAGAACAAGTTATACTCCATGTATATGTAATATATCAAAATACACTCTACTGTCATGTATATGTAAAAAGAACAAAGAAAGAACATGTAAGATGCAATGTACTTGCTTCTTTTTTTAGAAGGGTACTTTGATGAGCCTTCTGTCGGTTGCCCTCAACCTGTGGTTTAGCCTGAAGTCTGGCTCAGAGAAGGCAATATTTTGCACTACAGAGTAAGAGAAGTTGAGAGCTGGAAACTAGAAGGGAGCTGGAGAGAGGTTGGAGAGGGTGGATGGTAGCAAGGTGATTCCCAGGGAAAGATGCAACTAGAAAGAAATTCCTTTTGGCAGGAGAAGCCCATGAGATGTTAGGACAGTGACAATTGATATAGTCAGCCCTCCAGATCCATGAGTTCTGTATCCTTAGATTCAACCAACTGCAAATGGAACATATTCAAAATGGAAAACTCAGAAAATGTTGCTCATATACTGTAGTTAGGCCTACAATATGCGCATCTGTACAGAATATACATAGATGTTTTTCTTGTCATTATTCCCTAGACAAAACAATATCATAACTATTTACATTAGCATTTACATTGCATGAGGTATTATAAATTATCAAGAGATGACTTAAAATCAGAGATTATATGCAAATACAATGCCATTTTATATAAGGGATTTCAGCATCATGGATTTTGGTGTCTACTGGGTGTCCTACTGATCTGCTGTGATATGGGGATGACTGTGTAGCTTTAAGTTGGTGTCCACACTGTCGGCATTGTCCCTTTCTCCCCCACATCTCAGTAGAACATGCTAAGTGTAGAAATCAGGAATGTGCTCGGAAGAGACCAAAAAGATCTGTGAGAAAAAATAGCACCAGGGGAGCAAATTCAACTGTGGGACGTTTCCTTGGGCTGGAGGTAGGGGTTCTGGTTGGTAACACCTCATCATCTCCCCATCCCTTGCCAAACACAGGAAGCAAGGGAAGAGGACTGGAGGGCAAGTTGAGGATGATTTTTCTACACATAATTTTTAAAACCCTGATTCAAAATTCCTCAGTCAATAAGGAAATACTATTTCTTATGACAGGAAGTCCTAAATTAGATGGGCTCCAGGGTTGGCTGATTCGGCAGCTCAGTGGTGCCATCGAGGACCCAAGTCCTTTGCCTCTTGCTGAGCTGTTATCCTCAGCCTGTTGGCTTGGCGTCAGGTCACCTCACATCCAGGAATGCTGTTCGCATATTGAAGTGAACTCCAACTGGTAAGAGTCCTTTGGTTGCAAATGTCAGAAATCTAACCTAGACCAAATTAAGGAAAATAGTCCAAAGAGACCTCAAGCATATCTGGATCCAGGAGAGTTTCAGAACTCTCTTTCCTTCCATATTTCAGGATTATTTGATTCTGTTTGGCTTCACTTGCGACAGGCAGCAAGATGGCAGCTGGCAGTGCCAAGCCTTCGTGCTGTGCATCTCACAGAGAAAGTGAGAGGGAGAGATTGATTTTGTCTTCTTTTTTTTTTTCCCCCCCCTGGTCCAAGTTTATTGTGTCTCTCTGAAGGCTTTAACTGAAGAAATGAAATGTACACTCATGGAAAAAAGTGGGCCTTTGTGATAAAATAGCCTCAGCCATTTGGCTTGCGGACTCTGACTATACTATAAAGGTCTGTGCTGAATCTGGGTACAACAGGAAAGGAGTGGAGGTAAAGCCACATCATGACGGCTGGATGCCTCTTGGGTCACAGTGTCCACTGGAATGATGCCTTCTTCAGTAGTAAGGTGGTAGGAATCACCATGAGCAAAAATCCAGTACCAGGTCTGTAGGCAGATGGACTAGCCAAAGGAAGGTGGTCAGAAGGTCCAGGTAAACACTCAGCAATCAGGAGGCACAGGACATAATTCACTTTGGATGGAGGGTTGTCAGTTTGCACTGAAGGTCTGAAGAGAAACTCGGGTCTTCTAACTCCCAGTAACAGTGCTGGTGGCAGTGCTTTGCTTAGTAGTTGCCTCTTTTCTCACAGCAAGGTCAACAGTTCCAAAATTAAAAACAAAACAAAACAAAAAAACTACCTCCAGAGTTCCTGCCACGTTCTGACAAGCTCTTCTGGGTTACAGGTCCAGTTCTTGAAAATGTAGAGTTCATGGCTGCAGCTACTAAAAGTTATCTGCTTCAATGATTGCAGGACACTGTAGCAAAACTTTTTCAACCTCCAATCCTGGACAGTTCATGTTTTGTCACAGAATTTCAAGCTTTGAGTTCCAGTTGTTATTTTTCTCCTTTCTCTGGAGGAAAACCTCTTATCACCACAGTCTTAAGATTCTTCTGAGGTACATCCAGATTGAATTATAAAAGAGCTAAAGACCAACACAGTTTTCTCCAAAAAAAGTCATTTTTTTTCTGGAAGCGAATCATTTGTCTCTGCCCTTTAGGTAAAGGGAACAGTCAACTGATTTTTTTTTTTTTTTCAGACAGTTGAATGAAACAGCATAACTGGCTAAAATCTAATCAGACAAACTACACTTAAGTGTTCATGTTCTCTTGCTTTGAGCTGTACCACTTGGTAAGCACCACTCCACAAAATTAAAATGTTTGAAATTCAACTATTCAAACATTTTTAGTGTTTGCTGGATAATGGTCTGGAATTTGATAAAAAGCAGCTGACAATTAACACAGAAACAAAAAATGGCATTTTGGCTATCTCATTATCACACTTATAAGCAAGTAGAATACATGGCAGGCCAGGAAAGTTTCAAATAGCTGATTTTTGAGTTTCAGCAGGAGTTTGAACAAAACTTCTCAGAGCACATTAGCCTTCAAATAAAGAAAAAAACCCAAAACATCTTCGGGAATTCCATGCCTGTTCCAATGAACCTGCCAGCTAAAAATCCGTGTGCACCATTAATTAGCTGGGCATGGCAGCACCATTTAAAAATAAGCCTGTTCACTACCAACCACACAAACTAGGGACACAAAATAGGAGCAAGTGACACACGGCAAAATGGTCGTGGAAAATGGTCAAAGATAGGTAGTCAGGCACCAGTATAAACAGCAGAAAACAAAGAACCGCTGGGCCAAAGATTAAATATGCTTCTTGATACTACAGAACACATCCACTCTCAATTGTAATGCCAATGGCACATTGTGTGCCATTGTACCATATGCATCAGCCATCCTTCAGGCACCCCATGGTGAAAGGAAAGGATTCAGAATAGAAGCCAGCGGGGGCTTGTTGTTACCCCAAATATCTATTATGCATAGTAACAGCTCACATATCCCAGGGGCTCAAACAGGGGCTTCAAATGGGTAGTGAAGGATCCCAAACGACATCTAGGCCTCAGTTTCCTCCCCGTGGCATAAAGGAAGTGGCACACAGGAATTGTTCTTAACTCTTCTGGGT
The DNA here is from genome assembly GCF_902686455.1 of Sciurus vulgaris. Lineage (NCBI taxonomy): Eukaryota > Metazoa > Chordata > Mammalia > Rodentia > Sciuridae > Sciurus > Sciurus vulgaris. Next base: position 20,141,206 of record NC_136461.1, read on the forward strand.
CACAGGCCCCTTTGAAAACTTGCTAGCGGTGGATTATCATTCCTTATAATGCACGTTCCCACAAATTTTCTGCATACACTATCTGGGAGTTTTGGCGATCTCCAACTCCAATCCAAGTTTCTCAGGATCAAAATTCCACGGATGGGTAACTGTTAAGTTTTCTTACAACTGAAAAGAATTTACAATACTCATCCTTTATGTATACCAACGCTGTGTAGTTTAGAAAGCCCTTTTCAACCCCACACACAACGACAGGCAGAGGAGGAAACTGAGGCGCACACAAATTACAGAGTGACTTGCCTAAGGTCACTCGGCCAGCTGATGGCTAGGCCCGGAAGCAAACCCAGCTCCTCTACTCCGGAGCTCGTATCCCCACCCCGGAGCTGCTGCCAGAGATCCCGCATCTCACTAAGGCGGCATGAGGAGGAAAAGGCAAAGTAGAAAGCCCACCACCAACCATCCTCCAGCTCCCTCCTGCCCCCCCAGCTGGGTTCTTGCAGGCCCGGTCGGGTGGCGCCAAACTTCCAGGCCGCCCCGGCCACCCCCGCCTCCCCGGCCGCGCCAAATCCCGCCTCTGCCGCCGCCTCCCTGGGAGCGGGGCGGAGCAGTTGCCTGCCGCCACTGACACCCGGAGGACTCCTCGTCGAATCGCAAACGCATAGGCCACCGCCCGAGTTCTGCGTGCAAGGAGAAAGACGCGGCGCGAGCCTGATTTTGTCTTCTGATATCCATATAAGAAGCATCAGAAAGGGACTCTGTTTAACTCACAGGCTCCCTGGACTAATCACTGGAACCAATAATTAACAAAGCCTCGATTGGCCAGTCCTAGATCTTTTGCACACCCCTGGAACCTGGGGGTCAGGACCACTCAAACCATAAGGACTGAGCTCAATTTGGGTGAGGAGGAATGTTTTCCCATAGGTAGACAAGCCAAGCAATAAAAAATGTGGCTCCCACAGCCCAGATGGCTGTAAAATCCAAGGATAGCCGGATTCCAATGCAAACTGATGCTAAATGGGTAACTTCCAAGAAACCAGAAGGAAAGAGCGAAGGAAGTGTGGCTTTTTAGAGGGCCCACTCTGTGCTTTCCAAAGGCAACAGTGCTAGAAAGTGGCAGAACCTGGAATTAGAGCTGACTTTTGGTTCTAAAGCCTATACTGTTAGCACTGGGGTGACACTGTGTGAGTGTGTATGTGTGTGTGTGTGTGTGTGTACTGGGGACTGAATCTAGGGGCAGTTAACCACTGAGCCACATCTCCAACCCTTTTTTATTTTTATTTTAAGAAAGGGTTTTGCTGGGCTGGGGTCCGTAGCTCGGTGGTAGAGTGCTTGCCTCACATATGTGAGGCACTGGGTTCAGTCTTCAGCACCACATACAAATAAATAAATAAAGATATTGTGTCCTTCCATCTACCACTAAAATAAAATTATTTTTTTTTGCTAAGTTCCTGAGGCTGACCTCAAACTTGCTTCCTACCTCAGCTTCCCAAGCCACTGGGATTATAGGTGCTACACACCCCATTTGGGGTGACTGATTAAAGACAGAGAGGCCAAGACAGAGAGAAGCAGTACTATTGTGACAGAGAAGTGCCGCAGAGGACACTCAGACCATCCTGGAAGAACAACTCCAGGGAGCCTTTCCAGGGGATGTGATACTGTAACTGAAGCTTGAAGGGCTGTTGGAATGTGTCAAAAAGAGTGAAGGAGAGAAACAAGAAGGCGGTTGGTTGGGTAAGTAAGGAAACCAGGGTTTCAGCTTTGGAGTGTCACTGTTTCCATGGGATGGGGACTTCCTTGCCCTCCCTGGCTCTGCCTCCTCCCAGCTCTTTACCCCAGGCCCCTGCATCACTACAACCCATTCGTTTTCCGGTTGGGGGTTTTCCAGAAGCATGCTCACGGTAGAGAGACATGGCCGGGTTCTGCCAGCCTACGCTTCATGTGACCATTAGCTAAACACTTTCCCTTTTGGGAATGGAGTTGGCTTATTTATAAAATGATAATGGGTAAATCGAATGCAATAGTGGTTGCTCTGTGACTATGCTAAAATCCACTGATCTGTAGGCTTCAAATGGGTGAATTGAATGGTATGTGAATTGCATCTCAATAAAACTGTTTTTTAAAAAATCGTAGTGGTTTAAATCATGAAGGAAGTGTGACCTAAGGGCTACAGGGCTGTTGCAATCCAGGCTTTGCTGCTCTGCAGCCATGTGACTTTGGGCACAGTTCTTTCTCTCTCCAAACCTCGTGTTCTTCCTCAAAAGAGGGTAAATACAGTTCTATTTTGCAAGGTGAATTAGATGGTTAAGGGGCAGGTGCAGTCTGAGGCTGGAATGCTCGCTAACACTCTGGTTCTGTCACTGTCTCCACTTCCTCGTTTGTTAAATGGGGACGAGAGGACTACTTCATAAGGTTGTTTGGTCCCTATAAAATACAGGTATATATAAAGTCTTTACAACTATGCTTGACACATAAGTAGTAGTTAGTTTGTTACATCTATTTCATATCCTGGATCCTGTTTGGGCTCTCTGTGACAATGTGTAACTGCCTACCCAAAGCTAGTACTGAATTCCCACTTTCCAGGACTGAGTATTACCATACTTAAGCCCTATCCTCAAGGTGGTATGCAATTTGGGATGAGGGGTTCTGACAGCCCATGCTCTTCTTTTCTAAAACATGCCCTTCCCACAGAGGTGGACTCCAATGACATCCAGCCATAACTAAATGAGAAGGGGTGGATCCCTCACCCAGGTTAGGCCAGTCAATTTCTCTCTCCAAGGCATGTAGAATGAGGACATTGGGATGTGTTAGTAGGTGGTGCTGGAGCTGAGAGGTGACATATCTTTAGGTTGGGATAGTCTTTTGAGTCATATGAATACAGGTATCAAGAAGCCAGAGAAAGAATCACAAAACAGATTTATGGAGAGTAACAAGAAACCCTGTAGATTCTGAGGGAAAAGGTCAGAGCAGTTCTGTCTTGCATTCTTCTGGGTACATATTCCATTGCTATAACAAAATACTTGAGGCCGGGTACTTTATAAAGAAAAGAGGTTTAAGGATGGGAATGTAGCTTAGTACTTGCCTAGCATGTGCAAATCCCTGAGTTTGACCTCCAATACGGAAGTATTCTGATTTGCAGATGCTAACACACAATGGGGTGGGGGAATAGAAGTTCATTGGATTAGACAAAGGGGAATGAAGGGAAGGGAGGGGGATGAGAATAGGAAAGACTAGAATGAATCAGACATAACTTTCCTATGTTCTTATATGAATACACAACCAGTGAAACTCCACATCAAGTACAATCACAAGAATGGAAAGTTATAGCTCCATGTATGAACAATATGTCAAAATACATTCTACTGTCATGTAAAACTAAAAAGAACAAATAAAAATTAAAAAAACAAAAACAAAAAACTAGGGCCTCACACATACTCAGCAAGCACTCTACCACCAAGCTACATCCCCAGCCTGAGCTTACAGTTGGAGACTGAAAGTTCAGTAATGGATGGCCCCATCTGTTCAGCCTCTGGTGAAGGCTGCTCAGCTAAAGTCACATCATGGTGGGCGCACACGGGAGAGGGAGAGAGCACATGACAGAAATGGGTCATGTATACGATCATGACCCATCACTAATCACTATGACCCATGACCCATGACTAATCACTACTCAAGAACACATGTGACTGATTTGGCTAATTCTAACTCAGAGAGATTCAGGGGCAAGACCTGTTCTGTTATAAAAATTCACTTTTTCTGGAACTACCTGGACACTGGTGGTGTCCCCAGTGACTAATCACCTGTTACTAGACCTTCCCTCTTAAATGTTCCACCCACATCTCACACCACCAAACTGGGGACCAATCTTCCAGTGCATGAGCCTTTGGGGGACATGCCCTATCCAAACCACAGCAGACCCCAAAACGTTTCCATTCATTCAACAGGTTGATTGAGCGTCATCTGTCTGCCATGCACAGGATACAGAGGCAAGCAAGGACAACTTCCTGTCCTCATGAAACCTACCGTCCAGTGGGGAAAACAGGTAATAAACCAATAAATAAAAGCTAAAATGTCAGGGAATTATGTCCACTATAAATTTTTTAAAAGAGTGAGGAGATGGAGAGGGGAGTGAGTGAAAGGACAGTCATCTGAGTCTGGCCGTTCAGGGATGAGTGTTCTGGGGAGGAGATGGGAACTTGGGGATGAGAACCCCAGGACAGAAGAGCAGGGTGTAAAGGAGATTGGACATTCGCAGACCAGCAAACCACTGAAAATTTTTGTGCAGAGAAACAACACAATCTCATTGCTTTTTTTTTTAAAGACCACTCTGGTTGCTGTGTGAAGCATGGATGGTGGGGAAGGAAGGGAAGAAACAGAGAGAATGTTCCAGTAGCCCAGGTCTTCAGTGGTGGTGGCCAGGCTCAGGGTTGTAGAGGGAGAGGGAAGAGAGGGAGTCTGGATCTATTTTGACAGTTCTAGTTCCTGCTTCTGGTTCCTCAAGAGGCCTGTCTACATCTTGCCCCTGAGTTCATTTGATTTCCTCTTTTTACACTCCCTTCAAATTTCCTTCCTGCTTGGGCTGATATGTAAGAAGGATTCTGATAGTTGTCACTGAGTCATCCTGGCTAGATATGCTGGCTCTCCAGGCTGGTCTAATTCACAATCCAGGACAGGTCTCAGTTTTTAAGGTTGTTTTTTGTTTTTTTTTTGTTTTTTTGTTTTTTTTTTTTTTTGCTTGTTTTTTTGAGATAGGTAACTGGGGATTGAACTCAGGGGCACTCAACTACTGAGCCACATCCCCAGCCCTATTTTGTATTATTTTATCTAGAGACAGGGTCTCACTGAGTTGCTTAGTGCCTCACTGTTGTTGAGGCTGGCTTTGAACTTGAGATCCTCCTCCCTCAGCCTCCCGAGCTGCTGGGATCACAGTCATTCAACATTGCGCCTGGTCAAGCCTCAGTTTTATTTTTCTAGAGTTAAACAGAGTATTTTCTCTTGTGTATGATATACATAGCAATTTACAACCTCGCAAGGGAATTTTTTTATTTTTATTTTTTTTTTTTTTGCAGGGAACTTAGAAAGTAAGTAGTCAAGGAAGATTGACTTTATGATATGAGGAAAATGCTTATGATCGGTCATATGCCACCCCAGTGATGCCTGCCACACCAGATAAGAGGTGCCGACAATAGTATCGGATGCCCAAGTGTATAGGCTATTATGTGCCAGGGCTGTCCTAAGAGCTTTGCATATGTTAATGCGTATGTTAATCCATTTAAGCATCAGGTCTCACTAAGTTCCTTGGGACCTTGCTAAGTTGCTGAGGCTGACTTTGAACCTGTGATCCTCCTGCCTCAGCCTCCTGAAGCACCAGGATTACAGGCATGCACCACCATGCCAGGTTGTTGTTACATAATGTCTAATCAACATTTTATAGAAGAGGAAACTAGACACAGGGAAGTGAAATAACTCATTCCACCTTGCCCAGCCCCATAACTGAGGATTCAGCATTCAAATCAAGAGTCTGACTCCAGGGCCTATACTTTTAACCATTTTGCTATCCTGTCTCACTAAGGGTTAAGAGAATAGATAAAGGGGCAGGATGCCCTTGAAGTAAAGTCCAACAGAACTATCATATACAGCTCAGGAGCTCAAGAGAGCCACTTCAGGATGGGAAGACAAAGATTTGCAGGAACCAGAGTCCCTTCCCTTATGCAGGATTGGCCAGCAGATGAGGAATGTCTTAATCCATTTCATGTTGCTGTAACACGATACCTGAGACTGGGTACTCTAGACAGAAAAGAGGTTTCTTTGGCTTATGGTTTTGGTGGCTAGAAAACTAAAATAGCAGGGTGCTGATGTCTGGCAAAGCCCCTACTCTCCACTACATCACAATATGGCAGAGAAGTGAAGAAAGAAATAGCTGCATGCAGAAGGGACCGTGTGTGTGTGTGTGTGTGTGTGTGTGTGTGTGTGTGTGTGTGTGTGTGTGTGTGTTGGCTGAGAATTATCAAGCAAGAGTCAGGAATCCACAGTAATGTCCAGAATTCTGCCCTTCTAGTTGGTACCTTGACTTCCCCAACTATTTTCCTCCAGCTGCTCCCCCTGCTGCTGTTCTTCCTTTAAAGGACATCCTGGACACTCCTTTACCTGTAAGTCTGTGCCTCTATACTCCTAGATATATGCTCACACATGGCTTATGGTGGTGCTAATATTAGCACCACTGGGACAAAGTCAAATCTTCTAACACTATAATCCTGCCCCAGAAATAATTAACAAAAACCGAAAGTCAGAGGACTGGAAATATGGATGGCTGCCCTTCCTGACCCTGTACCTGTTAGCCAGTCACACATCACAGTCCACAGTGTCCAAAAAACAGGAAAAGCAGGAGGTAGGCCATTGCCCAGGCCACCACCTCAACCTCCTCCTCTTTAGTTACAGTAAAGCTGCAAGTCCCTGGCCCTGCCCCTAACTCGGTCTTCTGTTTTCTGTTCAGCCTTTGAATTTGTGGAGGATTTTGACTCAGACTCTGCTCTGCTTCCTCTTCCTCCTGCCCACTCAAGAGGACCACCCCATCCTAGTTCAGTGGTTGGGACCTGTGTCTTGATTAGCAATCATTTGTTTGCAAGTAAGAAAAGTCAGCTCTAGCTAGTAAAAGAGAAGACTGTATGCTGAGAACCCAGGGGTCACCCAGATCCCAAGGCAATAACTGTAGCCATATAATAGGATGTGGAAATGGGACCTTTCATGGCCTCTGTTTCTTTCTTTTTTTCCCCAGTACTGGGGATTGAACCCAGTAGCACTTTACCACTGAGCTACATCCCTGGTCCTTTTTATTCTTTATTTTGAGACAGGGTTTCCCTAAGTTGCTGAGGGTCTTGCTAATTGATGAGGTTGACCTTGAACTTACAATCCTCCTGCCTCAGCCTCTCAAGTACAGGTGTGTGCCACCGTACACTAACTCATTTAATCTTCAGAAGACCATTCAAGGTAAGATATGTGGTATTATCTCACTTGCAAATGGGGACACTGAGGTTTAGAAAGCCCATAACACTCTTTTGCTCAAGTTTCCATAACCAGAAAGCAGCTGAGCTGGAATTTAAACCTAAGAGGGGAACCTACATGTCTTCTGCTCTTTCTTCCACATTATGCTGCTTCTGTCCTACAGCAAATTTAGCATCTCCTTTCCCCAGCCTCTCTTGATCTTGGCTTAATTCCTCCTCCTGCTCCCAAGACGTGTTTTGGCAACAATGTTCTGGCAGATCTTTACAGGCTCACAAATCTGTTCCCTTAGAAGATCACCTCATCTCATTCTGCCCCCGCCTTCCGATAGAGAAACTGAGTCTTAACATCTTCAACCATTTTCTAGAGGAATTCAGGTTTCTCTGAATTGTAAAGTCATGGTACAATGCACATTTGAGAGCTCTTAGCAATCGATCGAACATCTCATCCAGTGTTTATCTCCAGTTGTTAAAGAGTCATCACTTCCACATTGCAGATCTACAAGCGTCAAAGTCAGGGGAACTGAATGAGATACATAGAAATGGATGTCTCAGAAAAGAGAAGCAGCAACAGTTGACAAGAACAACATCCTCAATTTTCAAGATATTTACAGAATGTGTGTGTGTTTTTTCTAAGTTCCCTCTTCAAAGAAACTATTCCACCCCAAGGCCAATAAACTTATGGCACACCCTAGTCATCTTTTTTTGTTAAAGGGACAAAAACGAAGTCTGTTATGAAATCCCTTAGATGCTAGTAAAAACTAAAAGTGATTATAATAGTCATGGCTGGCAACAATATAACAAAACCAGTTCTTACATAACTTGCTGTTGACAGTGCAACTGATACGACCCTGTTAAAAGACATTTGGCAGTGTATTTTAGTGGCCGTAATTTCTCTCCTGGAGTTTTATCTGAATTAAATCATATTATACAGAAAACCAAGTAATGAAAACTTAGAAATGACTTATATCAGAGGTGTATTACTTTGATACATAGGTGCTTACTTTGGGACAGGTCTCACATTATAAGCTCAGCACAGGTGACCTCATTTAGTCCTCAACATGAGGTATGTACTATTTTACCTCTCGTACACCAAATGGGAAACTGAGGCTATAGGGAATGATGTTGTTTGCCCATGGTTCAACAGAGCTGGATCTGGTTTGAACTGAGCAGCTGGGTTCTGGGATTACATGCTACGGTCCTGGGCTGCCTTTGCTCAACCTGTGATCGCCTTCAGTGACCAGCTGCTCTAGACCACTTTTCTGTTCCCAGAACCTACCCCCAGCACCATGCTTTTATTTGATCTGATAATAGTCTCATGAAAAGCTGTGAGGCAAGAGAGAAATTAAGTAGTCGAAGAATAATGAAGATACCAAATTCCTTTTCTGCTACAGTGGTGTATGGCGGAGCCATTGCTGAAGCTTCTACAATGTGCTAAGTACCCTTCCAACTCCAAGTTGGGGATCATTTGTCTCTCTGATGTGGAAACTGATACTCAGGGAGGTCAACTCAAAATCACCCAGCGAGTAAGTGGTCACAGTCTCATAGCCTAGCCCAGACTGTCTCTTTCTAGAGCCCAAGTTCCTTCTCCAGGCTGTCTCTTTGACCAAGACCCAAAGTAACCAAAGTCAACCTCGGCATGGAGAACATTGGGCTGGTGAAGGTGGGAGGACGTTTGGCTACTGGGTCTAGGAGGTACTGGCCCAGCTCCAGAGGCAAGTCCTGGATGGGAAGTCCCAGGTCAGATCCAAGGAGCAAAGAACTTGGTGTGGTCTCAACTGATTCAGCCAGGAGAGGAAGGCAATAAGCAAAGTCTACAGCTATGTTCAGGATCAGGTGAAGAAATAAATAGGTAAACTGAAGAAGAATCCCAGTGAAGGACCAAGCCAGGGCTGGAGATGTGTCTCAATGGTACAGTGTTTGCCTAGCATGGGCAAGGAGACCCTGGATTTGATCCTTGGCACCACAAGTAAAACAAAACCATGACAGAAAAAACGGGGTTGGGGAGGGGAACCAGGATGACATGGCAGGAAAGGGCTAAACGCTATGATCTGTGGGTCTCCAGGAGCACCCTCCAACCACTTTGGGACCTTTCCTTTATACCCACAACTGCTTTTCCCACAGAAGAAAAGGGGCAAGGTCTAGGACGATGACAACATCTGATTCAGCCCTGGAGAAGTGCCCTCCTATTTGTCAGCCCAGGGGCAAAGGGATTCAGGAGATACCCTGGGTCTGGAACCACCCACCCCACTTGACCACGCTTCATGCCCTTGCTGGCCCAAGGGATCCATGAGCTGACAAGAAGGGCCCCCAAGGGAGGAGCTGGAAAAGCTGAGGAAGCTGATCCAGTGTAGGAAAATGTCTTTTCGGTGGACTTCTTCTCCACCCTGGGATATTATCACAGGAAACAAGAAACTCTGTCCGTGACTCCAGGCCTCTTTCCCTGTGTCCTCTCAAGGTCATGGCACAACTTTTCCCCTTCTCATAGAGTTCCCAGAGATCCAGGAAAGGGATGCTGCTGGCAGGGGACCTCGGAGGAAAACTGGGTACAGGTCTCTGTTTTCCTACAAGGGCTGTTGTACCCCGAGTTGCTTCCCCAGCAGTAAGAAAATCTAGAGTGTATCAGAGATGAAGACTTCCTGGGGGAAGCCCCCTCAGGATCAATGACTCACTCCCTGGAATGTAGAATGAGGTGTCAAGGTGTGTATTCTAAGAAACCTGTCAGAACAGATCAGACTCACCTTTGAAAGAGGCCAAACCGAGCTGTAGGCAAGACCACCCACACCAGAAGCACCATCTCTCCGCCTTGGTTCCAGCCTGGCCAAGGTGGGTGAAGATAAAGTCTAGACAAGGCGGCATAGGAAGAACCGGGAGCCCCTGCAGTGTGCCCAAAGTCTGATACATCTCATTGAATGCTCACTACCTCCTAAGAACTCGAGATTAACTTTCACCATTTCACAAATGGAGGAAGAAATTAATTCAGATGTTCCATATTGGTATCAACAATTCACTGAAGTGAACTATTCCCCAAAAAAGTAACTTGAGGAGAGAAGGGGAATTAATTTTAAAGATCAAAGGGCATGGCTTGAACACTTTGGTAACAATAGATATTTACTTCATACTCACCATATGTAAGGTATTGTTCCACACACTTTTGTTTAATTCTTAGGGCAACCCCATGAAGTAGATAATAATATCATTTCCATTTTACAGAGAACCAGGACACAGAGAAGTTATATGACTCACCCAAGGTCACACAGCTAGGAAGTGACAAGGCCAGCATCTAAACCAAGGTAGTCTGGGTGCAGAGAAGGTGCCCTTAACCATTATACCAAGGGTTACATCTAGCTGTGTGAAAGGTAGCTAGGCCTCAGGATAACCTAGGGTGAAGGTGATTTTCTCTCCTGCTGCATATCAGTTCTCTGGTGGAAAATGGCCATTACTTACTTCTGAGTTATTCCATTCAAAATGCTCGTCAGACCGAAACTGGAATTCCAAAATTCTGGGCAAGGGACCCTAACTGACCCATTTGGGTCAGACTCCTGCCACAGGTCCAATCAGCCAGGATGGGGTGGAGGATGGGGATAGAGTCACATTGCAACAGAAGCCCCAACACAGTAAACGTGTAGAGATGTGAGAGGCAATTGCCAGAAAGAAGGGGAGATTGCACTCAAGAGCCACCACAAAAGATTTCCCCCCAGGAAACTGAGTCTCAGGAAGGCAGAACAATTTGCTCAAGATGGTCCAATAGTAGATGAGGAAGCCCAGATTCTTCCCAAGTTGTTTCCCCCAATCCTAAGTCCTTTGCTCCACAGCACCCAGCCTCCCTACAAAAAGTGAGAAAACTCTGTTAGATGAATAAGGTAAGATCATAACCCAACTTTCATTCAACCGATATCCACCAAGGACCTGTTATATAGCAGGCACTGGTCTGGTCTGGGCACTGGAATTACATGATGAACAAAACAGATAAATACCCTTTTCTCATAGAGCTGAGTTTTTACTTAATTCCTTGAGTGAGGACAGAGGTCCATCCCAGAAATAAACTTTTGCCAGGGCCCCAGATGATTGACACATGGAAGAAATGTGGATTTTTTTTTTTTTTTTTTTTTTTGCGGTGCTGGGGATTGAACCCAGGGCCTAGTGCTTGCAAGGCAAGCATTCTACCAACTGAGCTATATCCCCAGCCCTAGAAACGTGGATTTTAAAGTCTGCCACAGATAGTGGCTCCTTTTATTTGCATGAATTGTCCTCCTGTGTATTGCAAAAATGGCACCAATTCTCACCTTCCACAGCCACACCTTTGTCACAAAACTTGGCTGTGCTCCATCATTCTGATGTTGGGCTTAACTGTGTGAACTGATTTGACCAATAGGTATTAGCAAATGCCATGTGCTACAGTTTGGCTGTTACAGTTCCCCAAAAGTCTATGTATTGAAAGTTTGGTCTCCAGGGTTGTGCTTTTGGGGAGTGGTGGAAACTTTAGTAAGTGGGATCTAGTGGGAAGCCCTTGGGTCATTGGGGGAGTGCCCTTGAAGGGGCTTTTGTTACCCTGATCTCTTCTTCATTCTCTGTTTCTTGGCTCATAAGGTTAGTGATTTGCTCTATCATGTGCACCTGCCATGGTGTGCTGCCCTTTTCATGGTCCCAAAACAATAGAGCTACCTGATCTTGGGTGGGAACTTCCAGAACCATGACCCAAAATAAACTTTCTCTTTCTCCCCCAACTCCCTCTAGGGATCGAACCCGTGACTTCACACCTGCCAGGCAAGTGTTCTACCGCCAAGTCACATCCCCAGCCCAACCTTTTCTCTTTATAAGTTAATTGCCTCAGATATTTTGTTATAGTGACAGAAAGATGACTAATACACTATACAGACTTATACACAGTGTTTTAAAAACACTGTGTGATGGGTTTGCCCTCTCTTGTGCCTCTACCATACTCCTAGGATCAGACCAGATAATTCTACTGGAGAAACAGAGTTGAGATACCAGCCAAAGTCAAACCAGGTCAACCAACAGCCAGTCAACCTCTAAACATATGAGCAAGTCCAATCCAGACCAGCAGAGTTGCCTATTTGGCCATCATATGTATGAGCAATATATGTTTATTGTTCTATGCTTCCAAGCACGTGATTATTTGCTATGAACCATTATTGTGGAGATATACAACTGAAATAACAACCCCCCAACAGTATTTTAATCAAGTAACTCAAGATGACCCATTTCACTAAAGAAGTCATTTTCTTTTTCCTGCTGAACAGTACTGGCTCATGATGAAGGTTGATTCCATCAGATACCCTGTCCTGAGAATTTGAATTTTTGAGACACGGCAGCCCAGATAGGAGATCCTGTTGGATATCGCTCCTCATGGTGGTAGTGGCAGCTCTGTGTAGAACATATATGTACAACTCGATGCTAAGCCTTCCAGCTCTTCTTTGGTTCCTCTCTGCTCCACTTTCTTCTCCAGCTACTCATGAGTTCCTTGATCCCCACCTCCATACTTTCAGTAAACTCTCTTTTGCTGAAAATAGGAAGAGATGATGTCTGTTGCTTGTACTCAATTACCCTATCTACTCGTCAAGTGTCAGATCTGCTGCCTGCCTGCTGCCTGCCAGCTGCCTACCAGTTGCACACCAGCTGCACTGTCCAGAGACTCGATGGAGTCTCTTTGGCCCTGATACCAACCAAGAACCACAGGACAATAGTGTCTGAGTGTCAGCTCCCATTCCACCCAGAAAGAGGGGCAGATATCTTTTCTCATTGCTTCTAGGTAGCAAGAGTCTAGCCAGGTAGTCCGTGCTGTGTTCACAGGATGCTCCCAAATGGGGCATTTGACTCTGACTCTTGAGAGACAGTCTCAAAGACACTGAGACTGCTGGAATAGTCTCAGTAGGGATAGTGGCAGTGACAATGCTAGTGGCATTGTCCCCTCCAGCTTACTCCTGGAACACAGACTTGGTTAGCTGCCCAACCTCGTGCTTTCTGAGCCTAGTTCCTTATTTCCCTTTCAATCCTAGGGTTCATTAGTTATCCCTTCATAAGTTCAATCACAGAATCAGTTTCAGTCATGTGTTTCCCAAAATGACTGGAATATAAAGAATGGCATCCATTTGAAAGAGAAGGAAAACCATATCAGGTTGCAATTTATTTACTAGTCCAAACCTCTGCTGAACTAGATTTTCAGCTCTTTGAGGGCAGAAGCTGTATGATTTATCTCTATGTTGCCATCTCCCAGGACAGTCTAGCAGTGAGAAGGAATACTTCATGTTTTGGAAGAAAGGGCAGGAAGCAGGGAAGAAGAGAAAAGAGCAAGAGAGTGAGTGAGGAAGGAAAGAAAGAGAAAGATGTAAATGGAAGAGAAGCAAAAAAAGAACTTCCCCCCATCCCTCTGAGACCAGGCAAACCATCAATCTCTTCAGATTCATTTCCAAAAGCTTGAGGAGGCAGATGAGGTTTCTAAAGCTGCACACCCAGGAATGGCAGAGTCTCAGATCTTCTCCCATCTCAGAGGACAGCAGAGTGAAAAGATGAAAGAGCAAGTTTTGGGGTCACTTCCCCTCTGCTTGTTGTGTGAACTTGGGACAAGCCTCACTGTCTGATCTGAAAATGATCATGTGACCAAGATTTGGGGGAGTTAGTGGTGAACGGATATAGGACAAGCCCTTATTCCCCTGTAGCTTACAGATTCATAGAGGTTGTGTTGAGAAGAACAGGTATTAATCAGATAAACACAAATAGGTGGAAAATTAGATTTGTGTTAGTTCTACTTAGGTGAAATATGCAATGTTTAATGTCTGTAATGGAACCTCATGACGGTACAGGGATTTGATCTAGTCTGGGCAGTTGAACAAGGATCCATGAAATAACCATCTAGAACACAAGAGAAACGTTGGAAGTAATCTGACAGTGTATAAGCAGGCGGCACAGAATACACAATGGCTAACTGGTGAGAGAGAACAGCAAGTTTGAGGGAAAGAAAGAAGGTAGAATGTCCCAGAACATGATGAAAGGCAAGTTCGGAGACATGGGAGCTGATCTTTCAGAGCCTTAGGAAAGAGTTTTGATTTCTTTCCAAAAAGAGGAGGGAAGCCAGAGAAGCATTCCCAGTGGGTGAGTTACATGGTCAGACTGATAGCAAATTACTAATTCCTTGGGTGCCTCCCATGTAAAGGTGGGATATACATGCTAATAAGCTTGTTTTTTTTTCTCTTGTTAGTCTGCCTTTTGTTATAAGGCTCTGTCCTAGCTAAGAACTAGGAAGGATAGAGAGAAAATTCTTTTTTCTCCCCTTCAACTTCCATCTCATTGGCCAGAACTTAGTCACAGGGAATTAGCTACAAGCAAATGTCATCTTCTGGCCTGGTGCATAGCTACTCCTAAAATAGGAGTTCTTCTGTACTTTAGGAAGAGGGAGAGAATAAATGTTAGGCTATTAATCACTATAGATTATTATTCATGTTTGATGATAAATATAGTGGTTTTTGACAGATTACAAAATGACTTTCTCTCCACTACCTCCCCAGAACCTCCTAATATAATTGTGCAGTAGTGATCACTATCTGCATTTTTACAGTTGGGGAAACTGAGAGACAGGCAGATTTTACCTAAGTCAAAACAACTAGTGATGACAGAACTAGGAGATAAATTCAGACCTAAATCCAAAACCCAGTTTTTTCCCCCTTTCCCTCTTGCTTTCCTGAACTAATTTTGACTTCCGCTTTCGTTAAAGGTCATTCATGGTAAAACACTCCTAATATTAAGAGCCATTACCAGCCAAGCGCAGTGGTGCACAACCCTAATCCCAGTGGCTCAGGAGGCTGAGGCAGGAGGATCTTGAGTTCAAAGACAGCCTCAGCAAAAGCGAGACACTAAGCAACTCAGTGAGACCCGGTCTCTAAATAAAATACAAACTAGGGCTGGGAATGTCACTCAGTGATTAAGTGCCCCTGAGTTAAATCCATAGTATTGCCCTGCTCCCCCAAAAAAGAGCCATTATTAGGCCATATGATCAAGTATAAACAATGAAACAATGGACTGCAAAGACCATCAATCATCTGTTTCCTTTCTAGTCCTCCCTCTCCTCTTCCCCCACAACCCTTCCAGGCATGCCTATGCCCACAGTGTACACAATAAGTGTGTGTGAAGTTACTTCTGGGACACTGCCTCTCTGACCAACCCCCAGACAGGTGCCAACTTTGGAGATGGGGAAAGGGGATCGACAATGACCTGAAGAGAGGCAGGCTCCCCGTCATTCAAGAGCAACCAATGCCCCCATCCTGTGTCAAATTATCCCTCTTCCTCAGAGAGGGATGAGAAGGGAATTAACATTTATTGTATATACTTCCCAAATGAAAAAAAAACTGAGGCCGGGACATGAAGTGATTTGCCCAGGATCACACAGTCAGCATGTGACAGAGCTAAAATTCAAACCATAATACCCCTGATTGGTAGCATTTGCTCTTTTCTGTGGTGTAAATACTCCCAACATGGCAGATTTCAAGTCACTAATAAGACAGAGTTGGGGAGAGATACCCAGAATGGATTCTCACAAGCCTTGTCAGCATTGAAGAACAAATGTAATGCTTTAATTATTTTTAACACATCTGCCATTTGCTAGAGACTTAGGGCAAGAATCTTGTCTTTCTTTTTTTTTCACTTGTCCCTACAGTATGTGGGAGGTCATTAACTTCAGTGGAATGATAGAACACTCATGCCTTTTTCACAGGCCACCTTTCCTCAGACAGCCACATGCACCAAAAACACCTCTTGTGCATAGGATTTTATTGACTGCTCTCTCAAACACAGTGACTGACGTTGTCTACCACCTTGAACTTGAGAACTACTATGAGAAAGGCTTGTCCGGGGGACTGAATTTCTCTCTGCTCAAACTCCTCCTCTCTGTTCCATCCTCCCCTTTTTATTAAGTTTTTTTTTTTTATTATTATTATTGTGGTAACATTAAATTTATCATTTTAGCCATTTTCAAGTGCACGTTCCAGTGCACTAAGTGGGGTCACGTGGTTGTATGCCGGTCACCATGATCCATCTCCAGAGCCTTTCCATTTTACCAAACTGAAACTCTGCACCCATTAAACGCCAGCCCTCCATTCTCTCCTTTCCCCAGCCCTTGGCATCCCCCATTCTATTTTCTGCCTCTGTGAGATTGACCATTCTGTGTACCTCATAGAAGTGGGATCATATCACCTCATCTTTTCACACCTGGTTTATGTTACTTAACATAATGTCCTCAAGGTTCATTCGTGTTTGCAGCATATCAGAATTTCCTTCCCTTTTAAGGCTGAATACAACATATTCCTTTATGTGTCTGTGCCACATTTTGTTTACCCATTCATCCCTCAATGGACTTTGGATTGCTTGCACCTTTTGGCTTTGTGAATAATGTTACTATTGATGTTGCCTCAGCCTCCCAAGTGTCTGGGATTACAGGCGTGCACCATGGCATCCACCAATGTGCAAATATTGGCTCAAGTCCCTACTTTCAATTATTTCAGATAAACACCCACAAATGGAATTACTAGTTTTTTGTTTGTTTGTTTGTTTTTTGCGGTGTTGGGGATTGAACCCAGGGCCTTGTACTTCCAAGGCAACTGAGCTATCTCCCCAGCCCCCATGTTTACTTTCTTGAGGAACCACTATGCTGTTTTCCACAGCAGCAGCACCAGTTCCCACTCCCATCAGCAGTGCACAAGAGTTCCAGTTTTTCCACGTCCTCACCAGCACTTATTATTTTCTGTCTTTATCTAGTTGACATTTTGATTTGCTTTCCCACAATAATTGGTGATATCGAACATCTTTTCATGTGGCTTTTGGCCTTCATATGCCTTTTGTGGAGAAATATATATTCGAATCCTTTATCTGTTTTTAAATCAAGTTTTTTTTTGTTTGTTTGTTTGTTTTAGCAAGTTGTATGAGTTTTCCACATATTCTGGACATCAATCCCTTATCAGATAAATGATACGCAAATAATTTCTCCCATTCCATGGGTTGCCTTTTCACTCTTGATACTGTTCTCTGATGCCCTGTTCTCCCTTTCAAGAAACATTCACCCAGACATGGTGGCACACAGCTGTAATCCAGTGACTTAGGAGGCTGACGCAGAAGGATCACAAGTTTAAGGCCAGCCTCAGCAACTTTGCAAGACTGGGCATAAGGAAGTTCAGTGGTGAAGTACCCTTAGAATCAATCCCCAGCACCAAAAAAAAAAAAAAGGAACTAATTCATCTTTTCCACTTAAAGATTGCAGTCCCTTTACATGTGGCAATTTGGCTTCTTAAAACACCCTCTGAATGTATTGTAGAATGACCTGGGATGTCAAATAAGAGAAAAGCCTGACTAGCCACACTCTGTTCCTCTCTACAAAAAATACAGGGTTGCACAACATTCACTTGCAAAAGTGGGTAGGGGATGCACATACACACTCACGTCCACACATATAAAAAAAGAAACAAAAGAAAAACAAATCTTTTCCAAGCTGTTTTAAGTATTAAAACATCTGAGCCAAAACGAGTGACATTAGAAGTTATTGTATAATTGTTGGTCATTTTGCAAGTAGGGACTGAGATGTCCCATTACCTATTTTGGCATTGCTGGCCTATAAACTTTCTAAACCTTTAAAGTGTTTGAGTTTTTAATTGGGATGTATGTTCAGTAGTTTATTTTGATAAGTTATGTGAGATCTAAGTAACTTGTAATATAGGAGACTATTCTTCCTCTTAAGGATCATTTTCCAGAATATTTTTGTGAATATCTAAGTTTTTGAAACAACTAGGACATAATACAGTAAGGTTTCATTACAAAATTAAATGCCCTCTAGAGAGTATTATTGAATATGTAGTCGTTACAGAACCACACTGAGTTACGGCTGCCAGCCCTTCTCACTCCTGAGTAATTTGCCTTATATACCAACCCTTCCATTTCTGAGGTTCAAATTAGTACCCCAGAAATCCAGAATGTATTATTTGCCATGTTTTATTTTTTATTATAGATTGGTAACAGTTGAAAACTCTTAAATCTCAGATGCCAGGGGTCTACTATAGCATCAGTAAGTATTTAGCAGAAACTAACTCCATAATGAATGGAATTCAAATCCACACATGGTTTGTTCAAGCACACTTAAATGTCTTTTTTAAATATAAATACTTGGATGACGTTTTCTTTGTTTTAATATATTCATTTGCTATACCAAAAACAAAAAAAAAAGCAGGCAGGGGAATGGTATGGCCTGGGGTAAGAAGGGAGACTGTGGGGAACACACAATCTATCAGAACAGCCACAACACTGAGTAAGTTTATTCTGGTCTACGCATTGTCCTGAGCAATTCTAATTTCACAAAACCATTTTTTATGTCAACAGCATAATTATTCCCATATTACAGATAGAGAAATAGGCCCAGAGAAGTTATGTATCTTGCCCCAAATTGTAGACTAGCAAGTGGTAGAACCAGAAATGAAACCCTGGTTCTGGGCCCCAGAGGCCATTTTATCAACCACTCTAAGACACTTCACAGGCTTTGGAGTCAGAACTGTTTCAATTCCAGTTCAAATGACTTGTGAATACCTGATTACAAACTCTCAAGTAATCTGAGAGAAATTCAAACTAAAAATAGGATTTGACATCACACCTACCTGCAATTTGAAAGTTGGATAATGCCAAGTGTGGGGAGGGATGCAGGGAAATAGAAAAATTCAAGTAACTATGGAAGAGTCCCTGTGGGACTTCAGCCTGCCTGGGGAACACAAGAGACCTCAAAGTGGAAGACAGAAGTAGCAAGGTGGAGGCCTCCACTACCTGCTGTTCTGTCTTCTGCCCCCACACCCACCAGCCTGCCTCAAGGGACTAGATGAGGGTTAAATCACATGGTCAGAAGGAAGGTGAGAAGGGAAGGGACACTGCTTTCTGAGGAAGATCTAGGTTTCAATATTATTCTGCCAGCTCTTTTACCTTTACCAATCTCTGAGCTTCATTTTACCCATATGTAAAATGGGCATGAAAATAACTATTCAGTAGGGAGCTTTTGAGGTAAGTGCTCAGTGAGACAAGATATGTGAAAGTGGCAAGCAAATAACTGGTGCCCAGTTGATTGAAGAGGTCCCCTTCCTTCTGCACCAAGCACCTGGGAGGTAGCCATTGTGTCTTATTCAGTCCACTCAAGTCCTTGTTTATTTTATTCTTTAATGTCAATAAAACCACCTATCTTTCAGGAAAGGTATAAGGTTTCAGTGAGATAACAGATTTTTTTAAACGGGTTAGCTAGGCATGGTGGTGCACATCTGTAATTCCAGTGGCTCAGGAGGCTGAGGAAAGAGATCACAAGTTTGCGTCCAGATTGGACAACTTGGCAAGACCCTGTTTTATTTTATTTAGTAAAACAAAGTTAAATTTAAAAAGTGGGTGGGGGTGTAGCTCAGTGCTTATCTAGCATGTGCAAGGCCCTGGGTTTGATCCCCAGAATTGCAAAAGCAAACAAACCAGGTGTTTGTTGGATACTGGATGGATGGATGGATGGATGGACAAATGGGAGGTAGGATGGCTCACTGGAAGGATGTCAAGAGGATCATGATTTGTCCTACAGAAATACAAACTTTGTGCAAAACATAGGTGCTTTACAAGAGGCTTTTATTGTATCTCTTCATGGCCTTAGGTCTTTAGCACAGATTTAACATACATGAGTAAAAATAGGTCTAAACATGCCCAGTTCTAGTCACTGTGACCTGCACTTACCACTCTAGCATCTGTGACTCATCTTGACGAAGCCAGGTCTTGTGTGAGCCAACAGTTCACCACCCGAGATCTCGAGATCTTGGTGGTTTCCTGAGGCAATGGAGGAGATGGGGAGGGGGATGGTGTGTGGAGTGCAGAGTGAGCCCTTCCCGATGCACAGGGTGCCTTGGAAATCCTAACTGGTGATGTTTCATAGAAATAATTACAACTCAGCTTTTCCAGCACCCCTGACACCACTGCAAAAAGAAAGATGCAGGACTGGGGAGATAGCTCAGTTGGTAGAGTGCTTGCCTTGCAAGCACAGGGCTATGGGTTCAGTCCCCAGCATGGCCAAAAAAAAAAAAAAAAAAAAAAAAAAAAGATGCAGGTGAACAGCCAGCCCTGAATGCTGGGAACTTCTGTGATAACTGAGCCCCCGCCGAACCTCCCTATTCCCCTTAGCAAAATGAAGGGGTTGGACCCTCCCAGCTCCAAAATATTCCAAACCTCTGAGAATCCTCTCCATCTTCCATTAAAATATGGACTTTGGAAGAACATGTATTCAATTTCTTCCCCATTTGTCCTCACAGGATCTCTTTAAACCCATTAAAGTGCATACGTGTATATGTCAGTGTGTGCCTACGCTACACCCTGGAGAAGCCACCCTGTTTGGAGACAGGCAAGTATGAGTAACTGGATACATAGATGATTAAAATCTAGTTCCTGCACCACAAGATAGGGATGATAGACACCGAAATGGATTGACCCCAGTAATCATGATAATTAAGGCTATAAAGTTGGGTCCTCCTGGCCCTAAAATGTTGCCTGGAGGAATTTGGGGAGCCTGCCTATAGAAGGTGTTCTGGGCTAGGTCACAAAGGAAAGGTTCCTGAGGTCACAACCAGGCAAGACTACGGGGGCAGTAGTGTGGCTGTACGGGGGTGGTGAGACCTGAACTGGGGCATGGCTACAACCTACTGCTGTCATTCCTCAGGGTTCAAAGGAGATTGATTCCAGGACCCCCATAGATACCCAAATGCACAGACACGCAAGTCCCCCATATAAAATAATGTAGTTTTTGCATATAACCTATGCACATCTTCCCTCATTTTAAATCACTCTAGACCACTTATGATACTTAATACAATATAAATGGTATGTTAAATAATTATTTTACTGTATGTTTAAGTCATAATGACCAAGAAAAAAGTACATGTTCAGTTCAGATGCAATTTTGTTTCCAAATATTTTCAATCTTCAGTTGGTTAAATCTGGGGATGTGGAACCTATGGATACAGAGGGCCAACTGTATACTCCTTCACATCCCAGGGCCCTGGCTGGGCATAAGATTCTAACCTGTGTATTGGACAACATCTTGGGAGAAACAAGGGGGTAATCATAAGTTACCCTCTCATGAACATCAGTTGTTCTTTACTGAGCAATTGCTGAATGCAGATCCTGGGCATTATCCACATGGCAACAGCATTCACTGAGGTGTGCTATACAAGTCACTGGGCCATATGTAGTAACATCAGATAGAACACAGAGCAACATTTTTCTAGTTATGTTTTCATGCTTACATTGACCTTCTACTTGTAGCAGGTGGTATTAGTTTTCATTTTCAATTTTTAAAGTTTTTCCTTTACAATAAACATAAATTCTAAAAATTGACTGCAAGAAAATATTTATTAAGTAAACACCCAGGTGATAAATCAATACTGCAAACATTGCCAACACGATAGGCAAATGACTGACATTCAGGAAACACTGTGCAGTAGCATATAAACATTTACTTCATTTGGGACTTTTTGGGTTGCAAGTAACAAACCCTATTCAAATCAGATTAAGCAAGATAAGAGAAGATATCCTGACAAGGGACTCTCATAGGACCCAAAGGAAGAAGTACAGAAGAGAACCAGCAGGCCCCTGGGAGCACTGTCCCCTCTTCCCTTCAGGCTCCTATGGTTTCTCTCTGGTCTTTGCTCTGCACATCTTCTCTCAGAGAGGAGCTATTTTCTATACTACACTCACACAGTGGCCACCCCAGGCCCTGCACACACAAACACATAGACAAATTCACAGCTTCAGGGTTTGCATATCTTCCTGCAAAGCCTGAAACAGCATCCCTGAATCTAACGCCCACCTCTCATCCTTTCAGCTCCATCAGGAGAACTGAGGGGGTCAAATTCTCAGAAAAGGGGTGACTCTGGTATAAGCAGTCACCCTGATCAAGGGGTGACTGCCTCGACACTCACTGCTCACAACAACCCAATAAGGTAGGGTTTACCCCACAGGTAACAACACAAAGAGGTAGAAAATAGACTTCCTGGTTCCTTGGCAGGAAGTAGCAAAGCCAAGACTGAACCTGGGTCTGTATGATACCAAAGTTCCAGTATCCTGTGTTGGCTACCTGGTCACCTCAGCTAGGTCCAGTCCAGAGCTACCATACCAGACCTAAGTAGGTGACTGACTAAATGGGAGACATTTATCAAAACCAGCAAGCCAGTGCTTGCCTAGCAAAGCAGAAAGAAGAGTCAGTTCCAGCTTCAAGGGAACACTGACTTTAAAGAGTGAAGATTCCTCAGGAGTTCAGGGCTCTGAAATCCAGAGAAGCCTCCTTCAATCCCTTGAATCTAAGGCCACCATGTTCACACAGCAGGTACTTGTCTCAGGATAAGAGATGAATATCATTGGAATATACTTGCCAAAAATCAAAAGCAGGTATACAGAGATCCTCAAGAGAATCTGACACCTGCCATCCCTTAGGACTGTAATTGTCCCTTCCACCTCCTGGAGGCTTGGTTAGGAGGGACTTCCCAGAGAGCAAACAGGCTCCTCTCATGCAGAAGCCTCAGGCTCTTCCTATCCTAAGTGCTGTTCCAATAGAAACTTCTGGACATCAAGGTGCCCTGACCTGGACAAACCCAAATTTTGTGTGGGTGGCTGCTCCATAGAAGGTACTTAATCAGGGGCTGTTGTTGAGAGAGAAAGATGAATGAGGTAGCCATCTTTCTCCCACTCATTCAGAGCTAAGCCAGGCCTGAGGTGAGGCCTGAGCAGAGAGACATATACACCTCAGGAAACAGGCTCCCGTTCTAGTTTTTTATTGTTCATATTTTATCTTCTCTGGTTGCCATTTGAGACACGGGCTGCTGGGTTAATCAGAAGATTGCACTGAGCCACTTCCCCTGAGAAGTGTCATGAAGGCCTTGTGCCTGAGGTTGGAAAGAGGATGGCACATCCTACATCAAGCTCTGCCTCAAGAGACAGTCCCTTTCCCAAATACCCACTTTCCTCTTTAGCACTCAGGAGTCATTGCCCAAAGCTTTCGGCTGTTGCCCCAGTGGGGAGAACTGGCGGCTCTGACTCTGCCTCCAAAGTCTGTACCTGCTCCTGATACTCCTCCTAGACCCATCGGACTCAGAGGCGCAGAAGTTCATCAGCCAGTTAGCATGGTATATGCACAAAAGTGTATGAGGAGCTCATCTGGCTCTGGATTTTCCAACAGTCCTGGGCTGCTGTGATCCCTGCCTAAGTGAGGTTTCCTCCAAGCTTAATGGTCTGCCACTCCCAGGGACTAGGTGACCACAGCAGATATCCCTTCTTCCTCCAACTCAATCCAGGAAGTCTATGGAAGAGAAGATTTGACCACAACAAGCAGGGACTAATTTTTGAGGGAATTGACAGAGATCTGGTTGATTGGCACAACCACTTCAGTTCCTGTGTCAGTGGTGGCCCGGGAGCATTTCCGGCTGCTGCGCATACTGTAAAACTGTTCAGTGAGGTGTTTGCGGAACTTCTTGGTAAGGAAACAGTAGATGACAGGGTCTAAGACACAGTTGGTGCTAAGGAGGCAGAGGGTGACCTGATGTGCATCATTAATAGCCTGGTGGAAGTTGCTGTTCTGGAAGCCCAACTCAGCCAGGGTCCAAGGCAGCTGCACCACATGGTGGGGCACAAAGCAGATGATGAACACCGCCAAGACCGTGCAAACCATCCACAGTGCCCGGCGCCTGACTTCAGCATTATGCTTCTGTTGCACCGGCTGCATGAGTAGCGTTCGGATAATGATCAGGTTGCAGAAGAGGATGATGAGGAAAACCAGGAAGAAGCTGAACACTATGAAGATGTGGATGACAAGGACCGGCACGCTGCCCTTCTCATAATGCTCAAAGCAGCGGGTGATGTTGCCTGAGCTGGCCTTATCGGTCACTGTGTTGGTGGAGTCCAGGACAAGGAAGTAGGATGCAGCAGCCACAATAGCCACCCAAATGACCAGGGACAAATAAATGCCACGCTTGCGGGTGGTGGCCTGAGCAGTCTTGATGGGCCGTGTGACTGCCTGGAAACGATTATAAGTGATGACCCCAAGGAAGGCCACGGAGCAGTAGGTGTTGATGAAGAAGAAGCAGCCAGCTAGATTGCACAGGAATTTGGGTAGAATCCAGTTGCCCTGGTTGTAGTAGTAGGTAATCCACAGTGGCAGCGTGATCAGGAAGAGCAAGTCGGCCACAGTGAGGTTCACCATGAAGATCTTTATCTCATTTAGTTTCTTGGAAGGATACAAGCGGGCAAAGACCCATAGCACATAGCCATTGGTGATGACCCCCATCACAAAGATGATGCTGTATACAATTGGGAAGAGAATGTATCGAAACTCGGAATCCACATGGGAGGAGCCATTTGGTTCCATTGCTCTGGGTTGGAAGGGTCAGCTGATCATAGGGTCCTGGCTGTGCCTAAAAGACCACGCAAAGGTATTGGTTAATAAAGAACCAAGAAAAGACTATCCTGTTTCATCAGTTCCAAGACTCCCTGCCATGGTTTGAAATGATGGTGTCTACTCCAAAATTTGTGTTAAAACTTCATCCCCAATAACATATTAGGAAGTGTGGCCTTTGGGGAGTGATGAAGGTAAACCCCTCATCAATAAGATAAGTGCTCTTATGAAAGAGTTCAGAGTTGAAGGGTGCATTCTTTCTTGACCTTTCCATCTCTTCTACCATGTGAGGACACAGTGTTCAAGATGCCATCTTGGAAACAGATACCGTGCCTCAATACATAGAATCTTTTTTTTAATTTATTTTTTATTTGTTCTAATTAGTTATACATGATAGTAGAGTACATTTTGACACATCATACATAAATGGAGTATACTTCTCATTCTTTTGGTGGAACACATAGAATCTTGACCTTGAATTTCCAGCTGCCAGACCCAAGAGAAATTTCTACTCTTTACGAATTGCCCAGTCTCAAGAATTTTGTTATAGCAGACTAATAAATTTACATATTCTAATTTTGCATATTTTAAAATTCTAAAATCAATGTCATCTTCCAATTAATTGGCAGCATTTTTTCTTTCTACATAAAATATTGTGCTTACAAATCTATTTCTAGTCATAAAATACATAAAAGTTCATATCATAAAAACTTTAATTTTTCTGATAAAATGTAAATATTTTTCTATAGCTGGACTGTGAAATTAAAATTTTAAGACCTCCCAAGTATAAGGGACTACAGGCATGTATCGCCATGCTTGGCAGGGGGCACATATTATGTTGCTTCCCCCGAAGCAAAACTGCTAACTTCTACTCTCCTGGGATCTTTTTCGTTCCTCAAGGTAGTCCTGCCATGTGATCTCAAACCTCCAGGACAATAGTTCTCAAAGGTCATGCCATAAAATTAGGAATAGGGGATAGAATCCAGGAGAAAACTATTTTCACAATAATACCAAGACATTATTTTCCATTCCACTGTATTGACATTTGTACTAATGATGCAAAAGGAATGGTAAGCAAAATTGCTGGCTCCTTAGCACAAATCAAGGAAATGAGACCAAACCGTACTAGGAGTCACTGTCTTCTTCATGGCCAGGGCCTTACAGTGTAAAAACAATTGAAAAATAAATAAAAAGTCAACTTGACTTCAAAATGTCCTCCATAGCCAGGTGTGGTGCACAGCCTGCAATTCCAGCTACTTGCAACACTGAGGCAAGAGGATGTCAAATTCAAGGTCAGCCTGGACAACTTAGCAAGACCTGTCTCAAAATCAAAAGTAAAAAGGGCTGTGGGGGTGGCTCACTTGCCTAGCATTTGCAAGGCCCTGGGTTCAGTCACTAGTACCACAAAATAAATAAGTAGATTAATTGATTAATTAAATGGACCTTCATAAAGTGAGGAAAGTACTTATTTTGTTCAACTTTAGTACACATAATTAATATTTGGTATGTGAACAGGGAAATAT
This sequence comes from Sciurus vulgaris, assembly GCF_902686455.1. NCBI lineage: Eukaryota > Metazoa > Chordata > Mammalia > Rodentia > Sciuridae > Sciurus > Sciurus vulgaris. Next base: position 20,167,167 of record NC_136461.1, read on the forward strand.
ACATGAAAGACTTCTATAGCACATGGAAACAAAATGATGGCCAGAAAACAGCACTTCTGTGATTGTTAGAGTTGTGAACCAAACTTTCTTTCTTCGTGGGTCACCTTCATTAAAATGTCTGACAAGCTTGTGGTTTTTCAGATGCGGGAATCTGGCAGACATTTTCTCATATATAAATGAAGTGAGCCCGTCACCTCAAATGATAGGATTGGTTGCCAATGATAAAATTTGAGTGTTCAAGGGACAATAGGAATTTTTTGGTATCTACCAATATGAACTTCACAGCTTTCTAATACTTAAAGAATTTTCTAGCTGAACATGAAATTCATCAGTAGGGCACATGCTTAGTATACAAAAGCCCATGGGTTCAATACCCAGCACCAAAAAAGTAAAATAAAAAGAATTTTCCAAGATTGCCAGAAATATTAACAAATGCAATTTTTATATTATATAATGATAGGTTGACATTTAGAAGACCTGCATAAATCACTGAGCCAGTATTTTCCAAATGATCAAGGCATGATGTTTTGAAATTATGCATGGGTTAAAGATTCATTAAAATGGCAAAATAAACCAATATACTGTAGTGTAAAGGGTTACAAAAAAATCATGGAAACTGGGCACAATGATGCACACCTGTAATCCCAGTGGCTCTGGAGGCTGAAACAGCAGGATTACAAATTTGAGACCAGCCTGGGCAATTTAGAGTAATCAGTCTCAAAAATAAAAAATAAAAATGGCTAGTTCAGTGGTAGAGCTCCCCTGGATTCAATCCCTACTATATAATATATATGTAACATGCATATAAATATAGTTCATGAATATGATTCACATTCTACATTGTAACTAATCTTTAAGAAATTACCATTTGTGCCAGATGCAGTAGTGACACTCACCAATAAGCCTAGTGATTTGGGAGAGTGGCAGGAAGATTACAAATTCAAGACCAGCCTCAGCAACTTAGCAAGATCCTGTTAAAAAAAAAAAAAAGTCTGGGGATATAGCTCAGTGGTAAACTGCCCCTGGATTCAATCCTTAGTAAGGGAGAAAAGAATAGAATTAAATAAATTACCATTTGTGGAACTTTGATGTAGTATCAAAGAAGTGTCACCAATTATTTGAAAAAGCCATTAAAACATCCCTCCCTTTACAAGTACGCAGTTGTATGAGGACAGATTCCTTCACATACTTCAACCCAAACAACATATCACAACAGACTGTGGAAGCAGATATGAGGATCCAGCTGTCTTCTATTAAGCCCAATACTAAAGAGGTTTGTAAAAATATAAATCAATGCTAGTCTTCTCCTTAAATTGCTAATGTTTTAGAAAATCTAGTTATTCCCCCCCCCCAAAAAAAGTTATGTTAATATGGAAGGAATTTATTAGTAGGTTTTTAAGTTTAAAAAGAAAATGTTTAGCATGTCTTAGTTTTTGTTTTTAATATGGTGAATATTGACAGATATACCTTGTCCTACTGGGTATTGAATCCAGGGTCTCGTCCATGCCAGGCCAGTGTTCTACTGCTGAACTGCATTCTCAGTATGCCCTTCATAATTTTTAAGGATAAGAAGGATTACTGAGAGAAAATCTAAATATTGCTGCTCTACACTCTCAGCTTCCCTTTCCTTTAAGCCCTCATCTGGAACTCTCATACTGTGCAGAACCCTGTACCTAGGGCAAGGAGGCACAGCTGGCCAGCCCCGAGAGGGGCGGCAGTAGGGCAGCCCACAGCTGGGCAGGGCTTTGCTTACTCTAGTTCTTTGGAAAAGACATGACCCTTTCCCCCAACCCACACAGTAAGTGCCTTCCTCTTCTTCCCTGGGTTTTCCTCCTTCTTTGGGCTCTGGCTCAATGGGGTGAGGGCAACTATCTCTGAAATATTTCCAGCAGAGGGCCTAATTCAGGATATCATGGGTCCTGCCCACTGTGCCAGGCCTGCCCAAGTCTTTCCCTCAGGGCAAGGGATGGGATAAGGCAAGTAAAACACTCACTGGGTGCAAAGCTTAAGGGGCACCAAAACTTCAGTAATCAAGAGAGAAAAAAATGTGTTTTCTGGTACTGGAGATTGAACTCTCAGTAAAGGGCTACATCCCCAGCCCTCTTTTTTTTTTTTTTTTTTTTTTTGAGACAGGGCCTCTCTAAGTTGCCCATACTGGCCTTGAATTTGCAATCCTCCTACTTCAGCCTCCTGAGTAGCTGAGATTATAGGTATAGGCCATTGTGCCCAACTGAGAAATAATACTTTAATGCAATATTCTACTTTTTAAATTTTTTTTAGTTGTAGATGAACACAATACCTTTATTTTATTTATTTTTATGTGGTGCTGAGGATCAAACTTAGTGCCTCACACGTGGTAGGTGAGAACTCTACCACAGAGCCACAACCAGTCCCTTAATTTTTAAAAATCCAAAGGAGTATTGCAGATTCTCTCTTTTTCCTCAGACTCTAATATGGCTCTGCCTGGCGCTAATTGTGATCCTGCCTTTAATGTTTGATATTTTGTTCATCCTGAATTTTTTTGCATTAATTTTTAATTTTTGTATTTTAATATCACCGTGTGCACATGGTATACACACCAATTAGCCCAATGCACCTGCCTAGCAGTGGATTCACTGCACAAGCACTCCTGGCTCCAGGATCTGAGCAGCATGCTGAGGCCTCAGAGAACTGTTCTGGGCCCTGCCCTTGCATGGCTCACAGACCATTTTGCAAAGAGACTCAGAAACAGATAAGCAGTAAGTGCTCTGATGATGGAGGTAGCAGGTGTCCTGGGCATTCAGAGAAGTTGTGCCCAGCCCAGTCTTAATGGTGAGGAGTGACCTGGGATGAGGGAAGATGGAGAGCTGGACTGATGAAGAAAGGAGAGAAGAATCCCAGGCAGAGGGGACAGTGTGTGCATAGTCCTGCACGAACAGGAGAGGATGTACCTTGTTCTGAGGAACCTTGTTCTCAGACCTTCAACTTGGTGAAAACTGAAAGTCTGAGGGAGGTAAGGAGAGAAAACGCTAAAAAAAGTAAACATTGGTCAATCAGGAAGGGTTCTGAATGTTGGCTTAAGTAGTAAGTACAGAAGTTCCTCCACCAAAAGTTGGAAATGGCATAAATGAATATTCATTTCATACATCCAACCTAGCTCAGCAACATAGCACACTCTTAGAGTCTTGGCGGTTTCCTCTTGTGATCACAGAGCTATGACTCACTGCCACTGCCCATCATAAGAGAGGATCAGGAAAAGATCAAACATACTTCAAAATCTGAAGTATGTTTTCTACTGAATAGAAATTTTGCACCATTGCAAGACTGAAAAAATCTTAAATTGAGCCAGTGTAAACTGAAAGCCATCTGTACTTTATTTTGCAGAAAATGGGGAAGCACTGAAGGATTCTGAGCATGAAAAAGACAAGGCTGGATTTAGATTTGGGGGAAATGGGTTTGACATCTCATATATAAAAAGAATAAACCCCAGGGGCTTCAGGGCTGGGGTTGTGGCTCAGTGGTAGCATGCTCACCTACCAAATGTGAGGCCCTGGGTTCCATCCTCAGCACCACATAAAAATAAAAAACAAAAATAAAGGTATTATGTCCACCTACAACTAAAAAATATATTTTAAAAAGAGCATTAAAAAAACCTAGGCACTTCAGATCAGAGGCAGGGAAACAACAAACAGACAATCCCAATTTTCTGGAAGGCCGGAGGTCTGGCTCTGGCAGAGTGGATAGATGTAAATGGACATTGTCATTTATTTGAGAAATTTGATGGACAGACATGGTGATACTGATTGAGAGAAAGGGAGTAATCAAGGACAGTAGGTTTTGGGGCCAGATGACTGGTGCTGTGGTGTCTAGCTCCATGGAGATGAAGGAATAGCATGGGGGGGAGAATGAATTCATTTGGAGATATTCATACTTGGGGTGCCTCTGAAACATCCAGGAAGGTCAGGTTTAAACTCCCAAGAGCCTAACATCTTAAAAGACTCAAGGGAGGAGACACCTATGGAGATGGCAGAAGCAGGACAGAGAGGTGGGGAGAGAACTAGATCTACCATGCTGGAGATCTAACGGAAGAAAATTTCAAGATCATGGGATCAAGTGGTCAGTGTGGAAAGCCACAGGGAGATCAATAAACAAAAAAACAAATACTGGATGTGGCAATGTGGAAATCCAACTCGTGTGATCAGAGGGAGAACAGCTTCCAAGGCTGAGGTAAGGAGCAAGTGAGGGGAGAACAAGGGGAATGTCAAATTCTCATGTACTAAGTTCAGTTGAGTCACCAAATGCTGGACCTTGTTTGGATCCTGATTCAAATAAACCAACTGAAAAAAAAATCTGTTTTTTAGACAATTGGGAAAACTAAAGAACAGACTAAGTATTAGAATTAAGATATTAGCTGGGCATTGTGGTGCATGCCTATAATTCCAGCAACTCAGAAGGCTGAGGCAGGAGGATCACAAGTTCAAGGCCAGCCTCAGCAATTTATCAAGACCCTGTCTCAAAATCAAATAATTAAAGGGGCTGAAGATGTAGTTCAGTGGTATAGTACCCCTGGGTTCAATCCCCAGAACTGCAAAAGAAAAAGAAAAAAAAAGAAAAGAAATTAGCACTAGTGCTGAGATGTGGCTAACCTAAGTGAAACCGGGGATTCAAATCCCAGCATCATCCCCAAAAAATTAATGTTAATTTTGTTAGATATAATAGTGAGGTTGTAATTATTTCTAAATCCTTACCCATTAGATACACATACTGAAATATTTAATGATGAAATTATATACAATTTGCTTTACTCCAGGAAATATGTGCCTGTATGCCAACCTCTCAAAATCGGCTTCCCACGAGCCCCACCTGGAAGAATGTGCACTCAAACCTGATTCTCATTCCAGGGCTTCACGTGGCCCCCACAGGAGGCCCAGGAGAGGCGGGTTTCTTCCTTCAATTACAGGACTAGAATCAGGGTGGGGGTCCTTGGTGGAACCCCAGCTTTCCCAAAGCCATTGCCCTTGGTGTCCACAGGACCCATCACCCCGGCCCAGCCCACTTCTGCTGCCCTCCGTCCAATCCCAGGTTCCTGGGCCCCATGTGACTCCCTCTCCCTTGGTCCTCATGCCAAATTTAGTGCCTAGTTGCACCTTGTTGATCAACAGAACCTATGAAGTCACCCAAAAATGTAACCAGCGAGTCTCCTCTGGGTTGGGGCTTACACCTGTGTGCCTTTATTCTTGCTGTTTCCTCTGCCTAGGACATCCCTCCCTCCTTCTCTTGGCCTGGCTGACTACGGAACATCCTGACATTGCTCAAACCTCAATTCCTCCAGAACATTTTTCTTCAGTCTCCTGCCTCCTACCTACCTGTCCCCACCCCCAGGCCTGGTTAAGTGCCTACCCTTTGGGTTTCCTCAGTTCATGGCTTTTTATCTCATCGAAATTGCCTGCACGTGTCCTCTCTGCCTTCTAGGAGCAGAGACCAAGTGTCCGTTCGCCTCACAGTCATTGGTATCCTGCTGGGCACAGGGCACTACTCTGGGAATACTGCAGGAGTAAAATAGATGAGGTTTCTGCTCTCTGGAGTTTATTCTCTACTTGGGGGAGTCAGTTAAAAATATTAAAAAGAACTGGGGGGCTGGGGAGATAGCTCAGTCGGTAGAGGGCTTGCCTTGTAAGCACAAGGCCCTGAGTTCAATCCCCAGCACCCCCCCCAAAAAAAGAGAAAAGAACTGGGGGTGTAGCTCAGTGGTAGAGCACTGCCTAGCATGTGGGAGGTCGTGGGTGCTATCCCTAGAACTAAAATAATAAACAAACAAACAAATAACTTTTAAAAGGTAGCAAGATAAAGAAATAATGTCAAATTGGGATGAATTCAATAAAGAAAAAAATTTTAAATGGTGACAAGGTGAAGATCGGGAAGAGGGCTGCTTTCAGAAGTACTCCACACAGAGCTACATCCCCAACCCCTTTTTAATGTTTTGGGTTTTTTTAAATATTTTTAAGGTGTTGATGGACCTTTATTTTATTTACTTTCATGTGGTGCTGAGAAGCGAACCCAGTGCCTCACACATGCTAGGCAAGTGCTCTACCACTGAGCCCCAACCCCAGCCCCCCGATCCTTTTTGAGATAGGATTTCCCTAAGTTGCCCAGGTTGGTCTCAAACTTGCAATTCTCCTGCCTCAGCCTCCTGAGTAGTTGGGTAACAGGTGTGCACCATCACACCAGGCAGAGAGCTACTTTAAATAGAATGGTCAGAAAAGGCTTCTCAGAGAAGATGACTTATAAATAAAACCAGAAACAGATTTACCATGAAGTCGGTGGACCTTAAACTTCCAGGACCCCTCCTAGGTCCTATATATAATTTTGTATTTGTAATTTGATATCTTTTCTTTATAGAGTTCCCCCAGAATTGCATAAACTTTAAAGATCTGCAAAACCTTTACTTTCCCTATGCTGAAGTTTAAAAAGTGAGAGGGAACAAGTCAGAGGGAGATCTAAAAGAAGGATATTCCAGGAGATAGGTTGTACAAAGGCCCTGTGGTGGGAATAAGTCCATCACATTCCGAGGTAAGGATGAGTTTGTCATGTTTATGGAACTGAAAGGTCAGTGTGGCCCTAAAGGAGTGAGAAATGGGAACACTGAGATGTAATCAGATGGCAACAGGCCCAGATCACTCCTTAGCCATGGTAAGGAGTTTGCATCTATATCCTGTGAGCATCTGAGAGCTTCTGGAGTGTTATTAAGCAGAGAAATAGCACAATCTGCCTGGTGTTAGCTGCTGGCAGAGAATAGAGGGAAGGAGGCAAGAGTGGAAGCAGAGAGACAGACCATTTTAAAAGTGAGAGGTTGTGCATGAACCAGAGCGTGGCATTTCCAATTCCTCTCTCCATCCCCAGCACTCAGTAAGAGCTTTGCCAGAGTAGGAGTTTGGGAAATATTTGTCAATTGAGCAAATATCCTGCAACCCACAGGGTTACCTGTGCCCCCAGAGCAGCTGCCACACAAGGCAGAGTAAGTCCTCTACCACTTATTTACCTGCATAGTAGTCCTTGGACCAGCAGCAGCATGCTAGAAATGCAGAACTCAGGCCCCACCCAGATCTGCATTTAAACAAGATCCCCAGGTGATTCATGCACACTCCAAAGTCTGAGAGATACAGTTCTCAACCCAGGGCAGCCATAGTCTCGTCTGATCTAACACCTTCCATGGCTCCCCATTGCCCAGAATAAGTCCAAGCTTCTCTCCTTCTCAACTCCCACAATTCTCTGCTGCTCATACTCTATCCTAGCCATGCTGAACTTCTTGTGGCTTCCTTAAAAAATCCTTCTCCTCTGTGCCTTGCAGATGCTGTACCCCTACTGAGAATGCCTTTTGCCAAATGCTCTACCTAGAAAAACCTTACCCTCTCTGACCTGATCTATAGTGCTTCTACCAGATGTGGTGGCACATGCCTATAATCCCAGGGACTTGGGAGACTGAGACAGGAGGATCGAAAGTTCAAAGTCAGCCTAGCCAATTTAGCAGGACCCTCAGCAACTTCGCAAGACTGTCTCAAAAATAAAAGGGCTGGGGAGTAGCTCAGGAGTAGAACATTTGCCTTGCTTGCACAGGCCCTGGGTTTGCCCTCCAGTCCTGCAAACAAACAAACAAGCCAAGAGTGCTTCCTCTGGGATGACTTCCCTGATTGCCACAGGCAAAATGAGTTGCCTTTCCCTCTGGGACATTGTTCAGCACAGTCCCTGACATGACACGTGATTTCTGTGACTATATCCTCAGGAGGATGGAAGCGTCTTGAGAGCAGGGACTGATCTTTTTCATCCCTTTACCCCCAGTGTCAGGCACTAGGGAAAGAAGGAAGGGAGGAAGGAATGAAGGAAGGAAGGGAGGGATGGAAGAAGGACTAAGCCCCCAACAACAACTATTCCAAGGATCCTGGCACAGTCACTCTGGGGGAAGCACACTGTGGGTGGGAAGGAAAGAACAAAGCCTCTGGAGGCAGAAACACCAGGGTTTGTACCTGGATCACCATTTACTTGCTGTGTGACCTCAGGCAAGTGACTTAATTTCTCTGAGCCTCCATTTCTTCAATGGCAAAATCTTCAAGATTTCTAACAATGGTTCCATATGCATGAGGCCCAGAATAGATCCCCAGTACCATAAAAATCAACCAGCCAACCTAATAATGATTCTAAAGATGAGTGCAAAGTGACTAGAATAAGACCTGGGCCCCAACTAACCAGGCCTTCCTCTCCTCATTGATCCAGCAGCTTGGAGCCAGAGGAACAGACTATGGTTAACCACTGACCCAGGAACTCTGACACACATACTGGCTCTCCCGCCAGCTCCAGACAGAGCCTCCAGTTAATGCCAACAAAGCTTTCAAAAGCTCAGAAAGAGGATGAGCATTTGGAGGGAGGAGGAGGAGGCTCGGACCACTCAATTTAACACATGGGCACAGTTCCCTGATGGACCAAAGCTGGGCGGCTGGCCCAAGCCCTGCCCTCAGCTGGGGGTGGGACAGGGAGACCATAAATATTCATGGCGACAGAAGAATTCTAATTCTGCCAATAGGATCTCCCACCTTCTGCCTGCACAGCATTCTGCACAGCAGAATGTTTCTCCACTCGAAATATTCCCAGCTCCTATGAACTATGAACCTGGGGAAGGAGCTCCCATCTGCTGATGGATGGTCAGACAGCACGGACCATCAGGCACTGGCAGAAGAAAGTATGTGTTGGTTAATTCCACAGTGCAGCCTGTGAGTCTGGAGGTTGGATTCATTGGTCAGGCCAGTCCCTAACATTTGGGGCATTTGAGGTCAAGAGTAGAAATGTCTAAATATTTATAAGCTATAAGACAGACATATCCAAATTCAACTACATTGCTTGAACCAGCAACTCCTTACCACCCGGCTGGGCTGACAGTGCATTTACCAATTGAGCTTGAACTAGAAGCTGGGGGTGGGGACACATTCAGTTTCCCTGGGCATCTGCACTTGGATTCAAGGACCCCTTGCTCTGTAGGGAGTGTGTGGTTGAAGGGGAACCCAAGTCATCCCACCTAAACTCAAGGAACTGAGTACCATTTTTACCAGTGAAATACAGACATTTCTTACTCATGATCATATTTCCTGCTCAAATTAACTTTGCAAGATAGTTTTACATTCATTTTTTCAGATAAAATGCCTATTTTTCCAGGAGAAAAAATGAGGTTAGAGAAGAAAATAGAATTATACACAGTCTCAGAGCTGGGGAGTGACAGACTGAACATCTTTTCTTTTTTTTTTTTTTTAATTTTCCTTTGGTGGTGGTACTGGCAATGGAACCCATGGCCTTGTGCATGCTAAGCAAGCACTCTACCACTGACCTATATCCACAGTCTTTTTTATTTTTTATGTTGAGATAGGGTCTCAGTAAATTGCCCAGGTTGGCCTCAAACTTGTGATCCTCCTGCCTCTGCCTCCCAAGTAACTGGGATTACAGGGGTGTGCCACCACACCTAGCGATCTTGAACTCCAAAGACCATCCTGACTCTCCTAGGCCAAGGCATGGCCCCTTCTGGAAACCAACAGCTCTTTAGGCAACTCCCTCACTTATAGGCCATCCTATGGCCCGAGAATAGAAGTTTCAGATGCTGTAAGGCCCCAGAAGAGATGCCTTTGACCTGGGGCCTTGATTTTACCTTTACAACCTGAAGTCAGAAAGGGAAAGGGATAAAAGGAAGACAGGCTCTGCTCTGTATCCATCTGACTCCTGCCTTACATCAGAGCTGGGATCAAATCCTTCTTCAAACAGTAAACTCACTCTGTGGCCCTGAGTCTCCATTTCCTCATTGGCAAAATGAAGATTTGAAAATGGATCTAGGGGCTGGGGTTGTGGCTCAGTGGTAGAGCACTCACCTCACATGCACAAGGCCCTGGGTTTGATCTACAGAATCGCTAGCACCCCCCACCTGAAGGACAAAATTAGTTTAAAAATAAAATTCCATTTATAATAGTATTAAAAATAAGCCAAGCTGGGCACTGTGGCGAATGCCTATAATCCCAGCAACTCTGGAGGTTGAGGCAGGAGAATCGTATGCTCAAAACCAGCCTCAGTCATTTAGCAGGTCCCTAAGCAACTTAACAAGACCCTGTCTTTAAGAAAAAGGGGAGGGAGCTGGACTGGGGATGTGGCTCAGTGGTTTGAGCCCCTTTGGGTTCAATCCTTAGTGGGGGGAAAAAAAAGACCAGGTCCAGTGGTGCACGCCTATAATGAGGCAGGAGGATCGCAGCAAGTTCAAGGCTAGTTAGTCTCAGCAACTCAGTCAGAAGACCCTGTCTCAAAATAAAAGATATTCAATCTCCAGTGCTGCAAAATAAAATCAAATACTCAGGAATAAGCTAAACCAAGGAGGTGAAGCCTTGTACACTGAAACCTACAAAACATTACTGAAAGAAATGAGACAACAGAGGCTATTTCCATTTCTCCTCCCTGGAGATTCCACCTTGACCCCAGGTATGCATATTACTCTGATGTGACTCAGTCTCCACTCAGCTGGTTTAGGAAATCCCCATGGAATTGGGGGACCCTGAGCCTAACCAGGTTTTGTCTTGCTCCAGATACCCAGGTGGCACCTGTCTGTGAGTCACCCTCCCTCACCTTGCTTCGTAGAAGGACCTGGGCAGGGAGAGAGAGCGAGGAGGCACCTCCGCCCCTGGGCCTCCCCAACACGGGGCACTGGCTTTTGTTATACCAGGGACCACAAGGGCTTCTTCCCAGCCTGGAAATCGGAGTCCTGCTGGTGCCCTCAGGGCCAGTCGAGGGCCTGGCCCAGGGGAGGACAGAGTACAGTCACTGGCCCTGGAGCCATACAGCTAGGGCTGCTCCCAGCTCTGTTCTTTCCTGGCTGAGGCTCAACCAACCTTCCTTTCTTCATCTGCAAAATGATGACAATAAAACCTTCCTCACAGGGTAGTTTCGACAGCCAAATGAAGCACATTGCTTAACAGCTGTGCACTCCCCTAACTACTGTTCTCAGAAACATGTGCAAACCAGCTGCACAACAAACTAGTTAGATCTCTTTTGGAAGAAGCTGGGGTGACTGGAGAGAAAGCACAGCAATCGGAATTGGGGGTTTGGGTCTCTGGTCTCAGCAGTGCCATGCACAATCTCAAGTAAGTCTCTTGCCAGCTCTGAACCTTGAGACTTCTATGTGCCCAATGGGGTGCCCTGACTACCTCGAAGCATTACTGTAAAAAGGAAGTAAGATTATTGGGGGTGGGTGATTGAGGGTTTGGTAAACAGTAAAGCACTTGGAAAATTGAAATGGACTTTTCAAACTGGAAAGGGCACTGCACACTTCTCTCATCAGCCATCTGAGCTCAACTCCAAGCTGGGGCCCTAAGGGTCCCCCTCTTGAAAACTAAGGGGGAGGGGAAGGACTGCTGAGTGGGGTCCTCCCCTGGTATTCTCGCTCTCTCTCTCTCTCTCTCTCTCTCTCTCTCTGTCACACACACACACACACACACACACACACAGTCTGGCTCCCTATTCCCCCTTGACTGAAGACACACAGGCATACCACCCTCTCAGCTGGCTTTGCTGGCTATCCTGCCTCTGTGAACTGCCAAGGCAGTACCAGTCCCACCTGCAGGCACCACTCCATGTACAATGGACATAACCAGAGCCAACTCCCTATCTGGCCCTCACAACGAGACACACGTGCACACATAAAAAGACACCAGAGGCTTCTCTTGCTCTCTTCATGCTGCTGGGGAACCCAAGAGTGGCTGGTCTGGGAGGTGACTGGGCTGGGAGCCCAACATCTGTCCTTTGGGAACTGACTCCATTCCCAACACAGACCAGGGAGTGCTCCCAGGGCGCATCAGGCGTACACCCAGGTGTGGCTCAGTTGTTGCCCTCCTGGGCCCAAGTCTCCACCCACTGGGGTACTCAGTGTGGAAAAGGGGGGCATCAAAAAAAAAAAAAAAAAAAAAAAAAAAAGAAGAGAAAGTTCTCCTCTTTAACAAAGCCTTGTTCACAGGCCTGGGGTGAGGAGAGGGAAGTCTCTGGTCCCCACGAAAGGACAAACACAGGATCCTTGCCTCTCATCACATCCCCTTTTTACCCAACACCAATCAAGTGGAAACTCAGTCCTAGAGGCACATTTTCTCATTAATGCCATGAACGAAGAATCCCTTACCCAAACCTTCACTGATCAGATGGAGTTGCCCCAAGTGACCACAGTATCAGGGTTAGATCAGGGCTTGTGGCTCCCGGTTCATTCTCTGCCAACTACAGCATACCACTTTATCAGCAGGTGTTCAACACGTGTTCTTAAGCACTTACCACATACCAAACTCTACTAAGGGCAAGGAGAAAACAAATTCCTTATCCTAAGGCATTTATAGTAAGAATTACAGTGTCCTTATTAGTAGCACATGTTGGCTCACATTTGCACATCATCATATATCATTTTACAATTAACAAAACACTTCTCACCAGCTTCTTACTTCATCCTCTCTACAAACCCACAGGATCAGTATATTAATCTGCAATCTGCAAAGAAGGAAAGTGAGGCTCTTGTATTACCCAAGGTATGACCCAGCTTGTCAGCAATCAAAACCCTGGGTGCCCACCACAGGCCCACAGCCAGTCACCTCCAGAGTCACTTCTCTCTGGCCAGGTTGTTGGTACCCAAAGAAGACATCTCTTTCTTTTGCTTTCCTGGCAGAAACCTCCCCACCACATCACAGGTTTTAAGCAGCTAGGACACAGCTGGGCATCTGTTTGGAACTGAATGAGAGCTGCCTGGTGTTTGAGAGAGAGCCTGCTCTTCCCTCATTCTTCCCTTCATTTCGGGTAAGTTCTAGTTCACTGGCCCCACATCTGGATTTTCTGCCAATGAAGGAAAGGGGTACCAGCCTGAGCTCTGTCACTAGCAACTGAAATGTGATGGCAAAATTGTTTGTGGGGCTGGTCCTTCATTCCAATAACCAGATATCTTCATCATCCCCCAAGGAAACCCAGCATTTTGTGAGTCCCTAAGTACCCAGCCCTGTACCAGACCCTTCCCCACTCCTGACAACCCTTCTAGGGTGACGGCAGTAGTCTCATTTAACAATTCAGGAAACTGCACAGAGGCGTGCATAACTTAGCCAAAAAACTCACAGCTAGGAAGGCAGATGGCATTCAGCTCCCTAAAATCTAAGTAGCCCTTTCTCATCACCATCATCACCTCCTAGTGAGGGCCCTGAGGTCACCTCAGCTCTGCCTTGGTCTTAGAGAACAAAAGAAGTACGTTGGGATCCCTGGAAAAGTTTGGTCACAAGACATTCTCTCTGAACGTGAGACCCCGGGCCTAAGAAAGATGCTGGAATAGTCCCTTAGAAACAGAACCAGTTGGGCACGGTGGTATGTGACTGTAATTGTCAACTCAGGAGGTTGAGGCAGGAGGATTGCAAGTTCAAGGCCAGTCTGGACAACTTAGTGAGACCCTACTGCAAAATCTCAAAATGAAAAATAAAAGGACTAGAGATGTAGCTCAGTAGTAAAGTGCCCCTGGTACCAAAAATAAAAATAAAAATAAAAATTCCCAGTACCAAAAAAAAAAAAAGAAAAAGAAAAACATGAAAAAACAGAACCTCCCATTTACAGCCTAGGGGCATGACCTTGGCTTCCTGAGGACATTTTTATAAGCATCCCCCTTTCCCAGCTAGGCTGGGACACCCCCTTACCTGTGGCAGGGCCAGTGGCTAAGCTGTAAGTCTTGGTGTCTCTCTGGGTCTGGACCCTAGTTCCAGCCTCTATGCTGTCATCTGGCAATTGCAGAAGTGAAGAAATAGAACATATCACTGCCAAGTCACCCCCAGGAGGAAATGCAGTGACCCTAGGGCCCTTTCAACAGATGTCACAGGAACCTCCAAGCTGAGCCACCCAGGCCCTGGAAACTGGGCAGAAGCTTCTTGAGGAGCCAGGGGCGGGGTAGGGCGCGGGCAGCTCTGCAAGACCAGGGAGGCAAGGCAAGGGAGAGAGAAAGCTGGATAAGTATGAGGGTGTGCACTCAGGAGAGACAGAAGAGTGAGGAAGAGGAGAAAAGAGAAAGGAGAAGAGACCAACAAACACAGGGAGTGAGGGGGAGGGCGGGAGGGCTGGGGAAGAGATGGAAGGAGGACGGAGGGATGTAAACGGAAGTTCATGAGAGGCAGGAGGGGATGGAGAGCAAGACCAAGGGAGTTAAAAGAGAGACAGAGGGAGTGTGTGCCTGCGCATGCGTAAGTGCTCATCAGTGTCTGTGTGTCAGGATGGGGGAGAAATTGAGACAGGGAACCAGGAAAGGGAGCGGCCACAGGGATATAGGAAGGATGGGAAGAGGGCGCTAGAAGCACTGCTATGATCAGCAGCATGATTGGGCAGGGCAGGCCTGGTGGCCAAGAAGCCCTGAGTCCAAAAGACCCATGGGGACAGTGCACAGCAGGCCTCAGGGGAGGACCCTGAGCTGGAGTTTGGCGGCAATAGAGTTCATGGAAAATAGTATGAGCCGTTGAGACGGTGACACAGTTGAACTTGTGTGTGTGTGTGTGTGTGTGTGTGTGTGTGTGTGTGTGTGAGAGAGAGAGAGAGAGAGAGGGAATTCCTGGGTACACAAATTTTCCAATCCACTTACCCATGCGTTCATTCAACCAACCAACATTTACTGAGAAGCCCTAAGCACCAGGCCTTGTGGTGGATACTGTCTAAGGAAACAAGTCCCTCAAATATCAGCTGGTCTAATACTCTCTTGAGCAGAGAGGGAAACCGAGGTCCAGAAAGGACCAGGTCCCACAGTAAGGCAGGGGCAAAACAGTCAGGAGTGTGGGGTCCTGGTTCCCCATTCGGTGTCCAGCCTCAGTTCTACCCTGGTTGTCTGGACTTGCCATTTGCTACTGTTCAGATCCCTTCTGCTGTCCCTTATCAAAGCCAAAAATGACTCCTTAGAGTTTGAAACACCTTTAACATGTGCCTCAGTCCTAAAAACCAGAGCCAAAAATCTGCTCACTCTCTCCAGCTCCATCCCCATTACACAGGCAGCACACTCAAACTCCCCCCACACACATAACCTTGCACACCCACACACACTCAGTACATACCATCATGGAGATGCCATTCACACACTCAGGTGCCCATGTCTACTCCCCCTGTCACTCACATCTGCCCAGACACACTTCCTTCCTCATGCTCATTCACCCACACTGCTGCACACACTCTCCTTAGGTCCCAAGGCACACCCTAGGCCCCCATCAGGGGGCCTCCAAACAGGCTCAATTTGGTCATCTCTCCTCATCTCTTTTGCTCAAGGCTCTAAGACACAAGATGACCTGGTCGGTTTGCTGCTTTTAACCTTCATGAAAACTATTTCCCTAGAAGACAAGGCCTCAGTTCTGCTCCCCAACTCGAATCCTCCTTCTCCAAATGTCTTCACCTCCTCAGCCTTCCTCTGGCCTCCAAGTCTGGGAGAGACCCTGTGGATCAGCCAGCCTCCATTAGCTCATCTCTAGGACTCAAGGTCCAGGACCCTTTGATTCAGCCTTTTTTCCAGTAGTCCCTTACATGTGTACACGTAACAACTGCATGTCAGTACCTTTTTTAAAATTATCAGTGATTAGGGGCTGGGGATATAGCTCAGTTGGTAGAGTGCTTGCCTTGCATGTACAAGGCCCTGGGTTCCATACCCAGCACCACTAAAAAAAAAAAATTTTTAAATAAAAAAATAAAAAAAAATTATCAGTGATTAAGGTAGGCACGTAGACATTATTATCAACATTTTACAAGTAAGGAAACTGAGGTCAGCTCTTTCTTTCCCATGCCGTAACCATTCTGTCAGCTCTAACTTTAAACTACATCCAGATTGGAATCTAATCAAGCCTTTAGATTTAACCTAAAGGGAACAGAGGAATAAATTTAAGGGCCCCATAGGAAGCAATCAGTCCAACTCAGAATGTAGGGCATCCTACGGAACAACTGATTCACTTATTCCAAGTAAGTCACATGAAAACAACAACAAAAAAAAACAGGAGGGCACTGTGCCAGATAAGGAGGGACGTAAGAGATACAAAGATCTAAGACAAACCCAGATCATCAAATCAACTGTAAAGGGACACACATACTAGTCAGGGTCCTGGACAGAGACTGCACACCCACACTGGGCAATCTGGAGACACAGGGTCTCTCTCTCCCTTTTTTTTTTTGGGGGGGGGGGGGGGGGGGCTGGGGTACCAGGGAATGAACTCAGGGGCGTCTGACCACTGAGCAACCTGCCCAGTCCTATTTTGTATTTTATTTAGAAACGGGGTCTTGGGTCTCACTGAGTTGCTTAGTGCCTCACTTTTACTGAAGCTGGCTTTGAACTCACGATCCTCCTGCCTCAGCCTCCTAAGCCACTGGGATTAAGGTCCTGCACCACTGCACCTGGTTTTCCCCCTTTTCTTTTTAGAAAAATGTGGACAGGACCAAAGACCCAAAGAAATGGTGTAGTCTTCAATAGCTGCCAAGAGTGAAAATCCTGTGTCATGCATAGCACACCTGAGGAGAGAGAGCAGCTACCAGAAACTAAAGAGGGTGGCTATCTGGGGAGGTCCACCTGACAGGAGCTGTGACCAGGGGTAGAAACCTGCAGCCGAACCTAGAGTCTTGGCAGGGAGGGAAGCAAAAAATAAATACCCACACCTCTCTCTTCTCCCTTCTTGTGATGGCTTTCTAGTGCCTCAGGTTGACTGACCCATACAGTCAGCTTCAGGGACAGTGTGAGCTGGAAAGTGGGGAGAATGGGTCTGGAGGAGAAAAGAAGTTGTCCAGGACACAGACGAATTTGAGAAAATAAGAGAAATTGAAATATGGACAGTACTTTAGATCATTCTAAAGCACTACTATTAATTTCATTAGGTGAAAATGATGGTGTGGTTATACAATAAAATCTGTGTGTGTGTGTATGTGTGTGTGTGTGTGTGTGTGTGTGTGTGTGTGTGTAAATATTTAGGGATGAAATTACTGAGATTTTTCTTTAAAAATATTTACAGCAAATTAAAAAGAGGGCTGGGAGTGTAGCTCAGTGGTAGAGCATTTATATAGCATGTTCAAGGTCCTGCATTCAATCCCCAAAGGAAAGGAGGGAAGGAGGGAGGGAGGAAAGAGAGAGAAAGTAAGGAGAAAGAAGAAAAGAAAAAGAAGGAAGAAAAAAAGAGAGCTCAGGCCCAGTGGTACACACTGATAATCCCAGATACTCAGGAGGCTAAGGCAGGAGGACAAATTCAAGGTCAGGCTTTGCAACTCAGTTGGCTATCTCAAAATAGTTTTCCCTGTTTCTAAGTAAAATTTTAAAAGGCTGGGGGGGAGTGTAACTCTGTGATAGAGTGCTCATGAGGCCCTGAGTTTGATCCCCAGTATCTTGCAAAAAAAAAAAAAAAAAAAAAGAAAAAAGAAAAGAAAAAGAGAATTATAACAAGAGGGGAGAAGAAAGGAAGGGAAGAAGAGAAGCAGAGAAGAAAAGAGAAGGTACCTGAACGTTGATAATTATAGAATTTGGGAAGTGTTACTGTAGTAGTCTGAATAATAACCTCAAAGATCTCAGGTCCTAATCCCTGAAACCTGTAAATGTTACATTTATTTATTTGTTGGTTGGTTGGTTAGTACTAGAGATTTAAGCCAGGGGTGCTTTACCACTGAGTTACATCCCCAGCCCTTTTTATTTTTTTATTTTGAGATAGGATCTCCATAATTGCTGAGGCTAACCTTGAACTTTCGATTCTTCTGTCATCAGCCTCCCAAATCACCAGGATTATAAGCATGTGCCACCCCACCAGCTAAATTAATGCTCTTGAGTGGAGGCAACTATCCTGGATTATCCAAGTAGATCTTCATACAATCACAAGTATCCACATGAAAGGAAGCCAGCCTGAGGGAGATTTGAGACGATAGAAGAAGAGAAGGTAATGTGGCCACAGAGGCAGAGTGATGTGCCCAGAACCCAGGAAATCCAGCAGCCACCAGAAGAGACAAGGAACAGACTCTGCTATAGAGTTTCAGTGGGGAAGATGGCCCTGCTGTAATGCCTTCATTTTGGCCCAGAGATTTTGGACTTCTGAATTGTCAGAGAATAAATGTTTGTGGTTGTAAGACATCAAGTCTGTGGTAACTCACTATAGCAGATACCCAAAACCAATACAGGTATATAGACCCATTTATCATTCTCTTCTCTTCATGTATATTTGAAAACTTTCTTGATAAAGTTGTCCTTGTGCATGCTCAACTCACAGCACTACCTATGAAATAGTCTTGACTAATAAATAGAAACAGAATCAGCAAGTTCAATCACCACTTCAGGGGGAAGTACAGAGAGGATCAGGTTGTAGGGACATGCCCAACAAGCTTAGATAATAGGGAACCCTACAGAATGAACAATGTGGTTTCTTCAGCAAGTAAATTCTAAGGAAGAAAAAAGGTGAAGGGAAACATTATAGATGAAATGAGAATTAAGAGACCCATAAACCAATGACTACATTTAAATGTTTCTTGGATCCTGATTCAAACAAATGGAAGAAAAAAAAAGAAATTTATGAAACAATAAGAAATGTGAACACTTTTTGGACATTCAAAAAGTGAATGAGATATGAATATTTATTATTAGGTGTGTTAATGATTTCACAGTTATGTTAAAAAGAAATTCTTATCTTTTAGAGAGACACACAAAACGTACAGATGGAATTATATATTTGGGATTTGCTTCAAAATAAGATCGGACAACTTCAATGCAATAAAGTGGGTGGATTATTGGTGAAACTGGCTGAGGATATGTGGGAATCCATTAGCCCATTAAGCGCACTCTTGTATGTGTTATCAATTTTTAGGATAAAAACCTTTTATGTTGTTTGTTTTTTAAAGCATTTCAGCACTTGTTTGGATTTTGGAGATCGGAACAGCAGTGAAGAAAAGAACTGTCCCAGTGTTATAATAATGGATAATGGGTTGTAATTTCCTCTGGTGGCATTTTAGTAGGATGTTAAGTACTATATTTCATTCAATGTCAATGGAAGTGAAAATGGTGTCCTCTGGAAAATTGATTAATGACAGGAAAGGAACTACAATAACAAAGGAGATACTGACATCAAAGATGTATGTAAAAGTTTGAATAAACTTGTTTCAATTTTTTGAAATTTGAGAGTATAAAAAAGCAATATTTAGGGGTTGGGTATTTAGTTCAGTGGCAGAATGCTTATCTAGCATACACAAGGTCCTGGATTTAGTCCTCAACCCTGGAAAAAACAAGTAATGTTTATAAAATAATAAACTACTGCCTAAAATATTGAAGTGTATGGGTAACTAAAGGAATAAATTAAATATTTTAAGTAGGCATTTGAATATATCAGTGATTCTCACAGCTAGGGCTATTTTACACTCCAGAGGACATTTGTCAATTGCCTGGAGACATTTTTGGTGGCCACAAATAGCAAACGGGTATGTGTGTATGTGTGTGTGCATGAGCTACTGGCATCTGGTGGGTAAAGGCTAGTGTTGTGGTTTGAATGAGCTGTCATCCGAAAAACTCATGTTAGAGCAACTCAGTGAGACCCTGGCTCTAAATAAAATACAAAAAAGGGCTGGGGATGTGGTTCAGTGGTTAAGCACCCCGGTTCAATCCCTAGTACCAAAACAAAAACATTCTTCTTAGGTGGGGTTGTGGTTCAGTAGAATGTAGAATGTGTGAGGTACTGGATTCAATTCTCAGCACCTCATATAAATAAATAAAATAAAAATCCATCAACAACTAAATATATATATATATATGTATATATATATATATATATATTTTTAAAGCTCATTTAGGCAATGCGGGAATGTTCAGAGTGAAGTGATTAGGTCATGAGAGTTGCAACCAAATCAATGAATTAATACTTGAATAAATTACCAAGTTGTAAACTGAGGACAGGTGAGGTGTGGCTGGGGCCCAGCCCTTGCTTGGGGGATTGTATTTTATCCCTGGCCTCTCTCTCTCTCTCTCTCTCTCTCTCTCTCTCTCTCTCTCTCTCTCTCTCTCTCTCTCTCTCCCTGTCTCCTCCCTCCCTCCCTCTCTCCCAAACCCCGACACCTGCTTCTCAGAAGAGTCGTACACTTAAAAAAAAAAAAACTATTTGGCTGAAAATGTTAATTGAGCTGGAACTGAGAAACTCTGGACCACAGCCTTTATATTCCTAAGAGTTTATATATTCAGCTGGCCTTTTTAAAAAAAGAAAAAAATCTCTCTGGGGATATTGTCATCAAGAAAATAGTGGGACTAGGGTTGTGGCTCAGTGGTAGAGCATTTGCCTAGCATGTGTGAGGCACTGGGTTTGATTCTCAGCACCACATATAAATAAATAAAATAAAGGCATTGTGTCCATCTATAATTAAAAAATATTTTTTAAAACCTTTAATAAAAAAAAAAAACAAAAAAAAACTCACGGTGGCTTCCTCTCACTTAGAAGAAAAACCTTTAAAATGCCTTCAGGACCCTGCAAGACCTGACATCATCCCTGCTTCTCAGTTCTGAACTCTGATTGTTCTGATCGCCTTATTCTTTCTTAATACACCAGGCTCACTCCTGTGTTGACATTTTGCACCTGCTGTTCTGTGCCCAGAACACTTCCAACTTCAGGCATCCTTAGTTCAGGTCTTTTCTCAAATGCCACTTTCTCAGGGAGGCCTCTCTTGACCACCCAACATTCTCTAGGCCCCTATGCCGCTTTATTTTTGTTGACAGCACTTACAAATGATCTAATATACCATTTATTTTACTTATTTGCTCACTTTCTGTCTCCTCATCTACATTATAAGCTCCTTGAGTTTGTTTATTGTTATATCCAATATCGGGAAAAATGCTGGTACATTGCAGGTGTTAAAAATTTACTGAATGAATGAGATCAGAGAAGAAAGTGACCTTTCTACGGTAACACAGCAGGTAGGTAGGAGAGTAGAATCAGAGTAGACCCAGATGCACTAAGGCCTCGTTCTGTCCTGTCCCCCTGTTATAAAGTCTTGCCTCTCAACCTGCCCTTCACCTAGAGTGATGTGGACACTTCACTTCTGTGAATAGCTTTTTACTCATCTATAAATGGAGGATAATGTGGAAGAGTAACACAGGGAAAAGAGCATAGGTTTCAGAATCAAAGAGACTCAAGTTCAAATCTTGATGGCCCCCAACTCTGTATGAACCTGGGAAAACCATTTTACCTCCTCATGCTTCAGTTTCCTAATCTGCAAAATGAGAATAATCATACCTCATTCTTTTGTGCATAATAGACCAGAAAAAAAAGTTTATGAAGATTGGAAAGAAAAAACAAATCTGTCATTTTTTTTTGGGGGGGGGGGTGCTGGGGATCAAACCCAGGGCCTTGTGCTTACAAGGCAAGCACTCTACCGACTGAGCTATCTCCCCAGCCCCCAAATCTGTCATTTTGATAGAATGATTATTTACATAGAAAAATTAGAGTAATTCCATGGGCAAATTATTAGAACCAACAAAGAATTTCAACAAGATGTCTATATATAAAACCAACAGACAAAAAGCAATCATGTTCCTATAAAGAAGCAAAGAAACAGAAAATGTCACTTAAAAAGGGAAAATTTTACATATTATTCTATTTTTTGAGGTGGGGTTCCACTCTTGCCCAGGCTAGTCTCAAACTCATAGGCTTAGCTTCCTGAGTACGGGACAATGGGTGTGAGACACCATGCCTGGGTAAAAGACATGGTGCCAATTTATAATCACAAGAAAACTATTTTGACTTTTTCTTTCTTTCTACTTTTCTTTCTTTTCCCTCTTGGTCTAGATATGCAAGATCTTTTTCTTTTTTCTTTTTCTTTGTTTTTTTAGCTGTAGATGGACATGATATCTTTATTTGATTTTTTTATGTGGTGCCGAGAATTGAACCCAGGCCTCACACATGCTAGGCAAGCACTCTACCAGTGAGCCATAACCCCCAGCCCAAAAATGTGCAAGATCTTGATGAAAGAAATTTAAGAATAATTGAAAAGTAATTTAAAAAGAATTAAATAAATATCATAAAGACACCAATTTTGGGTTTTTTTTTTTTTTAACCCAGGAGCGCTTTACTGCTTTACCACCGAGATACATCCTCAACCATTTTTTTATTTTTTATTTTGAGACAGGATCTTGCTAAATTGCCCAGGCTGATCTTGAACTTTGGTCCTCCTGCCTGGGACTCTCAAGTCGCTAGGATTACAAGCACATCCAGCAAGACACCACCAATTTTTCCCAATTTAACCTATGCATTCAATGCCAATTTAATCAAAATCCCAATACCCTTTTTCCAGGAACGGTACCAACTGGTCCTAAAATTCCAAATGAAAAAAAATCAAAGATTCAAGAATAGTAAAAAAAAAAAAAAAAATAGTCAAAAAATTTTTGAAGAACATAGATATAAGGATGTGATCAAATTTCCCCTATCACATGAGAAGTCTTATTAAAAAGTTCCCAATGGACACATTATTAAGCATTAAGACAGAGAGACATTAACAAAAAAATAAAGAGTCAAAAGGAATAGACTAGAGACCCCAGAAACAGCACATCTATGGAGGCTTGATACATGTGACAGTGGGGATGTTCTGACAGGCCCAGCCCTGCCTCTGCCCTGACAGCAGCAGCACCCAACCATCTTAAAGACCTCTTGGGAGGAGGGGGATCTGTGATACGTACAGATGTTTTGTGGGGTGTGTGTCTGTGTGTATGTGTGCATGTAGGGAAGATGTCTGTGTGACCACATGCAGCAGGTGTGTTTGCAGTGGGTCTTCCATATGGTAGCGTGTCCATATCACATGTGTAAGGATGTGTGTTTCATCCTGTGGGCTACAATATGGATCACAATGGAGGTACAGTGCCCATGGGTGATGGTTTGCATATTCTGTGTAGTGAGGAGTCATGGGTTATGGGTGTATATATCTATGGATGATGAAGTTTTGTGTGTTATGTGTGTGAGGATGTGTTTTGTGTGTTGTATGTGAAGGAAGGTTACATCTGTTGGTGTTTAGTGTCCATGAATGGTAAAAGGACCCGTACGTGTCTACGGGTGACAAAGGGAGGTTGTGTGTCCGTGGGGGGGTGGTAAAGGGAAATCAGGCAAAAACTTCCTCCAAGGACCTCTCCAAGACCTCAGCAGTCTTAAGGACTTGGGGGGCAGCTAGACAAAACAGCCAAACCTGACCCTCTCACCCAGGCCACACCCCTTACCTGAGCAACAGTAAGGACAGTGGTCTAGGAGGTGACAGAGAGGCTGAGGAGGGCTTCTGACAGCATGTTTCCTGAACATGTTCTCAGGGAGCTAAGGAAGCCAGGTGGGGATTGAGGAGGATGCAGAAGGCAGGCCCAGACCAAGTGTATGACTCACCTGATTCTACCCTCCAATCTTTGTTTGGCAGCAGCAGCAGCATAAGAATTAGGGGAGGCCCGCCTGATGACTCTACTAGGTGGGCGGGGATCTCGGGCCAGGAAGCCAGCTCCTGGGTGGGGCCCCAACCCCAGGGTCTCCAGGAATACCCATATACAACCAGGATTTGCACATCAGCTCAGTCAAGAACACTGGGCTAGACCCATCCTGTGCTGAGCCCCGCTGGAAGGGCTGGGCCTGGTCTGGCAGAGGAGAAAGGAATTGGGCTTCTTTTCTGTTGGAGAGAAAGGGCTTTGACCTAGAGAAGGTCCCCGCACTCTTCAAGAGTCCAAGTTTTAGTGGGCACAGCCCCAAATCCAATGAGCCCCAAGCCAACAGAAAAGGCTCAAAGCTGTTTTCAGAAGACACCTCTATCTGGTAGGGAGGGGAGCGGGACAGAGAGCCAGTCCTGCCCCTAGAGGATCACAGTCCAGTGGGCGTGAACACAGGCTTGCCTGCAGGTGCCCCCAACCAAGGAAGAGACAGCCCAGCCTTCAGGATTGTCTGGTCTGTTGGGAAAGGGAAAATTCTACCTTCTGAAGTCACCTCCAGCTGGGAGGGAGAAAAAGTCACCCCCTCACTCATGAGTTCAACCCATGCTCTGAGGAGTCCTTAGTCTGATCAAGACAAAGAACCATCCCTAGTTCTGGCAAAAGCCTAGGACTGAGCCCAGAGTTCCAACTTTACCTGTTCTGCCCTGAACAGTTACCTCTTATCTCTACCTCCACCACCTCCTCACCAAAATATCTGACTGGGCTTATCAGGGAGCAGAGGTGGAGACTCAGAGGAAGGGAAACTGGGCCATGGCACAGTGGACATTCTTAAATACCAAGTATAAAACTCCAATAGATCAAGATTTGACTGCCACCTCTGGTTCTCAAATTGAGCCCTACAGTGAATATCTCTGAGCTTCTGTTTCCTGGGTCTATAACAGTGATGTATACTCCCTATCTCAGACCCAGCATGATGCCTGGCACGTGACAGGAATTTAGTAAATAAAAATCACTTAATTTACCTAAGTTCCTCCCTAGCACCCCAGCCTCAGGGGCCCACTCCTTTTCCCACATTAGACTCAGCTGAAGAACTTAAGAATGAAAGATTAGGTTGGGGGTGCAGTTTAGTAGTAGAGCGCATGCTTAGGATATACAAGCCCTGGGTTCAATCCACAGCATTGGGGGGGGGGGGGGGAACAGCTTTTGAGATTCCACTTCTGGACATTCTGATCCCACATTGTCTCCAGGAAATGAAATTTTATCAAGCACCTAGAGGATTCCAAGGTCTCAGTCTCTGGGGCAAAGCAGGCTTGGTGGGACTCCAGAGAACGTCTGAGATTGGGAAAGGAGAGTTCTATCATGTGGGGGTTCTTGTTAGCTCTGCTTACCTATCTCCCACCTTGAGAATGACTGCACTACGGGTATGGGAATATTGACAATTCTGAGGGAATCCCAAGTTCTCCCAACATCCTATTTTGTGGAGAGCTGACTGACCTTGCCTGATAGTTTCAACCCTAGGTGATTTATCTGGGAGTTTGTTAAAGATTCAGCTGTACCACACCCCCACACACCACCCCCTGAATCCTGAGCCAGAATATTCAGGGGGACCGCAGAATGTCCTTTTAACAAGTGCCCTTGTGTCCTCAATCGTCAGCTCTTTCATCTAGTTCTTAGAAAGGGACACCACACTGGGGAAGTTGGGCAGCCACTGCGTACCCGGCTGTGCCAGACACCTGGTTTCCCTGATCTTCTCAGTTCTCAGGGCAACACATGTTAAGAAATGAGGAAGTTGACACTCAGAGAAGTTTCAGGACTTGCATAAGGTCTCTTAGTTCACAGTGCAGCAGGATCCAAGCTCCAGTCTGCAGTGGTTTGTGTACTCCCAGCTACTAGGAAAAAGGAGGCGAAAGGATCACTTGAGCCCAGGAATGTGAGGCCAACTGGACAGCAGAGCAAGACCCCATTTCAAAAACAAACACACACAAACAAAAATTCAGGCTGAGGATGTAGCTCAGTAGAATACATGCCTAGCATGTGTAGACCCTGGGTTTGATCCCCAGCACTGTTAAAACAAACAAAAACTCCAATCTCTCTGAGGCTTGTTCTTTTGCCAATAAATAGAACTTCATTAGTTCACAGAACAAAGTCAGAGGGGTTATTACCTTCATTTTGCCAAAGATGAGGAAGCTAAATTCCAACCAGAAGAAATGAATTTTCAGGGTCACAAAGCTAGTGATTGACAAAGCAGTACTTAAGAAAGTAATTCCAAGCCCCTCTGTGTGCTTTCCTCAATAGCCATGGAGCCCTGAGCTCCTGATTCCAATGGTGAGAAGCACTGAGAACTTCCAGTGAAGGGCCCATGAACCAGATGTGCTAGGATGGGATTAGGGAAGGCGGGAGGAAATGGAGAGAGGCAAGTCCTGTTTCTCTGAGGTTCCACCCTCTAAGCAGGCCCAGATCTACCAGCAACCTCCCACACACTTCCTTCTACCTCTGCCAGGAGGTGAGAAGGACCAGAAGGCCCACAGTCTGGTTGTGGCTGCCCTAGGAAGCAACTGAGAGGTCGAAGGCATGAGCAGAGAGGGGTCCAGGTGACTGGACCACCAAAGGCAATGACTGATGCTTTCCGTAATTACTTTATTTTACACTTTACACACAAGGAAGCTGAGGCTGAGCTGATGTCATCGCAGTGCCAAACGCAAGATTCTCACCCTACCTGATTGGCTTCTTCCACTTCACCTCTCCCAGTGGCACCTTGGCAGCAGTTGCCTGCATAGAGGGAAGTGTGGAGTAGTGACTTTGTTCCATTAGTCACAGCAAACCACAGGAAGAGGAGTGGAGTGGCCAGTCCAGCCTCGTTCTGTCTATCTGGCATTCCTCCAGGAAGTCTTTCCTGCCCTGGAACCCCCATTAACCTCTTCATGGGTGAAGGGGATGCAGGGGCTGCCACAGCCCTATGGAAGCAAATTTTGCCTAAGCTGCCTCAATTTGATGCCCAACACACACCCCTCTACCTAGCCAGGTCATTACTAAAAAGACTGCTCTGAGTGCCAGGCATGGTGGCGCATGCCTGTAATCCCAGCAACTCAGGAGAACCGCAGGTTCAAAGCCAGCCTGGGCAACTTAGTGAGACCCTGTCTGAAAACAAAATTTAAAAAACAAAGTTCTAAGGATATAGCTCAGAGGCGGAATGGTCCTGGCATCAATTCCTCGTACTGCAAAAACAAAACAAAACAAACAATAAAAACTGCTCTGAGTAGAATTGACCAGGGCTAAGACCTCTGCTGATCTTCCAGGTGGTTCTTTGGCCAAAATGTGCCAGAAAGAAAATGGGAAGACACTGGTCTTTCTGAGAAAATAGGCTATCCTCACTGGAACCTAAATCCCTTAATTCGTGTGTTCTGTCTCACCTTTCCTCACTTCTACGCTCCAGGCATGGCAAGACTTGCCTAAGGTCTCTTAGTTCACAGTGCAGCAGGATCCAAGCTGTTCTAATCCATGAATGGGCTATGCTCTGACCTCCAGGTCTTTGCACATTTGTTCCCTCTGACTGAAACATCTTCCCTCAGGTCCTTTCCATCTGTGCCAGGCACTAAGCTGTTCCCAGACATTTGTCCTTTCCTCCTTGATGACAAAACTTGACTTACTGAAAACAGTAAACTGCCCAGTTCCAAGGAAAAAGATTTAGTCTATGGCCTGCCCACATTCCTTTGCTGTTTTCTCAGCCAGACTTTCCATTACAAGTATCCATGGGACCCATTTTCTGGCCACTGGGAAAACAGCTTCCCAGATGACTTCTACTTAATAGCTATTATAAGGTGTGGAGTTGACACAACCTTCCTCCAGTTGAGAGGACAAGCCGTCCTGAGGGGTTAAAGAAACAAAGAAAGAGCGAGTTTACTTGGTGATAATAGTGAATCCATGAACAAAACCTGAAACCATGTGCCTCCGTGTCAGTGAAACATTACTGAGTCATCTGCCTCTGGGTCCCAACTTTTAAAACAGGTCACCTTTTCCAGGAAACTTTCTGTGACTGGGATCAAGAGCTCCCTCCTTGGAGTCGTGGATGCCTTGTGCCTTTCCTGAGTTTTGCACCCGTGCACTTAACCTGCATGCCCCAACTGTGAGGAAGGCAGCAGGGTCTCCACGATGTTCACCATTTTATTTCTAAGCTAGAGTATTTGTTGAAGGAATATACACACTGTAGCTGATTGCTACACGGCCTCTTGGCTGGGGGATAGATCATTAGTACAACTCTTGACTCCAATGAGGAAGGCCCTGGGTTCAATCCTCAACACCAAACAAAAAATGGGGGAAAAAGAAAAAAGAATTCAGCAGTTTTCAATAAAATCAGGAATTAGACTAAATGTAAAACAATTTGCCAGACACAGTGGTACACATCTCTAATCCCAGGAACTTGGGAGGCTGAGGCAGGCTGATGGCAAGTTTGAAGTTAGCCTCAGCAGCTTAGCAAGACTCAGTCTCGAATTTAAAATAAATTAATAAGTCTGGAGATGTAGTTCAGCGGTAAAAAGTGTCCCTGGATTCAAACCACAGTAATGCAAAAAAAAAAAAAAAAAAAAAAAAATTAAAACTCTATCTAGCATAATCTTCTGATGGCAAAGAAAGCTGGGCTCTTAAGGCCTGCTGAACTAAATAGCCATGGTTAACCTTCCTTCCTCTAAGGAAAGAAGCACCAACATGCTGGAAGGGTGTCACTGCCTGCCTAAAACCTATTAAATGCTGCTCCTGCAGACTGCATTACCTCATGATACCTATCAGCCAGGGAGGGTGACTGAACACAATCTCCCACTCCCCTAATCTGGTATTAGTCAAAGCCACACCCACCCGTTCACAAAAGGTTTGGACATGCTCAGCTGTACTTGGAAGGATGGTAAGATAATTAGCTGTCTATTTCCTCATGCAAAGAAGCAAATCACAATTGCAGTATCTGGATATTACCAGACATCATACCTTTCATAATCACTGTTTACTCATCTACAAGACACTACTAAAAGGAGAAAGTCAGGGCTCAGCAGTAAAGCACTTGCCTAGCACGTGTGAGGCACTGGGTTTGATCTTTAGCACCACATAAAACAAATAAATAAAATAAAGGTATTATGTCCATCTACAACTAAAGTATGTTTTTTTAAAAAAGGGAAGTTTTGTTTTGAGTCACCCAGCTTCTCATACTTTCATGTCATGGGTCACCTTTCTACTTTATCCCCTCCTGAGGGCTGACCTGGTCTCTCACAACAAGAACATCTGAGGATAAACTACAAGCTGGAGGCTTTCACTCACTTTTCATTTAATCCTCAAAACAATCAGTATCTCAGGCTTGGGTGCAGTGGCACATGCCTATGGTTCTATAGCTATAGGGAGGCCAAAGTGAAGGATCATTTGAGCCCAGGGGTTTGAGACCAGCCCAATACCGTGAGACCCTCACATCTCAAAAAAGAAAAATGACAAAACAAAACAAAAAAAAAAATCAGTAACGGCATTTTACACAGAAAAAATAGTATACTGGCAACACCTAATTACCACTATGGTAGCTATGCTAAATGTGCCAAGGATCAACCCTCCCTAAAAGAAGCCAGTCTGTGTGTGTGCCTGCCTGCGCACTACTGGGGACTGAACCCAGGGCTTCACGCTCATCCCCAGCCCTAGCCATGGCAATTTATATTCTCCTTTTGCAAATGAATAAACTGGTAAGGAGCTCTGTGTGTTCAACCCCAAAGCATTTCAGGATTGGGGCAAGCTGGACAAGTGACCCATCCTTGGAATAACATCTGAGGGACAGTACATCAGTGGTTTGGGTATAAAAATTTATTATACATAAAGAATATTACCACTAACGAATGCAGACAGGCTAGGACACAATGGTACTGGATGGAAGATGGCTAGCTCTTTGGAACAGGTGGATGGGTGGCTCAGCGCCTCGTGCCACACTAATTGGTCAGTCAGACAGAAGGGCACATGCCAAATACAAGAGGACTTCAGGGCATCGACCGACTGCTCTGTATGCCCAACTGCCTTCCTTTTCTGATCTAGGGCTTCAAAAGATGGCACACCCAGAAACAAGAACTGAGGCAAAGGGGCTCCCTAATGCAGCCCAGCCTTGTCTCTGAAGTCACAGCAACACCACTGTAAGCAATATGTTTAATTGGATGATTTCCATAAACTATACATGGAGTTTCTAACCATCACAATTCGGTGAAGTACAAAACATTAAGTTACAGGCTGTGGGAAAGAAGGCAGCACCAATGGTGGCACCTTCCAATCCTGGTTGTTCTAAGGGTTAACAGGTGGGGGGAGTCTTTTTTAAACAGAGCCCCTCATTTCAATGTACAAAAGAATTACTCTGATCGATATTAAATTGTATTGAAAACAAAATGGACTAAAAAGCAAAACTACTCTATGTTGGGGTGGAGGTGGGAGGAAAAGAATGAGTCCTTCAGAGCAGGAAGGAGAGCTGGGAGAAGGTTCTGTGGCTGTGAGTGACCCAGGGGTCACTCACGCTGCTCCATTTTTACTTTCGGTGGTCTCAGGAAGGTCCGATTTTTCTTCTCCTTCTTCCCCTTTGTATTTGCTTGGAAGTTTCGCCAGCTGTCCACCCGACCATCTCGGCTTTCCTAAGAAGAAAGAGAATAAAAGTAGAACAAAACAAGTTTGAGGTGAGGAAACTAGTTAATAAGAGGAAGGGGGAGGGCACAGTGCAGCACACGTGTAATCCCAGCGGCTTAGAGGCTGAGGCAGGAGGATCACAAGTTCAAAGACAGCCTCAGCAAAAGCGAGCCGCTAAGCAATTCAATGAGACCCTGTCTAAATAAAATACAAAATAGGGCTGGGGATGTGGCTCAGTGGTTGAGTGCTCCTGAGTTCAATCCCCGGTACCCCAAAATAAATAAATAAATAAATAAAAAGAGGAAGGGCCTGAACCTGCCTTGCCATCTGGCCACCCTCTATAGCCCAGCCCAGTTCAGCTCTGGAATAACCAAGAATAGAGCAGAGCAAAGCTTTTTTCCCACTTCCAGGGGCCCAGGAAAGTCTAATACCAACTCCCAGAGGCAGAATGAGTCACAGGTTAGAAGGGGACATAATGAGTAATACTCCTCACAATGATGATGCCCCCAATTGTTGGAGACCTCTGAGCTAAATGTTCAGCATACATTCTTCTTTTCTTTTCTTTTCTTTTTTGCAGAGTTGGGGATTGAACTAGGATCTGGGACATGATAGGCAAGTGCTCTACCACTGAGCTACATCCCCAACCCTGGCTTATGTTATTTTTAACCTTCACCCAAAAAAAAAAATTTGACTACAGTATGTACTGCTATTAGCATTTCACAAATAACTCTGGGGTTCAGAAAGGTCAAACTGTTTTCTCAGAGTCATATAGCTAGCCGGCAGTCCAGTCATTCTTTCCACTACTCCTTCCAAATGTTCTGAACTTGGATGGATGCACCAAAGCCAGCTGTGCTGAGAGGGTCACAGATCTATACCTTACTATCAAGGGATCTACTCTTTCTTTTCATACATGGGACAGAAACAAAGTCATCAACTCTAGTTAGCCAATCCTCTACTCTGAGTCCTAAACTGTATAAAAGAAAGACCAGGGGATGGGGGTATAAATCAGTGGTAAAATGCTTGCTTCCCTAGCATGTCCTGGCCCTGGGTTCAATTCTTAGCACTGAAAGAAAAGAAAAAAAAAAAAAAAAAAAAAAGATGAAGAAGAAGAAAGATCAGATGTTGCTACAACCCAGAAACTGACCAAGCAGTTGAAGGATATAACCAAGAATATCAAAGAAGAGTGAAATTCAAAAGCCTCAAGTTTCACCAGGAAGGACACAGGGGTCACAAGGACCTCAGTTTCTACTAACAGTCCTCTAGGTAGGGTACTATCCTATGCTTACCTCTTAAATTAAATGCACAATCCGTTTTTCTCAGGTCCACTGGGCAGCTGGCCTACCACAATCTCTAAAAAACCATTAGGGGATCCTCACTGCCCTTGCCAAAGCCTCAGAGCTTACAGGAGGCTGAGTCAGTACTGGACTTGGCCTCCACAGCTCCCACCCTTCCCCACATATCCCAGTTCCCTCTGTTTGCCCCAGTCAGTCCTGGGACTGCTCCAGGAACCAAGTTTCCTTATTCTGAGATAAGAATCCCTCGCCACTTCGGCAGTTTACCTCAAAGTTTTTCTGCCACTCCCTTTCTCGTTTGGCTTTTTCTTGAGCTTCAATCTCCTCTTCCCTTTGTCGTTTCCTAGTGGAAAAGATAAACCACAATTTTTATATGATATTTACAGATTGTGTTAACTATAGAAGTTAAGACATGTCCCTATAGAAACAAACTTACAAAGTCAATCAATTCCTTATAAAGATGGCTATCTGGAAAGGGTTCAAAACATTTTTCATGAAGGTTTTATTCTAAACATGCAAATGAGACTGTGGGCAGGGGTTTGGGAAAGATATAGCCATCCCTGTTATACAGGCAGATAAGGTAACCAAAGCCCGGCCTTTAGTAATCTGAAGTGTTGGGTTTAGTTGGCAAGAAAGCTGTATCAAGAACACAGACCACCTTATTTCAGAGGAATGAGCATTTAACAGCAGAGGTTTTTAATCAAGATCTCTGGACAACACCCAATCCTAAAATAACATGTCACACAATTAGCAAAATCTAGTTATTGCTAAACTCCAACCAACAATTCAAAATACAGGAACCAAACTAACCTCCATACTTCTGATGATTAAGTGAAATCACATATTAGTATAATGATTACATTATACAATATTACATACTCACTAAAGCTGCAGCTGCAAGTCCCATAAAAGGTTCTGGCCTCAGTAACAATGGCCTTAATAACTGTGCCTACTTTATTCCAGAAAGTCAGGAAGAAAACACACAATACTTCTGAGTAAAACTAAAATCCCTAAAGGACAGGTCAATTTAGTATTTCCCAAAAGTCAAACAGAACACTTCATAGCCTGGTGATTCAAAAGCTTGGCTATTTTGGATAACTATTTTAGACCGTTTCTTAAATGATGTACTACCTATTTCCTTCATTAGGAAAATCCCCAGAGACCAAAGTTAATTAATTTAGGCATTCATTCTCAAATGAATGTGCAGATGTGTACCTTTCATGCATCTCTTTGGCTTCTCTCTCTTTTCTTTTAATTTCCAGCTCAGCAAAGAGTTTCATGGTCTGTTTATATACTGCTTGTTTGAACTACAAGAAAATTAAGGACAAAAGAAAATAAAAGTAAATATTTTACCAACAACTTTGCATCAAGTACTTGCCTCTGAAGCCTAAGACAAAAAGCAGATTAGAACCCAGCAAGGAAAAAAGATTGTTCAGAGAGAACCACTTAACAATGCTGCTCTCTTACAAGATAAATCACCTATCAACCTAAGAGATCTTTTCTCTTCTACCACACAGATGGTACACAGGACTCTGGCTCCAGCAAAAAGCACTTAAAAAAAATTCTACAGTCTATTACCACCTCTTGATGTTTTAGAGGGTGCTCTCCTCCAAAGAACTTCTAAAAATAATTTTTACTCTTTCTTTTCACAAATACTTTATAATTATCTACTCAGTCAGACCAAGGCAGTAAACTGGTTGCTATCAAACTGACAAGTCTCAAGGGTCTATGGATTGAGGCAGAGCTAATACAATCCCCTATTTAAGGGACAAAGTCACCCAACATAAAAATCTACCACTGAGCATAGTGGCACATTCCTCTAATCCCTGCAATTTGGGAAGCTGAGGCAAAAGGATGGCAAGTACAAAGCCAGCCTCAGCAACATAGGGAGGTCTGAAACAATTCAGCAAGACCCTGTCTCAAAATAAAAGATAAAAAGGACTGGGGATGTGGTTCAATGATAAAGTACTCCTGGGTTTAATCCAAAAAAAAGTTCGTATTTCCCAGGTTTCCTGGTAGCTAGGTGTGGCTCACTCTATAACTTAAGTTTTAGTCAATGGGATGCAAGGAAAAAGGATATACACAACTTCTGGAAAGCTCTTAGAGGTTCTTTCCCCTTTCCTCTATTCTGGTTGGCACATGGGTGAGGTAATAAGACAGACATCCTGGACTGTGAGAATGGGGCAATGTCCTTATTGACAAAGCCAAAGAACAGAGCAGCCCAAGAACATGGATGACACGGGGTACAGAGTTGCCACAACAGAAGCAGCAAATCTCCATCTTGTTCAAACTACCATCATTTTGTATCTCAGCTGTATGCACCTAATGCAGTGACAAAACTGATACTACAGGACTGGGGACAAGACAAAAAGTTTTAGTTGTTATTATCTGTGATGCTGAGGATCAAACCTAACACCTCATGAACAGTAAGCAAGTGCTCTACCTCAACCCCCGCATACAAAGAGCATTTTTAAAAGTGTATTATAGGGCTGGGGTTGTGGCTCAGTGGTATAGCACTTGACTAGCATGTGTGAGGCACTGGGTTTGATTCTCAACATCAGCTATAAATAAATGAATATAATAAATGTCCACTGACAACTAAAAAGAATATATTTTTTAAAAAAGTATATTATAGGGGCTGTGGCTCAGTGGTAGAGTGCTTGCTTAGCATGTGTGAGGCACTGGGTTTGATCCTCAGCACCACATAAAAATAAATAAATAAAATAAAGGTATTGTGTCCATCTACAACTAAAAAAAAAAAAAAAAAAAAGTGTATTATAGACAAAACCCTGAGTTCAATCTCCAGTAACACACACACACACACAAAGTGTATTATAGCCAGGTGCAGTGGGGCATGCCTGTAATCCCAGCAGCTCAGGAGGCTGAGGCAGGAGGATTCCAAGTTAAAAGCCAGCTCAGCAATTTAGCAAGGCCCTAAGCAACTTAGTGAGACCCTGTCTCAAAATAAAAATAGAAAAGGGGCTGGGGATGTGGGTCAACAGTTAAGCACTCCTGGCACCCTAGCATCAAAAAAAAATAAATTAATTAATTAATAAAAATAAAGTTTAAAAAAATTAAATGTATTATATAACAGCCTTAAAGAATTTATAAAAATTACAGAAAAATAAGTAAAAGTAAATGATCTAGCCCTCATCACACAAAGTTATTAATAAAATCATAGTCCCTTCTCCACCAGCTTTGGTTTTTTTTTTTGTTTTTTGGTTTTTTTTTTGTTTT
Source organism: Sciurus vulgaris (assembly GCF_902686455.1). Taxonomy (NCBI): domain Eukaryota; kingdom Metazoa; phylum Chordata; class Mammalia; order Rodentia; family Sciuridae; genus Sciurus; species Sciurus vulgaris. The sequence continues at coordinate 20,201,730 of NC_136461.1, forward strand.
TTTTATTGTGAGACAGGGTCTAAATTGCTCAGGACCTTGTTAAGTTACTGAGGATGGCTTTGAACTTCCAATCCTCCTGCCTCAGCTGCTTGTAATTATAGGCATGCACTACAACACCCAACTTGAACCCAGAGGCATTTAACTACCAAGCCACATCCCCAGCCCTTTTTTAATATTTTGAGACAGGATCTTGCTGAATTGCTTAGGGTCTCACTAAGTTGCTGAAGCTGGCTTTGAACTTGCAATCCTACTGCCTCAGCCTCCCAGGCCACCGAGATTACACACCTGTGCCACCACGCCCAGCTCACACCTGGCTTTCCAACAGCTTTTAATTCTTTAGTTTCAGGAGTTCTTAAGAATAGCTGGGCACAGGGCTGGGGATATAGCTCAGCTAATAGAGTGCTTGCCTTCAAAGCACAAGGCCCTGGGTTCCTAAATTCAATCCCCAGCACTAAAAAAAAAAAAAAAAAAAAAAAAATAGCCGGATGCAGTGGCACACACCTGTATCCCAGCAACTGGTTCAATCTCCAGTACCAATAAATAAATAAACAGTCAGGCACAGTGGCACAGCCTGTAATCCCAGTGACTTGGGAGGATGAGCCAGGAGGATTGCAAGTTCAAGGCCAGCCCCAGCAACTTAGTGAGGCACTGTCTCAAAATAAAAAAATCAGAAGGGCTAGGGATGTAGTTCAGTGGTAAAGCACCTGGGTTCAATCCCCAGTGTTCTTGTCCCCAAAAAAGTAGAATCTCCCTTAACCAAATGTCCACTAAATAAGCCACGGGTTATCCAAAACTCACTTCCCTTCACCACAAGCACTCAGGACCAGCAGTCAGTCATCTGTTACTGAGAGTTCGTTGTGATCTTCCCAAAGCTATCTATGTCAGTCATAATTACTATAATAGTTACAGTGATTTAAATCTCATAGAAACTGATGAATGTAGTTATAAAATAAATGCTTGTTTCTTTGAAAGATTCAATGCACATAAGTTCTAAAAAATAACTGTTGGTGAATTATGTTAAATGAATCATATTTCTTGAATTTTAGTCTTGGACTGCTTCAAAAAGTATCCAAGTTTACAGCATACTTCAAAAGAAATTAAAAGGAGATAATACTTGGTGTGTATGGTTTACAAAATAGTCAACTGCAAACTCCAATCAGCAAATACACACCCAAAGAAGCAGCAACAGCCCTTCATTAGAGTAAGGTGAATGAATGTATAGTTACATGTTTTAATGTACAGTTATAACATTTTAAGTTAAAATGTTTATAGCACATATGCATTGTTCTTTAGGCCTCCCTCTCTTTAAACCCACCTATCAGTTCACCCAACCAAACAAGAAAAAGTGGCTTTTCTCATATCTAACTTACCAACTCAGGATCATCTTCCTCTACATTTGTAGGTTTTCCTTCCTTCTTTAATTGCTTTTTCCGCTCTTTCACCTAAAAAGAATGTTTTTCATCAGAAGATAAGCACCCATACTTTGAGACTATCCACTGAGCTACACGTATCTGATGTGTGCACTTTTCTGTAGGTATAGATAAAATAAAGCTTACATTATGAAATGACAAACCTCCCCTCACCAAAACAAGCAAACAAACAAGCAAAAAAAAAAAAAAAACTTAACAATGCAACTAAGGAATACTAGGAACACTGGGTCCTTTCTCTAACCTCATCTAAAATCCAATCTACCAGAAAGGATAAGAGAGGATAAGGAGGATCAAAGAGGATCAGCAACTCCTCAGATTTAGTCAGATCCAAATAGCCTTCGCTACATTGAACAGATTACCTGTTTACTTTTCTTGACTTGTGGTTATACAGTTACAGAAAAAAAAGAAAGAAAGAAAAACAAAAACCATCACTTCTCAAATTTTAGAAAAAGCTACAAAATTTGTGGCATTAAGGGCAAATAGTATTGTTTTAGTATTTCTACAACTGTATTCTTATTCCTTTTGACTGTGAAACTCCCTAAAACCAATAATTTTCACATCATGTTAAGTTATATTTTTATCACTTTGGCCACCACTGAGTCTAAAAATAAAAAGTCAAATATATCCATTCACAGGAGATTGATAACACTGCATTAAATAACCTATTACATCATCCAAAAGTCAAGTACATTCCAAGCTCTGAAAGGCCCTACTGCCACCTTGTGGTAAGGAACTCTAAGGGTGACTTTCTTACAGACAAAATATAAAGGAAGGGTTTCTTTAACTACTACAATTCATTGTGCACTTTTCTGATATCTACTAGGATTAGATCTACAGGTGCCATTTCCAACACATGATCAGCAGGATGCAGTTATAGCCCTTCATCTCCTCTTTTAACTTATGTTCTTTATCTAAACTGAATTTGTTATTATTATTATAAAAGTTCTATTTCAGACTCCAAAACTCTTCAAAAGACAGGTCACATTCCACATTCACTCACCATTGAAACAGCTCTTACAAGATCTTTTCTTACCTCAAGCATGCCACTTCCCACCCTTCAAGATTTATAAAATTCCCCAAGAGCAAAAAACAAAAACAAAAAACACCAGCTATATCTGAATTTCTTTCAACTGAGTCCTTTCAAGCCCTGTTATTAATATGAATATGTACCTCCTTTTTTAAAAAAACTTTATTCAGATCCCCTTGCAAGCCCATGTTCCAAGCCCTTCACAGGGATGAGAACAAAAATCCAGAATCAAGCATGAGATCACACAGCTCATTCACTTTTCCACTCTCGGAGCGGAAATGTGGCAACATGTGATATGAGGGCAAGAGCAGCTCTGTCCGCAACACAGAACTGGTAGGGAGGAGCAGTATCCTAGCCATTCCTTGTCCTGAGTTTTTCTTCTCTTGGGGTGAATTTAGCTTTAGGCACACACTATATTGACTACCACAGATCTGTGGTGGAGACCACATAAGTAGTCAGAAGTAATGCTGGTAGGCACTACTATATTACATTTACCCTCCTACATGGTGCCCAAGGCTTGCTGATACTTCCTATAAACACAGCAGCACTATAAATACTTACAGTGTGTTCCACGTATTCTTTTCCTGCCTGAATTACATCCAGGGCCCTCTTCTTTTGTTCCTGATCCAGTAGCAACTTGTAAGCTTTGTCCACAGCTAATGCAAAACATTGAAATTAACTGTTTCTGCAAACACCCTCTGAAAATCTGAACTATACTCAGGCAGTGTAAATGGACTTGTGCTGTCTAAAAGCATTCCCTACTTTGTTAAATTATTTACTTATTAAACTATTTTTTTTTAAAGCATTGAACTACAACAATAACCTTGAAAGCCTTGGAAAAAATTTAATATACCCTCAAGGCTAAATATACCAGATCTAGATTTAATATTTCCTATTTTCTTTATATTCAAAGAAAAAAATATCCTATGCAATAACAGTTTTGTTGGCACATAAAAGTTTTAACAAGTTAAGGTCTACTTCTTTTTTGCGGTGCTGGAGATCAAACCCAGGGCCTCATGCATGCTAGGCAAGCACTCTACCACTGAGCTATATCCCCAACCCCCAAACAGCAACATTCTGCTTAAACAACTGTTTTAATGAAATCCACAGCTTCTTCATGACCAGAAAATAAAACTACAACATTCTTTTTTTCAGTAGAACAAGGAACACTTAGTTCCTAGCATTGAAATATTACTCAGAAGCAGATAAATTTACAAATACCTTCAAAAGCCTTTTGTGCTCTATCAGCATCATCTTGATTTTTGTCAGGATGCACCAATATGGACAACTACAAGAAGACAAAAGTTAGGTTCATCAATAAGAGAAACATTTAGTAACTCTTGGAATGCACTGCATTCCCTTTACTACCCAAAATTCTAAGATACTATGGCAAAAAAAGACTCAGCAGGAAGCATTTTTTTAAATATTGACAAATCTCATCAAATGCCCAGAAATACTGGTCTTAAATTCAAAAAGTAAATGCACAAGTGGGAAATATTTAGGTGAATCTGAGACCAAATGGAAGCCTAACATGAAGATGCTGTAATAATTTGGGGAAGGAGGGAAATCAAAAAGTACTATTTTGATCCTTACGGTGAGCACTGAGGGGGATAAAGCAGGTCTGAGAAATCATCTTTCCTAAAAGAACCTTTTCCTAAAAGAACCCCTAATATATAACAGTGGTTCTCAGTTCTGGCTGTACTGCAAACATGTACATTTTGCTTTTCAAAAACATAGATGTCTACTTTCCACCCTCTACCTGAATCTCTGGCACCTGAACTTTGTAAACCTCTATTATAACAGGTTTTAGATAATACTAAAGAATTATTATTAATTTTGTTAGATGTGATAAATAGTTGTGCAAGACAATGTCCGTTATTTGGGGGAGATATGAGGTGAAGTATTTAGGGGTGAAGCATCATCATATCTGCAATTTTCAAATGATTCAAAGATATAGTTAATGAAGTGACTGCTAGACATAGATGGTAGGTATCTGAGTATTTGCTGTTCTATTCTTTCTTTTTAAAATATAAAATTGTCATAAGAAAATTAAAAAAAAAAGTAAAACCTCCACAGATGATTCTTTCAGACATCTGTGGTTAAGATACCTGACATAATGTCATTGACAGACAAAACCCAACTTTTTGGAACAAAGGGAACTGTGTTAGGGAACAAAAACAAATGGGAAATTAGACCATTATACAAAGAGGGGGAAAAGAGGAACCTAAAGCTACACTGAGCGTCTCATAATCCTGTGATCTAATTCCAACTTAAATCACTTACTATGAGACCTTACTATGAGTCACTCATCTAACCTATACCTGCCTCAGTTTCCTGCTCTAGACATGGAAGAATACTCAATACCTACATCTAAGTGGGTTGTTGTATGAATGACATAATACAAGTAAAGAAATTAGCATACTCACACTGAAAATAGTGGATGAGGATATACTAAACACCAAGACTAAGTGCTTTCAGTGTGCTACCTCATTTAAATACTCATACACGCATTTTACAAAGGAAGTAATGGGTATAATAGTTTAAAGAAACTTGCCCAAGTTCACTCACACTGCTTGTGGGTAGAACAGTCAAGATTTAAACTAAAGTCATACAGCTCCAATGCCCACACTCTCATTGTAAGGCCATAAAATAATTCAATAATAACTCTCGATTTTTATTTATTGAGTTATTTACTTGGCTACATAAAAAGCTGTTTAAGGACTTAAATGTTTGCTTATTAAATTGGAAAAGACAACTAGTGCATTAATTAATGCATTATAGGAGGAAATAAGAATTTTGGAAAAGGAAAAAAAGATCAAATTTAAGTGCAGAGTATAGCTCAGAAAGAAAAAAGATATGAAGTTATATAATGCGAAATGACTGAGCAGGCAAAGATAAAATCCATCTTGGCTTAACAGTAGATCAAAAGCTGACTATGAGTCAGCAATATGGAGAAAATTCACTAAAGAGGCAAGCATAACACTGAATATTAACAAGCATATCACACAGAAGTGAAGTATTACATTCAGCACTGGTTAGGTACTATTAAAATATGAAGTACAAGAAAGAGATAAAGAAGATAGGGAAGGTTACCAAAAGATTTAAAATAGAAAGCCCAACTATGGGGAAAAAAAAAGAAATTTTCAATAGCAGTTAATGAATTTGGTTAACACTGCAAATATCTTCTCAAAATGACTCATTTTTTAAAAATTTTTTTAGTTATCAATGGACCTTTATTTTACTTAAAGATGCTATATATGGTGCTAAGAATTGAACCCAGTGCCTCACTCCTCACACATGCTAGGCAAGTGCTCTACCACTGATCTACAACCCCAGGCCCTCAAAATGACTAATTTTTAACTCTGAGGCACCCTTGGCATGCAAATAAAAATATGGTTAATATATTTTTTTAAATTAATAAAATAGAAAATCCTATTTGCAAAAATAAATTATAGGGAATATAATCATTCAACTCCTAGATTATTCAGCTGTGAAAACTGAATAGTTTTTAAAAAGACTATTATAAAACTTTGTAGCTCAAGTCATTAAACATAAGAATGGTCAAGAATCAGAGGCTGTGGATCTGCTTTCCTGGAGAACTTTCAAAAAGCACTCTTTAAGTCAGGCATGGATGGTGATGTACACCTGTAATTTCAAGCTACATGGGAGGTTGAGGCAGGAGGTTCACAAGTTCAAGGTCAGCTTGGGCAACACAGTGAGATCCCATCTCCAGTTAAAAGCACTCTTAATGTTAAACCACTTATTTCTTAGGTATCTACTTAAATTGGAAGAGAGAGAATTGAGGAATAAGGCAGGTATCATGGTACATGCCTGTCATTCCAGCAACTCAGGAGGCTGAGACAGAAGGATTACCTCAGCCCAGGAGTTCAAGGCCTGCCTGGGCACCGTAGGGAGATCCCTGTATTTAAAAAAAAAAAAATTATTGAAGAACAAAGTCTTAAAGATAAAAAAGTGTTCTGAATCATTTGATGTGTTCTCTTTGGTAAGCATGACTCCACATAAATTCTACTAGTCTATCCTTAAATTAAGGGGCTGGAGAGATACTATTTGGATATAAAATTTATTCTATTCACAGGTAAACTACAGTCATTTAATCATTTAACATCTTTTATCACTATGAGTTTTGTAGAGAACAGTTATCTAGTCTTAAGTTGGAAAAAAAGAAAAGTTTAAATTTGGGGGTCTGGGGATATAGCTCAGCTGGCAGAGCACTTGCTAGCAAGCACAAGGCCCTGGGTTCAATCCTCAGCACCACCAAAAAAAAAAAAAAAAAAAAAAAAAAAAATTGGCCCAGAAGTATCAGGTTGAATCATGTGTTTCACAGATTTTCAAAAGATTCAAACTTTACAGGAAAACAGTACTGTACCTGCCGAAACCTCTTTTTTATTTCTTCATCTGTCACTTCAGGGTCTATCTGAAGAACCTGCAAGAGTCAAAATCAAAACTGTAAAAAGATTAAATAATTTAAATTTAAGATGTAGTCAATAATTAAACATAATAGGGCTGGGATATACAGCTCAGTCAGTGGCAGAGCACTTGCCCAGCATGCACAAGGCCCTGAATTCCATCTCCAGCACCACAAACACACACACACACACACACACACACACACACACACACACACAGTAAAATTATAATCAGCATTTAGAACAGTACACTTTGTTCTAGAACACTGGCTGGAATATAGTTCTAAAAATTGCTCAAAACATAAGAATGATCAAATCAATAACAGAATAAAAGCCATATTGATTTAGGGTTCTCAATTAAATAATGCTAACATTCCATCAGAAAATAATTTATCATACACCCAGAGACATATTTTGTCTTGTTTTGTTTTTGTGGTACTAGAAATAGAATTTGCATACAAGGCAAGCGTGAAACAACTGAGATACCTCCCTAGCATTAGAGACATGTTTCTATACCATAAGAAAATATATTTCTCCTTCATTTGTTAAAAACCACTCCTCCCACCTCCCCTTAGTCTTTGCAAATGTAAAGAAAGCACAGCAACTCACCAGAGAAAATGAGGCCCTACCTGATTTTCATCTCAGTACTGAAAAAGTCACTTTAAAATTTACATAGACCAGTGATTCTCAACCCTGAGTGAACATCAGAATCAGTAATACTTGGGACCTACTTTAGGATAAAGTCTGATTCCAACTCTGTAGAGGTGGGGTAGGGACAAATGGCAGCAACATCTATATTTTTTCAGCAACACTGCTTCAAAAAAAAAAAATTTCAGCATTCTTCTCCAACCTGGGGAATCTTGGTATTGACATTCCCTATCAAAGACTGACCCTATTGCCATAAATACACTCATTCATTCAAATGTTTGTTTTGTAACTACTACCTGAATACACTGATGTACTAGAAATGCAAAAATAAATAAGTAGGGGGAACTGTTCTGGTTTTTGTTTTGGGTGGTACTGGGGATTGAACCCACTCTACCACTGAACTACATATCTAACCCTTTTTTTTTCATTTTTGAGACAGGGTCTTGCTTAGTTGCTGAGATTGGTTTCAAAGTTATGATCCTCCTGCCTCAGCTTCCCAAGGGACTATATAGGCCATGAGCCACTGCACCTGGCAGGGGCACATATTTTTAACTGCCATTTTAAGTGCTTTTTACAGAAGAGAGTGATATAAGTAGATGATTTCATAGTGCAGTCCATGGGTTTCATGTAGTATGTTTATGTGATATTCAGGGCCAGAGGATAGTGCTAAAAAAGCAGAGGTTAAAAAGAACTTGTTAGAAGTACTAAAGAGCAGGCCCCACTTCGGCCTGACTAAATTATAATCAATATTTTAACAAGATCCCCATATGATATGTATCACATTAGTTTCAGACTGACCCACAAGGAATGATGACAGAGGTAGAAATAATTGCATTCCAAAGAAAGTAGAAATGAGGATTGGCTAATAAGGGGAGCAAAGAGAAAAAAAAATGAAAATAAGTCTTGAAATGAAAATACAGAACGGAAAATTAAAACTGAAAAAAAAGTCTTCCAAGTTTAGTCAAATGCTTACAGGGTCTTAGAAATACCTGTCAACAAGCAGTATAAAGATGTATACTAAGCTTATAAAATAAACAGTCCACCAATAGCACTAATTAATAGTAGGCAATGAAGCAGAATAATTAATGCTGCATTGATAGATTTTTTTTCTGGGGCTGAGGATGGAATCCAGAGGCGCTCTACCACTGAGTTACACAGCCCTCGCCCTTTATTTTTTTAATTTATTTTTATTTATTTATTTTTGGGGAGTACTGGGATTGAACTCAGGGGCACTCAACCACTAAGCCACATCCCCAGCCCTATTTTGTATTTTATTTAGACACAGGGTCTCACTGAGCTGCTTAGCACCTTGCCTTTGCTGAGGCTGGCTTTGAATTCACAATCCTCCTGCCTCAGCCTCCCAAGCAGTTGGGTGCCCATTGTGCCCAGCACCCTTTCTTATTTTGAGACAGGGTTTTACAAGTTGCCAAGACTGACTTCAAACTTGTAACCCTCCTACCTCAGCTTCCTAAGTCTCTGGGATTGACAGACTTTTGTTTGTTTGTTTTTAGTTTCCCTTTTTTATTTTTATTTATTTTTTCAAATTTATTTTTATTGTAAACAAAATGGGATACATGTTGTTTCTCTATTTGTACATGGAGTAAAGACATACCATTTGTGTAATCATACATTTACATAGGGTAATGTTGTTTGATTCAATCTGTTATTTTTCCCTCCCCCAATCCTTCCCACCCCTCTTTTCCCTCTGTACAGTCCCTTCTTCCTCCATTCTTGCCCCTTCCCTTCCCCATTATGTGTCATCATCTACTTATCAGTGAGATCATTCTTCCTTTGGTTTTTTGAGATTGGCTTATCTCACTTAGCATGATATTCTCCAATTTCATCAATTTGCCTGCAAATGCCATAATTTTCTTCTTCTTTATGGCTGAGTAATATTCCATTGCATATATATACCACAGTTTCTTTATTCGTTCATCAATTGAAGGGCATCTAGGTTGGTTCCACAATCTGGCAATTGTGAATTGAGCAGCTATGAACACTGATGTGGCTACAGCTCTGTAGTATGCTGATTTTAAGTCTTTTGGGTAGAGGCCAAGGAGTGGGATAGCTGGGTCAAATGGTGGGTCCATTCCAAGTTTTCTAAGGAATCTCCACACTGCTTTCCAGAGTGACTGTACTAATTTGCAACCCCACCAGCAATGTATGAGTGTACCTTTTCCCCACATCCTCTCCAACACCTATTGTTGCTTGTATTCTTGATAATCGCCATTGTAATTGGGGTGAGATGAAATCTTATGGAAGTTTTGATTTGCATTTCTCGTATTACTAGAGAAGTTAAACATTTTTTTATATATCTGTTGATTGCTTGTAGATGATCTTCTGTGAAATGTCTGTTCATTTCCTTAGCCCATTTGTTGATTGGATTATTTGTATTCTTGGTGTAGAGATTTTTGAGTTCTTTATATATTCTGGAAATCAGTGCTCTATCTGAAGTATGAGTGGAAAAGATTTTCTCCCACTCTGTAGGCTCTCCCTTCACACTGCTGATAGTTTCCTTCACTGAGAGAAAGCTTGTTAGTTTGAATCTATCCCAGTTATTGATTCTTGCTTTTATTTCTTATGCTATGCGAGTCATGTTAAGGAAGTCTATGGCCATACTACTAAAAGTGCTATACAGATTCAATGCAATTCCAATTAAAATCCCAATTGACATACCTCACAGATAGAGCAAGAAAACATGAAATTCATCTGGAAGAATAAGAAACCCAGAATAGCTAAAGCAATCCTTAGCAGGAACAGTGAATGTGAGGATATTGCAATACCAGACCTTCAACTATACTACAAACTATACTTATAGTAACAAAAATGTTACTATTGTAACAAAAATAGCATGGTATTGCACCAAAATAGACAGGTAGATCAATGGTACAGAATAGAGGACATGGACACAAACCCAAATAAATACAATTTTCTCATACTAGACAAAGGGGCCAAAAATATGCAATGGAGAAAAGGTAGCCTCTTCAACAAATGGTGCTGGGAAAACTGGAAATCCATATGCAGCAGAATGAACGTAAACCCCTATCTCTCACCCTGCACAAAACTCAACTCAAAATGGATCAAGGACCTCAGAATCAGACCAGAGACCCTTCATCTTATAGAAGAAAATGTAGGTCCAAATCTTCAACATGTCAGTCCAGGATCAGTCTTCCCGTTTTTATTAATGAGAAGAAGGTTCTGTGGTTTCAAGTCTTGATGCAACACCATTCTTCTGTGGCAATAAGTTAATCCATGTAGAATTTGGTATAGAAACATCTCCATTGAGCTCCATCTATGTTTATGATTTCTGAGACAAACATCTGTTGGTGACTGGACTTCATCAGATGACTTCCAGAAGAGTGGTCAATCTCAACATCTGATCCCATTTTTAGATATTTGTGATCAATATCTCTTTGGGGATGGCCAAATCCGCAGTCGAAGAGGTCGCATCGCCAGCCTCTGACTCCATGTCCCCGTTGAACAGAGCCTGGCCTTGCTCCGCGCAGCTGCCGCCGCTCAGCACCACCGCCCAGCGCTGCCATCTTATAAATGAGAGCCTTGCCCGAGGTGCGGCCGCTAGACCGGATTGACAGACTTTTAAAGGGTATAACAGAAGCATACCCATTCTCAAATACCAGGCACACAATCAAGGGTAAGGGAGAAGTGAGACCAACTACCTTAAAACAAAAAATTTCAAGAGTCAGTGTACCACAATATCTTCCCAAGAGAAAAAGGAATTAGGAGTCCCCAATAGGAAGAGCAAAGCCACTTAAGATTTACAGGGCTGGGGAGATAGCTCACATGGTAGAGTACTTGCCTCGCAAGCACAAGGCCCTGAGTTCGATCCTCAGTACCGCGAGAAAAAAAAAAAGATTTACAGATGAGGGGAGGTTAACTCTACACACAAAAATATTCAGGGGAGAATCAGTGGTTATAGGTAAAATAAGCTTACTGGAGCAAATCCAGGACCCTAGAAGGTGTCCAAAATGAAGGATAAAAAATGGAAATCCTCTAAAAAAGTTACAGCTCAGAACTAATCATGCCAAATATACTCCATAAATCTTGGTAGGTTCTTTTTTTAAAAATAACAATTATTATTGTGTATATTTGAGGTTTGCAGCATGTCATGGGATACACACAGATAGGAAAATGATTACTATAGGGGATCATTAGTTAAGAAACATAAAATAGCTATACAGGAGATCTAGGGGACAACAGGTCATTTGAGCGAGGACTGTATGCTGATGTCTTTTTTTTTTTAATGGTACTAGGAAATGAAAACAGGGGGGCTTTCTTACTGAGCTATATACATACTTAGCCCTTTTTTAAAAGTTTTATTTTGAGACAGGGTCTCACTAAGTTCATTAGAGCCTCACTAAGTTGCTGAGGCTGGCCTTGAACTTTCAATCCTCCTGCTTCAGCCTCCCAAGTGGCTAGAATTACAAGCATACTGCACCACACACGCCTGATGATATCATTTTTCCTACATGTGGTAATGTCATTGTGGTTATGTGAGGTTCTTGTTTTTTTCTTAATAATTTTTTTTTAGTTGTAGATGAACACAATACCTTCACTTTTATTTATTTTTATGTGGTACTGAGGATCAAACCCAATGCCTTACTAGGCAAGCACTCCACCACTGAGCCACAACCCCAGAAATTTTGAGGAATTTAGGAATGAAGTGTTATGATGTCTACAGCTTACTATTATGTATATGATAAAAAAGAAGAGACACACACACACACAGTTATTTTTCCAAGCTTTATATCACATATACACAAATATTTACCAACTGCCTTCAAAACTAATCAACTCCCAATGGGCACAGTGGCACGTGTCTGAAATTCCAGTGACTCAGGAAGTTAAGGCAGGATTCTAAGTTTGAGAGCAGCCTGGGCAACTTAATGAGACCCAATCTCAAAAAATAAAAAAGGCTAGACATGTAGCTCAGTGGAAGAGTGGCCCTGACTTCAATTCCCCAGCACCAAAGAGTAAAAAGACTAATCCAACTCTCAGTCTTGAAGAGTTGAAGGTGCCATAAGTAGTCATGAAATAGTGAAAATAAATGGTTTACACCTGTCACCCAAACCTCTTTGAAGTTGACTTTCTATATTCAACACAAACTTTTGGAGCACCAAAAACTGATAGATACAGTAGAACACAAGATTCTGGAGACAAGGGATAGACTAAAAAGGAATTCTAACAAACATGAGTAATGCCATATTGCCCATATGGCTCTAAGAAATCACAAAGGGGCTGGGTGCAGAGACACAAACTTGTAATTCTAGCTACTTAAGAGGTTGAGGCAGGAAGATAAAGGTCAGCCTGGGCAACTTATTGAGACCCTATCCCAAATCAAAATAAATAGGGCTGGGGATACAGTTCAGTAGTAGAGCATTTGCCTAACAAACAACCCCCAGCCCCTGGATTAAAAAAAAAAAAAAAAAAAAAAGGCACACGATTGTGTTCATGCTCTTGACAGGTTTACTGCAACTCCACTGTGCCTCAGGCTTTGGAGAGAGAGTAATGAGAGAGAGATGTCCTATGCTGAACCTGAAAGAGCTAATAAAACATCACACTGGGGGTAGCCGGAACTTAACTCGCATTCAGATAAGTTCCTGAACTCAATTATAGTAGTCTCCTTTGGGATCTTCTGTTGAAAACAGGAATCTGGTCTCAGTTCACACCTGAACTCCCTGACCTGTTAATAATGTGCAAGTTCAGAGTCTTGTAAAATAAATACCTTGAAACCCTTGATACTGAACATGATAAACAGAAAAGGTCTGTGCAGCTGGCTGGTGGACTCTTACAATCTCAAAAGAAGGAGCACCAAAGGACACAATTGAGCAGAGGGCACAGGAACATCTAAGCTTAATGAAGGAAGTGGCAGGACGGTCCTTAGTTTAAGAAAAATTGTACAAACCAGGCATGGTGGCACATACCTGTAATCCCAGCAACTGGGGAGGCTGAGGCAGGAGGATGTAGAGTGCCAGCCACAGCAACTTAGCAAGGCCCTTTAGCAACTCAGTGAGATCCTGTCTCAAAATAAAAATAAAAAGGGCTAGGGGGTGTAGCTCAGTGGTTAAGCACCTCTGAGTTCAATTCCTGGCACCAGATTTAAAACAAAGAATAATTATAGAGTCAGGCACACCTGTTATCCCAGTGACTGGGGAGGTTGAGGCAGGAGGATCACAAGGTGGAGGTCCGCATCCCCAATTTAACAAGATCCTGTCTCAAAAAAATTTTTATAAAGGCTGGGGATGTAGTTAAGTAGCAAAGTGTCCCTGGGTTCAATCCCCAGTATTGCAAATAATAATAACTGTAAAATTCCTAAGAAAAATGCTTATATAACATCTAATAGAAATGTGTCCAAATAGAGAACAGAGAAATGGCAGGAAGGAAAGAAAAACACATGAACAATGCTCCCCAGATAGGGATTCCTACAACAAAATCTCTCAAACATCAATCTGATTTCTCCCTTTTCTATCTGCTCCTCAGTAAGGACTACTTGAGGATGGCATGTTCACAGCCAGCCTAGCAACTTAGCAAGGCCCTAAGCAACTTAGCAAGACCCTGCCTCAAAAATCTGTAAAAAAGGGGGAGGTGAGAGCTGGAGATGTGGCTACGTGGTTAGCACCCCTGGGTTCAATCCCCAGTATCAAAAAAAAAAAAAAAAGTTTAATTGATGGAGGGGAAGACAGCCACCACTGTAGTGTCTCTTCTTACTAGAAAAAGACCAGTCTTCTTACCTTTATATAAGAATCTGATTCATTTAATGTCTCAAGAGTTATTACATAAAAAAACAAGTCACAGATTTTCTAATGAGCTAGTAATACATAATTCTGAGTCAAAAAGTAACTTTAGGGCTGGGAGTATAACTCAGTGGTAGAGCCCTTGCCCAGCATACACAAGGCCCTGGATTTCAATTCCCAGCAACACCAAAAAAAAAGGTAACTTTGTAAGGCAATCACATATACAAAGTAGCTGACACATTTACATGAAACATAACAGACAACAGTTCTAAAGGACAGTTAAGAGTCTTGCCCAAAAAAAACCTCACACTTTCCTGAGGATGCAACTCTTCACATATTCAGACACACTAGCTATGGTCAGAACAAGACTGAGGCAGTGGGTTCCTCTTCCAGAATGACATCAACTAATAGAGCACTGAAACACTAGCCTTTACATCGATCCCCAATAGTCTGTCACTTTTCATCAATCAGATCTCCTCAGGAAATGCTAATGACAGCCCTCTGCAGTCACACATTCTACACCCACAAATTCAATTAATGTGGGTCAAAAAAAGCATCTATATTGAGCATAAAGACTTTTTCCTAGGCTGGGGAGATAGCTCAGTTGGTAGAGTGCTTGCCTTGCAAGCACAAGGCCCTGGGTTCAATCCCCAGCACCACAAAAAAAAAAAAAAAAAAAAGACTTTTTCCTGTCATTATCCCCTAAACGATATAGTATAATAACCACTTATACAGTATGTACACTGCAGTACACAAGATGTGACTTGGTTAAATGTAAAATATTATTCCATTTATATCTTGGCTTTTGATATCCATAAGGGATCCTGAAATCAGTTCCTGGCAGATACCCAGGGATAACTGTACTTGAGCAATAAATGAGTAAGTTATATATCATACCCCCTTTTCACAGTACTACCTTTAACTTAAAACTATAGCAAAACTAGTGGCACACACCTGTAATCCCAGCAATGAGAGGCTGAGGAAGGAGGATGGCAAGTTTGAGGCCAGTCTCAGAAAGTTGGCAAGACCCTCAGGAACTTACCAAGATCCTGTCTCAAAATTAAAAAACTAAAAAGGACTGGGGTTGTAGTCAGTGGTAAAGTGCCCCTGGGTTCAATCCCCAGGACCAAAGAAAATTAAATTAAATTAACTATAAATATGGTAACATAGAAAAAACATACCATCAAATTCTTTTTCATCTCTCCAACAAGTCATCTTCCCCACACAATTCCCAAAATCATGTCAAAAGTACCCTTCATGTTCATAGCAGTACTAGCCACAATACCAAACACAGGGAGCAATTCAAGCATCCATTGAAGGATGAATGGATAAACAAAATATGAATGGAACATTCACACAGCCTCAGAGTACATTCTCCTTAAGTATTTATTAATTACTAATGGGGTAAAAAGTAACTTTATAAAGAAACCTGGAAGATATTTAAGTGCTATCATTACTAATGGGGTCAATCAAAAGCTTTAAGAAGAAAGCAGCAGCATAGCCAGGAGTGGTTGTGTGCATACCGTTAATCCTAGCCACTCAGGAAAATGAGGCAGGAGGATGATGATAAGTTCAAGAACAGCCTCAACAACTTAGTGAGACCCTTTAAAAAGGTCTAGGGATGTAACTCTGAGGTAGAGCACTTGCCTAGCATGCACAATACCCTGGATTCAATCCCTAGTACTGTGAGAGAAAAAAAAAAAAAAAAAACGGGGAAATGGGGAGAGGGGCCAAAAATGGGGGGATTTTGTGGTTGTGTTTTTTTTTTTGCATACTGGGTATTGAACCCAAGAGTGCTTTATCACTGAGCTACACCCCCAGCACTTTTTTATTTTTATTTGGAGACACAGGGTCCTGTTAAGTTGCCCAGGCTGGTTTTAAATTTGTGATCCTCCTACCTCAGCCTCCCCAGTAGCTGGGATCATGGGTGTGTGCCACTGCACTTAGCCCAAAAGTTTTTTCCAAGTGCTCAGGAAGCATTTCCCCCCGAAGATATAATAATACTCATTTCAAAATTATTTATAAACATGAGCAGTTGGAACTAGCTTAAATATGTCACACTAAAATAAATGATTAAATACACCATGGACTCCTTTAATGTTGTAAGAAAATATTTTCTGTAACAATATAGCATTAAAAATAACATAAAATTGGGACTAGGACTATAGGTCAGTGATAAAGTGCATTCTCAAGGACCTGAATTCAATTCTCAGCTCCTCCAGCCCTCTCTGAAAAATACTATGAAGTATATGATCCTATTTTTAAATAAAACTGTTTAACAGAAGTGACTGTATCTCTTAAGTGGGATTATACATGGTTATTTATTCTTATTTGCTCTGCATTTCTATTTTTCCCCTTTATTTCTCAAGGCTGATCAAACTTGTGATCCTCCTGCCTCAGCCTCCCTAGTTGCTGGAATTATAGGCATGCGCCACCACACCTGGTTTTATAAGTAGTTTAAATCAAGGATCCTAAATTTTCAGGGCTGGCTACCCCTTAACATCTGAAAATATTATATTTGGGGGTTGTCAAAAGATATGGAGAACATTTCAAAGGGCAAAGATCATCTCATTTTCTTTAACATGCTGCCTCTCCAACTGTGCTCACAGTAAAACTACTCAAGTTCATAGACAACCTACCTATTGCATAAAGTTCTTCACTTTACTCCAGAATTTTTCTCAATTCCAACTGATACAAATTAGCTGTGTGTTCTGATATAAGTCTGCCTGCAGATATCAAAGAGACACAGCAACGTCAATCAGCTCACCTCAAACGGGTTCAAATTGAAGTAAGAGGAACCAGGACGGGTCAATCTTTCAATCTGATTTTTGGATGTCAGAACCGAATCTCTCTTCTCTATTTGTTTCACCTAAAGTTAAGAAGATTAAAAAATTCATTATTAAAGCTCAATAATAAACTGAATGTCTATCTTAACATGATACTCAGTAACATTCAGCAAACAATTATTTGTACATTTATATGTGCAAGATATTTTGCTAAACACTGAAGAATAATTACAGCAGTCACTATTTATTGAATTTCAGTAACATAAAAACTTCACATGTATTTATTAATCTGAATAATCCCTATATGGTAGGTATTACTATTATCCTCATTTTGCAGATAAGAAAATACAGGCTTAAAGAGATTAGCCAATTTGTTCCTAATTTTGTAAACTAGAATTTTTATCCCCGCAGTTTGACTCTAGAATAGGCAGCAAAACGTCTTTTCCCTCTTTCTCCAAAAAAAGAAAAAAAAAAAAAAAAAGGTTCAAAGAGTAAGACCCAGTACCGCCCCCCCCACCAGAAAAAGGATTTGCAGATAAATAAGTCACAAACCAACACCTTCACAGTTTCCACTCTCATGATGGAAAATGCATTTCTATATGTTTATACTTAATTTAAGAAGAAAAATGCAATAATTACAATGAACCATAGACTATAAGCAGCATTAATAACCACTATGGGAGGAAACAAATAACTCCACCCACAGAACTCTAACAAAATTAGCGAAAATCCCTGTCCAGAATACAATGCCAAGGAGAACAAGCACTAGGTAGCCCCAGGGAAACATCCCAGGTGCCACTGTCAGAGCTGGAATGCTGGCTGGAATGAATCTCTGGTATGTTTTATACCATTTTATTACTATGGTCAAAACAAGGTTGGAAAGAATTCCAATTACATAAAAAAGCTATTCCTTCTTCGCATCTTATCTCTTCAGTCTAAAACAGAAGATCACTCCTGTCATACTCCCGTATCCTCTTTCCCAAACTTATTTTTCCCTGTAACATTTATCCACATAACCCTATCCCTACTTATACACTACACTGTATATGTCTATGGTCTATCTTTCTCTACAGAATGCAAGCTCTATGAAGATATTCACTACCACAACCCCAGCACCTAAACAAAACAGTAGTACATGGCAAGTGCTCACTGTACATTGGATGACAACTGAAGACTTTCCTTAGGTACTTTCTCCCATCCAATTCACATAAACAAAGGTTGCAACTTTTTTAAATTAAGAGCGGGTGAGAAAAACAAGTCCCAAAATAACTGCTGAGTCATTAGAAGTCAATAAACTTTGGTATCAGAGCATAGACCCTCTCAAGTGAAGTATTTCAAAAGGACAAATAATAAAGGATATACTAATTCCTGGTTTTAAAGGTAATACTATGAAGAAAATATTATGTAACAAGTACTGTTACAAATACCAGAGTTAACTGGGGATGTAGCTCAGTGGTAGACCTCTTGCTTAGCACACAAGGCCCTAGATTAAATCCCCAGTACCACGTGCAAAAAAAGTTTACAAATGTCAGAAATAAAAAATGTAGCAAGGTCCATAATTTTAATTAGCTCACAGCAATTCCTCACATCCATGTCTTCTTAAAGAGATCCCATCTTCAACTCTGCTTTAACTCTGGGAAAGATACTTGTGCTTTATATTTTATGAAACCCTTTCTTACCCGTTAACTCCCTTAATTCTCATGAAAACTCTTGCTTTAATATTAACTTCCTTGTTTTATAGTCATGTAAACTGATGACCGTCAAAATTAATGCCCTGAAAGAATTCAATCCAAATCAAGTTAATTGCCTTGTCAGACTTCAATCTGAGGGCCTTTGACTCCAAACGGCATGCTTTTTTTCCATATATTCATTCATTTACTCAACAAATCCTTAGCAAGCATCTACTAAACCCTAGGCGCCGAAAATGCAATAGTAAACGAAGCTCGGACCAAACATGCTTCCGTCCTGACACCAAGCTGCTACCTACTATGTAAGTTACCGAGCAAATTACTTCACCTCGCTACACCTCAGGTTCGTTATCTGCAAAAGGGGGGAATATAATGCCTACCTATCATGATGCACAGTGCCTAGAGCTGGTGACTCGCAGAAGTAGCCACTAATACAACTCACTACAGAGGAGTCATGGCTTCTGTGAAAGAAGACATGGCTTCTGTTTAGAATAAGACAGCTAAGTCACCCCCAGTAAGGGCCCAACCTCTGCTAGCCCGAGCCTCCAGGTCTTAGGGCACTGTGCCCGCGCTGTGCCTCGCTGGCCACACTTGTGTTCTCCCTCCTCACGTCGGGCACCCACCACTCATTCAATGCAAGGGGAGTCCCCCAGCAATTACAGATGCCAGAGGCGTACACACACCCCCAGACCCCTGCTGCCCCAAAGGCCGGACAGGAGGAGCCGGCCAACGGTCCAGGCCAAGAGATCCACTGCCTCGGCCCCCTGGGCAAGGAGACCCGAGTGGGGTTTCCGGGGATGACTACTCCTCATTCTGTGTTCACCTCACTGTAGAAGGTCATAAACGCTTCCTCCGTGCTGCCTCCGCCGGCCGAAGCCCCGCTTTCTCCTGAAGCCGCCATTTCCCCGGCCCAGCCACCACGTGACCCTTCTGCGCAGGCGCCGCCTCACGTGATTCCCACAAGCCCGCCTCTCTGGTCCCACTCCCCCACCCCGCCGCTACCCTTAAAGGGCTCCCGGCCCTATGTGTGCCGTTATTTGAATTGCGGTGAAACACACGTAGCATATAATTAGCTATTTTGAAGTGAACATTTCAGTGGGTTTTAGTACATTGGCGGTGTTGTGCAACCATCACCTCTATCTACTTCCGAAATAATCACCTTAAAAGGAGATTTGGTACTCATTAAGCAATTATTTCCCATTCCCCCTTGTCCCCAGTTCCTGACTGCAACTGATGTTCTGTCTCGGTGAATTTACCTATTCCGGATATTTCACATAGATGGAATCATACAATATGTGATTACTCTGTATCTGTTCTTTTCATTTAGCATAATATTCTCAGTTTATTCAAAGTGTGGTATGCATCAGAATTCCATTTATGTGCCACTATAGTATGTTTATACCGAAGTTTGTTTATTCATTCACCAGTTGATGGACATTTGGATATTTCCACCTATTGGTTCTTGTGAAACATTGCTGCTTTAAATGTGCATGTACACTATTCGAGCACTTATCTTTCTTCCTCCACTTTTTTTTTAATGCTGGGGGATTGAATCCAGAGGTGTTCTACTAGTGAGCTACATCCCCAACCAGCCCTTTCTAATATTGAGGATTTTGAGACAGAGTCTTGCTAAGTTGGCCAGGCTAGCCTCTAATGTGTGATCCTCCTGCCTCACCTTCCTGAGTAGCTGAGATTATAGGCATGCACCACCACAGCAGGCTGTGTACTTATTTTCACTTAGTGGGTGGGTATATACCTAGAAGTGGAATTGTTCAGTCATATAAGTCTAAGTTAGGTTGGTTATTCTGTAGTGATGGGGATTTAACCCAGGGCCTCATGCATGCTAGATAAGCACTCTACCGCAGAACCATATCCCCAGCCTGATAATTTTATGTTTAATTTTTTTGAGCTACCACTAAGCTCCTTTCCACAGCAACTGATTCATTTTACATTCCCACCAGCAATGTATGATGGTTCCAATTTCTCCACATTCTTGCCAACAGTTGTTATTTTCCTTTATTTATCTTTTATGATGGCATCCCAGTGCCTAGATGAATCTTTTGCACAAGCTCAGCAAGATCTTGCATTGGATGTTCAGCCTAGGTGATGATCAAAAGTCAGCAGTATCTGAAAACTAAAGTTCTGAACTGGAATGACACTCAAAAATCATGTAGAAACACACACAATTATTATAACTAGATGGTGTTCTTACAAGACTTTATTTCCACCAGGAGCAGTGCAGCACACCTGTAATCCTGGCATTTGGGGAGAGTGAGGCAGGAAGATTCACAGGTTCATGGCCAGCCCAGGATACTTAGCCAGATCCTGTCTCAAAACAAAAATAAAAAAGGCACAGGGACTGGGGATATAGCTCAGTTGGTAGAGTGCTTGCCTGCAATGCACTAAGGCCCTGGGTTCAATCCCCAGCACCACAAAAAGAAAAAAAAAGGCACAGACACAGGGTGAATGCCTTGCATGTGTGAGGTCCTGGGTTTGATCCCAGCACCACCACCCCACCACACACACGCACACACCACATTATTTCCAACCTTCTGCATGTGTGTGTTTTCTTAAGATGTCTGTAACATACATTTGAAAATGTGCCCAGCAGCTATTTCCTCCCATTTAAGGCACACAAACCAGGGCTATTGCTTTCCCAACAAAAAGATGGTCAATAAAAACCAGTTCTATTTCACAGGAAACAGGTATCTTCACAATAATGAATAAAAGAAATAATATGGCCTGACCTACTCATTTTCCTCTTTTTCTAAAGGAAAAGAAACTGGGCCCAGAGATAGAAAATGACATAGGCAAAGGTTGTGAACTTTATGAAGGTAAGGACTCCTGTTGTCTTGTTCACGCTTATTAGATGGAAGGAAAGCCAAGGCAAACCCTTCTTTAGATTCCTATTGATACTCTTTTCTATTCTTGAACCACATAACCAAAAGGTTAGTTATCAAGCCCTTTCAACAGAATATTAATACAGTTCACAAATATTAATTCACTACCTACTTGATTAAGGCCCTGATGACTTCACAATTTTAAATGTGGAAGCAGAGAGAGTGCAAAATAGGGAGATGTGATAGAATCGCTGGTGAAAGAATGACTAAGGAGGTCCAGAAAGATTTCTGAGGTGACATTTAAGTTGGGACTTGTGACTGAAACAAAACTTGTGAATGCATCAGGAAAACACTGAAACCTCCTAAGAGATGAACGTGATTTCATATGTATTAAATCGGGGTATGTTGGAGGTCGGTGTTCTGGATCTCGGCATCCTAGAAATAGGTCCCAAATCCTCATGCTCCCCACTTTATCCATGCCAGCAGGAAGTGGACGAGTTTTTAGTGATATCGATTCTAGGATTGGAATTGCGTGATAAGGGTAGATGCCACGCCTAATTCGGATGGGTCCAAGAACCGAAATTTCGGTTTTTGTCACTCTTGCCCTCCTATCCGCCAACCCGCTCTATCAGTGTTTTCCAGTCCTTTGGCACCGCAGCCAGTGTGAGAGGCTAAAAATAGGCCTCTGCCTGGATTCGCTGTTCCTCTTCCAGGAGCCCCGCCCCCCTCTCCTGATTCGTTACTCCTATGTTAGCCCCACCCCCTCGCCGAACAGATTGGCCATTTGGCCATCCTCGAGCTTAGCGCGTATAGAGAAGCGGCCAAGCCAGTAACCGGAGAGGTGCGGCGCTACTAACAATGGCAGGCACTGCGTTGGCGGCTCGGGCGCGGCTCGGCGTCCTGGGAATGAGAGCCGTGCAAACCCGGGGCTTTGGCTCGGACCAGGTACGCTGCGACAGTATCCGCTGCCCCGTCCCCGCGGGCGGATCCTCTCTTCCCTTATACATCTTTACCAATATCCGGGTCTCTCTCCGCAGTCGGAGGATCTTGACAGGGGCGCTGGCTCGATCCGGGAAGCCGGTGGGGCCTTCGCAAAGAGAGAGAAGGCTGAAGAGGAACGATACTTCCGGTGAGGCCCACCGGGTCCCAAGTCCAACGTAGATCTCCCAGAGCCTTCCCATCTCCTTAAGCCTTCAGTCGCCCCACTCATCTCTACGTTGGGGGGCCCCATCCCTCAGCAGAAAACCCGGACCCCGAACTCATTACACACCAACACTTGAGATCCGGACCTTTGCCCTTTATGTAGCGTGTTCCCAGGACCTCTGCGCAATAGCACCAGGGCCCCCAAGCCCAAGCCTTTTCTGTCGGATCGGGCCTCCAGAAATCCCAGCCCACGGCTTAACTCTTTTACCTTTTACCATCTCCTCACCTGGGTGATCCTCCTACCCCGTGTGGTGCGCGGTGTCTAGATCCTGCTAGAGCCTGCATTATTTGCATACTTTCTGAACTGACTCTCGGTCTTCACCCACTTTTCATCCCCCTCTCCCTCCTCTAAACGCCTTACCTTTGCAAGCCCTTGTGGATTCTCTGAACCTTTCAGGGCCTCTCAGCCATTTCTAGACCTTGTGCATCTCCATCTGCGCCGGATTGAGTGGGTTTTAGGAATTGGTAGCAAAACCTGTTCACCCCTCCTGCAGACTTTTGCCCTACTCTACCCAGGCCAGACCCTGGGCTGGAGATTAGGAGTAAGGAGTGGACTTCCTTTCCCTGCCCTGCGTTATCTTTGACGTCTGTTCACACTGGGGAGAAGCAGCGAGGAATTAATCTTGCTGCTTCTTCTGTTAGGTCTGTGCCTTGTCTTAAAAATCATCATGGGGCCGGGCACCGTGGCACATGCCTTGTAATTCCAGCAGTTTGGGAGGCTAAAGCAGAAGGATCGAAAATTGGGGACCAAGGTTGTGGCTCAGTGGGAGAGTACTTGCCTAGCATGTATGAGCTGGATTCTCAGCAACCACATAAAAAATAAAATCAGTTAAAAAAAAAAAAAAAGAAAATTGGAGACCAACTTCAGAAACTTAGGGAGACCTGTCTCAAAATAAAAAATGAAGCTGGACTGGTCACATGCCTGTAATCCCAGCAGCTGGAGAGGGTGATGCAGGAGGTTCACAAGTTCAAAGCCAGCCTCAGCAAATTAGCAAGGCCCCAAGCAACTTAGACCCTGTCTCAAAATAAAAAATAAAAAAAAGGACTGGAAATGTGGCTCAGTGGTTGAGCACCTCTGGGTTCAATCCCTGGTACAAAAAAAAAAAAAAAAAAAAAAAAAAAAATTAAAAATTAAAAGAACTGGGTATGTAGCTCATTGGTAGAGTGCCCGTGGGATCAATCCCCAGTTTAAAAAAAAAAAAAAAAAAAGTCATGGGACTGGGAATGTTGCTTAGTGGCAGAGTGCCCCCTGGGATCAATTTCTAGCACCAGGAAAAACATAATAATAGAATAATCATAATAACACCATGCTGGAGAGCCAGGGTCCAGTCCTTAACGATGATCTAGTTGGACCTCTACATTCTATAGATAAGGAAAACAGGCCTAAATGAGACCAAACCAATGTGTTTGTCTTCTTCCTTCTTGAGACCTAATTGAACTGCTGAACTCTTGAGCATGTAAGAGACCCCTTCTTTTTGGCCTTTACAGTGAACCATGTATTCTCTAGTCAAATTGGGATAGGAGATGGATATTTATACCTTAACCACACTTCTTTGTCTCTCTCCTTTTTTCTTCAAAACAGGATTGTACCTGGGCACACAGACCCATACCTATAATCCCAGCTACTGGGTAGATTGAGGCATAAAGATGGAAAGCTGGAGGACAATCTGGGCAACCCTGATTCAAAATATAATTTAAAAGCACTGGGAATGTAGCTTAATGATAGAGTACTTGCCCTTTCCATGTGGCCGGATCCTGGATGTAATCTCCAGTACCACAAAAAAAGGAAAAAAAGGGACTCTAGTTCTCTGGGTTGTTTTTCTGATAAGGCATTAAGAACTAATGTTATACCTTTCTGGAGTTTTCTACATTAAAGAGGAATTTGAAAGGAATAGTTGATAATGGTGGAGTTTCAGGCACTAGCACCAGGAAAATGGAATCATCTTGATGAGCCTCCTTAAGGTGACTATACCTTCATTTAGGATGGGGTATTTGACTAGTGGGGGTTATGAGTAGAAGAGGATAGTCGGCCAGGCTCCTATGGTATTTCTTGTTGTTTTTTGTTGTTTTGTTGTTTCTTGTCGTTTTTTGTACTGGAGATTGAACCCAGGAATACTGATCTATATATATCCCCAACCCTTTTTATTTTGAGACAGGATCTTGCTAAGATGCTTAAGCCTCTGTTAAGTTGCTGAGGCTGGTTTCAAATTTGCCATCCTCCTGCCTCAGCCTCTCAAGCCACTGGGATTACAGACATGCACCCCATGTCCAAGTGGGACACCTGTTTTTAGGCTTAGGTATTGAAGGTCATCCTTAGAGATTTCTCTGGGGTTAAAGATTGGAATCACACCTTAAGCCACTGTGTCCTTACAGAGAGAAGACTAAAGAACAACTGGCAATGTTGAAAAAACACCACGAAGATGAGATCAGTCATCATAAGAAGGAGGTTGAACGTCTGCAGAAAGAAATTGAGCGGCATAAGCAGAAGATTAAATATCTACAACATGATGATTAAGCGCACACAGTTCCCCACAGAATGGCGCATATCATTGTCCACTTCTACATAAGCATAATTCTGGTTTACTTAATATTTGTGCTGTGTGCTGCAAATAGATAATAAATTGTCATTAATGAATTGTGTTTTATGCCTTCTTCTATCTAGGCGACACATGGTAAGGGGAAAGACTCCATGTGTCTCCTAAAAATGAATTAGACTGGTTCCTGCAACAGGGAACTCACAGAAAATGTGAAGCTTTAAAGGTCAGGAGCAACATAAGAGAATGGAAAGGGATGATTATTTCAAAAGATGCACCATCAGTAATAATAGCATATTGCATTTATAAATGATTTAAAAGGACTTATATGAACTAGTCATCCTTGTTCTAATTTTGCAGATGGAGACAACTACAATAACTCATATACAGTATTATCTATAGTCACTCCGTACACTGGAGTTGAGACTTGGGTCCAGGTTTTTTGACTCCTGTCCAAACCTTTTTGTTTTATGGTATTGAAGATCAAACCCAGGACCTTGCACAGCTTTACGACTGAGTTACATCCCTCAAAGTAGATCATAAGAGCATGTGGTGGCGCACGCCTGTCATCCCAGTAGCTCCGGTGGCTGAGGTAGGAGGATCACAAGCTCAAAGCCAAACTGAACGAGATCCTGTCTCTAAATAAAAAAATATAAAAAGGGATGAGGATATAAATATCAAAAGGGTTGGGATGAGGCTCACTGGTTAAGTGCCCCTGGGTTCAATCCCTGATACCAAAAAAAAAAAAAAAAAAAAAAATTAGATCTTAAGGCTCAAAATATAAAAATTGGTAATGTAACTCATCTAGACAAAAAAAACTTGAGATGACATTTGGGCCACCAGTAAAACATATTCAGTTTACCAGTTCAATGCATCATTTGCCCAGAATTATGATGGGTTGCTTATTCTAAGACCATAGTACACAAGGACCTTTTGGGCTATTTTGTGTGATAAAATGGTAAAAGAAAAACAATTGACCTAGCTTGTGCAGATGGCTATTTTCAAAACAACTTGCTGATGAACACTGAAATAGACTGCAGATAGGAGGTTTATGGACACTCAGGATGTGGGAATGCTGAGATTAATTCAAGTAGCCAGCAACAGCATGACCTCAAAGATGAACAAGAAATGATCACACAGGCTGGGACGTAGTGCTGAGAAAAGTGCTTGCCTGGCATGCTCAAGGCTCTGAATTCAATCTCCAGAGCGGAAAAAGAAAAACATCCTAAGTTCCCATGTTGTGCTTATTTAAAAATTTTACAACACTACAAGATGGAGAAATTTTTTAAAAAGGAAGACTGTTATATATCTTGCAGATTTGTGACCAAAAACAAAGCATAGATTGATGAGTTTTTTTGTGGCACAATAATTGCTTTGGTTGGTCATATGCTTTAGTGGTGAAGTATGCACAAGGCCCTAGGTTTGATTCCCTGAAACCAAACTAAAAAACGGCAAAAATGACAACTACCTCATTAAGAGCGATAATTCCTGAGATGATTCCCCTCAGTAGGTACATACCACTTACTCTTGTAACATTTTAAATAAAAATCAGTCTACTGATAATTGGACAAAGCAAGAAAGAAGTTGGAACTTTCAAGTGAAGATGAACATAACTTGAATTGTTGAAAAGAGTAAATAAGTAATTTTGGAGCAGACTAATTTTGAAATACCTGAACTTGTGAAAATGATAATGCTGGTCTTTTTATTATGACATACCTGTGTTTAATTTTTCTCATGCTGCAATAAAAGTAAGATACAAATATCTAGTAATATCACATATAGGTTAAAATCCTAAAACAGGGCTGGGGCTATGGCTCAGTGGTAGAGCACTTGCCTGCATGTCTGAGGCCCTGGGTTCGATCCTCAGCACCACATAAAAATAAATAAATAAAGCTAAAAAAACACCTAAAATAAATTGTGTGACATGGCCCAATATCCACAAACAGCATAGCACAGGTCATAAAATTCACCTGGGAATGCAGAAGCACCCCAGGTGGTTCTTTAGAATCAAGCAAAATGGAAAAACATTATAGCAATGCATCCAAAAGTCAGCAGCATGGCCACCACCAGGGAATTTGTTATAAATGCAAATTCTCAGCCCCCCACCCCAAACCTGCCAAAACTGGAGAGGGGAAACCAGCAATCAGTTTTAACAAACCTCCATTTAATTCTGATATACATTGATGTTTGAGGATCATTGTAGTACAAGGCAGTTTCTCAGAATCTGCTGCCATGCTTGGGCAAACATTTTTATAAATGCAGATTACTAAGTATAGTTGGTCTTCAATATCCATGGGTTCTGCATCCCTGAATTCAACCAACTGTAGGAAAAAAAGCAAACCAACTCAAGTCCTACACAGTGGTGCATGCATGTAATGTCAGTGGCTTGGGAGGTTGAGGCAGGAGATTGCAAGTTCAAAGCCAGCCTCAGCATTTAGTAAGACCCTAAGCAACTTAGCAAGACCCTGTCTCAAAATACAAAGTAAAAAGAGCTGGGAATGTGGCTCTGTACTTAAGCACCCCTGTGTTCAATTCCCAGTACCAAAATAAATAAATAAACACAGGGAAAGACTGAATAGATTATGTACAAATTCTATACCATTTTATATAAGAGACTTGAGCATTCAAGGATTGGTATCTGAGAGGGGTCCTAGAACCAATCTCCCAATATTGAGGGATGGCTATAATAATAACACTATACATTTTTTTTTATTTTGTTCTAATTGGTAATACAAGACAATAGACTGTATTCTGACATATGTTTATTTTTTAAAAGCCTATAGCATTCAGTATTACCAGGCAGTCTCTCATTTAAATACTAACCAGGACCCTGATTAACTTCTGAGATCAGGCACATTCAGGGCGATATGGCTAGATACTAGTTTTTAATATCAATGCCACTTTAAGATTTAAAAAATGAAAATATGTCAAGAATTATTCAATGAAACATACTAATATTTCAAATAGTACTCCACAGAATATAACCTGGGAAAACCTACACTGGTTATTTCAGTTTTTCTTTTTAGTTATAGATAGACACAACACCTTTATTTTATTTTGTTTATTTTTATGTGGTGCTGAGGATCAAACCCAGTGCCTCACACATGCTAGGCAAGCACTCAACCACTGAGCCAGAACCCCAGCCCTCCACTGGTTATTTCATTAGTGAAAATCCTTTGTGTTTACATGTAACAGAAACCAGCACTGACTGCTTAAGACAGAGAGAAAGAGCAATTTATTGCAAGAATAGGGGCTATTGTCTTGACTGAATGTGTCAAGACTTGAACAGACCAGATTCAGGAAAGGCAGAGATCAGAGTAGTTCTGTGATCAACATAACTAGATTCTTCTAAGCAGTTTCTAAATCATCTATGATAGAATCATTGGGGTGCTTTCTTTTTCTTATTCTTTTTTTTTTTTTTTTTAAGAAGTCTAAGGAATTTTACACAATGAAGTTATTTAACAATTGTACAGCAATTTATATTTTTGGAGCACTTTACAATTATTTGACCATTAAATCTCACAAGATATTTTTGGCAAATAGGTCCATTCTAAGATAGGACCAAAGAAGGAAAATTAGGTTGAAAGGAGATTTAAAGGAAGGACAAGGAAATACAATTTTAATTTAAAGTACTACATATTTTTTCCAGATCTGTCACTCCCAAATTTCTGGGAAATCTGTAAACCCACCTTTTGTGTTATTAATTAGCCCACCAATAACTAGATTAAACAGTTAAGTAGGATATTGGTTTTTTTCCTGTATTGGGAGCTGAACTCAGGGGTCCTGCACATGCTAGGCAAGAGCTCTACCAGTGAGCTACACCCCCAGTCCCAAATACAATATTTTGAGAAACTTATAATTTAGGGGACTTTCTGGCATTATCTATTGATCAGATAATGGAGACCACTTCAGCCTAAGGGTCCTGAGAATGACCAGACCACCATAAACCATCTTGAGATCAACAGACTGATGTCTTCCGTACATATATTCCCATATCTCTCACCTCACCAAGTTTCCTTTAGAAGAAAAGAGCACATGCCTGTAATCCCAGCAGTTTGGGAGACTGAGGCAGGAGGATTGCAACACAAGTTCAAGTCTAGGCTCA
Organism: Sciurus vulgaris; assembly: GCF_902686455.1. Taxonomy (NCBI): domain Eukaryota; kingdom Metazoa; phylum Chordata; class Mammalia; order Rodentia; family Sciuridae; genus Sciurus; species Sciurus vulgaris. Next base: position 20,231,170 of record NC_136461.1, read on the forward strand.
GCAGCTGAGCAAGACCCAGCCTCAGTGTCCTGAGTTCACTTCCCAGTACTCAAAAGGATTAAAAAAAAATAAAAATAAAAAAGGACCCCCTCGGTCATGTTACCCCCCTCTCCTCAAGATCCTCTTCTACAGATAAACTTTTTCCCACGACAATTCCATTAGTTTAATCATAAAGTAAAAAGAGCTGAGGATGTAGCTCAGTGGTAGAGTGCCCCTGAATTCAATCCCAGTACCATGAAAAAATCTCCAAGATTGGGGCCTAGGTGTTAGTATTTTCAAAAAGCTCCCCAGGTTTTCCCCATAGGTAACCAGAGTTGAGAACACTGTTCAGCTGCTTATCATTGAGCAGTTTGTTCACTATGTAAGACCCCAGAATGAAGGGGCCAGGGAAGACAAAAATTCAGTGCACACTCTGCTCACCAACCAGTATGCCCTATTTTAGGGATGGCATCTGTTCAGCTTGTCCATTTTTCCAAGTGTCAGAGGACCCTTGGGTCATTCTCCTGTTCTTGGGCATGTATTGTTTCATATCCTACAGAGTTCATTTTCAGTTTTTTAAAATTACATTCAATAAATTTACTTTAAGCATCTACTATATTCCAGGCACTGGGTATACACTAGGAATACCACAACAAAATAATTATAGTTCCTTTCCTTACAGCATCCACAACCTATTGGAAAAGACAAGTGATTAAACAGGGAATCAAATAATAATGTGGGAAGTGCTCCAATGGGAACGAATATGAAATACTGGGGAAGGACACAGGGCAGGTACAGTATCCAGACCTGGGCTCAGAGGGACCTGGTGATGGGAGAGATGTAACAGTGACCAAGTAAAAAGAAGAGGATGGTGCCACATGTGGTGGCACGTGCCTGTAATCCCAGTGGCTCAGGAGGCTGAGGTAGGAGGATCCCAAATTCAAACCAAGTCTCAAAAACTTGGCAAGACCCTACAGCAACTTAGCTGAGATGTTGTCTTAAAATAGAAAATAAAAGGGGCTGTGAATGTAGTTCAGTGGTAAAGTGCCCCTGGGTTCAATCCCAGTACAAAAAAAAAAGTGAGAGTTATATGTGAGGTTGTATAACTAGTAGCAAAATTTCTACTTCTGGACATTCTATTTCATTTAGTTTTATGCAAACTAGCTGACTTTGGTCTGGTCTTATCCAGAAAAAAAGAAAACTGAAGTTAATGAGTGTTAGAGAAGGGTGCAGTGGAGCAGGTCAATATTTCCAGCTACCTGGGGCAGGAGACTGAAGCAGGATTCCTTGAGCCCAGGAGTTAAGACATGTTTCTTCAGGGAGAAAAAAAGCAAGAAAGAAAAAAGTTAATGAGTGTTTATTTTAACTACCAAATGAGGTAGTTAAGAGCCTTGATAGTGAGATGAGAAACCCTGGTTCACTCCCCATTCTGCCGTGGCCTTACACTTTGACCTTGAGCAAAGGTGTGTCAGCAAGGGTGAGCAAGAGCCGAAGAAAGTAGGGGGCTGGAGTTGTACCTGAGTGGTAGAGCACTTGCCCAGCAGGTTCCAGGCCATGGTTGGATCCCCAGAACTATGAAAAAAATAAAAAGAGAAAGAAAAGGCAAAGGAAAGGAAAGGTAAGAAAAAGAAAGAAGCGTAGCAGAGCCAGGCGTAGTGGTTCACAAGGAGGATTGCAAATTCAAGGCCAGTCTTGGCAACTTAATGAGACCTTGTCTCAAAATGAAAAATAAAAAGGGCTGGGGAATGTGACTTAGCAGTAAAAGTGCCTCTGGGTTCAATCCCCAGTATAAAAAATAGTGTGCAAGAAAGTAAAGGTGAAAAGGAAAGCACAAGACTATCACAAGCTTTGAATGCCATGTTAAGGAATCTTGACCCTGTCTAATGGTTTTTAACTCAGGTTCCTACAGAGGCCAGGTAGGTAATGTGAGTGAGTTAAGTGGTCCCTGTGTTTTATGGGAACTGAGAACCGGAGAAGACAAGCCCAACTATTAATTCTGACTGATAGTGGAACTCAGACTCTCTCGCCAGATGTTCCTATTTTCTAAGAGACATCCTAAGTTAGGGATTTTACATGAAGTATTCCAATTTTTAACCTTAGCAACTTATTTAATTTTTTAGATATATTTTTTAGTTGTTGATAGACCTTTATTTTCTTTACTTATATGTGGTGCTGAAAACCAAACCCAGTGCCTCACACATGCTAGGCAAGAGCTCTACCACTGAGCCACAATCCCAGCCCAACTTATTTAATTTTCTTAAACCTAAAAAATATATGTTAACAGATCAAATCACGACCCATTACATGTCCAACTTCAACCTGGATGATGAAAGCAAGAAAGGTTTGTGCCCAGTAGTGACTTGGTCAGAGTATTTTCAAATGCCTTTGCATATCTGAGCTATTTATATTTCTTTCTGTGTCCTTGCCTGTTTGATCTTGGCTGTCAGATATCAAGCATGATTCAGCTCTATACTCTCCTCCCCCACCTCCACCAAGCACCCATCTGAGGCATTTATATTAAATTCTGGAGACATTATATTATGTCTCCAGAAATAAACTTTTTAAAGTTTGATAAGCAGAATTGGGGTATGGCTCAGTGATAGGGTACTTTGTATGCTAAATTCCCAGCAACTGAAAGAAATAGAAATAAAAATAAAGTTTTTAAATTAGCATCAGGAGTTCTGGATATCTTTGTGCATAGCATTCAACTCATGAATTTGCTTCTAAGAATTTAATTAATTAGGGATATATTGCAATATTTTTATATAAGAATTTTATCTTTATGTAAAATAATGCCAAAATTGGGAGAAAGAAAAACTAAATATCCAGTAATAGGGATTAATGAACATATTATGACACACATGAACATTGTACAACCATTAAAATTAAGAGTCAGATGCAGTGGCACCTGCCTACAATCCTGGCTATTCTGGAGGCTGAGGCAGAAGGATCACAAGCTCAAGGCAAGCCTGGGCAATTTATCAAGCCCCTATCTAAAAATAAAATTAAATGGTCTGGGGATGTAACTCAGTGGTAGACAGCCCCTGAGTCCAATCCCCAGAACAAGAACAGGAGAGGGAAAAAAAGCAAACACGATTACACTGGTTCTCTCTTGGTAGTGAAATTAAGATCTGATAGGGCTGGGGTTGTGGCTCAGAAGTAGAGCCCTCACCTAGCATGTGTGAGGCACTGGGTTGGAGCCTTAGCGCTACATAAAAATAAACAAAATAAAAGTATTGTGTCCATCTACCATTTCAAAGGTATATTTAAAAAAAAAATTTGAAAGTCCCCCACATACTTAGAAAGGATCTCTTTTTGAAATTAAAAACTTAGGCCAGGTGCAGTGACACACGCCTATAATCCCAGCCGCTGGGGAGGCTGAGGCAGGAGGACTGTGAGTTCAAAGCCAGCCTCAGCAAAAGCGAGGCGCTAAGCAACTCAGTGAGACCCTGTTGCTAAATAAAATACAAAAAATAGGGCTGGGAAAATAGCAGGCTATAAAATCAACACGCATAAATCTAAAGCATTTTTAAACATAAGCGATGAAACATCTGAAAGGGAAATGAGGAAAACAACTCCATTCACAATAGTCTTAAAAAATAGAATCAATCTAACCAAAGAAGTGAAAGATCTCTACAATGAAAACTACAAAACATTGAAGAAAGAAACTGAAGACCTTAGAAGATGGAAAGATCTCCATGTTCTTGGGTAGGCAGAATTATTATCAAAATGGTCATACTTCCAAAGGTACTATACAGATTTAATGCAATTCCAATTAAAATTCCTATGACATTTGTCATAGAAACAGAAAAAGCAATCATGAAATTCATCTGGAAGAACAAAAGACCCAGAATAGCCAAAGCAATCCTGGGCAGGAAGAGTGATGCAGAAGGTATCACTATACCAGACCTTAAACTCTACCATAGAGCAATAGTAACAAAAACAGCATGGTACTGGCACCGAAATAGATAGGTAGACCAATGGTACAGGATAGAAGACAGAGACATATCCACATAAGTACAGTAATCTTATACAAGACAAAAGTGCCAAAAACTTACACTGGAGAAAAGATAGCCTCTTCAACAAATGGTGCTAGCAAAACTGGAAATTCACATGCAGTAAAATGAAATTAAACCCCTATCTCTCACCCTGTACAAAACTAAACTCAAAATGGATCAAGGATCTAGGAATTAGACCTGAGACCCTTCACCAAATAGAAGAAAAAATAGGCCCAAATCTCCATCACGTTGGCTTAGGACCAGACTTCCTTAACAAGACCCCCATAGCACAAGAAATAAAAGCAAGAATCAATAAATGGGATAGGCTCAAGCTAAAGTTTTTTCTCAGCACAGGAAACAATAATGTGAAAAGAGAGCCTACAGAGTGGGAGAAAATCTTTTCCACACACTTCAGACAGAGCACTCATCTCCAAAGTTTATAAAGAACTTAAAAAACTTTACACCTCTATGTAAATTTATGATTACACGAATGGTATGCCTCTACTTCATGTACAGAGAAACAACATGTATCCCATTTGTTTACAATAAAATAAAAAAAAAGAAACCTTTAAAAAAAAAAAAAAACTTTACACCCAAAATACAAAGAACCCAATCAATAAATGGGCTAAGGAAATAAGCAGAAACTTCACAACAGAAATATACAGGTGATCAACAAATATATGAAAAAGTGTCATCATCCCTGGTAATTAGGGAAATGCAAAATAAAACCACCCTAAGATTTCATCTAACTCCAATTAGAATGGCTATTATCAAGAACACAAGCAGGGGCTGGGGAGATAGCTCAGTTGATAGAGTGCTTCCCTCACAAGCACAAGGACCTGGGTTCAATCCCCAGGACCGCAAAAAAAAAAAAAAAAAAAAAGCAATAATAAGTGTTGGCGTGGTGGCGTGGATGTGGGGGGAAAAGGCACACTCATACATTGCTGGGGAAGTTGCAAATTGGTGCAGCCACTCAGGAAAGCAGTATGGCGATTCCTCAGAAAACTTGGAATGGACCCACCATTTGACCCAGCTATCCCTCCTCGGCTTATACTCAAAGGACTTAAAATCAGCATACTACAGTGATGCAGCCACATCAATGTTCATAGCAGCTCAATTCACAATAGCTCAATTGTGGAACCAACCTAGATGCCCTTCAATTGACGAATGGATAAAGAAGTTGTGGTATATATACACAATGAAATATTACTCAGCCATAAAGAAGAATAAAATTATGGCATTTGCTGGTAAATGGATGGAGCTGGAAAATATCATGCTAAGTGAAACAGGCCAAGCCCCAAAAAACCAAAGGCCGAATGTTTTCTCTGATAAGTGCATGACAATATATAACAATGGGGGGTGGGGGGGGAGGGGGGGAGAGAAAAATGAAGGAACTTTGGATGATGTAGAAGAAAATGGGGTGGGAGCAGATGGGGGATGGAAAGATAGTAGAATGAAACAGGCAGTATTACCCTACGTATATGTATAATTACATGAATGGTGTGAATCTACATTGTGTACAACCATAGAAATGAACAGTTGTACCCCATCTGTGTACAATGAATCAAAATGCAGTCTGTAAAAATAAAAAAGATTTTAATTAAAAAAAAAATAGGGCTGGGGATGTGCCTCAGTAGTTGAGTGCCCCTGAGTTCAATACCCGATACCTGCCTCCCCCCCAAAAAAAGTAATAATCTTATCATTTAAACATAAAGAAGCATATAGTCTTGCAACTTCTCCATTTCCCTCTGCTCCAAAGATAATCCACTGACATCTGCAAACTGCACCTTTCCAGACTTGTTTCCTCTGTAACCACGTATATACCTCAATGGAATCATCCAATATGAATCATTGTGCAACTTTTTTTCCTTTTAACCTAACACTAAAGGCTGCACACTTTCTATTTCAAACTATATACAGCTACCTTCTGTTTCTTTGTGTGTACAAATCCATTTCTTACCCTAACCATACATCCTTGATGAGCATTCTGGTCACTGACAATTGTACACATTTGCAACAATAGAGCAGAACAGCAATAAATACTAGCTACGGGCAGAAAGCCTTAGAAAAATTAAAAACAGAGAAAATAAGGGAAATATTTCAGGTTACTTCAAATAAAGATAAAATCAAATGTTTATTAAAAGAAGAAAAAAGTAAGAATTAAAAAACTCTTGGGCTAGGGTCGTGGCTCAGTGGAAAAGCGCTTGCCTAGCTTGCGTGAGGGACTGGTTTCGATCCTCAGCACCACGTATAAATAAATAAAACAAAGGTCTATCGACAACCAAAAAATATTTTAAAATATTTTAAAAAATACGTTAAAAATATTTTTAAAAAATTTTTTAGTAAGTAAAAAACAGTCTTGGATTGAAGGGCAGCAGTCTTAGATGCTTCCTGCAGAGATCGGGCTGGAAGGGCGGAGGGAGAGGTGAGTCGCCACCGTCGGTACCAATCAGAGTCCCGTAGGTAGGCAGACCCTGGAGAATTTGGAGACACTGCGGCCCCTCAAACTGCAACAGGGATTCACTTCGTAAGCAGCCTGGAAACCTGCACGGGCCTATCCTGCGCGTCGCTGCGCTTTGCTATTGGCTGCCAGAAAACCCATCCCACCTTCATCCTCATTGGCCGCCGCGGTTCACGTCAGGGGAGCCTGTTGCTGAGCAAAAAGTAAGTGCGGCAGCTCTCGCTGAAGATACTTTAGGACTGAAAACCTACTGGGCGTCCTTGAGTCAAAACAAAACAAAACAAAAAAGGCACAAGTTTATTCAGCTCCTGCTAAATACCAGGATCCGCCCTCCAAACTTTAAAATATTAATAGTTATCTTAAATGGTCACCGAACTAGATACTTTAATAACACTATAAATAATAACTACGGTTTATTGAGCGCTTAAATCTGAGTCAAGCCTTTCTAAGGGGTTTGCCTTAGCTCTCATCCTTACAACAGCCCTGTACGTTTTATTGCCCTGTTTGACACAATAGGAAGCAGGTTCAGAGAGGTGAAATGACTTGCCCAGGTGCATACAGCTAGAACAGGTTAGAACTGAAACTTGAGACTGTGATTCCTTGATTTCAGATTCAACTTTTGGTGGGGGCAGGATACGGAAGTTTTTGAGGGGTAGGGAGGAGTGGGACAGAATGGTAGCCAGAGCCAGGAACAGGCCTCATGGTTGCTCTCTGAGAATGAGATGTTTAGAGCTTTTAGGAGTGGTGGCTGGGGGGAGGGGAGGGACAACAGAGCAAGGGACAAGTTGTTCTTTCCGGAAACGCGAGGTTCCTGGGGCAGCCTATTAAGGCACAGATGCCCCTGGACCTCAAGACTCTAGTGTCCACTCTGCGGACACCTTTTTTTTTTTTTTTTTTTTTTTTTTTTTTTTTTTTTTCTTTCTTCCTTTTTGCCGTGCTGGGAATTGAACTGAGGGTCTCACATATGCACGGCAAGTAGTCTACCACTGAGCTACATTCCCAGCCCTGTACAGCTTTCTGGAGGACCCTGGGCAAATTCTTCCTTCCCTCTGGACCTGAGGCTTCCTGCTTGTAGGATGAGGGACTAAGCAGAAAAACGGGAAATGGGTTCAGGCTGTCGTCTTTTAGAAGAGTGGTCCTTAACCCTGCATGGTGGTAGTAATTCCAAGGGCTCAGAAGGCTGAGGCAGGGGATCGCAAGTTCGAGCTCTGCCCAGGCAACTTAGCGAGACCAAAGGGTGGGTCCTTGCTGGCAGCAGGAGACTCTTAAGCAATCATATGAGCTTTTCTTACCGTTGCCTGGCTTCTTTTCAAGAACTGGAGACGGTTACGCGGGACCTTACAATCCTATAAACCGAAACCGGTTTGGGGCAGCCCTCATGCCACCTTTTTTCAGTCTTTTCTGACTGAGCTATAGCAGGATCCGACCTGCAGGGGGCGCTGAGGGCTCACTCCGCCGATAAAACTAAACGAGCTCTTCAGCAAATTGCCCAAAAGCATCCCGCGGGTTAGTTTTCATTTTTCTTTATTAAGAGGATTGAACTTTTCCAAATTTGAAGGTTTCTGGCCTTAACATGCAATCGAAGAAATCGAGTTATATGCATTGCCCAACACCAGCTCTCTCCATAGTGGCTCCTGATGGTTAGAGCTCATTTCTGTTCCTTTGTTTTACAGATGAAGAAACAGATTCTGAAATAGAAAAAAACAAAAAAAAAAAAAAAAACAAAAAAACGGTTTGGGCGAAAACTAACACTTGAGTTGCTTGACTCCTGAGAAGTGCTCTCAGGTGACGGTTGGCTCTGTTCCAGAGAGTCTGTGGTTGTTTTGCCTCCTAATGTGCAACTCTGAGGGACAATTTCAATGCTGGTTGTGCAGCTTGACAGCTCAAGATCTGTCAGCTCCATGCAGGAAGGACCTCGCTCAGCAACCTCACACAGTGCCTGCTTAATGAGTAATTGAATAACTGTTTGAATAAGCTTTGGCAGGTGTGTCCCCTTTGGCTTTATCAAACCCATTGGAATAGGGCTTCTTTTTCTGAAACTCCCCCAGCCCCCGTGCAGAAATTGTGTTCTGAGATTGGGAGCTGGGGAAGGAAGAAAATAAAAGGGGCTCAGAAAATGACATCTGGGGTGATAAATCACAACCCCTGGAGTGGTCACAGTACAAGGTCATTATAATAAAGTAATGCCAGAATTGAGAGAGAAAATTAATTTAGGAAGACTAAATACAGAACAGATGAGAATCCCATTAGGTTCATGATCTGAGAGAGGATCTGAAGCTAGAGAAATCTCAAAAATATTTCAAATCTAATCTAGATGAGTCTTCAGGACTGAAATGTGATTGAGGAATAAAAATAGCTTTGGCCAATCAGTGGCCTCAACACAGCTGATGCAAGAGTCAAGCGAGTATGGCAACAGGAGGAGGAGATCTTGACTGAACCAAAAATATAAGGCATGGGGGGAGGGGAGGAATGTGCCCCTGCTAGTATCACCAACCCCCATCCATGCCCCAGTGAACTGGTAGATTCACTGCTGGATTTCCAGAGCCCAGCACAGCACCTGGTACACACTAGATGGTCAATAAATATTTACTGAAGAAAAGAGGGCAGGAAGGAGCAGGTTTGCTCTGAGTAGAACAGATTCAATGATTCATCTTTTCACTGGTTCTTTTTGCTCAAATTCCAGCTACCCTGGCCATCTTCAGTTGATAACTTTGCTTCTCATGGAGACTCTGGAAAAGAGGATGTGCTGGCCCATCAATTATAGGCCACTTTACTGTTATGTTTCTCACTCCCAATTAATATATCTGCTTTATGCATCAATTACATGTGCCAGCCTGCTTCTTACATATTCAGAATCTTCTGTCATCCCTGGCGTGGTAGAGTTTCTACTATAGAGTCATCCTGAGTTTGAATACCTACTCAACATTATTAAACGAGCTGACCTTAGCCAACATACCTCTTGAGCTAGTTTTCTCATCTGTCAAATGGGGACATAATTCCTACCTCAGGAAGTAATTGGTGACATTACATGGAACAATGAATGTATCCTAGACTTTTACTGAAGCTCAGTAAAATTAGTGCTTGTGCTTCTTCCTCTTTCCTTCTTTGGTGACTAGGTCACAAAACTTCACCCACTTTAGAATATCAGTACCTGTTGCTTTTCCTTTTTGCAAAATCACTGACTTTGAATGTAAAATGTTCAGTCATTTCCCTGCAGATTCTAAAGGATTATTCTTCTATGGAAGGAAGGGAACCAGGAATTTGAGTTGCTTACTGCCTTGCTTTTGCTGAGGCTGGCTTTGAACTGGAGAGCCTCCTGCCTCAGTCTCCCTAGCTGCTGGGATTACAGGTGTGCACCACCGTGCCCGGCTCTAAAGGATTATTCTTAAGAGATGAGTAACTCACATATATTAAGAAATATTTCCTGGCGGTACAGGAGATAATAGCCCAATGGTAGAATGCTTTCTTGCTTTCAAGAGGCCCTGGTTGGATCCCTAGCACCACCGTCTGGCACATCTATGATCCTAGCAACTCAGGAGGCCAAGCAGGAGGATTGCAAGTTTGAGTCCAGTCTGACAATTTAGTGAGACCCCGTCTCAAAATAAAAAACAAAAAGGGCTGGGCATGTAGCTCAATGGTATAGCAGCCCTGGGTTCAATCCACAGTACCAAAAACAAAACTGAAGACTCACTATATGCTAGTGAAGGATACAGAGACAATTAGTACCTTAATTAAATACCTTAAAGGAACTCTAATACAGCCAGGTACAGTCAAAAGTTGATACTGTGTGATCTTAACAAGCAATTTTACCTTTCTGAGCTGACATTCCCTCACTTTATATAAATGGTCAGTGATATTCCATTGTTGGAAGAAAGGGGCAAGGCATTTAGACATGATAATGAAGCAAAGCAGAGTCAAGTTTGGAGACTTGTAGTATGAAAAGTTAGAAAAAAAATGGCCTGGGGATCAAGTTCAGTGGTGAAGTGCTTCCTGGGTTTGATCCCCAGCACCAACACCACCACCAAAAAAAAAAAAAAAAAAAAAAAAAAAAAAAAAAAAAAAGCTGCAGAAAGGTGTTGAGGAGTGGGTGGATTATTTTCAGCTGAGCTGAAGAAGCAAGGAAATGGCATTTGAACAAAGGCTTCCTTCAGGCCACAAACAGGAATGAAGGCATTGAATGCCTGATACACTTTCAATGGACAGAGATTTGAAAAGAGGGGTACTTAAAGAAAGGTTTGAAGGCCAAACAAAGAGCGAGGGTGTGGCAGGTGAGAATACTGAAAAAGTAAGGTGAGACATATCTTAACAGACCTTGATATCAGTCTAGGGGGGTGATCTTTATTCTGTAGCTGATGAGATAGATACCAGTGAAGCTTTTTGATCGGGACATTTAACATCATAGAGTAATTGTGTGTGTGCGCGTGTGTTGCTGGGAATGGAACCCAGGGCCTTTTGCTTCTAAGCAGGGTTCCACTGGAGGATTCAGTGACCACAGGGATACCACTGGCAGGACATTGGGCTAGGTGACAGCATAGAATAGGAGAAAAAGATATAAAACTGTGCACTCTGCCCTCCAGGAGCTTATAATTAAAAGGTAAGATAAGTCATAAACACCGAAAATTACAATACAAGGTAGAATGTGAAAAGTGATGAGAGATCCAACCCAAGTGCCTAGGGAGTTTAGGATTAAATGACCTTATTTTCCTTCTACCAAGAAGCTGGAAGCAAGAGACCAAATTAGAGGCTCATCTTGGGGAACCTTGGAGTCCTAGTCCACTCTGGCCCCTGCCAGGATTCCCAGCCCAGAATAAACAAGAATTTCAAATTGAAATAAAGAGAAGGGTCCAAAGGAAAACAATGAATAGGAGATGAATTTTGCCCTCAGGTGCTAAGGTGCTGGTAGAGGCAACTTCCTTGCAAAAGGAGAGTCGAAAGCCAGGAAATGGATGAGATCAGAGAGAGTGTGGAGAGAAGAGTGATAAAAACAGAAACTAGGGGAGCACCCACGTTTGAGGGAGTGGGAAGATAAAGAGGAGTCAGAGAAGGCGTGGCCAGAGGGAGAAGTGAGAATAAACCCAGCAGAACACCTTGTTACAAAGTTTCGAGAAAGAGGGTGGCAAGTGTGGAATAGGACTGGAGGCACCAAGGGAGCAGAGAGAGGGAAACCCGCAGCAATAGGGATTGAGGTTAGACGTGAGGTTGTCAATGGTATTATAGTGCATGAAGGCTTTTCCAGAGACTCCACAAATAAGGTGGATCCCCTGTGTCTGGTACATTTGGAAGTGGAGTCCTCCCCGAGGTCTGGGGGAAGAGGGTGGCATCCTTTGGCCCCAAATATCTGGCATTTGACTCTATAATTACCACCACTGGATACCGCGGAGCCAAACCTCTCACAACCCTAACCCGTCGCTCCAGGAACTGAAAAGCTGAGGAACTCATTTGAGAGGGATTTCACACCTGACTCTCTGGCCCAGCCTGGTAAAGTCCCGTTTCATCACGCAGCCCTAATGACTGTGCTGGCTGTCACTCTTGTCTGGTATTGCCAGTGATCTGACTAACCCTTCTTGCAAAAGTTTGCAGCATTCGTCGGAAGCCGACTACAGCTCCCAGAGTTCCCGGGCGCTGCCCGATGCCGATTGGAGGAACAGTTAGCTCCAGAGGGAGGTGTTGCCCCCGCCTTCCTGGGAAACAGGCATCTGATTGGCTGCGCCGCGGGGCTTTTGTGTCCCCGCCCTCCCTCTGGGACCGCAGCGAGCTGAGCTGCGCTGCTGGTGTCAGAGCCAGGCAAGCGCTGGCAGTTCCGCGGAGGGGATGCTGAGGAGCGCTGGGTCCGCGAGCAGCGCTGGCCACTGCGGACTTCCGAGGCACCTCAGGCCGTGAGAACCCCTGCGCCTCAGCCCAACCCAGGCCCCCGAGGCCATTCACTGTTCCAGAAGCCAGACTGGGAGAAGAGTCCAGCACAGCAGCGGCCGTTCTCCGGATCCGGAGCGTTCTGGAACCCCAAGAGACACCGTGGGGTTCTCGAACCTCCCCCAGCAGCTCTCAGCCCGGGCTTCCTGCGTGCGTGCGTCCGTCCGAGACCCCCGCTCGTGTTCTGATCGTCAGCGAGCCGCAACTGGGTGCTGGTGCACACCATGATCGTCGCGGACACCGAGTGCCGCGCGGAGCTCCAAGGCTATCTGCCCTTCTCCCGGGGCGGCGTAGGCGCCCCGCGGGCCGGAGAGGTGAGCTGCAGCGGGTCGACGACACTCTTCCAGGAGCCGCGTCCGAGCCTCAGGCTATCCCGGGCTAAGTCTGTGAGCCCCCCGGGCTCAGAGGGGGAGTGGAGCGCGTAAGCCAGGACTAGGGTTGCATCAACTGGCAGCCTTGGGCCTCCCCTCCCCTCCTTTCGTCCCTCCCTCCCTTTCTCTCCCCCCCCCCCACCCCCCGGGCTGCAGAGCCCTCCCTGGCTCTCTCGGACTCCTTGGCCAATGAGAGGGAGGCCTTCTCGAGGCTCTCCCGGGTTTGGGCTCTGGTCGAGAGAGTCTTCAAGTCCAGGCAAATCCCGGCCGGTGCAGCCCCACCACTCCTCCCCCACCCCCGCCCCCTTCCGCAGATTCCCTTCCTCTTGGCAGGGGCAGGCAGTTAGAGGACTCTTTCTAGGATGTCCCCGCTTCGAGCCCTCACCTCTGGGAATGGGGTACCTGGGTCTGGCCAGCGAAGGTCGACTCCCTTCCCCTGCCCTCATCACACCCCGGATTTGAAAAGAGTGAGGGTGCCCAGGGGGTTCTGGGCGGCGGCGGCAGCAGCAGCAGCTAAAGCTAGGAGGGGGGCAAGCCTGAACATGGTTCCCGAAGACTTGCTGATTAGGCTGCTCCCTGCTAGGTCTGGGGTCCTCGAAGTTTGTTTTGAAGGGACTCCCCTTCTCACCCCCGCAGAGTGTGGAGGGACTTTGCAGAGAGGCAAATAATAAGGTCGGACCTAATTTAACATCTCGCTCGCCACTCCCACCTGCCACCAGCAGCGAGGATAATGAACATGTTATTTATTAAGCACCTACTAGATGCTAGGCTCAGGGCTTTGTCTTGTCTCTGAGTCCTCTGACTAAACCAGCAAAACAAACTATACTGTAGTCCCTTTTTCCAGAATGAGAATATTGAGGCCCAGGAGGGGCTTGAAGAGACCTTTCTTCACTAACCCCATAGAGTACCTGATTCTTTGGTTTAGGATTTTGGAGTGTGCTCTGCACAACAGGGAGTTTTGCTTGGTTCTTCAGTTTCCAAATCTGGGGCATCATGGAGGTGTATTGCTGGGAGTTGGTGGAGTGCTAGTCCTAAAGTGTGTGACCTGGGGAAAATCTCTGCTCAGAGTAACATGGTTTCTGGGGAGGTCCTATCACCAGTGGTGGATGGTTTGTTTCTGTTTTTTCTTTTACTTACCTCACCCTTTCCTATCATGATTTAGGAGCCCCGTGTGGAAGAATAACCTCACTCCTGCCTCTTCACAGCTGAGTTACTTTAGTCTGTTTGTGAAAAATGGGAATAATGTTGTTATTGAGATCACCTGGGTACTAGAGTGGGCCAGTCCCGGTCCCAGCCCTCCACTTAACTTGCTGTGTTATTTTGGCCAAATGATGGCTCTCTGATTGCAATTTCTTCCCATGGGGATTTGATGGTATCTCTAAGAGATTGTTGGGAGAATTAGCTCAGAATATGAGCAAAGGCCAAAGCACAGTCCTTGGAACACAGTAACTGCACCCCAAATTCTGGGCTACTGTCAGAATGTGGTCATAGCACACATTTCCCTTTCCCCAGAGCGCCCTCCAAGGGGCTTCCTGAGCCTGTTCTCTCCTACCTGAGGTGAGAGCAAGTACATTGTTCTCTGGGACAGCCCTAAAAGTTGTCTAGGAAGAAAAGAGTACCTTAGGTGGTCTGCGGAGACCTTGAGGAAGTGGCCTTCAGAGGAAATCACTTTTCAACAGTGGGAAAAGCTGATGATGTCTAAGATGTCTCTATGTTTTCTTCTCCCTTGAGAAAAGAGGACCTTGGGAAGGTGTCTGCTTTTAGTGGAATCTTTAGAAGACAGCAGTGTGCTGATCTTACAGAGCCGGCTGCTCAAGTCCCAAGGAACAGCCCCTCAACTCACTTCACCACACACCCCCTTTCAGGGTGCCAAGACCTTCAGATATAAGAATTTCCAAAAAGTTCCCAGGGCTTCACTTTAATACTAGTAATGCAAAGCTGTGTTGCGCTCTAGAATAACTTCCTCAAACATCACTTCCTCTGAGGGAAGCTTTTCCTCCCCCACCAGATAAAGTCCCTTTGCACAGCCTTTTCCAGTCCTCTTCTCCATTATAGGAGCTTTGGGTGCAGTTTTGTGGAACAGTTAATTGTTTCATAACTGCAGGTCTCATTGCCAACACTGCTCTGTGCATCTTATAAATGCTTGCAATTATCTGCTCCTTGTTGGCTTAGCTGACCTTTGTGAACTGTTCAGGCTTTGAAGTCAGATCTGAGTTGTACCCAGCTGGGAGAGGACCTTTCTGAGCCTCAGTGCCCTGTCTCTAAAGAAGGAACAAAAAGACCTATTTTCCTTGGGGTGGTTGGGAGGGATCAGTGAGCTCAGGTGTATAAAACACATTGGCACCCAGCTCAGGGTAGGCATGCCAGTGCACACACCCCACAGCTGGATGGAGGTAGGGGTGCTTGTGCTGTCTTCCTCTCAGGTGTAAAAGGGGGAAGTGTCTGAGTTCAACTGACTGGGGGTGGGGAGGGAGTGTCTGTCCCTTTCCTGCTGGCAGAAACTCAGCATGCATCAGTATCTGTAGCTGAATCTCAGAGCTCCCAGGGTCTACATACCAAGAACAAAGGTTGGCCTACTCCAAGAGTTCAATGCAGGTGGTGGATAGAACTCTGGGAAGTCAGACTGAGCTGCATTTAAATCTCCAGGCCTGGGGCCACTTCCAGAAGCTGTATGGTAGAATGTAAAGGCCCTTAGATGCCACAGGTATTACTGGGTTCACACTGCAGATTGGACATTTGTCCTCCGGTGCTTAATGTTTGGACCTTTAATCTTTCCTTGTGTGCAAAATAAAGTCCCCTTTACCCCCAAACTGATGAAGATTAGATGGAACCTGCATGCACGTGGCTGAACAAATACAGAAGTTAACATCCAGTGAGCGATTGCATTAGGAGCCAGGTACTGAGGTCTGACTAATTACCTCTTTTCACAACTGGTTTGAGAGCCTCCTGTTGAGTGGCCTCCCAGAAGGTCGTTTGACTTTACTGTTCCTGCTGCCCCATGTGATACCCAATAGCCCTCATTGGTTCTCCCTCTGCCCCACATTGGCTGTGTTACTTTGGGCAGGTGACCTGCCCCTTGTGGGTTTCCCATTCTCCATCTGAAAAGTGCAGGTAGAATCATGCCCTTATCAGTTGTACTGAATGTGTGTTTTCAGTATGGAAGCCACTAGTCATGTGTGGCTATTTAAATTTAAATAAAAGTAAAAATATCAGAACTTTCTGTTGTGCTAGTCACATTTGGGATGCTCAGCCACAGTGACTGGGGGCTAGCTACCCTATTTATTTGTGCAGATGTAATACGTTCCATGAACAACATAGGGTCATCACAGAAAATCCTGTTGGCCTATTCCATGCTACACCCTGGGGTGACAACAGTGAACTAGATCCAGTGTGTGCCCTCGGGGTGAAAAACATTGTGACAGGTGCTGTGACTGGGGGCAGTTGGTCCCTGGATCCAGGGTAGACAGAAGGAACTTCTATCTCTTGGTGAACCTCAAGTACAAAAAGCTTTGTAACTATTGAGATCTTGAGAAATTGAGAATGGGAAATATTGTGCCTGTACTTGTAGGAAACTGGTCTGTTTCCCAGCTCTTTTACTTCTTTCCTGGCTGAGTGACCAAAAGTGACTTGTCCTCTCTGAGCCTTCTTCCTCTGTAAAATAGGGGCCCAAGTAGTGACTTTTACTTTATAAAGTCTAGATAGTACATCTGAAGTCAATGCTAAAATAATGGCAACTAGTGTTGTTACCTACTATTCTTCTTTATTATTATTATTATTATTGACTCCCTACTTCAGGGAATGGGGCAGGGCTGATCTGGAGGTGTCATCTCTTGGCAGTGGAACCCTGCCCTGCCTACATCCCTGGCCTTCCCCTGGCGTCAAGGTCCAGGAAGTCTTCAGGGTATTAGAGCCATAGAGCCCAATCTCTTGGTCTTGCTTTCAGGACTTTACACTGTCTTTTCCCTCTGTCTGGAATGCTTGTCCCCTATGTCTTTACAGGCCCTGCTACCTGCCAAGGTCACCTCCCCAGTGGCTCTTTCGATCCACTTAGACTAAAATATTCCATGCTGTCCCACCCTGTCATTGTAGTCATTGTTCTGTTTCATTCACTTCTCTGTACTCTGAAATCTGTTCATTTGTTCGTCCATGAGATTCAAAATTCTGCGAAGGCTGAGATTTTGTCTTCACTGCAGTATTCTTACTGCCTACAGTGGAGTCACCAAAACTATTTGTCATATGAACAAATTAATTTTGGTTCCACCTGGAAAATACTTAGTGCAGTGCTTTATGCTTGACAAAGTGACGAATAAAGGGGGCAAACAGTGGTCTACATCCTGGCTGTACATTTTGCTGGGATCCCATCCCACACTGATGCCATTAGACTTGCTGGAGGTGGGACCTTGGCATTGATGTTTTTTAAAAAGCTTCTCAAGGGATTCTTATGTACTGCTTGAACTAAGAAACCCTTGTTTGAAATAGCAGTGAGGTTAATGACATCTGACTTTTATTAAGTGCTTTTGGTGACCAGAGGTGCTGAGGTATGCCTTGTGGCATTCTCTCATTAAATTGCCTGATGACTCAGTGAAAGTAGGTACTAATGCCATTATTTGGTGAGGAAACAGGCTTACAAATGCAAATGTCACTTGAGCTCTGGCAGTTTATGTCAAAAGCCCCTGTCATTTACCTGTGTTCACCATTATCATCGTTATCATCATCATTATTATTAATAAAAATGTTGGTAGATCCAGACCCATCAGTTAAAGATCTGGTTGTATCGGCTGCTTCCTTTGTCACGATTCCCCAGGCTCTACCCAGTACCTCCCGTAGGCCCTCTGTGCTCCATCTCAATCTGCCCTCCCTGCTGTGACTCTCTATCTGTCCTCAGGTCCCCTGAGGGGGAGGCCCAGTTTGTGGAGTCAGCAGTCCTTATCTCCCAGACAGAGCTGTTGGGCTTTTCCTCTCTGGTGAGGGAGGAGGCAGGCTGTGAAGGGAGGGCCTGGGGGTTATGGTAGTTAGTATGCTGGCCTTGGACACCTGTTCTCGTAGTTCTAGAAGCTGGGCTGGAAGGGGCCTGAACAAGTCAGCTCAGCCCCCTTCTTTGTTTAGGATGACGGTCCAGAGAGTGTCCATAACCTTCCCAGAGCCCTACAGCGAGTTAGTGGTAGAACTGGTGGCCATACCTGGGACTTCCTGCTCTAATAGTGTTTTTCCTTTATAGTCTTCCAGACCTCAGGGGGCTTTTGGCCAACTAAAAAGAAGATTCAAGTATAGTTTTTAGTCCCTGGACACCTAAGATACTAAGTCTAGAACTTAATGGGGAAGGGAGGATTGGGGAACTTCCCCTCTTCAATGAAGGCTTAACTTTTATTTGGGTAAATTATTTCCAAGACCAGTGATGAGCCCCCCTCAAATTAACAAAATAAATATCCTTTGTGAACTCCATCTCTAGGACTAGGAGAAGCAGATTTAGTGAGTGTGTGATTCCGGTGGTTTCTTTTTCTTTTTGGTATTACGGATTGAATCCAGGGATTGCTTTGCCGTGGAGCTACATCCACAGCCCTTTTTATGTTTTATTTTGAGACAGAGTCTTGCTGAGTTGCTTAGGCCTTCATTAACTTGCTCAGGCTGGCCTTGAACTCACAATCCTCCTGCCTCAGCCTCCCAAGTTGCTGGATCATAGACCTGTACCACTGTGCCTGGCTGATTCTGGTGGTTTCTAAAGAGGCTCAAATACAGTTATGCCAGAATTATTGCCACCATCTGCCTTGTACCCCTGCTCTCTCTGTTTTCATTCATGGAACAGAGTAAATGACCTGGCTCTCCCTTCTCCAAAATGTTATCTGGGAGAAGAACAACTTAAAACAGATCCTCAGAGGGCAGTGTTTTTAGAAGCAAAAGCACTGGAAATCGTGGAGTCACAGATGAGGGTCAGAAAAATGTTTCCAGTCCCTGAAGGACTGACTATAAGAGCTCTGTAAGCTGGGTCATGCATACATGTAATCCCAATGACTTGGGAGGCTAAGGAAGGAGGATTGTAAGTTCCAGGCCACCCTCAGCAATTTAGAGAGTCCCTCAGCAACTTAGTAAGACCCTATCTCAAAATAAAAAACAAAAAGGGCTAGGGTGTAGCTCAGTAGTAGAGCATTCCAGTATCCAGAAAGAAAAAACGGTGGTGAGACTGGGCCACTAATTGATTTGGAAGGCTATGGGAGAGGGTGAAGATAATCGATCAGATTTATACTCAGAAAGTTAATATGGCTGCTGGATAGAGGTTGAACAGGGGCAGATGGGCTGTGGAGGCTGGGAGACCATTGGTGAGGTTGTGGGTGGTAGTTGGGTGGTACTAATATATTGGGTGGTTGTAGTGGTAGAGGAGTGCAGAAGAAATGATCATGAGAGGGACTGAAGCTGCTCCATAGGCATAGAGGGTCCTTGGTTACTGGCTTTGGGATACAAACTATGGGGAGTTCTGTATGGGTTCTTGGGGCTGCTAAGATGGTGGTGTCCCAAGGTGTCCAACATGGTGGCTTATATATTTCTTTTCTCTGGATCCCTCCCACCAAGTAATGCTGGGGTCCCTGCCCCGTTATTAAACAATTCATCCTGGGATAAGCCCTCTTTCCTGTTTACCTTCCACTAAGTGGGTACAAATTTTCCACCTGATTCCTCCTTGCAAGTTATACCAGAAGAATGGTTTTAGAAGCTCAGCATAGCCCCTAGGGTTTAAGGAGGAGGTTGGAGAGAGAAAAATCCTCTTGATCCTCCCTTCATCTGACAGCTAACCTTCATGTGTTTCTTTACAGGAACAGAAGGAGAGCCGGGCTCGGAGAGGCCCTCGAGGGCCCAGCGCCTTCATCCCAGTGGAGGAGGTAAGCTTGGAGGGGGTTAAGATGTCTTTGGTACCTGGAAAGAAAGGACATGGGACATCGGTGGGTCAGGGTCTTTTCCTGTCCCTTAAATTGCAGCTTTGGGAAAAAAAAAAAGAAAGAAAAAAAATTGCAGCTTTGAATCTATACTTTCCCATTCCTGAAGCATTTAATTCACAAAACAGCTGTGTGAAGCAGGCACTACCATTTTCTTGGGGAAGAGCAGGCTCGGAGACAGTGATGATCACTTAGTCGAACTTCACGTTCCCAGATCAATGCCTCTTATTTTCTTAATAAGATAGAACTACCTCTGTGTATCTTCTCACCCATGATTGTATATCTATTAAAAAAATTTTGGGGGCTGGGGAGATAGCTCAGTTGGTAGAGTGCTTGCCTTGTAAGCACAAGGCCCTGGGTTCGATTCCCAGCACCCAAAAAAAAAAAAAAAAAAAAAAAAAAATTTTTTTGTTTTTAAAGTAATATATGTTCATCATTTTAAAATTTCCAGTATGTCAGAAACCTCTGATGTCTTGTAATTTCACCCTTGACAGAAGTCATTACTGTTAACCATTTATTTATTTGCCACTCTTTTCTGGATTCCATCCCCAACCTGTATTAGGGATTGAACTCAGGAGCACTCTACTGCTGAACTGCCCTTTTTTATTTTGAGATAGGATCTTGGGCTGGGGAGATAGCTCAGTTGGTAGAGTGCTTGCCTCACAAACACAAGGCCCTGGGTTCAATCCCCAGCACAGCAAAAAGAAAAAAAAAAAAAAGAAATTCTTGGATAGGATCTCACTAAGTTGTAGAGGCTGGCCTCGAACTTGAGGTCCTCCTACCTCAGTCATCCCAGTCACTAGGATTATAGACATGTGCCACCTCATTAGTTTAGGCTTTTGTTGGTTTGTTTGTTTTTTCACCTTATAATACAACGGAGGCATCTTTTACCTACAAAGTCAATTCATTCTTTCATTTTTATTTATTTACTTATTCATTTGAAGTGTTAGAGTTTAACCCAGGGCCTCACGTATGCTAGGGAAGCGCTACACTACTGAACTGTACTCCCAGCCCCCACCCATTCATTTATATAAACATATCTATTGAAGTGTGAATCTGTGAAGCACCCTTGGTTGGGTGCATTTGCTGGGTTCAAACAGAAACTCCATGAAGGCGGGAGAGACAACTTTTTGTTGATGTTGTTGTTCTGGGGGGATGCAATCCAGTGCCTTATGCATGCTACGCATGCACTTTACCTCTTAGCCATAACCTCACTTCCAAAACCATACTTGGAATCTCTGTTCCTGAGTTTTCCTATCTGAAAGTGGGAAAGGGGCTAGGGTGTAGCTCTCGGTGTTAAAGCATTTGCCTAGCATGTCTGAGGCCCCGGGTTTGCTCCCTAGCGCCCAAAAATAAGAGAAAATATAACTCCAATTTTATAATCGTTGTGAGGATTATTGTATCTTGGTTTTTTCAGTACTGGGAATCAAACCCAGGGCCTCAGGTGTGCTGGGCATGCTCTCTACCACTGAGCTACACTCCCAGCCCACTTATTGTAAGGATTAAGTAAGTTAATAGTACTTCAACAGTCCTTGGCACATAATAACCATTGTATAAGTATTGCCTATTTTTATATAAAGTATCAATAATTGTTTAATCATTTAACTAAATATCTTTTCCTCTCCATTCCCTCTTTTTTGGACATGGTGGTGGTTTTCAGGGTATTGCTATTATAAACCCAACCCCAAAGGATATGTTGGTCTCAGGTGGGGAGGACAGGAAGGAACCCATGTGCTCTTCTTTGTTTGGCAGGTCCTTCGGGAGGGGGCTGAGAGCCTTGAGCAGCACCTGGGACTGGAGGCGCTGATGTCCTCAGGGCGGGTGGACAACCTGGCGGTGGTGATGGGCCTGCACCCTGACTACCTCAGCAGCTTTTGGCGCTTGCATTATCTGCTGCTACACACAGATGGGCCCCTGGCCAGTTCCTGGCGCCACTACATTGCCATCATGGTGAGCCTGTCTGGGAAAGATGTTTGTAGGGATGTCCACATAGGAGGTTCTGTACTTGGATCATTTTGGGGGGACTTCTGAGTTTATATCATAGGCAAAGGGGGAAAATCTAGCTTTGACCAACTATCAATACATTTTAGGTTTTGAATAGAGGCATCTTTAGTGTCCACTTTGCCTACTAGTATCTGTAGATCGGGTAACTGAGGTGCAGAGGGGTCAGGTGACTTGCAAGATGGTGGCAGAGCAGGAGTTAAAACCTAAATTTCTTGCCTCTTAGGCAACAGTAAGCCCTACACTATCTCTTTTGAAGAGGGACCCACCCTGAGCAGAGAAGGACAAGGGTGACCCAAGCTTTGTCAACCTTCTTCACAGGCTGCTGCTCGCCACCAGTGTTCTTATCTGGTAGGCTCCCACATGGCTGAATTTCTGCAAACTGGCGGTGACCCTGAGTGGCTGCTGGGTCTCCATCGGGCCCCTGAGAAGCTGCGAAAACTTAGTGAAATCAACAAGTTGCTGGCACATCGGCCATGGCTTATCACCAAGGAGCATATCCAGGTGCAGTGGGCTGAGAGGCAGGTCCCTGAGGGAGCCCAGTGGCCAGGACGGGACTTGGCAAGAAGTCCAGGGGCAGACACTGAGCAGATCTGGCCTTCTTTCCCCTCCAGGCCTTGCTGAAGACGGGTGAGCATAGCTGGTCTCTGGCAGAACTCATCCAAGCCCTGGTCCTGCTCACCCACTGCCACTCACTGGCCTCCTTCGTGTTTGGCTGTGGCATCCTTCCTGAGGGGGATCCAGAGGGAAGTCCTGCCCCTCAGGCACCATCACCCCCCAGTGAGCAAAGCAGCCCTCCAAGTGGGGACCCATTGAGCAATTCTGGGGTAAGTCATAGTCCTGAATCTTTGTGGGGAAGAAAGCTGGTGTGGCCTCTGGTCCTTGGATAGAAGCCATACTTTCTTATTGCCTCATACTGAGAGGCCACAGAAAAGTTATTTGACATTTTTGTCTGTTTGTTTTTATTTTTGGGGGGGTACTGGGGATTGAACTTGGACACTTGACCACATCCCAGCCCTGTTTTGTATTTTATTTAGAGATAGGGTCTTAGTGAGTTGCTTAATGCCTCACTTTTGCTGAGTCTGGCTTTGAACTCGTGATCCTCCTGCCTCAGCCTCCTGAGCCACTTGGATTACAGGCGTGCTCTACCACACCTGGCAAGTTATTTGACTTTGAAGCTCAGCTTCCTCATCTGTTAAATGGGAATAAAGATCCCTACTTACAGTGGGTTGTGAGGATTAAGTGAAGTATCCATGTGACTGGTGTTTTATTATGTTAGCTGAGTATTAACACTTTAAAAATATAAAGTTTGAACCAGGTACAGTGGTTTTTACACTTGTGTAATTCCAGCTACTTAGGAGGCTGAGGCCAGAGGATCACAAATTCAAGGCTAGCCTGGCAACTTGGCAAGATCCTGTCTCAAAATAAAAGGAAAAAAGGGCTGGGTGTGTAGCTCAGTTGTAGGGAGCTTGCCTCCCATGTGCAAGACTCTGAGTTCTATCTCCTGCACCACCAAAAAAAATAAATAAATAAATAAGTAAATAAAGAAGAAGAAGAAGAGGGAAAAAACCCAGATACTTTAAAAATTACCTCTGAGGGAAGTAGTTGCTTAGGGAAAATATGAGTCTCTTCTGTAGCTTCATGAACTTCCCCTTGGGAAGCACAGACCACGTGAGCTTTCTAGCACAGGTGGCTGGCCTAGTCCATTATGATCATTCAGGCAGTCCTGGTATGTGGGAAGGGTGAGTAGTTTTCCACAGGCGAAGGAGGAGAAATGGTGACTACTTGGTCCCTCTTCCAGGGTTTTGAGGCAGCCCGGGATGTGGAAGCGCTAATGGAACGCATGAGGCAGCTGCAGGAGAGTCTGCTGCGGGATGAAGGAGCCTCGCAGGAGGAGATGGAGAACCGTTTTGAGCTGGAGAAGTCGGAGAGCCTGCTGGTGACCCCCTCAGGTATGGGATCACAGTAGCCCAGGGCCCGTGGGCTGCCCCTTCTTTCACTATATGGTGGAGTGGACACCTCCATTTATCATGCTCCCTGAACTCCAAGAGCTGCCACCCTCAACCTCCCTGCCAAGAGTTTCCAAGCATGGGCCTTGGGTTCAGACCTGCCTTTGACTCCGGTCTCTTTAGCCTTCTGTGTGACCACTACGAGTCACTTCCTGTTGCAGGTCCTCAGGTCTGTTGTATAGAGTAACTGAAGCAAAGTGCTTAGCATAGAGCCTGCCTAGGGTGAGCAGCTCCAAGGAACTGCCACCATTACTGTTACTGGGGGCCTTGCCTCCTGGGTGCACCGGCCTAATTCACCTCCTCCCCCAGGCCTGGCTCCAGCTGAAGTCCTGCTCCCACTCACTAGCGACGGACCCTCTCTGGCTCTCTGCTCTGCCTCCCCATGTCCCCCTTTGATGATTAATCAGGAGTGGAGCCCTTTGTGCTCCATGCCTCGGCCTCACGGTGACCTCTTTCTGACATGGTCCTCAGCTGACATCCTGGAGCCCCCTCCACACCCAGACATGCTGTGCTTTGTGGAAGACCCCACTTTCGGATATGAAGACTTCACTCGGCGAGGGGCTCAGGCCCCGCCCACCTTCCGTGCCCAGGTAATGCCCTCCCCACTGGTCACGGCTATTGCTTCAGATTATGAACAGGCAGGGGACAGATAGTTTGAGTGGTTATAGAGTTAAGTACATTCTCCCCTAGAGATCCCATGAAGGCAGTGGGAGCCCCATGGATCCTGAAGGGACTGATCTCTGCCCCAAGCTCCGGGAGTCCTGATCACAGGGAGAAAGTTATCACTGAGGTATAGCCACCATGGTCTCTCCAGCCTAGATCTAGCAGCATGTTAGATTTGTGGTGCAGGGAGCAAGTATTAATGGAGAGGCAAGATGTGTTCTAGAGGTCCTGAGGACAGGGTCTCTGTCCAGTGTTGTGCTCCAAAGACTCACTCACCAACTGAACTCTTTATGTGTTCCTCAGGATTATACCTGGGAAGACCATGGCTACTCACTGATCCAGCGGCTATACCCTGAGGGTGGGCAGCTGCTGGATGAGAAGTTCCAGGCGGCCTATAGCCTCACCTACAACACCATTGCCATGCACACTGGCGTGGACACCTCCATGCTCCGCAGGGCCATCTGGAACTACATCCACTGTGTCTTCGGCATCAGGTGAACACATGTCCCTCAGCCAGGGCATGCACACACAAGTCTTTTCTCTGAGCTCACTGTTGTTTCTTTTGTTGTTGCTTTTCCTTTCTTCTCACCTATACTATTTTTCAAAGCAAATTTATTTCCTTACTGATTTTAAGAGATGATAGGAGTACTCATTTTTTTGAACCTTGTAAATGAAACTCTTTTAATCTCACCCCACTGAGATAACTATACATAAACATGTTACCTACACAGCATGCACCTATATATTTGTGTCACTATGTAGAGTTGTATTTATTTCCATTCTGAATAGCAGACTTTCTCATAGTAAATAAAGACAACATAAATACCCATCAATAGGGGACTTTAAATAATGACATCGCCATTCAGGGAAATATCATACAGCAATTAAGGATTTGGGATATAACCCAGTGATGCAAAACCCTGGGTTTGATCCCTAGCACTGAAAAAAGAAAAAAAAGAAAAAAAGATAGAGAAATATGTAACTATTATAAAATTATAATATAAATATAGAGATCTATTTATATTGCCATGGGAAAATGTTCAAAATGTATTGAAAGAAAAGCTTACCAACCAAAATCTTTTTGTTCCTTTTTAACTGAATGCTTGCTGTACGTGGAAAATGTTATTTAATGGTGGTTTTCTGTATAGTATACCATGATAAATAACATTTGTTGCTTACTAAATCTTTTCTGATTGTTTTTCTTTTTCTTTTTTAATGGTGCTGGGGATTGAACCAAGGCCTTGTACCTACTACACATGTGCTTTATCATTGAGCTACATCCCTAGTCTTCTTTTCTGACTTTCCAGTAGGTGGTTTTTTTGTTTGTTTGTTTGTTTTCAATATTTTTTAATTGTCAATGGACCTTTATTTATTTATATGCGGTGCTGAGAATTGAACCCAGTGCCTCACACATGCCAGGCAAGTGCTCTTTACCACTAAGCCACAACCCCAGCCCCTGTTGTTTATTTTTAAACTAATGGGGTAATAGTCAATGTACTCTGCAATTTGATTTTCTTCATCTAATAATGTAGTATGAACCGCATTTCTTACCAGTGTGAATGAATTTTTTAATGCTTTTTAACCAGTGCATGGTATTCTGCTATGAATATATTATAATTATTCATTCATTTCCCTATCTTTCAATATTTAGATTGTTTGCAATTTTTCAACCTTACAAATGCCATTTGCACTGACTAGTCTTATACATGAGCTCCTTTTCTTCTGGTACCAGAAATTGAACCCAGGGGTGCTCAACCACAGAGCCACATCTCCAGCCCTTTTCATTTTTTATTTGAGGTAGGGTCTCACTATACTGCTTAGGGCCTCACTAGGTTGATGAAGCTGGCCTCAAACTTGTGATCCTGCTGTCTCAGCCTCCCAGGTCAAGTGCTGTGGAATACCCTGTAATGTGTAAAACACTTGCCTGTCCTGTCAAGGTCCTGAGTTCATTCCTAGTACTGCCAAAACAAAACAACGACAACAACAAAACCTCACTTTGATAACATAATGGAAAATCCAAAAACATTAACAAAAAATTAAGGAAAAAAGCAATTTCCCAAATATCTGCTACTCCAGTGCAACCACATCCATATCCCAAGATGTTTTTCTATTATTTTTTCTTTCTTATGTAGGTGCTTTTATGTAGTTCAAATTATAGTGGTTATTTCACTTGAAAAAATATATTGGATATTTGTAAAGAGAAACAAGAGCTTGATTTTTAGAAAATTTAGAAAACATAGGGCCAGGGAAGTTGCTCAGTGGTAGAGCATTTGCTTAGCATGAATGAGGCCCTGGGTTTAATTCCCAGCACTGGGGGGAAAAAAAGAAAAAATCCATGACACCACCTGCTTTTATTATCATCAGATACTTCCTTTCTGTCTTTTTTTCTATGCACAAATAACCAAAATATATATGATTTTAAAAAAACAAGATCTGCCATTTTCTTGCCTGCTCATTTCACGTATTTTACCCATTACTAAAAACATTAGGGTAGTTTAGTAAACACATGATTTTTTTCTTGCTTTTCTCATTTAATTGTTTATACCAAGTATCAAGAAATTATCCCCAGGGGCTGCGGTGATAGCTCAGTGGTAGAGTATTTGCCTAGCATGTGTCAGGCACTGGGTTCGATCCTCAGCACCACATAAAAATAAATAAAATAAAGGTATTGTGTCCATCTACAACTTAAAGAAAGGGGGGGGCTCTGCTCTAAAAAAAAAAAAAAATTATCTCCAAAATTTTAAAAACGTACATGTTGCTTGTAGAAAAATTGTTTTTCTGTGTATTACTAGCTATAAATCCTACTTCTTTGAATGAATCGAGCTGTGCTTAGTGGGCCATCCTCTTGCTGGTCATTGTGGAGTCCCAACACTGGGTGGCAAGATAGCATTTTTTTTTTTTTTTTTTTTTTTTTTTTTTTTGCAGTGCTGGGGACTGAACCCAGGGCCTTGTGCTTGCAAGGCAAGCGCTCTACCAACTGAGCTATACACCCAGCCCCAAGATGGCATTTTTTAATATGGGAAAGCTAATTTCTTCCCAGGTGTCAGGGTTAGGATTCTTCACTCTCCAACATGGTTCTTGCTTCTATATTTTTGTCTCTGAAATCTGTAATCCAATTTATTTTTTTGGTACTGGGGATTGAACCCAGGTATGCTTTACCACTGAGCCACATCCTCATCCCTTTTTAAAAAATTTATTTTGGAGCTGGGGTTGTGGCTCAATGGGTAGAATGCTTGCCTATCATGTGTGAGGCACTGGGTTCGATTCTCAGCACTACATATAAATAAATGAATAAAATAAAGGTCTATCAACATCAAAAAAATATTTTTAAAAAAATGTTAAACTATTTCTAGACAAGTTGTCACTAAGTTGCTTAGGGCCTAAGTTGCTGAGACTGGCCTCAAACTTGAGATGCTCCTATTTCAACTCCCAAGTTGCTAGAATCACAGGTGTGCACCACCAAGCCCGGCTGTACTCCAGTTTTCAACCAATCCTTTCCACCCACACTGATCTCTGAAGACATTGTCCGCTGTAGGTCTCTGGACTGGGAAGCAACAAAGCAACTTCTAGACTGGTCGCCAAGTTGCTTTTTCACTTTGAACAAATAAATTGCCTCTGCAGGACTTAGTTTGCCCATCTGTAAAATGAGTACCAACTCCTTTTTTTTTTTAAACTTTACCCTCTTCATTCTCCAGGGTAGTTATGCACTGACTTCCCCCTCCTCCTTCACCTTCATGACCTCACTGTGGAGTAGCAAATACAACCTTGGAGCCAGACAGAGCTGGGTTTAAAACTCATTCCCTGCTGTCTGACTTAGAGAATGTGACACCTCTGAATCTCAATATTCTCATCTACAAAGTGGGGTTATGAATACAGTATATTGTGTATAAAGCTGCATATCACAGTGGCATGTAGTAGTTTTGAGAATTCTGAGTACCCATCCACATGGCGCATGGTTGGTACTCGGTTCAACATGCTCATTCTTGGTGCATTCCTTGGACTGGTCTCCCACAAGTTTGTTGGCCTGTGATGTATGGTATTTACTTTTTCTAGGAGGAACCAGGCTTTGTTGCTTCCTACCTTCTGCCTTTTCTCACCACTCTCGGTTCCTCCTCCTGTGGGGAGGGGGTGGGGGTGAGCTCTCCTTCTGGGAGCAGAGGATGATCAGTGCTGTTGGGGTCTCTCCAGGTACGATGATTATGATTATGGGGAGGTGAACCAGCTCCTGGAGCGGAACCTCAAGGTCTATATCAAGACAGTGGCCTGCTACCCAGAGAAGACCACACGAAGAATGTACAACCTCTTCTGGAGGCACTTCCGCCACTCAGAGAAGGTATGACCCACAGGGAGGACCAGGATGGAGGTAGACAGGTGCAGCCAGTGGAGCGGGCAGGGAGGCAGGACCCAGTAGGGACCCAGCCTGAGTCTGTCCTGTCAGGTGAGATACCTGGGCATGTTGTCTTGAGTTCACATCCTACTCAACTGCTAACCAAGCTGTAAAATGTAAACATGGATGCTAGCTTCACCCAGTGTCCTCAGTGGCAGCCTGGTAGACACAGGTTCAAATCTAACGCTGACTCGGTAGCAGTGTGACTTCAGGCAAGTCTCTTTGCTTCTTTGAGCTTTTCCTCTTTACAATGGGAATCAATTCTGCCACCATTTCAAGGTTGTTGGGAAGATGAAATGAAAAAATGTATGTAAACCCTTGATTCTGCACAGGTGCCAAGTTAGCAGTAGCTCTTGTTTGAGCCCCGTGGGAATAAAGAGGTTAGTTGTGATAAGGAAGAATGTGCTGGAATTTCTTTAGTGGTCATGGTACCAAATTGCTCAGAACCATAGCACAGGTCAGGGCATCTCTGTGGGAAAGGGAAGGGTGAGGTGAGTAGTCAGGAATAGTGGCAGTCTTGGGGTGCTCAGGATCCATTAACAAGCCCTGCTCTGTGCCCCAGGTGCACGTGAACTTGCTACTCCTGGAGGCCCGTATGCAAGCTGCCCTGCTCTATGCCCTCCGTGCCATCACCCGCTACATGACCTGACTTCCTCCCATGAAGGAACCAGCCGCATCCGGAGCAGCTGATCCTGGGGGTACCCTCCTCCCTGGAAGAGTTTCTCCATCCGGAGACAGACCTGGGACCCTTCTGTCCCATGCCCGTCCCCACCCTGCTGGGGTGGGCTTGTGTGATGTGCAGCCCCTGAGCCACACCCTCCTTTTCTCACTGGAATGGACAGGATCACTGCACTGACTGGGATCTCAGCTCTGCCCCTGGGAACTGGAGGAGGACTAGGAGATCCCAGGGGGCTATGCCCTTTTTCCTTCCCCTGCCCCCCGAGGCAGAGAGCATAGAAGGGAAATGTTCTGAGCTCGAACTTGTGTGCCAGCAGGCTGGGCCCCAGGCACCACAAGTGCTGTGGCCTTCCTGGACTGGGAAGTCCCTGGCTGGCGCCTGTGAGAGGGCCAAAGACCTTCCGGGACTAACACTCCAGGCAGCTTTGCCTTCTTTCCCTGATCATTCTCAGATTCATTACCTCCCACTTGCCATTCACCCATTAATGTGAAAGTCAGGGTCACAGCTGGTCTGTGTGCCCCATTCCCCAAAAGCCTTTTCTCTTGGGCAGAACGAAGACCCCCCTGGTACCCTGGTTGCCCAAATCCCAGTTCAGTTCTTCTTTGCCTTTGTACCCCTTTCTCCAGTGATTTGTGGTGTGAGGCCCCAGGAGAGAGACCAGCCTATCCCTTTGGATGTGTACTCTTTCTGGAGACTTGGAGCCACTGTTGGTCACTCTGCCTTCTGAAGAGGAAGAAGTATTTGATGATAGATTCTCCATGTTTGGGTCCTTTGTGGTTGGGGTCAGACCTCTTTCAGGGCCTCGCCCTCGGAGCCATGGTGGATGCCTGGGAAGAGCAAAAGGAGCCTGTTCTCCCCAGGCTATGCTGCTGTGGAGAGGCTGGGGCTCTGCCAAGGATATTTGCCAAAAAGTCGAGCCTTTCTAGGTGACCAAGGTAACACTGAGGCCCAGTAAGAGAGGCAGACATCAGGGTTCTGCCACTGGTTGAGCAACCATGCCACATTTCCAGGCCACCTTGACCACCACAGTTGCGGACTGAGGGGTGAGTTTGAGTTTCCCCAGTGTCTGAGGCTTTGCCCTGGGATCTCAGGCCAACCTGTTGACAGCAAGCTGATTTTTCTTAAAAGATCTTGAAGGCCTCTGGGGACCCCCATTCCTGTAATCATTTTTTTTCCTGGTTGCCTCCCAAGGACCTCACCACCAATCCTAGTGTCCTATCCGTCCCCTCTCCTAGATTTTAGGTGGATTGCTTGGAGGCAGAAGCAGCCAAGGACTAATCCCAGGCACTTTCTGTAGCAAACAACTGTGAATTATGGCTTCTCTTGCCCTTCTTAGCAGTAGGTGCCTCCTCTTGATCCAATTCGGAGGTACCTGAGAAAGGCAAGGGCCACATGCTGCTGCTTCTGACCCTCCTCCCTGGGGCAGGGCAGGAGAGAAGCCTGCCAGTGTGCCACATTTCATACCCGTGCAGGCGCGGGAAAGCAATTGGCACCCCTCAGGCCTGAAAGCCCTCCCCGCAAAGAATACAGGCCAGAGGGAAAGGGGGTTTGAGTTCTAGAGGGGACATGAGGCCTCTGTAATTGTCTCCTGGGTCGGGTGGGAAAGGGTATCCAGTGTTCAAGTGCAGAAATCTTTGACCTTGCTACCAGTTATGTATGATGAGAAATAAAAGTTCGCCAAGGTTTTGTTTTGTACTCGTTGTTAATGGACTGTTTTTCTATTTCCTGAAGGCCAGGGTTCATCTGTAGCACAAGCAGGGACCTATGATCGCATCATGGACCTGACCTGACAGTGCCTGCCCTGCCAATTACTTGTGCCATTGATTGCAGGGCTGGAACTGTTGGCATTGAGAGTCTACTGCTTGGGTGTCCAGTGTCCAGCCCTGCCACCTGATGTGGCTGGTCTGGCATGGTGAAATAACAATGACCATGTTATTTTTGACGAAGCCTGTCCCTAGGCTGGACATATGAGGCCATTTCTCTGAATCCACAGCAGTCCTGCAAGGGAATTAACTCAAAGGTGAAATGACATTGCTGAGGCCACATAGATCATTGGAGGTGCCAGGATCCAGCTGAGATCTGTTTGGCCCTGAGGCCTTGACATTTCACCTTTTTTTTCTTTCCCCTTCTACTTGGAGTTCCCTCTGCATTTCCCCTCCTACCATATTACGATCTGCTTCTCATCCTTCCCTCTCTAGAGGCACCAAAGGAGATGGAATCAGGCATAAGGAGTTAGATGCAGCCCCCAAGTTGTGCCCATGCCATTTATAGCTGTGTGACCTTAGTCAAGCTTCTTAACTTCTCTGGGCACCAGGAACTAAGAAGCTCATCAGGAAAACCACATCATGACTAAGAGCTAAAGCTTCTGCTGGCTTCCCATTTGCTCTGAACACTACTGTCGTAAACTGAAAACTAGACCTCTTACTGAAGCCAGCCCTGATTGATTTCAAGTTCTCTTTTCCCTTGAGGTACCTTTTTATTTTTTGCAGTATAACTATATACTCGCTTTTCACTCTAGAGTCATTTGAGAGGGTGTGAGAGAAAGTGAACTGACTTGGAGTCCAAAGCTTGGATTCTGGCTCTGACTTAGCCACTTATTAGCCCCAGGTGGGAGGTATTGATTAATTTCACTGGGCCGTGAGTCTCCTCAACCATAAAAATTGGGATAGAGCATTTCCATTTCCTTTCTAAGTAGCATTTGTGGAGTGTGGCTGTTATCAAATGTTTTCAGATTTAATCTTCACAACAGCCCTTTGAGAGAGGAGTGGTGTTCCTGCTGTACAGATGTGGAAATGGAACCATAGAAGAGAATCTAGGGAACACCAACTTAGCAAATAAAGTGAGGTTCAAATCCAATGCCTTTGAAATCCAGCACCTTAACTGTGAGCAAGTTACTTCAGTTCTCTCTCCTCGATGTCCTCATCTATGAAATGGAATTATACTTAGGATCACAGAAGGTTATGCAAATTAAATAATGCATGAAAGCCACCTACCACAATTCAGGGACCTGTGCTTCAGTGATGAGTCATTATTATGAAATTTGCCGTACTGGGGTTGGTGGTGCACACCTATTCCAGTGTCTCAGGAGGTTCAGACAGGAGGATCACAAGTACAAGACCAGCCTCAGAAACTTAGGCCCTGTCTCAAAAAGGGTTGGGATGTAGCTCAGTAGTAAAGCGCCCCTGGGTTCAATCCTTAGTACCCCCCCAAAAAAATTTGCCCAAGTTTATGCAACTGAGGTAGAATTGGAACCCTTGTCAGTCTGATTCCAGAGTTCTTTATGTAACAGTGCTTTTGTTCCCAAGTTCTCTATGTCCTCTGTATTACTTTTTATCGTGTCAGTTCATGAAATTGAAAACTGACTGTTCCAAATCGAATGTAATAAATCTGTTTGAGACTCTACAGCCTGCAGTCTAAGACTATGGCACATCTACCCAGGTTGGAGTTTGTGGGAAGGTTGCTAGTGGCTGCATTCTTTTGTTTGACTTTTGAAGACATGCTTGGATTGAGAGCTGCTGAGAGTGAGTAGGAGAACAAGCTGGGTGAGTCTCCTGCAAGTTTCAAACATTCCCCAGAGTCATGGCAGGTGGATTGGAGAAATGATTCACAACCTTTTATGCTTTAGAGGATCAGTATATGGAGGCAGAGCTGGGAAATCGGTATCTTTAACAACTTCCCTGAGATTCTTTCATTCAACAGATGTTATGTATCTAATAAATAACATGCCCCAGAGATACAACAATGAGGGAGATAGGCAGGGTTCCTGCTTCTTTGGCATTCATTGTCAAGTGGCAGAGACAGATGTTAGATCATTACTCAGCAAATGATTTACATTACAATTGTGGTCAACAACCCACAAGAGAGATGAGCAAGGCACAGTGATGCATATCTGTCATCCCAGCAGCTTGGAAGGCTGAGGCAGGAGGATCACACATTTGAGGCCAGCCTCAGCAACTTAGTGAGACCCTGCCTCAAAATAAAATGTAAAAAAAGGCTAGGGGTGTAGCTCAATAGTAAAGCACCTTGTACCAAAAAAAAAAGAAAAGAGCAATGAGGTGCCTCTAAGGGTATTTGTGACCCAGCAAAGCCTTCTTTTGGGGAAATAAGTTAGACTCTTGTACAAGCTGCAGCACATTGGAGAAGAGAGGATTTCCACCTACTGAAGCGCCTTCTTGAAACCTGAAGGCTCCATGAAACAGAACAGTTAGAAACTGCTCATCTGCATTCCTCTACGGTGGGTGTGTGGTGTGTCACACAGTCTGTGGCACTTGCTCCTTCCCACATCCCCATTCCATTGGGGGCGTTGGTTGCTGAAGGATGTCAGCTGAGTCCCTCTCTGGGAACTATCCTGGGTTGAAGGGAGCGACTAACTCATGGTTGTGTCCCCTCCAGATAGTCTGATTCTGATGAGTGATTGATAGGAGAATGAACAAAGGGTTGGCCCTTTGCCTTCCTTTGAAACGACTAACAGATTATTCCAGCTCTAAAATCCCCCGTCAGATCAGCTGAGCTCTCCACTGCAGCTGCCACCCAGTTTCTCCTCCTGCCTAGCCCTGCTTCTCACTGTCCTAAGAGATTGTTCCCCAATAAACCTCTGGAATGCAAATTTCCATCGCAGAGTCTGCTTTCCAGCGTACTTGACCTAAGACTCTCTACTAAAGATGGTGAAAATAAAGAACAAACTTGGGTAATGACTTGTTTGAGGTCGCACAAGCTTGAACCTTCAGATCTTTAAATCTCTGGCACTAGCGTCAACACCCTATGCCAGAGACCTACGACTTCCTGCCTTGATTTTCTCTTCCTGAAGCTGGAGACAGCTGCAGTGACCAGCAAGGTTCTCTCTCCCATGGCTGGGGAACTTGGGCAAGTCACTTCTCTTTGGGGAGAAGCTTCAGTATGGTGCTGGAATGTTCCATCTTCTCTCCAGATTTTCTCTGTGTGATTCCCTGTCCCTGGGGGGGAAAAAAATTCTCAGATTGTTGTAGCAGCAGAAATTCTTTCCTCTCATTTCATATCACCTCTGACCTAACAATTGGCGCCTACTGGGACAGAGACTAGAGCTTCTGTCTCATTTCTGAGTGTCCAAATCTACATGTCAAGAAAGAACTCTTTTTGCTAGATGTAGTGGCATACACCTATAATCCCAGTACTCTGGAGGCTGAGGCAGGAGGATCACAAGTTTGGGGCCAGCCTCAGCAACTTTCTGAAAATACAATTTTAAACAGAACTGTAGCTGTAACTCAATGGTAAAGCATTCACCTAGCAGGTGTGTAGGGTCCTGGGTTCAATCCCCACCCCACACTGCCAAGAACAAAAAGAAAACAAAAAAAAGGAAAAAGCAGACTTGAAGGATCAGGGAGAATGTGAGAAAGGTTGAGGCTGAATGGAGAAAGCCTTGGACCGATCCGGTAGAACCGTGCAGGGCATATCAAGAATTTTGGACTTTGGCCTGGAGAACGTAGCTCCGTAGTAGAGTGTTTTCCTGGTATGTGTATGTGCCAGGCCCTGGGTTCGATCCCCAGCACTGCCAAAATAAATAAAAACAACTGGACTTATGCAACTTTATTGTATGGTCAATGGGAAGTCTTTAAAGGAAATTTTTGTTTATTACAAAATAGATAATACTTATTAGAGGAAGGAGTGGACGAGGTAGTAAGACTTATTTAGGCCCTCCCGATGTGTCAGGTTCCTCACTAAGTACTTTGCAGGCTTAATTTAATCTTCACCAGAAGCCTCTGTAGTAGAGGCCATTAGCTCCATGGTAGAGGTGGACCTTACTGAACCTCAGCTCAGGAGTTCCCCCATCCAGAAAGATTTCTCTGGCTCCCCTTCCCCAGAGGATGCATCTTTCTTCTTTGACCCTTACAAACTACTTCAATGTTTTAATGTTTTCAAAGTTGCTGCTTCTTCTTCCTTTTTTTTTTTTTTTTGTGTGTGTGTGTTTGTGTGCCTGGGTGTGTGTGTCAGCATGAGCTGGGAATTGAACCCAGGGCCCTGCATATACTAGGCAAGCACTCTACCACTGAGCTGCATCCCCAGCAGACCAAGGTCTGTCTTTTTTTTTTTTTTTTTTTTTTTCCATCTAACATTGTAGTCACTGGTGAGGTTCCCTCATCTCTATTTGATCGTTAGCCCCAGGAAGGTGGGGATTGACTGATTGTTTTGCTTTATTCACAGAGTAGGGGCTGAGTAAATAGGTGTGGAGCACATGTTTGTAGATACTAGAATGCCTGGTCTAGGTGCTGGGTGCTGTTGGCAGCACTTGAGAAATCACACCCTCCCAGTGCTGTGGACTTGGCTGGGTTCCCACTGCTTCTCCTCACCTGGTTGTCTGTTTTGTGACCAGTTTTCAGCTACTCAGCGTCAGTCTAGTGTCAGAGAAAGAGCTTGGACTTTGGAACCAGACAGATGAGGTTCAAATCTGAGTGCAAGTCCATCTGGAATGAGGTAGAATATAAACAAACAGAACCAAGCACACAGATGAACTTTAGTAACTTTAATTTCCTCATCTATGAAATGTTACCATCTACATAAAAAATGTTATTGTGAGGATCAAATGAGCAAATGTTCATAAAGTGCCTGATTAGTTAGTTTAGTTCCTTCCTTCAGCAAAAAACAGAGTTGGTCAATGCTCTTTTCTTAGACTTCACTTTTTCGGGTCTCAGTTTCCCTTTTTCTAATTAGGAATAGGGATAGGGTAACAGAGAGTCTGAGTGAGGTCCTAGGTTCGATCCCCAAAAGAGAAATAAATAAAAATAAAAAGGGAAGGTAATAGTTCCTAGCTCATAGCGTTGATGAGTCCATTCAATTAAATCAGTGGTACTCACCCAGGTATGATTTGCACCCCCTCCCCAGGACATTTGACAAAGACTGGAGACATTTTTGGTGGTAACAACTGGGGGTACCTTAGTGGGCAGAAACCAGGGTTGCTGCTAAACGTATAATAATACACAGGGCAATGACTTACAACAAAGTATTCTCCAAAGCAAAAAGGCAATGGTCCCAAGGTTGAAGAAATCCTGAATTAAATAATGCACACAACATATGTCCAATACAACAATGGGTACATATCAACTACTTGGTAAATAGAAAACAGACTCTTGTCTGTTTTCCTGGAACAGAAACATGAGTTTAGTGGATTCAAATCCCCATGGTCTTTTCCCCAAATATCTAGCCATGAGGCTGCTATGAAGTGAAGAGGCCTAATGGTTTTATCACCACGAATGCCTTGGCAACCAAAGGGTGAGCAATATGTTCTAAACAGGAAAACTGCAGCCTTGGACCTTGGACTCCTGGTGGGGGCAGGGCGGGGGGCCCTTGGGAAGGCTCATACCTTCCTCACCAGGCAGCATCTCCCCTGGCTGGAGTTCCAGCTGTTGTCTGGGTCACTGCAAAAGGAGAACTTTGGCCTGTCCCAGATCCAGGATTAGAGCCCATGGGTTCCTCCCAGTTGACAGGAGTGCTCAGAAGACACATTCCAAGTCAGCAGGAATTGAGTCGGCCCCCCAGGAGAACCATGTCATGTGACCTGATGGCACAGCCAGAATGAACTGAGAGGGGTAAACTAGTTCAGGGGAAGACACAGCCAGAGCGGAAATGGATTCAGTTCAACGGAGTCAAGCATTTAGCAACATTCACGGGTTCCCCCCCTGTGCACCACCCACGATCAGTCCTGTGTGGGAGTCCTGTTGGAATAGTGGTTAGGAGTGCAGTCTCTGTGTGGAGGACATTTGAATCCCACCTCTGCCAGCACAGATGTTCGTCCTGTACAAGGCACATCAACTCTCTGGCACACTTGGTGTGTACATCTCAGTTCTCTCTCTCCCTCTCTCCGCCCCCACCCCCCAACTACAAGGGCTATTATCACCTCTAATTTTTATTTTTTGTTTACTTATTTATTTTAGTGGTGCTAGGGATTGATCCCAAGACTTATGTTCACTCTAAAGCAAGAGCTCTACCATTGAGCTACATTCCCAGCTTCACCATGCCTCTTTTACAAAGAAATAAATGAAGGCTAAAGGAGGTAAGGTAGGATTGCAGGTGTAACTCAGTGGTGGAGTGCCTGCCCGGCCTGGGTGAGGTCCTGGGTTCCATGTCCAGCACCACAAAAAAAATAAATAAATAAATAAATAAAAAGTAGTTAAAAGAGGTAAAGGAGTTTGCACAATGTTACATGACTAAGTAAGGGACAGACTTTGGGGGAAATAGATTAACAGGATGCAGTCCCTGCTTTCAAAAAGTTGAAGCAGAGAAAGACAATAAGTCTAATTCCAGGCCTGGGTTGTAACTCAGTGGTGGAGAGCTTGACTAGCATGTGTGAGGCACTGGTTTGATCCTCAGCACCACATAAATAAAATAAATAAAGGTATTGTGTCCATCTACAACTAAAAAAAGTTTTTTTTTAAAAGTCTATTCCAATCAAAGAGACAATGAAAGACATACTAACAGAGCATTCAGGTGGGGTAAGGCAAGTCTGAGGTCAACTCCCATGGACCATACTGGTAGGGACAAACTAAATTCCATGCTAAATAACCTGGAAGGGATTTCTGCATGTACCACCCAACCTCCTTTCCACCTCTTGGAAACAGCACACTCTGTTTTGCTTTAATAACTCACATGTCCCATTTGATGTGGTGGTCCTAACTCCACTTCCACATCTCCAGATGTGGGTGCACAATGGAATCTGGTCTAGCTGATTAGAGCACAACAATGACTGCTACAAGAAGGGACACATAGTGAGCGCGGTGTCACGGCCTATAATCCCAGCAGCTCGGGAGGCTGAGACAGAAGGATGGAGAGTTCAAAACCAGCCTCAGCAAAAGTAAGGCACTAAACAACTCAGTGAGACCCTGTCTCTAAATAAAATACAAAATAGGGCTGGGATGTGGCTCAGGGGTCGAGTGCCCCTGAGTTCAATCCATGGTACCCAATAAAATAAAATAAAGTAATTTTAAAAAGGGACACATAGAGTCAGTGGGAATCCTTCCCAAAATATTTATTGGAATTCTTGGGGAGAGTGGGAATCAGGAAATGTAAGAGAAATGAAGTCAGCTGGGGAACGTATTGGAGAGTAACTTTGAACAAAATACATTTTGACATATGTACGAATATACTACGATGAAACCCCCTCATCTGCATTTAAAGAGAGAGAGAAAGAGCACATCTATAATTCACTTGAGAGGCTGAGACAGAAGGATTGCAAGTTTCAAGCCAGCCTGGCAATTCAGTGAGACCCTGTTTCGAAATAAAAAGAGCTGGGGATGCAACTCAGTGCTTGCCTAGCATGTACAAGACCCTGGGTTCAACCCCAGTGTGGGGGGAGGGGCGGGGAGGCAGAAGGGAGGGGATAAAGAGAAACAATTTGTTGTTATACTGAGAACTGAGCTCTGTGCTTTACCACAGAGCCATACCACCACCAGCTCTTATTTTTTATTTCAGGACAGGGCCTCACTAAATTGCCAAGACTGGCCTCAAACTTGTAATCCTCCTGCCTCAGTCTCCTAAGTCGCTGGGATCATAGGTGTGTACCATTGAACCTGGCTCTGAGAGACCAATTATTTACAATAATATTTCAGTCTCTAGATTCAGCTATGCCTGAAGTCTTCACATACACTCTTTAGCTCAATGACCAAAAATTATCTTTTATGGACAAGACAAATTGAGTTGGCCTTTTTGTCATTTGCAACCGGAAACATCCTAATACAATTATAAAAATCTGAAATGTCATCCTAAGGAATTCTGCATAGGCTCTAGAAAGACATGAAAGGAAGGGGGAGCCAGGCACAGTGGTACACACCTGTAATCCCAGCAGCTCAGGAGACTGAGGCAGGAGGATCGCAAATTATTGAAGATCTGG
This sequence comes from Sciurus vulgaris, assembly GCF_902686455.1. Taxonomy (NCBI): domain Eukaryota; kingdom Metazoa; phylum Chordata; class Mammalia; order Rodentia; family Sciuridae; genus Sciurus; species Sciurus vulgaris. The sequence continues at coordinate 20,270,407 of NC_136461.1, forward strand.
TGAGAGACAACGGCCAAGAACAAATTAAGAGGGCAGAAGTCCAGGAATGTATTTTACAGAGTCAGCCAAAAAAACCTTAAAGGCTGAAAACAGAGCCAAACCAGTTGCCACTAATCTTAAGAAGATAAACATTATGAATGATGAAAAAGTCAACTGAATGAATAAAGCTTTTGTGAACATACAGAAGGAACTTGCACACTTCAAAAGGCCTCTCTCTGGAACCTCTGCAGCAAAAGCTGATTCCTGAGCACCACGAAGATGAACCAGTCAGTGTTGACAAAGCTACAAAATTAATGACTCAGTTGTAATATAGTGGTGATGCATCAAGTTCCACCCCCCAAAAATCAATAAATTAAATGTTTTGTACAAAAAAATAAATAAATAGGGCTGGGCATGTAGCTCTGTGGTTATGTACCCCTGAGTTCCATCTCTGGTACCAAAATTTAAAAAGAAAATAAAAATAAATTCAAGGTGTCGGTTGGGATGGTTCCTTCTGAATGATCCAGGGGTAAATTCATTCCTTGCTTTTTCCATCTTTGGGTCACTGCTTGTGTTCTCTGACTTGAGGTCTTGTCACTTCAGTCTCTGCTTTGGTTACCACATTGTGCCCTAGCCTGTTTTGTGCCAGTATAACAGGACACCACAGACTGGGTAATTTAGAAGGAGCAGAAATGTATTTCTTATAGTTGTGGATGCTGGGAAGTCTAAGGTTGAGAGGCCTGCTTCTGGTGAGGGTCTTTTTGCTGCATAATAACAGGGCAGAAGGTATCATACAATGAGAGAGCATTTCTGGGAAGGAGAAGGAGGGAAGGAGACCAAACTCATCACTTTTAAGAATGCCCATCCTGTGATAGCGAGCTTTTGGGAAAACAGCTTGAATCTATTTATGAAGGCAGAGCCCTTCTTGCCTAACCACCCCTTAAAGATCCCACCTTTCAACACTGTTGCAATGGAGATTTTTCCCAACATATGAACTTGAGGAGTCATTTTAAACCATAACACATTGCCTTCTTTTCTTCTGTAGTCAAATCTTCCTCTACCTCCCTCTTTAATGATAGTGTGAGTTTATTGAGGGCCTACCCAGATAATCCAGGATCATCCCCCCATCTGCATACGTTTACTTTGATCACATCTACAAAAAGATTAAGTTATGTATGTCAACGTTGACAGGTACATAAATTAGGACTTGGATATCTTTGGGGGCCATAATGGCCTACCACACCCACTGATTAAAAGTGTTTCTTTTGCCAGGTGCAGTGGAGCATGTCTGTAATCCCAGTGACTCAGGAGGCTAAGACAGGAGGACAGCAAGTTTGAGCCTGGCCAGGACAATTTAGTGACACCCTGTCTCAAAAATTAAATAAAAAAGTCTGGAGATGTAGCTCAGGGGAGGAGCGCTGGACGTGCATGAGCAAGGCCCTCAGTTTGATTCCTACAAAATTTCCTTTCCTACTAAAATTAGGAAATGAATACAGTGATGAATAGGATAACAGCTCTACAACTGGCCTGGGGCTTGTGTTTATCACAGCTGTGCTGGTTGCTTTTTTACTACTTCTGGGTGAGTGGGAAAAACCCACTACAGTATCAACTCTTAAGCCAGGCATGGCGGCGTACAACTGTAACCCCGGAGGGATTACTGAGGCAGTAAAATCACAAGTTCAAAGCCAGTCTCAGAATTTTAGCAAGGCCCTATGCAACCTAGCAAGACCAGTCTCAAAATGAAAAATCAAAAGGGCTGGGAATGTAGCTTACGGGTAGAGAGCTCCTAGATTCAATCCCCAGTACCAAACCAAACCAACAAAATCCTTTAGCTAGTCAGGCACCATGGCACACGTGTGCCTGGCTACTCAGAAGATGGAGGCAGGAGAATTGCAAGTTTGAGGCCAGACTGGACAATTTAGCCAGATCCTGTTAACAAAAAAAAAAAAAAAAAAAAAAAAGGGGGGGGGGGGGGGGGGGGGGGGCTGGGGCTATAACTCAGCTGGTAGAGTGCTTGCCTTGTAAGCACAAGGCCCTGGATTCAATCCCCAGCACCGCAAACAAAACAAAACAAAAAATTAAAAAATTAAAAGGGCTCTGGGTTCAATCCCCAGTACCACAGAAAATATAAAGTAAAATAAACCCTAAGTTAGCAGGAGGGGCAATTTCCTTTTAGAGTGGGAAGGGACAGATTTTGGCAAAGGAGTCTAATATCAATTTATGGAGTTTTCTTTGCTTCAAGAAGTTTACATCTTTTACCTATACTTTCATCCCACGAGTTATCTTTAATTTTTATTTAGTTTAATTTAATTCTTATATTTTGGTACTGGGGATTAAATCCAGGGGTGCTTAATCACTGAACCACATCCCCAACCCCTTTTTATTTTTTATTTTGAGACAGGTTCTCACTAAGTTGCTTAGGACCTTGCTAAGTTGCTGAGGCTGGTCTCAAACTTATGATCCTCCTACCTCAGCCTCCTGAGCCACTGGGATTACAGGCTTGTGCCATCATGCCTGGTTAGATATTTTTAACTTTAGAAAATATTCACAAGCCTCTTACATGTTGGGATTCATACAGCAAAGGGCTCCTGAGCTGCTAGCCTTGGGAGAAGCTGAAGTGTTTGGTCTATTCTTCAGGATGTGGTCTCTGGGAGTCCCCAGATGCTAGGGTCACTGCAAAGATTCTCTGTGGCGGCTGAGTCTTCAGGAAGTTCCTACTTTACCTTAGTGTAGGTGGAATTTGCCCTGTGTTGAATTGGAGCCATTTGTCTTTTATCTCTAAAAGACAAACTTGCAAGGTGGACATTTTACAGAATAAGGAAGTTCAAATTTAGAAGGGTTAAGCCTCTTTCCCAGAGTCACAAAGACAGTAAACAGCAGAACCAGGGCTCAGAACTCAGGTCTGCACACTGTGGACACCAAAAACTCAGGCAGGGCCTGGCCACCACGCCAGACTGACTTTCAAGAAAGAGGAGCTCCTATCCTCTAACATGTTCCCCTCTCTCTGACATTGTCCCCAATGGTTATTAGACTAGGAAAAAAAACAGAGGATGTTATACACAACTTTGGAACCCCAGTTCAGTCATCCATGACGCCTCAAGGACCAGAGTTCACAGTTTGTGCTTGGCATCACCATCAGGGATTTGACAAGCAACATGTTTGTTAGACACGACGTACTTTCGAGGCTCAACCAGACAGCCCCAGCCTGTTGGATCTGACCAGCAGAGCAAGCCTCCAGGTTGAGTCACTGCCAGTTTGTTTCACAACCTGTTTGTGCGTTAGGCAGCAGAGGCACTGAGGGTCACTGGGTGCCCAATTTCTTCTTGAGCTCCTGGACAGAAAGATGGTTCCTAGTGCAAGGAAGGCTTGGCTCACCTGTGCCCACCCAAGTCTCACACACAGGTTTCTCTGGCTTTTTTTACGCTTTTTCTTTGCCCTGAGATACAATCTCAAGTCAAGGGAAATTGCAACAAGTCTCAGTTCTTTGTCAAATGGGAACTATATTCATATGTAAATTTTATATATTCTACATGCATTATATAATTTAATCTTTATAGTAAGCCAGTGAGGTAGATATGATTTCATTTTACAAATGCAGACACTGAGGATCAGAGATTGGTTGGTGCCAGGCCGGGAATCCACCTCCAGTCTGCATGACTAAAACACTTGTGTTCAGAAGGAAATGGTGAAAAATGTCAGGCTATCGTTCAGGGCTCACTGTTCCATGCTGAGTCACTTAGGCAAGTCCCTTTAGCTCTGTGGGCCTTGATTTTTCCCATCTATTTTGTGGGGAGGGGGATAGGAGTTAGACTAAAAAGTGTGAAGGCCTCTTTCCCTTTCTTTCCCCCAGTATTAGGAATTGAACCCAGGGATACTCTACCACTGAGTACACCCTTAGCCTTTTTTGTTGTTTTTTTTGTTTTGTTTTTGAGTCTGGGTCTTGCTAAATTGCCCAAGCAGTCCTTAAATTTACAATCCTTCCTGACTCAGCCTACCAAGTCGCTGGGATTACAGCAAATTTTTACCTTTAAGTGTATGGTCCTATGATTTTAGGTCAGAAGATATTTTCCCAAAGTCACACCTCAAGTATGTTTCCCTGTACAGCCCATTCTTTTTTTTTTTTTTTTTTTTTAACATGTTTAAGAATGCTTAATCAGCAAAAATTGGCAAAATTCCCATCATGTAGAGAATGGATAAATAAGATACATACATAGTATGGAATTTCATATAGCAGTGAAAATTAAGAAACAATAGCTACAAACTTTAGATTGTGTCAATTATTCCATATATAAACAAGCAAATTATCTTTCTTGAGCATTTTCCTTATCTGTAAAATGGGAATCATGCTTTTTTGAAGATTTTGTGCACTGGTATTAAACTTGCATAGGTCTGAAATATTGTAAACATCAAAATATTTATAATAATTTGTAATCCTTATTCCAAGTGGCATATCATGTTCACTTCAAATATCTTCATATAGATTACAATTTAAAGAAGCAATGAATTATTTTCTTCCCTAAAAAAACATATTTATTTTCTCTGTCTTGCGCTCTCTCTCTTTCTCTCTCTCTCACGCACATACACACACATACAACATTTTCCACTATATTTAACCTTTAGAAAAGAAAACCTGTAATACTTAGAAAATGTATGAGTATTATAGAAGCATGTTAAAAATATACTTTATTGGGTTGGAAATGCGGCTCAGTGGTACAGTGCTGGCCTGGTATGCACAAGGCCCTAGATTCAATACAAAAGAACAGTCAGTGCTTTACAATATACTATGTTAAGTATGCAGTTCAGTAGATTAGGTATCTTAAGTGCATTTAAATGAGTGTGTCTGTGAGTGTGTGAGTGCATGTGTATGAGTGTGAGTTTGTGTGAAAGTATGTGTACAAGTGTGTGTGAGCATTTGCATGTGTTTGTGGGCGAGCATGTGTGAGAATGCATGTGTGTGTGTGAGAGAATGAGTATGTGTGTTTGTGAGTGTATGTGTGTATGTGAGTGAGTGAATGTGTGTGCATTTGTGGGTGTATGATACAGCCCATTCTTGAACTCCCTGTGGAAGAAGAGCAAATAACAGTGATGGAGAATTCTTCAACCTTGGAGATTTCCCAACAAGGCACAGCTTTTGCTTATGACTGTTCTCATTATTTCCATTGAGCCATGTTCACATCCATAAAATTAGGACGGTCACAATGCCAGCCCCGCGGTCACAGTACATGCCACTGTGCTAGGTGTATCATCTACATTTCCTTTTTATCTTCATAATGGCCATAGAAGAGGATGTCACTGCTTGAGGTCACTTGGCTAATTGGAGGTGGAGCTGGTATCTCAGCTTAGGTGTATCTGCCTCTTGCCTTTCACCATAGTGTTCCTCCCCTAATCTCCCAGCCTGGATGGTGGGTGCATGCACCAACAGAAGGACGGAAAGCATTTGGTGATCTGTGGGGTCCTGTGCACATTGAACCATTACAGGGTTATCATGGACTCTTCTTCCTACCATAATGGCAGATGGGAGCTCACTCATCAACTATTTTTGCATATACAAATAATGCCAATGTGGGCCTTTCTGTGGGTTCTTGACATATAGGTGCTGACAGATAAATCTATTAATTAAAGGAAAAACAGGTGGGTTGAGTCCACAAAGAAATACAATAAAATTGGGAATTAACTTGGTTTTTGCCAAGTACCCTGTGCCTAGGTCCTCTTTCATTTATTCTCAGCGTTTCTCTGCCATTATTATTTTTGCTATTTTTACATTCTTTTATTTATTTATTTTGGTGTTGGGAACTGAACCCAGGGGTGCTTTACCATTGAGCTACATCCCCAAATCTTTTTATTAATCAAAAAAAAAATTTTTTTTTGCAGTGCCGGGGATTGAACCCAGGGCCTTGTGCATGAGGCAAGCACTCTACCTACTGAGCTATATCCCCAGTCCTTATTTTTTATTTTAAGACAGGTCTTCGCTAAGTCACTGAGGCTGGCCTCAAACTTATGATTACAATTCTCCCACATCAGCCTCCTGAATTGCTAGGGTCACCAGCATGCACCACTTTGCCAGGCACCTCATTCTTATTCTTCCTCTTTCTCCCAAAGATGTGGGAGGAGAGAACCCTAAGAGCAAGCAGAAAACCAGTCGAACCCAATTCCTTATCAGCTCCTCTGTATGACCTCTGTTCTCATTTCTCCCCCACCTCTCCAGCCTCATAGGCAGTTCTGCTATCTCTGACAATGGAAATCCTCTAGCAGGGTTTCCATTAGGATTCTGCAGAAGTCTGGAATTTCTGGGTACTTCACTCTGTTCACTCTTCTCTGCTTCCTCATGGGGTGCTTTCTCATATTCTGTTTTTTAAAAATTCATTGATACTTATCACGCATCAAACCCTGTGCTTGGAATTGCTGTAACTTTCCAGTTTCTCAGAATGCGGAAAGTAATTCTTTCATACACATTGGAATATTCTGTCAAGTTTTCTTACAATGAGTTCCTAATGCTCTTGTAACCAGAAAAAGACTATACAAATTTTTCATGATCTTAATCGATTTTATTGCTGTGCTTTGGATAGGGTTTGAGTGTGGCCCCCAAAGGTTCATGTGCTGGAAGGTTGGTCCTCAGTGTGGTGGTATTGGAAGGTGGTGGAACCTTTAAGAAGTGAGGCCTAGTGGAAGATGCTTAGGTCACTTGGAGTATTGCCATTGGAAGGGATTAATGTCGTTACTGTGGGGTCCTGGTTAATTCCTCTGAGAGCAAGTTGTTGTAAAATAAGAACATGCCTAGTGCTTGAATCTCTCTGGTTTTCTGTCTCACCATGTAATCTCTCCCTCTCTCATGCACTCACACTGTGTTGCCATCTGCCATATTGTGATGCTATCAAAGGGACCTCTCACCGGAGGCCAAACAGATTGGCTCTCCTGATCTTGAACTTTCAGTCTCCAAAACTGTGAGCTTAATAAACCTCTTTTCCTTATAAAATACCCAAACTTGAGCATTTTGTTATAGCAATAGACAATGAACTAAGACATCTATTTACCTACAGGCAAAATGCATGCATTTAAAGTACAGCTTGATGCCAGTTGTGGTAGTGCATGCCTGTAATTCCAGAGGATTGAGAGGCTGAGCCAGAAGGATCATGAGTTCAAAGCCAGCCTCAGCAAAAGGAAGGCACTAAGCAACTCAGTGAGATTCTGTCTCTAAATAAAATACGAAATAGGACTGGGAATGAGGCTCAGTGGTCAAGTGCCCCTGAGTTCAAGCCCCATTACCCAAAGAAATAAAAAATAAATTAAAAAAAAAGTACAGTTTGGTGATTTTTGATAAATATACACAGGAGTACCCACTACGACAGTGAAGATATAGAACATTCCCATTTTTCCAAAAAGTTCCTTCAAGTCACTTTGCAATCAATCCTCTTACTCCTCATCCCTGACAAGCACAGATCCGATTTCTCTCACTTTAGATTCATTTTGTCGGTTCTAGAACACCATATTAAAGGAATCACAGATTACATATTCTTTTGACTTCTTCCACTTAAATTATTTTTAGATTCGGGTTTTTATGTACACAAGTGGCTTTTTATTTCTGAGTAGCATTCCATTGCAGGAATGTCACAATTTGTTTATCCATTCACCTGTTACAGACGTTTAGGTTGTTAGATTTTTTTTTTTTTTTTCTTTTCTTAAGTTAACACCCCCTTCAAAAATTTGGAAAACAGGGCTGGGGGTATCACTAAAACAAATGCTTAGCATGCCTGAGGCCCTGGCTTAAATCCCCAGCACCAAATGAATACATAAAAATTGGGAAAAAAGAGACAAATGGAGAAAAAATAATCTCTGATCCCATTAACCAAAAACAACTACTGCCAGAATTAGAGTGTTTTGTTTTTCTTCCTCTGTGTATAGACATTTTGCAGATTCTGTATTTAAAACACACTATAGCCGGGTGTGGTGGCTTTGGAGGCTGAGGCAGAAGGATCCCAAGTTCAAAGCCAGCCTCAACAGCTTAGCAAGGCTCTATGCAACTTGGTGAGATCCCATCTCAAAAAAATGTTTTTTAAAAGGGCTGGGGATGTTGCTCAGTGGCTAAGCACCCCTGGGTTCAATCCCCAGTACTGCATAAACAAACAAACAAACACATAAGATTTTGTAACTGGCTTCATTGGTTAATATTATATCATAAATATTTTCTACATCATTTCTTCTGTAATCATTTTAAGAGTATATAATATTTTATTACTAAAGTGTGAACCCTGTCAAGTCAGAGATTTAAGTTGTCTACATTTTTTTTTTGGTAGTACTGGGGACCCAAGCCAGGGTCTCACACATGCTAGGCAAGTGCTCAACCACTGAGCTACAACCCCAGCCTAGCTTACCCTTGTATTCCCAAACCCCAAAATGATTCTTAGTCTATAGCACGCACACAATAAATGTTGACTGAATTGTATGCCACAATTTGCCTTGCTACATCTGTATAGAGAACATGCCAATTCTCCTTATCATTTCCTTTTCATTAGTTCCTCGTTAAATGCTTATATCCTGCCTCCTCAACCACACTGCTTAAAAGCAGTGTCTGAGAACACCGACCACATGCCAAGCACAGCAATATCAATCATGTGCTTACAAGAAATTCTGACAAGTAGATAATCTCCCAGTCTTATAGATTAAGAAACAAACTCAGAGAAATTAAACTGGTTCCAGTTCATGTAGCCAGTATGTACTAGAGAGTTCAAATGTTAAAAAATTCATTTTTAAGAGTCCAAATCCCGCAATAATTTTGGGAATAAAATTGCCATGTGCCTTGCTATGTGCCAGCTGCATCAGTCAATTCTCATAACAATATTGAGGGGAAGTACTGATATTCTACCCGTGGGCAAGATGACAGAAAAGGGAAGTAGCATGCCCAAGTTTTCAAGGTTAGGACTGAATCCTAACCCAAGAACTCTGACTCCAGGGCCCATCTTAAACCCTAACTGCTAAACCTTCCTGCTTCTCCACAAAGTCTTCTTGAATTTCTCTCTCTTCTGGGCCGTACAAACAGTCTTCCCCGGAAAATGTGTGATTTGATGTTATAGATAATGGTATATGATCCTTTGACCTAAGGAAGGGGTTAATAGCAACGAGGTCTTAGGGGACCAGGAAAAAAAAAAAAAAAAAAACCTTTTACTTACAAATACTGCATACCACACAGCAGACTCACAGTCTGGCAGCTATGAGGTTGGGAAAACACCACCTGCCTCCGAGGGCTGGTAGGAGGGGTAAATGAGTGATACAGAGTCACAGAAAGTGCTTACTCCAGAGCCTGGCACCCAAGAGCTGCTCACTAAAGGGCAGCTGTCAAAGGGCCTCCAACCAGAAGATGTGAGACCCAGTGGGTTAATTATCCTCAGACAGAAAACAACACTGACTTCCCCAGACAGCCTGGGAGGGTAGAAACCCAAACAGACAGTTATAGTTCAGCTAAGACAGAGCTAATCTTTAATCTTTTATGGATGTATGTAATACATTAACTGTTAAAGCCTGTCCCCTCGAGGCAGTTCAACACCTGGCCGACCAAAGGCTGGAGCTGGGTTGGCTGGGCTAAGTGGAAAGGAGCAAGTAAATAGGCCGATGACCCTTCTTCAACAGATTTTTCTCAGGCCCCCACCTTGAGATCAAATGGCTCATGCTGCCTGTCATCCAGGGGGTGGGGATGGGAGGTGAGTTCTTGAGTCAGCACCCAGTAAAGATCACAAAATGACCTGACATGTTTTACCTGTCTCCCAGCAAACCAGACTCCTTAAGAACAAGAATTGTACCATTTATCATTTGTCATTGGGTGTTTACTCTTGGTGGTTACTATTAATAACGATGCTGTAGTTATCATAATAGGGAAAAAATCCCAAGGCACAGAATGACTAAGGCTATGAATTATGAAGTCATGAAGTTCAACTTCTTATTTTCTCAATTCTAAGATGCATTTGTGTCCATGTTTATCAGGCTTCCACTTATAATACACGCTTGAAGGCATTTCATGATTGCCTGAAACTCTGTCATTAAATAAATACTGCAGCTAAGAGTGGATATAAGTATCAAGGAAATGTAATAGCTCAAACTTCCACTCTGGGCAAGAATTCTTTCTAGCAGTTTCAGTATTTCCAACAAGAGGGAGTTCACTTTTTTTTGCCCCGCTTCCAGAACTGGAGATTGAATCCAGGGTCTAGAACATGCTAGGCACATCCTAGACCTTTTTATTTTGAGACAGTCTTGCTAAATTGCACAAGCTGGTCTTAAACTTGCAATCCTCCTATCTCAGGCTCTTGAGTAGCTGGAATTAAGGTGTGTGTCATGGTGACCACCTGGAAGTTTACTCTTTTTTTTTTCCCCTTCACTACTGGGGCTTGAGCCGAGGGACACTCTACCACTGAGTCACATCTCCAGCCCTTTCTATCTTTTTATTTTGAGACAGGGTCTTGCTAAATTGAACAGGCTGGCCTCAAACTTGCCATTTTCCTGCTTCAGCCTCCCAAGTCACTAAGATCACAGGTGTACAACACAGCGCCCAGTCAGGGGTTTGCTTCTTATCCAGCACCCTTTCCATTACTGGACTCCATCACTGTAATGGGTGGTTCCCTGTATAAAGCTGAAATCTGTCTCCCTGTTATATCCACCCAGAAATTCCAGTCCTGTCCTCTGAAACTACACAAAATCAAAATTTTCTTAGGATGTTGTTATGGATTGAATATTCATGTCTCCCCAAAATTCATTTGTTGAATCTTAACCCCCAGTGGTATAGTGGGCCTTCAGGAAGTAACTAGCTCATAAGGGTGGAGTCCTCACAAAAAGGATTAGTGTCCCTATTAAAAGAAACACAAGAAAGATTATATTTTTTCTTATGGGTATGTGTGAATACAAGACAACAGTGGTCTGCAATCCAGGAAAAATTCCCCTGCCAAATACTGGATATGTTAGCACCTTGATCTTGGACTTCCCAACCTCCAGAACATTAAGAAATAGTTTGTTGTTAAACCACCTAATTTATGTTAATTTGTGATAGCAGTTGGAACTAAGACAAGAGTGGTAGACATGTCTGGCTTTAACTCTGATACTTACTAGCAAGACCTGTAAAGTGGGCTAAACTATCCATCCTTGAGAGATTTGGGGGACATGATACTGGGAATGGAACCTTGGGATGCTTTACCACTGCGGTACATCCCCATTTCCTTTTATTTTGAGACAGGGTCTCTCTAAGTTGCTTAGGGCTTTGTTAAGTTCCTGAGGCTGTCCTCAAATTTACAATACTTCTGCTTCAGCCTCCAGAGTCACTGAGATTACAGGTTTAGCATGTACCTGTAATCAGTAATGTGAGACTTAAATGAGAAAAATATGTAAGTATCTGGTACCTGAAGCTCGATCAATGTAAGATACTCTTCTCTTTCTCTCTCCTCAACCCCTTGGGCTTTGTAACTTTTTATATGCTGGAAGGCAAAGCTGTGACCCACCCTTCCCCAGTCTTTTCCAGGTTAAACACTCCCCAGTTCCTAAACCATTCTTCTAATAACAACTCTGATTCATTGCAGACCTACACTATACAAAATGTGACAGGCACTACTGAAGGACTAAGAAGTTAAATGACATGCCTACAGCCACCTAAGCAATCATCCAGATTCAAGCCCAGATCTGTCTAGCTTTCTAATCTAGATCCTGCAGCAGTACTGTCCAATGGAAATGTCATGTGAGTCACATACTTCTAAAAATTCTAGAAGTAAAAAGAAACTAGTACAATTAAATTTAATAAAATAGTTTTATTTATTCAAAAATAGTAGCATTTCAACATATACTCAATATAAAAATTACTGGGATATTTAATATTTTTTCACAGCATTTTTAACATCCAGTGTGCATCCTACATACATGGCATATCTTAATTCAAACAAGTCAAAGGTTACTCTTGGCTACCATATAAGATAGCACACATACCAAGGAAAAGCAAAGTATCCAGGCTGGAATTTAAGGGCTTGGCTTTCACTGCATCCAGTGCTGACTACATGTTTGAGATCAAGAAAAATATTTAATAACTCTCCAGCTAAACTTTTTCCCTACCATCATTTTCTCAACAAATACAATATTTATGAAGTGCTGGTACTGTACCAGGAATCATTCCAGGTGCTGGGGATGCAGCAGTGAATAAAACAAAGGCCTGCATTCATGGAGTTTATCATTTTAATGGAGGAGAAAAATACATTGGAAAATTGGTAGTATATCACCTGGTCAAATGTGCTATGAAGCTGAGCATGGGGCATATGCCTTTAATCCCAGAGGCTTGGATCTCAAGTTCAAAGCCAGCCTCAGCAACTTAGTGAGACCCTAAGCAACTCAGCAAGACCCTGTCTCTAAGTAAAATACAAAAAATGGCTGGTGGTCTTTCCGGCCAGGTTTCCACATGCCTCCCTCGTGGAGCTACCCAGGCTTCCGCACCAGACCTCCAGGCTTCCGCACCAGACCTCCAGCCCACGCCCTGGGGCAAAGCCCACTTTGCCGGTGCTAAACACAAGAGGGAGTTCAGGTGGCCACCAGTAAAGAACACAGCCTACCCACCAAAGGCCAGGCGGAAAGTCGCGCTCCGGGTACCCACTGCTGCCCGCCCACCGCAGTCCCCCAATCCCTCGCTGGGAAGTGTCCCTAGGGAGAGCGATGCTGCAGCTTCACCTGTAGGACTCGGTTCATGACTGTGTGACGACTGTAGCAAGCAGCCCTTGTTTCTGGATGTAAATGGTCAAAGAAACAAGTGCTCTGTTGTATTGATTAAAATAGTTCCAATGGGGGGAAAAATGGCTGGTGGTGTGGCTCAGCGGTTAGGTGTCCCGGATTTCAAATCCTGGTAAAAAAAAAAAAAAAAAAAAAAAAAAAAAAGAGAGAAAAGGATATATATATGTATATGCTCTATGAAGAAAAGTGTAGCAGGGTATGGGGAACAGGATAACGAACAGCAATCTTTTAAAAAATGTTTTGATTGTTGATGGACCTCATTTTACTCATTTTATATACAGTGCTGAGGGTTGAGCCCAGAGCCTCACACGTGCTAGGTAAGCGCTCTACCACTGAGCCACAACCCCAGTCCCATACTGCAATCTTACTTCTTTTGAGATGGAGTCTTGCTATGTTGCCCAGGCTGATCTTGAACTCCTGGTTTTGAGTGATCCTCCTGTCTCAGTCTCCCAAGTTGCTGGGATTAAATGTGTGTATCCCTATACCCAGCAGGGAGGACCTCTCTAACAAAGGGATATTTGAGTAGAGACGTAAAGAAGCACCAGAGTGAATCCCGAAATTCATTGAGGAACCAGAGTTCTAGGAACACTGTACAATTATAGAAAACTCAAGATAGGAGCATGCTTGAGGAGACCAAGTTAGAGCAATAAGAACAGTGTGGCTGGAGGGCAGGGTGTCACAGAGGGAGAGGGTAGACATACATGGTCATAGAGGTGGTAGGATATGGGCAGACTGTAGAAGCATAATGACTTCTGCTTTTACTTTGAGTAGAGGAATCAGACATGAATTGATGAGGATTTGAGAGATAATGAGATTAAAAAACAATGGCTTACCCTTTCTGTAGGGTCATGTATATAGGAAGTAGTCAATATATGTCAGCTACTCTTGGAGAAAGTATGTAACACTAAGGTTGGGAGCCTAACACTGAGTTTAATAGGGTGGTAGATCTATCTAGTTCTCCTTAGGCCAGTCTAGAAAGCTGACAAAGGAAGCTTGTATGGGTATGGGTATGTTGCAATCCATGTTAATAGTCTGCTGTGCTGATGAAGACAGGCCAAATACTCTTCCTACTCCTTGGAGCCCAGTCTAGTGACTGGCTGGGAAATATTAAATATATGAACTTTCCTCCTGCTTTGCTGCCACTAATTGCAATAATTGAGGAAATTTACAATGGGAAAAGGGCTCATGAATTCAGAAGGAAGCATATAAAAAGACAGATTTGGTATCAAAGAGAACTGAATTTGTGAATTCTGATACTGGCTGTGTGGCCCTGGGTAAGTTACCTCACCCTTCTGACCCTCTCTTTCCACTTCTATAAAGTACAGACAATAGGAGCTAGGGCTGTAGTTCAGTGGCAGAACACTTGCCTAGCGTGTGTGAGGTACCAGGTTTGACCCTCAGTACCACATAAAAAAATAAACAAATAAAGGCATTCTGTCCATCTATAACTATAATTTTTTTTAAAGTACAGACAATAATATGTACCTATTTATATTTTTTTTTATTGTTCTTGTACTGGGGATTGAACTCAGGGATGCTTTACCCCTTTTTTTCTTGTTTTATTATTATTATTATTATTTTTAGTTATAGATAGACACAATACCTTTGTTTTATTTATTTTTCTCTGTTGCGGAGGATCGAACCCACTGCCTCACACATGCTAGTCAAGCACTATACTACTGAACCACAACCCCAGTTCCCAACCCCAGCCCTTTTTATTTTTTATTTTGAGACAGGGTCTCACTGAATTGCTTAGGGCCTTGCTAAGTTGCCCAGGCTGCCTTCAAACTTGAGATCCTCCTGCCTCAGCCTTCGAATTGCTGGAATTACAGGCATGTGCCACCATACCCAGAAATATGTACCTTTAGTAGTATTTGGTGTGTAGCAGCTATTTAATAATTAGTAGCTATTCTGGTATATCAAATGTGATTTTAGCTCAGCGGTAGAGCACTTGCCTAGCATGTGTGAAGCACTGGGTTTGATTCTCAGTACCATGTATAAATAAATAAAAATAAAGGTCCATCAACAACTAAAAAAAATTTAAAAAACACAAACATCCGCTGCATCTGAAGAGCACATATATAAAGAAAATACATGAGGCTGGAGGTGTTGCTCAGTGGTAGAGCACTTGCCTAGCAGCATTGAGGTACTGGGTTCAAATTCCAGCACCACAAATACACACACACACACACACACACAAACACACACACACACACACACACACACACACACACACAAAATAAACCATGATTCCTTCCTCCATAATGTTTACATTCTATCCAGGGAGATGAGTCATGCACAAAATATATTCAATAAGATACAATGTTATTGTTCAAATGAGAGATGTAAAATAAACTATATTAGCAACCATTTACTGAGTGCTCCTAAGTCAGGCACTGTGCTAAGTGCTTTTATAATCTTCTCAATTAATTTTTGCAACCTTCCTCTCAAAAAGTACTATTTTGGGCTGGGGATAGCCCAGCTGGTAGAGTGCTTGCCTTGCAAGCACAAAGCCCTGAATTTGATCCCCAGTACCAAAATAAATAAATTAATAAATTAATTAAATAAAATTTAAAAAGTACTATTTTTGTCTATGGCCTTACCATCCCAAATGTGCCTAATCTCAAAAGCCAAGCAGGGTCAGGCCTGGTTAGTACTTGGATAGAAGAAGGTACAGATGTGGTGGTGACACACCTGTAGCCCCAGCACTGGGGAGACTGTGATCACTTGAATCCTGCCATTGGAGAGCAGCTTGGGCAACATTGTGAGACTAGGTTTCAAAAACCAAAAAAGGTTCTATTATTATCTCTATTTTACAAAAAAGGAAGCTGAGGCCAGAGAGGGGAAGTGAATTGCCCAAGGTTGCACAGGTGGGTGGTAGTACAGCACAGGGGTAAACCCCATTCTAAGCTACAGTATTTATATCCTTATCAAAGCAAATAATTGCTATAACAGGGATTGTCCGGTTTTACCACATTTTTCACACATTTCCTAGCCATCTTTAAAAAGAGGAAGTGCTACCATGGGCATTCAAGGTAGGAATCTAGATATGGGTGACTGTCCTCTCTTTCTCTGGTCATTAAATCATCCACTCATTCATGTTTTTTTTTTTTTTTTGCATTTATTTTTGCATTTTATTCTCAATTATTACAGTGCATGTCAAATACTGGAAACTCCATATTGTTGATGTGTTTTTTTTGTTTGTTTTTGTTTTTTTGCGGTGCTGGGGATTGAACCCAGATCCTTGTGCTTGCAAGGCAAGCACTTTACCAACTGAGCTATATCCCTAGCCCTCCATATTGTTAATGTACAAATGAAAAACAGCTTTCAGTTTTCTAAAAGAAAACAGTACAGTTCTTTATTTTTAATTATATTATTAATACTTGACTGTAAAATGCAAGACTGTATAAAGAAACACATTTTCAGCAAAAATCTGAAAAATAAATATAAGAACTATCATTATTATGTTTCTAAATTATTAGTTTCGTTTACATTTTTGAAATCTTTCTTTCATAGTTATCTCAGCCAGAGTGGACCACAGCACTCCAGGCTCTCTTTCCTAAGTTTTTCTCCACACTGCAGCCAAGGTGATCTTTTCATTTTTATTTTTAAATTTTTGTGATTTTATTGTTGTTGTTGTTTATCATTTACTTATCCTAGGGATATGAGCCACATCCCCAGCCCCACATCCACTTTTCTTGAGCAGGGTCTGACTAAGTTGCTTAGAGCCCTGCCAAGTTGCTGAGGCTGGCTTTAAACGCGGGATCCTCCTGCCTCAGCTTCCTGAATCACTGGGATTTCAGGATTGGACCACTGCACCATGCTAAGGTGATCTTTTTAAAGCTCACATCTGATCTTTAGTTTGGTATGTAAAGTCCTTCAGGATCTGGGCCTTACTCCTCTTCCATTTCTTACTCCCTCCTACCTCAGATTCTATAGCTTAATTCTACTTAATTTGGTGTTCTTTGGTAATGCTGTTCCCCATTGCCTCCAATTCCCTTTCTTCCTTTTTAATCTAGCTAATGCCTGTTATGACACCATCAAGTTACTTTGAGCATTAATGACCTCTTCCAGGAAAACTTCCCTGATGCCCTCAGGATGGGTGAAGTGCCCTGCTTGCTTCCAAAACAGCTGGGCTGTTTATATCTCATTACCCAACTGTATCAAATCACATGGTACTGTTTCCTTAGTTTAACTCTGCTTCCTTACAAATGTGCTGATCAACTCTTTTGAAGACACAGTTGGAATCAACACTTAAAATGAACATTTAAAGCACAGTAGACTTTCAAAAGTCTGCTGAGTCCAATTTAAAAAAAAAAAAAAAAAAAAAAGAATCCTAGCAAGTGGTGGAGGTCTGTAATGACAGATGATGGAGATGGGAGGCAGAAGGATGGCAAGTTTGAGGTCAGCGTCAGCAATTTAGTGGGACCCTGTCTCATAATGAAAAATAAAAGGTGCTGTGTGTGCAAGCAAGCTGGAAAGACAGCAGGTGCTCACACCTGTGATCCCAGTGACTCATGAGGTTGAGGCAGTAAGATCACCAGTTCAAGGCCAGTCTCTGCAACACTGTGGAAGTCCTAAGCAATTTAGTGAGCCGGTGTCCCAAAATAAAAAATTTAAAAGGCTTGGAGATAGGGCTAGGGTTGTAGCTCAGTGGTAGAGTGATTGTCTAGCACGTGTGAGGCACCGGGCTCAATCCTCAGCACCATATAAAAATAAATAAAATCGTGATTTTTTTTTTTTTTAAAAGGCTTGGGGATATAGCTCAGTGGTAAAGCACCGCTGGGTTCAATCCTAGTAATGAAAAGGTGTGTGTGTGGGGGGGGGGCGGTAATATAGAGCAAGGAAACCAGAGCTAGTAGAAGTGGCAGTACAGTGCAGGCTTGAAGAAGATGGACTCTGAAGTCAATTGCTTGCATTTGTGGTTCAGCCTCTCTACTCCCTTGAATGTTATTTAATACCTGTTGCCTAAGTTTTCCCATTGACAAAATTACAGTAATAGTGGTACTTGATTCATGGGATTTCTGTGAGTATCACATTTAAAAATGGGATCATTTAACTTGGGGAACTTTATTTGTTTGGGTTCTAAGGACTGAACCCAGAGGCACTTTATCCCTGAACTATATCCCCATTCCTTTTAATTTTTTGAGACAGGGTTTCCCTAAGTTGCCCTGGCTGGCCTCAAATTTGTGATCCTCCTGCCTCAGTCTCATGAGTTGCTGGGATTACAAGCAAAATATTATTTAAGGGCGGCTTCCCTTTTCACCTTCAGGTATCTAAGAAAAAAAAGGTCTTTGTTTATAACCTTCTTCTCTTCTTTCCTCAAGCTCCCTTTGCCGTCCAAGTCAGCGTTTCTGAGTTCAAAGTTTAAGCATAAGTTCTTTTTTCAGTCCTATTGGTTCCAAGAGAGTTGCTACATAAAAACATCTCCGGGCTGTCGAACTTCGAAAAAAAAAATATATTTTCCTAAAGGAGGGCCAATGACGTCAAGCAGCCCTCGCTACCCACGAGCAGTTACCGTATGAAGGAAGGCTCCTTTGCGCATGCGCTTCTGCTTGCCCGTCCGGAAAAAAAAAAAAAAAAATTTGTACCCTCTCGGCATCCTTACGTCGCGGGGCGGCAGTGTCTCTCCTCGTTTGCTTGGCGTAGACTTCCTGCCGGAAGTGGGAAGAGGAGGAGGTGGGGTGGTGGCGCTCGTGGTGGGTCGTGCTAGGCTCGAGATCGTGCGTATTCTGAGATCTGGGAGATAATTGTCGCTCAGAGGCTGCGGGCGGAGGTACATTTTTCTAGTGTAAATGCACACGTGTCTTGGATGCCGGCTTAGGAGGATCTGTACTATCGTTTTATAAAAGAACTTCATGCTTCCGCACGGCTCTCTGAGAAGGCGTATTCAGAGAGGCAGAATGCCCAGATTCCAGTCGGTTGCAGGCTCTGTCACTGACAGTGTGCGCTGTGACTTGCCTTGTGCCCCTCTCCGTGTCTCTGTATCCTCATCTGTAGAATGAAGGTCACTTGTCAGTTTTTCTGAATGTTACTGAATGTCCATTATGTCATTTGAGCCTCCAGAATCGGGAGGATTAATATCATTGACCCCATTTTATAAGGAAAAGACGGTGAGAGGTTACATGACTTCCTCAAGATTGAACAGATAACTTTTTGAGATTTCAGAACTTGAAACTAGAATGTTACTCTGTAACTCCTTGGTCACAAATCTTCTTCGTATGTTTCTATATCATCAGTTCCTGGAACTGGCCATATAAGCAAATACTCAAGAAGTTTTGAATTAATTAGTCTTTTGATTCCAAGGCTAATGCCATGCAAATCTGGTTTCTATCTCTCAGATGTATAAACAAATGTAACTTTTCCAGGTGTATCCTGTGTCTTACCTGACGGTCCAGTTCTGAGTCCAGTTCTGTAGTCTTCAATTTAATCAGCCAGACACCATGGAGGCACCCCCAGTCACCATGATGCCTGTTACTGGGGGCACCATTAATATGATGGAGTACCTGCTTCAGGGTGAGTGAACCAGAAAGCTGGGATTACCTGCTTTCCTCTTCTCTTCAGCTTCTCTGGAAATGAAGACAAAATAAAGGCAACCTGCATAGTTTCTGACACTCACCAATTTCCACCCCCCTGCAGTGCTGGGGCTTGAACACAGGACCCACTATTCACAAATCTTATGATTCTGTCCTATATCATAAAGTGAATGAACCCCCAGCTCCATAGTTTTTGAATTTTTTTTCATTTAAAATTATAGTTGCAAATGCATTAAGCCCTTTAAATTTGCCAGTTTAAACATTTGAAATTATTGTGCATCAATCCGTAGAACTTTTTCATCTTGCAAAACTGAAACTTTATACCTATTAAATACTAATTTTCCCTCTCTACTTCCAGTCTTTAGCAACTATCTTTCTACATTCTAATTTTGAATACCTTAGATACCTCATATGAGTGAGATAATACAGTATTTGCCTTTTTGTGTCTGACATATTTCATTTAGCGTAATGTACTTGGGGTTCATCCATTTTATGATTTAGGACAGAATCAGTTTCTTTGTTTTTTTTTCCCCCCCTGTACTTGTGATAGAACTCAGGGCCTCACTCATGCTAGGCAAATACTATACCCTGAGCTACAGCCCTAGCCCTTTAAAAATTTTTTATTTTGAGTCAGGGTCTTGCAAAGTTCCTTAGGCTGCTCTTGAATGTGCCATCCTTCTTTGGATTAACCTTCCTTAGCTTCCCAAGTAGCTAGGATTACAGGGATACATCATCATACCTGGCCAGAATGTCCTTCCTTCCTTCCTTCCTCCCTCCCTCCCTGGGATTGGATTGAACCCAGGGGTGCTTAACACTGAGCCACATCTCCAGCCCTTTTGTGTATTTTATTTAGAGACAGGGTCTTACTAAGTTGCTGAGACTGGCTTTGAACTCACAATCCTCCTGTCTCAGTCTCTCTAGCCACTGGGATTACAAGTGTGTGCCACCACACCTGGCTTTATTGTGGTTTTGATTTATATTTCTCTGGTGATTAGTGATATCGAACATCTTTTCATATGCATGTGAGCCATTTGTATATCTTCTTTGGAGAATTGTCTATTCAATCTTTGCCTACTTTTACATTATTAGATTTTTTGTTGTTGAGTTGTAAGAGTTGTTTATATATTCTGAATGTTAACTTCTTATTTTTTTTTAATTTTTTTTTTTTTAGTTGTATTCGGGCACAATACCTTTATTTATTTATTTTTATGTGGTGCTGGGGATCGAACCCAGTGCCTCACACATGCTAGGCAAGTGCTGTGCCATTAAGCCATAACCCCAGCCCAACTTCTTATATTTTTGATTTGAAAATATTTTCTCCATGCTGTAGGTTGCTTTTCACTCTGTTGATTACATTGATACACAGAGTTTTTCAATTTTTATCTATTTTTGCAGAAAAAAACTAATTTTAATGAGTTCTAGTTTAACAGTTCTTTCTTTCATGGATTGTGCCTTTGAAATAATATTTAAAAAGTCATTATGAAACCTAGGACCATCTAATATTCTTTGTATCCTCTAAAAGTTTTATAATTTGGGATTTTACATTTAGATCTGTGATGCATTTGGGAATAATTTTTGTGAAGATTGTGTATCCCAAACCTTTTTGCAGACATGCACTTTGCCATCACTCGAAAGTTTCTTCTTAGACCTCATCCTAACCCTCCCCCTCCAATTGGAAGAGCTGCTGTTCTATCTGTAATCATAGATTATGTGGGAAAGAACGTCATGTGGAATGTACTCTTTTGTTAAGGGCTTCTTCTGGTCAGAATAGCTATTTCAGTATCCATTCATATTGGTATGCATATGAATAGTTTTTTGTTTTTGTTTTTGTTTTTGTTTTGCAATATTGGGGATTGAACCCAGACCTGGCACATGCTAGGCAAGTGCTCTACCACTGAGCTACATACCCAGCCAGTTTTATTTTATTTTGAGACAGAGTCATGCTAAGTTGCTGGAGCTGGTCTTGATTTGGGATCCTTCTGCTTCATGCTCCCAAGTAGCTGGGATGGTAGTTGTTTTTTATTAATAGCTCAGCAGTATCCCATTGTTTATCACAATGTGTTTATTCTACTGTTGATGGGCACCTGTTCTGTTTCTGGCTTTTGGCTACTATGAAAACAGCTGCTAAGAACTTTCTCTCTCTCTTTTTTTTTTTGGATGAATACCCAGGAGTGGGATTGCTGAGTCAAACAACTATTTTTGAGTTAAATTTATTGATTTCCAAGAGATGCCTCAGATAATAAAAATACTGATGATGATATTTTTGAGCATCTACCCTGTACCTGGCCTTTGCTTCCCTAGTAGCTGGGATTACAGGTATATGCCACCACACCCAGCTCCAATACTACCATTATTACCTTCAAAATTAGTAGTAAATTTAGTGAGGCCCGAGGCAACTTAGTGAGAGCCTGTCTTAAAATGAAAAGGGTCGGGGATGTGGCTCATTGGTTAAGCACCCCTGGGTTCAATCCCTAGTACCAAAAAATAAAACAAAAAAGAAGGAAAGAAATTTAATAATAAATTTCATTCATTCATTATCTGTTCCATATTCAAAATTTTCCAAATTGTTCCTCAAAAGTTTTACAGGTTATATGTAAAAACTATATCATTTTATGTAAGGGTATCTCCAGATTTTAGGGATTCCTGGAACCAGTACCCCGCAGATACTGAGAAACAACTGTACCACCTTTACTATAGACTCTATGTAAGGCTTGTATTCATTGACCCATGCCACATCCTTATTTCATTACCATTTTCCCTCTTGTACAATATACTTCAGCCACACTGGTATCTTTTCATTTCCTTAAATTTGCCAGGCCCTTTCCTGCTCATGGTCTTTGCACTTGATGATCCCTCTGCTCTGGAACCCTTTCCCAAACATCTCTCTCTAACCCTTTCATTTTCATCCTTTGGATCTTAGCACAGGTTCATCTCTTTATAGACCACTTTATAGACCTTTCTGACCACTCCAGCCCCTCAGAGTGGTTCTTCTCCATCGTCCCCACAAATTATTCTATCATCTACCTTTTATTTCTAATTTTTGTTTGTTTGTTTACTTATTTTGTTGTTGTTGTCTTTACGAACTGTAATCTCTATAAGGTTAGGGCCTCCTACTGCCTAGCACAGTGTGCCCAGGCACAACTCTTAAAATCTTCAATGACATAATTACCAGGACCTGTTGCTTTACTTGCAACCCTGTTGGTTTTCAAATATTTAGTCTTTTGAATCTTACAGTCAATTTTTACAATATAGTGGCATTGTTATAGTGATCTAAAGAAAGTGTTGGGAACATCTGAAGAAAAACATTCTTAGTATAAGGAATAAGAGAAAGATCTCTGAAGAGAAATACATTGCCAGATACTTGGCATTTTCAGAGATTAGTAGGAAGGTCACTTGCTAGAGGGACTGATAAAGGGGAGAAGTGGAAAGAGATGATGTTGGACAGATAGCAGAGACAATAATATGTAGGATCTTGTAGAAAATAGTGAAGACTATATTTTATTTTAAATCACATAGGAAACCACTAGAAGGTTCTGAGCAGAGGATTTATTTACCTTCTATTTTATTTATCTATTTATATAGTTTTCATTTTTGCCTTATATTTTAAAAAGACCACTTAGCTATTGTATAGAAAAAAGAAGACAAGGTTGATGAACCAGGCATGAGGGCACATGCCTGTAGTCCCAGCTATTAAGGAGGCAGAAGGATCACTTGAGCTCAGGAAGTCAAGGTCAACTTGGGCAACATAGCAAGACCCCAATTTTAAGAAAAGGTGAGGGAAAGGTGGAAACAGGCTACTGCAAAGACCAAGCAAAAATGAAAGCGAGTTGGACTAGGTGCAAATGATCAGGGAGGGAAAGGTGGTTGGATTTTGCTTTTATTTTAGAAGTATGGATTCGATGTATATAGGATGTTGGAAAAAGGAGTCAAAGATGATTCCATGGTTTTGGCCTGGGAAACTGAAAGCTGAGAGTTGCCATTTACTGTGATGGGAAAGACACAGGAGAAGTAAGATTTTGAGGCAGAAAAATCAACAGTTTAATATTGAATATGTTAGGGTGAAGATGTGTGTTAGGAACCAGGTGTGGTGGCACAAGCCTGTAATCTGCAGCAACTCAGGAGGCTGAGGCAGGAGGACTGCTAGTTCAGAGCCTCAGTAACTTAGCAAAACTCTAAGCAACTTAGTGAGACAGTATCTCAAAATAAAAAGTTCTGGGAATGTGACTCAGTGTTAGGCACACTTGGGTTTAATCCCTGGTACCAAAAAAAAAAAAAAAAAAAAAAAGAGAAAGAAGAGACAGATGTGTGTTTGGCATCCAAGTGGAAGTAGACAATTTGGATGTATGAGTCTGTAGTTCATGAGATACAAATGTGGGAGTCCTCAGGGCATAAATAGTATTTAAAGCTATGGGATCAAATTAAGTCACCAAGGGAGGAAGAGACTTATTGTTTTTTGCGGGGAGGGATTGGTGGTTTTTTGTTTGTTTGTTTTTATTTTTTGTTTGGTACCAGGAATTGAATCCAGGGATGCTTTACCACTGAACTGTATCCCCAACACTTTATTTTTTATTTTTTAGATTTTGAGACAGGGTCTCGCTAAGTTACTTAGGGCCTCACTAACTTGCTGAGGCTGACCTTGTGATCCTCTTGCCTCAGCCTCCTAATTGCTGGGATTACAGGCATGTGCCAGCACACCTGTCGAATAGATTATTGATAGAGAAGAGAACCAGGAATGAATTGCAGGACCCTCCATCATTTAGGGATGAAGAGATTAAGTAAAGAAAACTTAAAAGGAATGATCAATTTTATTTATTTATTTATGTATGGTCCTAAGGATTGAACCCAGTGCCTTACACTTAGAAGGCAAGTGCTCTACCACTGAGCTATAGCTCCAGCCCCACTGTTGCCTTGTAAAGGTCCTGAGGCCAACGACCAAAGACTTCTGGAGATTAACGTTTCTAAGGAAATGCTAAAGATTTCTAGTACCAAATAAGAAAAAGCAAAAAATTGAAAGGGAAATAACTTTATCATAATGTTATATAATAACTTGGCAGTGTAACTCCTTATATATTAGGCCTGTGTTTTGTAAGAGACTACTAGACTAAACTGTTGGGGTTTTCATTTTAGGTTTTTTTTTTAATTGCTAATTCTATGACCCACAATGAAAGCTGAGACTCAGTAGTGCTTTTTCCCTCTTTAGGAAGTGTTTTAGACCACAGTTTGGAAAGCCTCATCCACCGCCTTCGTGGTTTATGTGACAACATGGAACCTGAAACTTTCCTTGACCATGAGATGGTATTCCTCCTTAAGGGCCAGCAGGCCAGCCCATTTGTCCTGAGGGCCCGGCGCTCTATGGATAGAGCAGGGGCACCCTGGCATCTGCGTTACCTGGGACAGCCAGAAATGGGAGACAAGAACCGCTATGCCTTGGTGCGAAACTGTGTGGACATTGCCACATCTGAAAACCTCACAGATTTCTTGATGGAAATGGGCTTCCGCATGGACCATGAGTTTGTTTCCAAGGGACACTTGTTCCGTAAGGGCATTATGAAGATTATGGTATACAAGATTTTCCGTATCCTGGTGCCTGGGAACACAGACAGCACTGAGGCCTTGTCACTCTCCTATCTTGTGGAATTAAGTGTTGTTGCACCAGCCGGGCAGGATGTGGTCTCTGATGACATGAGGAACTTTGCTGAGCAGCTGAAACCTCTGGTTCACCTAGAGAAAATAGACCCCAAAAGGCTCATGTGACTAAGACAGTCTGTACTCACCTGTTAGAAAAAAGATATTATAGTGTCTCTGTTTAGGGCTGGGGATATGGCTTGGTTGGTGTTTGCCTAGCGTGTACAAGGGCCTGGGTTCAATCTCCAGTCCACCAAAAAGAAAAAGGAAAAAAAAATGCCCCAGTTTACCACTGCCAGCCGGATATTCCCTTGGGAAGGACCATGAGAGTTTACTTGGTTCTTTGCAATGTTTTCCTCATGAGGTTTCACTTTCATGGCAACCTTTTATTTTTATTTAATTTTTAATTTTTTATTTTTTAGTACTGGGAAATGAACCCAAGGGCACTTGACCACTGAACCACATCCTCAACCCTTTTTTATTTTTTATTTAGAGACAGAATCTTACTGAGTTGCTTAGGGCCTTACTAAGTTGCTGAGGCTGGCTTTGAACTTGATATCCTCCTACCTCAGCCTCCCAAGCTGCTGGGATTACAGATGTGCATCACCACACCCAGCCATGGCAGCCTTTTTAAATTAAAGGCTCAGGGTAACACAGAACTTCTGTCTAATCCCTCTGCATAAAGAGGGGAAATTGGGACAAATTAGCTTTTGGAAAGAAAAGTCTCTTGTTCGGCCATTTGTGTGTAAGGTTTATTAGCAGTCTGTAAGCTTGTGTTGAATGGTAATAAAGGCTATTAAAAAAATGTCTGTAATTCTGCTTCTTTATCTCTTACTCTACACACTCAGGGTAGATTCATTAACAGTTGAAGCAACAACAGTGATAATTCTGTTTTAATTTTCTGGTTGTTTGTAGTGCTGAAGATAAAACCCAGGACCTCAAGCATACTCGGCAAACACTTTACCACTGAGATATAGCCCCGGTCCCTTAGTTTTAATTTTATAGACATGATAGTTCTCACTTTTCATGAAGTGGCACATTTGTTGATGAGATATTTTTAAATGCAAAAGTAATGAGTAATATCTGAGGAAATACACTAATTCTATTTGGTATATAGCCTTCTAGTCTTTAGTTTTTGTAAATTTGTATACACACACACACACACACATATTTGTAAAAAATAGTCCGTATATATTGGCTTTCTGTTTATTTTCCAGGATATTAATCTATAGTGTCCTTTTGTAAAAGTAAAAAAAAAAACAAAAACTCATTTATTACGTTCTTAGGTGTCAGTGCTATCCTGTTATTTTTTAGTTTTGTCTTCTTTTTACTTATACATGACAATGAATTTTTTAAAATTATATTTTAGTTGTTGATGAACCTTTATTTTATTTTTTAGATATTTTTTAGATGTTGATAGACCTTTATTTTATTCATTTATTTATATGCAGTGCTGAGAATCAAACCCAGTGCCTGACACACGCGAGGCAAGTGCTCTACCACTGAGCCACAACCCCAGCCCATGCCACTGCATTTTGACATATCATATACACGTGGAGTATGACTTTCCATTTTTGTGGTTCTACATGATGTGGAGTTACACTGGTTGTGTATTCATGTATGCTTGATTCATTCTACTGTCTTTCCTATTCCCATTCTCCCTCCCTTCTCTTCATTCTCCTTTATCTAATCCAGTGAACTTCCATTTGACCTTTAGTTTTTTGGGATTGGCTTATTTCATTTAGCATGCTCATCTCCAGTTCCATCTATTTACTGACAAATGCCATAATTTCATTCTTTATGGCTGAGTAATAGTCCATTGTGTGCATGTATCACATTTTCTTTATCCATTCATCTGTTGAAGGGTACCTAGGTTGGTTCTATAGCTTAGCCTAAGTTCTTTAGGTATGTTAAAGCAGACTCTTTTTGACCACGGGCATATTTCAGTGGCAGAGCGCTTGCCTAGCATGCCTGAGTCCTTGGTACCCTGGACCATAATAAATTTTTAAATTAAAAAAAAGACCCATTTTGTAAACAGGGAAATAGAGGTACAGAGCAATTATCTTTTTCTAGGTTATACAGCTTTGATTAGCAGAGCTAGTATTTAAATATTGACAGTTATAATTACTCTTTGTATTTTATCATTAAGGTTTGCAATAAATTGATTCCTCTTCTTTTGGATTTTTAGTTTGATTCCATTGTTTTGCTTTTATGCACTATGCTATAATGCTAGTGCTTCAATTAAGTTTTTGTTGATAGCTGTGATGCTTTAGGATAAATTTAGGGAACTGCTGAGTCAAAGGGTATGTGCTATTTTTGTGGGGGGGCATGAGGGACTGAATTCGGGGGTGCTTGACCATTGAGCCACATCTCCAGCCCTTTTTTTAAAAAAATATTTGTAGATGGACACAATTTCTTCATTTAATTTATTTATGTTTATGTGGTGCTGAGGATCAAACCCAATGTGTCACATGTGCTAGGCAAGCGCTCTACCAGTGAGCTACACCACTAGCCCCTCTCTAGTCTTTTTTTTTTTTAATTTTGAGACAGGGTCTCACTAAGTTGCTTAGAGCCTGGCTAAGTTGCTGAGGCTGACTTTGAACTTGCAATCCTTCTGCTTCAGACTCTTGAGTTGCTGAGTTTACAGGTATGTGCCACTGCACCTGGCTGGGTGTGTACTATTTTAAGACAAACCATGTACTACCAGTGCCTTCCAGAAATGTCCCAATTTTAATTCCTACCAGCAATAAATGAAGTTTCCAACACTAGGTTACCTTGAAAATTCATTTTTCTCGTTTGATGATGAATGGTAACAAGTTTAAATTTTTAAAAAAATATTCCTTGCTGAGGTTTAAATTTTATAAATATTTATTGGACACATGTGAATACCCTTTTTTTTCTTTTTTATTTTTTTTTTAGTATTACTAATTTATTGAAATCAAGGATTTAGTTAAGTGGTATAGTCATATTTAACCCTAGTTAGGCTGACATCATGCTGTTCAAATGATATGGCTGAGGCTGTAGAGTTTGGAACATGCTTATTTTCTAGTTTACATATTCAGTGTTTACCTCTCCAATTAAGCCCATTTAGGAAAAAAGGAGACAATTTTGGGGGTAGAACCATAAATATATAAAATATACAAATGCTAAAGATGCAAGAGCTATCTTGTCTGCGTTTTCTCCACAGAGCTGGGCTAAGACAGTCCTTCTACCACAAAGAATGCACATGATTTGACTAAATGCTGTGTTCACTGGAACTGGGCAGGAATTGAGCTGTCACTGGAGAGGCTGGGAGAGAGGCCAAGTCCTCCTCATGTCAGTTGAATTTCCAGGCAAAACTCTGTTTCCCTGAGAGTTGAGACATTCTTCTTTTAAGAAATGCAGCAGATGTGCTGGCAATATAGCCCATCATATAAGGTGCCTGGCTTGCATGCTCAAGGCCTGGATTCGAGTCCCCAGCACTGTGGGATTGTGGAAATAACAAACCAACCAAGAAATGCAGCAGATGTATGTTTTTATGAATTTGTCACCTCATTTCAATAGCCCTAGAGAACCATACTGGGGCTGGATACTGTCTAAAATTCCTTTTAGCCATCCCATTTTTTGGAAACCTGTGGTTTACAGAGGAAGGCTGACTTCAACCGACACAGAGTCAGTAGAGTAAGTGTCTCAGTGAAAACAAATCCAAAGTGATCTTCTGGGGTGAAAACTTTCTGTAGGGGTGGCAAACCCTCTATTTTTCAAAATATTATATGTGTGTGTGTGTGTGTGCGTGTGTGTGTGTGTGTGTGTATTTGTAGTTGTAAAAGGGCACAATACCTTTATTTATTTTTTTATGTGGTGCTGATGATCAAGCTCAGTGCCTCATGTGTACTAGGCAAGTGCTCTACTACTGAGCTACAATCCCGGACTCCCTTTTCTTTATCTTTAATTATCTTTTTTAAAAATATTTTTTAGTTGTAGATGGACACAATATCTTTATTTATTCATTTTTTGATGTGGTGCTGAGGATCGAACCCAGTGCCTTGCACGTGGGAGGCAAGCACTCTACCACTGAACTACAGCCCCAGCCTCCTTCATCTTTTCTTTATTAATTTGTAAAGAGCTTCTATGTAATTTTTCCTATTTATCATTTGACTTCTAATTTAATGGATTATTTTTAGTGGAATAAATATGGATTATTTTAATGCCTGTAGTAGAGTTTTTTACTACCCTAGAGAGATTTCAGTTTACCAAAACTTATAGGTCATTAAAAATTTAGGGGCTGGGTTGTGGCTCAGTGGTAGAGTGCTTACCTGATATGTGTCATTTTATTATGGAACCTCCACTTAGTTATCCCATTTGAACCGCATTGAACAACTCAAATTCACTTTGGATCTCAATATTTTACTCAAAAGATTATATGAGAGCTGGGTGATATAACTCAGTTGTGGAATGTTTGCCTAACATGTGTGGCCCTGGATTCAATCCCCCAAACCACAGAGAGATACAAGCAAAACATTCAGCCAGGTGCTGTGGTACACACCTGTAGTCCTAGCTACTCTGGAGGCTGAGGCAGGATAGTTTGTGCAATGTTGCAAGATCTGTCTCAAACACAAACAAATGAAGTGTGTGGTGCTGAACACCTGTAATCTCATTAACTTGGGTGGCTGAGGCAGGAGAATCACAAGTTCAAGTCCAGCCTGGGAAACTTAGCAAGACTGTGCCTCAAAGTAAGTAAAAAGGGCTGGGCATATGACTCAGTGGTAGAGCATCTCTAGGTTGAATCTCCAGTACCACCCCCCCCACACACACAAATCCTTTATTAGGATGCTAACTTGTGCTACAAGTAACAGAAAACCCTCTCCAAAACTGCCTCAAACAGGTTTAAGGATGGTGTTTTCTTTACCAGAATGTTGCCCTGTGTTCCATCCCCAGCACTGATGATAAGTTCCAAGATGGGATAGTTTCAAGTTTGCTAGTGAGTTCAAAGCCAGCCTTAGCAACTTTTCAAGGCCCCAAGCAATTTAGTGAGACCCTGTATCAAAATAAAATATAAAAAGGGCTGGGGATGTGGCTCAGTGTTTAAGTACACCCGAGTTCAATCCCCTGTACCACCATACACACACACACAAAAGGCTGTACTATTTATGTTCCTTTTGCCAATACATAAAGATAAATATTCACATCCTCACCAGTCCTTTGTGTCATTAATTCTAGTCTTTTTCAGTTTGATGGATGTAAAATGGCATCTTTTGGTTTTTTCAATTTGCATTTATTTGATTATAATCAATTAAATACTAGGCTTCATGTGTGTGGTACTGGAGATTGAACCCAGGAGTGATGATTTACCTCTGGGCTAAATCCCTAACCCTTTTTTTTTTTTTTTTGCCGTGCTGGGGATTGAACCCAGGGTCTTGTGCTTATGAGGCAAGCACTCTACCAACTGAGTTATCTCCCCAGCCCTGCCCTTTTTATTTTGAGACAGGGTCTCACTGAGTTGTTTAGGGCCTTGCTCATTTGCAGAGCCTGGCCTCTACCTTTCTTTTTTATTTATTTATTTTTAGTTGTCAATGGACATTTCTTTTATTTATTTATATGCGGTACTGAGAATCAAACCCAGTGCCTTACATATGCTGGGAAGCACTGTGCCACTGAGCTACCACCCCAGCCCCTGGCCTCTATCTTTTGATCCTCTTAACTCAGCCCACCAGGTCTCTGAAATTACACGCATGAACCACTGTACCCAGCTCATTTATGCACAGATGTTTTTAATATGTGAAACTAAGATTATTCATATTCTTTTCTCATTTTTTTCCATTTGATTTCTTGTTGGTTTGCAGAAATTCTTTGTATATTCTACACATTAATCCTGTGCTTGTTTTAAACACTGCAATACCTTCTCCCAATATCTACTTATATCTTTGGCCCTTTTTCTATTTGATTTCCTGTCTTCCTGATTGCAGGAATTTTTGTATATTCTAGACATTATTTCTGTGTTCTTAACTTTCTGTCTTCTTACTTCATTTTAACTTTGTCTTTGCTGTCATTAGTTAAGTAGATATCCTGAATTTTGTGGGTTTCTGTTGTTGTTTATTTTTGTCCTAGTGACCAAACCCAGGATTTGTTCATGGTAGGCAAGTGCTCCTCCACAGAGCCACATTTCAGCAGATATCCTAATGGCTTAAAATCTTGTTCATAAAGTCTATGTGTGTGTATGTGTTTTACTGGAAATTCAACCCAGGGCCTTGCACATGCTGGGCAAATGCTCTACCCCTGAACTATATCCCCAGCCCTATTCTTTTTGTACCCCTAGGTAACATGATTTTCCTACAAATTTCTTATATTAGCTTGATAGTTTTAACTTTCACATTTAGGTCTTTAATCCATTTGGATTCCATTTTCTATATGGTTTAAAATAAAAACACAGCTTTCTTCTTCCTACAGTGAATTAGTTTCACTCCCACCATCTAAAAAACAATCTTTTCCGTGGTTGTGTCATTGTCTTTATCACATGTTAAGTTTCCATGTGTATATGCTTTATTTCTAAGGTTTCCATGCTCTCCCATTGGTCCTTCCTTTGTTAAGTGCCCATAATATGATGTTTTGATCACTGTGGCTTTGTGACAGAGCCAGTTCTACCAGGCAGGCGGGTTTTCCTACTTGGTTTTTCCCTTCATAATGCATGTTGCTTTCATAGATCTTACTCTTTCATATTCAGTTTAGAGTAGGTTTTTCTGATGTTATTGAACATATCTAAACTAATTTGGGAGGGAACTGGCATCTCTGTGTAGGACACTCCCTCCAAATGCAGTGTGGCTGACTTCCTTTACCTCTTTCAGGTCTCTGCTGAAATGTCAGAGAAGCCTTCTCTGGCCATGCTAAATTAAGTAGCACCATCACTCCCTGTCACTCTCCACTATCTATCCCTTTATCTTATTTGACCTTTTTTTCATAGTATTTCTTTCCAACTATTAATTCACTGCTTTTCTACTAGCGTGTGAGATACATGAGAACAGGTGCTTTGTTTTGTTCTCTTCTAGGCATCGGTGAAGAAGCTGCCAGGAGAGAAGGTGGGCTTTTACGCACACATCCCTAGCACCCACAAGATCTGGACTATGGTTGGTACTCTGAATCTTTGTTAAACAAACGAATTAAAATCTTCACACTGCTGAGGTCATCCCAAGTATGACATTTATTCAGGACTTCTTATGTCCTGAATAGAGTTTAAATTTTTTTTCTTGATAAACTTCTTAGGCATTGCTTTTAGGCTAATTACTATAGTCAACAAACCACTCATGCACGTCAACCTGCCACCTGTTTTTGTAAATAAAGTTTTATTGGAACACATCCACATTCATTCTTTTAAAATCTGTCTATGGCTGCTTTGTACTACAATGCCAGATTTGAGTTGCTTCAGTAGAGATCATGTGACCAACAAAATGCGAAATATTTTCTGTCTGTTCCTTTATGGAAAAGGTTTGTTCATCCTGGCAATACTCTACAGTTTAATTGCTATTGTAGGTCGTATTATATTTTTTATAACTTTGTTTTTGTTGGGGGAGGGGTGCTGAGGATCAAACCAAGGGTATTAGCATGCTAAGCAAGCACTGTATCACTGAGCTAAATTCTAGCCCTTTATTATGTTTTTAAGGTGGTTATCCTAGTGGAAGGGAGTATAACTCAGTGGTAGAGTACTTACTAGCATGCTTGAGGTCATAGGTGTGATCCCCAGCACCAGTAGCCCCCCAAAAAATGTTTGATGGTGCAAGACCTTTCCTATTGATTCTTTTTTTGTTTTCCATACAGATGGTCATATCATTGACAATCACTGTTATATCTCTTAATTTTCTATTCTTATATACTTCTTTCACTTTTTCTTGTCTGAAAAAAATGACTTAACTCTCCCATACTCTAGGAAATATTTGTGTCAATTGCTAGCATCCCATTTCTATACATAAGTGAAGAATTCACTGCAAGAGAAATTAGGAAAACTACCCCATTCACAATAGTGTCAACTGTGGGGGTCCTCTCTGCCGCGTCACGCATGGAGGAGAAAAGGGTTAACTGCAAGAGGAGGATGTTGGCGGTTTTTCTATTACCCAAAAAACTTATCTACTTAATAAACACATAAGAGCCAATACTCCTTTTATGAGAGGTGGCGTGATGGGTCTGGCCATACCAGCTCTGGTCTCTTACAACAACATGGAGTTGCCCAACTCTCCTTCATTTATAATATACAGCTAAAGGGGGCAAGGACTGGGAGGAGCTACTTCTGTGATGGACAGGATAGGGTGGAATTAGGGGAGCCATTCTCTTAGGGGGAAAATTTCAGAAGGAGACAGGGAACCACTCCCACGCAGTGCCACATGCTTCCTAGAAGACAGGCCTCTGTGTCCCATGGCTCAACCTAGTCTGATTCTGCTAAATAAGGACAGCTTTCCACACTCAACAAAAATAAAATACTTGGGAATCAATCTAACAAAAGAGGTGAAAGACCTCTACAATGAAAACTATAAAACACTAAAGAAAGAAACTGTAGAAGACCTTAGAAGATGGAAAGATCTCTCTTGTTCTTGGATAGGCAGCATTAATATTGTCGAAATGGCCATACTACCAAAAGTGTCATACAGATTCAGTGTAATTCCTGTTAAAATTCCATTGACATTCTTCATACAAATAGAAAAAAATCAATCATGACATTTATTTGGAAAAATAAAAGACCTGGAATAGCCAAGGTAATCCTTAGCAAGTAGAGTGAAGCAGGAGAGATCACCCTACCAGACCTTAAACTATACTACAGAACTACAGTAACAAAAATGACATGGTATTGGCACCAAAATAGACAAGTAGACCAATGGTTCAAAATAGAAGACACAGAGACAAACCCACATAAATATGGTTATCTCATACTAGACAAAGGTGTCAAAAATATAACTGGAGAAAAGATAGGCTATTCAACATATGGTGCTGGAAAAAAATGGAAACCCATATGTAACAAAATGAAATTAAATCTCCATCTCTCACCCTGCGCAAAACTCAACTCAAAGTGAATCAAAGACTTAGGCACTAAAACAGAGACCCTAGACCTAGTAGAAGAAAAAGTAGGCCCAAATCTTCATCCTGTCAGCTGAGGACCTGACTTCCTTAACAAGGCTCCTAAAGTGCAAGAAGTAAAACTGAGAATCAATAAATGGGATGGATTCAAACTAAAAAGCTTCTTCCCAGCAAAGAAAAAAATCAACAATTTAAAGAGAGAGCCTACAGAATGGGAAAAAATCTTTACCACACACACCTCAGATAGAGCACTAATATCCAAGATATATAAAGAACTCAAAAACTTAACCCCCAAAAAACAAATAACCCAATCAATAAATGGCTAAGGCATTGAACAGATACTTCACAGAAGAAGAAATACAATTGATAACAAACATATGAAAAAATGTTCATCATCTCTTGCAATTGGAGAAATGCAAATCAAAACTGCTCTAAGATTTCCTCTCACTCTAGTCAGAACGGCAATTATCAAAAATACAAGCAATAATAAGTGTTGGTGAGGATGTGGGGGAAAAGGTACACTCATATATTGTTGGTGGGACTGCAGATTGGTGCAACCACTCTGGAAAGCAGTATGGAAATTCCTAAGAAAACTTGGAATGGAACCACCATTTGACCCAGCTATCCTGCTCCTCGGTTTATACCCAAAGGACTTAAAATCAGCATACTACAATCATGCAGCCACATCAATGTTTATGGCAGCTCAATTCACAATAGATAGATTATAGAACCAACCTAGATGCCCTCCAACTGATGAATGGATAAAGAAAATGTGGTACATATACACAATGGAATATTACTCTGCCTTAAAGAAGAATGAAATTATGGCATTTGCTGATAAATGGATGGAGTTGGAGAATATCATGCTAAGTTAAATAAACCAATCCCAAAAAACCAAAGACTGAATGTTCTCTCTGATAAGGGAATGCTGATCCATAGTTGTGGGGTGGGTAGGGAAGAATGAAGGAACTTTGGATTGTACAGAGGGGAGTGAGGGGAGGGGTGGGGTGGTAGGGGTGGGAAGGACAGTGGATTGAGACAAACATTATTACCCTATATACGTGTATAAAAAAATTTTAAAAATAAAAAAATTAAATAAAAACAACTAGTATCCATGACTTCGTCTTGATCTTAATGCTATTGCATCAAATTTTTGTACTAAACATGAAAGAAAAATCATGATTTTTTTCAATCTTTTGGCTCATTAATGTGGTCAATGATATTGGCAGATTTTCCGCTATCGAGCCAGTCATGTTTTCTCCTGAGGTAACTCCTATGTATCATGATATATCTTTTAAATATCCTGTTGAACTTAGTTACCGATTATTTTACTTAGGATATTTGCATTGTTAAGTTCCTTAATTGCCATTCCAAGATCTGTAGAATGTGACTTTTCCCTATTTGTACAACCTTCTCTGCTGAAACTATTTTTTTTTAACCAGTCCCCTTTATGGGTGTTAATTTGCAAGATTTGAAAGGATTCAGTTATAATTGAATTCTTTTTTTTTTTTTTTTAGTGTACTGGGGATTTAACCCAGTGGCACTTTACCCCTTCTTAAAATTTTTAATTTTTTTTTTTTTTTTTTTTGGGTGCTGGGGATCGAACCCAGGGCCTTGTGCTTACAAGGCAAGCACTCTACCGATTGAGCTATCCCCAGCCGCCAAAATTTTTAATTTTGAGACAGGGTCTCACTAAGTTGTCGAGGGCATTGCTAAATTGCTAAGGCTGGCCTGAGCTTGAGATTCTCCTGTCTCAGCCTCAGAACTGCTGGGTTAAAAAAAAAAGAAAGAAAAGGAAAGAACTGCTGGGTTACAGGCCTGTGCGCCTGTGTCCAGCTTCTAGACCCTAGACATTTCCATTATAATGGCAGAAACAGGCATTTATAGTATTTGTGTATTCATGAAAGCTATGTGAGTAAAGGGCTTCTTCCCAAAGTGAATGGATCTTTAGCACTGGTCCAGCATGTCAACCTTCTTTTCTGTGGATACAGTTCGATGCTCTTGTTTATGTATTATCCTTTTCTAAAATTTTTTAATTTTAGTTGTAGATGGACACAATACCTTTCTCTCTTCCCTCCCTCCCTCTCTTTCTTTCTCTTTTTCTCTTTCTTCTCTTTTCTTCCTCTCCCTCCCTCCCTCCCCCCCTCCTTCCTTCCTTCCTACCTTCCTTCCTTCCTTCCTTCCTTCCTTCCTTCCTTCCTTCCTTCCTTCCTTCCTTCCTTCCTTCCTTCCTTCCTTCCTTCTGTCCTTCCTTCCTTTCTTTCTTTCTATGCTGAGGGTGAAACCCAGTCCTCACACATGCTAGGCAAGTGAGCCACTACTCAGTGGCTCTTGAACAACCCCAAAGCAAAATGGAACCATGGAAGGTTTGTAACACAAGAGCTCAGATGCGAGAGATGAATGCAGCTTTCAATGCTAGCCATGTCATTTACTAGCTAGAGCACCTGGGACATAATGCAGAGAATCCATTTCCTCATCTGGCAAATTGGGAATAATAATACTTTCATTCCAAGAGCGTACAACAAACTAGACTGTGTGAAGATTTTCAACACAGGGCCCTACAAGTTGCCAGGACTTTCTATTACTGTCCTCTGTGATCATTCCTGACCACAGGAAGGTCACGGAAGTCTCTCCTTCCCACCTCTGACTTTTGACAACAGCTCAGTAGAATCACTTCACATTTTATCGTGTCCCCTGTCTGGTAATTCTCTGTGTGTCTGTTTGGGCTTCTGGCTTTACCATTTAATCATTTTGGTATCTTGGGCAAATAATTTAAATTCTCACAAAGTCTATTTTCTCATCTGCAAAAGTAGCACAGTTGTAGCACCTGTTTTCATAGGTCTGTCAAGCAAATTAAATTATCAATATGCATAAAACCTAGCAGAGTCATGGCCCCATAAAGTGGTTTTTGGTTGTTTTTTTTTTTTTTTTTCTGTTGCTTTTTTTTGTTTTTGTTTTTGTTGATATTGGAGATTGAACCCAGGGTTCTTTACCACTGAGCTACATCCCAGCCCTTTTTATAAGTTGCTGAGGCTAACCTCAAACTTGTGATTCTCCCATCTCAGTCTCCCAAGTTGCTGGCATTACAGGTATGCCCTATAGTCTTTATACCTGTTCATTGTTTTCCATTCTAGTATTATTAACAAGAATGTATGCTTCTGGGGCTGGGGTTGTGGTTTGATCGTCAGCACCACATTAAAAAAAAGAAAAAATGTGTTCACCTACAGCTAAAAAATTAAAAATCAATTTATAAAAAGAATATATGTTCTTATGAGAAGGAACTCTGTTTTTTTTTTTTTTTTTTTTTTAACTATTTAGTTGTAGTGAACACAATACCTTTACTGTATTTATTTACTTATTTATATGTGGTGCTGAGGATTGAACCCAGTACCTCGCACATGCTAGGCAAGTGTTCTACCACCAAGCCACAACTGCAGCCCCAGGAACTATGTTTGGTAGTACGGAGAAAAGGTTATGAGCACAGACTTTAGATTTTTTTGTGTGTTTGGTGCTAGGGATGGAATCCAGGGCCTAAAACATGATAAGCAAGAGCTCTACCCCGCAGCCCCAGATTTGGAATTTTGGGTTCAAATTCAAACTCCACTGCAGGGGCTAAGGGTATAGCTAAGTAGTAGAATGTAGGCTTAGCATTGTTCAATGCCATGGATTTGATTTGGAGGGGTGGGTACTGGGGATTTAACCCAGGGACACTTTACCACTGAACCCCATCCCCAGTCTTTTTATTTTAAGACAGGGTCTTGCTAAATTGCTGAAGCTAGAACTTGTGATCCTTCTATCTTAGCCTCCCAGGTCTTATGAATTACAGGCATGTGTCACTCTGCCTAGCCATTGCCCTGGGTTTGATTCCTAGCACCAAAACAAAAACCTGCTTAGGTCTTAGTTTTCTGTTTCTGCAGAATGAGTGTGATCAAAGAACTCTATTCGTAGAGATTGCTGTAGGGATTAAATGAGATATTCCATTCATTTAACAGCACAGTGCCTGGAGTATATGTTGATTTACTCTACTAAATATTTTAACACTTACTCAATGTTTTATTTAGCACTGTCCTAAAAACTATTTCTGTGAACCCCCATCCCCTACCTAGCTTAGCACAACTCAAGTATTTCAAATATTAAATATTTTTTGAATGAATGAGTGAGTAAATCAATGAATGCTGAATTGTAGACAAAAAGAATCTTGCCTGTATGAACTGGTCTGTCCCAGGTTAACATTCCACATTCTTCTTCAGTGAGTTGGTGTCTAAGCCATGAGGCTCAGCATCTGTAAAAATCAGGAAGAGATTATGAAAAATGGGAGCTTTCAGACCCTGGCTTTTCTACTCTAAAGAAATCACTAATCCTTTAGTGCTTGAATGTATTTTTCAGAACTGAAAAAATGAATTTTAAAAAGTTATTCTAGGCAAAAATGTTAAAATTCACAACATTCAGGGTCATGGAGAACATGGAGCAAGGAGCACCTTTTTGGAGGAAATAAAGGTCAGTGCAACTGTTCTTGAGGGTGTTTACCCTAAGGAAATAACTAAAGATGTTTACAAAGGTATATTATAAGGCTGTTTATCTTAGTGGTGTGTCTGATAGTGAGAAATGGAAATAATCCAGGTGTCAAATAAAAAAGGGTGGAATACTTAAATGATATTTCATCCATTCTGTAAGATATCATTTAGCCATTTAAAAATAAATTGTGGAAATGAATTTAACCACATGGAAAATATTCCAGTTAGTTAACTTATTAACTATGTGACCTTAGGCAAATTACTTAACTCCTCTGCCTCAGTCTCTTTATCATTAAGTGGTAAGACTAATATTGCCTTTCTTATAGGGTTATTTCTTATAGGTTTATTATTAAATTAGTTATTATGTATAAAAAAATATTTGAGATAGTACCTGGTCCATCATGAACATTACATAAGTAGAAATTGTAGCCAGAAGGTGGCACCTGCCTATCAGTCCAGCTACTCAGGAGGATCTTTTGAGCCCAGGATTGGAGGCCACCTGTGCAATATAGCAAAACACAGTCTCAAAAATTTAAAAATAAGTAAGTAAAGGGCTGGGAATGTAGCTCAGTGGTAGAGCACTCTGGGTTCCATTCCCAGTAACACACACACCAAAAAAAAGTTGTACTTATCCAGGAATATTAAAAAAAAAATTTAAACAATGTGTATGGTATGCTATTTTCTATTTATTTTTATTTTTTATATTTTTTGGTGTTAGAAATCAAACCCAGGGCCTCGCATATGCTAGACAAGAGCTCTAACACAGACTCACATCTCCAGCCCCTAGTTTTTTGTTTGTTTGTTTTTTGGGGGGTACTGGGGATTGAACCCAGGGCCCCTTTACTGCGCCATATACCCGGTCCTTTTAAATTTTTATTTTGAGACATGGTATCACTAAGTTACTCAAGACCTTGCTAAATTGCTAAGACAGGCCTCCAACCTGATTTTCCTGCCTCAGCCTCCTGAGCTGCCACGATTACAGAAAAGGGCCATCACCATCAAGTCTGGCTCCTAATTTAAATACTATGTACAGATGCAAGGTGCATTGGCGCAGGCCTATAATTCCAGAGGTTTGGGAGATTTGAGGCAGGAGGATCCCAAGTTCAAAGTCAGCCTCAGGAATTTAGAGAGGTTCTAAGGATTATAGTGAGACCCTGTCTCAAAATTAATAAAAAGGTCTGGGGATGTAGTTCAGTGGTTTGGTACCAGGTTCAATCCCTGGTACCAAAATAGTAATAATAATAATAATTAGTAGTTAGAGAAGCTGGGTGTGGTGGCACACCTGTAAGCCCAGCAGCTAGGGAGGCTGAGGCAGAATAGGAAATTCAAGCAATTAGTGAGACTCTGCCTCAAAATAAAAAACAATTCTGTGAGACCCTGTTTCAAAATAAAAAATAAAAAGGGCTGGGGATGTGAGTCAGTGGTTGAGTGCCCCTGGGTTCAATCCCAAGTACCAAAACAACAACAACAACAAAAATTACAGAGAAAATGGTATGAAAGTGAATACTTTCAAATGTGCCTAGTTGTTGCTTGATGTTGGAAATATGCTGGTGTTTTTGCATCTGTTATTTATTTTTGTACAAAGAAAGTACATTTCTTGTGTAACTTAAAAAATAATAGCAACTTGCCAGGCGTATTGTCTCATGCCTATATTCCCAGCAATCTGGGAGGCTGAGGCAGGAGGATCACAAGTTCAAGGACAGTCTCAGCAATTTAGCCAAACCCTAAGCAATTTAGTGAAACCCTGTCTCAAAATAAAAAATAAAAAAGGGCTTGGGGATGTGGCTCAGTGGTAAAGTGCCCCACATCCCTGGGTTTAATTCCTGGCAGGGGGGAAAAAAAAAAAAAAAACACCAGAAAAAGAAAAGAAAAGAATGAAAAGAGTACTGCTCTAGTAGGGAATTAAGGCTGTCGCTCTGGAATTTTCCACTCTGTGCCAGTTGTTTAGCCTGGGCAGTCTGAGTACAAGTGTGAGGGGGAGTCAAATTCTCCTGCACTTTGAAATGAGAGAGCAATCTAGCCGCAGGGTGCCCTTAGGCAGTGACAGGTTCTTACAAAGATGGTGCCCAACAATGGAAAATCAACTCTGAACTCCAGAGGTGGACAGGATGTGAGTCACCAGCTGGCCTTTTGTCAACCTGACTGTAATTGTTTGTGTTTTTCCTTGGTGGTGTGAATGTGAATGAGACTAATTTTAAAAAACAAATAAACATATCAAGATAAACATCTAA
Organism: Sciurus vulgaris; assembly: GCF_902686455.1. NCBI lineage: Eukaryota > Metazoa > Chordata > Mammalia > Rodentia > Sciuridae > Sciurus > Sciurus vulgaris. The sequence continues at coordinate 20,311,069 of NC_136461.1, forward strand.
ATAAATAGTTCCCTTCAAAGTTATTTTTTTTTTTGTTTTTTTTTTTAGAAACCACACATAAAAATTTTTCATTTTTCAAATAATTTTTTTGGAGTGGGGAGAGGAGAAATCAAATCCATTGATTTCAAAATCAATTTATGTGAAATATTTTTCTAGCTCTTTTTTAAAAAATATTTTTCATTGTAGATGGACACAATACATTTATTTTATTTATTTATTTTTATGTGGTGCTGAAGATCAAATCTAGTGCCTCATACATTCTAGGTAAGCGCTCTATTACTGAACCATTACCCCAGCCTATTTTCTAGCTCTTATTTTATTTTATTATTATTATTTTGGTACTGGGGATTGAGCCCAGGGGTACTTTACCACTGAGCCATATCCCCAGCCCGTTTAATTTTTTTATTTTGAGACAGGGTCTCATCAAGATGTTCAGAGCCCGGGCTGGGCTGTGGCCCAGGGTCAGGGCGCTTGCCGTGCATGTGTGAGGCACTGGGTTCAATTCGCAGCACTACATCTAAAGAAATAATAAATAAAGGTCCATCAACAACTTTAAAAAAAAAAAAAAAAAAAAAAAGATGCTCAGAGCCTTGTTAAATTGCTGAGGATGGCCTTGAACTTGAGATCCTCCTGCCTCAGCCTTCCTAGGTACTGGGATTACAGACACAAGTCACTAAGCCCAGCTAGCTCTTAATTTATTAAAATGAGGATACCCAGAACTTTTTAAAGTGTACTAAGATGGGCATTCTCATGTTTCTAGTGGCATTGTAAATTTGGAGAAAACCCACCAGAAAGCAATACGGAAGTAAATATCAAGAACCATCACCTTGACACTGTGGGTACATGCCTGTAACCCCAGCGTGAGGATGAGGCAAGAGGAACACAAGTTTGAGGCCAGCTTTAATTTATCAAGGCCCTATCTCAAAATAAAAGAGGTGGGAGGGGAGCTCAGGATGTAGTTCAGTAGTAGAGTGCCCCTGGGTTCAATCCATAGTACTGCAAATAAAAACAACGAAACAACAAATAACGGTCAATTAAAAAGAAAATAAATAAATAAGCAAAAGCTCATGCCCTTTTACCTGGCTGTCCCACTTCTGGTATTCTAGTTTGAGGAAATAAGCTACGGTATGGGGAAAGAAATATTTCATAAAAATAAAAATACTGAAAAACCCAAATGTTCAACAAAAGACTCGCAGATCAATAAATGTTGGCAAGTTCATTTCATGAACTATTATGTAGCCATTAAAGTACTATTATGAAGACACTACAGCAATATGAAAATATGTTTATGATATAATATTAAGTTAGTTTAGGGGCTGTGGTGTGCCTCAGTGGCAGAGCGCTTGCCTAGCACACATGAAGCACTGGGTTCATTCCTCAGCACCACATAAAAAAATAAATAAAATAAGGGTATTGTGTTCATCTATAACTAAAATAGATTTTTTAAAAATTAGTTTAGCATTTTACAAATTATATGTACGTTATTACCACTTTTTTTTTTTTTTTTTCAGTTGGGGATTGAACCCAGAGGGTCTTTACCACTGAACTACATCCCCTGCCCTTTTTATTCATCTAGTGACAGTTTGGCACAGTAGCCTAAGACTGTAATCTCTGTCATCCAGGAGGCTAAAGCAGGAGGACTGCAAGTTCGAGGCCAGCTTGGGCAATTGTTTTGAGACCCTGTCTCAAAATAAAATAAAACGGGCTGGGGATCTAGCTCAGATCCTTGATTTAGGAACTACTATTCCGGCAACACATTTACCAGAACTGGAAATCATTTTCAGGTATTCAGAAATTAGATCTTGCTTCTTGTTGGAAGTAAGACTGGATCACTCTTTAATGCTTTCTAGGAGCTGGCCATCTAATCAGAGAAGTGAGGACAGGTCTCAGGAGGGTTTCAGTGTTGGAATTGGATCTGGAAAGATGAGTATAGTTTCAAAGGCAAGGAAGAACAGAACAAGGACAAATGAAAGCACAAACTGAGGACTGGGGATATAGCTCAGTCGGTAGAGAGTACATGCACAAGGCCCTGGGTTCTAATCCCCACCACCACAAAAACAAAACAACACTTCCTGTCCTAGGAATTTATGCGAGGCCCTGGGTTTAATCCCCAGCATGTGCACTGCGTGTACACACACACACCCACACACACACATACACCCACGAGGAGGAAGGGGAAGAAGAAAAACTACTAATTCCAATTTCCTTGGCTCTATGATATTTTATAAAATAAATGAATAAGTAAAATAATGAACAAGTAAAACCTAGAAAGAACCAAAATATCCTACAGTAATGATAAAAAACAATGTATATAGTGAAAATCGTGCAACCATTTAAAGTGTTAACTGTAGAAAATTTAGTGCATGGAAAAATGTTCACAATATATAAAGTGAAAAACTCAAGACATAAAACAGTGTGTCTGCCAGGCTTGGTGGCACACGCCTGTAACCCCAGCTGGGGAGGTTGAGACAGCAGGAATGCAAGTTCAAAGCCAGCCTCAGCAGAGGCGAGGTGCTAAGCAACGCAGTGAGACCCTGTGTCTAAATAAAATACAAAATCAGGCTGGGAATGTGGCTCAGTGATTGAGTGTCATGAGTTCAATCCCCAAAAAACACCACCACCACCACCCCCCAAAAAAAACACAGTATGTCTGGAATGATTCCATTTTTAATAAGATATATATATATATAAAACTATATATATTATATAAAATATAATATATTATATATATATATATAAAAAACTTATTCATTCAATTACTATTTTTTTCTTGGTACTGGGAATTAAACTCAGGGTCTTGAACATGCCATGCAAGTATTCTACCCCTGAGCTACATCCCGCCCTTTTTATTTTATTTTGTTTTGTTTTATTTGAGATAGTTATCTCCCTAAATTGTTCAGGATGGTCTGGAACTTTCAATCTTCCTGCCTCAACCTGCCCAGTCACTAGAATTAGAAGCAGGCACCAACATGCCCTGCTCAATTATAATTTCTAAAGTAGAAAATGCCTTGTTATGAGTGAATCTATGTTGGAATTTAATGGCTACCATTTTCTAGGTGCTTGCAAAGTATCAGTTCTGTAAGAATTCCATAATTTTGATAGTCTACAGTTTTTAAAATTCAACATTGAACTTTTAAGATTTCTAATTGTTTTCTTTTTCTTTCTCTTTTTTGGTACCCAGGATCAAATCCAGGGATGCTTAAGCACTGAGCCACATCCTCAGTCCCTTTCATTTTTATTTTTATTTTTTGAGACAGGGTCTTGCTAAATTGCTTTGGGCCTTGCCAAGTTGTTGAGGCTGGCCTCAAACTTTCGATCCTCATGCCTCAGCCTCCCGAGTCAATGGAATTACAGGCATTGCCACCACACCAGTTCCAATTGTTGTCTCCATTTTGTTTTCTTTTTCTTTTTTTATTAATATTTTTTAGATGTTGATAGATCTTTATTTTATTCATTTTATTTATATGTGGTGCTGAGAGTCGAACCCAGTGCCTCACACATGCAAGGCAAGTGCTCTATCACTGAGCCACAACTCCAGCCCCATCCATCTTGTTTTCAATTGTATAAACAAACTATTTCACTTGATTTAAGGCAAAAGGTTGAGAAGCAATTAAACAGAATATTTTATCCCATGAGCAAGCGACTATGAGGACACAGCAAAAAATAAATGACCAGAATTTGGCACAAATTATATGATACTCAACAAATTAAAATTCATTTTTCTTTTAAATAGCAACAAAAAATAAACTAGGGCTGGGGTTATAATTCAATGGTAGAACACTTGCCTAGCATGTGTGAGGCACTGCATATAAATAAATAAAATAAATAAGTAAAGGTCCATCAACAACTAAAATAAATAAATAAATAAATTTTTAAAGATTAAACTGCACAGGTACATGTATTTTCTGGAAAGAGATAAAAAATGGTTAATAGTGGAATTATGCATAATTTAACACTTTTCCTTTTTGCTTATCTGTATTCATGAATTTTTTGCATTGATCATGATTATGTTCCTTTTTTGAATAAGGTATTTTGAAAGCATAACCCAAATTAGAAAGAGGTGTATCTGGGCATGCACCTGTAATCTCAGTTTCTCTGGAGGCTAAGGCAGGAGGATGACAAGTTTGATGCAACTTAATGACCTTGTCTCAAAAATAAAAAAAATAGGGCTGCAGCATGGCTCAGTAGTAGAGCATCACTGGATTCATTTCCCAGTACCACTCACATGCACAAATACTTTGATGGTTGTTCATATGGTTTGTTGGAGTCAGGATTCAGTCAAGGTCAACATATTGCATTTGCTTGTTTTTTAGCTTCTTTTTATTCTATAATGTTTCCCTCTATCCTGTTTTTTGTTTTTTGTTTTGTTTTGTTTTGTTTTTTTATACCAGTGACATCAAGTAACACAAGAATCCAGATTAGCTGATTTACAATACAGGGTTCAATGCATCTGCAGTTGATGTCCCCCACTGACAGGTCTCTTGGCCCAGTTATCATCAGCTTTCTTTATGACAGAGGGAATATTTAACTCTTGTCCCACAGGAACTTCCACAAGAACCTTCAGGTTCAATTGAAGAGAGCAAACTCAAGAGAGGAAGATCCAGAAGGACAACCAAACATTCTATGCTTATTTTAACCAACCTCAGTTGCTTTAGATTCTGTTTCCTGTCTGAGGATTCTGCCAATCCATGCCAGGAAACCTGTCTCCTTTTGGAGACAGTTGACCTCCCCTCTGGCCTCTCAGGTTGATCCTGGGAACAAGCTGGCCCTGGAGTTCTGGGCATGGTGTTGGTGGTTCTAACCCTAAAGATGTGTTATTTCCATCCCCTCCTCCCTTGCATTCTTGCCTGATTCTGGAAAAGCAAGAGCTTCATCACCACCTGTTCCAGATAGAATGCAGGTAAGACTCAGGTTCAGGCTCACTGGACACTGTGTTCTTAGTTTTTTTGTTGTTGTTGTTGTTTGTTTGTTTGTTTTTCGTATTTTTTTGGGGGGGAGTAGGTATTTGGTATTGATCCAGGGGTGCTTTACCACTGAGCTACATCCCCAATCCTTTTTATTTTTCTATTTTGAGACATGATCTCCCTAAGTTGCTTAAGATCTTGCTAAATTGCCCAGTCTGGCCTTCGACTTTGCAATCCTCCTACCTCAGTCTCCCAAGTTGCTGGAATTACAGGCATGCACCACCATACCCAGCTTGCTCTTAGCTTTTTTGTGTATGTAGGGTGCTAGGCATCAAACTCAGGACCTTCCCCCAGCCCTGTTCTTAGCTTTACAAAACAAAAAAACAAAAAAACAAAAAAAAAACACAATGTAGATTGAGTACTCCTTGTCCTGAGTGCTTGGGACCAGAAGTGTTTTAGATTTCAGGTTTTTGGGGTTTGGAATATTTGCACAGACTATCAATTGAGCATCCCTAATCCAAAAATGTGAAATCTGAAATACTCTAAGATCTAACTTTGTTGTTGTTGTTGTTTTGGTATTGGGGATTAAATCCATAGGTGCTTTCCCACCAAGCTACATCCTCAGCCTTTTATTTTTTTCTTTTGGGGTAAACTTGCTAAGTTACTGATGTCTTCCTAAGTTACAGAGACTGGCCTAGAACTTGCAATCCTCCTGCCTCAGCCTCCTGAGTAGCTGGGACTACAGGTGTGCACCACCATTAACTGGTTTAGTAGCAGTTCTTAAAGACAACAGCCTTCACTATGTCTCTTTCCAGTCACTCTAAATCTGGACAGATAACCCTCTACCTCTGGTGCGCACTTGTCTTCCTGTTCCTTCTCTGTCCTCTTGTCCTCTTGCTTTGCTTCTCTCCTGTGTTGGCTTTTCCTGCTTCCTGAGTCCAGTAACTTTCTTTATCTTTGTTAACTATCTAATTTTGATAGTCTCTGTCGGCTAGTAGCTTCTTATGAAAGGACGCACTAGAGGTAAAAAGTTTAAGACCTTTTTTTTGAAGTACTGGGAATTGAACTCAGGGGCACTCGACCCTGAGCCATGTCCCCAGCCCTATTTTGTATTTTATTTAGAGACAGAATTTCACTGAGTTGCTTAGTGCCTCACTTTTGCTAAGGCTGGCTTTGAACTCTCAATCCTCCTGCCTCAGCCTCCTGAGCCGCTGGAATTACAGGTGTGTGCCACCACACCTGGCAATTTAAGACCTTAATACAAAAAAAAAAGTTTAAGACCTTGTGTATCTGACCTTGTCTTTATTCACTTATTTATTTGTTTGTTTGTATATATTGGTGCTGGGAATTGAACCCAGGGAGAGATTTACCACTGAGCCACATCCCCAGCCATTTTTATTTTTTTATTTTGAGACAGAGTCTCCCTAAATTGCTTAGAGTCTCACTAAGTTGCCCAGGTTGGCCTGGAATTTACAGTCCTCCTGCCTCAGCCTCCCGAGTTCCTGGGATTGCAGGCAGGTACTACATGCCCAGCTTTTTCTTTCTTTTTTTTTTTTTTTTCAATGTTACATTTTTACTTTGGGGGGCAAAAATATGTGCTCCCAGTGCTAGGAGATATAGCAGTTTAAAATGTTATCTCTTATTTGCATTCAGTGGGTGTGCCAGCACAGCACCTTGCCAGGTTCCTGAGCCTAGTAGACAGACTCCCCTGGGCTGACATTATACTGCAGCTCTGATGCTGAGTTATGCTATGCCAGGAAGTTGATTCGGTCAGGAGTTCTTGTTCCAGTCATGGATATTTTCCAGTACCCTCCCTCATTCTGGGTAGTAGCACCTGTAGTAGAATCTGCTTAGTCCCCTTGACCAACCATGTGGCGCCCAGGCTCCTAAGCTCTGAGGAGTGGATCAGCTCTTGATGTGAATGACCCAGGGACAGCTCTCCTGGTCCAGGGCAGTCAGTCTCTTCAGGGATCATGACAGGGTTGGGGTAGAAACAAGCCTTTTCCTGATTTGGGGGCAATGTTCTTTTTTTCCCAGGAAGAGGCAAATGCAGGTTTTGTAACATGTGGGATTTGTTTCCAAGGATTTATTCACATGTTTGAATGATGGCATTGACAATTTTATAGGGTATGGAGAGTTAGGTTGAAAATCACCGTCTTTCAGAATTTTGAAGGCACTCTTCCCTTCTCTTCTTCTAGTGTTGCTATTGAGAAGTCTGACGCCATTCTGATCCCTGATCAGCTGAGATTGGCTTCTTTTCTCCTTGAACACTTATAGATCTTGTCTTTGACACCAACATTCCAACATTTCAGGGGTGAATTTTTTTTTTTCTCTCAGTACTGGGGATTGACCCCAAGGCCTCACACGTGTTAGGCAGTTACTCTACCACTGAACTACATCACCAGCCCTATTTATTTATTTAGCAATAAGGTCTTGCTAAGTTGCCCAGGCCATTCTCAAACTTGTGATCCTCTTACCTCAACCTTTCCTATCCCTGGAATTACACAAGGGAGTTATTGTGCCCAGCTCTCTTATTTTTTGTATCTGTGTCTTTCTATTTTCTAGTTTTCCTCAATTCTATCTTCTAATATTTCTTTCTTTTTTATATCTTCTAATATTTCTATTGGGCCGTAACTTCTACCTTCATATATTTTGCATTTCTAATAATGTCTATTTTGGTTTAGATCTGGAATGTCCCCCGAAAGCTCATGAGTTGAAGTTTGGTCCCCAATGCAGCAATGTTCAGAGGTGAGGTTTTGGGGAAATGATTAAAGCATGAGGGTTCTAACCTCATCAGTGGATTTATGCATTGATGGATTCATAATCTGAATGTTCTATTGGGTGGGAGATGGTGGAAATTATAGGAGGTGGGACCTAGGTGAAGGGAGTGGGTTCTTAGGGACTATATCTTACCCCTGGTCCTTCCCTGCACCCTTCTCTCTTTTTCCTGGTCACACTGAGGCAAGCACCTTTACTGAAGCTTTAGTGAGATTGTTGGAAGAAATAGTTCCTCCAGCAATAAATAAATATACATATATATATGTATAATTAAATGTATGAGAAATTACCGTCAGAATTTTTTAATGTGAAATTGAGGATTGAACCCAGTGCCTTACACATGCTAGGCAAGCACTCTACCCCTGAGCCACAACCCTGGCCCTACAGCCATAAACTTTATCCAGAATTCAGTTTTTTATGGAGTCTTCTATATTCTATTGCTTACTACTTACTTTCTCAGAGGCAAATTACTTGGATTTCTCTATGCCTCACTTTTCTCATCAGCAAAATTAGAAAAAAATGATAGTTCTCATTGTGAAGATTAAGGAAACCATCATATTTCATTGACTTTTTTTTTTTTTTTTTTTTGTGGTGCTGGGGATCGAACCCAGGGCTTTGTGCTTGCAAGGCAAGCACTATACCAACTGAGCTATCTCCCCAGCCCACTCATTGACTTTTTGTGTGTGTGTGGTGCAAAGATCAAACTCAGAGTCTTGCATATGCTAGGCAAGTGCTCCAACACTAAACTACATCTGCAGGCCCCATTTATTTGATTTGAAGAGTTATATTTTTCCACATTTTTATATCTCCAAAATCAGAATACTTCGCGAAGTTCCAAATATGTTGTAAGCATTCCATAAACAGTATGTTAGGTTTAGTTAAATGTAGTAATGCATATAATAATGCATTTGAAGAGTGCCTGGAACCAGATTTGTAATAATCTTTGAAGGTATGATTATTATTATTCACACTAAGCCATATTTAACATTCTGAAAAATGCTTCTTCCACATAATCCAATATGAGGTCATTCTTCTACATCAGTATAAATAGATCTACTTTACTATCTTTAAAGTTATATGATAGTCTATAGAATGAATGTACCACTTAATCATTCCTCTGTACATTTTTGTTTCATATTTTTTTCTAAGATACCAATAACTGATACCCTTGTAAACCATCCTTTATAAACCTGTGCTAGTATTTCTGTAAGATAAAGACCAAGAAGTAGAATGCTCTGTTACACTCATATGGAAGGTGTTTAATAGAAGATTCCAGAATGAAAGGAGAATTAGAGTGATTAATCAGTACTCTTATTTAGGCAGGTAATACACAATTATGTCTCAAAATATAAAATAAAAGCGTCTGGTACTATATTTCAGTTTTAGAGCATTTGCATAGCATGCTCCAGGTTCAATCCCCCATAACAACATTCCAGTATCATACATGCATACACACACACAAATATTATATTAGCATTCAAAAGGAGTTAATACACATAAGCTGCTTAATGTAGAAGTCACACTAAGTGCCTTTAGTTTAATTTTTAGGTATGATCATGATCAGTTGAATTTTTTATTTTCTTTTTTAATATTTTTAGTTGTAGATGGACACAATACATTTATTTTATACATTTATTTTTATGTGGTGCTGAGGATCAAACCCAGTGCCTCACACTTGCTAGGCAAGTGTTCTACCACTGAGCTACAACCCCAGTCCCATCTGAATTTTTTTTTTTTTTTTTTTTGGTCCTGGGAGCTGTCATTGAACTCACAGTCCTCCTGCCTCAGCCTCCCAAGACGCTGGATTGCAGGTGTGCACTACTGCACCTGGCCCTGTTTGAATTTTCTTTACAGTACCTCATGCAGTGTTTGGTATGTGGTTGATAGTCAAAACATACAGCTATTATGACAAGTTACCCTACAGTTCCTAACTGTCAGGATTATGGCTTTGCTACTTATTTATTTAATTTGTTAGTGATTAACATTTAGGAACTTGCCTCACCATGTCTGTAACTCTGATAGAGTCTGGCATCCTGCCTGATGCATAGTAGGCCCTCAGTACATAGCTGTTAGATCACATAACATCCATTCAGACATTAGCCCAAGAGCTGTGTTACTAAATAGCAGTCATTCCAAAATTGACGACCAACTATGACACAGACATGCTTACATAGCTCATAAGCCACGATTCCAACTTCCTGCATTGCAGATGTCTCAATTATATTTCATTCCACTCAGATGACCTTTAGAAAGAAAGGGTGAACTAAGAAGTATTTAGCTTAAGAATTAAGAGGAGGAGCTTTGACAGGGTTGTGTCCTGGCCCTGGCACTGTCTGCTGGGTCAGTAAATCTCTTCAAGCCTCTGTTTCCTCAACCATGAGAAAGTGGGTAACAATAGCACCTATCTCATCAGGTTATTGTGAAAATCCTGCCTTCCATCTGCTGTCCTCTTTGCCTGGGATACTCTTTCCCCATATTTCACCTTGTAAATTCCTCCTGCTTTTTCAAGTCAGGAGGCCTTCCCTGTTGCCTCTGGCAGGTGGAGTCCATGGTTACACTCTCCCTGTAGCGCCTGCCAATTATTCTTTGTAATTACTTCTTAAATGTCTCACTTCCTTTCTGGATTGCAAATTCCCAAAGGATAAAGATGGCATCTATTTCATTCATTCCTGTATCTCCACTGTCTTGTTGTCCCTTGGTACATAAAATTTTCAGTGGACTACATTTGTTAACTGAATGAAAAAATGAAATAATAATGCACATAATAATAATGCATATAATACAGAGCCAAACATTTAGCAGGTCTCAACAAATGAAATTGCTATTGTCAGGCACAGTGGCTCACACCTATAATACTAGCAATTTGGGAGGCTGAGGCAGGAGGATCATAAGTTTGAGGCTCAGCCTGTGTAACTTAGCAAGACCCTCAGCAACTTAGAAAGACCTGTCTCAAAATAAGTTTGTTTTGTTTTGGTACCAGGAATTGAAGCCAGGGGCGCTTAACCACTGAGCAAAATACCAGCCCTTTTTGTATTTTATTTTGAGATGGGGTTTCTCTGTGTCACTTAGGGCCTCACTAAATTGCTAAGGCTGGTTTTGAACTCACAATCCTCCTGCCTCAGGCTCCTGAATTGTGCCACCATGCCTGGCTAAATTTTTTTTTAATATTTTAGAAAATTGTCTTAGGATGTAGCTCAGTGGTAAAGTGCCCTGGATTCAATCCCCAGTAACACACATAGAGGATAGAGAGAGAGGGAGAGAGAGAGATGGAATTGCTGTTATTATTAGCAACAAAGTATTGGTACTACATTTACTCACCTTGAGTAAACTAAATATAGTGGGAAGAGGAATTAAACTGGAGATAGGTACTGTGAATCTAGTTCTGTGTGTGTGTGTGTGTGTGTCTGTGTGTCTGTGTGTCTGTGTGTCTGTTTGTCTGTCTGTCACTGGCACTGGGGATTGAACGCAGGGCACTTTACCAGAGTGCAATATCCCTAGCCCTCACCTTTTTTATTGAGACAGGGTTTCACTAAGTTGCTGATGCTGACCCCAGATTTGGAATCCTCCCTCCTAAGCTCCCACAGTTGCTGGGATTATAGACATGAACCACCACCCCTGGCTTCTAGCTCTGTATTTTGTTTGTAAAGAATCCTTAGTGAAATGTTTATTCCTATTTTTCCATTTTAAAAACGAACATCAGATATTCACCTTTTTGTGCAACTCAACTTGGTTCTAATAAAATCTGCCCTTGAGCTGGGTTATAGCTCAGTGGTAGAGCACTTGCCTAGCACATGTAAGAAACTGGGTTCAATCCTCAGCACCACATAAAAATAAATAAATAAAATAAAGGTATCGAGTTCATCTACAACTAAAAATATTTTTTAAAAAAGTCTGCCCTTGACATTCACATAAGAAGATATACAGGTGATCAACAAATATATGAAAAAGTGCTCAGCATCCCTGGTAATTAGAGAAATGCAAATTAAAACCACCCTAAGATTTCATCTAACTCCAATTAGAATGGCTATTATCAAGAATACAAGCAATAATAAGTGTTGGTGTGGATGTGGGGGAAAAGGCACACTCATACATTGCTGGTGGAGTTGCAAATTGGTGCAGCCACTCTGGAAAGCAGTATAGAGATTCCTCAGAAAACTTGGAACGGACCCACCATTTGACCCAGCTATCCCACTCCTCAGTTTATACACAAAGGACTTAAAATCAGCATACTACAGTGATGCAGCCACATCAATGTTCACAGCAGCTCAATTCACAATAGCTCAATTGTGGAAATAACCTAGATGCCCTTCAATTGACGAATGGATAAAGAAATTGTGGTATATATACACAATGGAATATTACTCAGCCATAAAGAAGAATAAAATTATGGCATTTGCTGGTAAATGGATGGAGTTGGAGAATATCATGCTAAGTGAAATAAGCCAAGCCCAAAAAACCGAAGGCTGAATGTTTTCTATGATAAGTACATGACAATATATAACAATGGGGGATAGCGGGGGGAAGAGAAGAATGAAGGAACTTTGGATGGTGTAGAGGAAAAAGGGGTGGGAGGGGGTGGAGATGGAAAAACAGTAGAATGAAACAGATAGGATTACCCTATATATATATATGTATGATTATATGAATGGCATGAATATACATTGTGTACAACCATAGAAATAAAAAGTTGTACCCCATTTGTGTACAATGAATCAAAATGTGTCTGTAAAAATAAAAAACATTTTAATAAAAAAAAAATCTGCCCTTTGCCAGATCATGATGAAAAGGCTGTTGTGTTTATGTCCAGAGTTTCTAGAACTAGATCCTTTACTGCCTATGTACTCCTCTGCTTTCTAAATTGTTGACCATTGACCCTTCTCTATTCTGACCCTGGGTAACTCCTAGTTAGTTACTCCAATTTGCTATCTTCCAGCTTCTAGCCTTGAAGTACTGATGCAATTTCATGTACAATAGAGTTATGGCCTGATAAACCCATTGTAAGTTGGAAATATTGCTAAGTCAAAAATACACTTAAGGGACTGAAGTTGTAGCTCAGTGGTAGAGCACTTGTCTAGCATGTGTGAGGCAATGGGTTCAATTCTCAGCACTACATATAATAAAATAGAAATAAAGGTCCATGGACAACTAAAAGAATATTTTTTAAAAAATGCATTTAAGGTCAGGTGTGGTGATCCACACCTGTAATCCCAGAGGCTCAGGAGGCTGAGGCAGAAGGATTGTGAGTTCAAAGCCAGCCTTAGCAACTTAGTGAGGCCCTAAGCAACTCAGTGAGCCTGTTTCTAAGTAGAATACAAAGAAGGGCTCAGGATGTTGCACAGTGGTTAAGTGCCCCTGGGTTTGATCCCTGGTATCCAAAAAGAAAAAAGCATTTAAGCCTGGATCAGTGGTGCACATCTTTAACCCTAGCAACTTGGGAGGCTGAGGCAGGAGGATGGCAAGTTCAATAGAGCAAGGCCCTGTCTCAAAATAAAAAATGAAAGGGGCTGGGGATGTGGCTCAATGTTTAAGTACTGCTGGGTTCAATGCCAGCATATTAAAAAAATGCATTTAAAGTCAGGTATTGCCAGGCACCATGCCTTGTATCCCAGTTACTTGGAAGGCTGAGGCAAGAGAACCACAAGTTCAAGGTCAGCCTTAGAAACTTAGTAAGGCCTTAAGCAACTTAGTGAGATCGTCTAAAAATAGAAAAATAACGACTGTGGCTCAGTAGTAGAGCGCAGCTTGCCTGGCACGTGTGAGGTGATGGGTTCGATCCTTAGCACCACATAAAAATAAATAAGTAAAATAAAGGCATTGTGTCCACCTACAACTAAAACAAAATTTAGAAAAATAAAATAAAAAGGGATGGGGTATGGCTCAGTGGTAAAATGCCCCTGGGTTCAATTCCCAGTACCAAAAATAAATAAATAAATTAATTAATTAATTAAATTAAGCCAAGCACTGTGGCACACTCCTTTCATCCCAGCTACTTGGGAGACCGAGATGAGAGTATTCCAAGTTTGAGGCCAGCCTGAGCAAGTTAGAAAGACCCTTTCTCAAAATGAAATCTTGGGAGGATCCAAGATGGCGGTCTAGAGGGAGGCTGTGTTCCTTGTCGCTCCGCAACGCCGGATTCAAGCAGAGGATATCTGTTTCTCGATGAGGCAGTTTTTGCTGCTTATCGATCCCCTGCTCTTCACCCCATTTGTCTGCTGTGATCACCTGCAATCTGCCAACATATCGATGCCTTTTTTGAGAGCAGATTGCTCACTGTCAGGCGTTTGTCATCCGCCATTTGCCTGCCTCTCGCCTGTCCATCGCCTGCCTTGCCCCTATCCATCTCCCAACACTCGAGGTTCACCTCTCGATCATCCGACAGCTGCCAGCAGATTGACCGCAGACCGCCAGTGGAGAACCAGCTGTCTGCTGCTGCCTGGAAGTTCACTGTTACAGTACCTGCAGGTTTGATTACACGTGGCTGCGCCATTTTGAGACAACAGCCGGGCCCTGTAGGACCCCTGGCCGGACTGACTGAGTCCCGTCTCCAGGATCCCTCAGCCCAACTGATCACTCCCTGCCTCTGGGGCCCTCACATCAACTGACTGCTCCCTGCCGCCAGGACCCCCAGACCAACTGACTGTGCCCTATCACCGGTACCCCAGACCAACTGATTGCACCCGGCCTCCTGGATCCCACAACCACACCAAACACACCGGACCTCCAGGACCCCTGCCGGACCAACTGCATCCTGTCTCCAGGACCTCCAACTGACCACGTCCACCCCTGAGCTGCAGCTCCCCATTTGCCAACACATTTGGAAGCCAGAGCAGCCATCTTGGATAATCCTGGAAGCCTTAGCTCCGATCTTCGGGTGGGGCAAATCCCATCCTGAGACGCCTGCTGGAGGCTTGAAGCTCATTGTCAGGTACCTCTCATACATCAGGCTACTGAACACTGGGAGGTTTCATTAGTATATGATTATTATACAGTAGATTTTCTTTTTTCTCCTTTTTTTAAAAAAATATTTAAGTTTTTATTTCTTTATGTTTCTTGCTTTCTTTTCTTTCTGTTTACCTGTTCCCTAAGAGTCGCTTTCTCCCTTATTTACATGATGTTATTGTCCCCATAGGGGCTATTTGGTCTAGGATTGCATAGTGTCTGATTTGGGTACTGCTAATATTGATCTCCCCTTAAAGAAAGGGTTTTGGACACCTATAGGGCCACTATAAGCCTATAGGGGGAAATCTGCAATACCCCAGATCTGCAGCGCTAGAGGGGAAGATACATGAACAACATGAAAAAAACAAGGGAAGAAAATGATCCAAACAAATCTAGATTCTATAGTAATAGAATCCAATGACAGTATGTTAGAAAAAATGTCAGAAAAGGACTTCAGATTATACATGATTAAGATGATTCACGAAGCAAAGGATGAGATAAGAGAGCAAATGCAGGCAATGAATGATAATACCAATAAGCTGAAAGAACACCTGCAGGAAGCAAAAGATCATTTCAACAAAGAGATAGAGATTCTCAAAAAAAACCAAACGGAAATCCTTGAAATGAAGGAGATAATAAACCAAATAAAAAACTCAATGGAAAGCATCACCAACAGACTAGACCACTTGGAAGACAGAACCTCAGACAATGAAGACAAAATATTTAATCTTGAAAATAAAGTCGCCCAAACAAAGAAGATGGTAAGAAATCATGAACAGAATCTCCAAGAACTATGGGACATCATGAAAAGACCAAATTTAAGAATTATTGGGATTGAGGAAGGCACAGAGATACGAACGAAAGGAATGAACAACCTATTCAATGAAATAATATCAGAAAATTTCCCAAACCTGAAGAATGAAATAGAAAATCAAATACAAGAGGCTTACAGAACACCAAATGCACAGAATCAAAACAGATCCACACCAAGGCACATTATAATGAAAATGCCTAACATTCAAAATAAAGATAGGATTTTGAAGGCCGCGAGAGAAAAGCATCAGATTACATATAGGGGGAGACCGATATGGATAGCAGCAGACTTCTCAACCCAGACTCTAAAAGCTAGAAGGGCCTGGAACAATATATTTCAAGCTCTGAAAGAACATGGTTGCCAACCAAGAATCCTATACCCAGCAAAACTAACCTTCAGATTTGAAGATGAAATAAAATCCTTCCATGATAAACAAAAGTTAAAAGAATTTACAAATAGAAAGCCTGCGCTACAGAATGTTCTCAACAAAATATTTCATGAGGAGGAAATGAAAAACAACAATGTAGGTCAGCAAAGGGAGGAACTACCTTAGAGAAAAACCACTCAAAGGAGAAACCAAGCCAACTTAAAAACCAAAAATAAGCCAAATGACTGGGAATACAAATCATTTCTCAATAATAACCCTGAACGTTAATGGTCTAAACTCATCAATCAAAAGACATAGACTGGCAGAATGGATTAAAAAGAAAGACCCAACAATATGCTGCCTGCAAGAGACTCATCTCATAGAAAAAGACATCCACAGACTAAAGGTGAAAGGATGGGAAAAAACCTACCACGCACATGGACCCAGTAAAAAAGCAGGGGTTTCCATCCTTATATCAGATAAAGTGGACTTCAAGCCAAAGTTATTCAGAAGGGATAAATATGGACATTTCATACTGCTTAAGGGAACCATAAATCAGGAAGACATAACGATAGTAAATATTTATGCCCCAAACAATGGTGTGTCCCTGTACATCAAACAAATCCTTCTCAATTTCAGAAATCACACAGATCACAACACAATAATTCTGGGCGACTTTAATGCACCGCTGTCACCACTAGATAGATCTTACAAACAAAATCCAACCAAAGAAACCATAGAACTCAATAACACAATCAATAACCTAGACTTAATAGACATATATAGAATATTCCATCCATCAACGAGCGGATACACTTTCTTCTCAGCAGCACATGGAACCTTCTCGAAAATAGACCATATGTTATGCCACAAAGCAGCCCTTAGGAAATGCAAAAATTAGAGATACTGCCTTGTGTTCTATCAGATCATAATGGACTGAGAGTAGAAATCAATGACAAAGTAAAAAAAGGAAATTACTCCAACACTTGGAGACTAAATAATATGCTATTGAATGAAACATGGGTAACAAAAAACATCAGGGAGGAGATTAAAAAATTCTTAGAGGTCAATGAGAATGATGATACAACATATCAAAATCTCTGGGACACTATGAAAGCGGTACTAAGAGGAAAATTCATTGCATGGAACGCATTCCAGAAAAGAATGAAAAGTCAACAATTAAATGACCTAACATTACAGCTCAAAGCCCTAGAAAAAGAAGAACAGAATAACAGCAAAAGTAGTAGAAGACAGGAAATAATTAAAATCAGAGATGAAATCAATGAAATTGAAACAAAAGAAACTATTCAAAAAATTGACATAACAAAAAGTTGGTTCTTTGAGAAAGTAAACAAAATAGATAAACCCTTAGCCACACTAACAAAGAGAAGGAGAGAAAAGACTCAAATTACTAAAATACATGATGCAAAAGGAAATATCACAACAGACACCACTGAGATACAGAACATAATGAGAAGCTACTTTGAAAATCTGTATTCCAACAAAATAGAAAGTACCGAAGACATTGACAAATTTCTAGAGACATATGCTCCTCCCAAACTGAACCAGGAGGACACGCACGATTTAAACAGATCAATATCAAGCAAAGAAATAGAAGAAGCCGTTAAAAATCTACCATCCAAGAAAAGCCCAGGACCAGATGGATTCTCAGCCGAGTTTTACAAGACCTTCAAAGAAGAACTCATTCCAATACTTCTCAAAGTATTCCAGGAAATAGAAAAGGAGGGTACCCTACCGAACTCATTCTATGAAGCTAATATCACCCTCATACCCAAACCAGGAAAAGACACATCAAGGAAAGAAAATTTTAGACCAATATCCTTGATGAATATAGATGCTAAGATCCTTAACAAAATATTGGCAAACTGTATCCAAAAACATATTAAGAAAATTGTGCACCACGATCAAGTGGGGTTCATTCCTGGAATGCAGGGATGGTTCAACATTCATAAATCAATAAACGTAATCCATCATGTCAATAGACTTAAGGATAAGAATCATATGGTTATTTCAATTGACGCAGAAAAAGCATTTGACAATATACAACACCGCTTCATGCTGAAAACACTAGAAAAAATAGGGATAGTAGGAACATACCTGAACATTGTAAAGGCTATTTATGCTAAGCCCATGGCCAACATCATTCTTAATGGAGAAAAACTGAAACCATTCCCTTTAAAAACAGGAACAAGACAGGGATGTCCTCTTTCACCACTTCTATTCAACATTGTCCTCGAAACTCTAGCCAGAGCAATTAGGCAGACTAAAGAAATTAAAGGGATACGAATAGGAAAAGAGAAACTTAAGCTGTCACTATTTGCGGATGACACGATTCTATATTTAGAGGATCCAAAAACCTCCTCCAGAAAACTTCTAGACCTCATCAATGAATTCAGCAAAATAGCAGGCTATAAAATCAACACGCATAAATCTACAGCATTTTTATATGCAAGCGATGAAACAGCTGAAAGGGAAATGAGGAAAACAACTCCATTTGCAATAGCCTCAAAAAAAATAAAATACTTGGGTATCAATCTATCCAAAGAGGTAAAGATCTCTACAATGAAAACTACAAAACACTGAAGAAAGAAATTAAGGAAGACCTTAGAAGATGGAAATATCTCCCATGTTCTTAGATAGGCAGAATTAATATTGTCAAAATGGCCATACTACCAAAAGTGCTATACAGATTCAATGCAATTCCAATTAAAATCCCAATGACATACCTCACAGAAATAGAGCAAGCAATCATGAAATTCATCTGGAAGAATAATAAACCCAGAATAGCTAAAGCAATCCTTAGCAGGAAGAATGAAACAGGGGGTATTGCAATACCAGAACTTCAACTATTCTACAAAGCAATAGTAACAAAAACAGCATACTATTGGCAACAAAATAGACAGGTAGATCAATGGTACAGAATAGAGGACACGGACACAAACCCAAATAAATACAATTTTCTAATACTAGACAAAGGGGCCAAAAATATGCAATGGAGAAAAGATAGCCTCTTCAACAAATGGTGCTGGGAAAACTGGAAATCCATATGCAACAGAATGAAACTAAATCCCTATCTCTCACCCTGCACAAAACTCAACTCACAATGGATCAAGGACCTTGAAATTAGACCAGAGACCCTGCATCTTATAGAAGAAAAAGTAGGTCCAAATCTTCAACTTGTTGGCTTAGGATCAGACTTCCTTAAAAGGACTCCCATAGCACAAGAAATAAAAGCAAGAATCAATAACTGGGATAGATTCAAACTAAATAGCTTTCTCTCAGCAAAGGAAACTATCAGCAATGCAAAGAGAGAGCCTACAGAGTGGGAGAATATCTTTGCTACTCATACTTCAGATAGAGCGCTAATTTCCAGAATCTATAAAGAACTCAAAAAACTCTACACGAAGAATACAAATAACCCAATCAACAAATGGGCTAAGGAAATGAACAGACACTTCACAGAAGATGTACAAGCAATCAACAGATATATGAAAAAATGTTCAACATCTCTAGTAATAAGAGAAATGCAAATCAAAACTACACTAAGATTCCATCTCACCCCAATTAGAATGGCGATTATCAAGAACACAAGCAACAATAGGTGTTGGCGAGGATGTGGGGAAAAAGGTACACTCATACATTGCTGGTGGGACTGCAAATTAGTGCAGCCACTCTGGAAAGCAGTGTGGAGATTCCTTAGAAAACTTGGAATGGACCTACCATTTGACTCAGCTATCCCACTCCTCAGCCTATACCCAAAGGACTTAAAATCAGCACACTACAGAGATACAGCCACATCAATGTTCATAGCGGCTCAATTCACAATAGCCAGACTATGGAACCAACCTAGATGTCCTTCAATTGATGAATGGATAAAGAAACTATGGTATATATATACAATGGAATATTACTCAGCTATAAAGAATAATAAAATTATGGCATTTGCAGGCAAATGGATGAAACTGGAGAATATCATGTTAAGTGAGATAAGCCAATCTCAAAAATCCAAAAGAGGAATGATCTCACTGATAAGCGGATGATGACACTTAATAGGGGTGGGAGTGGGACAAGAATGGAGGAAGGAGGGACTGTATAGAGGGAAAAGAGAGGTGGGAGGGGTGGGGGGGAAGGAAAAAATTAATGGAATGAATCAAACATCATTACTCTATGTAAATTTATGAATATGCAAATGGTATGCTGTTACTCCATGTACAAACAGAAACAATATGTATCCCATTTGTTTACAATAAAAATAAATAAAAAAAAAAGAATTATAGGCAAAAAAAAATGAAATCTTAAAGGGGAGGAGTGCTGGAAATGTAGCTTAGTGATAAAGTGCTTACCTATAATGTATGAGACCCTGGGTTTGATCCCCAGCACTGGAAAAAAAGGGAAAAAAGAGTATTTAATAAACCTAAACTACCAAACATCATAGCTTAACCTAGCCTACCTTTAACATGCTTAGAACATTTGTATAAACCTATAGTTGGGCAAACTCATCTAACATGATGATGTCTATTGTATCTGTCATAATTTATTGAATACCTGTATCAAACAAAAAAAAAGTGCTGGCAACATAGTCACTGTAGGATATTGGCTGTTTCCCTTCCTGATTGCATGGTTGACTGTGACTGAGGCTCACGTCACCGCCCAGAACCACAAGTATATTGTACCTGGTGTTGCTACCTCAGGAAAAGATCAAAATTCAAAGTATATGTCTACTGAAGGCATATTGCTTTTGCACCACTGGTAAGTCAAAAAATTATAAGTTGAACCATTGTAAGGTAAGGACTGTTTGTACACCTGCCTCATGATAAAGTTCAAAATCCTGAAGCCAGGAACCTCATCTTCCCACCTTCTTGTTCACTGGGCTCCAGTCACCTGGCTACTCTGGAGCCACTAGAGGCACTAATGTCCTTGTCTCAAGGTCTGTGGACACACTGCCCCTCCAAGCATTGGCCACTATCCCCCCATCTCTACATCAGGCTCACCGCCACCTGACCTTTGTGTCTCAATTTTAGCATCACTTCTTCAGGGAGCGTCCTTGGTTTCTTTGAAGATCTTAGGTTTTTCTGATACATGCCATCTTTCTTGTACAACAAGTGTGACATATTGTCAGATCTTCACTTTTTTTAAAGAAAAGTTCAGAATCTGGATTTAAATGTGAATTTCTGTGCGTGTATGTATGTTTTGCAGTGCCCCAGCACCTTGTGCATGGTAGGCAAACATTTGGAATGGAACCACCACTTGACCCTGTTTTCCCACTCCTCCATATGTATCCAAAGACTTAAAATCAGCATACAACAGTGATGCAGCCACATCAATGTTTATAGCAGCTCAATTCACAATAACTAAGCTATGGAACCAACCTAGATGCCCTTCAACAGAAAAATGGATTAAGAAAATATATACACAATGAAATATTACTCAGTCATAAAGAATAATTATGGAAGAAGCGGACGGTGGCCGACGAGGTCCGGCATGGAGCACCTGGAGCGCTGCGCGTGGTTCCTCGGCGGGACGCTGGTGCGGGCGGCGGTGCGGCGCTACCTGCCGTGGGCGCTGGTGGCCTCCATGCTGGCGGGCTCCCTCGTCAAGGAGCTCTCCCCGCTGCCCGAGAGTTTCCTCAGCAACAAGCGCAACGTCCTCAACGTGTGAGTGCACCCCGGGTCCTCCTGGGCGCGCCGTCGCCGCCAGCCGGGACGACCGGTCGTGGGAAGCGAAGACCTTCGGTAGCGACAGCAGCACCGCGCGCGTGTCGCGACTCAGGGACCCCGGAATAGTCAGCCAGTGTCGCTAGCGTTTCGTGTTTGCAGATTCAGATAGACAGCCCGAGTCTGACGGGCAGGCAGGGACGCCAGGGGTATTTTGTCAAAGTGGCCTGGGCCTGGACGTTCTGTCTCCTCCTGCCTTTCATTGCCCTCACCAACTACCACCTGACAGGCAAGGCTGGCCTGGTCCTGCGGCGACTGAGCACCCTGCTCGTGGGCACGGCCATCTGGTACGTCTGCACGTCGCTCTTCTCCAACATCGAGCACTACACGGGCAGCTGCTACCAGTCGCCGGCCCTGGAGGGGGTCCGAGAGGAGCACCGGAGCAAGCAGCAGTGCCACAGGGAAGGCGGCTTCTGGCACGGCTTTGACATCTCAGGCCACTCCTTCCTGCTGACCTTCTGTGCCCTCATGATCGTGGAGGAGATGGCCGTGCTGCATGAGGTGAAGACAGACCGAAGCCACTGCCTCCACACAGCCATCACCGCCCTGGTGGTCGCCCTAGGCTTCTTGACCTTCGTCTGGGTGTGGATGTTTCTGTGCACGGCCATTTATTTCCATGACTTGTCCCAGAAAGTGTTTGGCACCTTGTTTGGTTTGCTGGGCTGGTATGGGACGTACGGGTTTTGGTACCTGAAATCCTTCTCCCCTGGACTTCCTCCCCAGAGCTCTAGCTTGATATTGAAGCAAGACAGTTACAAGAAGTAGAAGAGAAACAGAAGTGGGGACGGCAGGACAACGGATGGTGTACTTTCCACTTACTCTGTTAGTTATGGGCTGAATTCTGGACCCCACTTCAGGCAGGATGCTTGCCAGGCAGTTGGGGGTGGAGAGGTGGACGGGTCCGGGGAGCGAGTTTAGTCCTCAGACTCTTCTTAGTGACCTTGCCTGTGTCACAGACACTTTTCACCCCTGGAAAGACTTGACTTTAATCTGAAACACCCCTTTTGTCCCTGAGGGGACAGCAAAGGCCCAGTGCAAAGACAGGATCGGGATGGCCTCCCTGACATGGTTCACGGGGAGGCCGGAGCTCCAGCCCCCAGAGTTGAACTGTCCCTCCTTGAGCGGCTGTCAGAGCTGTTGTTTCGATAGTGTCTCTCCCTGTTGATTTTGTGCAAGCATTTTCTTCAGCAGGGTTCTTCATAAAACACCCCAATACCTGAAATACACTCCGATGATAGCTGTTGGTTTCCTCCTTGGAATGCTGAGTATTGCACCTGGCTTGATCAGCCCCAAAGCCAGTCCCTTCAAACACAGTGCCTCTACCACTGAGTATCGGGTGATTTTTATGTAACGAACAATGATCATTTTCTGTCCATCGTCTATTGTTATACGTTGGTTTTTGGAGCAATATGGTTACCTTTTTTTTCTCTTCTATTTTGAGTGAACACTTAATAGTTTTTAATAACAACTATGACATGTAGTCTTTGTCAACAAAATTCCTGAAAATATCTCACAGTTCAGTGCCGTGGTTTTGGCACGTGTGGGTTGTTTTGAGGGGTCTTTTTAGAACACTAATTTACATTTTATAAACCAAACTCTTGGCTTGAGAGTATTAAATTCCACCTCGTGGTGTTGTTTCCTCTGTTAAGAATAAAACTGGAAAGCTGGCATTTAAAAAAAAAAAAAAAAAAAAAAAAAAGAATAATTATGGCATTTGCCAGTAAATGGATGGAACTGGAGACTATCATGCTAAGTGAAATAAGCCAGTCCCCAAAAACACAAAGGCTGAATGTTCTCTCTGATATGTGGGTGCTAGCATACAATAAGGGAGTGGAGGAAAGAATAGAAGTTCACTGAATTAGACTAAGAGGAATGAAGGGAAGGGAGGAGAATAGGAATAGGAAAGACTATAGAATGAATCCGACATAAATTTCCTATGTTCATATATGAATACATGACCAGAGAGTACCATATCATATACAATTACAAGAATGGGATCCTAATTAGAATAAGTTGTACTCCATGTATGTATAATATGTCAAAAATACACTCTACTGTCATGTATATCTAAAAAGAACAAATAAAAAATGTATCCACTCATCCGTTGAAGGAAACCTAGGTTGGTTCCATACTTTAGCTATTGTGAGTTGAGCTGCTATAAAGAAAATATGGTATATATACAACAATGGTATATTACTCAGCCTTAAAGAAGAATGAAATGATGGTATTTGTAGGTAAATGGATGGAGATGGAGAATATCATGCTAAGCGAAATAAGCCAATCCCAAAAAACCAAAGACCAAATGTTTTCTCTGATATGTGGATGCTACTTCACAATAGTGGAAGCTAGGGAAGAATAGAGTTACTTTGGATTAGGCAGAGGGGAGTGAAGGAAGGGGAGGGGGTCTGGGGGTAGGGAAGATAGTAGAACGAATTAGACATTATTACCCTATGTGCAAATATGACTATACAACTGTACATCATGTATAACCAGAAGAATGAGAAGTTATACTTCATGTATGTATGATGTGTCAAAGTGCATTCTACTCTCATGCATAATTAGAACAAATTTTTAAAATGTAAAACCCTGTGGACCAAATCAAAATACCTGCAGATTACCAGCTGCCTATGGCCTGCCTATTTGCAATCTGTGCTGTTGAACCTTTACCTGAGTTGGTGGCTATTTCTGTGTTCATCATCACTCCATGTATCATCTGCTCACTCTATGCCAGCCACTGTCTTGTACTTTACATAGATGATCTCATGCAATCTCCAGAACCACCTGCGGGGTCAAGTAAGGTTCAGCAAGGTTGAGACACTTGCCCAAGGTCACAAGCTGTGAACTGGTAGAGCCAGGTATTAAAGGTCTTTGCCCTGGGTTACTGTGTGTCAAGGTACAATTTGTCAGTTTAGAGTGCGAGTGACTCTGATCTGCCTAATAACAACTACTAATATTAGTTCTGTGCTCACTATGTGCCAGGCATAGGTGCTTTACAGGACCTGATCCAATCCTCAGAGCACCTGTTTGAAGCAGCTACTGTTAGCTGCGTTTTACAGATGAAGAAACTGACATATAGAACAGGATTGCTCCGTTAAAAATGAGTTTGAAACCCAGACAAATCTGATGTCACAGTCTCCACTTTTAGGAACCCCCAATACCAATTTGAGTTTTTGACAGACTATGGGCTGAGGGGGAAAAAAAGAGAAATTTATAAGTAACTTTCTCCAATCCGGAAACCCACAGAGGTTTCAACTGAGAGGAATCCCCTGGGTAATTTCCATGAACTTGATCTTGAAAGATGTGGCCTGTAGGTGGCAGCAACATTAACAATCTCTAAATTCTGCAGTGTTCATAGTGAGGAAAACTTCCCTAGTCTTATTCATTCATTTGCATCTTGTTCTCTGTTCACCTTGGCTCAATTACTACTTTGCCAGTTAATTTGCCTTCTGGTTCTCAGTGCAGTGAGAACTGCCAGCCTTATGGAATCCTGCAAAATGGTGAAGGAAGAGAGCCCTCAGAGGGATTTGAAATGATGGAGAAACCATGCCATCTAACAAGCAGCAAGCTGATTTTTTGGTACTGGGGATTGACCCTAGGGACATTTAACCACTAAGCTACATCCCCAGCCCATTTTAGTTTTTATTTTGAGACAGGGTCACGAACTTGAGATCCTCTTACCCCAGCCTCTTGAGCTACTGGGATTATAGGCACGCGCCACTGTGCCTGGTTGAATCTCTATCTTGTTTCTTCCTTCCTTCCTTCCTTCCTTCGTTCCTTCCTTCGTTCCTTCTTTCCTTCGTTCCTTCCTTCCTTTTTTCCTTCGTTTCTTCTTTAGTTCCTTCCTTCCTTTTTTTTTTTTTTTTTTTCTTTTTTTGCTTGCTTCCTTCCTTCCTTTTCTTTTCCTTTTTCCTTTTTCTCCTATATTTTTTCAGTGTTGGGGATCAAACCCAGGGCTTTGCACCTGATAGACAAGTGTTCTATTACTGAACTATATCCCTAGCCTTACTGTGATTTGAAACAATGAGTGAAACCATGTTTCAGTGGTCCCCAACATTTCTTCAATTTCTTAGCTTTTGCTCCATATTTTATTGTTGTTTTTAAGGTACAGTAATATATGTGTGTGTATATATACATATACATATATATAATATATACATATATATTTAATTCAATAGTACTAAAAGATACCCCATGAAAAGCCAAACTCTTAGATTTATCTGAAGTCTCACTATTTTGTGAAAAGAAATCTTGTGTATCATTCTAGGTACAGATTACGTTTATATATATATATATATATATATATATATATATATATATGAATCTAAAATACATACTTCTAAAAGAAAAGAAAATCTAGGGGAAAATTTTTGTGATTTTGGGTTAGACAAAAATTTATTTATTAATTTTATACCAGGGATTGAACCCAGGGATGCTTAACCACTAAGCCACATCCCCAACTTGGTTTTATGATTTTATTTTGAGATAGGACCTTGCTAAGTTGATGAGGCTGGCTTTGAACTTGATCCTCCTGCCTCAGGCCTCTGAGCCACTGGGATTATAGGTGTGCATAAACACACCTGGCTAGGCAGAAATTTTTTATATATGACATGATCCATAAGAGGAAAAAAGAAAGGAAACAATGAACTTAATAAAAAATTTTAAATTCTTCTCTGTGAAAGATTCAATTAAGAGAATGAAAAGAGAGGCCCAGTGTGATGGTACATACCTGTAGCCAGCTACTCAGCTAAAGCAGGAGCTAAAGCAGGAGGATCTACAAGTTCAAGACCAGCTTTAGCAATTTAGTGAAACCCTGTCTCAAAATTAAAAGAAAAGGATGTAACTCATTGGGAGAGCACTCCTGCGTACAATCCCCAGTTTTGGGGGTTGGGCTTGGAAATTCCCTGTGGCTGTTTTGTTTGTTTCTGCTACTATCCCTCTTAAGACATGGCCAGTACTGCACTGATTCTATAGGTAGTCTCTTGGAAAAGATCTTGATTGGTCAATTTATAGGTTCCCATCTGTCGGCCATGGTTTTGGGGCTCTTGTTGTCTCTTTCTGTGTTTCTTTTTTGTACAATCTTGCAATTGGAGTGGGTCTGTCAGAGGTAAAGTGAGTTGAAGAAAGGGCCACCAATAAGTCTGTTTAAGATAATGTTTTATGGTAATGATCCGGCTTTTAAATAGCTTTCTAGATTATTGTTCAATCCTGCACTTGGAATTGGTCTGTCAAAGGTAAAGTAAGTGGAAGAAATTTGTATGTGCAAGACTGACTGTTTTAAAGATTCCCATGTGTCAGGCCTGGTTTCAGAGATCCTCTCTGTTTTTTGCTTATTTGTTTGTTTTTTGTTTTTGTCTGTTATTGGCCCTTTAAGCCATAGGCCATGCTGTGTTGATCTTATCAGTAGTGAGCAGAGAGAGCTTGGCTGAATGGGCCACCTATAGGTACAAGCCAGTCTAGAGAAAGAGGGTTTACTATAACACAATCAGGTCTGTAAATGGTTTCTCTGGATTATTATACAATCTTGACGTTGAAGTTGGTCTGTCAAGGGTAAAGTATATGAAAGAGATTCTGTATGTACAGGCATTTATGCAGTTGCATGATAATGGGTCATCAGGAACTAAGTTGAAGGTGTCAAAAGTACTGCGTATGGTGCACAAGTATAACAGGACACCAGAATAAAGTGTTAAAAAGATTTCAATCTTTTAAACACAGTTCTGGCACTCCCAGTACTGTTTATCAGCCTGGCCCAGGCAGCCACAGATGGTCTCACTGTGGGTCAAGAACACCAGCCCTAAACTGGGGGGCGGGGAGGGGGGAAGAAATCCCAGAAAAGCTGCCTGGGCTATAGAAAAATGGTCAAAGAACCTGGCCTCTGCCCTGCCTTCCAACTCCTTTTATCCCTGCTAGGTGAAGGCTGCTGGTCACAAACAATGTGGCAGTAGGTTCCAGCACTGTCAGGTTATGTGGGGATAGGAATAGTCTCCCCTATCAAGATATGACAGGATGCCCCGTTTGGCCAAGGGAGATGCATCCCTGGGGCAAGGAAATTCTTGATAATAATAGTATCCCAGCAAAATAAATGCCTGGGGAGACTAACAGAATAAATAACTGCACCCAGAAAAGAAAAAGAAACTAAGGCCACCCTGTGTTATGTAGGTAGCCTCTGCAAAGGGATATCAAGGGAACTTAAAGAAAAGGCTGGAAAGGGCCTCCTCCATTGCATATCAATATACCTAGTATAAGAAAAATGTATGGCTTTGTGATAATCATAATGGAGACAGGTCAGGCTCAAAAATATCCTGTACTCCAACCCGAAGAATGCAACCTGAGAGAAAAAAGATTAAGGCACAGTTTTTGTATATTCCAGATTGTCCAACCCTCTCCTGGGATGAAATTTGTTGTGTAAATTAAATGCACAGATAACATTCATAAGAACTGTTTCAGAATATGAATTTAAGAAATGATCCAAAACTAGAAAAAATAAAACAAAGTTATAGATTTGGAAATATATTTTAGTATGAAAAATTGGAAGGTAAAAGAAATGTTTCTGGATGAAAAAATATTTTGTCTGCTAAAGTAATATTCTTGGGCTAAAGTTCAGTATTATAGAGGACAAAACTAAGGATGTAAAGTTGTGAATGTTTAAGTAAGTTGCAGAAGGTTGATGGAAAGTAAATCTCAGAAAGTTTTTGTTTGTAATTAAGTTGGCCATAATTAGCCCAAAGTTATTTGAACTTTAATGTACTGATATGAAGCAAAGTCTGAAACATTGATCTGCTCTCATCAAGATAATTTTCTTCTATTTGTTAGGTTTTGTTATTTGGGGAAATTAACTCTTAAAGGAATTAGGGTTTGTACCTGTTTTAAAGTCTTAAATGATTACTTTGTAAATAGTTACACAAACAACTGTTATTTAGGTTATAACAATATAGTTGACACCCTAAATACATACAGCTAGGTATATGTATGCATCTGAGAACTATATCTGTCTAAGCCTTGTCTAAGTGTTATGTAGAAGTTTATAAATGATAGTTTATGTAAGTTTACAGGCTCATTTATACATTGTATCTGACATAGAAGGGTCACACTGTCATTTGAAGACCTGTCTTATATCTGTTTTCTTCAACTAAGTCAATTTCTGATAATTAACACTGTTTCCTAAATGTATAGGAGATTTAAAGCTATCCTTCGATTTTTTTTTAACCCATGTAGACCTATGATTATTGTTACTGTACACTCTGAATTCTAAATTGTACTTTAAAAGTTAAACTTAGTTAAATTTGAAGCTTAGGACAGCACTTTGCCAAGTTGGTGTTCTCCAAACTAAAATTATCTGTAACAAAAGTCTCAGATTTGTATAAAAATAACAAATTTGGTTGTTATTTATTCATGTCATTTGATGTTTTACAGTTGGATAAAGTAACCTGTTGTCAATAAATTATATGTACAACTTTGTGTTACTCTTCAGACTGAAATAGAAATTTAAATGTATTTTTGGAAGGGCATAAGGAGAGCCTGATCTCTTTAAAGGTGACACTATAAAACATGGAGACATTCTGCCACTTTTTCCACAAAAAGAAAGTTAAAAGCTCTCTTAACCGTTCTTTGATTCATGTTTCAGATGTAATGTTGTATTGTGTTATTTGTGAAGAGCCCCACCTCACCTGAGACAAAGCTCTGCCTCCCGCCTTACTCCATGTTAAAATGGCTCCAAAATAGGCCAGACTTCGGCTCTTTTAAAGTTGTGTTCGAAAGATTGATTTTTAAAAAATATAGTTGTAGGCAGACACAATACGTTTATTTATTTTTTTTTTTGGGGGGGGGGATCACAACTTTTCATTTCTATGGTTGTACAAAATGTATATTCACACCATTCATGTAATCGTACATATACGTAGGTTACTGTTTCATTCTACTATCTTTCAATCTGCCACCTTCTCACACCCCATTTTTCTCCAAAGTTTCTTCATTCTTCTCTTCCCCACCCCACAACCCCTCCTCATTATATATCATCAGTCACTTATCAGAGAAAACAATTTACCATTGGTTTTTTGGGTTTGGCCTATTTCACTTAGCATGATATTTTCCAACTTCATTCATTTACCAGCAAATGTCATAATTTTATTCTTCTTTATTGCTGAGTAACATTCCATTGTGTATATATACCACAATTTCTTTATCCACTCATAATTTGAAGGGCATCTTGTTTGGTTCCACAATCTACCTATTGTGAATTGAGCTGCTATGAACATTGATGTGGCTGCGTCACTGTAGTATGCTGATTTTAAGTCCTTTGGATGTAAACTGAAGAGTGGGATAGCTGGGTCAAATGGTGGGTTCCTTCCAAGTTTTCTGAGGAATCTCCATACTGCTTTCCAGAGTGGCTGTACCAATTTGCAACTCCACCAGCAATGTACAAGTGTGCCTTTTCCCCCACATCATGCCGACACTTATTATTGCTCGTATTCTTAATATTTTCCATTCTAATTGTAGTTAGATGAAATCTTACGGTGGTTTTAAATTGCATGTCTCTAATTACTATGGATGATGAGCACTTTTTCATATATTTGTTGATCACCTTTTTTTCTTCTGTGAAGTGTCTGCTCAGTTCCTTAGCCCATGTACTGATTGAGTTCTTTGTATTTTTGATGTAAATTTTTTTGGGGGGAATTTTATTTATTTATTTATTTTTTATTGTAAACAAATGGGATACATGTTGTTTCTCTATTTGTACATGGAGTCAAGGCATACCATTTGTGTGATCATAAATTTACATAGGGTAATGTTGTTTGATTCATTCTGTTATTTTTTCCCTTCCCCCCCACCCCTCCCACCCCTCTCTTCCCTCTATACAGTCCTTCCTTCCTCCATTCTTACCACCCTCCTTATCCCTAACCCTAAACCTAACCCTAACCCTAACGCTAACCCCTCCCACCCCCCATTATATGTCCTCATCCGTTTATCATCATTCATCCTTTAGTATTTTGAGATTGGCTTATCTCACTTAGCATGATATTCTCCAATTTCATCCATTTGCCTTGTAAATGCCATAATTTTGTCATTCTTCATGGTGGAGTAATATTCCATTGTATATATATGCCACAGTTTCTTTATCCATTCATCAATTGAAGGGCATCTAGGTTGGTTCCATAATCTGGCTATGGTGAATTGAGCAGCAATGAACATTGATGTGGCTGTGTCTCTGTAGTATGCTGATTTTAAGTCCTTTGGGTATAGGCCAAGGAGTGGGATAGCTGGGTCAAATGGTGGTTCCATTCCAAGCTTTCTGAGGAATCTCCATACTGCTTTCCAGAGTGGCTGCACTAATTTACAACCCCACGGGCAATGTATGCGTGTACCTTTTCCCCCACATCCTCTCCAACACCTGTTGTTGCTTATGTTCTTGATAATCGCCATTCTAATTGGGGTGAGATGGAATCTTAGTGTAGTTTTAATTATATTTCTCTTATTACTAGAGATGTTTTTTCATATATCTGTTGATTGCTTGTACATCTTCTTCTGTGAAGTGTCTGTTCATTTCCTTAGCCCATTTGTTGATTGGATTATTTCTATTCTTGGTGTAGAGTTTTTTGAGTTCTTTATAGATTCTGGAAATTAATGCTCTATCTGAAGTATGAGTGGCAAAGATATTCTCCCACTCTGTAGGCTCTCTCTTCACATTACTGATAGTTTCCTTTGCTGAGAGAAAGCTTTTTAGTTTGAATCTATCCCAGTTGTTGATTTTTTCTTGTGCTATGGGAGTCCTTTTAAGGAAGTCTGATCCTAAGCCAACAAGTTGAAGATTTGGACCTACTTTTTCTTCTATAAGATGCAGGGTCTCTGGTCTGATTCCGAGGTCCTTGATCCATTTTGAGTTGATTTTTGTGCAGGGTGAGAGATAGGGGTTAAATTTCATTCTGTTGTATATGGTTTTCCAGTTTTCCCAGCACCATTTGTTGAAGAGGCTATCTTTTCTCCATTGCATATTTTTGGCCCCTTTGTCTAGTATTAGAAAATTGTATTTATTTGGGTTTGTGTCCGTGTCCTCTATTCTGTACCATTGATCTACCTGTCTATTTTGGTACCAATACCATGCCGTTTTTGTTACTATTGCTTTGTAATAGAGTTGAAGATCTGGTATTGCGATACCCCCTGCTTTGCTCTTTCTACTGAGAATTGCTTTAGCTATTCTGGGTTTTTTATTCTTCCAGATGAATTTCATTATTGCTTGCTCTATTTCTGTAAGGTACATCATTGGGATTTTAATTGGAATTGCATTGAATCTGTATAGCACTTTAGGTAGTATGGCCATTTTGACAATATTAATTCTGCCTATCCAAGAACATGGGAGATCTTTCCATCTTCTAAGGTTTTCTTTAATTTCTTTCTTTAGTGTTCTGTAGTTCTCATTGTAGAGGTCTTTCACCTCTTTTGTGAGATTGATTCCAAGTATTTTATTTTTTTGATGCTATTGTGTATGGGGTAGTTTTCCTAATTTCTCTTTCTGAAGATTCATCACTTATGTATAAAAATGCATTGGATTTATGAGCATTGATCTTGTAACCTGCTACCTTACTGAATTCACTTATGAGTTCTAAAAGTTTTCTGGTGGAATTTCCAGGTTCCTCTAAATATATAATCATGTCATCAGCGAACAGGGATAGTTTGAGTTCTTCTTTGCCAATTCATATCCCTTTAATTTCTTTGGTTTGTCTAATTGCTCTGGCTAAAGTTTCAAGGATGATGTCGAATAGAAGTAGTGAAAGAGGGCATCCCTGCCTTGTTCCAGTTTTTAGGGGGAATACTTTCGGTTTTTCACCATTTAGAATGATATTGGCCATGGGCTTAGTGTAGATGGCCTTTACAATGTTAAGGAATGTTCCCACTACCCCAAATTTTTCTAGTGTTTTGAGCATGAAGAGATGCTATATTTTATCAAATGCTTTTTCTGCATCTATTGAAATAATCATGTGATTCTTAACTTTCAGTCTGTTGATATGGTGAATGACATTTGTTGATTTCCGAATGTTGAACCAACCTTGCATCCCTGGGATAAAACCCACTTGATCGTGGTGCACTATTTTTTTAATATATTTTTGTATGCGATTTGCTAAAATTTTGTTGAGAATTTTTGCATCGATGTTCATTAAGGATATTTTTCTGAAATGTTCTTTCCTCGATGTGTCTCTGTCTGGTTTAGGTATCAGGGTGATATTGGCTTCATAGAATGAGTTTGGGAGGGTTCCCTCCTCTTCTATTTCATGGAATACTTTGAGGAGTATTGGAATGAGCTCTTCTTTAAAGGTTTTGTAGAACTCGGCTGAGAACCCATCTGGTCCGGACTTTTCTTTGTTGGTAGGCTTTTGATGACCTCTTCTGTTTCATTGCTTGAAATTGATTTATTTAAGTTGTGTATGTCCTCGTTCAGGTAATTCATATGTCTCTAGAAACTTGTTGATGTCTTTGAGGTTTTCTGTTTTGTTGGAGTATAGATTTTCAAAGTAGCTTCTAATTATGTTTTGTATTTCACTCGTGTCTGTTGTGATATTTCCGTGTTCATTCCAAATTTTAGTAATTTGAGTTTTCTCCCTCTTTCTTTTTGTTAGTGTGGCTAAGGGTTTATCAATTTTGTTTATTTTTTCAAAGAACCAACTATTTATTTTGTTAATTTTTCCGATTGTTTCTTTTGTTTCAATTTTGTTGATTTCGGCTCTAATTTTAACTATTTCCTGTCTTCTACTACTTTTGGTGTTGGTCTGCTCTTCTTTTTCTAGGGCTTTGAGCTGTAGTGTTAAGTCATTTATGTGTTGATTTCTACTTCTTTTGTTGAATGCACTCCATGAAATAAATCTTCCTCTGAGTACTGCTTTCATAGTGTCCCAGAGATTTTGATATGATGTGTCTTTGTTCTCGTTTACTTCTAAGAATTTTTTTATTTCCCTCCTGATGTCTTCTGTTATCCATTCATCATATAATAGTGTATTATTTAATCTCCAGGTATTGGAGAAGTTTCTGTTTTTTATTCTGTCATTTATTTCTAATTTCAATCCATTATGATCTGATAGAGTACAAGGTAGTATCTCTATCTTCTTGTGTTTGCTAACAGTAGCTTTGTGGCATAAAATATGGTCTATTTTAGAGAAGGATCCATGTGCTGCTGAGAAGAAAGTGTATTCGTTCTTTGTTGGATGGTATATTCTACATATGTCCGTTAAATCTAAATTATTGATTGTGTTATTGAGATCTATGGTTTCTTTGTTCAACTTGTGTTTGGAAGATCTATCCAGTGGTGAGAGAGGTGTGTTAAAATCGCCTAGTATTATTGTGTTGTGGTCTATTTGATTTCTGGAATTGAGAAGGATTTGTTTGATGTACATGGATGAGCCAATGTTCAGGGCATAGATATTTATGATTGTTATGTCTTGCTGATTTATGGTTCCCTTAAGCAGTATGTAATGTCCTTCTTTATCCCTTCTGACTAGTTTTGGTTTGAAGTCCACATTATCTGAAATGAGGATGGATACTCCAGCTTTTTTGCTGTGTCCGTGTGCGTGGTATGTTTTTTCCCATCCTTTCACCTTTAGTCTATGGGTATTTCTTTCGATGAGATGAGTCTCTTGCAGGCAGCATATTGTTGGATTTTTCTTTTTAATCCAATCTGCCAGTCTATGTCTTTTGACTGATGAGTTCAGGCCATTAACATTCAGGGTTATTACTGTGATATGATTTGTATTCCCAGTGATTTGACTCATTTTTGTTTTTTGACATGATTTGGTTTCTCCTTTATTTGGCTATTTCTTTAGGCTAGTTCTTCCCGTTGCTGATTTGCATTATTGTTTTTCATGTCTTCCTCATGGGATATTTTGCTGAGAATGTTCTGTAATGCTGGCTTTCTTTTTGTAAATTCCTTTAGCTTTTGTTTATCATGGAAGGATCTTATTTCGTCGTCAAATCTGAAAGTAAGTTTTGCTGGGTATAAGATTCTTGGTTGGCATCCGTTTTATTTCAGGGCTTGGTAAATGTTGTTCCAGGCCCTTCTAGCTTTTAGGGTCTGGATTAAAAAATCTGCTGATATTCTTATTCATTTCCCCCTGAATGTAATTTGATTCTTTTCTCTTGCAGCCTTTAAAATTCTGTCTTTATTTTGTATGTTAGGTATTTTCATAATAATGTGCCTTGGTGTGGGTCTGTTGTAATTTTGTATATTTGGAGTCCTATAAGCCTTGTGTACTTGGTTTTCCATTTCATCAGATTTGGGAAATTTTCTGATATTATTTCATTGAATAGATTGTTCATTCCTTTGGTTTGTTTCTCTAAACCTTCTTTAATCCCAATAATTCTTAAATTTGGCCTTTTCATGATATCCCATAATTCTTGTAGATTCTGTTCATGATTTTTTACCATCTTCTCTGTTTGGTCAACTTTGTTTTCAAGATTAAATATTTTGTTTTCAATGTCTGAGGTTCTGTCTTCCAGGTGTTCTA
Organism: Sciurus vulgaris; assembly: GCF_902686455.1. Classification (NCBI taxonomy): domain Eukaryota; kingdom Metazoa; phylum Chordata; class Mammalia; order Rodentia; family Sciuridae; genus Sciurus; species Sciurus vulgaris. The sequence goes on from NC_136461.1 coordinate 20,346,090, forward strand.
TCCTATTGGTTATGCTTTCTATGGAGTTTTTAACTTGGTTTACTGTTTCCTTCATTTCAAGGATTTCTGTTTGTTTGGTTTTTTTTTCAGCATCTCTAACTCTTTATTGAAATGATCTCTTGCTTCCTGTATTTGTCTTTTAACTGTTGAGTGGTGTGATCATTTAATGCCTGCATTTGCTCTTTCATCTCCTCCTTCAATGCCTGCATTTGCTCTTTCATCTCTTTGTTTGCTTCCCTGATTGTTTTAATTATGTACATTCTGAACTCCCTTTCTGACATTTCTTCTGCTGTGCTGTCATTGGGTTTTATTGATATAGTGTCTAGGTTTGTTTGGGACATTTTCTTTCCTTGTTTTCTCATATTGGTCAGATGTCAGTGGGACTCTGAGATATTGCAGATTTCCTCTATTGGCTTATAGTGTCCCTGTAGATTTCCAGTGTATCACCTCCCAGCCTTCAGTAGCCTGAAGTCTTGGAGGAACTTGATAATGCAGTGCTGCCAAAGAAAGCTGCCCCTCGCCCGCTACTGGTTCCAGGGCTTGGAGCTGGCTCTGTGCGGAAAGGCTCTCACTGGGCGGTCTGCTCTGAGAAGCTGGCCGTGAAAGGAGCCTGCCGCTGGAGGGAGCAGGGCTGCTTGGAGAAGTCCCTGGTTGCCCTGTCCTGGTCCCTGAAGCTGCCTGCAGGCCAGAGCTCGCCGCTGGGGGACTTGGAGCTGGTTCTGTGCAGAAAGGCTCTCACTGGGTGGCCTGCTCCGAGAAGCTGGCCGTGTGGGAGGAGCCCACTGCCAGAGTGAGCAGGGCTACCTGGGGAAGACTCTAGCTGCCCTGCCCTGCTCTGATAAGCCGCACCTATCCAGGCCTGCTGCCCAGGCCGAGCTTCACCCAGTGGGGGAGACTCACCCCATGGCTCTATTTTAGTCCGAGTCTCTCAATGCCTCCCCTTCTTGAATCCTGGGTTCTGGAACGACTGGAGATGCAGTCACCCTCTAGTCTGCCATCTTGGATCGCCAATACCTTTATTTTATTTATATATATGTGGTGCTGAGGATCAAACCCAAAGCCTTACACGTGCTAGGTGAGTGCTCTACCGCTGAGCCATAACCCTAGCCCAAAAGACTGATTTTTGTTGTAAAGATTACTGTGATCTCAAACAGGGAATATAATATATAACTAAGTAAAGGTTCAATATTATAAAAGTCATTTTTCTTGGTTCATAGCTATAACAGAAACTGAATATGTTTTTGCTCTCTTAATGTCATTTTGTATTTTCCTTGTAAACTTTACAACTGTTTTCTGTTAGTGTTTTGCAGAGGTACTACTAAAAAAAACCAACCTGAGTTAATTTAAGATAATAAGTCATCACCTACAGAACAAATAGTATATAATACTGCCTTCCAGTACTAATACTAACCCCAATTAAATGAAAGAGATATCTGTAAAATTATAGAAATTGAAGTTATAACCTATTACTCCCTCTTTAAGACTGGTGAAACTGGCTTGCTGGGTGATTTATTTATTTGTTTATTTATTTATTTATTTTTCAGAATGCATTTTGATTCATTGTACCCAAATGGGGTACAACTTTTTATTTCTATGGTTGTACAGGCCGTAGATTCACACCATTCATGTACCCATACATCTACCTAGGGTAATGATATTTATCTCATTCCCCTATCTTTCCTTCCTCTGTCCCCTCCCCTCTCCTCATTTCCCTCTACACAATCCAACGCTCCTCCATTCTTCCCTTACCACCACCCCCATTATGTATCAGCATCCACTTATCAGAGAAAACATTCAGCCTTTGGTTTCTTGGGATTGGCTTATTTTACTTAGCATGATATTCTCCAACTCCATTCATTTATCTGCAAATGCCATAATTTTATCCTTCTTTATGACTGAATAATATTCCATAGCTACTATCAAGAATACAAGCAGGAATAGGTGTTGGCGAGAATGTGGGGAAAAAGGCACACTCATACATTGCTGGTGGAGTTACAAATTGGTGAAGACACTCTAGAAATCAGTATGGAGATTCCTCAGAAAACTTGGAATGAACCCTTCATTTGACCCAGTAATCCCACTCCCTGGTTTATAACCAAAGGACTTAAAATCAGCATACTACAGTAACACAGCCACATCAGTGTTTATAGTAGCTCAATTCACAGTAGCTTAGATTGTAGAACCAACCTAGATGCCCTTCAATAGATGAATGGATAAAGAAAATGTGGAATATATACAATATGTGAAATTGCTGGATGTTTAAAACCAAAAACTTGGAGACCAAAGTCAAGGAAGTAAATGGGCCAAAGAAAAAGCAGCCAACATTTTGACCCTTGCCCTCTATGGTCAACCAGGACACAGAGAATGACAGAACCCCTTTCTGGGCCCTGCAACTCTGGTGAGTCACCCAATCTGATCTGTGAGATTGAGAGGGTCCTAGAGAACAGGAAGCCAACCAGTGCACATTCTGCAAAGAGGAGGGTTATTGGAAATGCAAATGTCCCTAATGCTTCCAGGACAAGCCACATATGTTCAGCCAGACCCTGACCCATCTTGGCAAGTGGCACCACTGGTATAGGAAAGCTGAGGAGCCAGGAGGCTTCACACATGTTCCCAAGAGTGCTCTCTGAGGAATCTCAGCTGACACTTGAGAGTATATAGGAACAAGGTCAGTTTTGACCAACTTGGTCTTCAACACCTGGAAGGAAAGTATAGCTTAAAAGTACAGTCCTACATGGACTTTTAAAATGAAAAACAAATTTTTTAAATGTAACTTAAGATGTACACTTGTGTCAGTCCTACCAAAAGTAAGTAAAGCTGGAGTCTATAAAGGAAGGGTTCTTGTGTGAGAGTGCCTGATAATAATGACCAGAAGAGTCACAAATTTGTCCTGAGTTAATTTGAGTCTGATTTCATAGACCTACAAATCTTCCTAACTGCCTTCATTGATGAACTTGATCTAGTTTTCACTGATAAGATTAAGAGTTACTGTCCTCGTGGTTTTCAGAGACTGGTTGAAATACTAATTGTTTTTGTGCTAATTATTTACAAAAAAGTAAGGCTTTACTGTCTTTATTGTTGTCTTAGCATGATCCTTGCCCTCTGTATGCCTTGTCCAGTCACCTGCCATCTGCCACTGTGAACCTCTGGACTGCTCTGATGCTGAATGCCCTTAACTATCCACACCCCATCTGAGAGAGAAAAAGTAACTTTGGGTTACTTCCCCCAAACTTTGCCCCCTTTCAGCAGGAAGTAGCTTGGAGATTTTGTTGCCCACTTTCCACAGAAATGGAAGCTAGAAATGGACAATGGGGAAACGTAACAGGGATTCACCTGATGCTTTGACTACATCCCCTGTGGCTTTGAAGCTTACATGTTTTTTTTCTTTTTCCCAATCTTCTTTTCCCTGACCTTCTCCCTGATCTCCTTTTCCCTTAACTTATCCTCCCTGATCTTCTTTTCCCTAACCTTCTCCTCCTTTATCTTCTCTTCCCTGATATTCTCCTTCCTGATCTCTCCTCCCTAATCTCATTTTCTTTGAATCACCTCTTTAAAAGCCCCCCTGTTCCTGCTGATGGGCAAAATCACGGCCTTTAGGACAGGAGTCCCCCACATCTCTCCTTTGCTAGCAAAGCAATAAAACTTTTTTCCTTTTTCTCAAAACTGTGTCCTCGTTATTAGATTGACATCGGAGACAAGGACGGCACTTTCAGCAACAAGACTGCCTGAATGTTTTATATCTGAATGTGATTTTGTATTTTCGCTATCTATGAATGACTCCTTAAACAGGATATAGTGTTGTTTGGCATGTTTTGAAATTTTGTATACATAGTATCAAGCTTCATATGTGTTATTCTAAGTGAAAGTAGCCACATTTTTTTAAAAAAAAAGTTACTTTTTTCATTCCATTTATTTGACTTTTTGGGAGAAGCCAAATTATAGGGAGAGAAAACAGATCAGTAGATGATACCAATGTTAGCATGAGGAAATAATTTGGGGTGGTGATACAGTTCTTACCTAGACTATAACAGTGAGATTCTCTCTTAAAATGAAAAGTAGGGACTTTCTACCTCTGAGCCACATCCCTAGTCCTTTTTACTTTTCATTTTAAGAGAGAATCTCACTAAATTACAAGGTTGGTCTCAAACTTGTGATCCTCTGTCTCAGCCTCCAGAATAGCTGAGATTATGGGGAAGTGGTGCTCATAATAGTCCCTTCCCTTCCCTTCCCTTCCCTTCCCTTCCCTTCCCTTCCCTTCCCTTCCTTTCCTTTTCGCAGTACTTGCGCTTTAACCCAGAGCCTGACAGTGCTAGGCAGGTGCTCCACTGAGCTCTGTCTCTGGTTCTCATAACATTGTCTTCAACAGCAAAATCTGTAATATTGAAGACTTGCAATTTGTTATTGTTGCTTTATGAGTTGTATATTTGAAAGCCACATAGATTTTCCTCCTTTGTTTCACTCTAGAAGTATTGTAGCTTTAGGTTTTGCATTTAGGTCTAATTTGGGTTGTGACACAATGGGTTTGGCATTTTCAAAGTTCTCTGGCAGCAGCAAGGAAGATGTCTGGAGAGTGATAGCCTGGAGGCATGAAAGGAGTGCCACCTGGAGAGAGAGGGTGGTTTCCATTAGGTGATGGTAATGTAGAAAATGCAAGGCAGTTGAAGTATTGTGGATGTTGAATGGCCTGGAGGTGTCAGGAGTGATTCCTGGGTTTCTTAAACAAAAAATGGTAGTCACTTGCTTCTAAGATTTTGCCCTTTAAATTGGCCCTCAATTGTTTTTCTTTCTTCGGTGGTAATGGGGATTGAACCCAGCGAGGCTCTACCCCTGAGCTACATCATCAGTCCCATCATCAGTGTCTCACCAACTTGCTGGGGCTGGTCTAGAACTTGGGATCCTCTTGCCTCTGCCTCCCCAGTCTCTGGGATTACAGAAGTGCACCACTGTGCCCAGCTCAGTTGTTTTTCTTTTGGGCAGAGTGTGACTTGAAATTTGTTCACGCGGAGACTGGACAGTTTTTTTTTTTTTTTAATTTTCATATTTTTAAAAATCGGTGCATTATAATTGTACATAATGGGATTCGTTGTTACATATTCGTACGTACACACGACCTAATAAAATTTGGTCAATATCACTCCCCAGTACTGGACACTGTATCTAAGACAACCCACTTGCGTCAGCTCCCTTCTTGGGCACCTGTGTGGAGTTCAGTGTTGAACTCAGCCCTCCCAAGTTCCAGAACTTCCCTTAGCTCAGCACCAGGAAAGGTGCTCAATCCTTTCACACGCGGACTGGGGCGGCGCAAGCTCAGGCATTCCCGCCATTTTGTCCGGCTGGCCGGCCCTTGCTGGGACTACATGTCCCGTGAGCCTCCGCGGCGGCACTTCCTACTCTCACTGTCCGGCCTGCTCCCTCTTCCCCCTCCCCGGGGCCCGCGCCTCTGGCTGCAGCCCGGCGGCCAGAGGCCAGGTAGGATTTCCGGGGGAAACTGCTGTGGAGGCTGAGGAGGCGGCGACGGCGACCCGGGTGAGTTCAGCAAGCAAGGGAAAGTGAGCCGCACGCGCGCAGGGTCGGTCTTGCGGGCGCCTCTCAGGCTCCGGCCGCATCCTTGTCTCCACGAGGGGGTTGCGGTCCCTGCCGGGGGTTACGACCGGGGTGGCCGTCGCGTCGGGCAGGGCGTGGCGGGCCGGGGCCGCCGCCTCCCTTCTGCGCCCTCCCACAACGGTCCGGCCGCTGCGTCTCCGCCCGCAGCAGGGCCCGTGCTGGCTGCCCTCTCCGTCCCCCAGACGTGGCTGAGCCCTTTTGTCTGGGCTGCTTTCGCCCCTTTGTGCGACTGTGTGGAGTCGCGGCCGTGGGGGAGCCCGCAGGTCCTGACCGGGACGGCTCCCTGGGGATCCGATTACGGTAACAGGATCGGGTCAAAGTCCATTTTTCAAAACCTTCCACCCTCGGAACTCTGCGCCCCGGCTAGACTTAGCGGAGGCTTCGGAGCCAGGCAGTTTCTGTAGAAACCTCGAGGTTATTGTCCAGCTCTAAAGTGTCAGCTCCACGGAGCTTCAGATTACAAATCTGGCGTCTTCATTGGGAGGGGGCGAGTCTATGACGGGGGGTGGGGGGAAGCGAGCCCCTGAACCCCTCCCTGGGAAACCGGGGAGAAATGGAATTTGCAGCGGTGTCCGTTGCCTCTGTGGTCAGGGGACCAAAGAACTCATGCGAATGGCATTGGTTCACACACCTCCCGATCTCAGAGAAGACTAAGTGATTTTATAGGGCATCATTCATTGTTTGCAAAAAAACCACTTCATTGGGTCTCCCAGCTCCTAGATCCTCTAAACGGCATCCTTTTCTTATTTCTGTTTAAAACAAAAAGTCAAAAGAAAAAAATCCATTAATAGAAATATCTGCTTTACAGAGAAACCAGAAACCCAGTGGCTTCTAGAAAGCATTTTTTGACCGAGTAAAAGGCGTGAAGCCAGTTTAAGGGAGGAGAGGTGGTATACTCTTATTGGAAATGGTTGAATTGCATGGGTTAGTAAAAAAATTGGTTACATAGTAGTAACTTGATGTATGTTGGAAGACTGCATCGCTAGATTTAACTTAAAACTTTCTAAAGGCTTAAAAAATAGATTAATATTTCAAATTCCTTTAATAAAGGTACAGAGGACCCTTTTGCATAAATCAGGGAAGTTCTTTTCTTTTGACCAGGGTTTGAAACTAGGGGTAATTAACCACTGAGCCACATTTCCAGCCCTTTTAAATTTTTATTTTGCTACAGGGTGTCGTTAAGTTGCTAGGGCCTAGCTAAGTTGCTGAGGCTGGCCTGGAACTTGCCATCCTTCTGCCTCAGCCTCCCTGGTCTCTAGGATTACAGGCATGTGCCACCACACCCTGCAAATCTTCAAGATTTTTGAAGTTACATTGGTTAAATTCTCAAGTAGGCAAATAAAGCCCTTTGTACTTTATTTGACATCTCATAATGGAAATTACTCTCAGAATCCCAGATTGTGTTAGTTACATTGTATAGAAATGAGAAGTCCTTAATGAAGCTATTCTTCAATCTATTCTTCTTTTTTGTGGTTCTGGGGATATTCTGAAACCAGTCTTGTGCATACTCAATGGACACTCTACCACTGAACTACACTCCCAGCCCCAGTTCTTCACTTTGTAAGCAGCAGTGACTGGGGGGGGGGGGGGGGGGGTGCCTTTTTTTGTCTTTTTGGATAAACTTTGAAGAAATCACCACAGAATTGCTCAATGTTTTAAAAATAATCTAAGAAACAGTAGTTGCTGTTGACTAGCTCTTATTTGTTTAAACATGATAGTGCTATCAATGTTACTGTTTTTAAAACAACTTAATTGTCAATACAATCCTGTGAGGTGGCGTGGTTCTCACATTTTACAACTGATAAAACCTAGCTTCTAAAATGTTAAGTGACTTGCCCAAGGTCATACAGTTAATCCAGATAGGAAATAGCGGGGTAAACCTTACTCCAAATGTAATACTTTTAGATTTAGTACCATTACCTTACATTTATTACAGCTACTAATGTTACTACCACAAGTTTTTTAAATTTTTTGAAATCTGAATATTGGAGAAAATAAAGATATTTTGTAGTCAGAGCTAACTGATTTGTAAGGAAATGGTATTCATAGAACTATTAATGATGTCTTTTTGTAGGTCATAACTGAACATTGGTGCCACGAATTTATCTTACAGTATGATTTCTGTCTTGGCAGAATAGCAATTTTATGGAGTCTTGGGGGCGGAAGGATAGTTACTCAGTTGTGATTTTAAAGTTCTTATTAAAAGGTGATTAAAAGATTTGAACACAGATAAAGCAGCTTTTGAAACTAACATTGAAGACAAAATGCATATATAGTTTCAATGTTTCCTTCTTTTATTTTTTATTTTATTATTTTATTTTGTTTTTTGCTGGGATTTGAACCCAGGATCTTGAGCATGGTAGGCACTCTACCACTGAGGTACACCTCCAGTCCTAATAAAACTTTTAATCAGTTTCAAACCTGCAGTTAAGTCATCGATTTATGTCAGTACATGCCATGAATGTGACATCATAAGTAGAAACCTACTTCAACTCCCTCACTTAAATTCTTAGGTAAAATGCATAAAATGCGAGTTGAATTGAGCCAATACACTTAGTCTAGCCTTTCTAACTAGTAGAATCCTGTTTTAAATCTCTTATTATGCTGTCATAATGGGGAAGAACTTTTTCCCTTGAGTTTTTTGCTGTTGGTTACTTTATTTGTAAATCCATCCATGAATGATAAAACTGTTATGTTCTAGGCCCTGTTATATTCTACACCCTGAGGACATAGTAGTGAAAACAAAAAGTCTTTTCCCTCTTAGGATTTACAGACTCATTAGCATTGGGGTGGGAAGAGGGAAGAGTCAAACAGTAAATAAGCAGTTAAAAAAAAATCCTCGGGGCTGGGGAGATAGCTCAGTCGGTAGAGTGCTTGCCTTGTAAGCACAAGGCCCTGGGTTCGATCCCCAGCACCCCAAAAAAAAAAAAAAAAAAAAAATCCTCTCATTAAATCTGCAACCTTGAATAGCTCATGTTTAACCTTTTTGATCCTCATTTTCTAATCTTTAACAGGCGGATAATGATTCCTGCTTTAACTTGTGGAGTTGTTTTCAGGAGCAAGTAAGATGAGTATTTGGTTGCATTATATGCTTCACATTCCTGTAGTAAGTTACTTTTACTATTACTATTAGAAAAGGAACAGAAATGTTGGAAGAAAGTTACAAGGTCTGTTCACACCCCTCCTACCCTGCCCCCAATGCTGGCAACACATCCCTAGATGTGTTATATACATCCTTACTGTTTAGCACACACCTTCATTTACTCCATTGGAATTTTATTCACTCATTCCTGAATGAGTGAATTAGAGAAATAAAAGTGGACAGGTACGATTTTGGAGAGTATCAGAAACCAAGTGATTCTTTTATTCAGCAGATATTTCTGTTTTGCCTGTTTTGTGCTAGGATCAACTTTTAAATTTTGTCATTACAATGATATGAAGGTATTTAGCCTTTGCTCCCCCAAAGATTTCTGTATTATAACACATGACAGTGTATTGAGTATTAAATTAAGGTATGTTATAAAATAGGAACTGAAAGATTCTGCTTTGGTAAACAAGGAAGGCATTACAGAGGATATGATTTTGGAACGTGTTCTTAAGGGACAAGTAGATTCAGGTTACTATCATGGGAGAGGGAGCAGTTTAAGCAAAAGAATGAATATGTGAAATGTAAGATATATGTCTAGGGAAGAATGAGTAACATGGCTAGAGTATATATTGGATATTTTCTGAGAGAATTTTGATTAGCATGTAGTATTTTTGCTTATCAGTGAGCCATACCTCTATTGTATTATATTTAATTTAATTTCATCTCACTCTGTGGTAGTAGGGATCCAACCTGGGGCCTCGCACATACTAGGTAACTCTACCACTGAGCTACATCCCTAGTCCCTACACCTCTATTTTATAGAGCTGATTTATGTCTTCTCTTAGTGGTAGCAGAAGCACCACATTTTAGGAGGAGGTGGTCAATGGTATTTCTTCAAAGGGAATGTTTTTATTTTTTATTAAAAAAAAATTTTTTTAGTTGTCAATGGATCTTTTATTTTTATTTATATATATATATGTGTGGGGCTGAGTATGGAATGGAACCCAGGCCTCACATGTGCCAGGCAAGTGCTCTTCCACTGAGCCACAACTCCAGCTCCAATCATTTTTATACTGTCCCCTTCAGTACTTCAGATGTTGATTACTTGTTCTTAAAAGTAAACAAGTATTACTTTTTTGAACAGACCGAAAGAAAAAAAAAAAGAAAAGAAAATGCTACTGAGAAGAGCACCATTGTAAATCTCGGTATGATGTTGAAACTGAAGTTTTGAGATGCAACTTGATTCACTGCTTATGCGGGCAAGTGGGGGTCTGTGTTAGGTGTCAGGCCACTCTTAATGGAGGGCCATGCCCTCCAGTGTTGCATCAGACCCCAGGAGCTTATTGCCAATTTCTTATTTCAGGGATTTTGTCCAGTGAATTTGAAGAATAAAATTCACAGAAGAGGATGAGTGAGTGTAAGAGTAGGATTTATTGAAGAACAGAAGCAGAACTCTCGCATTACAAGAAGGGAACTGTAGTAGATTTTCTCCGTCAGCGTATTAGTCTAGAGGTTTATATAGTACTTGGTTTATGTAGCACTCCTTCACTGCTATTGGTTCAAAAGTATGCTAATTAGGGTTTGAAAGTAGTACCAATGCTGTTGTCCAAATTCATGCTAATTAGAGCTTAAAAATGTACTAACACTATTGGTCCATTTTTTAGTCCCAACTTTTATTCATGTTTGCCCCACTTCCATTTTCTCATGGCAGGTCAGAAAACAGGAGGTTGAAGTCGGTTGAGGTCGTTGGATAGGCATCAGGGCTGTGTGGAGCGTGCAGCGGGCATTCCCACTGTGCCAGCTGGGCTGCCGGGTAGTGGCGGATGGGCTGTCTCCTGCTCATCTCATGCCTGCTCTGCCCTGGCAGGCTCTGCACGGCAGCCGGTGCTTGCTGCCTGTACTTTAGCCCACCCGGGCTACCGTTCTCCCGCTTCACCGCTCGGCTGCTGCTTCTCCGCAGGGACCAGTAGGCTGCCTCCGCTGCTTGGCAGCTGGGAAGCCATGTCTGTGTTTCATTTTCTTTGTGGTAGGTAAAAATAAATTAAGGTCTTTATGAATTCACTTTGTTTGTGGCTATATACTTCTATTCAAAGTTTTAACAAAAATAGTTCAGAAATAGAAAAATAAGTTATTTTAGGTAAGTGTAGAGGTTTTCTAAGGTTTTCCAAACTTTTAGTCTAAAGGGTAGATTATGGTCCAGGACTATAACTCTGTGGTAGGGTACTTGCCTAGCGCACGCGAGGTCCTTGGTTCCGTTCCCAGCCCTAAAAAAAGAGTAGATCCTCTGGTGAAAGATAATAAAGATACACATAAGTTATGGTGTTTATTCCTTATATTAAAGTAGTAGCATCTAACAATTGACTGTTTTATTTTTAGATAAATTAACACAGCTTGGTGGTATGAGCTTGCAGCCCCAACACTTTTTTGGGGTCTGGGGAGGTATTGGGGATTCAACCTAGGAACACTGAACCACTGAACTACACCTCTATAGAATCCTTTTAATTTTTTTTTTTTTTTTTTTTTTTTGAGACAGGGTTTTGCCAAGTTGCTGAGGCTCACCCTCACCTTGAACTCCTCCTGCTCCAGCCTCTTGAGTCACATCTAGTCTTAGCACTTGAGAGGCCAAAGCAGGAGGATCATTTGCGCCCAGGATTTCAAGACCATACTTGGCAACATAGACTCTTGTCTCAAAAAAAGAAATTAATGATATTCTTAATTGGAGTTATTATTATTAATCTCTCTTGAAGTCACAAAGACACAGATTATTCTACAATATTATCTTTTGGGGCTACATGATAAATTAGTTTTGTGTGAGTTATTGATACATGAAACTAACTTGTACTATTTATCCAATGAGAGATAATCTGTGTTCTTTTGTCCAGTAAATGTTTGTTTTTTGATTTATTTTGTTTTCTGTTTTGTTTTTTTTTTTTTTCCCCTTGAGGTGCTGGAAATCAAACCCAGGCCTAATGCATGCTAGGCGAGTTCTCTACCACTGAACAATATCCCTAGTTATATCTGATTTTTGCCTTTTGACTGACCTTTCTCAGGAGGGATAAGATTGAAGAAGATGAATTTACTATTAAACAAACAACATAGAAAGAAAAAGGAAAGACAGATGGATAATCTCATACTCAATGGTTTCCACTTTGGTTGACTCATTTTATGTCTTTATTGCTTGAGGCTATCTTGGACAGAATAAAGTCAAATACAGGAAGACTATTACTGACTAAGACAGTGGAACCATTTAAAATTTTTTATTTGTTCTAATTTCATTTTTGCTTTTAATATGGAAAGTTATTAACTTGTAGTACATGTTTCCGCATTGCTTTCACTGAATTGACCTAGCCACCTTTATCAAAGTTGAACACCTGATATATTTGAAGAACTCTGCTAACTCTGGGAAGGGGATAAAATGTATATTAAAGTTCTAACATTTCTCTTAACCCCACCTAGAGTATGGTGACCATTAGCCACAGCAGTATGTGGTAATTGAGCTGTAGACCAAGGTGCTTGCTGGGACATTCCCTTTTCCTCCCACCCCCTCTTTAAAGAATGAAATGAAGTCTTACTGTGTTGCCAAGGCTAGCCCAAATGCCTGGGCCCAAGCAATCCTTCTGCCTCAGTCTTCCAAATAACTGGGACTACAGGTGCACACCACTGTACCTGACTTAAAAAAAAAAAAAGAAGTGCATACAAGGATTATCAGAGAGTGGTGTCTTTATACTTGACTACTTTTTCCTTTTTTTGATCTGCTTTTTTTTGTAATGGAATAAGCAAGGAAATGCTAAACCCAATCCCCTGGCCCTCCTCTAATGTTGGGGATTGAGTCAGGGCCCTGTATTTGCTAGGCAAATGATCAACCACATAGTTACACCCCCTACCCTTTATGTTTTTTTTTTTTTTTTTTTTTTTTTTAAACTGGTGCCAACAGCTTTTCTAATTTTTGCAAAGTGTAATGTGTCCATTGACCATTGGCATGTCAGTGGTTTGCTTGCTGCTTTCTCTAGAAATGCCTTGCTCTCAGCCTCTGTTTATTTGTAATTTCTTAGTTGAAGTTGTAATTTTATTTAAATAACTTATTTTTGTAGTCCTAGGGATCAGACACAGATCCTTGTGCATGCTAGCTAGGCAACTGCTCTACCACTGTGCTATAACCCCAACCCTGGGGCTATTTTTTAAAAGATCAGATGAGTTATTAGAATTAAAACAGCACCTGTTGTATAGTAAGCTCTAAGTAAGGGCTGGCTATTATTATTATTATTATTATTGCCAGAACCCCCCAATGAGGAGATGTAATAGGAATCTCAAGGCAGAGTGGTTATGGGGCTAAACAAGAGGGAATAGATTTGAAAAGCATTTCTGATTTTATCATGTTTGATTTTACTGGATGTACAAGGAGTTTGAGTTAGGAACATGGCCACTATTTTCTAATTATAAACATAAGAGTTTATTTTTGCATTTGTTGAATTAATAAAATTATTGCCTCAAAAGGGCTCTTGATCTTGATGCAGTGTCACAAGCCTGTAATCCCAATGGCTTAGGAGGCTGAGGCAGGAGGATCGTGAGTTTAAAGCCAGCCTCAGCAACAGCAAGGCACTAAGCAACTCAGTGAGACCCTGTCTCTAATAAAAAATACAAAAAAGGGCCGGGGATGTGGCTCAGTGGCTGAGCCCTTGAATTCAATCCCCAGTATCCCCCCCAAAAAGGGGTCCTCTTAAATGTTGTATTTTAGCTTATGCTTTATTAGATTTTTGATGTGGCTAAAATTGGAGTTTGAGATGAAACTAGATTCTCCACTTCTGCTGGTGGGTGGAATCTGTATAAGTTACAGGTCTCTGCAGCTGAAAATAACTATTTTTGTGTTAGCAGTTAATCATAGCAGGGGATCCAAATCTTGCAGCCAGGAAAGCCAATTCTTCACTACTCTTGGGTGGCATGTTGCAGCTCTTAATGGTGGGCTATGTCCTCCAGTGTGGCAGGTCACTGCCAGTTTCCTGGTTCTTGTCTTGCAAATTTGAAGAAGGAAATTCACCACCAACAACAGAATGCAAGAGTGAAAGGAGTACAGTTTTGGGTGGGGAGAAGGGTACCAGAGATTGAACTCAGGGGCATTCAACCACTGAACCATCCCCAGCCCTGTTTTGTATTTTATTTAGATACAGGGTCTCACTGAGTTGCTTAGCGCCTTGCTGTTGCTGCGGCTGGCTTTGAACTCTGATCCTCCTGCCTCAGCCTCCGGATTCCCTCGGATTACAGGTGTGTGCCACTGTGCTGGCAAGGGGTACAATTTATTCAAGTGTGAAGAAAAGAAGCAGAACTCTTCCAGGGTGAGAGAGGACTCAATAGCAGGTTACTGCTGGAGTGCACTAGTCTAGGGATTTATATAGCTCTTGGGCCAATACTATTGGTTAGAATTTATGATAATTAGGTCTTGAAAAAATCTCAGTACTATTCCTTAGTCCTTTTTTTTTAAATTCATTTATTTTTTTATTGAAAACAAATGGGATACATGTTGTTTCTCTGTACATGGCATAAAGGCGTACCGTTTGTATAATCATAAATTTACATAGGGTAATGTTTGATTCATTCTGTTATTTTTTTCCCTTACCCCACCCCTCCAACCCCTCTTTTCCCTCTATACAGTCCTTCCTTCCTCCATTCTTGCCCCCCTCCCTAACCCTAACTCTAACCCTAACACTAACCCCTCCCACCCCCCATTATGTGTCATCATCCACTTATTAGCGATATCATTCGTCCTTTGGTTTTTTGAGATTGGCTTATCTCACTTAGCATGATATTCTCCAATTTCATCCATTTGCCTGCAGATGCCATAATTTTATCATTCTTTATGGCTGAGTAATATTCCATTGTATATATATACCACAGTTTCTTTGTCCATTCATCAATTGAAGGACATCTAGGTTGGTTCCACAATCTGGCTATTGTGAATTGAGCAGCTATGAACATTGATGTGGCTGTATCTCTGTAGTATGCTGATTTTAAGTCCTTTGGGTATAGGCCAAGGAGTGGGATAGCTGGGTCAAATGGTGGTTCCATTCCAAGCTTTCTGAGGAATCTCCATACTGCTTTCCAGAGTGGCTGCACTAATTTGCAGCCCCACCGGCAATGTATGAGTGTGCCTTTTTCCCCACATCCTCTCCAACACCTGTTGTTGCTTGTATTCTTGATAATCGCCATTCTAATTGGGGTGAGATGGAATCTTAGGGTGGTTTTGATTTGCATTTCTGTTATTACTAGAGATGTTGAACATTTTTCCATATGTTTGTTGATTGTTTGTAAATCTTCTGTGAAGTGTCTATTCATTTCCTTAGCCCATTTGTTGATTGGATTATTTGCATTCTTGGTGTAGTTTTTTGAGTTCTTTATAGATTCTGGAGATTAGTGCTCTATCTGAAGTATGATTGGCAAAGATTTTCTCCCACTCTGTAGGCTCTTTCTTCGCTTTGCTGAGAGAAAGCTTTTTAGTTTGAATCTATCCCAGTTATTGATTCTTGCTTTTATTTCTTTTGCTATGGGAGTCCTGTTGAGGAAGTCTGGTCCTAAGCCGACATGTTGAAGATCTGGACCTACTTTTTCTTCTATAATCTGCAGGGTCTCTGGTCTGATTCCGAGGTCCTTAATCCATTTTGAGTTTAGTTTCATGCATGGTGAGAGATATGGGTTTAGTTTCATTCTGTTGCATATGGATTTCCAGTTTTCCCAGCACCATTTGTTGAAGAGGCTATCTTTTCTCCATTGCATATTTTTGGCCCCTTTGTCTAGTATGAGAAATTTGTATTTATTTGGGTTTGTGTCCGTGTCCTCTATTCTGTACCATTGATCTACCTGTCTATTTTGGTACCAATACCATGCTGTTTTTGTTACTAATGCTTTGTAGTATAGTTGAAGTTCTGGTATTGCGATACCCCCTGCTTCACTCTTTCTGCTAAGGATTGCTTTAGCTATTCTGGGTTTCTTATTCTTCCAGATGAATTTCATAATTGCTTGCTCTCTTTCTGTAAGGTACGTCATTGGCATTTTAATTGGAATTGCATTGAATCTGTATAGCACTTTAGGTAGTATGGCCATTTTGACAATATTAATTTTTCCTATCCAAGAACATGGGAGATCTTTCCATCTTCTAAGGTTTTCTTTAATTTCTTTCTTTAGTGTTCTGTCGTTCTCATTGTAGAGGTCTTTCACCTCTTTTGTGAGATTGATTCCCAAGTATTTTATTTTTTTCGAGGCTTATTCCTTAGTCCTTGAGTCTGAACTTTCCTATTACCTACATTCTGGTCTTCCCACACTTCTCTTTTCCTGCTATTTCCGGATAAAGGCTTTGATTCATAACTCTAAGGGATTACCGTATAAGTACAATAATTGTGTTTATTTGAATAATAAAGGCAATTGGCTTGTTCCGTGTGTCAACTTGGCTAGGCCAGATATAGTACACTTTCATTCAAATACTAATCTAGGTGTTGCTATGAGGTATTCTATAGATATGATTAATATCTCTAGTCATTTGTCTTTACTAAAGGAGATTATCCTTGATAGTATCATGGACCTCATCCAATCAGTTAAAAAAAATCCCTCCCTGAGGGTAGAAGTATTCCCTGCCTCAACACTGCAGGATCAGCTCCTGCCTGAAAATTTCTGGCTGCGCCCTGCAGGTTTCTGATTTACCAGCTCCCCAAATCACATAAACCAGTTCCTTGAAGTAAATCTGTTTTTATATTCATGAATACATGTGTCTGTATGTTTGTTTATATCCATCCTACTGGTTCTATTTCTCTGAAGAACCCTGACTAGGGATTGGGGATTTAACCCCATGGCAGAGCACTTGCCTAGCATGCACAAGGCCCTGGATTCAATCCTCAACACTTCAGAAAAATGAAAAAAAAAAAAAAAAAAAAAAAGTAGAAGAATTCTGACTAATATAGAAGGTATCTGAATCCTGCAGGATATATTAACAAAGCTTGAGATCTGAAGGCATTAGCTATATAAAGAGATGGGGAAAAGAGTTGTAGGGTTAAAGGGAATAATGTGGGCAAAACTTAGGTAAGAAGGAATATGATTCAGGAAATGGGGTGTGGTTTGATTTGGATAACATAGTAGGCAAAGGAGAAGAATGGTGAGGAATGAAATCAGGAAGGTAAATAGGCTGAATCACAGAGGAACATGTAAATCATGTTGTGAAGTTTGTACTTTATCTTACTCAGAAGTTATAAAACAGGGAGCTGTTGTAATGAGATTTTTGTTCTTGAACAGTTTCTTAAACCAAGTAATGCTTTATTTAAAGGAAAATTTTTATTGTTAATCCCCAGTGTTGGTTTAAAATATTATATAAATGTTACAACAAGCATAAAAGGATATATAAGCTTATGTCTAACAAAATTTCCAGTTTAAATACAATAATATAAACTACTAAAATTATTGTTATTAATAAGATGGATAATTTTGAAATGAAATGAAGTTTTTTCTCTGTGCAATTCCTTTTTTTTTTTTTTTTTTTTGTAGTAGGGATTGAACTCAGGGGCACTTAACCACTGAGCCACATCCCCAGCCCTATTTTTTATTTTATTTGGAGACAGGGTCTCACTGAGTTCCTTAGCACTTCCCGGTTGCTGAGGCTGACTTTGAACTCGTTTGGTTCAGATACATCATGCATACTAAGTTCATTTCTATTAATTTCTTATTCTTCCTGGACAAAGTAGTACATTTGATGTTTGTTTCATTCATTAGGTAGTTTTTGAGCACCTTCATGGGTGCACATTCTAAATGCTTGGATACAGTTGTAAGAAAAGCAGTGTCACTGCTACAATGATACTTTCTAGATTGGGAGAGATACCATAAAAATTATGTGTTTCTAGATATAGATAATGTACCATCAGGTAATGATAAGTTAAAAGTAAAAATGAAACAGGGTAAAAGGATAGAATGTGATGGAAAAGGGATTGAAATTTTAGGCAGGCTAGTCAGAGAAAGACCTCTTTGACTAAGGGAGATCATATTTGAATTGTGACCCGAAATGAAGGAGCAAGTCATGCTGTTTCTGGGAAAATGACATTCCAAGCTGACAGAACAGCACCTGCAAAGCCCTGGGGTGAGAATATTTTTGTTGAGTTAGAGAAACATCATCAGTATCAGTGTGGTTGGAGCAGAGTGAGCAAGAGTAAGGGTGGAGTAAACGAGGTCAGTGAGGTAGACAGAGACTAGGTCTCAGGATCTCATAGGTCATGGTAAGAAATCTGGAGTTAACTTCAGATGTGATAGGTAGGTATGATCTGCCTTCTTTTTATAAAGGATCACCCAGGCCACTCCAAAAGTATCTGAATTATAGGGGTCTGAATAGAAAGGAGACCAATTGGGACTTGATTACAGTAGTCTAGCAGGAGAATGTGGACAGCTTGAACTGGCGAGAAGTGGTTAAATTATGGCTGTCTTTTGGAGGTAGAGGCAGTGAGATTTAGATGTAGATGTAGGTAAGAGTTAAGAGCGACAGGTGTGACTTAATTCCAGCTACTTAGGAGACTGAGGCAAGAGGATCCCAAGTTCAAGGCCAGCCTCATCAGCTTAGAAAGACCGTGTTTCAAAATAAAATTTTAAAAAGGAATGGGGATGTAGCTCAGTGGGTACAGTGCCCTGGGTTCAATCCCTAGTACCTGTGTGTGGTGAGTGCAGGGCAGTGGAGGAAGAATGACACCAAGGTTTGTGTCCTGAGCAATAGGAAATTTTAAGTTGTTATTTTACTGAAATTATGACATTAGTGATAATGATACAAAATAGCAGCTAATACATATGGCAGCTGTTTTATAAGTGCTCTACATGGAATGCCCTGTTGGTTGAATAAGGTAGACTAGGGTAGGAACAAGTTAGGGCGAGGAATCAAGATTTTGTTTTTAAAACATATGCCTGCACAACTTTTTAGCTTTCTAAGAAGAGATAGGTGAGTAAGGTATGGATATGTCCGTTTAGAGGAGAGGTTTGATCTGGAATATATGTTTGGAAGTCACTGGTGTGTGTGTGTATGTGTGTATGGTGTTTAAAATTATAGAACAGGGTGAGAGGACTAGTTATGGTTTGTATTTGAGTTGTTATTGCTTCCCTAGGAGGAATAAAGAAATTTAGAGGATTGATTTTTGATGTGTGTGTTATTTGCTTTCCATTACTGTAATGAAATGTCTGAGGTGGTTTACTTAAAAAAAGGAAAGATTTGCTTTGTCTAGCTCTCTCTCTGTCTCTCTCTCTCTCTTTTTTTTTTTTTTTTTTTTTTTTTTGTGGTACCGGGGATTGAACCCAGGGGCACTTGCTTTTCTTGAAGCTGGCTTTGAACTTGCAGTCCTCGTACCTCAACCTCTTGAGCAGCTGGGATTCCAGGTGTGCACCACTGCGCCTGACTTGTCTAGCGATTTTGGAGGTTTAGTCTGTGGACAGTTGGCCCTGTTACTTTTGGGTGTGTGGTAAGGCAGTACTTCATAGTGAGGAGCACATGGTAGAGCAAGCTGCCCACCTTCTGGCAACCACAACTAAAAAGGAGAGAGTCCCACAATTGCTTTTGAGGCATACCCTCAATAACCAAAAACCTCTTAATAGGCCTCACATCCTAAAGACTCCATACCTTTCAGTAGCACCATGGGTTGGGAATCAGACCTTTAATACTTGGACTTTTTAGGGACAGTTGAGATCCAGAATACCTCTGAGCTACATCCTCAGCCCTTTTTTAGTTCTTTCAAGTATTTATAGTAGCTTTTGTGAAATCTTTTTAAGTCCAACACCAAGTATTCTTCAGATATTATTAACTGCCCTCCCCTTAATATAGCACATATTTTCTTGTTTATTTGTATCTTATTTAAAATAATGTATGTGGCAACTCTGGAAGTAAGATTCCTTCCTTCTTTGATTTCTTGTTATTTGTCTGATAACTTTCCTGAAATAAACCTGTAAAGCCTGTATTCTTTGTTGTGTGTGACTATGGAAATCCATGCTTGGTTGGCTTAGTGGTTGTCTAATGATTAAACGGAGATTTCTTTTATTGCCTTGAACAAGTTTTCCAGCTTTTTTTTGTACCAGGAATTGAACCCAGGGGTGCTTAACCACTAAGCCACACCCCAGCCTTTTTTATTCTTTATTTTGAGACAAGGTCTTGCTAGATTGCTTAAGGCTTTGAACTTGCAATCCTCCTGCCTCAGCCTCCAGAGTTGCTGAGATTACAGGTGTGTGCCATCACGCCCGGCTAGTTTTCCAGCTTTTGCTGAGTACTGTCTGTGTGTTGGAGTACACCTTCAATGTTTTGGCAGGCAGTTTACAGCTTAGCCATCACTGCTTGCATAGAACCTCATGGGCAACCAGAGGTAAGTGATTAGGTCCTTCCCTGGGCAAGTACAGAGCCTGCACATACATGTGTCCTTCTAGATTCCCAACAGTCACAACTTTTCAAAGTGCCCCCCTATAGACACCTTACTCTTGAACATTGGAATGTTAAATAATAGTTACTGATTGTTTTTTATTATTTTGAAAAATGCCTTAGAGTTAATGCTTTTCACATAGAACAAGCCTGAAGTCTGGTCAAATAATGACAACACTGAGAATGGAGTTTCTGGAGTAGGATCAGCCAGATCCAATAGTGACAGTTCTCAGGGGATAGAATTTTAGAATGCTTAAATTTGTTCTGCACCTTCAGTGGCTACGAAGCTGCATTTTTCATTTGTGAGGCTGTTGATTTCTGAGGCTACTAAAAACCAAGGAGAGGGAAATAGCAACAGACAAGTTAAAATGCATATTATAGTTTGAGGAGGTTTGTTTGTTTGGTGGAGATTTGAAATCAGGGGTGCTCTACCACTAACCACATCCCTAGCCCTTATTATTTTTATTTATTTATTTATTTTTATTTTGAGGTAGAGTCTTGCTGAATTGTGCAGTCTGGCCTCAAACCTGCACTCCTCATGTCTCAACTTCCAAGGTCTCTGGGATTAAAAGCATCTACCACATGCCTGGCTGGTTTGGAACTTAAATGTTCCCAAAGGCCTTGGCTTGTGTGCTAGCCTCTGGCAGTATTAGGAGGTCATGAAAACTTTCAGAGATGGGGTCTAGTAGAAGAAAGTTAGATGATTAGGAGTGTACTCTTGGAATATTGGGACTGCAGCCCCTTCCTCTTGACTCTGCTTTCCTGGCTTTCTTGAGGGGAACACCTTGCTCCATCATGCTCTCGCAGCCATGATCTTCTGCCTCACCATAGGCCCAGAGTGACAGGGCCAGGATACACCTTTGAACCCCAGAGTCAAAATAAATCTTTCCTCCTTTTAGGTGATTTTGCTCAGGTATTTTGTTAAGCAGCAGAAAACTAACATAATGCAATAAAACTCATTGTTCTTACCAAGTTTCAGCCACTTTTCTTTTTCTTTAAATTGAGGTAGAATAAACACAATGTAAATTTTACTGTTTTAATTAATTTTTAAATGTGCAATTTAATGGCATTAAGTATATTCACACTGTTGTGTAGCCATCATCCACAGTCCATCTTCAGAACTTTTTCATCTTACTAAACCAGAAGATTATACCCTATAGCCAGGCTGTGGCAGCATACATCTGTAATCCCAGCTACTGGGGGGGAGGGGGGGGGCGGCAGGGGGGCGCTGAGGCGCAGGGAGGATTACAAATTCAAGGTCAACCTGGGCAATTTAACAAGACTGTCTCAAAATGAAAAAATAAAATAAAAAAGGTTGGGAATGAAACTCACTGGTAAAGCACCTCTGGGTTTGGTCCCCAGTACAACAGAAACAAAAACCTTTATACCAATTAAACAATAACTTTCTATCCTCACTCCCCCATCCCCTGACAACCTTTGTTCTACTTTTTGTATCAATGACTTTAACTACTTTAGGTACTTAATGTGAGTGGGATCATAAAATATTTATCCTTTTCGGTCTGTCTGGCCTATTTCACTTAGCATAATGTTTTCAGGGTTCATTCATGTTAGTAGTATGTATCAGAATTTCACTCCTTTTTAAGACTGTAGCATTCTATTGTATGTTTGTACTTCATTTTGTTTATATATTTGTCCATCAGTGAACTCTTGAGTTGTTTCTACCTTTTGGTTATTGTCAGTAATGCTGCTATAAACATAGTTGTGCAACTATTTGTTTGAGTTCTTGCTTTCATATCTTTTGGGTGTTGCTAGATCATATGGTAGTTCTCTCTTACTTTTAATATTCTTTTTAGTTGTAGATGGAGCTGAGAATGTAACCCAGGGCCTCACATACAATAGTCAAGTATTCTACCACTAAACTGTAACCACAGCCCTACCATTTTTTTTTTTTTTTTTTTTTTAAATCAGGGTCTCATTTCATTACTGAGGCTGGCCTTGAACTTGCATTCCTCCCCTTGGCCTCTCAGGTAGCTGGTATTATAGGTGTGTGCCACCATTCTGTTTTCCCCAAAAGATGCACAATTTTACATTCTTATCAGCAGTGTACCAAGTTTCCAATTTCTCCACATCCTTATACACTTGTTATTTTCTCTCTTTTAAACAATGGCCATCCTAATGCATGTGAAGTGCCATATCACTATTTGAGTTGTATTTCTCTGAAGATTAGTGATGTTGAACATCATTTCAAATGCATATTAGTCATTTGTTTGTTTTCCTTAAAGAAATGTCTGTTCAAATTCTTTGCTTTTTGTTGTTTCTAGTTTTAGAATCAGCTTTTTTTTTAAACCCGTCTTTGGCACCGTGGACTGAACCCAGAGGTATTTTACCACTGAGCTACATCCCAGTCCTTTATATTTTATTTTGAGACAGGGTCTTGCTAACTTATCAAGGGTGTTCTGGACTTGCAATTTGGGATTACAGTTGTGTACCACCTGCCAGCATCAGCTATGTTTAAAAATAAATAACAAGTATTTCTCCTTCTGGAGATGGCCCACATTCTCCCTTGAATAAGTATTCTTGCTTTCCTAAATAAACCTCTGTGTCTTTAAAAAATAAAAAAATAAGTAAAAAATAAATGTCTTTGGATTGTTAACTAGCATTTGGTTAATTTTAAGAGTTTCAAAAAAGTGTTTTTTTTTTTTTTTTTTTCATGTACTCGGGATTGAACCCAGGGCCTTGCACATTTTGAAATTGTATTTTGAGATAAGGTCTTGCTAGGTTGTGTAGGATGCTCATGAACTTGTGATCCTCCTACCTCAGTCTCCTGTGTATTTGGGATTGCTTGTGTGAGCCATACTGGGTTCTGACAAAATTGAATTTGATAGATTTTGCTGCTTTTCATTGCTTTTATGGGATAGATTTTTGGAGGTTCTTATTCTTTGAGTCCAGAAATGCTTCTCTCATCTACTAGATTTTAAGCTTTTAACTGTTATTTAAAAATATGCTATAGGCTTTAAAAACAATCTACATAGCTCCTTTCAAGGTTCTATGTGCCTAGTGTTTTTTATTTATTATTTTTTGAGACAGGTCTTGCTGCGTTGTCCAAAGCTGGCTTTACACTCCTAGCTGAGTTCAAGCAGTCCTCCTGCCTCAGCCTCGCTGTACATAGTCAATTTTAAATCAATGCTTGTTTGATTTGTCCTTCTAAGAGTTGATTGTTTCATGGATGATTCTGCACTATGTTTGTAGTTCTGTACTGGTCATTCCCAACAAGTTGTCACCTATCTTGGAGCTCTCAGAAAATAAAAGCAGGTGCCAGTAATCACTCATGGGTGAGGGTGCATACTTAATTATGTGAATGTTACCATGAATAATAATCTTGGTGTGAAAGGAAAGCTGATATTCTCAGTGTGCTCACTGATCATATGATATACTTCTAATATAATTCTGTTTTGCAAGTAGCACATTAGTTTATTTTGTTTGAAAAATAGATATAACTTAACTGTAATATTTGTTATTCACTTGTTGAGGAGTATCTCTAAAATTGTCAAATTCTTTCTTTTTTGTATATTAGTGGTTTGTAGGATTGGAATTTTTCCAGGTGGTTAAAGTTTTGTTGTTAGAAATAAGACCTTCATTTTCAAATTGTAAGTAGCACTGAAACATTTATTAAATAGTATCAATTTCAGTCCACTTGAATATCCTCAGATAGCCAAAGTGACAGGCTCAATTTGCCATTTGTAAATGTGAGCACATTCAAAGAGGGTGACTAATAATTAGCGGGTTTTCTTTTTCTTTTCTTTTTTAGTACGAGGGATTGAACCCAGAGGCACTCTACCACTGAGCTACCTTCCCAGCCTTTTTTATTTTTTATTTTGAGACAGGGTCTAGCTAAGTTGAAGAGACTGGTCTTAAACTTTTTGTGATCCTCCTGCCTCAACCTTCTGAGTAGCTGAGATTGTAGGCATGGGCCACCATACCTGATTCTAATTGATAATTTTATGGCACAGTGTTTTGGGGTTTTTGTTGTTGTTGTTTTTGGTACTAGGGATTAAATTCAGGGGCACTGGTCCACTATGCCACATCCCCAGCCCTTGTTTTTTATTTAGAGACAGGGTCTCACTTGAGTTGCTTAGCACCTTGCTTTTCCTGAGGCTGGCTTTTGAACTCAGGATCCTCCTGCCTCAGCCTTCTGATCACCTGGGATTACTGGCATGCGCCACCGCACCCAGCTGTGTTTTCAGATCTTTGTACTGCTGTTATGGTAGTGATGAAACCAGCTAGGGCCATTGACTGATACTTAATACTGATATCCAGTATAGTATTTGTTCAATGAAGGATTCAAACAGTATACTCAGATGAAAAATGAAAATTTCATTTTCTCCTTGTTTTTGTTGAAACTGAGATTTTCCTTCAGAGTTAATGTTTATAACAAGTATTACAGCTAAAACTACTCATGTTTCTGGGATCATGTAGCATCTACCTAATACTTACAAAGATCCTTAATGGACCAGGTGGGGTGGTGCATGCCTATAATACCAGTGATTGGGGAGGCTGAGGTAGGTTGTTCACAAATTCAAGGCCAACCTGGGCAACCTAATACTAATACCCTGTCTTAAAAAAAAAAAAAAGAAAAACAGAATCTCAAGGGCAAAACTATAAATTTGTAAAGGCTAAAATATATAACTTTGTGATGGGTAGAGTTAAGTGACTTGGTCCAGTTTATAACATCAGTCAAAATAGCTGGGGTTTTGTGTGGGTTTGGAAGAGTCCAGTAAAATCTCATACAGAAATTAGAGGCCTGTAAGAGTCCTTGGAACATGTGAAAGGACCATGTGGTATTGAAACTTTGTGGTCTGTGATTTCAATAGCTTGGTATTAGAATTGGAAGGTATCAGATGACTGGCAAATTGTCAGCATAAGCCCTATTGTTAAAGGAGTGCTGTTCTAAGTTGAGTTCTCTGGGAAGCAGACTTGGTTCAGTGTAAAGAATGTTTATTAATAGTGTCCTTGGGATCATCTCTGGTTTAAAGGAATAACAGTATTTGAGCAGAAGGAGAAGTTAATAGAGATCCAATAGTAATAGAGATGCAAGAACAATTCTGGGCATCATGGACTACTGTGGTCTGTTATAATTGTCCCGTGTCATGTTGTAATGCTGATCTTATATCCTGGCCTTATTGAATGCTAGTCTTATATCCTGAGTTTATTTATATGTGGACCTTCTAAGTATATGACCTTCTTTGAGGCAACTCTTGGCATCTGAGGCAATTCCTAAAGGTCGCTATAGACTGTCTTCCAACAATTTCCAGCAGTGGGGCAACAGGTCAGTCCTTAAAGTGGGGGTATCTAGTCAGTGCAATACCTTGCTACCATGGTATACTTTGTGTTGTGCATATTGACTTCCTTATGTATACAGAGCGGGGGTTGGTCCTGGGGATTAAACCCAGGGTCTCAGACATGGTAGGAAAGCAATCTATCACTGAGCTACATTCTCAATTCTCAACTACATTTTATTTATCAGCATTGTTGAGGTACAATTCATTTACAGTACAATTTACTCATTTAAAGTGTATGGTTCAGTGACTTTTATTATATTTACAAGTTGGAAAATCATCTTTTCAATCAGTTTTGTAACATTTTCATTATCTTCCCCCCCCAAATCCCTATTGCCATTAACATCACTCCCCAAACTCCCAGCCATAGACCACCACTAACTTAATTTGTCTCTATAGATTCACCTATTTTGAACATTTCACATAAATGGAATCATACAGTACATGGTCCTTTGTGATTGACAATTTGCCAGTCATCTGATACCTTCCAATTCTAATACCAAGCTATTGAAATCACAGACCACAACATGTTTATCCATGTTGTAGCATGTATCACTACTTTACTACTTTATTTCTTTTCCTTTTTTTTTTTTTTCCATTTTTTGGTATTGGGGATTCATCCCAGGGTCACTTAATCACTAAGTCACATTCCCAGCCCCTTCCCTTTTTATTTTGAGACAAGTTGCTGAGGCTATCCTCAAACTTGTGATCCTCCTGTCTCAGCCTCCTGAGCTGCTAGGATTACAGGCTTGAACCACTGGCCCTGCCTGACTGCCTGCCTACCTGCCTGCCTGCTTGCCTGCTTGCATGTTTGCTTTTTATGTGTGTGTTACTGGGGGTTGAACTCACGGGTGCTCTACCACTGAACAGCATCCCGGGCCTTTTTTTTTTTAATTTTGAGATAGTGTCTCACTAAATTTCCTAGACTAGCCTCTAACTTGTGATCTTCCTGCCTTAGCTTCCCAAGTCTCTGGGATTAAAGGCATACACCACTGCACCTGGCAGTACTTTACTTCTTTTTATTGCTGAACAATATTCCATTGTATTTATTTTGTTTATTCATTCATCAGTTCATAGACATTTGGGTAGTTTTCATTTTTTAGCTATTATGAAATATGTTGCTTTGAACATTTGTGTACAAGTTTTATGAAAAGGTGTATTTTTGTTCTCTTCTATATACCTAGGAGTGGAATTGCCGGATCATATGGTAAACTCAGTGTTTAACTCTTTGAGGAACTGGTAGATTCTTTTCCAAACCTGCCTCACCATTTTACATTCCACCAGCAGTGTATGAGGCTTCCAGTTTCTTTACACCCTTATCAACACTTCTTATTGTCTGTCTTATAGCCATTATAGTTGGTGTAAAACATTATCTCATTGTGATTTTGATTTGTATTTCCCTGATGGCTAATGATGCTGAGGATATTTTCATGTGCCTGTTCGCTCTTTGTACATCTTCTTTGGAGGATGACTGCTCAAATCTTTTGTCTGTTTTTTAATTAGATGATTTTTTTTTTTTTTTTTTTTTTTTTGAAATGTTGTCTCCCCAAGTTGCCCAGGCTGATCTCAAAGTTGTAAGCTCAAGCAATCCATCTGCCTCAGTTTTCCAAATGCTGGAACTACAGGCAGGCACTGCTGCACCTGGTTTGTTTAACAGCTTTTAGATGATTCTATATGTGATACCATGAGTTTGTCCCATGGTCCTGGTTCCTGTCCTGCACTTATCTGCCAGATGATTTCCTTGATATATGATAAGATGTTGTGGGGACAATGCTTGCTAGTGGATCAAACATTTCCTGAGCTTTCCTCATGCTTATTGCAACCCTGAGGGCAGGAAAGGTTAGCTTACACCCAAAATATTGTCTGTTCCTGTTAGAATAAATTGTTCACCTTTCCAGGGCAGAAGGGACCAAATATAATCAACTTATTAGAAAATAGTCAGTTGGTTTCCTTAAAAGATGGTACCTTCTTGAGAGTTTAATGTTTGTCTGTGTTGCTGATCACTTGGATGCTATAGCATTGTTACTAAGTGGGGATAATTTGTTCATATGTACATTTTGTTAGCACTGGGGAGACCGTGACAAATGATGACTGATGTAAATTGGTTGAGTCATCTTCTCTACTTGGTTATTTAGTTCCTCTTTCATAGAAGATGTTCACTGATGAGCATTAACACGTAATGAAAGACCTTTACACTTTAGGTCCACTTCTCTGTCCTTCCTAAGAACTCTTGCCCCAATTTTTTCTCCTTTAATGTTTAGCATTTCAGGACATTTGCCCAGGAATCTGCTTTTTTTCTAATTTAGCCACTTTTTTGTCCACACAAAGTAAACAGATGTATTCCCTACAGTTCTGCCCATTGGAAGTGTTTTCTTTCACCACTGTTTATCAGTTACACCCTCTGAGTGAGGCTGTAATGCAGCCACTGTCATTTTGGC
Organism: Sciurus vulgaris; assembly: GCF_902686455.1. NCBI lineage: Eukaryota > Metazoa > Chordata > Mammalia > Rodentia > Sciuridae > Sciurus > Sciurus vulgaris. The sequence goes on from NC_136461.1 coordinate 20,373,924, forward strand.
TTGTACCCTAGTATGGCCAAAAGAATATGCTGAGGGAGAGACACTGTTGCAACAATGGCAGATGATTTGAGTGTTGAGCTGTCTGACAATGTTTGTGCCTTTCTGGTCCTACTTGTGCTTTACCCTGGATGTATTATTTTCATCTTACGGTGGATTGTTGTTGGGTCCTTACAGTCTTATAACCTAGTGTCATGATGAGTGATTCTAGATAAATGATTACTTCATGTCCCTTGGTTGGATATTCCACATCTACTAGGACCTAGTAGCATGCCATGAGTTGTTTTACAGAAGACGTGCCATTTTACACTGCAAATAGCATGGCCTTGCTCCATTAACTCCAGGGCTACTGAATCTGTGTACTGATTCTCCCACTGTGCTTTACCATAAGACCCCTGGTACTATAGGATCTGCTGGTTTGTTTACCCTACTACCTGGATTTTTTTTTTTTTTAATTGGTGCATTATACATAATAGTGAGATTTGTTGTTACATTCTTGCATTCTTGTATATGCATACCACCTAACAATATACTTTGGTCATTTTCTTTCCCCAGTACCACTTTCTTGTTTATTCCTAATCTCAAAACTTTTCTCAAATCTCAGCTTTTTAGTTACCCAGTACAAAACTCAGAGCTGTGTTCTCAAGAGTCATGTTTCCCTCTTCTTGGTAGGAAATACAAGATGCTATAATTTACCTAGATACCTTTATTTGAATGTTATATCTTACCATACTCCTGACTACTGGAACTTTAAACATTGTACTGATATGATTGTAGCATTTATCCTTCACCTTCTGGAGATCATGAATCTTATCAAGGCCTCTATTGTGCTTTTTACCTCTTACTTTTCTAGCTCAGTTAACATGATGTTATTAATGGAGTAGATAAATGTGATATCCCCCCGCCTCTTTTTCCTTCTTTTTGTGGTACTGCAGATTGAACCTATACTACCACTGTTACATCCCTAACCCTTAAAAAAAAGAAGTTTTATTTATTTACTTGTTTATTTATTTGTTACCAGGGATTGAACCTAGGAGCGCTTTACGCTGAGCTGCATCCCCAGCTAATTTTGTTTTTTTTTTTTATTTTGAGGCAGGGTCTTGCTAAATTGCTTAGGACCTTGTTAAGTTACTGAGGCTGGCCTCAAACTTGCAATCCTCCTGCCTCAGACTCCCAAGTCTCTGAAATTAACAGGTGTGTGCCACCACTTCCATTGAACCATATCTCTTAAGACTGTAATGTGCCAGAGCCCGGCAAGTTTGACATAATGCTATAATCTGTCTTGTGTGAATGTGGATTATTTCTAATCTTGTTTTCTAATAGGGTAAAACAAGAAGTTATTTCTCTAGTCACTATTGACTACCACGCGCTTGGGTCTGTGCTAATGTGTTCTAGCAAAAATAGCACATCTGGCATGGCAGTTGCAGTCCCAGCTACTGTTAGATTGAGTTTTTGCTAAGTTTCTACCTTTCTGCAGGATTTGTCTCATTTCTGCAGGGATTGCCTTGTTAAATACTGCATCCTCTAGGGCTGTAGCACTAATTTCTGCTCCCTCCCTTGTCCTGATATTGTTTTGTTTGTATTTATTATCTCGGTGGGGTGGGCAGTTTTAGAGGCTTTCTTCCACTTAGCCCTCCCCAGTGTGATTAACTTATCTCATGGGCCAAGGACCCAAAATGAATGTTACACAAATTTCCAAGTCTATCTCAACTTTACATTCAGGGACCAGGGAAATGATCACTTGGAGGGCCATAGCCCCAGGGGACACACTATGAGCTGGGTTTAAGCCAGAGCTTTATTTATTTCCTAGTCCTTATGAGCCTATGATGACACTTCCAGACTCCAGGAACCCATAACAACTTGTCCTCAAAACATTTGAGTGTTCTTCTTTACTCTGTTACCTGAATAAACAACTGTTCCACAGAGCAACCACATAATTTACATGCTTCATACACATGGGTTGAAAATGGGCAAGAAACTCCCACCAAATCACCATGACTCTGCAAACCCAAGGAGTAAAGGGATGGATCCAGAGAGCATGGAGTTGGGGGATAAAGCTTTCCTGGGAAGGTGGCAGAAAGTGGACCACATAAGCTCTGACTCCAAGCCCCTAGCACATATTCCATTTTCCCATCAGTCTTCACTTACAGAATGTATAGATGAAATTTTAAGAATTTCAAAACAGGGGCTGGAGTTGCGACTCAGTGGTAGACCACTTGCCTAGCACACGTGAAGCACTGGGATCCTCAGCACCACATAAAAGTAAATAAGTAAAATAAAGGAATTGTGTCCATCTACAAATAAAAAAATATAAGAAAGGATTTGAAAACAGCAGCTGCAGAGTATTAAGCTCCAAGTATACAGGAACCTTTTGAGCACCACAGTTCTTGAAACCTATAGCAGATAGGTCAGAGTTTTTCAGGGAATTGTTATACTTGGGTGTTGTAAGTTACTTTCCCCTGGATACAGGCCTCTTTCAACCAACAGGTTCAGAGTCTAACTTAGCTGAATACCTTCCTTTTTTTTTTTTTTTTTTTTTTTTTTTGTGGTGCTGGGGCTCAAACTCAGGACCTTGTGCTTGCAAGGCAAGCGCTCTACTGACTGGGCTATCTCCCCAGCCCGATTCAGAGTCTGAAACTGGCTCGAGTCCAGATGATGGGCATGGGATCTTGACTTTTTTTTTTATTGGAGCAACCACCCTCAGCATCTTGATCCTCCATTCTTGATTTCTTTTTATATTATAAATGGAGTAGTGTGCATTTTGGGGTGGAAGTGCTGGGGATTGAACTTAGGACCTTGAGCATGCTGAGCACATGCTCAGTCCTGAGCTGCATTCCCAGCCTAGACTAGCACTCTCATTAACTGTTTTGCATAATGGCCACTGACAATCATTAACTATCTCCATAAATCTGTGGGTTTGGTGTCTTTGCCATTTTGACTTTGCTGGTAATTATGGTAACTGTATCTGTTGGGCTTCTAATAGTTAAGTATCATGACCTGGTATTTGTTTCAAGAGTTCCTTCATGGGGCTGGGGAGATAGCTCAGTTGTTAGAGTGCTTGCCTCACAAGCACAGGGCCCTGGGTACAATCCCCAGCACCGCAAAAAAAAAAAAAAAAAAAAAAAAAAAAAGAGTTCCTTCATGGCCATTGTGTTCAGTGAGCTTAGTTTTGTAGCAGTTTCCTCTATGGAGGAAAGTAACTATCAGATTTCTTAATGATGCTGGTGTCCCCTCACTAACACGTACCTTATGGCATCCTCCCATTCTTTCCAAGAAACAGAATAATTTGATGGATTACCTGATAAAATGTAATACATCTACCTCAGCAGGCCTAATTCCCTGAGCCTGTTTTAAAATCCCTTCCTGTCCCTGCAGTTCTGCATTATAACCCGGTGTGGGCCCTCACTTTTCCAGTTTCTTGGACCTATCCTGGAGTTTTTCCTCTATCCTCTATCTTAAAAGAATGGATGATAACATCTCCCTATTCAGATTTATGTCCTAGTCCTCATGTTTAGGCACCCAGAATTCAGTCACCTGGCTAGTCACATTGGCTTCTGCCAATACACACTGGCTTGATTCTGCAACTCCCTGCCCACTTTATCAGGACCAGAGCATCTGGGCTGGGTTATGCTGTTAACTAGGTGTGAGGCATGGGAGTTAGCTAAGAGTGACAGATCCTGAGGTGGCATTGTTTTGTGAGTAGCGTGAGGAGGCCCCTGTTATTTTTGAGCAAGAGGAGAGTATTTGCTCCTATAGGAACCTTGGACTGCTTTTGTGGTCTCCTGGAATTGAGGGATATCTGGGTACTTAAGATTTTGGAGGGCATTATAGTAGTCCCTTTTGTCCTATGCTTTGGCAACAAGCAAATAGTGGTCACAATGCATCGTTATATGTATATGGTTATATTTTGCTATTTTGTGTAGGATATGGCACTTATGTTCATGCCTATAATTTTTCTTACACTGACCTTAAATAAATTGGGCAGTACTTCCTCTTCTGTTTTTTGGGGGGGAAAACAACCAAAACCTCCGATGTCTCACTAGAGCTACCTTAATCCCTTTGGAGGGCAGTTCCTGCAATGGCCTAAAGACCCTCTACTAGGTTCTGCTCTTTTTTTTTTTTTTTTTTTAATGTGGTGCTGAGGATTGAACCCAATGCCTCACACGTACTAGGTGAGTACTCTACCACTGAGCCACTACCCCAGCCCCTGGTTCCACTCTTAAAGGTTCCGCAGCATTTTCTAGCACCATTACCCTGTGATCAAGTTTCCAGCATATGAACCTTTGAGGGACAAACCACATAGAAACCAGTGCATTAACTCAGATGTCTTTTTAATCCCGTGTATTAGTGTCTCATTCTTTCCTATTCAGGTCCCTGACGTAGGTGTAACATACCTCTGTTGACTGTGAATTAACCTTCTTTGGAGCCCTGCTACTCTGATGATTAATATCTAGGCCTGGTCTTCAGCTTTTTCTGTCCTGCTGTAAGAGAAAAGAGCCTCTTTGCAAGTTATAAAGGATGCCCTGAATCTTTCTTATTTGACTTTCTTTTGTTTTTTTTTTTAATTATTTTAGTTTTTTGGGGGGATATGGGTGGTGGCATACCAGGGATTGAACTCAGGGGCACTTAACTGCTGAGCCACATCCCCAACCCTATTTTGTATTTATTTAGAGACAGGGTCTCACTGAGTTGCTTAGTGCCTCACCATTGCTGAGGCTGGCTTTGAACTCACGATCCTGCCACAGCCTCCCGAGCTGCTGGCCATTGCAAATGGCCTTAATTTTATTTTATTTATTTATTTATTTATTTATTTATTTATTTTCGTAGTTGTAAATGGACAGAATTCCTTTATTTTGTTTATTTTTATGTGGTGCTAAGGATCAAACCCAGTGCCTCACGTGTGCTAAGGCAAGCACTCTGCCTTTGAGCTACAACCCCCGCCCTTTCTTTTGTTTTTGAGAGAGGTCTCTCTGTGTTGCCTAGGCTGGACTTGAACTCATGATCACACCATCTCAGTTTCTGGAGTTGCTGGGATTATAAGTGCCTGCCACTGCATGTGGCTGGCTTCATTTTTTGATTTTCATTTGAACTTTTCCTAGTTGAACTTAGCAATAATAGTTTTTCAGTTCCATTGTTATGATACTGAACTGTTTTTTTTCCCCTTATCTTCAAGTGTCTGATACATCTAATCAAGTATTGTGGTCTCATCCACAGATAGACCAGCACTGTTCACCACTGGTGAAAGTTTAAGAATTGAACCAGCAGCTGTGTCAGAAAAAAAAAAAAAAAACTGTGTTCTGTCTCTGACCAGTGATGGGTACTCATTGACATCTAGTTTTCTAGAGGTTCACCTCCAAAACTCATCCTGCTTATTTTTTAAAAACCATAAATGGCAATTATGTAGTTTGTTTTATGTATATAATTTACCTTTTTCTCATTTTAGAAACTGTACCCCACCTCCCTAAACTGGTTAATAGTGGCATGGAAGATCCATTTGGTGAGTATCACCTGCATTTTTCTTAATAAATTATGGAGCTTTGAGAATGAATTAATTTTTTCATGTTCAGTATGCTTCTCTCTCTCTCTCTCTTCCTCTTTCTCAACACCAGGGATTGAACTTAGAGGTGCTCTGCCACAGAGCTACATCCTCAGCCCTTTTAATTTTATTTTGAGACAGGGTCTTGCTAAATTGCCCAGGCTGACCTCAAACTTGCAATCCTCCTGCCTCCACTTCCTGAGTTGTTGGGCTTATAGGTGTGTGCTTTGCCTGGCTTCAGTATGCTTCTCTCTAGAATAGTGGTCCTCAAACTTTTGCTCTTAGGACCCATTTATACTCTTAAGGATAATTGAGGAACTCAATAAGCTTTATTTTTCTTAATTTTTTTTTTAGTTGTATATGGACACAATATCTATCTTTTATGTGTTTATGTGGTGCTGAGGTTCTAACCCAGTGCCTCACGTATGTGAGGCAAGCATTCTACCACTGAGCTACAGCCCCAGCCCTTTAGTAGACCTTTTTTTAAAGTATTTTTTAGTTGTCAATGAATCTTTCATTTTATTTATTTATATGTGGTACTGGGTATTGAACCCAAGGCTTCACACATGCCAGGCAAGCACTATACCACTGACCCACAACTCCAACCCCTTCAATAGACTTTTGATGGTATAATTTATATCTATTGATATTTGCTGTCATTAAACCTGAGATATTTTTAAAATATTAATTCATTAAAAAATAACATTAATAGACCCATGTAGGTTACATAAACAATATTTTTTTAATGAAAAAGAACTCCAAAAATAAATCCAACAAGAGTGGCATTATTTTGGGCAGGGGGTTTTAGCTCATTTGGTAGCGTTCTTGCCTCACAAGCACAAGGCCCTGGGTTCAATCCCTAGCACCGCAAAAAAAAAGAGGCATTATTTTACATTTTTGTAAATCTTTAATGTCTGGCTTAGTAGAAGACAGCTGGATTTACATATCTGCTTCTACAATTTGTCATGTTATGACATACCATGTAAGCACTATTCAGTATAGTTTGGGGGATAATGAGAGTGAAAAGGCAAGTTTTATGAGATGTATTATCTTAGTATTATTATAAAAAGTTGTTTTAAAGTTATAGACCTCCTGAGATAGTATCAGGGATCTCCAGAGGTCCCAAGGCATGTTTTGAGAAATGCTGCTCTGAAATGTTATTTACCTCAAGTAAAACCAATAATTATTTGAAACATTAAAATAATAAATGTAAAGTTTCCTATCTTGATCATGTAGTAATTTATGTATGCTTCTGTTTGGATGGAAATTTAGTTCTGCTAATATTTTAGAAACAAGTGCACTTAGTAGTGCTTCATTAATACTTAGTTAAGGAATGGTAATGTGAAAGTAATGATAATAGCGAAGATGTTTTGCCTGTGTGTTGTGTTTCATCCAGCAACATTAGTAGGAGAATCTAAATCTAGATACACAAAGGGTATTTTTTGGTATCAGGGATTGAATTTCACCCAGGGCACTTTACCACTGAGCCACATCTCTAGCCCCTTTTTTATGTCTTATTTAGAAACAGGATCTCGCTGAGTTGTTTAGGGCCTTGCTGACTTGCTGAGACTGGCTTTGAACTTGTGATTCTCCTGCCTCAGTTTCCCCAGTCACTGGGATTACTGTTGTATGCCATTGCACCCAGCTACACAAAGGTTTTATGTCTGCCTTTTTGACTAAAAATCAGTTACTATGTAAACCCTATTTCCTGTTGATTGACATTTCAAAGTGAGCTATCCATTCTAGAATATCAAATTTTTAAAACCATATTATAACCTAGGAAGACTAGTTTGGAAGTACTTTACATTTAAAAATATGCATCAGCCAAAAAACAAAAAAGGGGGGGGGGATCAGAGAGTTTAACTCTAGCATGCTTACAGGAATCATATTGATGCAAGCATTTTCTAACTCTTCATCACATGGGAAATAGTCCTTTTTTATGCCAGTGCAATTTGAGGATATATTCTGAAGATGTTAATAAGTTTATATTCTTTTCTTGCTCCATTACCATTGATGACTGAGGTAGATTTTTGCAATAATAAGATTGCTCAGATTAATAGTTTTTGTCTAGGTTTGAGAAGACTTCTATTGAAAACCTTGCAAGAACAGAATTTCTCTGATATTCATGACCCTAAATGACTTTTGTAGGACCATCATTGGCTTCTTTTTAAAAAGTTTTAGTTGTAGGTGGACAACAGTACCTTTATTTTATTGATTTATTTTTTATGTAGTGCAGAGGATTGAACCCAGTGACTTTTCTTGCCAGGCAAGCACTCTACCACTTTAACTCCAGCCCCATGGTTGACTTTTTAGTAAAAGAATTATGTTCATCAATGAGATCTTTAGTTTGAACACTAGAGGGCAGTCAGTACTTTTTTAACAAATTTGTAGTTTAGTACCAATTAATTCCTGATAGAGTTATTTATGAAGAATTATAAATTGAGTTTATTTTTGTAGTCTAGGAACAGAGTCTCTTTAGAACTGGAGTGTTGCATGAAAACTCCAAATATTTTTACTGCAAACTTAAATTTTCTTTCATATTGACCTTTTTACCTTACCCTATAAGTGCATGTTAAATATCCCTAATCTGAAATCTGAAATGCTCCAAAGTCTGGAACATTTTAAACACCAACATGACAATACAAGTTGAAAATTCCATCTGACCTCAAAAATGGATTACATTCAAAATGCAAGTATACTAAAAATATTTTATAAAATTACCCTGTGGCTATGTGTATAATAAGGTGTATATGTAACATAAATGAATTTTCTGTTTAGACTTATATCTTAATCACAAGATATCATTATGTATATGCAAACAGTCCAAAATCTGAAAATAAAAATTTAAAAGCCAAAATTCTTTGGTCCAAAGCGTTTTGATTTTGTTTTTGATTTGGTACTGGGGTTTGAACCTAGGGGTACTTTACCACTAAGCTCCATTTCCCCAGCTCTTTTAATTTTTTAATTGTTTTGTGTGTGTGTGTGTGTGTGAGAGAGAGAGAGAGAGAGATAGTGTAATGCTAAGTTATAGAGTCTGGCTTCCAACTTGGCATCACTTTCCTCAGCCCCCCCAAGTTGCTAGGTGATCACAAGCATTTTGAATAAAGGATACTCAATCTATATAACCTGAATTTTAATATGATTTAATTAATTAAAGATTAATCTATTTTAATTCAACTGAAATTAAATTTAATATAACTTACATTTACTAGAGAATATTAAAGTGAGAATTGTTATGGAAGTTATAGTTGGCTGAGTCATCAATTGGAACATAAAGTGAAATATGCTTTTGTTGTTTTGGGGGAGGGACTGGAAATTAAACCCAGGGCCTTGGGCATACTAAGAAGCACTCTACTACTGAGCTAAACCTCTCAGCCTGAAATGTGCTTTTGGTTGTTCACTAATATAGGCAAAAATTTGGGTATTGTACAATAATGGAAGGATTCCTCCTGTACCTATTTAACTCTAAAAATTTTTAACATTTCCATTCATAATGCGTATTTTATAGGAAAATGGGAATGACTAATAGTTTTAACAACCACCTTTCTCTGTCTCTGTTCTTCCTTTTAAATCTTAAATTGTTTTTTTTTTTCTTAGTTGTTTATAAAACATACCTATGGTAAGAATTTGGTATACTCAATACTGTTTTACAAAGAGTAGAATTCTGAATATAAAATGAGTTTATTTTTAAGAAGACCAAGTCCCAATAAGATGGATTGAGAATTTTGTTACAATCAAGATTGCTAACAATTATGTAGATACATAAAGAAAGAATTATTTGTAGTATTCTGAAAATGAAAGTAGTGAAAAAATTTTACTCATCAAATTCCAAAGGGACAGACATGAACAGATGCTTATTCATTTCATTGTAAAATATTTAAAAATCACATTTGTTAATATCACTGTTGTTCTCATCAAAAAAGTCTCTGAATTTGGGAAGCTATAAAACTCACTCTAGATATAAAATTTCCAAAATTCAGATTTATATTTGAAAGTTTGAATTACATATATCACTGGCAACAAATAATGTCAGCTTTTTAAAAATATTTTTTTAGGTTTTGATGGACACAATATCTTTTATTTTATTTATTTATTTTTATGTGGTGCTGAGGGTCGAATTCAGTGCCTCACCCATGCTAGACAAGCACTCCATCACTGAGCCACAACCCCAGCCCATAATGTCAGTTTTCTTTGTTAGTTACAGGCTTACTTTGAGAAAATGTCCAACGCCTGTGTGAATGAATAAATGGTATTTCATGAAGAAAACTGACTGACTCAGTTTGCAACTTGATCACACAAGTACTTTTCTTGGTGATAACCAGCTTGCACAAGTATACAAGTGTGCTTTATACATACTCCCTGTTTCATCACACATAATAATAAGACATGTACAGAAAGGTTGAGATTTATTAAAACTAACTCTTTTTATGGCTTCATCAAGGACACTGTTAAGATTAGCTATAGTTTTAACCCTAATTGTGTAGTGGTGAAAAATATAGTGATTCCTGCTGCATTTTGGTGCAAGTGTCAATGTATTAACAAAGACAAATAGGTGCTGGGGCTGTGGCTCAGTGGTAGAGCACTTGCCTAACACGTGTGAGGCACTGGGTTCAATCCTCAGCACCACATAAAAATTAAAAAAAAATAAATAAAGGTATTGTGTCCATCTACTACTAAAAAGTTAAAAAAAAAAAAAAAAAGAAAAAGGCAAATATAGTCATGCACAGCATAAGGACCTTTTATTCAATGATTAACCAAACATACAGTGATGGTCCCAGATTATATTGCCTAGTAATGTCGCAGCTGTCTCAGTTAGTGTAAATTCACCCTGTGATGTTTGCACAGTGTTGCCTGATGGTACATTTCTCAGAACATACTACTGTCATTAAGTCACATGTCACTGAAAGTTTTAAGTGTTCTTGTTTGTTTTTGTGTGTTTGTTTTTACTGTACTAGGGATTGAACCCAATAGCATTCTACCACTCAGCTATATTCCCAGCCCTTTTTTAAAAAATTTGAGACAGAGTTGCTAAACTGCCCAGACTGGCCTCAAACTTGGGATCCTCCTGCCTCAGGATTATAGTCATGTCCTACCATGCATGAAGTTTTGGGTATTCTTACATATTTAATTTTACCTCTAAACCCCTGAAAGATCCTAGGGATTCCTCAGGATCAATGAGCCATACATTTCTCAGTTTTCTAATTCACAGAGTCCTTTCTGTGAAAGTTATGGGCAAAATCAAAACTAAGTCTTGGAAATTGTATTGTTCGGACTTTGATTGTAAGCCATGTCTTGGGTGTTAGGCAGAAATATAGTCAAAGGGAGGAGTACTTCTGTGATTTCTCCTAAATTGACCACAACCTACCTATAACTGTCAGGAGTTAGTTAAAGAACACTTCTGTGCTGGGCATGGCACAGAATCCCAGTGACTTAGAAGGCTGAAGCAAGAGGGTTCCAGGTTTGAGGCCAGCGTTGGCAATGTTAGCAAGACTTTGTCTCAAAATAAAAGGAGCTGAGGTTGTGTTCAGTGGTAGAGCACCCCTGGGTTCAATCCCCAGTGCCATACCAAAAAACAGAAACAACTCCACTTTTTTTTTTTTTTTAAAGATGTTGTTAGATCTTTATTTTATTTATTTATTTATATGTGGTGCTGAGAATTAAACGCAGTGCCTCACACATGCTAGGCAAGTGATCTACCACTGAGCCAAACCCCAGCCCCACTTTTATGGGGTGGAATGACTCATCACTCAGCCAGGTATGTTGAGAAGAAATTTATCAGCATTTAGGTAAAACGAGCTGAGTGGCACACTCGCCTGGACATTGTTTTTGCTTGTTTTTCCTTTTCTTTTATAGTACTGGGGACCAAACCCAGGGCCTCAAACATACTAGCAAGTGCTCTGCAACTGAGTTTTACCCCCAGCCTTTCATTTCATTTTGAGACAGGATCTCACTGAATTACCCAGGCTGACCTTGAATCTGTCCTCCTGCCTCAGCCTCTTGGGTTTTTGGGATTATAGGAATGCACCACTGTACCCAACTTGTTCTTAGTTTTTTTGTTTGTTTGTTTGTTTGTTTGTTTTTTGGTATCAGGGATTGAACTCAGGGGCACTCAACCACTGAGCCACACCCCAGCCCTGTTTTGTGTTTTATTTAGAGACAGAGAGTCTCATTGAGTTGTGTAGTACCTCACCATTGCTGAGGGTAGCTTTGAACTTGAGATCCTTTTGCCTCAGCCTCCTGAGCCACTGGGATTATAGGCATGCACCACTGCACCCGGCTCATGTGTTCCTTGATGTTCGCGATTTCCTTTTTGGAGGGGAAGGGTGGAAGAGACAAGGTCATACTATATTGCTCAGGCTGGTCTCAAACTCCTGGGCTCAAGTGATCTTCCTGCCTAAGCTCCCACAGTGTTGGTACTAGAGGTGCATACTACCACATCTGACTTTTCTAGTAGTTTCTTGATGTTGGATGTCCTGGAAAGCTCTCTAATGTTTATCTCTTTCTTTTAGCTCTCCTCCTAATTTTATTCAATTTTATCTTCTACTAGGTTTTTTTGATATTTTGATTTTTTTCCTTACTATTATGTTTTTTTAATATGCAGGAAGCCTTAGTCTTTTTTTATTGTTTGTTTTTGTATTTGGAGGTGCTGGGTCTCTAACCCAAGGTGTTACCCATGGTAGTCAAGAACTATACCACTGAGCTACATTCTCAGCCTCCAGGAGTTCTTAATTCTCTGTTTCTTTACATAGTATTTTTCATTGTTTCAGCAGATTTTCTTTCTCATTTGACTAATTTCATCAAGTTTCTAATACTGCCCCTCCCCCCCCTTTTTTTTCCTCTAAAGTTGTTTTTATTTTTGTCTCAGTTTCTTTTATGTTAGGGTCTTTCTCTGATGTCTAGTAGTAACTGACTGTCTTCTCATAATTTAGAGTGGAGGACTAAATAGCCAGTTAGAAACTTTAAATACATGGGCCTCATTGTAGGATGAGTGGCCTTATTGTTGAAGAACATTCCCATAGCAGCATCAGGGACTAAGGAGCTGCCTTCCCATCACTGTTTGGTATGGTGAGAGGTAAAGAAGACTGGCTAAAGAGATTACTGCTTTCAGCATTAATTATGCATATGCACACTTAATTGCCTTGTTTTTAGTACTATGTTCCCATCATCAGCTGCCTTTTGTGTCTACCAATCCAGAGACCATTTGTTTTATCCCTTTCAGAAAATAAACCTCCACATTTCTGCCAGGGTTCATTTGGACAGACATCCAAGGTCATGGAGTAGGGAAGGTAATGTTAGATTAATATAGCAGTTTTTACATTGATTCTCAGTATTTCAGGTCCTTTCTCTTCCATTTTCTTTTAAAGGGAATTAGAAATAACAAAATGAAAGTATTGCTTGTTAACCTACTTTGATGTACCCTGCCATTTAAAGGATAAAAGTATACTGGGTACGGTGGAGCACATATGTAATCTCAGGGACCAGTGAGGTGGAGGCAGGAGGAGCATAAGTACAGAGCCAACCTCAACAACTTAGCCAGACCCTAAGCAACTTAGCAAGACCCTGTCTCAAAAAGAAAAAAAAAAAAAAAGAAGAAGAAGAAGAAGAAGAAGAAAGAGAGAGAGAGAGAAAGAAAAACGAAGAAAAAGGCCTGGGGATTTGATTCAGTGTTTAAACAGCTCTGGGTTCAATCCCTGGTACAAAAAAAAAAAAAAAAAAAAAAAAAAAAAGATACATGTAAAACACTGTATGTAAATGCTAGTCCATGATGGAGGATGTGTGTACTATTTGTGCTACTATGTTGCTTCACCCCTACTACATTTAAAAAAGGCTAATTCCTGCTTCTACTTTCTTTCTCCCTTTTCAACTTTTCATGAGTTAATAGCCAGTCTCCTCACAGCATCTCAGAGAAAAAGAGACTGAAACCCTGATATATGATAAGTTAAAAAGTGTTGAATTGTGAGTTACTTCTAAAGATTTTTGGATTGGGGAAGGATCTAACTACTAATAGCCTTCCCCAAATGTTTTACATCATCTCACCAATCTCATGAAGTTTCTACGTAACCCTCCCTGTGCAGATATGGATACAATTTGTTGACAAATATTTTTGGGGTACATGTTTGGTGAAATAATTAAATAATGAGATATAGATTATTATTGTGCATTTTGAATTTAAAGCTAATTGGAAAAGTTTAATTAATATGCACAGTATTCTGGGAATAGGCTTATAAAGTAATATTTTGATTTCCTTATTTTTAAAAATTGTATCATTTAGGAAATATGAGAAGCCATTTGTTAAGGTAATAAATAGAATCTATTATTTACTAAGCTAATTACTCTCTATTGAATTTATAAGTAATTATTAGGTTACAGAGATTTTTTTATTTTCCTAGCTACTCAAGAGCATTTGTTAAAGGAACGATGCTCATGTACAACTATAATACATCAATGAAACACATGGGAAGAAATTTTCATTTAAATTTTTTTAAAAAAAGAAACATTCTCAAGGCCAATGCACTTCAGAGTTTATGTGAAAATTTTTTGTGCTGTTAGGCTGTTACCACTTGAAATTCAAACTATGTCAATAAGAGTCTTTCCCTCCCTCCTCTTAAAGAATGAAGGACAAAATATAAACTTAATTAGTTCTGAGATCCTTTGGGTGTAGGAGATAAATTCCTCAGAAATTAAATGAGGCCAAAAATGATGCTAGTTTAAAAAAAAGTGATGCTAGTTTCAATATTTCCTATAGTTTTGATTAGAAATTTAACATAGCATTTTTGTTGTTTGTTTGGGGTGGAGGCAATGAGGTTTGAACCCAGAGTGCTTTACCATTGAGCTACATCCCCAGCTCTTTTTGTTTATTTTACTTTGAGACAGGGTCTCCCTAAATTGCCCCAATGTCATGTTGTATTTCTTCTATCAGTAGATAATGATGAGCCTTTGTAGTAGTAATGGAAACTTGGAAAGATAGAAATGATGACAGTCTAGGCTACCTCCTGTATCCTCTTGTAACCACTTCTGACTCTACATACTCCTAGAAAATCATAGCAAATGTGACAGGGTGACTACATGTGTAATTTGGTTTCCATCTGATTTATTTCTGCATACCGAGCCCTTACACCCTGTGTAGGCAGTACTTTATGTTATGCAAATATTTCCTCCCAGCCTGTAACTTGCCTTTTGTTTTCTTACTAGCATAAGTTTGGTATTTATTGAAATTGAGTTTAATCTTTTTTTTTTTTTTTTTTTCCTTTTCTTTTATAGTTCACATTTCTTAAATTCTCCTTTATTTTTTTTTCTTCAAGATGTGTGTTTTAGATTTTACATTTAGGTCAGTGGTTCTTTTTTGTTTTCTTTTGAATATGATATGAAATTTAAAAGGTTCTCCTTTGTCCACTTAATTATCTTTTCACTTTTGAATTCCTGACAAAGAGAGTAATTTTTTAGGAAAATATAATTTACTGAAGTGACTCAAAAAGTAAAAATCCAATGTAAACAAACTAATATTCAAATGTGCTTAAGCCCTTGTTGGTTTTATCGGCAATTTAATTCATATTGAAGGAGCAGATAGTGTTAAAGCTTTATCAACCATGGTATAGCAGAGAAGAAGATAGAAAGTTACATCATCCGTTTGGTAAAGTTAAATCTTGATAACTGAAAACCAACAAAGGTAGTGTAAAAATAAATTTGAATTGTCTCACCTAATGAATAAAGTAGTGAAAAATCTGTGTAAAGTACTTGAAGATTAAATCCAACAATCATCATTATTTTTCCTGATAAAAGAAGCAATACATATTCATTCCAGAAAAAAATTAGACAACATGGCATTAAAAAAGAAACTTTTAAATCACACTTGGTATTTCTATACAGTAATAACTATTGATAACATTTTTTGCACTGCTACTGGAAATAGATCCCAGAGCCCCACACATACTGGGCAAGCATATACTACTAAGCTATATTTCCAGCTTTTATGTGTTTTATTTTGAGACAAGCTTTCACAAAGTTGCCCAGGCTGCCCTCCTGCCTCAGCCTCCTGAATGGCTAGGATTACATACGTGCACCACCATGTTCAGCCTAGTTATGTTTTTAACATACAGAGTTATAACTGCTTTTTCCTCTCATTTGGTATATCAAATCTGTAAATATATTGAAGGAATACAACCAAGACAATTTCTCAGTATCTGAGGATAGTATTTGAAAAAAAAATCTATAAATAACAGTACATTATTATATTAATGTGTCAAAAATTAGTAGGAAAATGATATGCTCATCTTTGTAGATGATACATTTTTTGGATAAAATTTAACTATTCCGGTTAAGTGTTTTAATTTCACTAGGAATTGGATAATTAATTTTTATTCTTAAATATTTAAATAATAACACATTTAAATCGAATCAGTTTAAAAATAAATAACATCCAGGCACATTTTATGAAGTAAAACTTGCTAGATAAAGCTTTCTTATTTATCTATCCATCTATTTATTTATTATTTGTTTTAATTAGTTACACATGACAGTAGACTGCATTTTAACACATCGTATATAAATGGAGTATATCTTCTCATTTGTATATGATGTAGAGTTACACTAGATAAAGCTTTCTTGACCACTGCCCTTCAGTGACAACTCATGATATTAATGTATATCTAATCCATTTTTTATACATTGCTTACATATTTTAATATGATCAAGAATAGTACTCTGAGATTAATAGACATCACAGTATTTATCAATGAAATACTGAAGAAATGTCCACTCTTACCCTTTTTCAACATTATTTTAGGAGTCCTAGACAGTGCAGTAAGGCCAACACTAAGTAGAGGTAGGTTTCCAATAATAAACAAATTGTATTTGTTGAGAGACATTATCGTGTCTTCAGAAAAATACTCAGATAATCAATTAAAAAAAGTTCAGAAAATGCAAACTAAATATAAAAAGTTGAAATGAATCTTTAAAATGTGTAATATATATAAGCATATAAGTTATATATAGAAGAACTATAGGGTTAAAAGTCATTTACAATAATAACCAAAATTCTAAAATACCTAGGAGTGATCTTAACAAGAAGTACATAATTTATATGATAAAACTATAAATTTGCTATAAATAAATGCATTGTATCAAGTAATGAGAAAAATGATCAATGCCATTTATTTCTAAATTTACTTTTTATATTTAATAATAGTGAATCTATAATTGCTTTTGATATTTAACAAAGTGATTAAAATATAAATTGGAAAAATTAAGAGTAAACAAATTGTCCTTGTTTATTCTGTCCTTTTTTTTTTCCCCTCCCTGTGGTGCTGGGGATCAAACTCAGGGACTTGTGCAAGCAAGTGCTCTACCACTAGCTGTATCCCAGCCGCCGGGGTGTATGTTGAGTACTGTAGAACTAGTGTCGATATTTATACCAGTTCTACAGTGTAATTATTACTACAGTCAAAACAATCTCACTGACTGGATTCTTATGCCTGCAGTTTGTCAGCAAAAGAAAAAAATGAGCCAGGTGTGGCAGTGCAGTCCTGTGCGGGCTGGGACAAGAGAATTGCAAGTTCAAGGCCAGCCCCAGCAATTTAGCAAAATCCTATTTCAAAATAAAAAATAAAAAGGGTTGGGAATACAACTGGGAGGAGGTGGAGTGCTTGCCTAGCATGTGCTGTCCCTGGGTTCTATCCCCAGCACTGTAAAAATAAATAAGCAAGTTAACTAATTAAAATTAAGAAATTAAAAATAGGGACTGGGGCTATAGCTCAGTGGTAGAGCACTTGCCTCGCACATGTGAGCCACAGGGTTCGATCCTCAGCAGCACATAAAAATACATAAATAAATAAATAAAGATATCGTGTCCATCTACAACTAAAAAAAATTAAAAAAAAAAAAAAGAAATTAAAAACAGGGCTAAGGATGAAACTTAGTGGTAGAGTACACCTGGGGTCAATTTCTAGTAAAATAAATAAATAAATAAATAAATAAATAGTAAAAGAAAAAAAAATGGAACCAAAGAGGAGATATCCATATATAGAGAGAAACAGTTGTTGATGGACCTTTTACTTATTTATATGTGGTGCTGAGGGTCGAATCAGTGCCTCACTCATGCTAGGCAAGCACTCCACCACTGAGCCACAGTCCCAGCCTGAAAGGACATTTTTAGTGGGTTTTTTTTTGTTGTTGTTGTTGTTGTTTTGTAATGTTGGAGAACCCAGAGCTTCACATATGCAAAGCTCTTACTGTATCACTGATCTTCACTCTGAACCTGAAAGGACATATTTTTTAGGATGAAGAATTTGACTTAATACAGTACAAAAGGTGTGTGTTTGTTTAGTTCTGGTTATAATCTCATAATGCATCAATAGTAGATGGTTTAATATTGTTTACAGTGAAGGCCAGTTAGTATCCTAACCCCAACTAAAAAGTGAATGGTGAATTGATGGATAATATCTGACTTAATTCATTCAATAAATATTTGTTGGCTTACTGCTGTAGCTGCCATGAAGGAAGAATAAAAAGGAATAAGATCCAGATTCACATGAATGCGTAACAACAAATTCCATCAGTATGTACAACTATAATGCACCAACAAAAATAGGGGGGAGGAGATAACAGTTTCAACTCTCAAAGAAGAGTTAGGAACTATTAATGTGAAGCAAAAGGAAGTGTTTTTATGAAAATAGTTATATTAGATTTTAGTACCGTGTTATTCAGCATGTTTTATATTTAAGGAGATTATTAAAACAAAACTTGATTGTATAGCACATAGCTTTCCTTTTCTTATCTGTGTTCTTTGAACAACTTTGTGGCAGTTTCTTTTTTCTTGACTGGAGATTGAACTCAGGGGTACTTTACTACTGAACTACATCCCCACTTCTTTTTATTTTTCGAGATATGATCTCACTAAGCTGCTGCTGAGACTTTGCTATCCTCCTCTCTCAACCTCCCAAGTTGCTGGGATTACAACGACTGGCTCAGTGATTTCTTTTATTTTCTTTTAATATTTTTTTAGTTGTCAATGGACCTTTATTTATTTATTTATTTATTTATTTATTTATTTATTTATTTATTTATTTATTTATTTATTTATTTATATGTGGTGCTGAGGATTGAACTCAGTGCCTCACACATGCCAGACAAGTGCTCTACCACTGAGTCACAACCCCAGCACCTGGCTCAGTGATTTCTTCAGAGAGAGTTTTTTGTTTTATTGTTTTCGTTTTGTATCTAAGAGAATTTGGTGAACCCAGGGAAATAGGAAAAACTAGAGGTTTCTTAACTACCTTAGAGAATATAGGTATACATTATCATGAAATATGAAAGTATATTGCTAATAGAAATGCCTCAAGGAGCATAAACATGTGTGAAAGATGATATAAATAAACCTGTGCAGAAACACTGGAGCTTGAGTTTTTGTTGTGTATCTAGGTTTATAGTGTAGCAAAAGAGTGGAGACTTGGATACAAATTATGTAGCTTTGTCATTTAACTTGACAAGATAGCCCCACGTGACTCAGTTTCCCTATTATAAAATGGGGATAATAAATGGTATCTTTTTCATAGGTTTGTTGTAAGAATTAGATAATATATGTAAAACATTTAGAATAGTTCCTGGCATTATGCCTGTTTAATTAATGTTCATTATTATTATTCATAGAGAATGGGGAAAAGGAATGCATAGAAAGTTGAATTTTGTTTATTTTTCTAAGTCTTAACTTGCTTCTTTCCTTCCTTCCTGCCTGCCTGCCTGCCTTTCTTCCTTCCTTCCTTCCTTTTGTTTGGGAAAAAGACAACTTTTACAGAGATTATCTTGCTACCTATGGGTTATGTGTTTTTATAAATTTACTTCCACAGATGCCTACAGAAACACATTTTCTAAAGTATAGTTGCTTTTAGAATTTCGTAAAACTGATTTTAGAAACAGTTCTGCTTTTCTAGTTCCTAAGAGAAACACTTAAAAGAACTAAACTGTAGCACTACCAGTTTTTAATCACTCAGAGCTGATTTCTGGTCTCTGTTTCTTCTACCCTTGATTCTTATCTCCTGGTTTTTGATCATTTTACTAAATGGTAAAAACTGTTATCAGAAAAATCAGAACATAAAGAAAAAACAACACTAAACAAATTCATTTCCTCTGTTACATATGAACAACTCTAACAAAAGATTTGGTGGAAAAAAAGCTAAGGTTTAAAACCAGGTAAGGCATATAACTGTAATCCCAGCAACTCAAGAGGCTGAGGCAGGAGGATTGCAAATTTGAGGCCAGTCTCTCAGCAACTCGGTGAGGCCCTAAGCAACTTAGTGAGACCCTTTCTCAAAATAAAAAATATAAAGGGCTGGGGATGTGGTTTAGTGGTAAAGCATCCCTGGTTTCAATTCCTGGCACCACAATTAGATAACCTGTGATACCAGTGCTGAAAATAATTAGAAATATATGAAATTGAAGAAAGGTGTGAAATTATGACTGCCCCAAATACACACTGGGGAATGTTAAACTTGAAGATGGTGTTCCACAGTCTGTCAGTCCCAGAAAATTGATGGAATTGTTTAAAGATATGGAAGACTCTTTTGCCCTGAGTGATTAAGTCCCAGAAGAACTATTTTAGCCTGTTAACCTTTTTGCTTTTTTTTTTTTTTTTTTCCCTTCTCATTCCCACAAATCAACAAACTGGCTGTAAGCTTTTTCTTGGATTTTAGAATGGGTGCTATTCTGAGAGCTCTTGGTGCCTAGGATGTGAAACAAAGAGAATATGGGTATGGTGTTTAAATGGCTAATTGGATCCTGTTTAACGTAGGGCTTTTTCAATAAAATAAATGGTTTTCTGGCTGAAATAAAAACCACCCAAATTTGTGTCTTGAAAGGCAGCTACATTTTTTAATAGATTCACTAGCCCTAATAGAGCTTTTCAGAAAGGTCAGAGTGGGTTTAGTCTAGTCGTTATAGCATAGACAGGTGAGCAAGGCACAGTTGTCCATGTTTTCCTCTGACATGACTGCATTGCTTTCCTAAAACATTCGTGTATTTTACTCTGTTTTTTTTTTTTTTAAGATTTACAAATGAAGGTATGTAAAGTCAAAAACATAACTTTAACTTTAAAAATTACATACATCTCCCCACCTACAGGACTGTGCCTCAGTCCTGTAGTTGTGAAAAATTGAGGGTTTTGAGGAAAAGGAATGATATAAAAAGATACATGAAAACAAGAAATAAAGTGCACTTGACTTACTGACTGGAGGAAGTTTGATAGAAATACCATTTATATAGTCATCCTTACTTCTTTCACAGGAATTACTGTTGACTCAGAGTGACAGCAGGTGTTCATTACTCAGACTTCTTATTTAGTAGAGGATGAAGGCTATATTCTTTTGTACATGCACTGGAAAAAATGTTGTTTAAGGCAGTTTCTTGTTAGTAATTTCTAAATAAGTTTTAACAGATGTTATAACTATCATCAGAAATTTATTGTATTCTTACTGGATATATGACTGAGTGTTGATAATATTTGCATTTCCTTCTCCCTCACTTAAGGTGAATTTGAGAGCCAGCTAAGTTATGAAAGAGAGAGAAGGAAGACTTAACTGGCAGTGGCTAATAGTCTTCTCTGAGTCACCAACAATGAATGTCACTTTACTAGGAAACATGCAGCATATTTCAAAACCCTGCAATGGGAGCTCCTTGATTTCTGTCTGGTTAGTTTCTACACATCATTGATACCTCTTGGTTCCTTAATAGAGATTACTCAAGATTTAGTTTTTATAGATATCATGTGATGCTATAAAGCTTTATTTTCTGTAACTTGCCTTAATCTCTTATTGTAACTACAAAAAAATCTTCATTCTTCTTATAAAAAGTTAATGTTTGAGTAGAAAGTATTATTAAATGGGTAGTCAGTAAGATGGTAGTTATTAATTTTCAATACAACAAAGGGATATAATTCTCAGTAGGTGAAATAAAACCATCCTTGCTTGATTCCTTAGACTTAAAATTGCTATTATTATTCAGAAACTTTAACAGTGTTCTTTGAAAAAAGTTATAGTAAATCAAGAATATGAAGTTTATGAATTAAAATAGCTCAGTAGTTTGTAATTGAATAAATTATTTATGTGTGTGTGTGAGTCTCTGTGGTATTGAAGATGGAATCCAGGCCTCAGGGATTCTAGGCAAGCATTCTACCAATGTGCTACATTCCCAGCCCTTTTTATTCTTTTTTTTTTTTTTTTTTTTTTTTTCTTTTTTTTCTTTTGTGGTGCTGGGGTTTGAACAGAGGGCCTTTGCTTGCAAGGCAAGCACTCTACCAACTGAGCTATATCCCCAGCCCCCTTTTTATTCTTTACTTTGCGATAGGATCTTACTAAATTTTCCAGGCTAGGAAACTTTTTTTTTTTTTAAACTGTCAAGATTCCTTCAAGGTATATTGTCAGTAGTGTTGGTGCATGAAAAATAGACTGCATTCTGATGACATGTGAAGTATAGAACTTTCAGTAATGACACAAATGCTCTGTATCTGTACTCTTCAGTGTAGTGGCCATTTATAGCTACTGAGCACTAGGTATGTGGCTAGTTCAAATGAGAAATGATTGTAAATTGTATTTTGTTTTAGTTTATATAATTGTAAATAATCACATTTGGCTACTGACCACAGTATTGAACAGGCACAGGTATTTGAGAACTGAGTAGCACATTTGATAACCAATACTTCTCTACCAGAACTGAAAGATTATAGTGTTAGGAAGATGACAGGAAGTTAATTGAGGAATGTGTTGTTTACTTCAAGACTTTGTTTTTATGTTATCTTTCTAATGAGGTACTTGTGCTTGCCCATTTTATAATTAAACATTCTCTCTCCCTTTTAGCCCGCCCTAGCTCCCTTTCCTCCCTTTATTTCCTTTATAGAACTTAATGCCATTTAATATACTAGAAAGAGGTCAGGGATATTTTCCCCCTTTGTACTCACTGCTGTGTCCCAATACCTAGAACAGTACCTGACACATTAGAGGTGCTCAGCAAATATGTGTAAAATGAAGAAATGAGGGCTATGGTTTCCCAGTAATAATCCAATTCATTTAACATTTATTTTTTATTATTTGACACACACCAAGTTAGATGAGTAATAGAAAGTGCACTATGGCCATAATAAAACATTTTTCATAGCCATTCTTTAGAAACAGAACATTAAATTGGTTAAATCATTGGTTTAACCAGATAGGACTTTGACAGTAATTTCAGTCAGCTAGCTGCTTGATGTTATGTGGTAGTTTAAAGTTCCATCAGTGTCATTTTATTTTCCCCTCTTTTCACTCACTTGTCTTCTTTTCTTCCACATCTTCTCATCTCCATTCAGCTAATTCTCACTTGATTCATTGAGGTCTTTCTCACTTTTCTGTATCCTAAGAAACTCCCCCAATCCTTAATCCAAACATAGAAAAACTTTTGCTTTGACTTTTCTTAACTAAAGGATTGATTATAGAAAATGCACTATGCCCTGTCCATAATAAAACTTGCTAGTTTACTGTGATTTTTTTTTTAATGGACACAATATCTTTATTTTATTTTATTTTTAAAATTTTTATGTGATACTGAAGATTGAACCCAGTGCCTCACATATGCTTGGCAAGCACGCTACCACTGAGCCAGGACTACAGCCTCTGTAATTAACTCCTTCCTTAGTTCTAGAAGTCTTTCTTGATCCTTGTGGATTGGTGAGAACTTATTGTGATCAAAAAGGCAGAATCTGTGTAGTTCCCATTTCTTCAACTGAGATCTTTCATTCTCTGGACCTGAAAGAAGTCCTGGTGGCACAGTTTCAGTTTCTCCTATAAACAGGAGGCCCACCATATTAGGTTTGTAAATATACATATTATTTCATGACTGCCATTCTTTTTTTTTTTTTTTTGGCTGGGTGGGGAGATGCTGAGGATTAAGCTCTGGGGCACTCATTGAGCCACATCCCCCAGCCTATTTTGTATTTTGTTTAAAGACAGGGTCTCACTGAATTGCTTAGCACCTCACTTTTGCTGAGGCTAGCTTTGAACTTAGGACCCTCCTTCCTCAGCCTCCCGAGCTGCTGAGAATTACAAGCATGAGCCACTGTGCCCGGCCCACAGACACTTTTCTAGAGCATCTTCTTGTGGTCGAAAGTGAGAGATTTTCAGGAATCATCCAAATGGATGAAGATATACAACAAAGTTGATGGTGTGGTTGGAAGTCATATAGAAGATGCAGTGACATTTTGGATCCATATCATCAATAGAAATAATGATATTGTGGCAGTTTGTTGTTTACTGTGTGAGATTTGTCATCATGCCAATTCAGTTCTGGGGAATCTTGATCCAAATATTTGTGGTAGATTGTTTGCTAGAGATGAGAACTGAAAATTATCCTCAATGAAAAGGCAGGAAATATGTGTTCAGTTTTGTCTTGTTTTGTTTTGTTTTTTTCCTTAAGGAATATTTATTCTGGTTCCAAAATTTGATGTTTATTGAGCCCATCATTGCTTATTCATAGCAATAATAAGATCTGGTTTAATGAACTTACAAAATGATTAAAACATGTTTTTCTCCTAACAAACACAAAAGAAATTAGTTGCTTGAAAACAGATAAGGTGTTGGGCAGATAAGGTGTAATCCCAGTGACTCTGGAGGCTGAGGCAGGAGGATCACAAGTTTGAGGCCAGCCTTCACAATTTAGCAAGACTATAAGCAACTTAGCAAGAACTTGCCTCAAAATAAAACATAAAAAGGACTGAGAATGTGGTTCAGAGGTTAGGAGCCCCTGGGTTTGATCCCTGATACAAAAGAAAAAAAAAAATTATATGGAAAGGGAGGGAGCCAAATATATTAAGCACCTTCAGTCACCAGAGTCTTCTCTTAGTTTAGTCCTAACAACCCTATAAGCAAGTTTTCTTTTTAACAGATATGAGGACTTAAGGCTGTATGAGTTAAATAAATTGTAGAGTTCCTTAATCAGTAAATAGGAAATCTGAAATTTTACATAGTCAGATGTTACTCCAACACCTCTGCTTTCTTCCATTGGTAAGCCATGTTGCATTCTGGAAGTGGGAGTAAGACAGGGAACAGTTACAATATTTGTAGAATAGGAAGCATTTTTGTTTGTTTGTTTGTTTTGTTTGTTTATTTTTGCATCTAGTGAGTCTGCCACAGAAAGAAACCAGTATTATTTGGCAAAAGTGGCACAAGCATCCAGTGATTCCAGTAGCCCTCCCTTTGTTTCAGGATATTTCACATAAAGTACAAATGCTTTCTGCTGAAAATTTTAAACCTAATAGTAGTGATACAAGAGGGCTGATGTGAACATTCATAGGACAAATTTGTCTCCTTTGTTACTACTTGCAAAGCAAGTGAACATACCATTTTACTCCACAAAAGTGAGACAGCAACTCTGAGGTTGTTTGGAATGAGAGTCCAGGGGCTCTTCCATTCTCTGTTCCTGGCACTCTTCAACATAAATGCCATCTTCTTTTTCCGACTAATCTCTTTGTTTTTGCCTTGTGTTACCTGACTGCTCCTGAACTTGCCTCTCCTTTATTGATTTGTCTTTTTACAGTAAATTGTGATTCTTTCTTGTATTTACTGAGTGTTTTCCATACCAGGCACATTTTAAAGCTCTTTATTATCATTGAATTCTCACATCTGCCTTATACTGGAAACTATTACTGTGTTCTTTGCATAAGTTAGAAAACTTGAGACTCGGGGGCTGGGTATGTAGCTCAGTGGTAGAAAGTATACATGTGTGAGGCTTTGAGTTCAGTCCCTAGCTCCCAGAAATAGGGAGGGAGGGAGAGAGGGAAAAGAAAAACCGAGGCTCTGAGAGGTGATTGAACTAATGTTAACAGATGTAAGTGATAAAAGAACTGGAATTAAAATTTCAGTCTGACTTCAAAGGTCATGTGCTTATATTGACTCTGTGATGATGATAGCGATAATGATGTTGAATAATTATAATATGTTGAGCACCTCCTGGATGCCAAAGCATTTTCCACCCTGTGCATGCCTGTTTACAGTAGTGGAAACTTCAGTTGTTCATGGTCTGCTTTTAGGCTAATAAATATAAGCAACTGAGTTCCAAGGTGTTGGGCATTCTTTGGTTGGATCAGTGTTTCTACTTTTCCCCCGTCAGTGCCTTAGCATTGTCATTTTCTTATTTGTCACTTTTTTTTTTTTAAATTAAAAACTGGTAATATTAATTAGGTTAAGGAGAGAAAAGAGAATGTACCAAGGAGAGGCAAAGTTCAGATACTAGAAATCTTTCTGAGATCTCTTGGAGAACAAAAATTTAATCCAAAAGCTACATCTTTTGGTGGATGTCTTTTGAAGGAATATTGGGCCTTAATACTTAGAAATTTGATGATGTGAAACACAAGATTTAGCCTCACTAGTCCTAATTTTCTTATCTGAAAATAGGGTAAATAATACATCCCTCAAGATACAGGTTGAGTTTGGTGATGATGAAATGAAATAAAGTGTAAAACTTGTTAATATAGTGCTTAAAAAGGTTCTTCTTTAGCCAGGCCCTACACACCTGTAATCCCAGTGGCTCAGGAGGCTGAGGCAGGAGGATCACAAGTTTAAAGCCAGCCTCAGCAAAAGCAAGGCACAAAGCAACTCAGTGAGACCCTGTCTCTAAATAAAATACAAAATAGGACTGGGGATGTGGCTCAGTGGTCAAGTGCCCCTGAGTTCAATCCTGGTACACTGTCCCTGCCCCCTGCACCCCCCCAAAAAAGTCCCTCTTTTACCATCAGGTATTAATGAAATAATCCATAGTTTGTGGCTAAAAATTAGAATTTTATTATATGGAGCTTTTTCATCTAGATCCAACATCAAGTCACCTGGAAGATGATGTGATGGCCCTTTTGCTGTCTTTTTTTTTTTTTTTTTACCCTCCACTTGGGGAAAAGAGCTCGAAAGCTCTCTGTGAACTTTTCTGTAATGCATTAATCCCATTCATGAGCACTCCACTGTCATGACCTAATTATTTCCCAAAGACTCCACCTCCTCTGTCACCGTCATTTGGGAGTTGGAATTTCAACATATGAATTTGAAGGTCTGAGAACTTAGGGGAAAAAAATCCAAACTTAGTTTCTCCAATTCTACTCTCACAAAATGTGAAGGAGGGGTGGCTCCCTACCTGCCAAGTGGGCAATGCTACAGGAACAACCAGGTAGGTGTCCTCTAATTGAATTCAGTTTTGACACTGTCTACCTGGAGATAACTTCATATTCCATAAGTTAAGGGTTTAGTCCCCAAGACCGTCCCCCCATTCAGGAGCCAGTCACAGACCTTAAGTTGTTTTACCTGTACTTCTTCTAAAATCACCCCCCTAAGGAAACATTATTTTCCTGGAACAGCTCACAGAACTCAGGGAAACATTTACATTTACAATTTACTATTTTATTACAAAGGATATTTTGAAGGATACCAATGACACCAGAATGAAGAGATGAATAGGGTAAAGTTTGGGGACAAGTGGTGTTGAGCCTCCATGCCTTCTCTGGGCTACCCTCCAGGAACTTGCATGTGTTCAGCTCTCAAAAGCTCCTTGGAATTCTGTCCTTTTGGGGTTATTGAGACTTCATTACATAGGCATGATTGATTAACTCACTGGATATTGATGATCAACTTAACCTTAGCCCCTCTCACCTCCTGGGAGTAATTTGGGGGAGGGAGACTGAAAATTCCAAATGTCTAATCTGACCTTAGTCTTTCTGATGACTAGCCCCCATCCTGAAGCTACCTAGGGCTGCCAGTTACCAGTCAATGATTACAATTAAAAAAAACAAAAAACAAAAAACGCTACTACTTTGTGGAGTTTGCAAGGAATTTAGGAAGTGTATACCAGGAAAGGAAGATGAGCAAATATACATTTCACAATATGGGCAGGGAAAAGGGGAATAACACTGTTCATACAAAATGCAGTGAAGTGCCAGAACAATCTGATGCTTTTGAAGTAAACCTATACCTAAAGGACTCCCATTAGCCTGCTACTCATAACCACCCTGATGGGGGTTTTGTGATTAAATTTATAATTTTTTGTGTGTACTCTTGAGCAGGCACCCTTTCTTCCATGGCTCTGAGCCTGGAGAGTTCTAACCAAACTCAAAATCAGGAAAAGGAGGTGTGGGCTTTTGGGCTTTGTAGCTTAGCAGCTTGAATGTG